>NC_087513.1:208351881-209591664 GCF_963921805.1 Phalacrocorax carbo
GGTTTTTTTGTGGGTTGGTTTTATTTTAAAGCTGCCATATAATATGCCAAATCTTTGACTTCCACAGTTAAAACCTGAGTGTGATGGATTTGCATCACCATATGTGTAAATAATTATAGGTTCATAATTTCATTGTATTTGGCTTAATGTAATTTAATATAGTTCTTCACGGTATGCAGTTTCACAGTTACTAATATTAAACAAGTGTTAAAATGCTTCTCCGTCTTAATCACGCACTGGGAGAAAGTGATACAGCTTCCAGGACATCTGTGTGGCCACTGTTGACTATGATACTGCGTCAGAATCTGTTAGAACAGATTTTGACCTCCATGTCTGAGGGACAATTTGATCACTTTTCTTATTGTAGAATCTGAGTCCTAATGTGACATATTTTGCTTAAACATACTTGTGCATGATTTATTAGCCTGACAAAATGTTCTGTTGTTTTTCCTGTTAAGTTAAATATCCATATTGTATTTGAAGGAGAAAAGGAATTTCATCGCAGTGTGAAGTTATGGGGAGTAAGTATAAGAACAATTTTTCTATTTTAAAAGAACAAAACACAAACCCTCAGCTTCCTCTCTTTCAAAACAGTTTGTTTTTCCTTGTTACTCTGCTCATTGAAATTCAGGTGCGTGTCATTCAGTGATCTACATTTAAACCTGAATCTAATACCTCAAGTGATCAGATATGATATCATAGTTGATGCTGCTTTGAGCAGAAGGTGACCTCCTGAGGTCCTTTTAGTCCTTTTTGTCCTTTGCCCAATTTGTCCCAGGATTCCAACACCACAATAGCGGTGTTGGAGAAACCCTTGACATTAGGTAATTGCATGCTTATGTATGTGTTAGACCAATGTATATGTTACATATGCACAGGCATATGTTTATGGCTTGGGAATGGGAGAGGGTTGACCTTTCCTGATAACAGAGGGAACTCCATCTGCCTAAACATCTACTGAACTTTAGTGATAAGGTACTCTTCCTAACTTAATTCCCAAATATCTAACAGTCTGTTTCTTAAAATAAAGTGCAAAATATATTTTCCTTTCTAGGTAATTGATGTAAAGAGGAGTTACGTTAACATGACGGCTACAAAGATTGAGCTTACTATGAGAAAAGCAGAGCCCCTATTATGGGCAAGTCTTGAATTACCGGTATCCAACACACAACAAAAAAAAGAGGATTCAGATCAATAATGATCCCAAGAGACAAGTTATATCCCATTATGAAGTGGTGACTTGCTACTGTAATCAAATATTTAACGTTTATATAGGGTTTTTTAATGCTAGACCATATGTTCCATTCTCCAAAGAAATTTGATGCACATTAAATGGGGGTGTAAACTTGAAGGGTAATAGCTATTTCTGCACTTGCTCCCAGGAGAATATTTATTCTAGCTGGAGTGTCTCCATGGGGATTTAGAGTAAAAAAGCTACTGCCCTTCACTTACAGCCTTACCTACCATGCAGTGACTGTCCAAATAGATGTGTTCTCGGTCTGCTGTGCATGTTAATTCTTCAAATGTTTGGTTTAGACTGGATCTATTGGGTGGCACATGTTAAATTCAGCACTGTTCCTTGTGAAGCATACAGTAATACAGATACAAAAATCTGAGTTTATGAAGCGATTAACATGCAATTCTAGATCTGGAATAAAAAGGTATATAAGCATAAATACGAAAGAGCACTTGTGGACTTGCATTTTTGTCTTCCGAAACTAAGGTTTGTTTCAATACCTGCTGGCCATGGAGGAGTGGAATAAGAGGTACTTTGGTAAGGATTTCAGTACTTGCTGACTCCTTTCCTGTCCTTCATGTAAAAAAGCAGATCAGATTAAAACGAAAATGAAGCTGGCAAGAGGGGACTCTTCTTTTTTTCTTTAACTTCTGTACATCTGGTATTTGAATTGTTAAATATAAAAGTGAATAGACAGTGAAATGACTGAATAACTTAGCATCGCAGCTGTGGAGAATATACAAACAGCAGACTATTGTAGAATTACCAAGGTGCTGTATCTATTTGACAGTCTTTAGAATGTAGATTCTGTCCTATTCTACAACATTCAAAATTATGAATCTCTTTTTTCAAAGTAGGTGGGTGTGTGTAGTCAGAGACACCAGCATGCACTGTAGGTGTCTCAAGAAAATGATTTCCATCTAGATATGCATAGCTCTTGTTTCTGAGGATGGTAATCTAAGAACTAAATTTAACTACAGGACAAATCTTAGGAGAAACGAACAACAAGCTTTAAAATCTGTCTCACATCATAATTGTACTTTTGAATTAAAATGTTTTTAAATTATTATTTCTTCTGAACAGCATAACCAAAACACTGTAATTAGAAGTCAAGACCTTATTTTCTTCAGTTCTCCATTAGTAATGATTTGTGGCGAAAACAGGATGTCTTTAAAGATGAGACTTTTATCCAATCGGCAACAAATGCAGTAATGTCGCATTCTCTCTCTGCTTGAAATAGTTTCTTAATTTTGAGTGGCAGCTGAAAGAAAAACATTTTCCTAAGTCATGCAAAATGTACACCGTTATTTATTATGCCAAAACTTGTATATGTAAACAAGCAGTCCTGTGGACTGTTGAAATGTGTATGTGCTCACCTGCCTACCTTGGCAGACCTGGAATAACGCCAAGAGAAACAGAATGCAGTAAAAGCATTCTGAAGTTAAATATGGATTTCTAACAATCTTGCTGTTTCCCAGCAGCTATAATTTGACTTGAGCTCAGAGTTCTGTCTCTGGCAGTACTTGAAATCCTCTTCATGCTCTAAAGTAGTAGGAAATACATCACCAAAGAAACCATCGCCAAACACCAAGAAAGTAACACCAGTGCTGTATATGTGAACTTTGTTTTGGTGCTTCTTTACCTTCATTTCAAGATCCTCTTTCCTCACTGACTTGGAGAGAGGTCGGTTTTTTACTCCCTTGGGCCCCTATTAAAAGTTCCAGCTCCAAGTTCTGCCTAAAAGATTCCATTAACCTCTAATAATGCTTTTTTTTCTTTTTTAAATAAATTTGAAAATGTTCGGTGCTGTGAAATGATGGCGTACAAGCCTATAAAAATGTATAACTGCAAATGGTCCTTTAAAAATGGAACAGCTGTTCCCCGATGTGTTCCGAACCAACAAGTGGTGCTCTTAATGCTGCAGGCTTCGGGCCCCCGTAACTATTCGTTGCACTCTTTCAGACTACACTCTGCCGGTAGCTGAGTCAACTTGGCCATAAGCAAAAGAAAGCTGCTGTAAACATGATTCTCAGCCTTGCTTTTGCTCTTTATTCATTCCTCCTACCCTTTTCCTGTTGTTCATGCTTTCAGCACAAAATTAAAGATAGTTCAGGAGTTCTAAAATGACTTTCCCCATCAGTGACAACAAAACCACTTTTAAAATTCACCTGTTTGAAAATGTAAGCAAGCAAACCCCCCCAGCTTTGATTGGGCAAGAAGGTTTAGGTTTTACAAATAATAGTCTAGTTTTCTATGGCCTGTGATGTTTTTCAAAATGAAAGGATAAATTTTGAGATGGTATAGACTGCCGTAAGTCTCTTGTTTAACTGCATTAATTCTTAGCAGTTCTTTGTAACCATATGTCTGCATCCATCCTCAAGCTGCAAACGCTGTGCCACTTGCTGAATTTGCGTGTTTTGAGCAGTTGCTCAGAACAGGCTTCAACACACCAGTGGCTGATCCTGGTATTTCATGAAACGACACCTTGACATGGACAGTGGTAGCTGACACTCGGTGCAATATTGGTTCGGCTGTAACTTTTATTAGTAAAAGTGGAGAGAAGGCGAAAACAGTTGTAGCAAACCTACCGCAATACTTTCTCAAAAGGAAGATTTGAAAATTAAGCCAAGTGATTTTTGGTCACGGAGGCTTTCTAATAATCATGAAACTAAATTGCAGACAAGTATGTGCTTGCTGTTAAATTCACCCTTTTTTCATCTTCTCAGAAGCGCTGTATTGAACAAGTTGGCTAACTTGATAACAGCCCAGCTGTATTTTTAAATTAATGAGTCTTTAAAAGCTGTGGCATGTTTCAGTGTGGGCCTACATGTTACACATGTAGACGGCGTATTGCATGTCTCGGAACCGACCGTCCAGGTGCATATAAAACTTCTCTTTCACAGTCCCTTTTCAACATGAAGAATTGTGTGGGTGTACAAGTTTGTGACAGAAATCTTCATCTTTTTCCTCATGTATAAGCCCATTTTCCTACCCAGCATTACTTATTATATCTGTAACAACGTTTCTCGTAGGAGTTTGAATTTATTTTTAATGTTAATATACAGTTAAGCACTGGGCCGTGCAACTGCTCTGGCTTACGGCACTGATGATGTAACTTGGCGAAAAAATCTTGCATTGGATGATGGTGTGGAACGTGTACATTATCAAGTCACCATTTCAGTAGTTTAGGGACTAGTTTTACTAGGAATTTTGCCTTGAAAAGAAAATCTACTTATTCTACAGAACGATGCATTTTTTGCTTGCATTCTTTGAACACAGCATGAGTACTGGTTAAATACTGTACCTGTTAATCATTGGTCTTTCCCTATCGCTACTAAAATTTTTTTATCTCTGTTCAGGAACGAGATCCTTTTTAAAGTAATGAGTTACGTGTCTGGAACACTGTTTTAAAGGTGGTAATAATTTTGCCATTATAAGAGTCTTGAATTACAGTTGAAGGGGGGAGATGCCTTTTTGCATGGTTGTTTGATTCTGCACATTCATAAAACTTATATGCAGAAATTAATCTCATGTCTTCATGCTCTAGTTTTTTTCTAAATGTATTGAATAAAATTCTTATTACATGCTGGTTGCATTTGGGTTTGTGTTTTTTTTAACATTTGTTATGGGAGAGAACTTCCCTTTGGATTTGCAACACAGTTGTCGAAATAAAATCAAAGTGGACCTTTTCCACAGGTCAGTCTCTGTATGGGGGACACTATGTGGCAAAGGTTTTTTTCCCCACCCCTTGGTTTCTTTCTTTACCAGTCAAGATATGTAAGTTTTGCAGCAATTTGAATACGTGTGGCTACTCTGGTGGGGCCTGTCTCATGCACGGAAGTTGTTGTAAGAATTTTGAGCTGTCACAAACTTACTGGAACTGGAATAATTCCAAATACAATGTTTGGGCTGTTTCTGAGAACGCTGAAGATGTTACAGCTCTGCCGCTTTTTTTCTATTTTCTTGGTAAAAGGAAAAAGATACCTGTCAAAACCCCTGGCATTGCCACAATGGAGAGAAAAAGGATTCGCTTCTTGGGGCCTGAAATTTTCTGTGGTAATAAAAACTTTGTGTTTTCTCACAGTTTGGGTAGGTGTTCTAACCAAAGATAACCAAGACACTGGCACAGAGATTATAACCTAACGCACAGTTCCTGTGCCAAACGATTGTTAGCCAAGCACGCTCGGTTTCTCCGAGTTTGTCCGCAAAATGAAGGGTGGGTGTCAGGGAGGCGGGCTGGTGGCAGTAAGGAGGATGGCCGGGCAAAGAGCACGGTCTGTCAGGCTTCTCTGTAGGCAGCACAGATTTCAACCCGCGCTCATATAGTCAACGTTTTTCTGTTCAACTTCCGAAAGTTTTGTGTCCCTGACACAATGTTGGTGTGGATGAGAAGAGAGGACTGTACGTGACCGCTGCCAGCCATGCGTGTGTCGTCAGTCCTGAGAGCCTGGAAGGAGAGGGGCTGTAGGAGCAGGTACCTGGAATCTGGAGGTACGTGACGTGCGTCAGTGTGTTCTTTCGCTTAATTGATCAACCTCTGATGACGGATTCTGGCTATCCAGAAAGTGCGGGCTTTTTGTAGCCAGTGTGCTTCTGTGTGAGAAGGAAGGAAGCTTCCTCCTGAGTGGAGTATGTCTGTTACCTGCTGGAAACAAGTATTTGAAAAATTAGTTCCTTGCTAATAAATGCTGCATTGCAACAGACGTCATTTAACGCTAGCTGGAGGCAGAGCTGCTGCCTTACATCCATCTATGAACTATTTTTAGTCCAGCAACCTTGTTCCCTGAAATGTTTTGGGAGAAAACTGACCTAATGCGCTTCTGGCCTAACCTGCTTAGCCAAATTTGTTCTTTGTGTATTGAAAATGAGGCGCTTCTAGACTCTGAGGGAGTTATTTTGTTTTGAGGGAATGCCTCATAATAAAGTTATATTGTATACAGAAACATTAACCTGAATGGCAAATGCTCTGCCTTCATCTGTGGAAGCAGTTAACGTTTGGAGTTTCTACTCGTGAACAAAACATACAACAAAAGCTTTTGGTTAAGAATTATTCTTTAACTGTAGCTCTGCCAATCGGAAGGCTGTCGGCACCTCTCTTAAAAACTTTACTTCGGTGGATTTCTGACTTAAATGGGATGCTTGTGCTTTCCAGGAGCGGTCAGCAGCTGTAAAGATAAAGCTGGTAAAATGAATGGAGTATATGAAAATGTAGTTGAAGATAAATTTTTAAGGGAAAGGTTTTCACATGATTACAGAAAAGTTAAGTAGTTCACAGAAAGCACGCTAAGGCTGGAGGTTAACACAGAGCATCAACTCCAACTGTGAATGAACCAAAGCACTGAAACTTTTCAAATCAGAGTGTTTTGTAATCTTTTCCCATGTCTTTATAAAAAGGTTCACCTTGTCGCTGCGGGAGCACAGTGGCATTGTTCAGCATTTCTTCTGCTGCTGTTATTTCTCAAAAATATTTTACTTTAGAGTGCAGACAGTTAAGTTTATAAGTTTATTGCCTGTGTTCCTGAACCGTTATATTGATGAACATTGCCTGAAGAGTGCAGCGTGGTTGGGACACGTACACTGAAAGGTGGCCAAAAACTTGAACATGGTGGAGTGGCAGTACCAAAATGTTGAGCGCACAATCCTTAAGCTAAAGTATGTGTCATTTTAACGAGTTTTTGCGCTTCACAGTTGTACTCTATAATGCACATATGGTTTACCTTAAACTGGCCCATAGGGGTGCTTCAGGAAACGTAGCTTTTCAAGGGTATAGTGCAATCTGCAGTGCCGAACATCCTCATTTTCCCTCCATATATTGTAGATATTCTTCACTGAAATTGTAAGTGTAGTTGTCTGCAGAACATGCAGTAGCCAGGAGGGAGCCATTAGATTTTGCCAGAGCTTCTCCATATTCTGGTAATTATGTTTTAGTACAAGGCAGAGTATAATACCGCCTGAGAGGCAAGTGCTGAGTGCTGCAGTTACGCTCTGAATCCTGTATAAATGTCTAATCCTCAGGCAGGTTATCATTTATCAGACTGCAGAGGACAAGAAATTTGCAAAACCTGAGTCCAATCAGGCTGAATTATGCGAACTGGGATGGTTTGAAAATGTAGAAAGAAGAGCTAGGTCCATTTCAGGCGTTTCTCAGATTTGCCAAGTCTGGATACCAAGTATGTATACAACTTATACATACTTTCCAGTCCAGTCCCTTCCAGGAGCTGGGCTCGATGATCCTTGTGGGTCCCTTCGAACTCAGGACCTTCTATGATTCTAACTGCGTATAAGTAGCTGTCCTTAACAATTGTTCTTTCAAAACTTTGAATCTCCCCCAAGTAGCCCCTGAGTGCCGGTCTCTGCTGACAGCTCAGTAAATATAGTATTGCCACGGGTAGTAGCAGGGCACAAGCTTTGTTCCAGCTGTGCAGGGTCGCAGGGCTTGCCAGGCTTGCATCGTCTGAACTTCTCTTCGCCTGCCTGGAGCTTTGTTTTAGCTTCTTTGCCTGTTACAAGTTTCCTCGTGAGCAGGTGGCTTTTGCTTTATTTGTTTTACCTTTGTTCCTCCTTTTATTGTTGTATGGTATAACCATATTGTTTATATAGAGACTAGTAACAAGCAGTTTTTCTGTGTAGAACAACGTATTTATGATCCTAGCATCACATTGCAAAGGAATACAAGCTTGATACAAGCAGGGGCCTTGAAAACTGGGGCATTGGATGTGGTGTAGAGGACCGTGGGCGTGGGACGATTCGAGAAGGGGCACAGGATGACACTGGAGACCCCGGGAAGATAAACAGCTCATAATCCTCTGCTTTGTTATTGAAGGGTTTGTCTGTAATAGTAGTCTGCTTTTTTTTTTTACTGTACTAAATACAGACAAAATATTGTTTGACCACACAGTTAAGATTTCAGGTATACTAAACGAACTTGCCTTTACTTCTAAAGCAGGATGCTTGTGTTTAACTCCTCTGCCGTGGCAACGGGTGACGCCTCGCAAGTGCCCCCGCTTCTGCAAGGCTTGGATGAAGATGGTGTTTTAGTGCAGGTGGGAGGTGCCAGGGCATGCAGGGCTCAGGTGGAAAGGGTATGGAAACACGGCCTGGGAGACGGAGAGAGCTGAGGAAGCAATAGCAGCGTTTCAGGAGGGGCATGTAGGTTCCAGGAATATCTGAAGGGACAAGTGCTCTCAGAGGGAGCTAAGCCTTTCAGTGCTCGGTGCTCGCAGCTGACCGTGTTTCCCCAGCCTGACGTCCTACGGCTTATGGTGTGTTGTCACAACAGTCGCTGTGTCCAGCAACTGTGTCTTGAGTTTCCTTCTAAATATACAGCCAAGTTTGGAGGTAATGTGGATGGCAGCATCAGGAATGCGTCAGCATCTTACTGTCAGCAAGCTAGCAAAGCACATCTGGGAAGGTACCATGGAAACATAGCAAGTCTATTCTTATCTGATACCCTCCTATGACATGCGTTTCTCATTATCGCCTCTCCTGTTCTTTCCCTTTATGGAAGGTCATAACGTCTTTGCAGTTTACTTGAACCAGGTCCAGCCCCTCCTGCGTGAGGTGCCTAACAAACCAGTCCTCCTCCTCCTCCTCTATCTGTGCTCCCCAAGCTCATCCAGAAAATGGATGTGCCTTACATACTGGGTTGAAGAATAGCTCATAGGTTTTCTTGCATGAAGAAGAAAATGTCCAAAGATGTAGGATCCATCAGGACAAATACTGTGTTGACACTGACAGGAGCTGCCTTGGCTGGTAGAAATAGGATCAGCTCCTACTGGTTTCTCTAGGGATAATCTCTGTGTAGCAGGTGTTGCTCCATGAGGAACACAGTGCTTTGGTTCGGCTCAGAAGAGAACAGCGTAGCAGAAGTAGGATTTCTCTATTTCATTTAATTAGTGTTATCTCCACTGCTTTGCCATAGGGAAGTCCATGATGTTCACCACCATTCAGCTCTCTTAATGGCACTCTTAACTGTATGTTAAAATCTCGTGAATGAAAATGGAGGCATTTAGAGTAAGAGGGAGAAAAAACAGGCTGTGCTGAGATTATGCTATTTCTATCAGCTGCAGAGAGGAAGTCCCCAGCTGCTTTTGATGCTATATCTCCTGGAGATTCCAGCTCTGCCTCCTTGAATGTTTTTACAGAATTGCCAGGGAGGTGCAGAAAGTCCTCAGTGACTGTCAGACCCAGTCAGGATCTTCCAGAATCTCACCCTGCTGCTCTTTTCCTTAGGAATAATGCAGGGGTCACTGCAGTAGCTCTTCTCTGCAGATGCTGCATATCATCCCTTACCCTCTGCATGACACCGCCACAGGATAAACTATTTCTGCTTTCAAGCAATTTTATTTTTTTTTAAAGACCCATTATTGACATATTTAATCATTGTCTTGGTTTAAAGAGGAGAACAAGCAACCTTTTAAAGATACAGGAGTGTGTGGAAGATGGCTTCCTGACACGGTAGGTGAGCCTACCAGGGGAGGTGCCTCCTTGACCTCCTGTTCACAAACAGAGAAGGACTGGTGGGAGATGTGGCAGTCGGAGGCCGTCTTGGGCTTAGCAACCATGAAATGACGGAGTTCTAGATTCTTGGCGAAGCAAGGAGGGGGGTCAGCAGAGCCACTACCATGGACTTCGACAGGGCAGACTTTGGCCTGTTCAGGGCACTGGTTGGGAGAGTCCCTTGGAGGCAGTCCTGAAGGGCAAAGGGGTCCAGGAAGGCTGGGCTTTCTTCAAGGAGGAAGTCTCAAAGCGCAGGATCAGGCTGGCCCCAAGTGCTGTAAGATGAACCAGTGGGGAAGACGAGTGGCCTGGCTGAACAGAGAGATTTTACTGGGACTCAGGAAAAAAGGAGAGTTTACCACTTTTGGAAGAAGGGGCAGGCAACTCGGGAAGAGTGGCAGGGATCTTACTAGGTCATGCAGAGACAAAATTAGAAAAGCAAAAGCCCAGCTAGAACTCAACCTGGCCACTGCTGTAAGGGATAACAAAAAATGTTTTTACAAATATATTAACAGCAAAAAGCCAAGGAGAATCTCCATCCTGTATTAGATGCAGAGGGGAACATTGCCACCAAGGATAAGGAAAAGCCTGAGGTACGTAATGCCTTCTTTGCCTCAGTCTTTAACAGTCAGACCAGTTATCCCCAGGGTATTCAGTCCCCTGAGCAGGAAGGCAGGGTCGGATCGCAGAATAAACCCCCATAATCCAGGAAGACACAGTTTACGACCTGCTGCTCCACCTGGACACTTACAAGTCTATGGGGCCGGATGGGATCCACCTGAGAGTACTGAGGAAGCTGGGGGAGGAGCTCGCGAAGCCACACTCCATCATTTACAAGCAGTCCTGGTTAACGGGAGGTCCCAGATGACTGGAGGCTTGCTGATGTGACGCCCCTCTACAAGAAGGGCTGGAAGGAGGATCCAGGAACTACAGGCCTGTCAGCCTGACCTCGGTACCAGGGAAGGTGATGCAGCAGTTCATCTTGAGTGAGCTCACCAGGCATGTGCAGGACAACCAGGGGATCAGGCCCAGCCAGCACGGCTTCATGAAAGGCAGGTCCTGCCCGACCAACCTCATCTTCTATGACAGGGTGACCCGCCTAGTGGATGAGGGAAAGGCTGTGGATGATGTCTGCCTGGACTTTAGCAAAGCCTTTGACACTGTCTCCCACAGCCTCCTCCTAGAGAAGCTGGTGGCTCATGGCTTGGACTGGTGTGCTCTTTGCTGGGTAAAAAACTGACTGTATGGCCGAGCCCAGAGGGTTGTGGTGAACGGAGCTAAATCCAGTTGGTGGCTGGTCACGAGCGGGATTCGCCAGGGCTCAGTGTTGGGGCCAGTCTTGTTTAATATCTTTATCAATGATCTTGATGAGGGACTTGAGTGCACCCTCAGTAAGGTCACAACAACCCCATGCAATGCTACAGGCTTGGGGAAGAGAGGCTGGAAAGCTGCCCAGTGGAGAAGGACCTGGGGGGTGCTGGCTGACAACTGGCTGAACATGAGCCAGCAGCATGCTCAGGTGGCCAAGAAGGCCAACAGCATCCTGGCTTGTACTGGGAATAGTGTGGCCAGCAGGAGCAGGGCAGGGATGGTGTCCTTGTACTGGGCACTGGTGAGGCCGCACCTTGAATATTGTGTTTGTGTTTGGGCCCCTCAGTACAAGAGGAACACTGAGGTGCTGAAGTGAGTCCAGAGAAGGGCAACGGAGCTGGTGAAGGGTCTGGAGAACAAGTCTTATGAGGAGCGGTTGAGGGAAGTAGGGTTGTTTAGCCTGGAGAAGAGGAGGCTGAGGGGAGACCTTATCGCTCTCTACAACTACCTGAATGGAGGCTGTAGTGAGGTGGGGGTCGGCCTCTTCTCCCAGGTCACTAGCGATAGAACGAGGGGAAATGGCCTCAAGCTGCATCAGAGGAGGTTTAGATTGGATATTAGGAAAAACGTCTTTACTGAAAGAGTGGTCAGTCACAGGAACAGGTTGCCCAGGGAGGTGGTGGAGTCTCCATCCCTGGAGGTGTTCAAAACATGTGTAGACATGGCACTTCAGGGCATGGTTTAGGAGACCTTGGGGTGTTGGGTTGATGGTTGGATTTGATGATCCTAGAGGTCTTTTCCAACCTTTATGATTCTAGGAATTTTCATGGGTTTCAGTCAAGAGCCCACAAAGAGAGGACCACCAGCGGCACCTAAGGGGCTGTCTAGTCAGTGGAAAGCATTACAATGAGAGAGTGCAAAGCATGGTCTTTTCCAGTAATCTCTCCATGGCAAATGCTTGAAGCAAGGTACGAAGCAGTTACGTTTTAATCCCTTCATGCATATGGATGCTTTAATTCCCAAGTGCTTTAGGGCCTTCTGAATTAAAGGTTGCATCTGAATCTTGAGGCATGAGCACTTCTTGCATGCATCTGATCCTTTTTTAACCCTTTTCACCTTTCACAAGCTCCTGTAGCAATGAGCTTCACCATATAATCACATGTAGTGTAAGTAATCCCTCTGTTTAAAACTTGCTGCCCAATATTTTTTAGGCAGGATGGACAGGAACAGCAATAGTTCCTCCACACAAGGAAAGGGTTTCAGGTCACTGAGGGCTGCTGGCCAGGTGTTCAGGTCCTCTTCTGTTGCAAAGTACTATGCAGTCCACAGAGTTCACATTATCTTGGCCCTTACAAATATGCAGAGATTATTTTATAGGATATCTATAGAAGAATGACAGAATAATAGAAATCGAGTCTGTGGAAAAGTCAGCATACAGCACGGGTACTGATTGTGATCATCTGCTTAACGGGCTGACTGACTGCTCTAGGACCTTTCTCTTGCAATGTCTTTTTCTTAATAGATACACTGAGTTACACAGCGTGTTTTATTTTTATGACTGTTGTAAAAGAATGCAATTTTAGATCAGCTGAAGCAATTTAGAAGTTTCACCTGGACTTGACAAATTGCTTTGGCTGAACCAAAAAAATGGACAAGTCCAAATGCCCTGTTCTAACACCCGAACTGCATAGTTATGGAAAAGATTTATGAAACGCCTTCAGTTGGTGTACTTGTACTTCAGTCATCAGGATACTGGGATAGAGAAATTTTCATTTCATTGCTCCACAAAGGCCATCTCTTAATGCATGAGTCAACTTTGGGAAGGGTTGCTAAATTACAGGGTGTTGAGGGAAGCACTGGCATCACTTAATCCCAAACAGTTAGTCTTCAAAGGTTCTGAATTGGTTTTAGTTTTTATTAAGCTTAAGATCTGTAGGGCATTTTTAGGTGGTTCTATTTCTATTTATTGATTGACTGAAAAACACAGCAGAATAACTATTTTAAATTACTACCAATTTTGTTTCAAATGAATGAGTATTGTAACTGGATTGTGTTTCTCACTCACTCAGTGGAGAGCGGAGCATGTAGGGTATCCCTACTTTCCAGCCATCACTAAGTTGACCAAGTGTTAACAGCTTCCTATCCAAATGCAAACCAAAGGTATTTCAACTATAAGAGAATCTCAAATAAACGTCCTGATACTATCCCTTTGAAACTGATTTTCTAAAGAGGCGATTGGAAACCCAAACATCCAAGCGATATTTTCTTTCTCCAAGTTTAATTTTGCCAAATTGCTTGGCAGCCCCAGACTAGGCTGAGGGGTCTGTTTCACCAGTATGGTTCAGAGATTGCTTCAGCCAGGTTGAGGGAACGAACTGTGCAAATGGAATTAAGGAAGGACAGAGCAGGTGATCCAGTGTTATCTATTTGTAAGGAGAGCCTGAAAAATCCCCTCGCACTTTGAAATTATGGGGAGGCAGAGCCACACAAATGCAGCAGCTTTTGGGCTGGGAGGCAGCAGCAGTTGCGTGGTTGCCCATCTATAGAACAGGAGATAGTACTGACTGAAGCAGGGAAGGCAATCTCAGCCCTAACTGATCCTTTCAGTACCAAGAATATGGAACTTTATGGAAATCAATTAGTATAAGCCATTTATAAGTGGTTTGGCTTCCTTATTTATAAGGGATTGGGTATCACTGTCCCTCAGTAGAACTGTAGAGAGTGGAATGGAAATAGATTTAAGCTATTTTGTATACCTCGCAGGATGTAGCGGGTCATGATGAATCGTACGTTCATACAGAGTTATCAGTTAAGTTGAGAAGAGGAACAAGGCAATCGATGCCAGCTGTGCATTCAGCCTGATGTGAGCTGTAATTTATTCTTACAGCTTCAAACTGCACAGGGAAACAAGAAGAAATAACACGTTCTTTTGTAGCAGCAAGGCAATGGCACAGAACTTCAGAGGCTGGGAAAGTATGTTTACTGGTGAAGCATTTGTTCACTGGTTTATACTGTTACAAAGATTTCTGTAAATGAAGGAGGAAGCATGCTTCGTCAGATATTTCCTTTTTATGTGGAAATTCCTTCTCCTCTGATGATCCTATAGCAGTGACCACTGACAGATTGACAGACAGCTGGCTGCTGTTCACAAGGAAGAGGCACTAGTGGCTTTCTTCCGCCATCGAGATGTCCTAACCCTTCCTTGGGGGCACATTCAGTTACTGCTCATTGCAGTTCACATAAAGCTATGATGGTGCAGGAAGAGTGGGCGATTCAGGAAAAGGGAAGAAAACCCAGTGCAGTTAGTACCGGTCACGTTCGCAGGGTATCACATCCTTCAGCAGCACCTTAAGCTACAGATGTGGAGATGAACAACTTCGTAACTGTGAGTAGCCCCAGTGAGGCAGAATTAGAGAGAGTCACTGTTCTGGTGTCCTCAGCACTGACTACTCATGTCTCTCATGGGCATGCTGACAAGGTCAGTTAAGCACTACTTTTTCCAACAGAGGAGGTAAAGCATGGGCTGTGGAAGTGTAATTTCCTCCTCATGTGCCTAAGGCTTGATTTGTGAAAAGCAATTCAACAGTAAATTACGAGCACAGCATCCATAGATACACGGTCTTTCATCATTCAGAGAGGATTTTTGGAAGTCATTCCAATGGAAGCCTCCTTTCTTGGTGGCATATACCCCCAAAACAACTTCCCAAAGGACTGAACTATAGTAATTGCTGGTTCCCTTGTCTGAATTCAAGGCATCTGAGATGAGAACAACCCCTTCTGTAGCCTAAAAATTGTCCTGTTTCTCTAACTCTGTCTTTTTTAGCACATCTGTTCTATTCCCCATAAAACAAAAAGGATTTTATTCCCCCAACATGGTGCAATTTATGGTTGTGAGAAAAGCTGTAGTATATTTTCCATAAGAGAAAAAATTGGTTATTATCAGCTCTCACAAACTGGAATGTGATTTAATAAAATTCTATCAGTTTTATTAGATGTAAAGCATGTAGATGAGAAGTACATTTAAAGGGCAAATGAAGCAAGAATCAATTTTTTTACAAATTAAACAGCTCTGTGCAATCACCCTTTTCATGCATTTCAGTTTCTCTTTGAATATAAATGCAGCTCCTGATGGGAAACTTTCTTCATGCCTTATGTGACGACAGAGTAACTTCAAGCCCCATGCCAACAGTGACAACGTCCTTCATCTCCCTCAGCTGGAAGAAGACAACTGCATGAAAGAGATCTCTCAGGAAAAAATAGGAACAAAAGCTGCCGTGGGTTTGGGACTAGTGAAAGTGCCAAAAGGAGCGGGTCAGCTTTTGGTTATCCATCACAATCTCCATATTCCAAAGTGCAAATACAGGAGGGAGATGCACAGTTTCTGTCAGAGAGATGGACACTCACTCCCTGAGAAAATGCTTTTGGATTTCTGCACCTAAGCGGCTGTTTTCTCTGATTATCAAGAATGGCTCGGAAGGTAGCAATCGGCAGGAGGGCCAGTGTTTTATTTTTTCTAGAAAAGAAAGCAAATCAGCATAATGAGCACTCACCAGTCCTGCAGAATAGATTCTAATATACAGATGCCTTTGGTGTCTTATATTATAAAAGTAATTATCAGAACAAGAAAAAAGCACATGGTGAGGGGTGTTTTTTTTTTTTCTTGCAATGTGTGCTGGTGATCGCTGCTACGGCCAAGATTTACAGGTATCTTGGCAAATGACTGGGTTTGTAATTCCACATCCAAAATAACAGGTCCTCAAAATTGGCAGATCTTTCAGAAAACTCTGATTGGGAACTGATTCTTCCTTCTCTCTACCCCCAAATTTGCTTCCATCTAGGGTTGTTCTTAAAGCTACAGTTTTGTCAGTATCAGAGAAGCAGTAATTTCTAGCTCAGGAGTTCTTTGATACACAGAGCTCCTGCTCACCCTACCAGTACACTTGCATGCATTCAGAAGGTTGGACACTCATATAGGTAGGCAGTCAGGAGAGACTGGGTCGCTGCAGGAGTCTCACTACAGTGCATTTCAGACTTTGCTATTTGACCTTTCGAAGCCATCATCCTACGCTACTTCCTTCAGTGTCCCTGCTGCAGCCTGCACCGTGAAGGCTGCAATGGAAATCTGCCTCTTGACTTCTTCCCAGGCTTCACGCTGATCTGCTTTGTTTTCAATATCAAACATGGCATCATAGATCCCTGGGAAGGACTCTCCAGCATACTTGTTGTGACTGCTTGGAGCAAAGATGACATGTCTGTGGGGAAAGAAGGAAAAAATGTAGGTATACTGAATAAAATAACCATTAACAGTGTGCATGTTCATTGTAGGGCACTGTATATGTATACATAAAGTAACCATGAATCCTGTGAAGATCAGAACTAACTAAATACAGAGGAAATCTAGCTGCAACTGTCCTTAAAAGGATAGGAGGAAGCAGCCCCAAGGGCAAAACCTATGGGTAAAGGCACAGATTTAGGACAGGTAGCCTTACTTTTGGAAGGAGATGATGCATTTGTCTAATTAGGAATGAAACCATGTTAAATTTTTGAAAATGGGAGCTCAACAAACCTGTTAACTAATATGGTCGTCCAGAACAGGGAATAAAACTATTTATGGGTGTACAATAGGAAGTGGAACAGAAACCTCAAAGAGAACTAAGCAGTTGAATGATGGTCAGCAGATCTGGGAAAGGAATGTGAAAAGAGGGGCAGAGGGGAAATCTGAGGGAGAATTCTTGAGAAGAGCATGACTTCTTCAGAGAAGAAATTATTATATTGGAACAGAACCAGGCAAAAGCATCACTTAATTTTATTTGTTATTTGGTTTTGTTGTTGTTTTTTTTTTTATAACGAATACTTGCAGATCTGCTTTGAAATGGATGGGTTTTGTATGAAGTATCAAACACATTAGTGAAAGAGGATGTGAAAAAGCCGCCCCCAATCAGAATAAACACTAAAACTACATTAATAAATGCAAGCAAGTAAAAAAAAAAAATCTAGACAGCTGTAAGTGATACCTAACACCTGACAAGAAGAACTGTAGAAAAGAACCATTTCATTCTTCCAAAAGCATAAATGACAGTTCATCCTAGGAGGATGGAAGTGTGATTCTCAATTCTACGTGCCTGAGGGACTTCTGGCTTGGTGTGAAAGCCATCAATCAGTGAGTCAGATATAACCAGTCATTAAAAATAGGGGGATACTGAGAGTAAAGTGAGGTAGTCACAGACCTGACACTGGAAGCTGGCTTCTTGTTAAGTGTTACTAATAAATGCACTGGGTTTCTATGAAGGGCATTGTGGTGCACCGAACATTGTCTTTCCCCAGGCCCATGTGCTTGCAGAGAGAAAACTTCAAGAATAACTAGTTAATGATTTAAGCTAATAGGAGCATCTATAGAAGCAGTCAAAGCTGGGACAGATGGGACTTTGTAGCACAGCTCATGGGCCTTTATATTTCTTGTGCTCAAATGTCACTCTCTCCAAGCTCTCTTCTGGACTCCGCTCTTCACCTGGCCCTCACTACACATCTGTCCTCATCCTCTTCTGCCTTTTACTCTACCCTCATTTCTGCTTTCTTTCCATACAGTTGATTCTCCACTGAAACCTCACTTTGTACAGGTTTAAAAGAGCAAGTGGTAACAGTAGTACTGCACATCTGCAAATAAAAGTCAGAGAGTATGATGGCTAATAAAACAGAGTGCCAACTCCACAAAGAGGGATTAGGCATCACAAGACTGGTGCAACCAAGGAGTTCTCCTTAGGGGCTATAAACAAAGTCTGCTACTAACTGGATTGTACCTGAAACAGAATCTGTTGAGCTGTAATTCCTATATGCAGTGGTTCAACTGACCAGTCAGTTTGTGTGGGGTTGACTTGCAAAAGCACAGTGCTTTAGACAGCTGGGCAAGAAACTTGTTGTCTCACCTGTAAAACTTCCTTCCTGGTAAGCCAAGAGGATCAGTGAAAGCTCTTTCTATAAACATCAGCTGATCATTCATGATTCGCACTGCAACTGGACTGCAGAAAATGGAGACAGAGACGCTTCACACAGGAAGGAAACATAACTTCCCAGTTTCATTTAAACACTTCCTCTTCTTTGTACAGAAAAAAAAATAATTGTGGAGGTGGTCTACAGTTCGCAAAAAGTTGAAGTTTTTGCAGATGGAGGTATTCAATACATGTTACATTAACACATTAGGATTTCTGTGTTAGAAAACTCAACTACAAGATTTCACTCTATGCAAAAAATAAAATGGGAGGCTTTCTGAGATTGTCAGATACTTGCTTAGTATTAAATGGCACTAGAAAGATCCCACCTAACAGAGGGGACAGGAAGGCTGAGATTTAGGTCAAGAAAACGATACCTAGATTTTGGTGTCCACCCATAAACCAAGCGTCCCAACTCCCACTCTAATCTATACAGCAACATAGTAAGTATGGGATTCAGTTGGCTAAACACGACTATCTGGTACCCTGCTAGGTGCCTGGGAGCACCTGGCCTCCAGCCAGTGCACTCAGAGGGATGGGAGTTCCATGGGGCCCTTGGGTTTGCCAACATTATATTGGTCATATGGGACTGGCGCTGTTTTAACAACTTTGTTGGCAACATGGACAGTGGGATTGAGCACACCCTCAGCAAGCTTGCTGACAACTCCAAGCTTCGTGGTGCAGTCATCATGCTGGAGGGAGGGGATGCCATCCAGAGGGACCTTCACAGGCTTGAGAGGTGGGACCGTATGAACCTCATGAAGTTCAACAAGGCCAAGTGCACACAGTTGCACACAGGTCGGGGTAATTGGGGTAATCCCAAGTACAAATATAGGGCAGAGAATGGACTGACAGCAGCCCTGAGGAGAAGGACTTGGGGGTGTTGGTTGATGTGAAGCTTGACATGAGCCGGCAGTGTGCACTTGCAGCCCAGAAAGCCAACTGTATCCTGGCTGCACCTAAAGCAGCATGGCCAGCAGCTTGAGGGAGGTGATTCTCCCCCTCTACTCCACTCTGGTGAGATCCCACCTGGGAGTGCTGCGTCCAGCTCTGGGCCGTCCCAACACAAGAAGGAAATGGACCTGTTGGAGCAGGTCCAGAGGGCCACAAAGATGATCAGAGGGCTGGAGCACCTCTCCTGTGAAGACAGGCTGAGAGACTTGGGGTTGTTGAGCCTGGAGAAGGGAAGGCTGCAGGAAGACCTTACAGCAGCCTTCTGGTACCTGAAGGGAGCCTACAAGAAAGCTGGAAAGTGACTTTTTACAAGGTCATGTAGTGATAGGACAAGGGGTAATGGCTTTAAACTGGAAGACGGTAGGTTTAGCTGAGCTATAAGGAAGAAATTCTTCACTATAGGGGTGGTGAGACACTGGACCAGGTTGCCCAGAGAAGCTGTGGATGCCCCATCCCTGGAGATATTCAAGGCCAGGTTGGATGGGGCTCTGAGTAACCTGGTCTAGTTGAAAATGTCCCTGCCCATGGCAGGGGTGTTGGACTTAGATGATCTTTAAGGTCCCTTCCAACCCAAGCCATTCTACGATTCTATTACTCTGAAGCATCACCCTGTCTCCTTGAGGTGTGCTGAAAGTACAAACTCTGGCACTACCTATAACAGTCAAGTGTAGGTGTCTAAACACAGAGCTCAGGCCAACTTTAACTTTTACTGCTACATGCCTTTCCATATATTACAATAATTTTAATGATGAGCCAATAGTAGTAATAAGCTCTACAGCTGATACTATTCATCACGGGAAGCAGAATTCATCTCAGCAGATATTGCCTGTCTCAGTGTTCCTTTCTACACTAATCAGAGATGCCTTGTGCAGTCACTGGAAGGAAAGAGCTGTCACCCTGGGTACCTAAGGCAGATATGCATATATATATATATACACGCACACACAGATATACATAATTTTTGTTTTTCACTTACTCTTTCTTGTCCACTTGTTCAAGTCTCTTGTGAAATTCAGCAGCAGCCTTTGAGAAGTCCACCACAGCAGAAAAAAGAGGATCTAGACAAGGAAGGGCTTTGTGAACAACTTCACAGTATCTGCTGGGCCCAATATACCTTTCAGTTGCTCAGCTGTGGAGAAACTACATTCATTTTGCTGATATAATAGCAATAATTTTGTTGGTTTTCCATAATTTGTTTCCCTCATGCAAGCTTTGAAGACCCGCACTACTAGCAGTAATAGAAAAAGACCTTGTGCGATGAGGGCAACAATAAGGCAGAACGCTTGATAAAGCTTTCACGAGTATACATCTTCCCTCTGCCTGGCAAGGAAATGACTGGCTGGCATTGCAAGCAGAGAACTCTGCAGTTTCATTTTTAACAAAGGGATGCACTGCAGTGTTTAGGTATAAAAAGCCTGACATATCAAAAATACCAGCTCTTCCAGCAGGCTGTGGAAGGACAGCAGGATTTCCCTCCTGGAACATTATGTCCTATTCATATCATAACAGAAGAATGAGATATCTATATTGAATGTTATTAGATGAGGCATAAAAGGCACAACTGTCAGGGAGCACAGTGATAGACAAGGTAGGTCAAAGCAGCCAAGTCCCGTGCTTGCTCCACACGTGCGCTAGAGTTACATCATACGAGGTGTCTCTGTCACAGCCCCGTGCACCATCCCACAGCGCTGCTGCTCAGACTCCAGGATTTTGCTTGTTATACCTGACTCTGTGCATTTGTGCTGGCCGGTAAGTCAGTTGATTTTTCCTGCTCTGTCCCTGGCAGAACATCCAAGCTATGTGGAAAAACTTAGCCAAAGAAGCAGTAGGTTTTTCTTTTAATGACAATATCAGCTGTGATGATTTTCTTGTGGAAGGGTCTATTTAATACAGACCTGGGGAAAGTATCCATTTATACAACTAATTTTTGTAGAATAAGTAAAAGGTGGATGTCATAAGAAGAACTTCTGGACTTACCAAAATTCAACTCAATTACAAAGAAGGACGATTTACAACTTGAACGTTTTTCCCAGAAGTTTCAGAAGACTTTAGATAAACCAGAGTACCCTCTCTTTGGTCATACAGGAATATGGGGTGTAAGATTAGGTCATCTCCTAAATCCAGTCCTCCTCTGGCAACTATGGCCCTTCACTGTTTATAAATTTATCACGCTATCTAGTGTGATAGGCTTTCTGTTCCCAGGACTCCTATTGAAAGCTGTTCTGCAGTCTCATTTGCTCTTCTATTTCTAGCAAACTCATTTATTCATCGCCAGCCTACACTGGCTTGTTCTTGTATTAATATTGTTGTTTAGTTTGCACAATTAGAGGCACAGATTTTATGTAAGCAACCTCTTTACGGACTGCAGTATAGGCAGACCCATCATCACCATGTGAGGGTGAGAACTTACATTTGTCCACAACTGTGGCAATAGCTCTAAGTCTGCCTGAGGACAGAGTTCTGCCTGCTGACATCATGGTTATATCACGGCAACAGGTTATATTTCAGAAGTAGTAGGATGGGACTTAAGAGAAAAAAAGAAAGGTCACCTGAAAATATGTACGAGAATTTGTGCTCATGTTCACCAACTATTTGGTGCTTTCAGTGTCGGTTATTTTAGAAAACATCACAACATTTCATATTTCATATTGATTCATGAAATCATGAATATTTCATATTCAGTGTTGTCAATAGGCAATTCTATGAAAATGCTGAGAGAAATGAACTTTAATTTTCACAGTATTGTAAAAACTGCCTATATATTTTAGTGCACTCTGGCACAATAGAATAAACAAAATTTAAAAATTATAGTTTTATACAAGAATTAACTTAAAACTGATCAGGCATCAGAGAAGAGCCATGAAAATAATGAAAAGACTGAAAAACATGGTCAACATGACACACCTATAAATCTATTAAGGAGATGGTTAAGTGATATTTGGGGGGAAAAAAGCTAAAAAAAAAAGAGATTGTTTTAGGAATCTAGGAACAAAAACAGATGCATTGGTCAGAAGGTATTTGGGCAACTTCTAACCTGAAATAAGAAAGAAACTCAAACAATGAAAATAAATTATTTAACAGAAATTTTGGTAGAAGTTCTGCTGCTGCAAAAAGAAATGCCAGATTTGATGTTTCCTTACAAGATATGCTGCAGTAAACACAAGAACATATTGAAATAAATCCTTGTGTTACGCAAAATCTCAGACCAGATGATCCATCACACAAGGCCTCCTCTGTCTCGGGTGGCCTTTTTACAAAAAAGGGTGTCTTTTCGAAGTCGTCAAGAATTTTTCACCTAAGTCATTACATGAGGTTTTAAATGTAATTTTTAATTTTCCCCAAAAAAGGATTTGATCTGAATTACTTCTAATGTTTCACACAACCCAAAAGAGTACTGCATCTCCAAAAAGCTTGTTCATGTCTCTAAACCATGGGTCCATCAGACCCCGAGTTATTTAGGACTGACAGAAACACAAGGGGTGAATGAGGCAAGAAGAAAGAAAGAAGAGAGAGAGGGAGAGAAAGAAAATTACTGCGGAAGCAGCCCTAGCCTAGGATCCAGAGCACTCTGCTGCTTCCAACCTGTTTTATATGCTTCAGTGCAGTGTGTTCAAGTGCTCAGCAAATGTATATATTTATGAAGATGAGTTAAAGAAGTGTTTCTGTTGCCTAAAAGTGGTATCCCGGCACTGAGACAGATGGTAAGCTAGTTTCCCAAGGTCAGATGAAGTCTTTGGCTGAGGAGGAACAGACCCCTGTGTCTCCCAAGTTCCAGGCAGTTGCCATAAATGTTTAACTTGTCTCCTTTTTTAAGCAAGAAAGTGGAAGCAGGCTGATACTGTCTCTTTGGTCTGCTTTTGATTGTGATCCATGACTGCTCATGAGCACTGCAATAATGCCCAAAATCAGTAATATGCATGAAAATTATTATAACCCTCTCACCTATAACCTTCACATCTGTAATGTGTTGAACATGTTATGTTTAGAAAAGAAGAAGGAGGCTCTTTACCATGATGGCAGAATTGAAACAGGAAAGTAAGGAATTCAATTTCAGAGCTGTAAGAGGTATATTGTGTCCTTGCACAATTCTAATTAATGCACTTAAGAAATACTGTTGTGGCTATTACTCACCAAATGATATTTTGTAAGTTTTCAGCTGCTCTTCATGTTTCTTGGCCAATTTATAAATTCTGTTGCTATATCCTTTTAAGGCTTCTCCATAATCTCTACAGTCAAATGGAATGACCTGGGAATCTGCAAGTTCATAAACCAGCTTGCCTCGTAACTGGGCAATTGTCAGCTGTTTCTTGAAGGTGGGGTCATAAAATTTTTCCACTAACTCAAAGGTCTCGTACACAGTGTGATAAACAGGATAATTGCTGAATTTGTCTGCTTTCTGAAAAAGAGCAAGCAAATTTGTCAGTGCCCTCTATTCTAACCAGTTAATTCTAATTCTAACCCAGCTAAGGGATGTATTGATCACTTAATGACTATGATGTTTTGCAGTTTCCAAATCAAAAAAGCTATTTGCTACAAAACACAATTTACTATCCTTCCATTTTTGTGTGTTCATCTTAAGAAACTAAAACAACCTGAATCCATGGACTGTTGCACACGATTAAGTGAGCAGCTTCCTTCTCCCTGTCTACACAGCCCTGTCTTCAGTTCCATTGTACCGAGATTGCCTTCACTACAAGCGAAAACAGTTTGGAGGTTTGGATAGCAGAAGCCCTCGGTCATGGCCCCTTTTTATCTTGTTGAACACAGTCAAGGAATATTTGCATATTAAGGGGCCTACTAATAGTATGGTGGAATGAAATATACACCTCCAATCAGATTCTATAAATACCTTTCTGTGAACTTGACAGCCTATAGAATATACACACCATACCATGTTTTAAGTCTCCAGATGTTTAGGTTTCTTGCTAAATTAAGAAATGAAACTGATATACAAACCAGTCAAAGATTCTTTGCATTCCTTTATTAATCATCAGTAAATGCTCAGCACTGTCAAACTTCTTCAAGTAATCTGGAAGACTTACCCTATTCTTGGTATAACGGACTCTGCCTGATGCAATACCCAGTCGCTGAAAGTAAGCTTCAAAATCACTGCCTGATCCCAGTTTGTTTATTCTACATGTAGAAAAGACAACATCTTAGAGAGAGCACCTACTTTATAGTATGGTAGTAATTTCTGCAGAATGCAGACTTTTCAAAGAAGTGGAGGCCAGTTCTTCTGGAGGGCACATCAGGGACACTGGTAAGATCAGAGACTAGATGAGTGGCAAGCCTAATTACTCTAACTGATCTTATTTCACCACACTAATTCAGCATCCAATATTACTAGGAAGGTCTTTTAATGGTAGCAATCCCTCTTCTGACACTGACCACATCTAAAAAAAATGTACACATTATGCACAAGAGCCATAAAATCGTATCAGACATGTCTCTGCAATCTTAAAGCATTAATCATCTTTTTCCAAACTGATATGAATTGGGCAGCAATATATGTAAAGACAGATGTGTTTATATACTTAGCATATTCCACAGTAGAATCAAAGACTGATAAATAATTTCTACTGCAGAAGACACAATTGGTTTTTGTTACTTACAGGTGAATATTGCCATCTGCTGGTAGGTGTGGCAAGACAGAGAAAAAGAAAATAATAAAGACAGATCATAGAATCATTAAGGTTGGAAAAGACCCTTAAGATCATCGAGTGTAATATTCTAAGTATTTTCAAATATTTATTTAAGTTTTATACGAAGTTTTAGGTTTATATGTCCAGCCTGGTGAACAACTGGTGTTTCTCA
This sequence comes from Phalacrocorax carbo, assembly GCF_963921805.1. Taxonomy (NCBI): domain Eukaryota; kingdom Metazoa; phylum Chordata; class Aves; order Suliformes; family Phalacrocoracidae; genus Phalacrocorax; species Phalacrocorax carbo. The sequence goes on from NC_087513.1 coordinate 208,376,683, forward strand.
GCTAAAAAAGAACAATAACCCAGTTGAAGTTCTTCTGTTAGTATAAATTTCTGCAAGGAGCCATTCGTATCAAATGACAAAGGTCAGATCTGGTAGCTTTTTCAAAAGGAAGAAACATCAGGGAGTGTAATGACTCTAGAAACTCATCTTGTCAAGGCCTGAAAGACAGGGTAATACACGGAGAAGATTTTGGTCAAATCACACAAAGGGGCAGTTCTGTTTACCCTAAGTGAGTGATGCCACATTGTGAATAAAAGTCACAGGCTCAAACAGTGTTTTGGAGTTATAATACCTTCAGATATGAAATTTTAATACCTTCAGATATAGATTTGTAATGTATTACAGTTACATCAATTGTATAAACAAAGACTAAGTATCCTGAGAGCTTTTTAATTTTCCCTCTAGGCAGTTTCTTTCAACTGAGCATTTGCTTATCCTAACAATTTTGATATTATCTCATCTAGTAGGGTGACAAAATTATATTTTGACCTCTTTCCCCACCCTGGTCTTTTTTGATCGCTTTCCAAATCACTTTTCTACTAATAAAAAGCCTTTAAAAAAGCGTGGGGTTTCATTTTACAGCAGGCATAAATGTCACCATCATTTTAAAAAAAAAAGTCATAAAATTTTATTTTATTTCACTTTAAAAGATACTGCTAGAGAGTCACCTTGTACTAAAAGGTTTTGTATCACTGTCATCAATAGCACATCTTGAACAATTCTGGAGAGTAGCCATGCTATGATATGATGAAAATACTGGGAAAGCAAAAAGAGATTAACAACTTACCTGGGATAGCTATTATTTTCAGTTGCAGGATCTTTCTCAAGCCAACTCTCATAAAGAGACTTATTTTCATAACCCTCATCAGGGCTTAAAATCTGGAAAGGAAAAGATTATAATCTCATTGAAAGTACCTCCAACTCAATCCAGTATCAAGGGAGACCTTTACAGCTATCTGCATGATTGTTAATCAACAGCATTGCTGCCTGCAAGGAAGCGTAGGTACACTATTTACATTTGTTACATATATTTATGGATCCCAACCATGAAAAGCATCTCAGGAACCAATGACAGTGGGGAAAAGCAGGGTAAAATCTCAAGGGAACTAGCTGGAGCTCACCCACTTCTGGGGGAAGTGGATCCTGGGGATTTCTAGGACTTCTTACCACCTTATTATAGCACTGGGTAGGAACACACACAATAGCATACATTAGCACTGTGGAGCTCCTCCAGCAGCCAGGACGCTCCAGCTGTTTTCCTTTCAGCAGGCAAGGGGAGGCAACAGCCCTAACCCTGTGGAGGTTTGCCCTGCACAGCAGCAATATTCCCTCAACAGGCTGGGCCTGAAATTTGACTGCTACTTGCTATAGGAAGGGTACAAAAGAACTGTGCTAGAAGGAAGGGACAAAACCAGTCACTAACTGTATTACAGCATTGCCAAGGGGATGCCAAGACTGGAGCACCATTGTGCAAGACACTGTATGTACAAATGTAGGTCTCACCCTCACCTTAAAAAACCTGAAAAGCTATGTAGCAGGATGGAAACAGTAAGTATTAGCAAAGCCATCATACAGCTGGGAAAACTCTGAAAGAGTATAAAATTAGTTGACCAAAGCTCTTAGAAAATCTGTGGCAGAGCTAAAAATAAATCAAGCCTCTGGCCCTGGTCTCCATCTACACTTAAACAACCTTTAATAGACATGGTTCCTTAAATATAAGATTAGTTATGATGTGCAGAGGATTGGGATTTTTATTATTTTTTCCAAAACACAAAGCATAAATGTTCGTTGCTAGATACGTGCTCCCACAGTATTGTCGAGACTTAATTCTGCATTGAAAAATACACAGACTCCAAATTGAAAATCCAAGGAGTTCTGACCTCTGAGATTATGTCAGCAGCTAGCAGAAAAATAACAACTTTGTGAAGTAACTGCTTGGCTGCTGTCATTTTCAGGGCACTTTGTTCAAGTTCTAGGGCTAAATTGAAAATGGCACATTAATAAGAGCAAGCTGAACTCTGACATATGGGAGTCAAAGTACTCCGTGCTCTGGCAGAGATGTTATTCTGACAGCTCTGGTTTTGTAAAACCCATTGGCCAGCTTTTTTGTACAATGCTGAGAGCCTAGCAAAAATTGTTCACTCTGCCTTAGTCCTTCTAGCCTTTATGAAAATTATGGGGTTTTTTAGAACAGTGAAAAAGATGCAACTGATTAGCAAAGGCACAGATTGTAGTCTTTGGTTATCTTTATAAGAGGCTACCTAAATGCAAGTGAAGGAAAAAAAACAAAGAAAATTAAGCAGATCCCTCTGCAAAACAGAGCTTCGCTGCTTTAGTTTCTCTCCCTCTTTTGCTAATCCGATTCACTGGAATTTTTAGAGACCTGGAGAATAAAGATGTTTGAACCTTTAAATGAATTTTATTCTGTGATGCTAGAATCAGTGAGACAATTGAAAGATGTGCCACATTTCTAAAGGGTCTGTCAGACATCTATGTACATCTTTCTATGCACATCTTTCTATGCCAACAAAAATGGTGTCCTATTTAGAAGTGGTCCTTCAGCAAACACCCTTTGTTATCCCTGACTTCTCTCCAAGGGTCCATCAAAACACCTTTTTCCTTGGAAAATTCCAACAATCTCTATGAATGAATTCACACATAAGTTCAAAAAAGTCTAAGTTCTAGGGAAAGGTTTTACAGCTCGTGATTTATGGATCACTGAAGGTCATCGGTGGCACATCAACACCAGTAAATTAAATATGGTTTGGAAATGAAAACTACAGTGTTGAATCACTGTAAAAATTGAACCATGAATTTATTTTTCAAAAAGATGAGGGGCAGTCCCGGGTTTGGCAGTAAAAAAAGAGGGAAACACTCCTCTGGAGAAACGTGGCAAGGAGTGTCTCAAATCTATTTAGCAAGACAGAAAAAAAAAATCACCAAAACAAATGAGTAAAAAGACAAAAAGGATTGCATATGAGATTCTTTGGACAGAGACTATGTGATAAAAGAAATCTGGGGAAAGTGCTCCTCAACTGTGTACAGAAAACAGAGAACAGCAGAGAATCAGAATGTTATTGCAGAATCGTGCTCTGTGGAATAACAGAAAAGAAAAAGTAGTTGTGGGTTTTGTCTATAACAAGCTAACAAGAAAAAAAATCTGAGTTGTACCAACAGTAGCTTTAAGGAGCTCAGGGAATAGTCAGGCTTTTCACTGACAGCTCCCTACCATAAAATAATCCCCTTTACAAATAAAGCTATGACAAATATGGATAAATATAATGTACTTCTAGGAGCTCTTCAGCAAGGAAACAGCATGGAATTATGGAATAGTTGTCATGCTCTCTATTGTTTATATTATGCTTCTACTGTTAAAAGATTAAATAACACTGAATAGGAAAATTTTCAAAAAAGCCAGTCTCAAGTACTTAATTTGCTACTTTAATGTAAGTTTTCTACTCAAATCCAGCAATAGTTGAAAAGCTGACTTAAGATCAAGAGCGAGGTACTATTTTTAGCCCAGAGCATTGTTTCACTTCGTTTATTTTTTGCAAAAAAAGAAAAAAAAAGTATTCCTGGGTAAGTGGCTTGCTGCAGAGGGAAAGTAAATTGTTTTATTCAGGGCCCTGCAGCACTAGGGACACAGAAATTTGTATAGGCAAAACAGAATGCCCTTCAGTGTGTGAAGTGTCACAGCTAACGTTTGAACAAGTACAGCTTCTTCCCCTGCAAGGAAGAAAGAGTAAGATAGAAAGAGTTGATAAGAAAATAAAATGTAGAAAAGCAAAGATAAATACGGGAATAGCATAGGTCACACACCCCTCCCAGGTTCAAACCATGGCATTTCCAGTGTCAGAAGAACATGTACTGCATTTGAAAATAACTGAGGATGAATGCATCTAATGGGATGAGAGTCTAATAGCTGGAGTCATCCTACGAAGTGCAGTTACAGTGCAGATTTTTACACTGGACCAGATCATGTAGCCTCCCTTCACATGAGGGATAAAAGTAGTTTGAGAGTTCTGTACATACAAGAGCAGACAACCACCTTTGGACAAATAGATCTCATCCTAAAGGTACCTGCTTCTACCCATTGCTTTTAAAGGGACCCTACGTTGCTTAAGTCAGACAGAGATGTCTTCTGTTAGTCGAGATGAATCCAGATCTGAGGCTAGTGGCAATGGCTCGTGCTAGGTCCCCAGTCTGGTTAACTCCTCATATGGCCAATGAAGGTTCACAGTTTAGCGGACCACAATCTTTCAGCGTTACGATAATTCATCCTGAGAGGTGCAATCAACAAGACATTATTAGGCCACTTTTAATCATGCAAATCCACACCTCTGGCCTGTTACAAAACCTGCCCAGTCCTTCAATATTTATCACAGTATTTCTGGGGCTCAGTGAGAGAAGAAGGAGATTGACAGGGAACAGACAGAGACGAAGTGGTAGCTAGCCAATGTGAAAATGAATAGGTTCTCTTTTGCACATGAAATGGAAATTTAAAATACAATTTATTTCCTTGAATGCTTATCACTTTAGAAAATTGATCTTGCTCAAGTGTTTTATTATCTTGCTTTTATTATTATTTTTTAACTATATATTGCAAATAATATTCCACATATCAATAACACATCTGAACCTTTCTAAGAATACTGAGGAACTGTGTACCATTGATGGGATGTCTTCCTATTGATTTTGGCAGAATCAAGATTTTTCCAGCACAGCAATAAGATAAATCCAATATTATTCAATAACCCAATTTTATCCAATAAACCTGCAGATTTACATTCTTAGAACATCACAAATAATAGACACTCTGATTCTGTACCTCTTTTGTCAGATTATACACCAGTTTGTAGAGAAGAGGGGTGCAGTCAACTCTTAATGTGTAGTTGCCTGAAAATGGAAAAAGACATGGAAATTTTCCCTCATGTACCAATGGCATTATCTTCTTAATCGAATAAATCCTGCAGTTCTTTCTTAGACAAAATTTAGGCAGAATTTAGATCTTGCCTCAGAATATATTCAGAAATAGACTGCTTGGTCACATTGTATAAGCTACTGCTACTACACAACAATGATGCATTGGTTATAGTACATACGCAGTAATTGAATTAAGCTTTCCATAGTTCTAAAATATGCCCAACTATCTCTCATTAGCTACAAGCCCTTCCTTGTCACTCATACTCCCCCCAAAGTCTGTGTTAAACAGAAGGCAATGGTAACATCCTATTTTTTGTAGGATGTTAAAAATAAAGTTGGTGCATTCAGGAACAGTACAGGAGGAAAGACATATTCCCTGCAAGAATTTCTAAGAAGTCTTTCAATGCAGCTGCTGCTTCTCTTATCATAAAGAGGACTTTTTCAACTTTTTTCCAGACTATATCTGAAAGGCACATCATCTTCCAAGTTAAAGACTTGCAAGACATTTGGCATTTTGTATTTAAGAACTAAGTGTCACCCAAATAGGCAACAAAGATGCAGAGTAATGTTTTCATCTACTGTCTCCTAAACCTCCCCTTTTACCACCACGCTGTGGTGTCTACACTTTACACCCACGAGGCTTCCCCACTGCCTGCAGGCTATGTTGAGCTAGGTAAGTATCTCGTACTGAAGCTGTCAGTTACAGCAGCAACAGCACCATGGGAAAGGAACTATGACCACTTTTGAGGCAGGCAGGAGTGTAAAGCAGCCTCCTCTACAGACTACAGCCACCAGACAGCACTGGGCACACACCTCTGCCCTCAGATATGGACAATAACAAAGAGGGGAAGACGGGTGAGAAGGCTTTGATGTAATAAAACATAAGCTTTCAGATAACACAGTTGTTAGGTTTCGGTATGTCTTTAGACATTTGGGTCATCCTTTGCACAGTGTGTACTCACAAGAAGACTAGACTGACATTTGCAGAAAACCCCATGAAGATGGAAAAATACTGGATAATTTTAATAATGTTTCCAAGGAGAGTCTATATTTGAGAACTGGAAATTAAAGTCACAAAAATGCTCAAAAGGATGATCCACTATTCTTCTTTTCATTGCTAAAGGACAATGAATAGAAACAATTTGCTGTCCAGAACATGGCATAAGAAGTGCTGTGAAGACTGTATGATGATAAACAAAATAATCAGCAGAGTACATGGATGCTATGGCTCTACAGGGGATTTTAATGCTGTCAGGTGAGGAATGTCCAAGATACTTAAAACAGTATGCTGAATATGGTGTTCTATTCCTTATTACAGATTTCTTTTCCAGTGGTTTTACTTTCACATTTTCTTTAATGCATAAAGCAAGAGACATGTGTGAATAATCAACATTTAGAAGAAAATTGTTAAGGCAGCAGCATGTTGGCTGCAAACCAACTGAAAAATATGTGTTACAATCCATGCTGAGAATATGAAGCAGTTGTAAAGCTATTATTTCATTCGTGAGATCTTCTAGGCGTGAAATTTTGCTCTACTTTTTACACAGCATGTAGGCTGCATAATCGAAGGAGCAGCTCTAACCCTCCCTATTCCCCAACTCCAACTGAGCGTTTAGAAACTGGGTTTGGCTTTTCTTTCTTTCCAATCCTTTTGTGACAGACAAAATTTTCAGCTAACAGAAATAAAAAGAGTTCTTAAATATGCCTGTGAATATCCATTTTACTCACATACAGTAAGCCCAGATAAGCTGGGTTTAACATGGGAAGAGCAACGCCCTAAATAACTGAGGTTATGATGCAGGACAGCTTCACAAGGCTCTACTGACTATTATTTCAGTACAGACAACAATAAATGAAGTCCTTCTGTAATAAAGCTCAGTATAATTTAAGAAGGATTTTGTGATTTAGCTTATAGTGTTGGGCCCAAATTTCAAAGTCCAGTTTCTAAGCAGCATTCCTGTATGGGAGATTCTTCTCATAATCTGAAACACTCTTCAGCGCTTATTTTTCTAGAAGAGCTCTGCCATACAACATATGTAACTCCCTGCATATTCTCCCTGCTCGTAGCAATGAACAAAGGTGACCACACTGGCCCAAAAGACCAAAATAGGTGTCCCCCCCCCAAAATGTAAGCCTAAGGTCTTGACACAAATTGTCTTAAGATCGTAATAAATTATTGTCCCAAAATATTATAATTCCACAGGGAAAGGAACTGGAGCTGCAAGCAGCACAAGGAGCAAGAAGCCTGTCAGATATTAAAGATGCAATTGTAAATTAAAGCTAATGCAGAAAGCTTAACCTTCAGACCACTCAGTTCATTAGCACAGAATACTAAACTCCAGAGGAGACATTCTGGACTTCAGACATGTTGGCTGCAGCTCATGGATGGCACTATTTGCAACAATAAAGCAACATGAGAATTTAAATTGTTCTCTCTCCACCTAATTCTGTATTTGCTACACTTATTCTGAACATTATATTATCTTTCTTATGTTTGCCTGCTCTGAATGCAATAAATAATACACAGTAAACTGCTAAAATTGACATCTGTAAAGTAAAGTGAGTTTAAAAATAAAAGACACACCTTCTATAGAAGAATCTGTGTTGATGTAAGCAACTGCCCGTTCCTGGAGGACTCTGGCATTTTCCTGGGGTTGTAAAAGTGTAATTATTACTTTCAATTAGTGACATTTAGTCAAGAGCATGTTAAGCACACTGGTTTTTACAGCATTACCTTTAAGAACCCAGTCAGGATAAGCAGCACTATGTACCTTACTAATTATATTAATATTTGAGGATGGGTCAATGATCTGGGCATATGACATTCACTCCTGCTTTTTGGGAATTAACTTGTTGTGAAAAACATTCATAAAATGTAGGTGGTGCCTGCTGCATCACACAGGAGTGAGATGGAACAGGAAAGTTACTGAACGGCATTGTAACAGCAGGAATTAAGGTTATACATGTGTTTAACTCTGCACTCACAGTGCTTTTTGAACATGCAACATGTGACTGCAAGGTCAGCCAGAATTCCTCCGTGCTTTTAATCTCTAGTAATTCATGTGAGCTCCCAGCAGTGAACTCAGTTTTAACGCTGATAAACCGAGTATTGCTGTCATTTCTACGTTCTTCCAGTTCAAAAGGTATGAATCAAAGCACTGACATTTCCAGTTAAAATGAATTTGACTAGCTGTTTTGAGTCAGCCAAGCATTTCTTTCATGTTAAATATATACACACACTTTTTTAATTTTTTGCAACCTGCCAATCATGTTTGAAGTTGATATTCTGATCAGTAAGTGGTACTGGCTTTTTGATAGATACTTGATTAGGTTAGTAATTGTTACTTGATTCATTAAACTGATAACCCAGCTAATCATTTGTGAGTCATGTGAACTAAAAATTTAATTGGTAATTGACAACTTCATAATGAAATTAATATCTTTAAAACAAACAGTAGAGGAGATTCTGCAAATGACTATGAAGGGAGGGAACAAGCCTGTATATGCATACATGTGGCCTTGCATACATGCACAAACTTTCAAGTTTTGCTTTCTTTACACTATTTTTTGTTTACCTCAGCCCATTCTGTGGAACCCAACAATCCAAATTCTTCTGCATCCCAGCTAGCAAAAATAATAGTTCGCTTAGGTCTCCAACCTGCAATCACATAGTTAAACTTGAAAATTCAACTTAAAGTTAGAAAGTCTAGTGAAGGATCACTACAGTTAATTGAAATCACTTTAACAAAATAGCACTGAGCTGATATAGAACTAAAAAAAAAAAACCCTCTCTAAGCACCTTAGAAGAACATATTATTGCAGAGGCATTTCTTCTTAACATAATATTTCCATTCCACATAACTAAGAGGGTACTAGGGTACTATTACACTGATGAGAGACATGAAGGAATAAATTCAGCCAACCAAGATGCAATGCTACTTGTACATCTCTTCAATTAATTTGCATCTTTCATAATGAGAAAGACAACTTTCTGTAGAGGTGAAAAATTAAATCAACACAACTGCTTCTGGGAACATTCAACACAGTTCCTCAAAGCTGCTGTTTTCCATATCCACCATTTTTTGTCTGTAGTAAGTAAGTTACCTTCCATCTTCATTTTACCAAAACTCCGTACAACCTCTTGCAGAACAGCTGCACCCGTAGTTGGATCAATACCACCAAATACCCAAGAATCTCTATGACCTCCTAAAATAATATATCTGTCTGGAAACAAACAGACAATATCAGTCCTTAATTAAAAATGCTTTTATGTTACCTATATTTCCTTTGATTGCATCCCTACTTGTGCTAAAAAAAATTATGAAGTTTAATACCAGTGCTACAGATTTATTTTTAAGGCAATCAGCAATCATTCACTTATTCTACTGAAATACATAAATGAAGATAAGAAATATCTTCTACATATTTTTCCACTTAGAAGTCTTTCATGTACATGGCCTGCTACTAAGTATCAACAATAGTATGTTGAGGTCCCAAATCATCAATAGTTTTCTGTACATTGCACTGTGTTAATTTTTGCAAAGAAAAAAATGTATGAATGGTGAAAGGGGAAACCTACTGTAAAATGATAGGCATTATATTAAAAAAAAAATCTATTACATCTATCATCTAGCATTCCCATTCAAATATATTCTTGGGAATGCCAATGAAAAACAATGCAATGGGAGGAACAGGACAACTATTAAGCGTTTCCCAGATTCCACATTATCTGGCTATCTAAAAGCTTGAAGTTTCTTGCAACATGAGAACAGTTTCACCAAACACAAAATAAAGAAGGAATTAAAATCCTCAAGCACCCAGTGCTCACCTGGTTCCACAGCTCCTCTGAGGATGCCAATGACATTGTAAATTCGTGTTATTTTATTGTTTGTATGAACGTGCATTCTGACTTTCCTGAAATGAAAAGCAGTATGGAGTAACCATTTCTGACCGAAAAGGCAAAAAAGTGCCAATGTAATAGCTTGTAAGCCAGGAAGTTTGTGCTTCTGTTCTGCTTTTTGTGGTCAGCACTGATATGACCTGTCATGCTCTATCAGTGTCCCATGTTTTATTTCAGGTTAACCTGCTGACAGAAAGATGCCTTAGAAACACCCTACGAAGTGGGCCAGTCTACAAACTTTCAAACATTTACAGAATTTATTGAACTGTTATTTAAGGGAGACAATTGGATAATTGTGTGTTAGAGGAGTAAACTGAAAAACATACACAGTAATTAAAAATATGTTTACATTTTGGCTGAAATGATAATTGTGACTATACACATTTTTATAAAAATACAGTTTGGTTTGTCACACAATTCCGTGTAGAGAACTTGGAGAGAAGGTTATTAGAAATATTCATCCAGTAATAAACTGAAATCTCTGTTTAGGACAGCAGATCTAAGTAATCAAGATTTGTCAATGCTCCATCCCTCCCCCCAGTAAAATCCACTTGTGAAATTTTATAAAAGGGAAGGAAATTCAGGTATTAGGAGACATAAAAATAATGTTGTATTCATCCCCTCTTAACCTGTAGAAGAAACAAAGCATCAAACAATCCTTTTTTTGTGTCTGGCAGAACCCCAAGAGTTTCACACTTGAAGTTATCTTTTCAGCAGCAAATCTGCACAGCTGTCAAAACCAAAACCTACTTCAGGACAGCTACTGGATCTTTGCCCAGAAAATAACTGACACCAGTGTCTCGAGCACGCATATACTTGCACGCTTTCCATGTGAAAGTGACTTTCTAACTAGACTCAGAATATTCATTTTGATATGGAGCTATTCTGAGAAAGAAGTATATGAAGGGTTAGTCCGTATTTACAAATACTGTTAGCCTACCAAGTACGAAGATGTTAAAAAGTGCATTCAAAGATATTTCCGATGTGTATGTGTTGTGAATGAATCATATTGTTTCTTTTTTTCCTGTTGGTCTTCAAGACATTCCAAACAGCACCTCCATTATGCCAAATAATTGAGATCCAAAAGGTTCCTGCAGAGCATCGAGGACAACTTTCTGATGCAAGTGAAGGAGGAGCCAACAGGGCAAGGTGTGCTGCTCAACCTTATCCTAACAAAAAAGGAGGGGTTGGTTGAGGGTGTGAGAGTTGGGGGTAGTTTTGGCTGCAGTGACCATGAGATGGTTGAGTTTAGGATACTGCGAGGTAGAAGCAGGGCTATGAGTCAGGTTACAACCTTGGACTTCAAGAGGGCCAGCTTGGCCTCTTCAGAGACCTGCTAGGAGGAATCCCAAGGGCTAGGGCTGTGGAAGGCAGTGGGGTCCAAGAGAGCTGGACAGTATTCAAGGACCACTTCCTCTGAGCTCAAGATGGGGGCATCCCCAGGAGGAAGAATTCAGGCAGAGGAGACAGGAGACCCCCATGGATGAGCAAAGAGCTTCTAGAGAAACTCAAATGGAAGAGGGAGGTTCACAGTATGTGGAAAAAGGGACTGGCCACTTGGGAGGAATATAGGAATGTTGTCAGGGTGTGCAGAGACGTGACAAGGAAAGCCAAGGCCCACTTGGAATTCAGTCTGGCAAGGGATGTCAAAGGTAACAAGAAGGGCTTCTTTAAACACATGAGCAGTACAAAGAAGACTGGGGATACAGTGGGCCCACTGCTGAACAAGGAAGGGGCCCTGGTGACACAGGACACAGAGAAGGTGGAGTTACTGAATGCCTTCTTTGCCTCGGTCTTTACTGCTACGGCTGGCCCTCAGGCATCTCAGCCCCCAGAGGAGAGAGGAGAAATCTGGAGAAAGGAAGACTTACCATTGGTTGAGAAAGACCGGGTGAGAGACCACCTATACAAACTGGATCCTCACAAATCCATGGGCCCCGATGGGGTGTACCTGCGAGTGCTGAGGGAGCTGGCGGATGTTCTTGCTGAGCCACTCTCCATCAACTTTGAAAGGTCGTGGAGGACAGGAGAGGTGCCCAAGGGCTGGAGTACAGCCAACATGACTCCAATCTTCAAAAAGGGCAAGAAGGAGGACCTGGGGAAGTATAGTCCAGTCAGCCTCACCTCTATCCCCAGAAAGGTGATGGAGCAGTTCATCCTGGAGGTCATCTCCAGGCATGTAGAGGACAAGAAGGTTATCAGAAGTAGTCAGCATGGATTCACCAAGGGAAGATCATGCTTGACCAACCTGATAGCCTTTTACGATGGCGTGACTGGCTGGGTTGATGGAGGGAGAGCAGTGGATGTTGTCTATCTTGACTTCAGTAAGGCTTTTGACACTTTCTCCCATAACATCCTCATAGACAAGCTTAGGAAGTGTGGGTTAGATGAGTGGGCAGTGAGGTGGACTGAGAACTGGCTGAACGGCAGAGCTCAGAGTGTTGTGACCAATAGGGCAGAGTCTGGATGGAGTTGCATCAAAAAGGGCATTGCCAGCAGAGATAAAGAAGTCGTTATCCCACTCTACTCAGCACTTGTCAGGCCACACCTGGAGTACTGTGAACAGTTCTGGTCCCCGCTCTACATAAAGGATGGGGACAGGCTGGAAGGGGTCCAGAGAAGGGCCACCAAGATGATCAAAGGACTGGGAAGCTGCCATACAAAGACAGGCTGAGAGAACTGGGTTTGTTCAGCCTTGAGAAAAGGAGGCTTAGAGGGGATCTCATCACCACGGACCAGTACTTAAGGGGTAGCTACAAAGAAGGTGGAGACTCCCTTTTTACAAGGAGTCCCATGGAGAGGACAAGGGGGAATGGACACAAGTTGCTCTTGGGGAGATTCTGACTGGACACGAGAGAGAAATTTTTCACAGTGAGGACAGTCACCATTGGAATAATCTCCCCAGGGAAGTGGTTGACTCGGCCACGTTGGACACCTTCAAGAGTCGTCTGGACAGGGTGCTGGGCCATCTTGCCTAGACTGTGCTCTTCCTAGAAAGGTTGGATTAGATAATCCCTGAGGTCCCTTCCAACCTGGGATTCTGTGATTCTGTGATGATACCAAGCTGGGAGGAGTGGCTGATACACCAGAAGGCTGTGCTGCCATCCAGCGAGACCTGGACAGGCTGGAGAGCTGGGCCGAGGGGAACCTCATGAAATTCACCAAGAGCAAGTGCAAGGTCCTGCACCTGGGGAGGAACAACCCCAGGCACCAGTACAGGCTGGGGGCTGAACTACTGGAAAGCGGCTCTGTTGAGAAGGACCTGGGAGTGCTGGGGGACAGCAAGGTGACCCTGAGCCAGCACTGGGCCCTTGTGGCCAAGAAGGCCAACAGTGTCCTGGGGTGCATTAAAAGGAATGTGGCCAGCAGGTCGAGGGAGGTTATCCTCCCCCTCTCTCTGCCCCAGTGAGGCCACATTTGGAGTACTGTGTCCAGTTCTGGGCCCCCCAGTTTAAGAAGGATGTGGAACTGCTTGAGCAAGTCCAGCAGAGAGCTACCAAGATGATCATGGAACTGGAGCATCTCTTTTATGAGGAAAGGCTGAGAGACCTGGGTTTGTTTAGCCTGGAGAAGAGAAGACTGCAGGGTGATTTCATCCATACCTATAAATATCTAAAGGGTGGGTGTCAGTATGACAGGTGGGCTGAATCACAACAGAAATCTTTATAAAATTATATATTCAGACATGCTTTTCTTTCGCAGGAGTTGGAGCAGTGATAATGATACATGTTTTTTAGACACTTCATTGTGGTCTGCTGCCAGTCCTTACAGAATAATAGGTCCTATAAACGGAGTGATTTTTTATGTGAAAAAATGAAAGAAAAGTGATATTTATCTATTGCAGATTATCAACTACAAAAAGAAAGAATTCTATCACTGTCCCTAACAACCAGTGAAATCCCTGATGGCCAAATGCAATTGTTACATGGCTTAGTCTGCTAGAGAGCAAGGTAGTTAGTACTGGACACCTGGACAGTTGTATTTCTCTGTTAGAGCTGAAAAAATGTAAACCACAATCATAGAATTTCTAATCCAACTGGTCAAAGTCCAGCTCCTCCCCCCAAAAAATTAGTAAGATACATGTGCTTTGGGCTCTTCTGTCCTGTTGTTGTTCAGGGCTTTCAACTGTGGGGCTACCAGCTTTGGGGAACAGCTGATGGACTCCCAGATCATTGCCACAGTTCACAGCTCTACATTCACAGAAACCCTGGGAGGCTTCCAGTGGACAAGGGAAACATATGTAGAAGAGAACTACTGAATTGGCAGTCCTTCCCCATTGGACTGGTACAAGCTGGGTGTCCTATTGTCCCCTTGGTCATGAGAAACAGGAAAGAAAGAGGAGGAAGTTTAGGGCTAATTCAGGAGTATTAAAAAATGTCCACTTACTGTTATATAGCCATTTTTAAAAGGACCAGTGAAGCAAAGTCTGAAACTTAAAGTAAGGATTAAAGGTGGAATGACAGGGCTGGGCCTATACCCTCTGAGTCTGTCTATCTATTGACGCTGGCAACACTGAACAAATCCAGAGTTTTGACAATTTATTTTCAAATTCTAATAATTATCACCAAGTGTTGCCCACTCAGAAGGAATATCTCTAGATGCATTGTTTCACAGTCTTTCTCTTGTTGAGGGTTTTTTTTTTTTTGCAATATTTTCTAAATACGCAAGTGTTAAAACAGACCTTGTAGAAGAGTTGTCTGCAAATCCTGGCCCTATGTTGTAAGACACATTGAGAGTTCCCTTCCAGCTGGTGTCTGGAGCTGCAGGTCCTCCCATTGCACTGTTAAGTGAAAACCACGACAAATGTGGTTGACCAGTAGGCTAAAATGTTCAATTCCTTTGATGATTACTGTATCTAAAACAAGGTGAGTTTACAAAATTCTGAAAAACATTTTGCCAGAAACAGCTTGCTTTGAATTTTCCACATGTTCTGAGACACACACTACTATGAAAGATCAATAAATACAAGTAACAGCATAGATTTTATCATCTTAGTATAAAAAAATTTGCTGCACATTTGTGAATACTGACTTCTGGTGAGGAGGACTGATGTATACTCACCGTAATAATACTTCTGCATCATGATATCCAATGGGATGAACTGGGATTTTGGGAATCCCTACACCTTCATTAACTTTATACCTGAAAGTGTACTCTGAGAAACCAGAACAAAATGTCAAGTTTATAGTGCTCTTAGGTATAGTTTAGTTCCACCAAACTGGAACTACTTTTGAACAGTGCAGTGATACAGTAGCCACAAGCATGCATCAATTTTTTAATTGTTACACAATTTCTTTGATATTGCTTCTAGGAACCAAAATGTAATGACAGGACCACAAACCCAATACTGCATCTGCCCAGCTGTGTTAAAGAAACCCCCACATTTGATGCAAGGTTAGATTTGCTGTCCATCCGTATTATTACATATCCTCAAAGCTGACTGTGGGATAAGCAAGCTGGTGTGTGAGGTGAAGACAGCCCCTGTGCAGCCTGTTGACAAGCTGCAGAAGTCAGCCACAGATGCGTTTGCCTATGGTGAAGACAATGTGTCTCTGAACCTGGTGGGCCAGACACACACCATCTATCCTGTTTTTTCAGTATGATGTTGTCTTATGCACCCAACAATGGTCACACAAGCCAGTGAGCTTTCCAGAAGCACCCCTGTGTTCCCTTGACAGGACTGGTAGGCACCTTAGTTCAGACTGAGTTCAGGATGCCTACAAGGACAAGGCAAGCCCATGGTGCCAAGTTTCAAAAGGCTCCAGGCTTTGGTTATTTTTAATACAGAAATTTTTCTCCCTTTAAAAAGGATGCTAAACTGGTTTTCTGTTTGGAATTTAGGATCAGCAAGAAAACATACCTCCAAGCAAAGCTATTACTCCCCTTTGATGGTAGACTATAATCTCTTTTAAACTGGTCCTCTCGAGAAATGTGGATTTTTTAAAATGGCTATAAATTCTCAGCCATTTTCTACTGCTTCACAGTCTGTAAACCTACATGGCCTGCTTCTCTAAGAGTTACGAGGCTGGGATCATACAAAGAGACTTTCCTAAAAATGTACTTGCCTTGCCTAACTCAAAAGCAACCACATGAAATGACATATAGGTAGAATGTAGTCTGCAATAGGAAAATTAACTCCTGCTAAAAATAATCTTAAACAGATTTTTTTCTTTGTATCTACACTGAAAATAGATTAATTTCTAGTGCCACAATAACTTTCAGCACCAGTTTATGAAGTACTTAATGGCCCAGGGTACAGATATTTCACTCACCTTTTGCAGGATAACCTGGTGTTAGAGGATCCCCAGCTCCATTCAGGTTTAACACATTCCCACGCTGGGCTCCTCCGCCTGGAAGGTTCCAGCCATCTGGGTAAACACCTACTCCCGGGGCACAGTAGTCAGCAGGGTCTGAATAAAGTATGATCCCTTGGGCTCCTGCTAATATGGCATTTTTAACCTGTGAAATGATTTGTTCTTAAGAAATGCCTTTTGTATTTTTTAAATGAAGTAATAAATCTGAATGTTGCAATTTACTTCCATGGGGACATAGCTTTAGAAGTTGCATATGTGGACGAATGAAAATGACCATGGACTCAGCAGAACAAAGCAAAGTGAAACACAGTATGTTCATTATTTGTGTCACACCTTTAGTCGTAGCTCAAGGCTATGAAATAAAGCACAGCACATAAAATTGAGGCACAAAAACTGACCACTATCTCCACTGCCCCACCACCACCAATTTCGTCAGAACTGTTGTCTAAAGTCAGAAGAGTTCGTTATTCAATCTCTGTGCATCAGAGTTCTTGTCAAATGCTTACTTCTTCAAAATACTGCAGTTCTGTGCATGAAAAGTATTAAAAGCCTTGGCTCTACAGACTACTCCGTTCCTTAAACTAATCTCTTGCAAGAACTGCCTAAGGAGTTTGCAGTCATCTCAGTCTCAGGAGATCAATGCATCCATCTGTTTTTATTGTTTTGGAAGTTATTCTTAGAATGCGGTCACAAAGGATACATTGCAGGCTTCCTTCTGCTCATATGTTCCAACTTACAGCCCCCAACAACTGCCGCCGGCTCTACCGTGAGCAGTGTCTGACCTACAGAGGAAAAAATAAAACACAACCCTTACTTTGTTTCCTCTGAAGATCTTCCCATATCTGGCAATGACAATCTTTCCTGTACAGTTTATTCCCAGTTCACGCTCCAGTTTAAAATAATCTTCAGTGCGGCCGTAATTCACATATACGACATCTGCCTGCACGGAAAAGAAAAGCAGTTTCATGGCAACTGGTGATCCAACAAACAAAATATCTGTTTTCAGAAATACACAGTTTTATGCAGTATGTATGATATAGTTGCTTCTTTACATTTCTGCAAATGAGTACCAGTGCCCATAAAAACAACAATAAACAATTTCCGTAATATTCTATAGGGAGCCTTGGCTCAAACTGCTGACCTTTCTATATTATCCTGCACTGAACAGCAGCTCTATAAATTGAGGTTGGAAACTAAACCAATGTACTTTGCTAAACCAACAAAATTCTGTGGCCATGAAAAAATAGTAGTATTCCTTGCATACACAAACACTCACTATATTTCATTCATCTATGCAATGCAATGTTGTCCCTGACTTGTTCCTCCATGATGAATTATCAGATTAAGTGAGGGACTTTTGTAGCCTTTGAAGACATTCATTTAATCCAAAATGTCTTCCAAATTGATTTATATATTGCTATTTCTACTTAAGACTTATGCAAGTCCCCTCCGGGTGACTCGGTAATGTGGTGAATCTGAGGTGTATCCAACATTTTCCATTAAGGCAAAAGGTTTTCAGTTTTATGTGATTCAGATTTCTAGCAATTTGAGAATATTTTTTTTTCTAATAGGAGACATCTAACCTTTGCATAATATGTGGCCTAACTGTCCTTACCTTACCTGTTCCCTTAAACTAATGGTTAATTAACACTACAACAAGAAATATTTTGAGAAATTGGAGCAATCCATCCCATCAAGTGTTTTGCAAAATATGACTTCAGCTAATAATACTCTTTTTTTTTTTCTTACCTCTGGCACTCCTTGTGCTGAAAAAGCATTATATGGTGGCAGGATACCAGTAACATTTTCGTACCCCTGTGGACGTGGTTCAAACAATGATGTATTGAAAATCTATGAATAAATAACAGAAGTCTGGTCAAACCCTCTACCTCCAGGCATGAGTTTGTACACTAAGCTTGCTTATTGAAAATGATATGCTAGTTTCCATAAATTGTTAGCAAAAAATGCAATTCTAACTATCATGTATAAGTTCAAACAAAAAAACAGCTAGGGATACACAGTTGAATATTTATAACAGAATGCAGACCACTTGTCAGAAGATGCTCATAGTTTACTGCCTGAGCCTAAGCAAAGTAGCTGAAAATTGCCAGGAGGTGGTGACAATAAAAAGACACCTCATTCATCTGCACCATCACAAGTATTTTTTGTGATCACTCCCACATGTAATACTACTCCTCCCTTCACCTCTTTGCTAGCTGTGCTCCAGTTAAACACATTGCCTTTCATCACTGTCTATTGTAACACTCATGTTGCTTCAATGTTCACATCTACTCTTTGTCACCATGTGCGATGATAGCTGAGAGACTGTGTTAGGGATTTTCTGGAAAAATTTCTCAATTCTTCCACCTCTAAGCTCATGTCACCCCCAAGCACATATTCCTCAGTTTCTGCCAGGGCTCTTCATCCAGGCCTATGTGCTACGATGCCTCTCTAGCAGTCCCATCTGCTCTCCTCACTCAGGCTGCTTGTCAGATTTTACATCTACTTCTTTAATTCCCCTGGGTGTACAAAATGGAGAAGGTGTCCGTAGACCAGCAGTTCATTACTACTTCCAGCACTAATTTAGGAGACACTGCAGGAATCCAGAAGGATCACAGCAAATGAAACAAGGCAGTACTTCATACAATGAATAGTATCTGTGTGGGATTCCTTAGCTCAGCATGTTGTGGAAGCAACAAGTGTATAGATGTTCAGGCAGCATTTGGATAGGTACTTGGAGGAGAGATCTAACAAGGGTTACTAACTGGATAAATACTTGGAAAAGAGGCCTAATGAGAATTCTTTAAGAGACTAATTGTGTCACATTCAGAGAAGCCCTGAGCTGAAAACAGCTAAACACCTGAAGAGTTGCACACCCAAATACATATCTTTGTTCTTAAACTCCCTGTGCATCCACTTAAGGCTGTTTATGGAAACAGGATATTGGCCTAGATGTATCCTTAATCTGAACCAGTATGGACATTCTTATACCTTATGGTCTACTGGTGTTAATCACAGCCTCCCCACACATCCTCTAAGTACGAGGCACTGAGATTTCAGCTGCTCTGCTCTGTTCCACTGCGTAGTCTGGAAAACCATTTATAAATATGAGTTCCCTTTGCAATGGATTTTTTATCATATTGTAACCTGTACGCTGGGATGAGTGGGTGGGAACACAGAGTAAGACACTATTTCTTTAAAGAAGTCTTACATAAATATGGTTTGATCACCTCATTCCCCTGATCATCAATTACTGAGATGTAGTTTGGCTGCTTTTCATTTGGGTACGAAAGCAGCACATCATAATGAACAAGTTCTGCTGAATCCAGTCCAAATTCCTTCCACTGGCCTTGAATTTGTTTGGCAAGAAGAAGATTCTGTTCAGTTCCTGCGAGGTGAGGCAACTTGGTAAATGAGCTAGAATAAAACAGAAAATTGCTAGTAAGCAGCTAATGCAGAGAAGCACAATAATGAACTCGAATCAGTGTGTATAAAGCATATCTTCAAGCAACATGCATGGAAAGTAAGGTCTTATACTTAAGGTCTCAGCTGTATAACATGGTTGTTTATCAGTCTGTAACAGCATAAGCAGAAAATGTATTCAGAGCAGAGGATTTTTCCTGCGGCCTTAAGATAACTCAGCTGAACCTTTCTCTTTGCATAACAGAAATAGCCACAACTACACACAAGCAATGAAAACAGTATCAAAGACATGCAGCAAAATAATATGAACAGTATGCAAGAGGCAGAAATAACTACACGTTCAGAAAGGAGCCCTCCAAATAATTCTGGTATCTGATGATGGTTTTGCACATTGTTGGCATAACATGTACTATTAAGTTTAACTTGAAAACCATTATGTCAAACTATCTGCACAGATTTGTTCTTTTGTTCTTAATCAAAACCCTGAATAATAAAAGCCTTTTTAACAACATTTGCATCCAGATCACACATAGCACATAACAGTCACAAACAATATCCATCCTCTCTGGGCTACCCTACACGATTTTGTTTGGCCCACTGAATAAACGAGTTATGGTGAACGCTGATGAGTCAGCTCGGTACCAAGCACCAGCTTCAGATTCCCAACAGGCTACTTGCTAATGGCTGCCCAGCGGCTGTCAGATGCCATTATTTAGTGATACCAAGTACCATGATTAGTATCACTTCAACCTGTCCATTCGGTTCAGCCTATTTTCAACCCAGGTAACAGCTCGTTCTTCAGTATGCACTTCCTCAGCTTCCAAATGAGAATGCTGTGGGAGAGGATGTTCAAAGCCTTGTTAACATCTCCACTGATACCAGTGGAGCCAGTCACTTCCTTAGAGAAGACAGTCACCCTGACCAGTAGTGGGTTTTTTTTATATTTACAAGCAGTAAATAAATGCTGACTGTTCCTAACTATCTTCGCATCCTTCATGTGTTTGGAAAGAGAATCCAGAAGGATGTTTGGTCACCCTTCCAGGGACTGAAGTGAAGCTGACCAGCCCACAGTCCTCCCAGGTTGTCCTGCTTGCCTTAAAGATGGGCACAACATCAGCCTTTCCCAGCCACCAGGGATCTCCTTCAATCACCACAACTTCTCATAGACAGCAGCCTTGCAACCATAACATCCAGGTCTTTCATGTGAACCCCACCAGGGGCCCTGGATTTGGATATATCTAGGTTTCTTATGTAGACCACAACCTTCTGCTCTCTGCTGTTGTCTTTCCCTTTCTTTAAACTGTGTGGGTACACAGCGAGGTCCGGAAGCAACCTTTGCCAAAGCTTGTTTCCTGTTTTCTTCTTGCACTTTAATTCTCTAAGAACTGTTTTAAGTACTCCAGTTTAAATACTACATATGCCATTAGGAAAAATATACTGAACAGCACACGATGCCTTTTTTCAGTTTTACACTTCCAAACAGTTTCATCCTTTCCAGAGCTATGATTCGATGCTAAGGTCAAGGTGCCTGCATTTTCTAAGACTCACAGTTTGTTTTCTCCACTTGATAAAAGCAGAGTTAGTAGTTTAAAAAACTAAGAACATGGATCAAAATTCTCAAGTTCACATTTTTTATGCTTTCAACAAACTTCTTGTATGGTGTATTAATATAATTTTTCTGCAGTTACCGCTTTTTATTTGAATTTAGGAAAAAACCACAGTATGAAGTATCTGGCCCATTATCAAAGCAAGCCAACAAGCCGGACACCATTAATATCCTACGGCCAAGAAACTTTTGTGTAATTGCAGAGGTATTTCATGCTGTCACCAATCTCACAGTTGCCTAGACTCTCACTCAAACGTAAACCTCAGGAACTCTCCAATCTACAGAGATCACAAATGCAAATTAAGGTAAGGCCTATAAAGTTAAAAAGCCAATTGATGTTAGAAATGAAACCTTTTGGTTTACAAATAAATATACAGAAATCAAATTTGTCAGCAACCCTTTGATGTTTATGATGCAGCTGCTGACACATGCTGAATACCAATGTGTTACTAACCAGAGGTTATATTTGTTTACCTTTTGTGTGAATATATTTGTTGCTCTGTAGAAGATATAAATGTGCACAACAATGATTATTTTTTTAATTTCCAGTGAAACAGACAGCAAAACAAGAGGATATTTCTACATCCATAACATTGTAGACGTTCTGAAAGAACTGCATGTATGCACTAGGATGCAAAACAGTATATTTAATGTCAATTGCACCATGCAAGACTTAAGCAGCTATACACACAGACTGCACTTGGACAGGGCCCTTCACCTTCTGAAACAGAAGACAGGGTATAATGGGATCTCAAGCACCCAATTAGCAGCACAATATCCAATACAGCCACACTAAAGGGATTATCAGTTGTCACTATACATGCAGCTCAGTGCCCTGCAAACTTGGTAGCATTTTTAATGCTACATTTTAAATACATTCATTTTCTACTTATACTAGCTGCTCAAATGGAAAGTTTAAGGAGTTACTGGACAGATTATCAATCAACTATAATTAATAGTAGTGTATCCCAAATACAATAAAATCATCTCAGTGTGAGGCAAAGAAAATTAATCCAATGTTAGAGTTTCAGACACTTGTAAGGAAAAACCAGTTATATTGCATTAAATCAAGACTATGGAAAACTAAAATAAAAAAGCATGGTAAGCACTGGTATTGCCCTCAAGTAATGCAGCTTGAGGGAAGTATATTTAACAGTACCACCACTCCAAAAAGTAACTTAAAAATGGGGAGGGGGGAACAGAAGGGTTGTGGCTCTCTCCCTTCTCCTTCCTCCAGATATTCTGTACAAACCAAATACTTCCAAAGCATCTTAACAGCTCTGCTTTCAGAGGCTGTTCCTTGGAGCTGATGTTATCACTTTCTGTCTTTTGTGACGGATAAAATTATTCAAAAACCAAGATGCACAGGGCTTACCGAAGGAATTGCCTGATGTTTTCTGCTTTCATTTCAGCCACAAGTTTGTGTCTCACATTTTGATAGACATCTGAAGGGTTGGGGTTTTTTTCTGTCGGTTTTGTAAACCATCCTGAAACACATTTGAAAAGCTTCCTACTTAGCAAGCACACCAGTCCGCACATGTTTGAGCCCATGTGCAACCTGAAGTACTGAACAGCATCATTAAAAGTGTGAGGATGAACAGGGCTTAGAGCACCCTCTGTCAGTGTTTGCTGGGTCAAACACAGAAGTGAAACAGAAAAGTAAAATATACTTCATTGACTGAATTGCCAAAAAAGTGACATAATTAGAAGAGCACAGCCTAAATCTCTGGTAAATACTGTCATGGTTTTGGCTGGGACAGAGTTAATTTTCTTTCTAGTAGCTGGTACAGTGCTGTGCTTTGGACTTAGTATGAGAATAATGTTGATAACACACTGATGTTTTAGTTGTTGCTGGGTAGTGCTTGTACTAGTCAAGGACTTTTCCAGCTCCCCATGCTCTGCCAGGGGCACAAGAAGCTGGGAGAGGACACAGCCAAGAGAGCTGATCCAAACTGGCCAAAGGGATATTCCATACCATACGACATCATGCTCAGTATATTAACTGGGGGGAGTTGGCCGGGGGAAGCAGCAATCGTGACTCAGGGACCAGTGATGCTGGTCAGCGCGTGGTGAGTGTTTGCATCACTTGTGGTTTGGGTTTTTCCCCCCTCCTGAGGTTTCATTTCTCTCTCTTGTTACTTTCCTTTTCATTATATTATTATTGTTGTTGTTGTTATCATTACTATTATTTTTTTAAATTTATTTTAATTATTAAATTGTTCTTATCTCAAGCCACGTGTTTCCTTATTTTGGCTCTTCCAATTCTCTCCCCCATCCCACTGGTGTGGGGTGAGTAAGCGAGCAGCTGCGTGGTGCTTAGTTGCTGACTGGGGCTAAACCATGACAAAACAGTCTCCTTTTTAAGGTAGATTCAGCTCTCATTAATTTTAAACTAGAGTTTAAATTCTCAATCAACTATTTGCTGTGGGAGGATTGAACTCCTGATACTCATGGTGAACTTCTGTTATTTGATTTATACATGTATTTAAAAATATGTGCATAAGCATATTTAAAGTGAAGGTCTAGGATTCAACAGCCACCCTGCCAGCATTAGAATAGCTACAGATTTGGGGAAGGGTGGGGTTTTATTTAATAATTAAAGGAATAAAGTTAACTGTGACCCTAGTCCGTTTTAAAAAGTTAAATATTTTTCAGTTGCCATAAATCTGAAAGGAGAGAGTATATCAACTATATGAATCTGCCTTTAAAAAACAAAACAACAAAAACCAAATCCTTTTACTATTACAGCTAGAAAATCCCAAGCTGGGAAATTTTAATAATAAAGCCAAGTATATATGCTGAACATACACAATACATACGCCCTGTTAGATTTAAATGCAATTGTAGTAACACTCTGGCCAACAGTGTTACTGGATCAGACCAAAGGTCCATCTTTCCCAGTATCCTGTTTTGGAGTGTGGCCAAAAGATGATGCTCAGGGAAATGTGTAAGAATAGCACAAGCATCAGAAATTTGCAGCTCAGGGATCTCCTAAATCAGACTAATGTTTCTTATATTCAATAGCCCTCATGGATTTTTCTTTCATGCTTTAGCCTTAGGTGTGTTCTACAACACAAGTTTAAAAAGGGCAGATGCAGACATGCAATTTTAGTTTTAAAATCAAATGCTGCAAGTGACTGCAGAGAAGAACCTAATGTTCTAGTGAAGTTCATTGTACATGATGGAAAATTCAGCAACTCCACTCTTGGCTGTCAGTCAAAACTCCTCCTCCTGTACATTCTGCCCTTAATTTCTAAAATAGCAACTGAATAGGAGCATTTAAATAGATCTTCAGTAAAAATCAGTAAATAAAAATTAAAATTTAAAAAAAACAATCCTGGAGGTTTTGCAATCACAGGATTCTCAAACCCTTCTATTAACCTCTCCTCTTTGAACGTCTGACTGCCGTTACGGGAAGATGCCAATTTACCGGGGCTCATCTTGGACTGAAGTATGCAGCCATTACATTCCCCACTCCCTGAAGACCAAAACTGCTAGAGAGAACAACCTCTTAGAAAAACAGTGGGACAAGTATTTTATAACGTCCCTCAAAAGCAGTAAAAGCTCCCTGATGGTGAGTTAATCACAACAAGAGTCACACCTAAGTATCTGCAGAGGGCAAAGGCTGCGGGCTGAGCCCCGGTGGCTCTGTACTCACCTGCAAGAAAGCCCAGCAAGAAACAGCCCAGCAGCCCGGGGCAGCCTAGCCATGTGCAGAGGGTGGCTTTGCTCCTGGCCATACCGGCACTGGTGGCCGGCAGCTCTGCAGGCAGCGAGGAGGGCAGGCAAGCAGCTGTCTTCCTCCTGCTCCTCCTCCTCCTCCCTCTCCTCCTCCTCCCACCCTCAGCCCCAGGCCTGCCCTGGCTTCTGTGATTCTCAGCTCTCCTCCTGCCTAACCAGCCTTAATCCCTGAATGATGATGATATGATTTTCTGAGTGCAATAAAACACTTCCATTTCTTAGTCTCACCCCACAAGACAGCTTGTGTCTAGCTCCATGTGTATCTCTGTAACAAATATGCAGCTAGACTCTGCAGCAAGCAGTGTGTAACTACTAATTTAAAGGCTAATTTCTATTAATTATCAGGACACTCTGGTTTTGAAAGTTCCTCTTTTAGGCTTAATCACAATCAGTTATTTGTTCCTGTGGAAGTGGCTAAGAGATGAAATGAAGGGAAAACTTGTTTTCTCTTTACCAAGGAAGTTCTGAATCGCTCCCCTTTGTAGCCTGTGGTTACATTAATCCTTGGCAAGTGATGAATACTTAGGGCAGCTCAGACTACAATTTAGATTAGCCAATGGGGACACTTCCAGACATCATCCAATTTGCAACTGGGAAAACTTGCAAAATTATTTCCTCTCTTTTCTAGCTTTTTACATTTTGGCTTACAAGGTTATTAGGATCAAGTTTTCCTAGTCTAATTCAGCCAAAGCCATCAGTATCTCATGGGAAAAGACAGAACTTCAGCCCAAGGAATACTCAAGATGCTTTCATAGAATCAAAGGATCCTCGTATTTTGTACAAACTTACCCTGGCCCTGCACATCGCTCCCTGCTGGTGAGCTCCTGCATGGCTGCACAGAAGCCAAGGCTGATTTTTCTGGAACTGAGGACCTGCCTATCTGAGACCAGTTAGCTGGCTGAAAGGAGGAAAGCTCCTCTGGGAGCCTGGACATGATCTGAGTTCTTACCACTCACTCCCAAAAAAGTCTAAGGTAGACAGATCTTGTGAAAGAAATGGTAGTGCTCCAAGTACCAAAACTTTCTTAAATAGACGAGGTTGAGCTGAAAATATTCAGGAACAGCCGAAAAGGCTGGTTAATGCCTAATTACTTCATTAAGGCTTTTCAGAGATTAGCGAACTACACCACTTGGGTTTTCTGCACCAGTCCCAGCCACTGTCTTAAGCATACGTCTGGATGTCTTTGTTCAAATGATAAGCACGTCCAGTTTTGAGATCTTTTTTTCTGTCATTTCCCAACTGCTTGTAAGCCGTCACAAATTCTGAACAGCAAGGACTTTTCACACCAACATCTCACTTGACAGATACAGACCAGATGGAATTCCACCTACAGAACTTATAAAGAATGAGCATATTGATGTATTATTAGCACTTATACAGCACCACAGGTGTAGGGCTGGCACATAATAGACAGTAAAGTGACAAGGGCTTTTGTAGATTACTATCTAAATTAGGCCTCACATGATGATAACATCAGTGGAGAAAGAAGGTAAGAATAGCAAAAGCGAGAAAGCATGAAATGTATTTATTTCTATGCCTACATCTTTTTAAAGTGATAAGGCCATCAGCAATTCTGAGATTGAACAATACCAATAACCAAGTGGTTTCTACCTCTTAAAATACAGTCCTAGTCCTATTAGTTATTAGTTGAGGAATGTTCTTACATTCCATGAATTGGCCACTGGTGGAATACATTATGTTCCATTCAAAGGCATGTATAACATATAGTATCTATCCATGCTTTGAATCACATGAGCTCCACAACAGGACAGGGACAGGAAATAAGATGAAAAATCTCATGGGTTGAGATAAAGAGAGGGACATCACTTGCCAGTTACCATCATAGACAAAACAGACTTGACTTAGGGAAAAATAATTTATTGCAAATTAAAATAGGCTTGGGTAATGAGAAACAAAGACAACAATTAAAACAACATCTGCTCCCACATCACACCTGATTTTTTTCAGCTCAATCTTACTTCTCCACTCCTGACTCCTCCATGCCATAGAGCTGCCATAGACGACACAGGAGGCCTCCTGGGATCAGGCCAGATACCCAGGATATCTAAAGTGCACTAACTCTAAGCACTTGAATTATTCTGTACAGAGAGTGTTCAGTTCCTAACAGAAAAATACCCAGTGCTGTTTGGGAGCTCGGGGAGTGTCTGGGACCATTAGACAGAGCAAACATGAACAGGGCAGCACTTACATGAGCCCTGCCCTGTTCTGTGCAGCGGCTACAGGCCAGGTGAGGCTTCTCACACCACCTAAAGTGATACTGCAGAGCCTGTGTTCAGACAACTGACTCCTGCTCTGTGCAGCCAGGTGTGAGCTGACTGTCCACAAATGGAGCCCGTGGAGTCCCAGGCGCTACAACGGGAATTAAAGTCAGTATTTAGTGCCATTTCAGATGCCTTGCTGTAGCCCACCTGGGCATGCATTTCTCCCAGGTCCAGTATTCTGCCAGTTTCATGTCCAGTCATAAGATATTGTCTACCTGGACTTCTCCAAGGCTTTTGAGATGGTTCCCCACAGCCTCCTTCTGGAGAAATTAATGCATTATGGCCTAGACAAGTGGTCTGTGCAGTGGGTGAGGAACTGGCTGACAGGCCGCACCCAAAGGTTGGTGGTAAATGGCTCCTTTTCCAAGTGGCAACCTGTCACTAGTGGGGTCCCCCAGGGATTGATATTGGGCCCGATGTTATTCAACATCTTTATAAGTGATCTGGATAATGGCATCAAGTGTAGCCTGATGAAGTTTGCAGATGACAACAAATCAAGAGGAAAAGTAGTTACTCCAGAAGGGAGAGCTGCTCTGCAGGGAGATCTGGATAGGCTGGAAGAGTGGGCCAGCAAGTACCTTATGAAGTTCAACAAGGAGAAGTGTAAGGTCTTGTACCTGGGAAAACATGAATCCGGGAGTGCAGCACAGACTGGGATGTACCTGGCTGGAGAGCAGCTCTGTGGAAAGGGACCTGGGGGTCCTGGTGGACAGGAATCTCAACATGAGCGAACAGTGTGCTGCTGCGGCCACGAAGGCCAACAGGATGCTGGGTTGCATCAAAAAGGGCATCACCATCAGAGATAAAGAAGTCATTACCCTACTCTACTCAGCACTTGTCAGGCCACACCTGGAGTCCTGTGTCCAGTTCTGGTCCCCTCTGTACAAAAAGGATGTGGACAGGCTGGAAGGGGTCCAGAGAAGGGCCACCAAGATGATCAGAGGACTGGGAAGCTGCCATACAAAGACAGGCTGAGAGAACTGGGTTTGTTCAGCCTTGAGAAAAGAAGGCTTAGAGGGGATCTCATCACCACGGACCAGTACTTAAGGGGTAGCTACAAAGAAGATGGAGGTTCCCTTTTTACAAGGAGTCCCATGGAGAGGACAAGGGGGAATGGACACAAGTTGCTCTTGGGGAGATTCCAACTGGACACCAGAGGGAAATTTTTCACAGTGAGGACAGTCACCATTGGAATAATCTCCCCAGGGAAGTGGTTGACTCAGCCACGTTGGACACCTTCAAGAGTCGTCTGGACAGGGTACTGGGCCATCTTGTCTAGACTGTGCTCTTCCTAGAAAGGTTGGACTGGATGATCCCTGAGGTCCCTTCCAACCTGGGATTCTGTGATTCTGTGATATTAGGCTTTCAGACAGCCAAAGTGGCACCAGGTCAGTATGTTAAACACCTGAGTTGCTCCCCCGTGTTTAGACACCCCATTTATTTGTCTGCACCCTCATGCTGGGCTCCACCTGCCCCTGCCCCAGCCCTGACAGCAAGGAGGAGGCCAAGGGGAGGTGGGGTGGGCTGGGGGCGATGAGGGGCCGTGATGTGACCGAGCCCCTGGCGAGAGGCTGTCCCCACATGGGCAGGAGCAGCAAGTGGCCTCTCCATGTCGGCTGTTTCCCCCGAGGCCCGATTTCTCACCTCTCCCACTGCCCTTGAGTGCACCTGAAGGGCAACAGCCCTTTTTCCTGAGGCAGCTGGGGGCTGGGCCTTCCATCAGCCCCTGGCACCCCATTCCCCCGCTCTAGAGCAGCTCTGTCACCGCGGGCAGGACGGGGCAGGGGCCGTGTCGCAGGGGGTCAGTCGGTGGCACGGCCGGCCCAGGGAGGCTACAGGAAGGGCTGCGTCGTGAGCCAGCCTAGGCTGGGAGGGCAAAGGCTGAGGTGGGAGGGCAGAGACGGGGGCGGCCGGGGTGGGCTGGGCCGCGGCAGCGAGGCAGGGGCTGCCTCTGGTGCGACAGCTGGTGGCTGCTCCTCCTTTGCCTTCTCAGGCAGGGGGCCCTGAAGAGGACACGAGCAGACCATGGCGCACCCCTGTCCTTGGCCACTCAGCCGGAGAGATCTGAGACTTTCTACAAGGACACTGACATAAAGAAAAGGAATCCAAATAATACCCAGCCGGTGCCACCTTTGAGCCGTCTGCTCCTGGCACCAGCCCCAGCCACGCAGTGGCCATGTCGCGGTGGCAGCAGGCTGGTGGTGGGGTTGGTGACACGGCCACCCCAGACGGGTGCCTCCTGGCTGCCGGGGAGGCGTGGGACTGACAGCCTCGGCCTGAGGATAGGGAGCCCTGGGCAGGGGATGCCCACGGTGGCGGAGGTGGCTGCTCCCCTGGTTTGTATGTATTGCCCTATTTTTCACAGCCTCAGGCCCAGGCAGGGTCACAACTAGATCCTGGCACACCCCCGTCCCCTCCCTCCTCAGCCGCTCAGCCAGAGATTTCTGCAGCTTCCTGCAAAGCCCTTGACCGGAGGACAAGGAAGGACACACAGCCCCAGCCCACACCGCGCCACGGCCTCACAGGCAGCTGGAAGCTCCTCACAGCCACGGACGAGGGGAGCTCCGTGACACCCGCCTTCTCTGTCTGACCCTGACCTCGAAATAGAGTTTCTGAGTTATGAACCCATTGGCTGCTCTTCTGGTTTGTGCGGGGCTTTGGGGAAACCTTTTGGGGCTTCCCTTATTATCCTTATGTCCTTATTGTGTTTATATATGTGTCTGTGTGTATATGTGTAATACATAACGTAAAATATATACAGGTATATAAATACACATTTATACATGTATATACATCTGTGTAAATCAATATATACACACACACCTTTGTATACTCACATATATATATACATAAATGTCTCTATGTACACCTGCATATTGTTCTATATGAGCACATCCTGATCTAAAGGAAGCGGGAGCCTGTCAGAGGGTGCTCTGAGGCCATGTGGGTATGGCGGTTTCAAACATACTGACTGGTCAATCACAGAGCAGTGTGGAAACACGCAGGGCGCGAGACAAGAGTCCCTTACAGATTCACACACAGATGCATATGGCTGTATAATATTTCGACTCTATTACTTTTTAAAAACCATGAAATCAAGTCATTTAATCACACTAGGAATGCTTGATTATCCTGTTTCAATTCCTGCATGGTCTGTGAAGCTGAAGCCTCCTATTTCTGTGGTAGCACACCGGGGTTCCGCAGTCCTCGTATGACTTGTGAACCTATTTTCCCTTACTGCTGATCAGTATTTTCATATCCTACTTGTACTGTATACCTCGACAGATGTGCAGGGCTTCTTCACAGGGCACTGGGTGTCATTCAAACGATGATAAACCCTGAGGACTGTTTTTTGTGCATTTCCAGGACCCCATCCTTTATGACCTAGAGTGCTACATTTTTGTGGGTTGTGCTGGAGACCCTGAATATGCTGCATTGTGTGTCTATTAAAAGTATTGGTAAACCAGCACAGAACAGGCCAAGCAGGCATTAGAGGTGAGACTCGCCTTGTCTCGTTTAGGTACCTACAAGGCCAGTTTCTCACCTTCTGAAGCAGGCTTCCTATTTCAGAAGTCAGGGGTGAGAAATGGGATTTTTAGGCACAAACCATTTCATCTGCTTCAGACATTGATTTAGAATGAAACAAGTTATACCTTAGAAGTGTTTTTTTCTTTTCCTCTCCTCTTTATAGAGTGAGTTTTGGGTGTAACTTGGATATAAGCATGGAAGGGTGAAGCCCAGTGAAATGAACCCCTTTCCTAAGGATATTTTCACAGAGGCACCACCGACTGGCTGAGGAGCTCAGCTGTGGCTGCCGTGGGTCTGTCACGGAGCGGACTGGGACCAGCCATGTCCCGCACGGGGCAGCCCCAGCCTCTCAGCCCTCTTCAGGGCAAAACCATGCCAGCCACAAGTTTCACTCTCATCTCCTCTCTGATTAATGTTGCTGCTTTGCTCTGTGGTCTTCTGTATCCTTCCCGACCCTGGAGGCCCAAGAGAGAGGAGAGAAGGTATCCAGAAGCAAGCTCCGCTATAACTTGTGCCTCTACTTGGGCCAGATAAAAAAGCTAAAAGGCTGTAGGAGTGGCAAGAGGAAAGGGATGTGCTGTGAGGCGGGAGAAGCACGTTGGTGTGGGATCAGGTAAGTCCATAAAGGGATCCTGAGCATGGGCTGAGTGAGGAATCACTTTATTCTTAGGTTGTGGCCTGAAGAAAAGAGCTGGGGGTGTCATCCTCCTGCGGCCAGGCGGAGCTGCAATACAGGAGGCAAAAGCAGCTTGCAGGGTGTGCTTAGGAGAGTGAGAATCTGTATGATAAAGTGGCTAAGCAGGGATCAAAAGGAGCAGGCACAAATCCCACCATCTGCCTTGCAGACCTATGCTTAGCTTTGTGCTTTTGGATCCTGTCTTATCCTGGTGACAATGACTACCATTTGTTTAAGGTTTGGAGCTGGTAATATTGCGTGGGTGGAAAAGAACAGAGATCGTGGGTGCCCTGGACTGATCCATTCATTGGTGGAGATGTTTGAGCAGTTTCGTTGTGTTTCCTTGGCTGTTGGACGGCTCAGAAATGCCAGAGCAAGAGTGAGAGTGTGATATAAATGGCAGGGGAATTTGTTACTCAGAAGAGCCCTAGAGTTACAACATTTCCCTCAGAAAGTGAAGTTCCCTGTAAAAGAATCCTCATTCTGGCTAGGCTGAGGTGCTCTAGTTATTGGCTAATCTGGGCTGATCTTTTCTCTCCTGAACTCCTTCAGGTCTTGTAAACGAGAGAAATATTAACTGGGAAAACAAGTGACAGTCTTCATAAACCAGTCCTGCAAACCTCCCCTGTCATATCCAAGCCCCTGCTCTTCGCTGGCATAGAAAAATAACGAACTTCACAGGTGTATTGCTCGAACAGATTACTGAACAACTGTGCCATCAACTGTTTTCAAGCAGATTTTGTTGTGGTCCTGCTCCAGTGTTGAACAAAGCCACATTCTGTAACCTTCTATTTTCATAAATTTGAAATTTTTTGTTCTTTCCAGCCCTAAATTCTTGAAACTTTTATTATTCTCTTCCACTGAATAAGGGATTATTTACTGCTTCTTTCATGGACCTGTTGGAGCAGGTTCAGAGGAGGCCACAAAAATGATCTGAGGCTGGAGCACCTCTCCTATGAAGAAAAGCTGAGAGTTGGGGTTGTTCAGCCTGGGGAAGAGAAGGCTGTGAGGACACCATATTGCGGCCTTTCAGTACTTAGAGGGGGACTATAGGAAAGATGGGAAGAGACTTTTTAGTAGGGCCTCTTGCGATAGGACAAGGGGCAATAGTTTTAAATTAAAAGAGGGTAGATTCATACTGGATATAAGGAAAAAACTTTTCCCAATGAGGGTGGTGAAGCACTGGCCCAGGTTGCCCAGAGAGGTGGTCGATGCCCCATCCCTGGAAACATTCCAGGTCAGGCTGGCCGGGGCTCTGAGCAACCTGATCTAGCTGAGGGTGTCCCTGCTCACTGCAGGGGGTTGGGCTAGATGGCCTCTAAAGGTCCCTTCCAACCCAAACGATTCTACCGTATGAATTAGTTTGCTATGCTGTGGAGGCCAGTGTAAGGAGTGACATTACTACACAAGAATTTTAGTTGTCCCTCTTGGATCATATTTATTTTATACATAGATATTTCAGAATGGTTGCTGATATATTGCAAAAGTATCCCTGAGTCATCACACCTACACACTTCCTGGGAAGATGAGAAAAACAGCAGATAAAGGCTAAATAAATATCATTCACCCAGGCAAAACAGAAGTTTCCCTAGAATTAAGTTTTCCAAATGAAGAAAGGGAGGATAAAGCTGTCTCCTCATATACTAGCTTTCAGTTACCTCAGTGCCTGGGCTGGAAGCAGGGGTTCTCTTTAGCATTGCTTGCTGCTCCTTTCCTGTCCCCCTCTTTTCGTTTCTGTACTTCCTTTACTTTCTCCCCTTTGCTGGTACTACCAGTTCCAAGATATGCAGCATAAGGAATGCAGTACCTATCCTGCATGTTCACTGTTGCCTGGGTCTCGGGGCATGGCCTAAATAACCTACTATATACATTACTAAATCACAAAGCCGAAGTTGTAGTATTATGTCTTACAAACACTCCTTAAAACAACTGGAGGTAGAGAAAAATTATCCTGACATGGTGAGATCTGAAGTACAGCATGCCTGGAATGCAAAGACATACCTGTGAGGAGGTGGAAGAAGCTGCTCCAAACCACAACGCATCTCACTCTGAGCTGTCACTGAGTGTCTCACTGAGGAGCCAAGGAGAGAGCTCAGAGCTGTTAAGACAATCAGTATCCCATAAGACTCATCTCGCTTTGAGTCACTTCCTGACCAAATAAAAATCCCATCTATCAGCTGCCCTATTTCTTTTTTAATGGGGCTTTTCCTGTTAGAACTAAGGTATTATCAGTGTGAGATACTGCTAAGACCGCTCCTCTGATAATAGTTGGGTATTTTATTCAATGCTGAAAATACCAATCTTAGTCTAAGTTTAATCAAAGACATGAGGCTGATGGGAAATAAAACCTGTCCTAAGTAGTTGTAAAAATTATGCAAGACAAGTAATGTGAAAAGATTACCAGGAAAAGACATTTATTTTCTCAGCCCAGGTGACAAAACTGAAAAAAGGTCCAAAACACAGACAAAATCCTGAACACACAGTACTTCTTCAAATTAATACCACTTTTAAAACTAGCAAAACTATCAGTTACTGCATAGGCCTCATATTGATCTCAGGAGTGGTCAGAATTGCACATGTTGAGAGCGAGAACAAGAGTGAGGTTCAGCTGAAGCTAGCATTATTGCAGACAGTTACATATATTCTACCTAGTAAAAAAAAAAAATCCTTGGTAAACTAGAAAAGCTCCAAAAATGGCAAAGATACACATGCCAAATGGAAAGCTAGCATGCATTTTTTTGTTGAATGCATAATTATGCTAAGCAGCCAATTAGAAAAACCATCAACAGTACATACAAATACATAATACACAAAATAAATGCCAGGGCTTGTAAATTGTAGCTTATAGCTGCTCAGCAACGGGGTCCCAAAGGCTAATATCTGCAGCAAGAAGGCTATGCTACTGTTGTGCTCTGTGGCCTATTTGACTAGAGGTTGAACTTGTGGCCTGAGAGCTCAAAGGGCCCTGGTTCATGGGAAAGGCAGCTCCTGCAGGAAGAAAGGCTCAACCACAATTTCAAATCAGTAGTTTCCTTCTGACTCTGCCAGCTGCACAGTCCCTCAGAATTCTCTCATGGCCTCTGCAGTCTATCTGACTAGCAGATTAAAAGGGTGGTAGGTTTTGATGCTTTAAGTCAGAGTCTCTGTTATCTTGAACTTCAGGAGTCCATTATCAGATTCCAGCTAAAATAAAGTTTACATTGCTGGCAGCTGTCAAGTTCAACTTGCAAACTTTGACCCTTTCTTCTACAAGAGGAATGTACCCAGTGAGGCAGAGAGAGCAAAGGACTGTGCATCGAACACAAACCAAATGGTATCTTCCAGCATGTACAAGTTGTTTCTCAAGAGACTCAGCCAGCCTCTTCAGTGGTGCATGACGGGAGGATGAGAAACAACAGTCATAAACTGAAGCAAGAGGTTCTGCCTGGATATAAGGAAAAGCTTTTCCATCATGAGGGCAGCGAAGCACTGCAATATGTTAACAGAGAGGTTACGTGGTCTCCAGCCCTGGAGATTTTCAAGCTTGGAACTGATAAAACACTGCAACCTGGGCTGACCTTGGAGCTCACCCTGCTTTGAGCAGGAGTTTGGACTAGAGACCTCCTGAGTTCTCTTCCAACCCTATGATCTTATGATTGTGTGATGTTCTTCCATTCATTACAATCCCCTGCCCTGGGGAGCTGCTCGCCATCAAGTGAAAGAATATGATTTACTGACTCCAGCTGTGAGAGTTGGCTGCTCTGCTCTACCACGGTGCTGTCTGTAGTCCAGCAGCACATCTCAAACTGCTCATATAAGCAGAGATGAGCACAGGTCTCATCCTAAAGATGCTGACTACAAGCGATTGCTCTGTCTCAGCTAAATCAACCCCTGGAGAGCTGTCAACAGCATCTTAATTTAGAAACTACACTGCCAGGTCAACACACTTTCCAGCCAAAGTAACATTGACATTGCTGGTTTCATCATGGCAAGGGTTCATTTTAATACAAGTATAATTTCTACCTCTACCACGTATGGGTATGCTTTAATTTCATTTGATTTAGACTCTTAGTGCATAGGATGGTCATTGTATGAATTTGTGATCATATTATAGAAAGTACTTTCTTCAAAAAATACTGTTTGTTTCTCATTTCACCTCCAGATTCTTTAATGTAATTGCTCAAATTGGAAAGGATGCTCTAAGCAGTGCCAGTGTGCCAGTCAGGTCCCTCCCCTTGCTTACTAAATAATTCTAAAGCTCTTGTCTTGTAATTAACTCATCTGCTGCAGTACATAAACCAATGGCTCGGTGAGCTTGTCTGCAGTAACTGTCAAAGCCAAATGAACGTTTGCAAGGAGCTGTCTGGAATTAGGATCTTAGTTCTTCCAAGTATTAATTACAGCATATTTAGAAAATAAAAGAACTGAAAGTTGATTATAGTAAACAACTCTGCTAATGGCCCTCTCTAGCTGAACACATCTGTAGTTACATGAACAACTGGCTCATGTTACATGATCAATAAACTGTAAATCCAACATACTTAGTTGATCTTGGTTTCTGTTCCCGTTAACATTTTTTTTCCACTTAATTCAACAGTCTTTGTTGGCCAATTCCTATGGAATAATCCCAAAGCTTGAGAGCCAAAACAGCTCATCTGGTCAACAGCACTTGGCAGTGTTAAGAGTGAATTTCAACTCACTGTAAAAGTCCAAAAAAAAAAAAGTTTTTTACGTTGTTTGACGTTATACTTCGCTGAAGGAGAATTAGCACACCAATCTTATCTTGACTTCTTGTATAAGAAAGGATTTCACACTCAGGGCTTGAGTTAGCTAATAGCTGTGTCCCTGAGATACCCTGGCAGATCTAACAAAAATCACAGATGCTTAAAAAACAGTTATTCCTGTATCTGGCCCCTCATTGTCTGCCTTTCCTTAGTAGACTGTTTCAGAGCATATACCTCCTTGCTCATGTGGCTAGTTCAGACTGCTTTTCGAACTCTAAGAATCAATGGGCTGGAAACGTTTCTCAGTGCAGCTACAAAGTTTGCAAGAACGTATGAACAGACAGTGCTTTTAATGCATATTATTTATTTAACATTGTTCCCACTTGTCTGGTAGGAACTAGATGTCTTCATCTGCTGGTACATGTTAGTTGGCCTGGTTTTGTTCATAAATGTGAAACATGACCCTTGCTTCTTTGTATCATCCTAGTGTATGAGTCACGGGAATAGACATTTCTCAGTGCATACATAACTATTCTTTCATTTTTTGCTTTTTGCTTATAACCCATAATTCTAGTGACACATACAGGATATGGACAGTTGCATATGCATCCATGCATATGTTTTGACATATGGCTTGTACAGCTGACTACAAATCATGTAGCTTCAGTAATTCGCTCCATAGGCTTTGCCCTTTGCTGTCCAGTAATGACACCAGCCACTTCTGCCTGGAATGGTCTTTGAGGAACTGAAGGGTGCAGTGGCATAGAAGACTGACAATAAGAAATGATTTTGGGAAAAGAATGATATTATCAGACTTTTTGTAGAAGTTCATGAAGACTAAAAAGTATCTTTATTTTAAATTTAAAAACTGATCAAGAACTTCAGAATGGGTCACAATATGTCTAAATTCTAGATGCTGCCATGTCTAAATTAGGGCTTGCAGAACTAGACACCTGTGCTTCCTTCCTCACAGAAATGAAGGAGTCTGAGGTTTACACTTTCAAGTGCAGACAGCTTGCCACAGAATACCTGTCATGCTGTCATTATTGCCACCTGCTGTCTGTCTTTCCCTCTCAGCAAGTCCCAGATACAGACACAGATGTCTTAGCAGCTCTTGAAGAAGTTGTTGAACAGGCACAAGTTGCAGCCCAGTATATTGAGGAAAAACAGAATGAGTGCTGGCTTGCTGCAACAATTTTATAAATTGTGTTGGTTTTCTGTAGTGGAGTCAGTAACATCCAAGGTGATGCTGGATAAGCTAAGGATAAGAATCACATTGGCTGTCTCAAGAGAAGTCAGCACCAGCATTAGGCTTCTCAGAATGGAGATCAGAAAAGCTTCGTGCTTACAAGTGAGTGGGGAAACACCCCCACCGACAGCATGGGGCGTAATGTCTTTGACCTCAAATCTGTTTGATAAATGTCTGGGTTAGGGCTTGGGGAAAGACCTGGACTGAGTCCATCTGAGGATCATCTTCTCTCAAAAATTAAGTAAAGCTCCATTTGCTTTTAAAATTCAACTGCTACAGATTGTGGTTTGCACTGAACAAAGATGGCTCAAAAAGCAGACCCAAATCTGGGAGAAGGTACTGGACAGTTTGAATCCCACCTTATCAAAATATCACAAACTGTTGTGTTACAATCAGCCTTACAGGTGCTTCCTCTCTCTGGGACAGTTAGCCTTGAATTTTTTGTGCACAGGGGAACAGAGTCAATAGGAGAGAGAGAACTGCTGTCCCTATATCCTATTCCTTGCAGTGGTTCAGGGACAGGCCACAGATTTCTTTTTAAATCGATGTTGCTGTAGTTTACGAGTGTATTTTGTGAGATCCTGGGCCCTGACGTTGTATATTATCTATCAGCTACTGCCAAAAAGGGCCCTAATTAAACTTCAATAAAACAATGCTATGGTTAGACCAGAAATTAAAAAATTATGTCTTCTAGGATGAGAGAAAAACTTGCTGAGGAAGCTTACAGGTCATTTAGGGAAAGATCTCAACAATTTTGGAGTTTGGTGCTTCAGTTCTGGATACAGCCTCCTTAGCAACAGAAAAATACTTTGTGTATCCACTTGGTCAACAGAAACAGTCTATTGCTGCCCCCCTCTGCATGGCGGATTTGTGTTATCATTCCCTTGATTGCCGCAGACGAAATCCTCTAGGTTAGCCTAACTGATGATCTAAACTAACCTGACCAATTTTTTCAGAGGTGGATCCTCCATTGGCAAAAGGAGCAGTGGAGCAGCCAGCAATGTCTCCCATCAGCACAACTAGATTTGGGGGAGGACACATCTCCATGGTTCACAAAAGTGTGAAAATAACTGAGCAATAACTCTAAAAGCATTTCCCATTATCTGGGAAACTGGATTATTTTATGAGAAAGATCAACAGCTAATTAAAATAATGACTTAATTACAGCAACTTGCCTAGAGGGCTTTAATGTGAAGAGTAGAAATCCTTATGAATAAATGAGGTCTTATGGAAAAAAAAAAACCTACCATGACACTGAAATCCATCAGATCACAGCCTGCCTTCTAAGACATGGTGGAGGCCTTAGCTGAAATGGCAGACCAAATTTCACAAAGTATTTGCTGTGCAAGAGGTTAGTAATCCTCTAGCGGCAGCGTGTCCGAAGAAGGCATCTGATTTTCTCTGTCTGACCTCGGTTGTCCCATTGTAGTCTTCTGAGCAGACTGTCATAAGAGGAAGCTGCACACCAAAGTCAGAAGTACAGACTCTACTAAGATGGTAATAATTTGGTATCCTTTTAAATCAAGGACATGATGAATTTTCTTTGCTTCTAATTGTCTTCATATTAAAAATACCTTGATATGGACGAGGCATGGCAGGGATAGATTTTGGATAAAAGAATAAAAATAGGTCTTCATCTCAAAGACATGCTTTGTGAGATGATTGTATGTCTGACAAGATATATTGCCTTGTTTTTACTTGGGTGACTAGAAGGCTTCTTGCTTAATTTTATTTGCAAACAGCTGCAAGACTCAGCCTGTGAGGAGAAGAACGTCGTGGATGAGTATTCTGGGCTGGCTGCCCAAAACTTGTTATGATCATTATACATCCATCACACAGTATGTGACAGTTTTCCCGCCTTCATATGTGATTCTCTGTGTAAAAGGAGAGCTGAAAGGGCTACCTTGGAGTATAATTATGCAACACCAAGGTAGGTAATAAAAGGTCAACAACAAAATTAGAAACTAATAGAAACAGGAAATGACTTCTGGTTTCCCAATGCACTATGAGTAGTGCTATAATCATCAAGCTAAAAAATTCAAAGCTCTGAAAATAAATCCAGTGGTTAACAATTCTTAAAATACAAAGCTGAGTTAAAACATGAAACTTTTTTACTCTCACTTCAGAAGTTATCTAAAGCCTGAGCTCTCGGAACAGAGTACATTACCTTGTTAATATTGCTCAATGCGTTCCACTTGGGTATATTATTTGCAAAAAACCCCTCTTTATAAATTTTGTTTTCTTTGTAATAATCCTCCTAGTGTTTTTAAATGCTCCATTTCTAAGGCTCCTGCAAACTGTCATACTCTTTGTTGATGATCATGTTGTTGCTATTTATGCTACTTCTTTCAGTGTTTCTGCTGCGGCCTGCACCGTGAAGGCTGCAATGGAAATCTGCCTCTTGACTTCTTCCCAGGCTTCACGTTGATCAGCTTTGGTTTTAATGTCAAACATGGCATCATAGATCCCTGGGAATGATTCTCCTGCATACTTGTTATGGCTACTTGGAGCAAAGATAATATGTCTGTAGGGAAGTTGAGGAAAAAAAATAACAATATTCCACATTAGGAAAATAAAACATTATTTTCTGAATAAAACTAATCCGTTTCTATACTATCTGTTAAATTCTCGACATTGAAGGTGTAAATAAATAAGATTAGTGAGCAATAACACCTATAATCTATGAAGCAAGAAAATAACGTGTGGAATTATTGCATGTGAATTCCAGAGCTTTATAGCTAACAAGATTTGTGATA
Source organism: Phalacrocorax carbo (assembly GCF_963921805.1). NCBI lineage: Eukaryota > Metazoa > Chordata > Aves > Suliformes > Phalacrocoracidae > Phalacrocorax > Phalacrocorax carbo. Next base: position 208,416,784 of record NC_087513.1, read on the forward strand.
AAGTTGACTGAAGTATGTTCCTTTCCCTTATTTTAGATGAAATGGAAAGATTAAAAAAAGCCAGCTTCTTTTCTCCCAGATACACACTCTCCAAGAGATACAGGCATGCTTTGAGGTAGAAAAGCTGGTGCTTTAACAAGAGACTGTTCTCAACAGATTTTTAATCAGAAGCTACGAGGAGTACAAAGACGATCTTAAGTTCTCTTTCTACAGTTACTTTTTAGTGGAACTTCTTAGTGGAAAGATTACTGTTCTGAATTATGCAGAGTGGTAAAAGGACCAAAAAGCTAGACTTGATCTGACTATTCTGCCTCTCAAACAAGATTTAGCTCTTGAACTGGATGAGAGAACTACTGAATTCACTTCACTGCTGTTGAAGTACTGCCCTCTACACTGGATTTGCTAGCATGACTGCTCTGCTATAATCAATCAGATTGTAGATACTTCAATTATATTCTATTTTACTTTCAAATAATAACAACAACTTCAGAAAGATCCTTTACCACTGAAATTACTTGAACTGAGTTCAGGGCCAAACGTTTACATTTGTTTAGAAGCCCACTGAAATCAATGGAAATGAGTTTACTGACTTGAATTGGCTTCCAGTAAGGCTTTTATACATTCTACATAGTGTATCTCACTGATTGTTTTCCCTTTTCAATCTTATTTGTCCTGTTTAATTGACTTCTACCCTGTTGAATAAAATCATTACAATTCCATTTAGAGACCTGTAAATTTTAAAGGAATTCTCATAGGGTACTCCACACAGAAAGTGAAAAATAAGCCTTTCTTACCTATAGAATGGCCTGCCAGGTAATCCAAGAGGATCGATGAAAGCCCTTTCTAGAAACATGAGCTGATCATTTAGTGATCTGACAGCAATTAGGCTAAAAAGAAAACAAAGGACTAAGTCAGCTGTTAGTGTTTGGCCCACTCTCATCCCGTGCCCCAACGTACACAGCTCTGGATTTTCAAAGGACATTAGATCCAAGTTGTTGAACTTAAAGTGTAGTCCACAGAGGACAGCCCATGCCATCTGCACAACAGAATTATGCTGATCTGTACTGTGAGACAGCCTAGTTTGTAACCTGAAAGTCTCTTAAAACTGCTTTTACAGGCCAAGGAATAGTGTCAAAGACGACAGACTTTCAGGTATTTTCTCTCATTTTGCACCTTATTCCTGTATCTCCTTTTCATTAGGATGCTTAGGCAGACCATTCTCTTCTTTTGTACCACAGTTTTCTAAAGACACTATTTTCCGCAAAGCCAGCCAGCAGCAAATTACTTCAATAAAATGACATTTATTTTTATGTAAAACAACAACATCTGAGAAACAGGAACCTTGTGATGTTAGAATAATCTTTTGAATCATCCGAGAATTGTGGTTTTTGATGGCAGTCTGTAAATTCCCTGGAGCAGAGACCATCTGTATCTGTGTGCTCTGAATAGCTTTGAGCATACCACTGATGCTTAACAAATAAAATAACTGTGAAGAAGATTATACTGAATATATGTGGATTTGGTAGTTCACATCCAAAGTAGCTTACTGTAGGGCTTCAGAGGCACTCACCAAGAAAAAATGGTTACATTTCTATCACTGTTAAGCCTGGAGTAACTCAACTACTGTCAGAGAAACAGTTTCAAGTTTACATTGGTGTAGATGGAAACTGAAACTGGTTCACCAAATTACAGCTTAGATTTAGGCCATCCATCAATGAAGCCATTTTGAATGCGTCAGATACATGTCATATGTCATAGATGTCATATTTTACATAAGAAATTATTGTTAACTCATTTATCCTGAAAGTTGCTGCCATTAAAAAGATGGCTTTTATTCTCACTTACTCTTCTGTAAGGATAAGCATATGGCTAAATTAGATTCTTCCCGAGAAATGTAACATACACATATGTATATACAAAAGGAAGTTTGGTTTCTCATTCTGGGCATGGCCTACAAAGAATAAATTAAGCCATGTGCACATTAGGCCTTGTGGCATAGGTGGTGCACAGAGTTTTAGGAAAGCTCACCAAAAAGCTTGCCACAACTACAGTCATGGTACAGCTATTATTTTTTTTTTTCATTAAGTGGTACCAGTATCTTGAAAACTAGAGTGCTGGCAAACAATGACCACAAGTCAACATTTGTTCTTTAATGATAATCCAGTGACAAAATCCTAGGATATGTTTCTACTTGAAGGAAGTTACACACCTGAGCTGGCTCTGTTTGTGCTAACCAGCACTCTAGTCACATCCATGTATCATCCTAGCACTGTTCCTCAACTAAAACCCATCAAGAATTGACACTAACTAGCTTGGACACTTTTGAAGCTAACATGGCTAAATTCCCAGGCTCTGCGGTGTTTCTGATGCCCACTAATTCAACGTTTCTATACTTTGTTTCTTAGAGTAACCAGATCCTTAAAGAGAAGAACCCATAAGGACTCATAATAAAAGAAATGACTGACAGTCATTTGTCACCCAGGTTGTTCAGAGGACTAAATGCAAGTGAAGACTATGCCCTCTGAGCCCAGAGGACTACATGGAATATTTGACTGGAAGGAAGAAAGAGTTAAACTTACTTGTTGAAATCTATTTGTTGCAGCCTTTCATGAAAGCTAGCAGCAACTTCTGTAAAATTCTTCACGGCTGAAAAGAGAGCATCTGTAGGGAGCAGGAAGGAAGCATTTAACTTCAAATCCTGAAGGAATCATTTAACCAATCAAATTCTTCAGATTAAATCTTTATCTTTCACTGTGATCATGATCTGTCAATTCTTACAGAATAAAATCAGATGACCCCACAATCCTACATTACAAACTATGTAATTCTGTGTGAAAACTTGCCTTGGAGACAATATTGACAAAAATTGTTTGTTTGCTACTTGAAGAATGTACAGAAATATAGAAAACTAGAGCATGGATTGCCAGAACCAGACTGTTCAGGTAGGTCCAGGATTTTATAAATCCCAACCACCTGTGTTTTACTTGTACGTCCCTCCACACATACAGAGATCTGAGAAAGACTGAGAGTATATGGTGTGTGTGAGCGTGTGTGCGCAGGCACATGTACCTAGTGTTGGTCATCAGCAACCAAGTCCTCAACTGAATAAATAAAGGCTTCTCAGGAAGGAGGCATATTGCAAATCCCTATAACATGAAATAGAATTTCACATGCCAGTACAAGATCCCTATTGTGGCATCAGGATGAACCATTCCTGCCTGACCAATTCCCGAGGCAAACTTCTCATGGTGCTTCACTTGCCAACATGTGCCCATAAACTGAAACAAGAAAAGTTCTGGCTGGATATGAGGAGAATATTTTTCACCCTGAGAACAGTCAAGCACTGTGGCCCAGAGAGGTTCTGCAGTCTCTGTCCTGGGAGTTTTTCAAGACCAGATGAGATAAAGCTCTGAGCAACCTGGTCTGACCTCAGAGCTGACCCTGCCTTGGGCAGGTTGACCTAGAGACCTCCTATGCTCCTATGATCAGTGTTGGACAGAGAATTATCCAACACCATAAGCTGCAAAGTAGTGTCATCTTTTTTTAGGGACCAAGACAAAGATATCTTGTTGACAACATTGGTGAACCATGCACACATCAAAGAGCACACGACTGTATTAGTTCTATTTCACAGTGGAAGAGTCTCTATACACACATGCTAGTGACAAAATATTCAAATTTCAAATTACTGGAGGGTGTGGCTCTTGTTTTATTTACTGTTCATACAGCACACGGTAAATACCAGGTCACGGCTAAGACATACACTAAGATAAGGCACTGCTAGCATTAGCAGAGGAGTGTGATGGAAGACTGTACGTACCAAAGGATACATTGTATGTTGCCAGTTCCTCTTCATGATTTCTTGACAAATTATAGATGATGTGAGCATAGTTGCTCACAGCTGATGCATAATCTCTACAGTCGAAAGGAAGCACAACGGAGCTGGCCAATTCAAACACCAGCCCTCCCCGTACCTGAGCTACTGTCAGATGATTCTTGAAAGTGGGATCATAAAACCTCTCCACAATTTCATAGGTTTCATAGACACTGTGGTAAACTGGATAGCTGCTATATTTTTCTACATTCTGAAACAAACAAACCCAAACAAAACCATTATTCAGCTGTGGATACTTCAGCTTTGCTTGAAAACCTTTTCTATGGGATTCAAGGCACTGTAAAGTTAAGTGTTCAGGTCACACGAATCCTAGGTAGCCACTACAGAGAGTCAAATGAGAAGAATGGCTCAGCGGTGGCTCTCTTAGACATCAGCCTATGAGGAGATGAACAGTCATTTGGAGATGCCTCTCTCCACTGACCATGTACAGAGCCTAAAGAAGGTAGCTAAGAACAGACACATAACTTCTAATTGGCTAAATAAAGGTAAGATTGCCCTTCCTCTCTTTGCTTGGAGATCAACAGTCATTTCTGTTGTGTCTTTGGATATGCCTTTTCAGAGGAAAAGACCACACTGAATAGATTACTCCTTGTATTTCTCAGTTAGTCTCATCTCACAGCATGCTCCAGAGTCAAACCCGTATTCTCCATAAGACATGAACCATTTTGAATTCAAAGCTTCGTAAGTTATTACAAACCATTCAAAGCCATCACAAGCCACTCATAAGCTTTCATCAGCCACAGGTAATTTTGAGCACATCCATTTACCCTGAGCAAAGTTCCTTTTGTCCAATTGATACCAAGTTGACCATTCCTATTTATTAAATAGTTGTGTTATAGTAGCACACAGAGCTCTAGTAATGAACTGGGACTCCACTCTGACACACTAAACTGAATTCCTCCAAAAAGCTGGCAGCCTAAATGGCTCAATTACAGGTGACATTATTCCGGCAGTTACAGGGGAGACAAAATTACAAAGACACAGACTTACCCAATTTTTACTGTAACGTGCTCTGCCCGAAGCAATGCCAAGACGTTGGAAAAAGACTTCAAAGTCATTGCCAGAACCCAGTTTATTTATTCTTTTTAACAAGAAAGAGGAAAGCGCCTTGAGTGACAATACTTAAAGTATAATTATAGTTTTCTTCCAAGTACTGTGGCAATTATTGCAGTCACAGTCACTACGGTCTTCCCCTAGTATGCTCTTTCTGTTGATATACCATGAATTGCCTATGACCCCTATATCACATGCACCTCACCAGTTGCATTCTTGGAGGAGCAGAGTCATCATTCTCAGGGTCAGAGAAATCAAACTCTCAAGAGGAGAATTTAATTCACCAACTTTAATCATTAGTAAGACCCAGTGACCTTCCTCCTGCTGAACTTCCACTATCCCAAGCTCTCAACTCAGAAAAATCACAACAGTACCAGCATGGGACCACGGAATAGAATCCACCTTTGAGATTCTATAGAGAAACTCCGGTAAATTGGAAGGACAGTGTTGTAAAAACCTGCCTGGTGTGCTCCCCAGCCACGCAAACTCAGAGGGGAAGACAGTGCACAGGAAAGCTGCTGTGTGCGTATCTTCTGTGCCTGCCGCTGGCTTGTGCGTACTACTCTTATTTATCTAAACACACTTGACTTTTTATATATAAACCCTCCTGTCCATGCTACAAAGACAAGTTCGCAAAGCTGTTGTATAATAGCGCATCAGCTGCAAACAATAAAACTCTGAAATTTATACCAGCTGAGAATCACACCATTTCTTTCAGGCGTTCCGTTTTTCAAGTGGATGTTTCTTTAAAACCCACACTCTACAAGTTATGACAACTTTTGGTGTATTTTTTTTTTTTTTTTGTCACTGACCTGGGGACCTCTTTGTATTCTCTTGATGGATTTTTTTCATACCAGCTCTCATAAAGAGATTTTCCTTCAAACCCCTCATCAGGACTTGGTATCTAGAAAAAGTATAGTGTACAAAAAGACAAAGGGTACAATTTTAAATGTTACCAACACAACAAATCTACAGTCTGTCACCACGTAAAGCCTATGGCTTAGGGCACTGAATAAGTCACAGTCTTAAGTCCCTCAATCTTTCTGCATTTCTATTTTAACATTTAAATACATAGTAATTTCCAAAGGAATAGTTTATTTGCTAAAAACAGGTAACTCTAGATGGAAGAAAACACAGGGAAAGTAAAACATTTCAAGTCAGTATTTACAATCTGATATTTCTTTTTGAGATTTTCAGCCATTTAATTTAAATATTCAACAGAAAAAATCCCTCACAAAACCAAAACTTTTTATTTTGCTTTGGCAGAAAACCTCAATTTTGTCTTGGTTTAATTCAAAACTGTTTCTACCTTGGTTTAGTTCACAAAAATTATTTTCATGGATGTAGCAGTAACCTTAGAAGGACAAAGCGTGCAGTACTTGGTGTTCATGTCATCATAGCTGCTACAAATCATGATAATCCCAAAGCTCATCTCTATCACTCTTTTCAGACCACCCTCCAGATTACTGAGCAGGTAATACACTGTGGGTATGTTTTCATCTTTCCTTTTTATTGATGGGCTGCTGAGGATTTATTATCTTTAATCTATTAAAGATCATTAATATCTATTTTATTATCTATATCTACTATCTAAGAATTACTCCACAATAGGAATCAAAATAAAACTAATATTTTTGCTTTTTTGGTCATGAAGCTAATTGTTCATAGAACAGTATTAACACTTTTTGTCACAGATTAATTTTGGAGGGGATCACACAGGACCTGATCAGCATTCTCTTCAGACACCAGCTACCAACAAACTGTGGTTACACACATTCATCAGCCTTTGTTGCCGCTTCCCAGCTGGAGGAAGGGTTATGCAACCATGTTTACTGCCATTTTGGTCAATGTTTTAACAATGGCTCTTGGTGCCCAGACGGAGGCTCAGCTGACCTGATTTTCTGACCATTCTGAACACCTTCACTTAGCACCGGTTACCATGGGAACTGCAGGTGATCAGCTCTTCTGCAGTTCAGGACAGAAATAACTTATTTTGGGCACCTAATTTTAACAGTTAAATTTTATTTGTTGCATTTCAATGGCCAGAAGATTATTATACTGAATTATTGTGTTTCCTCTATTTTTGTACCAGTCTAATGCCAGCTTCCAAGAGATAACAAATTATTGACCCTGGAAAAGACAGATGACTGAATATATACAGCAGATGAAGACAGATATAGTAGATTCACAGAATATATACAATAGTTGAATGTATATATAGATATAAAACACAGAAGACTAATTAAATGTTCATGCTTTAATACAGACGAACAGGAAAAAAACCCAGAAATAAAAAGCTCTTAGTGCCAGCCTCTCAGACCCACTCTCACAGCAAAACATCTTACAACTAAGATGGTGAGGCTATTACCTGAAAAAGGTCCCTACCTTTTAATTTTGTGTGCCACACAAATATGTGTGAAAGCATCATGGTCAGAGCCAACTAATATCTCACAGGGCACACTGATGGCGGCCACATGGACCAAACCTGTCACATCATGCTAAAAACAACGCTGTAGCACGCCTGATTTCTTCCCCTGCCTAAGGAGAGTCAGTCTCCCACTACCGTGGGCATCCTAGTAACTGGACCAGGCAGACAAGTTTGTGCTTGTCCTCTGGCTCATGGCATGTTTTTATTCTTCTGTGCTTAAAAGGAATACCTGCCCAGGAGGAGTGGAAAACTCCCCCAGTCTTGAATAGCTAATGATTTAAAGGTATACACTTGAGATCACTTTGCCACTCCTGGGAAAAAGCTCCAGTTACTTAGCTATTGACTTAAAGGGGGTACTGCAGTTAGAAAAGAAAGAAAGATCTGACACCGTATTTTATACACAGAGCTCCATCCAGTAAGTGAGCACTGAACATGCTGGCTAAAATCTTCAAGTGATATTACCTCTTTAGTCAGACTGTACACCAGTCTGTACATCAGTGGTGTGCAATCCACTCGTAGTGTGTAGTTTCCTAAAAAACAGGAAAAACTATTTATCCAAAGAAGCAAATTCTGCTCAGCTGAAACCTCATGCCATAATTTGTTAATAAGAAAGGGACTAAAGAGCTACACTCTCTACAAGGAACCAGCCGATTCTTGCTGTAGACGAGTTCACTTCCCATGATCTTGGCAGTGCATTTGTATTGGTTGGGATGAGTTACAGCCCAGCTTCAGAAGCAACGCTTAAAAGCTTTTCTTATGTCCCTATGTTTATTACACGTTGTAAGAGGAGAAGCTGACTCTAAAGAGTTGCCATAGAACTATGGACAGGGGCACAACACTTGTCCCTTTTCATGACATCCCAAATAGTGTAACTACTGTAATGGACTTCTTCCCTGAAGCATCAGGAATATCTGAAGGATAATTTATGATTCTGGGTCACAGTTTTCACAGAATCACAGAATCCCAGGTTGGAAGGGACCTCAGGGATCATCTAGTCCAACCTTTCTGGGAAAAGCACAGTCTAGACAAGATGGCCCAGCACCCTGTCCAGACAACTCTTAAAGGTGTCCAACATGGCCGAGCCAACCACTTCCCTGGGGAGATTATTCCAATCGTTGACTGTCCTCACTGTGAAAATTTTCCCTCTGATGTCCAATCGGAATCTTCCCAAGAGCAATTTGTGTCCAGAGCAATTTTTCTCCAGTATCTACTTGCAAAGTAATGTGACATTATCATGTAGAAGCTTTCATAAATCTCCAAGCCAAAACACCTCCCAGTCATCTGTATATAGCATCACTCTTCTTGTAAAACACATGTCAAAACTGTGTACCTTCGATGGAGGAATCTGCATTGATATAAGCCACTCCTCGTGTTTGCAATACTTTGGCATTTTCCTACAAAAAGGAATAGAGGAGGAAAATGCTGAGGAACCCTTTTTTCCTCAGAACTATTTTCCCATTCACAGAAGCGACAGCTGCTTGAGGGAAAGGAGCTGCAAGGAGCCATATATTCTTGGTAGTTCAAAAGCAAACTTCAGAGAGAGAGAGAGAGAGAGAGAGAGAGAGAGAGAGAGAGAGAGAGAGAGAGAGAGAGAGAGAGAGAGAGAGAGAGTGTGTGTGTGTGTATAATGAAGAGAGAGAGAGGGAAGTGTTGCTTTTTGGTACAGATTTCTCAAAAGATCTGCCACTGTGAAAACAGCTCTTTGAACACTATTGGTTTACCTCAGCCCACTCTGTCGATCCTAACAAACCAAATTCCTCTGCATCCCAGCTTGCAAATATCACTGTTCTCCTTGGCCTCCATCCTGCAGTAAACGAACATGAAAACTGTATTACAGAAATGCAGACTGCTTGTTACATGCTAACTAATGTGAAAACAAATGTCATTTTTGGGGGGCTCATCTTTCATCCTTATCTGTGGGGAAAGGTGTGTTTAAGGAACTTTAACACCAACTTCTTCACTAATCTGATAATGGTTTTCTAATTTTGTAGCAATCTCACTTCTGCTTCAATATTGTACCAAATAAGGTATTCTTTTTCTTCTCTCAGCCTTAATCGCAAGAAAATTTTCTAAAATTCAGAACTCTGAACAAGGAAAAATAATGTGCTTGCGCACAAATTCTTGAAAGAAAGATTTTCTACTCTTCTTGCTCATTCAGGTAGACATTGTATACCAGTGTCTACTTTGACAGAAAAGTGTTTGGCATGTTTTCATAACTATTCCTGAATTTCTTTGACCTGTCTCCCAAATGCCAGTTTTCAAAACCTAAGGAATTCCCTTTAACTTTGACAGATCACCTTCAAAACAAAGATCTTTCACTTGAAATTCTGCATTTGATTTAAATGCAGGCCAAATGGAACAGGCTTTATTGTCCTGCCTCTGTATCTTTGCCCAAAGTTTTCTTTGAGGCTACTGGAACCTTCTCATCTTTTGCTCCCTTTTCCATTTTACTTCCCCCGCCCCAGCTTACATTCCAAAGATAGTTTCCCCTGATATCCAGTAACTCGAGGGAATGGACAGAAAACTAAATGTCAGTGAGTTTTAAGTGTAATGGGTAGGCAAAGAAAGCTCCTCTAGCACAGTACTTCAGTTACGTCAGAGCTTCTTTCCATGGGACGTCAGCTGTCTCCATGCTTTCCGTGGGAGACAGCATTTGGTCTGAGAACAGCAGAAACTTGGTACAGTTGACATTTGTTCCTATTCTCATCTAACTAGGCATGAGGTGTTTTTAACCATTACCTCCTACTATGTTTGCACAGCTCATTCTCTGCATTACACAGACATGTTTTATTTATTCTTGGGTCTGTCCCCAAACTACAGTCAAGTGATGAGAAGGCTCTCAGTGTTGCCCCGATGAAGCCTTGATCAGCCCACCACTGTATCAATTTTGAAACTGAACCACTGAAACATCCAGTCTGACCAGCCTCAAATACACAGTAATCAATTGTATCTAAATGTCATATTTATTTCAGTATCCCCAATTTTGTGCTTTGTTGTCCTTTACGTGTACTTTCTCTTGAGCAGAAGTACCTCACATATACCAAGGTTGTAACTGGAACTAATTAACAGCTGCAGAGCAGCGTGCTTATTTGAGACATCAATGAGATACACATCTTTAATTCTAAGCATACGCTTAAATCCCAGAGAAATCAATGGGCATTGCTGAGAGCAGTGGTTTTGCTGTGCTTTATTCTTTCATTACATTACCTTTCCTTTTCAGTTTTCCAAAGCTCCTCACAATCTCGTGAACCACAGCTGCCCCACTCTGAGGATCAATGCCACCAAATACCCACGAGTCGCGGTGGCCTCCCAGGATGACATATCTGTCTAGAGAAATTAATTATGGAGACTGACTTAGAAAAATAGTTTTCCTGCCATAGAGCTGTTAATTGGAAGCAATATCTAAATTTCCATGTAGGTGTCAGGCAACAAAGCTTAACAGTTTATAATATACATGATAGAAAAGCGAAAGACATTTTAAATCTCCAAAGACATTTTTCTGCATTTTCACCCAGTGGTAAAGAATTTGTCAAACACAGTAGCTTGATCCCATAAGACTTAAAACCTCCTGAATTCCATGATGTTACCTCTATTATTAGAAATACTGCAGATTTCCTCTGAACAGAGAAGCATCTTTCCATATTTTACAACAGTATGTTTCACGGTAAAGCTGACCCACTACTTATATTTGTACAGCCCACCAACTCACAACATTACTGCGTGCTCAATGAGTATTTCTCTCAATATGTACAGTCAGTCATAAAAAGGGTTGCCCAAATCATGACAAAAATGTGCTTAATAAGATCAAAGTCAGACTACATCTCTGTGCTACTATAATATGGTTACCAGTTGTGTTTCAGGCAACAGGGAATGCTGCAATTACAAGTTAAATGATGTTATCGTCATCCCAGGAATGTCTCTATATATGTTTTTTCAGAGTGTAAAATCACACTGTTTGCAAGTGACTGTAAAACAGCCGAGAAGTCAGTGGTGGTGGATATGATGTCTTCAGATGGAATGCAAAATCCATTGCCGTGCTAGTAGGAAAGAATATCCACTGACGTATATTATTTCAATTGTGAAGTTACTTGCCTGAAGACAAATATTTCTCTCTTGGTTATGACTCCCTCTTGAAAATCAGCATTTACAGTGAAAGTGCTAGCATACCCTGAACCATACGAAAGCTGGTGCAGTAAATATTTCAACAGCAATGATCATGTAGTGCAATATTTCAGAAAAAACTATGTTCCTCATTTCCTCCTTTTAACTATGAAGTGCATGTAGAGGTCGCTGCATGCTCACATTACACTGAAGATAAATGACTTTACCTGGTTCCACTGTGCCTCTGATGGTACCAATCACATTGTAAATCCTTGTTATTTCGTTGTGGCTGCGAACGTGCATCTTCACCTTTCTAGGTTATTGGGAAGAAGGTCCAAAGAGAAAATCCACCAGATTAGATAATAAAACACCTTGACACCTTTCAGAAGTATACAATATAAATTGTAAGGAAAGCATTTTGGCCAAATTCACCCTCCATTAAACCAAAGTAAGTCTGAAAAAGTGTAGTTTTTCTTGGATTTATACTTGTGGAACTGAGAACAGCACTTAGCCCTTGAAAGCTACGTACTGATATTGATGTCTGTGAGATTTATACAGATAACGGGCTCAGAACTCCAAATTTAAATATTTTTTTACATTTGGAAGAGTGAAAGAAAAATTAAAACCATCTAATGTTAAAAAGGTAAATAGCTCTAATCAGCTAGAGGTTGGTGCAAATCAGAAGTTACTCCATCACAGTCAATACTGAAGCTGCAGCTCAGGCAGCAGAAAATCAGACAACCTGAGGTGCATCAGGAGACCGACTTTGTTTATCTAAACACAGCTGGAGGTGCAACAACTCATCCTCAAGGGCTGCCTGTATGTTTTTGAGATGGACTTTTTCATGTGGTATGAGTAAGACGTAGGGGAAAGTTCAAACAGTTCATATGAAGTCAGTAAAATAACTCAGCCAATATTGAAACACCCAGACTTTAGTCCTAAACTGTAATTACTAAACCAGTTTAAAAACTATCTGAGGGAATAAAAATGACATTGTAGTTAAAGTTTTTTTTCTGGAAAACTTGACTTGTAGGTTAATATTATTTTATATGAGGCAATAGGTAAGACCAGAAGCTGGACCCAAATGAATTAAAAAAAGACAACACACAAATTCAGTTCTCAAAAATAATGTCTCATCAAATAGTTTGTCAAAGGCTAGATGCTTTTCAAATGAAACTGATTCAAGACTAGCTGGAAATGAAAGCAATTCAGTCATATCCATCCAAACAAGATGTAAATCTACTGAAGCTTTGTACTGAATGCATTTCAACCCACAAAACTATCATAATCAAAGGAATGATGCAGATAACCCCAGCTACTCTACCTTCGGTCAAATTCAATTGCCTTACCTGTTTTTCTCTGATTCCAAGCACGCTTTCCTTACCAAACAAAACTGACCTTGTAGAATAATCTGTTGTGAAACCAGGACCAACGTTGTAAGATACATTCAAATTTCCTTTCCAGCTACTATGTGGTGGTGCATATCCTCCCATATTACTATTATGACAAAAAAAAAAAGATCGTTATTAGTTACAGACATCTTACAATAGCACCAAACACAAATGAGGAACCAGGAACCACACTTTGTTAGGTCCCACACACACAGAGACCTCAGTGATGGTCTTTGTCTAAATAATTTATACTATGAGCTTTCACAGGAGAATAATCTGTCTTTTCAGCTACGTTAATATTAGTAAATTTTCACAGAGGAATAGTCCTGGGATTTGAGATCAGCTTGGAATGGCCTACAGCTATCCTGGAAAACAGTGTTGGCCTCCAAAGGTTTTGCATACAAACTGCCTTTTGTCCCTGGAACTTTCTACTGCCTTGAACTGCATTTGCATTTAAATAAGCAGAGAGTAACTTGGACCATTCTAACAGTTTAACAGCACAGGCAGTTGCCTTCTAGTGCCTGTCCCTGGACGCTGTTTAATCTGGTAGCACAGACAGAGTTGATATGTTTCACAGATGCCTAAAACTGGAGAAATATGATCAGTCTAAGTCACCTTTTCTTGTTCCATTGTTAAAGGTGAGATGTTTCTTCTCAGCTAACACAACTGGAAATGCAGTAATTCAGTGGATTGCAATTGCCTATAATCATCCATCTATTCTAAAGGATTTCTATTTTTGACATGAACTTGAGAAACAAAAAAACATTAAAAAGTATGCTGGATGTTCTGGTTCTTATTAGGCAAAATATATTTATTGTAAATGAAAGCACATCCTTTACTGTAAATGCATAGATTTATTTTTTTTTACTCAATATTCAGAGGCATCAGACAGAGCAGAATGATTGCTCATGTGATTTGGATGTAAAATTCTGATTTAAATGTAAAATTGCGATACAAACACACACCCAAGTTTATGTTCACTTATTGCCCTAAACGCGTATCCATGGTACTCTTGCCAACACTGGTATTTCCTGCTCCGTCTCTCTACAGTTGATACAGATGATTACAGCTACATTTTTAGGGGAATGATACGCTTGACAACTCAATCACATCTTCGTTTTTTCAGGGAACTTATTTAGTTTGTTAAGATAACTATGAATTTTAATGCTGTCCTCTGGCAAGCTGGTAGCCTACTTACATGTAGATGTCTACTAAATCCCCTGTAATACCCCAGAGTCTCCCCAGTGGCCTTACATTAACTTGCTAGCATCATTTCATATTTATGCAACATAATACACCTGATGAGAGAAAACACACGCCTTCACTTAACAGAGGACAGTACAGATACTGTCCCATCAAATATGCATGGCAAGTATTTCCTGGGACAAATGAATGACTTCATTTGTGGTCTTATTCACCAGACGGTTATCATGCCAACCTCAAAAATTTTTACCTTTATTCAAGTAAAGAGGCACTTTATACCTTCAGTATACTTGACTGATCATGATACATTACAGATGATCCTTTCCAGATCACTCTGCACATATCTGATATGCAGTAGTAGAGGACATGTTTACGTGACAAACAAAAATACACTATTCCAACAGCTACAGTAGAAGCACAGTGCAAAAGCCCTTCCCCTTTCTTTTCAAATGCTCTCATAACTTTCAAAAAAGTCTGCTTAAAATTTCTCATGTCTCCCATACACTCACCGCAGGAGTGACTCGGCATCATGATAGCCAATGGGATGAACTGGAATTTTTGGGAGACCTACACCACTGGCTTTGTCTAATCGGTAGGTGTATTCTGAAAGCAGAAGACAGATATTTTCATGTTTACAACTCTCAGAAGGAGTTTGTACCGTTCATAGCGCAGTCCTAACACTGGCGTCAGGGATAATCATTTCACTTTCCTTGAAGTCAGGCTGACATTTCTTCAGTGACTTCATTCTTTACCAACACATTTTCAGGGAGACACTAACAAAGATTCTCCCATAGTGTCTGCAGTCATGCATTTAGAAATGGCTGGACATTTTAAAATTCTTTGCTAATTCTTCGTGTTTAAATGCCTTTGGGTAGAAATATTTCTCTCTGTTGGAAGGAACTTTAGACTAAGCCACAGAGAACAAGAGCAAAGAGGGATCCTGTAGTCTGATGCTTGGACTATTCAGCTGGGAACTAAAAAATTTTGCTAGTAGATAAGAGATGCAGATAAAATCTTGTACACTGGGCTAATGAGTATTGTTTTGCTGTTTTCGTGAACAAAATGAAGTCTAGGTTTTGTTCTGACAGAGCTCAAATACAAATTATGGTTTTTCTTTTTTTTTTTTTTTTAAATGAGAATCTCAATTTTCACAGAGTGGAAAAAATGTGATGTTTGCAAGAATAGTCTCCTCCTTAATACAAGATTCACAGGGACCCTTGTCAAGATGAAGCAGACAGGGCTACAGGGCTTCATCTATGAGATTACTGACTCTAGCATAAGGAATCAGAAGTCCTCCTCATGGTCTTCTCCTGCCATGCTGCTGCTGTGAACATGTATCCTCTTCCAGCTCAAGCTGTGCTGGCTAGAGTCAGCTTTCCCCATCGCTTAGGGACTGTTCTTCTTGAGGTGACTGCCTCCCTCAGATATGCTGGCTCAAGTGCTGGCATGAATGGTTCTTAATGCATTTCAGTCAAAATGATCTGGGTGAGGTGTTAAATGAAACAGCTTAGGCAGAACTCAAATAAGCAGCTGAGGAAGGTGATGAACAAGTGGGGAATCTCAGGAGCCTCAGCTGCAGCAAGGTGACATGAGTTGCAACATGGAAGATCTCAGCACTGCCAGTAGGGGCTCTTGTGGAGGGAAAGCAGCCCAAATCCTGCAGAAAGGAGAACTGCAAAAGCAACGACACCTGTAAGCTGTGCAGGCTGGCCCCTAGCTGACTTACTGATGAGAAGCAGAAGGAAAAGACCAGGGCTTCGGCTGTCAAATACTTGTGTCATGATCTCTGGGCTAACTTGGCTATGCCTGTGAAGTTAAGCAGCCCAGCACTGCACTGTGTGGCTCCCTTAACATCCCCTCACTTTCTCTCATGCACCATTTGCAGAACCGGCCTACTGGTGTGAAGCCCAAAGCTGCCTCTTCTGAGCAACAGAAAGATCAAGAAAAAAATGTGTTTTGTTGCACAGGAAAGAACGTTCCCACTACCTTCCCCTGCTTCCTGAAACCAGACCCTCAGGGCATGACTTCTCTAGTGTCACTAACCTTTTGCAGGATAACCTGGCGTCAGAGGATCCCCTGCACCATTCAGGTTCAATACATTTCCACGCTGAGCTCCTCCACCTGGAAGGTTCCAGCCATTTGGATAGGGATCTGCTCCTGGGGCGCAGTAGTCAGCAGGGTCAGAGTACAAGATAACTCCCTTGGCACCTGCCAGTTCAGCATTCTTCACCTGCAAAGCACATCTCCAGTCCCTATCCATAGGGACTTTATAGCTTGACACAAGAGTTCAAGGGGCAAAAGAAAGTATTATAAATTACAAGTGATTATTCCTCAGGGCCTTTTACAGTCCTTGGGCTAAGTAAAGGGTCCATAACTGTCTCATATCATAAAATTTCCTGAAAATATATATTCAGATATCAGGTTCTATATGAAAGTAAGAGGTTTGCTGTTGGCTTGAATTTTAGTTAGGAACTAACTGCAGTAACATGGAAAACATCTTTCACAGTATTACTACATAATCTGAATTTGTATTGTGTCATCCAAATCAATACAATCAACTATTGAAATATACACATCATGGATAGAAATAACTATCACACTGATGCAACCTTATCTTTCAGTTAGCCATGTATTTACCTTATTTACCTAAATTATATCCTAACATATCTCAGGATTCAGACTACACAGAAAGATTATTATTGGAGAACTTGAAACTGTCTTTGGCTGTGAACAAGATTAACTCCAACAAGTGTGTATCTTAGGCTTATTAAAGCAGAAGGACTGACCTGCATCCTGTTTTGATTTTAAAAAGTGTTCTCATGCAACTTTAGTTTGTATAATCCTGGTTGGTGGAGAGCAGGAGAGAGAAAATATATATGTCATTCTGACATCCCAGTCTGTCTAACCGCTAGATAAGACAGTGATTTAGAGTGACTGAGTGACAACTAATCCTCCACAGTTTTAAATTTGGGTATTTTAATTCAGAAATACCATAGCTTTTTTTAGGAAATACAGTACTTGCCTTCATTGTCTACTCTATTCTTGCACACCATTAGGAAGTTGGAAAATCACAGTACAGTTCTCCAAATTTCAACAGGCTACCGAATTCTTCAGTATATAAACAGTCATTAGAAATACTACCATAAGAATTAACATATCGTCTCTTTGTATCAATGAGGGCATGTAATTTCCAAATAACAGGACAACTGCCTCTCTAGATATTAGTAACTCTGAGGTGTTTGTATTTAATTTTAATAAAAGATTCATAGACAACAATACCTTCTTCAGTTTTTAAATCTTTTCCATTCAGATAGTATCTTTAGAAGTGGATTAGCAATTTACTGAAAATATTATCTGACCCAGAATATAAGTTACATGTCACTTTTCACTGGTGAAAACGGTATGTACATAAACCAGTGAGGTACCCACTTAAAAACTCACAGAAGATTAGTCAACAGCATACAATGAGAGCTGGCATTGCAGTGAGGAGATTCAGTGTTTGATACCCTTAGGTAACTAAGAAATACAAATTATAATTCTACCCCAATTATGGTCAAACTAATTTTTGTACAAGAGCCAAACACACTTAAAATAGACAGTCTTCTCACATCCCTACTGAGGAAATAACTTCAGTATATGTCTGACGTATGCACACGATTATGGACTTTCCTGTCAGGCCATGGAAATCTGCAGAAATCTGTAGTTTAAAAATATTTCTATGACAGGGACATTGAATAAAGAAATCTAGAATTTAAAATAACCTCCATATAATCTCTGCCTGGTATACAGAAACCATTATAAAGAAATACAATATTATAATTTTATAATATCATATCATCTTAAAGAACAGTTGAACCAACAGGGAAGAATAGTCTAGTTCAGAGTTAGAGTGTATTACCCAAGAATGTAGTAATATTTTGGAATATCTTATAGCATGCAAATGAACATAAAAATATGTAACATTTTCCAACTTCTTTCATCCTAGAGATGTATTTTATATATATTAAAGATTTATTTTATATCTTCTACTAAAGAATCATCTTTGAACAGAGCTCTGTGAAAAAACTGTTACACTAAAATCTCCAGAACACTTTAGGTAAGTTGAAATCAACTGAAGGACAGCACAAGTAACATTTTTATATAGAGGCATTACCTTATTTCCTCTGAAGATCTTCCCATATCTGGCAATAACAATCTTCCCTGTACAGTTAATTCCCATTTCACGTTCTAGCTTAAAGAAGTCCTCGGTGCGGCCATAATTCACGTACACTAACTCACCCTAATGGAAAGAGGTAGAATTTGAAACAGGAATGTCAATGAGTATGTCAAAAGGAAGATGTGATCTAGTAAGAGAATAAGCTGGGAAAAATAAGCTCCAGGACTGGCTCTGGAATGAATTCTTCTTTGATCACGAGACAACTAGGTAGCAAGTGACTTCTAATGTATTTAGACTCCTACCATCCAAACCTGCCAGACTTTGCCCTCAATGGAGAATGTTAAGATACGACATGTGAACCAGAAACTTAGACTAAGTGCTCAGAGTACAGCATTTACTTCTCTTTGGAGTCTGTTTAAGTAGTCAGTCTTGGACAACTGGAGGTATTTTGGCCCCAGACACCACAGTAAATATCAGTTGTATTTTATAGAGTAGACTGAACGATGCCAATATCCTATGAATTCTTAGGACTTAATTCATATTTAATAGAGCAGAAGCTATAGGTGGTTGACTGTCAAAATAAATACACTTAGCACATGAATAAAGTATTCTTCATTACTGTGTTTCAACCATGTTATCCAATACTTGGTGCATGATTCATCTTCCTTAATGTCAGCTACCTAAAAGTTGTGTGTATTGTCTAAGAAAGTCCTCTAGTGCACTCCACAGCCTGTGAAGAGCTGGGAAGTTCTCCGAGAACTCACCCCTTCCAGAAGAATTCACCCTAATCCTGTTTCAGCCACCTATTTTAGGAAGGAATAAATTGCTTGGTTTGTTCAGCTTGGAGCAGAGGACACTGAAGGGAGACCTCATCATGGTCTGCAGCTTCCTCACAAGGGGAGGAGGATGGGCAGGCGCTGATCTCTTCTCTCTGGTGACCAACAATACGACCCAAAAGAATGACAGGAAGATGTGCCAGTGGAGGTTTAGGCTGGGTATTAGGAAAAGGTTCTTCCCCCAGAGGGTGGTGGACCACTGGAACAGGCTCCCCAGGGAGGCATCACGGCACCAAGTCTGGCAATATTCAAGAAGCACTTGGACAAGGCCCTCAGAGACATGGCGTGAATTTGGGGTTGTCCCATGCAGGGACAGGAGTTGGACTTGATGATCCTTGTGGGTCCCTTCCAGCTCAGGACATTCTATGGTTCTGTGCTCTCTGGATATACATCTCATTGATTATACCTCAAAGACTGCTTTAGAGTAAACACCTATAAAAAGCCTCAAAGACTGGTTTAAGGAAAACACCTACAATTTCAGACAACTAAAATTAGGTGACAGGAAACTCTTCCTTAGTATATTTCTCCATATTACTAGACACCTCCAGAGAGAGTTTAAATTTAATTTCAAAAAGGTATAAGCTTGAATTTCTTATACCGATGAAAATTGCTGACTAGACATTCAGGTGGTCTCATATAACAGCATACAGCATGTCCTGATAAGGCCGTATGTGATACAGTCATTTTGACTGTACTGGTTTCATTAGTAATTGGCTCAAGCTGCAATTTCTTCTTCAATTAAGCAAAATGAACTCAGGATAAACTCATGAAATTAAGGGGACTGTATTTAAATAAGACCAACAGTTTCACACCTAGTAGGATTCTGGCCCTTTCTGTTCAGAGAATAATTAATGAATGAAAGGATTGTTCTTGAGAAGGCTTTTCTGAATTTATGGAGTAGTTTTACCTCTCAGTAAAATCAAGTGTAACTCTACTGAAGTTAAGACAGTTCATCCAGTCTCTTTAGATTAAGCAAAAGGGGACTTTAGTCCTCCATTTTAACATGATTTCTTTAGAATATCTTGTACAGAATACCTACATTTGTAGGCTACTGTGTTTTTTTATGACAAATACAAAAATGTTGACTTCAATAGTTAGGCTTACATAATTGCAGAGCTGTAATTATAACACTTAATAGCAACCTGTGGGGTTCTCACGTTCAGGGTCTTTGTTCTACAGTGAAAGGCAAAACAAGTTAACATTAGAGTAACACTTTATGGTGACAACCTGTTCACACTTTACAGGTTTTCTTTAAATAATGTCTTTGATTAAGTAGATGCCATCACATACAAGAACAGTTCTGATCTTTAGAAGAAGCTCTCATAACTGTATCTGATATAAAGTACATAATCCATATTCATAGCATTTTTCCGGGTGTTGCAGAACAATTCACTTTTACTCAATATCTAGATTTCTGAAACTACATTCAAAGGTGCATATTTAAAGATTCTGGCGATATTCACTATATTGCGTAGTAAATCAGGCTCCCTTAATTAAATTTTTAGCATCTCTGAAAATTCTTCAACTCTAACCTTCATGAACAGGATTAAGTACATTGATGCAATAAATTTCTCAGAGTGCTGTGACACTTTTGTATCATCATTTCCTAGTGATGTGATGAAATCCCTCATGTTTACAGAACTATTACAAAACAGAAGCTTTGAGCATGTAGCGTGGACTCATAAAAATGTCTTGTCTGGGCTCTTTTAGGCTAATTAGATATCTCAAGCACACCTCTTACTTGTGGCCGTCATTAACTAGATGGGAGTACTTTTGCAGTCACTTAAAAAGGAAGGGAAGAGCAGAATTTTATCATTATTTATGATACTAATGTTTCAAACTACTACTACTGTCTGACAGACATGACCTCGTTAATTTGTCTCCTTTCTGCTAAATATTTCTGTTAAAAGAAGTTTCTACTCAAAGCTTAACTTTTTTCATCTGACTGATTATTGGGATTTAGTTAAAATACACTACACAAGAAACACAAATATTCTAACAATCTGTATGAGACACCAGGATATATTCTATCTTCCATCTACTGAGACCCAGAAACGAGTGGGAACTACTACTAAATCTCTGCCGGGTCTCACTCTAGCAGGCAAGTAGCCACTATCCCACTCTGAGAGTATTTAAGCTTCAAAACACAGTCACTGCCACTTGTTTTTGAAAAGCAGCTGCAGAAAGAAGTAAGTGCTAGCGGCACCAAACTATATTTCCACAACTCCCCGATTAGCACACTCACCCAGAAAACATGAGAGCTGCGTTCTTGGCCTCCCTCACTATGAAAAACTTTGATCCATTTCTCCCATTTTCCAGGCAGGTGGCCTACTTATAAGACTACAGTTAGCCTGGGATGCAGGTACTTCACAGCCTTCTCCTTTCATTGAACTTAGAGCTTTATGCAGGAAACGTTTGCAAAACTAATGAGCAGGAAGAGAACCTATGACCAATGATTGCACTTCGCAAGTTCCAAATACCTCTCTCCACAGCTTAGTTCTGGTTTTTAATAGAATGGCTTTTAACATCCAGTACATAAAGAGGCCTGGGAGGGCTCAGAAGAGCCCTGAACCAACTGAGTGTTCCCACTTCTGAGCTATATACATGCTCCCTGTTTGCAGTACAGGTGCAGAAAATTGCTCACTGGACATTGTTATTGCTAACAGCACTAGCTAGGTACCTGGAGTTTTTGTCAAAATATTATATATCTGTCTTTTACTTATTGGGGTTATTTTTCAGAAACAATGGTCTTATATTTAAAATAAAATAATTTTCCAGAGAAGGAAGCTGCAGCTTTTAAAAAAACCTTGCTTTTATTATTTCCCATATCCCATCACTTACTACTGTAGCTCTTCAAAAACCAAATAAAGTGGTGAAGTTATTCTGTCTTTCTTTGGGGATATTATGTAACAATACAAAGACAGAATCCATTAATTTTACCTTACACTCTGTCCCAAAACTCCTACTGCAATTCTTGTAACACTCAAAGCTGCCATATCCTAGGGTACAGACTATCTGCCTGGTTCTCCAGCTTCCTTTGAGTATCTGAGACTTGAGCAGCTTATTAGCAAACTTCAGAAAGTACATGACTCTAATGCTGGGCTGTGTGAGTAAAAGCATTGTTAACGGGATTCAAAGTCAGATCCAACTTTACAGCAGAGATTGGACCACATGACATTCAGAGGGCCCTGCCAACCTACATTATTCTACATATAGATGGGAAAGATACTGAGAACAACAACAACAACAATTATAATCTTACAAAATATTAATTGAAACCACTAATGATCATAGGATAGAAAACACCAGTTACACGGGCCAGCTTTATAAGAGAAAGTCCATCAGCTGGCATCATCTGTACAACAAGATAGAAAGGATTAGCATTAAGCTCAGATCACAGCAATATTTTTACCACCAGCTAGAAATGCTAGCAAAAGCAATTTGCAAGCACACTGTATGCTGTGCAGTTATACCTGTCAGCGTGAGCCTTGGGCGAGCAGCATTTTGAAAATTAGGCTGTTTATTTGGCTACATAAATATAACGGTCTTATTTGTTCACCAAGATGGGAAACAATGGTGCAGTGACAGAAATATCTGGAGAAGCTTATAGCAGCTGACAACATTAAAGATTTACTACCATAATTTTAAGGAAAAGATAAAAATAATATCCAGTTCTGACTCAAACTAGAGAAAAAAATTAAACATATATGTATGGCTGCTCAAGTTTAACATTGTTGCATCGTAAAACTCCCCAAAACATCCGAGCTACGACATCTTTCCTACTGGTGACATGTCAGGTTTTGAACTAAAGCCTAAAACCCAGGAATTTCACATTATTCTATATCACTCTATGCTATTCCGTGCTATGCTAAGCTACAATATGCTATGGTATTCCATCTTTTCTATTTCTATTATTTCTATTTCTATTTCTACTTCTGTTCCTACTTCTACTTCTGTTTCCGTTTCTAATTCTATTCTAATTATAATTCTAATTCTATTTCTTTTACTCTTCTACTGTGTTACCTCAGGCATTCCTTGGGCTGAAAATGCACTGTAGGGTGGCACCACACCTCTAACAGCCTCATATCCTGGAGGAGGAGGCTCAGATAATGATGTGTTGAAAATCTAGTGGGAAAGAAGAAGAAAAAAGAAAAGAAAACCAGGCAATATGTAAAAGAAGTACTGTCTATTCAGGCACATCTCACAGGCGTTTGCAGTTTAAAGGACTCTAGTTCTAGAACTCCTAATGAGGAGTGGCCAAAACTTCAGCAAGCACTGGGCATCCTTTTCAGTATGCAGGTTCAACGTGTGATCTTGCAAATCCCATCTCTGCTCTTCACACAGAATCCTGCTTAAATGAACACAGGGTCCCTTAAGGTGGTCTCAGTACTGAACATAAGAGAAGGATATATCATAATGGTAAAAATGCTTGCATTCTGCTCATCCCTGGAGCTTCTAGGAGTGCTAGAGCTGCTCCACAACGAACAGAGGTTACTTGTGATAGTACATCTCAAGGCCTGAACTCTAATCTTCAAGAAACCGAATTTAGCACAATTACCAATACTGTATAATGAATCAATGGAAATAATGATGCTGACCACGGTTGCTTTCCTCTTTCTAAACAACAGATCAATTTTTAAACAACTGAATCACATAAAGTAATTCTCTTACATAATTATCCTTTAATCCATATATGTCAGTATGCTCTATGAATCAGGGTAACTATTAGTATCCCCAACACGTACATTAAGGAACAAAGATACAAAATATAAAAGCAAACTGGAAACCCTCATTTCCATGACCTTTGAATCAGGCCCAACACCATTAAGAGAGCAGAGGATAGATTTCCCTCCCAGTCTTCCCAGGTGTGTGAAGGCGATTTTGTTCCCTGGTTGCGAAAACTGGTGTTTTCTGTACCTCATTTCCATGCTCATCAATTATTGAGATGTAGTTGGGCTTAGTGTCATCAGGGTACGAAAGCAAGACATCATAATGAACCAACTGAACAGAATCCAAACCAAACTCCTTCCACTCAGCTTGGACTTGCTGTGCCAGATGCAGATTCTCCTTTGTTCCTGCTAGGTGAGGAAGCCGTGTAAAATTGCTACAGAAAAAGAAGCAACGAGTCAGGATCAGGCATTGCAGCCCATAGTCAGAACTCATATTAGCCTAGCTGGAAACAAACCCCCTAGAGATGACCAGATGTACCCAGGCTAAATAAGGACCCAGACTCTTCTGCATCTACACTTTTGCCTGTCTCACACGTAAGTTGAGATGAAGGGTTTCAGTTTGTCCTGAGTTATCACAGCTGTTTGTATCTTCCTCGCAGCACGGCTTAGCAAGAATGGCATGATGACATCAGCTGTGGGGTCTTGTCATTTATTCCTTGTCTTCTGGGTGACCTAGGCCAATCACTCCTCTGCATAACGGGACTGACATTCCTTGTGAAGTGATAAAACAATTTAGTATACTTATCTCTGCGTATTCAATTTAGAAATGTGTATAATTACTCTAATCCCTACTAATTAATTGGATATTCTCCTTGGATCCCACCATTTTAATTAATTTTGGCACAAATACTGATTTATCTAGAAGTTCAGTCTTAATATGTCTTGCTGGAAAACAAGAAAGAGTGAGTTCACAGTGGCTTACAAACAAGCAATGGAAAAACTCAACAGTTTGTAATTTAGAAGTCACGCAGCGTGAATAACAAGCAGTACGGGATATCATAAATAGTGAGCAACCCATTGTCTGAAAAATTTGTCCAGACCATTGAGAAAGCTCAGTGCTGAAGTGAGCTGAAGAAACTCCCAGCAGAATGAGGTTGTCATCATAATGTCCTCATCCTGCAATATGATCAACATGCCACAGGAGCATGTGTCGCACCAGCTGGTGTTAATGAAGGAAACCGAACCTTTGATAAGGAAAAGGTATAAGACTGGGAAAAATTTTAATTCTTGAGTGAGAACAAAGCCATCAAACAACACACTTTGAAAAAACTATATACAATAGAATAGAATAGATTTCAGTCAGAAGGGACCTACAAGGATCATCTAGTCCAACTGCCTGACCAATTCAGGGCTGACCAAAAGTTAAAGCACGTTGTTAAGGGCATTGTCCAAATGCCTGTTAAACACTGACAGGTTTGGGGCATCAACCACCTCTCTAGGAAGCCTGTTCCAGTGTTTGAGCATCCTCTCAGTAAAGAAATGCTTCCTGATGTCCAGTCTGAATCTCCCCTGGTGCAGCTTTGAACCATTCCCCCACATCCTGTCACTGGATCCCAGGGAGAAGAGCTCAGCACCTCCCTCTCCACCTCCCCTCCTCAGGAAGCTGTAGAGAGCGATTAGGTTGCCTCTCAGCCTCCTTTTCTCCAAACTAAACAAACTGAAGTCCACAGCAGACAAATGCTGCTAGATAAAACCATGTTCTTCTGATAACGTCAACGCCTAGTACCAACACTGTACTAAAAGTCCCTGTTAGAGTAACAATAGCATTTTCTAGATGCCATACTGAACGATGAAATAAGAGTACATTTAAGATCAACTCATTTAAGTACTAAAGGGTAGATGAGATGAAAAAATAATTATTGGGAAAAAAAACATGGTCTTAAAAGACTCCAAAGCTTTAAGACTATTAGATTTATTATGAGCAGTGTAATGTACCATCAGCTGACCAGCTGGTATCTACTACATCTGTTCTAGCTATTCACTGTGCAGAGGGAGAGAGCTTGGAAACATATCCTGCTTCACAAAAGTGAGTACAAGGTTAGAATGGTGGCAGATTAACTCATAAATTTGGTCACAGCATGACAAAGTGTGAAGGGAGAGCAGCAATAAAGGATTAAGGCCTAAGATGTAGGAAGAACTAAAGGCTTGAATACCGGTATGATTTTTCTTCTCTTTTACATTGATGTACTCCACTATTCTCTATTTAATCTCTCATTATACATATGAATGTTCATTCATACAGCCTGATTTGAAGTGAATTATTTTTCCATAAAAAACAATGTAAGATAAACATTGTTGCAGGCTGAAAAAATACACATAAGAGAAAGGCTGAACCTCCTTGTCATTTTATAGGCATTCACCAAAGGCTGAGCAGGAGCTTGGCCAATTTTTAATTACTTTAAGTACTGAGATTACTAACAACTCCCCAACTGTTTTCAACACAAACAAGAATGAGAGGAGCTGAGATGGACTGCTTTGTCAGTCACAGCTCACCGGGAAACATCAGATAAAACCTGTGGCCGAGAACCTGCACACCATCCTCTGTCTGGTGGCATCCTTGGGCTGGTTCCTGCTTGATTTTTTTTTTTTTTCTGACTGATTAGTCAGAAATTGCTTATTGACATTACTTACTAAAGAAACTGCTTGATGTTTTCAGCTTTCATTTCAGCCATAAATGCAGCCTTCATGTCCTCATGAGGACTCACAGATGTCTTCTGTTCTGTAGGTTTTGAAAACCAGCCTGTACAACACACCAAAATACAACAGTAAAAACACCAGAGCAACATTCCCACAATACGCACCATTTCTCTTTGGTATGACAAGATTTTCATCATGTATTTAACAACTGTTTTTATCTCAGCACAGACAAGCAGCCACAACCTAATGCAGGCTGCACAGTCTTCCACACAGTAAGAGAACTTATTTACCTAGGTAGATATTGAGGGGAATTAAATACTACATAATATTTATTCATCATAGTTATTTTACCGTAGATGCTAAGGAGACTCATCTATCTTCCTTTAGCACCAGAACATCATGCTGTCAGTCATGTCAGTCCTATCAGTCACCTCAGTAATAAGGCAGCAGCTTTACAAAAATGCACTGAAACACAGACACCCTTTGTAAGGAACAGATGTCTTGTAACTCCTTTCTCACTCTCTGGTCTGTCTGGCTCTTATTCTGGAATCCTTCCCTTAGTGTGCAGGCATTACCAGAGTAAGTGATGAGAGGAACACCTGGCTAGAAAGAAAGTGTTTCCGACATGTGTTTTTATTTTTAAGTCACAGACTGGACACGTTCAAATGCAGCAGCAGTTACACGGGGAGTGCAAATCAGAGGACCGGCGGGGAGCAGAGAGCAGGTAACAAGCTGGCAATGGCGAGGCCCTGGTCGCTGGCACCACAAAAGGCTCTTCGAACATGAAAGAGTTCACTCAGGGCTTCCCCATGGAACATCAGGTACATACCAAAGGGCATTTTAAAATAGTGGCTCTTTTGTTTTCCTTCCCTTCCCAAACTGATTCTGACCCCTCTGTGAACTAAAGGGGAGGCAGGGAGGGGACACCTCTTGCAGCAGCAACCCACAGGCCTGGCTGCTTGGGCCGAGGGGCAGGTGGGACATTAAATTACAGGCTATCTCACCCTCCTCTCAGCTCTCCTCTAACTCCGGATTTATCTCCCCACCTTTCTGGGTTGGGCTGGTGCAGTTTCAGTGCCGCAGGGGCGAGGGGCCTGTCTCCCCCCTCACAAACCCAGCGCTTCTTCTTTTGCTCATAGCACAACTACTTTATTTAAAAGGAAATCTAAAAGCATGTCAAAAAGATACCCTCAGCGAACGACCCCTTCTCATGCGGGGGAGCCAGAATCCCGGAGGGGGGGGGGGGGGGGGGGGGGGGGGTAGGGGTGGTGTCGGTGTCCGCACCGGCCTGGCCCGAGGCGGGGCGCCGGGCTGAGCACGGACCCTCCTCGGGCACCCCTGGCACAAAGCGCCGGGCGCTGGGAACCCGCCCGCTCCCTTCCCACCACCCAGCCCTTCCGAGCCCCCCCTCCGGCTGGAAGGGCCGGGGGTGGCCGGGAGAGCCCCCCGACCCGAAGCGGTGTTAGTCTGCACTGTACCGATGAGGAACCCGAGGAGGAAGAGCCCCGCCGCTGCTCCCAAGACGACAGCCCAGAAGCGGCCCCTGGCTGCCCTGGGGCCGGCCGGCTCCCTCACGGCACCGAGCGACATCCACATCGCTACCGACCAGCTCCCCGCCTCCCCGCGCCGCTCCCGGCAGTGCCCGCCCCGCCGGCCGAAGTCCCTCCGCGCCCCGCCCCGGCCCGGCCCGGCCCGGCCCGTCCCGCCCCGGGGGCGGCTCCCGCCTCAGTCCCGCCGCCTCACCCGCACCCGCGGGGCCGCCCGTGAGGCCTCTGCTCTCCCCCGCCGCGCAGGGATAAGGTCCTGCGGCCATCGCGCCCGGGGAGGCAGGAGGTGGGGGAGCCCCTGCCCGGGCGCTTGCCGTCTGTCAGGCGGTCCCGGCGCGGCACCTCCCCTCTGCCCCGCTCTCCCTGCACGTCCTCGCTATCCGCCCACCCGTATTTCTTTTAACTTGGTACGAAGGGCGGCGAGGAGGTGAAGCGATGATTTCGACGCCTGTTTGGCCGTGGCTGTTGCACACAGAGCTGTGCTGTGCCTTCCTCCGCAGGGCACAGAGCGGGCAACACCAGCAGGGCACACGTGAGGGTCAAAAAAAAAAAAAAGTTAAAAGCCATATTTCAAGAGGTTTATTTTAAGAAATATTGTACCCCAATACCCAACGTGCTCTGAAAGGCTATGAAGTCTCCTCAGAGAGACGTGTGCCCCTGCGGAGGTGGGCTGACTACCACACCTGCGCTCTGCGTTTCTGCCCAGTTTATAGAGGTACGACCCCAAAGAGTGGGTGCACGCCGGCTGCTGGTTTGGGGACGAGCCTGAAAATTTGTACACACTTGACTTTGTTGGAGTATTTTTTCCACCTCTTAAAATCGCCACCGTATGGTTTTGGAAAAACCTCTCCATTCAGTTCAGTCATCGCATTTGGGATGAGGTGTACCTTCAGGTCCATGAACAGAGAGGAACTTTGCATGCAGAGGTGACCTCCTGGGCTCGGCAAGGATTTTCATCCTCAGAACCCTTGCTCAGATGCCAGCTAGGGAGACAGCTGATGTTTAAGACATACAGTCTGTAGTTAGGTTTTGTCCGTGTCCACATATAGGCAGCCTGTTCTCAACAGCAAGTGCAAGCACTTTACAGGGCTGCTCCGATTGTGCCACACTACTTGCTGGTGCAGACAAAACCTAACTCTAGGATGAATTCCAGACACTGGACTTGGACTGACCTCATCAGCAGAGCCCATTGCACTAGGAAATCTTAGTGCAAGACCACTACATGGGCCCTGTGGAAAGTAGAAGTGTTGGCTCTGAAGAGCGATACACCAATGACGCAGCAGTAGCATGCTTTGAAATTTTCTAAGATTCAAAAACCCCAAATGAGCAGACAGATACTAAAAATAAAAATGCCAGTATTTGTTATATTAGTCCTGTCTCCTGCTTTATACCGTCCTACGCAGTCTGGCCCTATTGTGCAAAAGCCCTGCTTTTAATGATAGCCTGAGCAGGGTGCTCTGTCACCTTGTCAGGTCAAACCCAGATGCCTGCCAGGTTGCCCTCAGTGTGCTGGCTGTTGTAGATGCCGTTCTGGAATGCCTAGCTCTCTCCTCTAATATTGGTAGCATGAGACTCAATCTCAGGGTCATGGATTTGAGCCCCATACTGGGCTCCAGGAAAAGAGGTAAAAAGTGTAATTATTAATAGTTTCCAAGAGATGGCTCCCAAAGTACGGGGATGGCGGTAGTGCTGAGTACAATCTCATGACCAATAATTTTTTCATACCATAAGCCAGTGTTACACAGTACAGCAAAGTGATAACTTTAATCCAACTCCCAGAGATATTAATAGCAGGATGGATAGTGTGTATGGCAAGTCAGGTGTTACACAACTCTGAGAACAAGCACAACAGCTCTAAGAGCAAATAATCAACATTGTGCCCAGCAACTATTAAACTAATATTATGAATGCTTATCACAAATTTGTTTTAACACGCTCTAGTCAGATTTGCTGTTATCATGAACCCTTTGTGCCACATGTTGGGCACCAAGAAAGACTGTCGTGGTTTAACCTGGCAGGAAGCTAAACACCACACAGCTGCTGGCTCACATCCTCCCCCTCCCAGTGGGATGGTGGAGAGGATCAGGAAAAAAAGTAAAATTTGTGAGTGAGATAAATGCGGTTTAATAGGCCAGAAAGGGAAGGGAAAATTATAATAATAGTAATGATAAAAGAATATACAAAATAAGTGATGCACAATGCAATTGCTCACCACCCACCAACCAATGCCCAGCCAGTCCCCGTGCAGCAATCACTGCCCCCCAGCCAGCTCCCCCAAGTTAATATACTGGGCATGACATCATATGGTATGGAATGTCCCTTTGGCCAGTTTGGATCAGCTGTCCTGGCTGTGCCCCCTCCCCTCCCGGCTTCTTGTGTACCTGGCAGAGCATGGGGAGCTGGAAAAGTTCTTGACTTTTCAGTAAGTAAGCACTACTTAGCAACAACTAAAACATCAGTGTATTATCAACATTATTCTCATCCTAAATCCAAAACGCAGCACTGTACCAGCTATAAGAAAGAAAATTAACTCTGTCCAAGCTGAAACCAGGACAATAGGGAACCTAAGTTTGGAAATGAGCACAGTGGAAGGTTGTATCCCTACCCAGCAGCCTACTTTCCCTGCCCATTCTGTATGTGGAGGGGCATAATGTGCCCCTCCTTGCTACTCCTCCACTACTCATTGATGAAAGCTGAAATCAATGTGGTGTTAAATGGGCTGAAGAATGGACATGTCTTCTGGTATTCCTAAAAAGATTAATCTGGCCAGGACACCTTTGGGCATAGGAACTTGGAAGAACTCCTGGAACAGCTAATTGCTGTTTGAAGCACTTGGAAATTAAATTAATGAAGCACCATGGGACTAGGTGCTGAGCAAAAGCATCTTATCTCTTGATTAATATTCCAGAGGGATTTAATCAATCCCAGTGGCTTATGGCCACACTTATTCAAGTAAAGTAAGATGGAAAGGAACAGTGGGGAAACTGACATGGGAATACTGTCAAAAGTTTGGTGCTGGTCACTACTCTGAAACTAATTGACTTGCCCACACCACTTAGATGCTCAGAATCACTGCTTTGAGTCATATTATATGTAGTCTTCCAGTGTGCCTGCAGCTTGGACAGGACATTATGACACTTAAATCCCTTAAATACACAATAGCAGCAGCCAAAGGGCATAGGAAAGCTTTACATAAGAACAAATTGCATTTATGATAAATGCATAAGATGGTATGCTTGTTCCTATACAGAATCATATAGGTCACTTTTCAGGCAAAGCCATTTCACTAAACCAAAAATGTTCAATAAACCAAAAGTAGGAAAAATTAATGCTTCTCTTCTCTCTACGCTTTAGTGGAAAATCTACTAATCAAAGTATTATAAGTTATTTTTCTTACCTCTGAGCTGTGAGGAATGTATGAGTTTATTTTTTTTTCAATTCATCCACCTGAAGAAACAAACTCACTGGGTTTTTTTGAGATGCAAATCTTAGGCAATGTTTTGTTACCATTATCCTTTTACGTATCATTTATTGTGACATGGTTTTCCTTAGGTCCAGTTGAAGGCAATTTAATGTGACTATTTTAGGTAGGATCTGTACTTGCAAGGTGTTGAGGAACCTAGCTGTATGTTAAAGGTGCTGTTCAAACACAGATACAACAAGATCAACTTCTGTGCTACTTTCTTTTGATATACCTGCAGGATTACTACTTTATTCTTTGCTAGCCATTCAGCATGTGAAAATGTTGTCACATTAATTTAGTGCAGATAAGGCTTACAACTATTTGTGGGGACATTTCTTGATGTACCTGCTAGATGCATGCTGTGAATTTACTCAGGTTTGGGGTTTGGGGAAGGGTGGGGAAAAGTTGTCTCAGTGGCAGTTTTTGCAGTAGCCTTTCATTCCTCTGAGTCACAAAGCTAGTTTGATAGGTGATGGGGACAGGAGCTTCCAAACTCTTTTGACTAGAGGATAAGGAATTAAGGAAACCAGTTATGCCTTACAACCCACTGGAGGAACAGCGAGTTTAGTGTGGAGATATCACTACTGTCTGAGGACAGCTTTAATAGCTTGTCAAATAAAGGTGTGTTTGCCTAGAGCTGCCAGTCCTTGTTATGGTTTTAACTGTGAAAGAGTGGATGCTGAAATGCATGGAGTTCTGCTGTGGAATTGGTGACAGCTTGGCTGAGAGTTTATGTGACAGGGTTTGAGGGGAGGCCTCTACCATGTGGGTCATCCGCTACCGACTGCTCTCTCAAGATGAGAAAATGGACTAAGCCTTCTTTAAACAACTAGAAGTAGTCTCATGATTGCAGGTTCTTTAGCATGGGAGCGGGTAAGCACTAGAACAAGCTGCCCAAAGATATGACATATAAATTCTTGGAGCTTTTCAAAACACCTGAACAAAGCCCTGTGCAATCTGGTCTAACTTGGACATTAGCCCTGTTTTGAGCAGGAGTTGGTCTGAACTGGCTCCTGGGTCCCTTCTAACATTTTCCTATGATTCTGTGATTTTAATGGAGAGCTGCTTGTGGAATAATATGCGGTCTGCTTTATAAACATTAAAGTCTGTGTTTCTCTCTAACAAATTTGCAATACAAGTAGCGAAATGAAAAGACTTGCCTAGGCCCCAAGGGTTCTGTAGGTTTAAATATTTTAAAAAAAAAAAAAGTAAAGAAATTAATGAGTTTCAAGTCTCTGTTATGCTATAGAACCACTCACTAATTAAATTTGAAGTGTTTCTGATATGAGTTATTGTTACATGCTTCATGAGTGAATTGAATTAGATGTTGTCAATTGTCAATAGAAGAGCAGGAAATGAAACCTAGAACACTTTTCACCTAGAAAATTTTACTTACACTTTTTTCTAGCTTCATATTTTCAAACTATTCAAAATACAAGCTTCATACTTTTTACTCATATAAGGCATGCAAATAATAAGTGGGTTTATAACTCATGGTTTCCTTTCCCATTCTATGTATTCTTCTCATGGTAATTGCAACAGAAATGGCATAGATAAAACTTTCTCAGGTGCCTAGAAAACATGCTGCTTTTGATTTTCACAAATCACTACAGTGCTTCTGAAACATCCCATTCTGCAAGGTGCCACATATGCCTATGTACTGGAAACAAAACTTGAGCTTTCTTAATATCTTTCTCCCTATAAGTCTCTGTATAAAGAAGTCAGAATGCTGCCTCTGCAACTATATGAAGCACTGAGCAATTGTAGACTCATAGAATAGTTTGGATGGGCGGGACCTTTAAAACTCACCTAGTCCAACCCCCCTGCAATGGGCAGGGACATGGGGTGGGCAGTGGACATTGTCTACCTGGACTTCTCCAAGGCCTTTGAGACAGTTCCCCACAGCCTCCTTCTGGAGAAATTAATGCATTATGGCCTAGACAAGTGGTCTGTGCAGTGGGTGGGGAACTGGCTGACAGGCCGCAACCCAAAGGGTGGTGGTAAATGGCTCCTTTTCCAAGTGACAACCTGTCACTAGTGGGGTCCCCCAGGGATTGATATTGGGCCCAATGTTATTCAACATCTTTATAAGTGATCTGGATAATGGCATCAAATGTAGCCTGATGGAGTTTGCAGATGACAACAAATCAAGTGGGGAAGTAGACACTCCAGAAGGCAGAGCAGCTCTGCAGTAGGATCTGGATAGGCTGGAATAGTGGGCCAGCAAGTACCTTATGAAGTTCAACAAGGACAAGTGTAAGGTCTTGTACCTGGGAAAACATAATCCAGGAGTTCAGCACAGACTGGGATGTACCTGGCTGGAGAGCAGCTCTGTGGAAAGGGATCTGGAGGTCCTGGTGGACAGAAAGCTCAACATGAGCGAACAGTGTGCTGCTGCGGCCAAGAAGGCCAACGGGAGGCTGGGTTGCATCAAAAAGGGCATCACCAGCAGAGATAAAGAAGTCATTATCTCACTCTACTCAGCGCTTGTCAGGCCACACCTGGAGTCCTGTGTCCAGTTCTGGTCCCCACTTTACATAAAGGATGTGGACAGGCTGGAAGGGGTCCAGAGAAGGGCCACCAAGATGATCAAAGGACTGGGAAGCTGCCATACAAGGATAGGCTGGGAGAGCTGGGTTTGTTCAGCCTTGAGAAAAGGAGGCTTAGAGGGGATCTCATCACCATGTACCAGTACTTAAGGGGTAGCTACAAAGAAGGTGGAGACTCCCTTTTTACAAGGAGTCCCATGGGGAGGACAAGGGGGAATGGACACAAGTTGCTCTTGGGGAGATTCCGATTGAACACGAGAGGGAAGTTTTTCACAGTGAGAACAGTCACCCATTGGAATAATCTCCCCAGGGAAGTGGTTGACTCGGCCACGTTGGACACCTTCAAGAGTCAGCTGGACAGGTTGCTGGGCCATCTTGTCTAGACTGTGCTCTTCCTAGAAAGGTTGGACTAGATGATCCCTGAGGTCCCTTCCAACCTGGGATTTGGTGATTCTGTGATTCTGTGATTCTGTGATCATCAACTAGGTCAGGCTGGTTAAAGCCCTGTCCAACCTGACCTTGAATGTTTCCAGGGATGGGGCATCAACCACCTCTCTGGGCAACCTGTGCCAGTGATTCACCACCCTCATCATAAAAAATGTCTTCCTTATATCTAGTCTGTATCTAACCTCTTTTAATTTAAAACCATTAACCCCTGTCCTGTTGCAACAGGCCCTGCTAAAAAGTCTGTCCCCATCTTTACTATGATCCCCCTTTAAGTACTGAAAGTCTGCAATAAGGTCTCCCCACAGCCTTCTCTTCTCCAGTCTGAACAACCCCAACTCTCTCAGCCTGTCCTCATAGCAGAGGTTTTCCATCCCTCAGATCATTTTTGTGGCCTCCTCTGGACCTGCTCCAACAGGTCCATGTCCTTCCTGTGCTGAGGACCCCAGAGCTGGACGCAGTACTCCAGGTAGGGTCTCACCAGAGCAGAGTAGAGGGGCAGAATCACCTCCCAGCACCTTATTACAGAGGTGCACAAAGTCAGATCAGGCAGATGATGTAACCCAAAATGATACTTATTCTAATCAAAAGTGTTTTGATACTCTGACAAACATTATATACCACAGGTTCAGGAGGCCAACAGGATTTAATACTGCACAGCTGACTTGAGAATTCCTAAGCTTTAGAAAGATGACTCAGGATGCTCACTCACCCAATAAGGCGAGGGCTTTCAACCTTGGGCAGTGTCCCGACCCATGGCGAGAGTCTCCAACTGCAGGCCCGCTGCTCTGAGGAGGACTAGTGACATTTGCCCTTCAACGGGACCCCAATTGACCCTAGTCAAATCCAACCTATGGTCATATATGGTCATGTCAGTTCCTATTGCCTGAGGGCTCTGTCTACCGGCAACTGTGTACGGACCGCAATCACAGCAAGGCAGTAAGGGTGCAAAAAGTAAAGGCACAAAAAGAATTAGCGGCCACTATGCTTCAACAGTCAGAAAGTCCCAGTCTTTATCAGGGCAGGTGCACCTGCCACACACCTCTTCAATTTTAATTTTTGATAGTCAAGTTTATTAGTTTTCCATGTTGGGTTCGTGCCTCGTCCCTATGCTGTTCACTTAGAGATCTGTGGAGTATTTACATTGCTGTGATAACATTCCTTCTGCTGAGGCTCTGGTGACTATCAAAAAAAGGCTGTTTTCCTATCGTAATGGCTCACTCATTTTGTCCTGCTTCTCTCTTCTGAGTTCCTTTTGTATCCTTTTTCCTCTTCTCCCAGCTCTTAAAATGTTGCAAGGGAATAAATTTGTATGTCCTAGTGAAAACTGTAATGAATTGGCCGTAGTAACTACCTGCTCAGGCGTGCTTTTCTGTTAACTCCCTTCTGTCTTGAACGGTGGCATTAGTTACTCTGTCAGAAATAATTATGCTCTTGTCTTCTGGGGCTTGTTAATGAAATGCTGAAACACTTTAGCTTCTACAGAAGTCATAGAAGTGAATATCCATCTATTTGCAGAAGGGAGCGTGGTTATTCAAACCGTACAGCATTTCGGGGTAGTAGGTTGTACAAGAGGGAAGAAGAAGGTATGGTGAACTCATGTAATGGCCTCTAAGGATCTGTGCTACACATGGAAAGACCTGAGGTAATTCTGGATTGTAGCAGAGACCGTCTCATCTCCAGTGTTGCAAGAGCAGAAGGATAAAGCAAAGTAAAGATGCCTGCACTGATTTAACAGCTTGCCATACTGGATGAGGAAGCTTTTGCTGTTACTCCTGCTCTTGGCTTTACAAATCAGTTCTGTCCCAGCTGTGGAGCTCATTGGCCTGCTCATGAACTGATTCATTAGGTTTCATCAGTACAGCACAGAATAATATTTACTTCTCTCAACTTCAGTTTGCTGCTGGATCATGGTGTTGAATTAACCCGTGGAGAGGAGTTAGACAAGCTGCAGACATGGCAAAAGGCAATCCGGGGAGTGTCTGCCCCTTTTGTGGATGCAGAATGTTAAATTAGCTCAAGCTACCATGAGAACAGAAATGGCCTGTTATTCCTGCAGAATTAACTCCACCATGGCTGAGCTGCGTTGAATCTTTCTGTGGACTGAGAAAAAGTTTTTACAGAAAGACAATTTCTTCTGTGGCTGTTTTCAGCTTCTGCCTTCCCAGGGCACACACAGATTCTTCTGATAGTTCTTCTAGCAAAGACTGAGACGCCAATATGGAAAACAAGGAGAATGGAGCAGAATTAATGACGTACACATGGAAATCTTCTCAGGTGTTAGGGTGTAGTTGATATCAAAATATGTGCCTTTCTGCTCTGAGAAAACAATAAACTGCCATTTAGTCATGTTGTGACTGTTTTAGATGAGCATCCTGACTGTTTTTGCTTTCGTCATACCTACACTGGAGTGCCCTGAAGCCTACTAATATGCTAGTTTTTGCATGCTACAGGAGTAAGGGATAAGAGGGTTTTTTTTCTGTGCTCACCTGTGCAGACTTAAATTGTATTGCCTGCTAAATACCCCTCTTTACTGATGGTAAGTCATAGCTAGCCAATATGTATTTTTTTAATTGTACAGAATAGTGGTGTTGCTGGTATTATTAGTGTTACATGTGTTTTGGCAATTTTGTCTGCTCCTACCTGTTTATTCTTTAAGATCTTCTGTTGCAGCTAGAAGAGATTTAGTATATGTAGTAAGAAGCAGGGATCCATTTCAATTCTGTTGGCGAGCAAGACATAGTGGCTTTAAATTTTAAAAACAAGTTAAAAATAGGCACCACTGTTATGGACATTTGTGTTTGTTGTGCGATTGCATCGTAACGCGAAGTATGAAGCTTATTTTTTAATAGTTTCCTGTTGTGAATTTCATTTTCTCAGAAATGAGAGGCTAATAATTCTCAGTGGGATTTTTTGTGGTCAGATGTAAGAAATAAATATTTGCCTCAGAAGTTTACAATGTCTGTTTCAATTTTTGTTGTATTCAGGATAATTCTGTGGTTGGAGATTTCATGCTTTTTTATTTCTTTTAATTTCTTTTATTATACAAAGAAATTAGAATACTTTGCCTTAGGTAGCACCATTTCTCCTGGGTCGTTTGAGGCACTTTATGCAGGGTACTTCTTTTAATCCTCACTGAGTCTGCAGTAAGAGTCTTTCTGACTCGTCCGAGGTCACTGTAGTAGACAAGAAGGTCTCTGATTTCCCAGTATTCCCTATCCTGCCCGCAAGACTACAATATCTTCCCTGAATCCAGAGCCTGTAGGGTTCCTTAAGTATACACTTGACTTTCAGATGATGAGCTAACTAGTTCTTGGTCTCTGCAACCGCTGTTTCTGCAAAGGCAAGTTGTTTTGATGAAGATAGTTATGCACTGTGTGCATGTAGAAAAAATGCTACCAGGGAAAGTTCTGCTTGCTGTATCATAATTTCTACTGTCAGTAAAAAGTGGGGAGGGTTTTTTTTTTCCCCATTTATCTGCATATTTCAAGCACTGTTTTTCCTTGAAAAATATCCCAGTGGCTCAAATGAAATGTCCCCAAAACAGACACCTAAATACTTCACCGGTTTTCAGTACTCCACACAAATCCATAGTGTTGGCCTGAATCACAGCACTCTTGCTCTCTGGTCTACTTAAAAAGAAACTGCACTGGTGTGAAATTGGAAAGATACACAAGTAAATCAGACTCCTGAACTTTGTGTGATCATCGTGCAAAGGACAAATTGAAGTACATTCAACCTCCTGACAAAAAAAAAAAAAAAGAAACTCAGAGAGCAATAAAAGGATCTGCAGCTGTAGAAAAAATGTGAGCAAAGGACAGAGTTCAGATTAAAGACAGAAGCTGAAGAAAGGCAAGGCAATAAATAAATAACTCTTTAAAATAACTCTTGTGAAAGTCCTGCAGTGTAAGGGGAAAAAATGCTTTCTCCTGCCCTGACCTCTAAAGAGGAGTCATCAGTTCTCTGAAACTCTATGTGAAAAGGAAGCCCTAACATCTGTTTCCCCACGTTTAGTCAATGAATTTGATATTGTTTGAAGAAAGAAATTAACTTCAAGAACTCAGTCATGTTGTCTGTTTTACCCAGCAGCGTAAGGAAAGCCTTCTTCTGCCGAGTCTT
The DNA here is from genome assembly GCF_963921805.1 of Phalacrocorax carbo. Lineage (NCBI taxonomy): Eukaryota > Metazoa > Chordata > Aves > Suliformes > Phalacrocoracidae > Phalacrocorax > Phalacrocorax carbo. The sequence continues at coordinate 208,455,336 of NC_087513.1, forward strand.
TTTATGTTAAAAATGCATTATTCTAGTGGAGCTTGAAACATGCACTAAACTAAATTGATTGAAATGAGAGTCTGGCAGGTTGCAGGGTGAATGAAAGTGGATCTGTGGGGTCCGATTCTTCCCTCAGTCACTACAAGACTAATTACTTCAGTTGTAAACACCGTTCCTTCTTCTCTTGTTAAGAGGCACCTTAATAATTCCAACACCGCTGTGGTTCAGTTAAAATTACCATCTGCCTCAGCCTTCAAGTGCGAGGTTAATGACAGCAGTGACTCTGAGGAGACCTGCCATGTCTACATTTTTTCTTTGTGCGTGAATGGCAGGCACGAGAGAGCAGGTCCCATTCACACCTTAGTCTATGTTCATTGCTGAATATCATTATCACAAAAAAAGATCTCTTCACACATGCCTCAGTTACTATGCAAACCAAACACACTTCCTGCACCTCCGTAGTGGAAGACCGAAGGGAAAGGATGTATGGCAGTAGGTACGTGTGGGGACCAGCTGAGTATGTCCTGCCTGAATCTTACTGGTGATGCAGAATTCAGCTCTGTCAAAGTATTTAGTGTCACAGCAATTAACTCACAGGTTCGTGCTCTTCAGCAGCTGCTGATGGTCACTGAAATTGATGCAGATTTTCAGTTTTGTGACTAAAAGCCTACTAAAACAAACCCGTTGTTGGGAACTTACAGGATTTTTCATGGGTGCTAAGAAGGAACTGCAGAGGTTGGCTGTGTTCTGCAACCAAACTTGCAAATGTGATCATCTGAATAAAATTGCATTAGTTTTCTGTAGAATGTATATATTTCATATGCTAGATTATTAATTTGTGTTACAGGAGCACCTACAGCCTCAGACCTGACTGAAGGTTTTATGAGTATTTTACTGAAAGTTGTAATCATTTCTTCCTCACCTGAGAAGCTGAAATGAAGGCAGTCTGACTTACTATAGCATTTAATTTAGTCCTTGGAGAAATTTTGTTCTACATTCTGAACCCACAGGGTGAATGCTTTAGACAGTCCTGCAGAGGGGGGTTAAAAAAGAAATGTTGCCAATAGCAACTTGTTCTCCTTTTGGAACACGCCAAAGTTATCTGAAAAGACAGCAGAGAAACAGGGAAGCTGGGAAAAAAGCTTATATATTGGTATTTTGAAAATATAAATGAAACAGACTTAAATTGCAGGGGCTTTGATAGGAAAATGGAAGTGAACAATCTCTCCCACATAAATTTTATAGAGTTGCATCCTGACTATGTTCACACATCGGTGACTAGCCTTCCTTACAATGTCCGTATCATCAGTCGCTCTTCTGATGCTCCTGGCCACCTCGATATCAGCTTCATGGACATCACAGTCAATCAACGCCATCTGTTACTGTCTAACAATATTGTCTGGATTCTACAGGATCTAGCGACGTGCTGGTACACACGTATGTTTGGTGGCAATGTCTGTAGGGTTGGTGCTCTACTACACAAAGGATGAGGACCACGCGAGAATCTCTTGCTGTTCTGCGTGCCACTACTTTTAACTCTTTTTAGAGCTAGTCTGCAGAGAGTGAGCTACCTGAGGAGGAGTGAAGGAGAATGCAGTAATCGGAGATTTCTGGAAGCAAAAGGTAAAAGAGAAGAATTAAATTTCTGAGAACTTGCATATATAAATAATGAATCTTGGAATATCTTATACATGTTACTAACCCTGAAACAAAATAAAATAGCGATAATACACGCATGTTCTTTAAAAATGCTGTTCAGAAAGCATGATCGAGAGATGGGCATATTGCCTGATTTTCCTGTACTATTTACATTTAGCCACCAGATGGCAACCAAAGACTGCGCACCAATCTCAGTATACTCGCCTCCTATTTGTTTAACTTCTGTGACCTGAGACTGTAGTCGGACAGAGCCGTTTTGCTTTCAAGGAAGTCAGCAAAAAGAAATACAACTGTAAAATGAACATCACAGGTTTGGGTCTTGTGATTTCCACTTACGCTTGCTTTATATAAGTGCAGCTACAGCATTTAAAATTTGGGAAAGTGAGGGATCATGCCGGCTGAATTAATTTGTGTGCAAAGATGTGCCTGCATCATGCATTTAGATCCATACAGTAAATTCATTCTTTGAGAGTTGCATTATTCTCATGGCTCGTTTTCTGGTCTGGTTTGGTAAGGTCAAGTCAGGTCCTCAGCTTGTGATACACACTCAATTGAGTTATATTGGCCTAAGCTAGTGAAAACAATAGTCCTTGTTTTACAGTATCTGGTGTCATGCAGCCTGACACTACACTTGTTAAATCACATACATTTAATGTGAGACCCTCTGGTCAACTTTCTTCACCCCCATTCATTTTTTTCCTTCCTTCTTATGGCTTCATTCATCCTCCATCATGCCTACTGAGTGGGAGATACGGCAGTACTAAAACTTACTTGGAGTATGCCTTCTGTGGGAAGCCTGCCAGGATCCCATCTCCAGCCTTCAACTCTTGTATACTAACATTAAAAATACCTCTGTTCTTCCACTCTGACATTATCAGTAGCATGAAAGTTGAAGCTTGACTTATGTGCCTTGGAAGCAGATTCTTAAATTCTTCAGAGACATGATTTGTCAGCATTTTGCAGGGATGGAGTTCTGCTGGACTCTGTACAAATTTGTCATGGGATGAGACCTTCTTAGAAGAGGGCTTACAGTCTAAATAGTGTGGTGGAATTATCACCAGGATGTGCAGGGACACGTCCAAGATAAATAGAGTTTATCAAGACAGAAGCAAGAGGGATCCCAGGCATTCCGGGTTACTAGCACTGTAACATTCACTAAGCAAACAATATTACTTAAGCCTATTGTTTTCCTGAGCTCTTAGAACTGGTTTATTTTCAGTGGTGTGGCTACCCAATTTAGAAATTACTGTCCAAGGTGGACACAAGAATAGCAACACAAGAAGCTGAGGTTTCCTGTGAACTGCCAGATGTGTGCTTTGTATTTGGCTTTTATCTTGCCTGTGTGCTGTGAGTTTTTCTGAGCTGGCAGGATTTGGGGAACCTATAAAAACCTAGAATTGTAATATCCTTGCTGCTCCAATGGATACTTTGGGTAGGCAGCCTGGGAGTGGCCATAAATAACAGAGATGTGCACGAAACAAAATGAGGCCTGGTGACTAAATTGCATTTGTTTATTTCCAGAAGAAATCTCTTGATACTAGTGGAGTGTCTCTCTTTCCTGGATGCAAAGAAGGGCAGCAAATGGGTCTTTAAATCTAATTGGATTTTGGCCAGCCTTCAGAGTATTGATCTAAAAGGATTGTGGGATTTTCATTTGGTCCTTTAAATACCATTTTTCCTTAAAAGAAAAAAAAAAAAGCCTTTGTAGGAGGTTTAAATCCAAAAGAAAAACTTACATGGATGAGTGAGTGACATGAAAAGGTGCTAGAACTTTCCCAAAACTGCTTTGTATTGTAGGGTGGGGCAGGGCAGAGGGAGGAGTGTTTCCTCCTTGCTGCAGAACTACTTTTCTATAGATATGTTTAATCAGCCTCCAGCATGACATCCTAGCCATCAACAAGCTCCTGGCTCAGCAGGCTCTAGTGTCACTCTGAGGCTCCTCCAGGCTCGTGGAAATCAAGTCATGTAGAAGCTTAGATGCAAAATTGTATTAGAGTACTGGGATCACAGTGTGCTCTTTAACAGGATCCTGTTGAACTGTAATTCTGTAGCTGAAGTGCAGTGCCACAGGCTCGTCTCTTGCTCTCTTCACCTGATGGAAAGGGACAGCATGGTGTTGGGATGCAGCTCAAATCAGCTGGTTGCAGCCAGCACATTAAATCAATAGCAGAAAGGGAGCACAAAATGAGAGCCACTTGCATGGGTCCCTCGTACTTATGCCCTCTCTCTTACACATTGGCTGAACGAGAGTGCAAGAGGCTGAAGCAGGGTACGGACTTGCTTCTGTGAGCAGCTATTTCAGTTTTCTTATCCTTGGTTTTGATCTGAGGATGGATCTTCAAAAGGGACATGGCTGTGAAATTGATTCCCAAGTAGCCACTTGTCTCAGTCTCTACCTTAAACTTCAGCCTACACATTTGGGTTGCTGCACAAATGAGAAACCACAGGCCCGCTTCTTTCTTTCCCATGTATTTATTTGCTGGTAGCTTTTCTGAAGGCTTTACCATTGACTGCTTCCTGACCTACTTTATTTCACATATGCAGACCGAGGAGGATTTCAGCAGTTACTGTTCATTCTCTTGGAAAGAAAAGCTGGCAATACTGTTTTTATTTTCATCTTAGAAAAAAAAAAATTACTCGTCCTAAGGCAAGGTCATCATTTGCCTTCAATTTAGGTAATGTGAAAGAACATGCCTATTAGAGCTTTTGCTTTGAATATTAACTGCCAGTCCTTCACTAAAATAAAAGTTGCTGTATCCTTATATCTTCAGGATGTTTTGAGTCCAACATGGATATCTTGAGCTGTTAGTGCCTTTCTGTTCACAGTCTTGAAGATCAGGTGGTCAGTCTTGAATAGCTAAGCTACTGTTCATTTCTGTTAGAGCTGAGACTTCCTAATGTCCTTAAAAAAATAAAAAAAACAATTTCACACAGCTGAGGGTATAAAAATGACCTTCACTGCTGTGAAACATTATCATGATTCATAATAAGAAAAACTGTTTTTATTCAAGTTAGTATTGCACTAGAGCAGTGGTAAAATCTGACCTCCTAGAATACATATTGTATAATTCATAGCTCTCTAATAGCTGCTATATTATAAACTTCTTCACTTTCAGTAGGCAGATACACAGGAATGAACAAACATGTTATATTGCTATTACTTAAGCTATTACTCCATACTACATGTTGGAGAAAAATGGGTGACTAGAAATAGGCAAATAATACAAATCAACTCCTGGCTAAATGGCTGGTGTCAACATGAGGGTTTTGGCTTTTATGATAATGGGACGTTCTTCAACAACCACAGGTTTCTAGGGAGGGATGGACTCCACCTGTATGGAAGGGACAAGGGAATCTTTGGCAGCAGGCTGGCAAACTTGGTGAGGAGGGCTTTAAACTGAGGAACTCGGGGGGAGGGGGTCAAACTGGCAATGCTAATGCCATCACACACAACGGGGGAGTAAGACAGGACAACCCGAGCAGTGATAAAGGTGCAGTAGTGGCCTCATGTGATGGCAACCAGGAGACCAACCACTTCAAGGGTTTGCATGGCTGTAGTGGGTCCTTGTACATCCCTCTGGGTAAACCTGTGGGCTCAAGCACCTCTCTGAAATGCCTGCACACCAACGCACACAGCGTGGGGAATAAACAGGAGGAACTAGAGGTCTGTGTGCGGTCTCAGGGCCACGATCTCATTGCAATCACAGAGACATGGTGGGATAGCTCGCATGACTGGAACGTGGTCATGGATGGCTACAGGCTTTTCAGGAAAGACAGACCAGCACGGTGAGGTGGGGGAGTTGCGCTTTATGTGAGGGAGCAACTGGAATGCATCGACCTCTGCCTTGGAGTGGAAGGAGAACAAGTTGAGAGCTTGTGGGTAAAAATTAAGGGGCAGGCAAATAAGGGTGACACTGTTGTGGGCGTTTGCTACAGGCCACCTGATCAGGAAGAGGAAACTGATGAAGCCTTCTACAGACAGCTGAAAGTAGCCTCACAATCGCAGGCCCTGGTCCTCATGGGGAACTTCAACCACCCTGATATTTGCTGGAAAAGCAACACGGCGAGCCATGCACGATCCAGAAGGTTCCTGCAGAGCATCGAGGACAACTTTTTGATGCAAGTGAAGGAGGAGCCAATGAGGCAAAATGTGCTGCTCGACCTTATCCTAACAAACAAGGAGGGGTTGGTTGAGGGTGTGAGAGTTGGGGGTAGCCTTGGCTTCAGCGACCATGAGATGGTTCAGTTTAGGATACTGCGAGGTAGAAGCAGGGCTGTGAGTCAGGTTACAACCTTGGACTTCAAGAGGGCCAACTTTGGCCTCTTCAGAGACCTGCTAGGAGGAATCCCAAGGGCTAGGGCTGTGGAAGGCAGTGGGGTCCAAGAGAGCTGGACAGTATTCAAGGACCACTTCCTCTGAGCTCAAGATGGGGGCATCCCCAGGAGGAAGAAGTCAGGCAGAGGAGCCAGGAGACCCCCATGGATGAGCAAAGAGCTTCTAGAGAAACTCAAATGGAAGAGGGGAGATTCACAGTATGTGGGAAAAGGGACTGGCCACATGTTGTCAGGGTATGCAGAGATGTGACAAAGAAGGCCAAGGCCCACTTGGAATTCAGTCTGGCAAGGGATGTCAAAGATAAGCCCTTCTTGTTCTTTAAATACATCAGCAGTAAAAGGAAGACAGGGGATACAGTGTGCCCACAGCTGAACAAGGAAGGGGCCCTGGTGACACAGGACACAGAGAAGGTGGAGTTACTGAATGCCTTCTTTGCCTTGGTCTTTACTGCTACGGCTGGCCCACAGGCATCTCAGCCTCCAGAGGAGAGAGGAAAAATCTGGAGAAAGGAAGACTTACCATCGGTTGAGAAGGATTGGTTCAGAGACCACCTATGCAAACCGGATCCTCACAAATCCGTGGGCCCTGATGGGGTGTACCTGCGAGTGCTGAGGGAGCTGGCAGATGTTCTTGCTGAGCCACTCTCCATCAACTTTGAAAGGTCATGGAGGACAGGAGAGGTGCCCGAGGACTGGAGGAAAGCAAATGTCACTCCAATCTTCAAAAAGGGCAAGAAGGAAGACCTGGGGAAGTATAGTCCAGTCAGCCTCACCTCCATCCCCGGAAAGGTGATGGAGCAGTTGATCCTGGGGGTCGTCTCCAGGCATGTAGAGGACAAGTTTATCAGAAACAGGCAACATGGATTCACCAAGGGGAGATCATGCCTGACCAACCTGATAGCATTCTACGATGGTGTGACTGTCTGGGTCGATGAAGGGAGAGCAGTGGATGTTGTCTATCTTGACTTCAGTAAAGCATTTGACACCATCTCCCATAGCATCCTCACAGGCAACTTAAGGAAGTGTGGGTTGGATGAGAGGACAGTGAGGTAGACTTTGAACTGGCTTAACAACAGAACTCAGAGGGTCATGATCAATCGAGCAGAGTCTGGCTGGAGGCCTGTCACTAGTGGTGGTCCCCAGGGCTCTGTGCTGGGTCCAGTCCTGTTCAACAGATTCATCAATGACCTGGACGATGGGATAGAGTGTAACCTCAGCAAGTTTGCTGATGACACCAAGCTGGGAGGAGCGGCTGATACACCAGAAGGCTGTGCTGCCATCCAGCGAGACCTGGACAGGCTGGAGAGCTGGGCCGAGGGGAACCTCATGAAATTCAACAAGGGCAAGTGCAAGGTCCTGCCCCTGGGGAGGAACAACCCCAGGCACCAGTACAGGCTGGGGGCTGAACTACTGGAAAGCAGCTCTGTTGAGAATGATCCTGAGCCAGCACTGTGCCCTTGTGGCCAAGGCGGCCAATGGTATCCCGGTGTACATGAAAAGGAGTGTGGCCAGCAGGACAAGGGACGTTATCCTCCCCCTCTACTCTGCTCTAGTGTGACCACATTTGGAGTACTGTGTCCAGCCCCCCCAGTTTAAGAAGGACGTGGAACTGCTTGAGCAATTCCAGTGGAGAGCTACCAAGATGATCAGGGGACTGGAACATCTCCCTTATGAGGAAAGGCTGAGAGACTTGGGTTTGTTCAGCCTGGAGAAGAGAAGACTGAGGGGGGATTTTGTCAACATCTATAAATATTTAAAGGGTGGGTGTCAGAATGATGGGACCAGACTCTTTTCAGTGGTGCCCCATGACAGGCCAAGGGACAATGGGCACAAGTTGGAACACAGGAAGTTCCACCTCAATATGAGGAAAGAACTCCTTCCCTGTGCGGGTGCCAGAGCAGGGGCACAGGCTGCCCAGAGAGGCTGTGGGGTCCCTTCCCTGGAGACATTCACACCCCGCCTGGATGCGTTCCTGTGCCCCCTGCTCTGGGTGTGCCTGCTCAAGCAGGGGGTGGAACGGGATGATCTCCAGAGGTCCCTTCCAACCCCTGCCATTCTGTGATTCTGTGATTCCCTGACACAGACTATAGAGCACTGTAGGAACTGTAAATTACTTGACAGAGTTCTTTTTGCTGCAAAACCAGAGTTATATTATTCTCTAAAAATGCATTTGCAATGGTACTGTCTGTGGAATCTTGACATTTTGAAGGTTCCTTGAGTTTGCGAAGTGCTTTGGTTGGGGATGGGAGATATTGTTTTTTATGTTAGATAAAGTACACTTAGAAACTTCTTTATCTGGTATCTTGCTGGGCTGTTGGGATACTTCCTCATTTTGTGAATTGAGTCATTAATAAAGATGATGATGTGGTGCTTAACCAGCCAATTGCTTTTTTAACAGGAGAAATATTCGAGAAGCTCAGTTTGATCCTTGGTCCTTGCCTTGGTCCTACTGCTTCAGAAACTGATTGTGCAAGGACTGTACTCTTGGACTTTTTTGATGTGTTCTGTGCTGCATGGCAACAGAAGAGCTCAGCGGTTATTTTTACCAGATGTTATACATGAGGAAATTCCATCTTGCATGTTTGTTTTTTCAGAATAGAAACATCTTGAGCTCTTATTATTATTTCAGAAGATATCTGTTTATATTCCAGTGAGCAATCTTGGTGCTACTCCTGAGACCACATGAAAATGCCTCTGCCTTAACATCCCCATCCTTTACAATATATGCTCTTATATCTTTGCCTGCTTCTCATATGCCACACTGGAATGCATGTCTGGGGGGAGAGACAGTTATCTAACAACTGCAACAGAAACCTGTGTTAAGACTTTCAGAAATCCTAGTTATTGCAATAATTCAATTTGAGAGAAAACAAAAGACCTTATCTTTTTATTGCTGTTATTCATTTGATTTTGCAGACAGGCTTGAGAAACTTCTTTTGGAAAATCAGTCTCTCTGAGTTGTGTGAAAATTTACATCTGAGATCCTGTCTTTACTCTGGCTCTGACTTGCTATTTCAACTGGAAATTGATCTTCTGTGTTATTTTGAGGACTTGCTCTTCTATAAAATACAACACACTCAATTTATTTCAATTTTCAGTTTCATTCACATAGAAGTATAATGCAGTCCTCAAATGAAAATTGTTAATGAAACAGGTCTTGTGTTTTCACTCATTTGTACTCTTACAATTATGTAGAAGGCAGTAGAGCAAAGGGAGAAAGTGATTAAGCTAGAAAAGAAAGACTGCCTCTGCAATCATAGCGATAGCATAACAATGGCGCCTACAAAATTCTTATCAAAGAACTGAATTATGCACTGGAACAAAGGGAAGCGGCAGAAAATGAGACAGGCATAGCCGAAAGGGTCTGCTGAACGGCCTAGATCAACAACAGATTGGCTAATCAGATTCACTGCCTTGAATTTCACCCCAAAATAATTTGGAGGGTAGTTTTGTTAAAGGACTGCAGTGTTTTCTGTGTGTGATACCATAAAGAAACCATTGCAGTGTTCCAGGCCAATGGTCTGGAGGATGTGAATGGTGCTGTGAGGTTAGTGATGAGCTCTGTAATCACATTAGGTCAAAGAATGTTGTGCTGTTGCACGTACCTGTTTTCTAACTAATATCTGCATTTGGTTTCTAACATACCCTAGGGTACTATGACCATAGACTCCTCTGTGTATGAAATATAAGGGAATTCAGCAGAAGCTGAAGGAGTCTCACACCAGAATATTGCCCACTACACTGTGACATGGTATCCTTTCCTTCTACTACACAGTCCACCTTACCCCATCTCCACCACCGCCTCACTCAGACAGCGAAGCTCCCTGTGACTTCACCCTTCTTTCCTCTTTCTACACATCATCCAGTGATATACATCAGTGTGACTTAGTTGTCTCTGCAAATTCTTGACGGGTACTCAGACATCAGTCTATTTTATAAATGAGATCCTATTCTATTTTAGGTCAGCAAATCGACCTAGGTGGATGCAATTGCTTTCCAGTTGCTCTGTGCTACTGTAAAAGTCGCTGTCATAAAACTTTACAACAGGAGGATGAGAACTTGCTCCCTTCCTGGCCAAAATGTGTAGTATAGTATTTATAAGAGCTTTGAATAGTCTTACTTATTTTTCAAATGATTCAGGAAAAAAAAAACAACCAATATTGGACTTTTAATTGTGTGCATATTCATGTGCTATCCTTGTCTCCACAGTGTCTGAACTCCTATTAGTTAAAAATCAGACTAAAACCTGATGTCTGTGAGGGTCCCTGTTTTCTCCTCTTGGAGGAATTTACAGTTGTGTATCCTATCCACTGGACCATTAGGGCAGCAATAGTATTCCTGAATTTAATCTTTCTTCACACACTGCCTTGGTAATTCCTAGTAGTATCGTAGCATTATTGCATTAAAACTTTTTTTACATTTTTTTTTTCTTTGCTAGCATTCTTGTTTGGCTCTGGTCCTTTAAATTTGAGAGGCAACTAAGAAATGATAAACCTGTCCTCAAAACTGCTGCTTGGTATAGCTTCCATAGAAAATTTCTGTTGACATTTGGACATGTATTCTGATGTCATGCTTTCAGAATACTTTTAATTATGATTTCCAGAGGAGTGATATTTGGACAAAACCCCTTTGAATTGCAATATTTTCAAGTAAGGGTGTGAAGACAGATGATGCTTAGTTTCTAAATCATGTACCATTTATTTGAGATGAGTTAATTACATGGTGAGGTCTTCTTGCATCCTGTTTGGATAGTGTTTATAGACTTGAGTCCTGCTTTTATTAAAATCAGTGACAAATCTCAAACTGTAATGAAAGTAAAGATACACCTCCTGTTTAGGACTTATTTTAGGATAGCTGCCAAAGCCCACAGATGAGAGAAAGAAATCGTAAGATGGTGTGGTCTGATGACACTGTTTAAGTTCACTTTTTAAATGTTGTTATATACATTGCATGTATACATTTTCTTGGGTGAGTTTTAAATAATAATGATGAAACAGTTTGTTTCATTTAGAATGAAACTTCCCTGCACAGTGTTTGTAGCCTGCGAATTGCAGTTCTGTGTTAGGATGAGAGCCAAAAAGTGAAACTACTAAGGAACAAATGAGCAATTCATCTGTAGCAGCAACACTGTAACAGCAAATGTAGAATTGCATAATTGGAGTGAAATCAGTTTGCTCTTGACAAACTGCAAAGCTGGGATTTTTTGTGGGATTAGAGCTCTGCATCAGGAAATTCACATTTTCCTTTAAACTGCACTCTAGGTGGGGTTATCCTTCCCATTAGTAAGGTTGCCTAGGATGTTTTTTCTAAGTTAGATAAGAGTTTGATCAAATTTATAGCTTTTTTGAAGAGCAGGACTCATGGCCTTTACTATCCAGAATTAATGTGTGTGTCTCATGAGTAGTTTAAGTTTGAAGACCCTGTCACAAAGACTCCATTATGGTTACAGCTGTCGCTAGCTGAAAGCCAGGTCAATCTCAAAAAGATTTTCAGATAGAATATATCATGCTGCCAACATCCTTTTCTTGCAGGACATTTATACTTGTCATCATAGGAGCTGTCTGAAATGAATAGCAGTAGTGCTATCAGTCCTCTGTGAACTTTGCAAAGATGTGGTACTTCCCTCTTTTTAGAAAGAGTAGCAAGAGTGGAAATAATTTCTTACTGGACAGAGTTTGGGTTTTAATTAGTGTTTTTTCTTCTCTGGGTCGTGGGCATACTGGCTGGTCAGAATTTAGGGACAGTAAAGTGCCAGTGTTGCCATGTGTAATGAAAAGACGTTTTTCCTGCCAAAATAAGGGTGAAAAATACCAAGCAGCTTCCCTAAGAGGGCCAGACTCTGGATTTACCTGTTGCCTGTACTTCTGCTTTCTTCTGTTATTTTCTTTTTTTTTTTTGCTTTGGATGTCACACTAAACAACTGCCTTTTTTTGCCTCTTTTTAAGTAGTTTCTGTTCAATATTTGGCATAATTTCTTCAAAAATTAAATAGAAATTAAGGGTTGACATGGTGCTTGAACCTTAGGCTATTTCAACCAGCATCTTTATTCTGTGGCATTTTTCTTGGAACAGTCTAACTAGATGTATTATTTTTTGTTTACAAATTTTTTAAGCCTGCCGTGGTATCAGGTGGTTGGGTTGCATTTCTGTAACCCTAATCAAATGCCATCATCTGTCCTCATGCATCCCTAGCATTTGGCTATGCACACTGAATCAGCAGTGCCAGGAGACAATAAATGATGATGATTTTGTTCATAAGGGACCAAGTATCTGAGATCTGTTCTCACGCACAGTTTGGAATGGGCGCAGAATGTCTGTCGCTGAAGGCCATGTCCAGGACTTTACTGCCAGTTTATTTAAAATAGGCTGTATCATTTGAAGCAGGAATCCTGAGGCCTGGGCATCCCTTCCTGAGCTTAAAATGGGTGTAAGGGAAAGACTTCGAAATGAGAAGACATTTTGCTGTACATTTGACTGATGGCATGAGACAGAGTGGGTACAAGAACAGTGTCAGTATGAAAGCAGTGATCTCATAGAAGTGCAGGGAGAAAAAACGATGATGAACTTAGATAAACCCGAGAGAGACATGCATATTGGACTTGAGTATCAGTGTGTGATACGCCATGTGCTCCTTCTGCTACTGGAATGCCAAGGATACTGTCTTGGTCTGTCTGTTCTTGTGGGAAAGATGTCATTGATGTTGCCCTTTTTTGCTCTCAATGTGGCAAAAGAAGCAGATGTCGTATCCTTAGTGCATGTATATCTGGCTTAATCTCCCTCTGCAATGACAAACTGGTGGTGGGGCCAACACTCTCAGTGAGGCTTACAGGGCTTTTGGAGCCTGGTGCAGAAATCTTGCATGCCTGGGAAGGCACCAGACGTGCTGCACATTCACTGTCCACTCAGTAGGTCTTGCACAGCTGCTGTTAGGGCTGTTTTGTGCTGGGTCCCTTTCACATGATGGGTCTAGGAGTGACATGATCTACGACTGAAAAGAGCACTGGCAAACTTGCTAATTTATATCCCAAAGCATCCAGGATGAATGAATAATCTTGATAGTCACAGAAGCCCCATCCCAGGTATATGCTGCAAAATGGCAAACCTGCAAAAATGCATGAAGTAGTTGTTTTTCTCTTTACATTGCTTTTTAAGTTGGTCAAAAGAAATCTTTCATGCTATTCCAAACTGTCTTTGGAGGAGGATCCCAGTTCTTCCTTCAGTGTACTCATAAAATGAACAAGTCACTGTCATCTGGCTGTCTTTTCCTGCTCTAAGGTTTGTATGGTATTTTTACAGGATTTTAGGCACATTGTGAATGTACAACTTACAATGCTTGTCGGTTTTGCTGACAGTACTTCCACAAACTGCATGTGTGTTTCCTTATCTGTTCTCCAAAATAATACCTGGGTCTGTCAGCATATCCTTCTGCATTTTTTCAGAAAACCAATTAACCCCTCTGCACCCCTCTAAAAGCAGCCAGAAATAATTTGCTAATGCTCACTGAAGTGCAGCTGCTTTAGTCCAGTATCTTAAAATAGCATTTTAAACTTCTGTAGTTAATAGCTTCCTTAGAAAGAAACCTTCCTCTAATCGAAATAGCGTTACTGACGCTTTGCAAAGGCATGTGCCCTTTATTTCCTCTCCGGAGCTCTAAAAATTTAAGTTTTTTCCCCTGCATATACCACCTTACAGCTAATGAAGCCCTTGGGTATTCCAGGACAGGAAAGCTAAGCAGGTTTATATTCTAAAGCTGTTCTCTATAGCTCTAGTTAAACATAGTATTTGCATCCTTATCCTTTAAGAAAACTGATTTCAGTGGAGACTTTCAGTCAGGTTTTTAACTGGGCATAATTTCCTGTGTAATTCAAAGGCCTCTCCACAATTTCAGTTTATTTTTTAGAAATAATATATGTTGATATTTTTGTATTGCATGTATGTATTACTTTTGTGTATACAATGTGAAAAGATAACCTATTTTCCATGTTTTTAATTAATGAAACAGCAATAAAAAGAAACTTCCTAACTTGGTTGTTCAGAGCTACACACCTGCATCTAAACAATGGTGTCTTAAGGATTTAAGTTACCTGCCAGTATCCTTTTTCTTCAAATACTTGTGAGGACTTTTTAAAGCAGTAAACCTAAAATTTCCTTATTTTCCATTTTAATACCTTCAGAGCACGCTGCAGAGATGCTCCAAAATCTAAGAATTGTTCTTAGCATTCTGGAAGGTTCATACTGAAGTTAGCGAAAGTATTAGACTGCCGTGGCATGTAACCTGAGATACTCCTAGCTTCTTTGCTGGAGAGTATAGCCATTAAAATAGTTAACCTTTACAGCAGGCAGAGATAAATCAGGCAAATCGAAATAAAGAATAAAATCACAAGTATGATGAGGTGCATCTGCAAAACAAGGATGTTCGATCAATGTTAATTAAATAATGATTTTTTCAAAGGCACATGAGCAATAATTTTAATAAATGCAACATATTTTTTCTTACCTTCCACACCTGTTATATTTGTATATATATCTTTCATTAACAATGCTTCTCATCTTACATGTGGCAAACACTGTTGGCTTTTTTCCTTTGTATATTGTTCGAAGCAGAAAACAAATGAAAGAAAACTGAATAGGAAGAGTAAAGTTCCTAACAAAAAATAATTTAAAAATGCTTTCATATTGAAAGACTAGAAAAAGCATACTAAAGCATACTTACAATTTTTGTGAGTTTCTGTGTTGAAACCACCATTTTCTAATTTTTTAGTTTTACAAAATCCCTTTTGCCCAATTAAAAATTAAAATGTTCCTGTAACAAAATCACTAGTTTCAGATAGCCATTTTGAAAAAAAAGAAGAGCAATATAACCTTTTTCAAGCAGAGGAGGGAAGGGAATCCTATTGTAAAAACTTTCAATTGACTTTTGGTTTACTCTAGGCAGTCAAATTTCCAAAAATTAGGACATGAATGTTTTCCTGAGCCCAACTCAGAGCACACTGAAGTCTATTAAAAGCAGTGGCAGCAAGTGATAGTGGTGAAGACAAGTGAAATGGGATATAAAATCTGAAACTTAATTGAACACCTTTGAAGCATTTCAAGAGATATTCACTCTAATGTAAATTGCAATACTGAATCTTGAATTAACTCTGAGGCTGTATAATTCTTCAGTATAGACTTTCCTTAGTCCACATAGAATCTACCCTTTGCAGGTGAGTTGTAGGTTGTGTATTACAAAAAATCTTTGAGCAATGCTGGCTCAGTGATTTCCTAAGCCAGAATTCATTATGGCCAGTGAGTGTAGTCTGAAGAAGAAGTGCTACTATGTGTTTGTCCTGTTATTACACCCTTCTGTTTATAGCTGTTGGACATAAAATTCTGGGCCACAAGGACCCTTGAGCTGACCTGGTGTGGTTGTTCTTAGGCAGTCTCATTAAATGAATGAAAAATTGGAGGAGATTACCAACAATGAGGGCATAATCTCCTTTTCTGGAGGCTTTTAAGGCAGGTGACATAAATTTATGTGGCTTTTGAGGGCAGGGGGAATGCCTGAGCAGGAAGATAGGCTCTATCCTTCAATTGTACTTCATGATTACAATGTCAAAAGTCAGGGGAATGTGCCAGGAAAAGGAAAGAGTGTGCTATTAGAAAAGAGCATATTCTGAAGTATTTTTTCGAGTCACTTGTACCAGTGACATGCATGAATAATCCAGCCACTAGGGAAAATGTGGTAATGGCAATGCCATAGTGGATTGCATTTGTGTCACAGATGTCCACTGCTCATGGCCCTTCTCCATATTAGAGAACAGACAAGATGTGCTCCCAGGTGAGCCGATAATGCCCTTTCAGGCAGGCAAGCTTCATCACTCACTGAATAAGCAATAATACATTGATCATTCAGGAAACATCTCCTGTAGAGCTCCTTGCCCTAGAAAATCAATCCTTGACTAATTGGTGCATTTTGTAGAAGCAGAACCTACAATAAATCTTAAATGACTTGCATTTCACCTTCTGTACTTCAGCTGGCTGTCTTGTGGTTTTTTAATAGAGGATGCTTAAATATTTATTCCAAGTTCACTGTTTAGTGTTAAAAAAATTGTACTAATGCCCTTTTCTTAGATCTTTGAAGACCTCAGAACTTCAAAGTTTCTCAGCTCTTCTCAGAGTTGGGAAGAAAATGGAGCTTAAGTAGGTAAACTTCCACTGTACTTCCACTATACCATGAGGAGCAGAGAACTGCAGATGGCTTCCAGTGGCGAAGAGAAAAGCTGAGCACTAGGACAATTTTTAAATTTATATGGACTTAAACATTTTAATAAGCTACATAAGGTACTGCAGAATACTTTCCTTCTGTAATGGAGCATTCTTCTGTCTTTCAGCAAAAATACAGTTTGACTTATGTTGATAGAGCTGGTGGCTGATTGTACTTTAGAGTCATCGTTCAAGGGTCTAGAGCAAATAGTTATGTTAATGAAATAAGTCAGCAAGTGAACTAGAATATTATCTCAGCCTTGCTCTTTTCCCAGAACCGATTCAGATGAATCTTGGCAGCATGGGATTTTCAGAGTCAGAAAAGTCCATAAACAGTTATTTAATTTTCCATCAGTATTCTCCCTCATAAAATTTTTCAGTACAGATTTATTTGAATCTCGTGCCACAAAAAATCTGGCAAGCAAGATAAGTATAAGAAATACAATGGACATAATCAAAATTCTGTGGTCTGACACTAACAAAGAGTGCTAAAATTCACTTGTCACACAATGCCTCCTAGATTTGGTTTCTATGTAGAAAAATAGAGTCATTAGCAGCAACTCCATAGCTATCTTTTTCTACCCAATCAATGGAACTGTCTAAAGAGAAAAAATGGCATATATTGGAGAGACTGCAACTGCATTTCAAAGCCATAGAAAAATCTATGACTTTAACATCAAACAATGAATCTTCAGCTGAAATGCTTCTTTGTATTATCTGATAATGTTGAAGTTGGAATTACATCAAAAGTCATAGACAGATGTCTAAGTGCCTTCTGAAGTGGACAGGGCTGCCTGAAAGACCTCTCTGTTCCCAACTTAAAGGGAGGACTTGATCACAGAGAATGGGATTGCAGAGGAGCACAGATGAATAAAAGGACAGTATACATGAAGGTATATGTGAAGTAAGCGTACATGAAATGGATTTAATTTCTGAGAGGTGCCTATCCAACAAATCTTTAAATCTTTGATGGTGGAGGTTCCACCAACTTTGACTGATAACTTATTCCTGTGCTGCTTTGTCCTTATTGCTAGGAAGCTTTTCTTTTCCAATGTTGAACAAAATCTCTACCGCTGTAATTTAAAACACTAATACTGGTTTTACTCATGGTAGGCATAAAGAAGAGTTTATCCCCTTTATCTTTTTATGGCTACCTCTTACATATTTGAAAAGTCAATACACATCTCCCTAGTCTTCCTTCTCTAAAGAAAATAGCTCAATTTTTTCTTTCTTCTAGTAAAATTTTGGTTGTCTTTTTACTAGCCCTGTTCCCTGAACTTTCTCCAGTTGATCCACATCCTTTCTGGATTGTTATGTGGAAAATTAAGTGACTTTACATACTAGACATGTAAAGAGGTGTCCTGGAAGAGATACAGATGGTAGATGGTAGTCTTTAGTCTCCCAGAATTGAATACTCCCAGATTCATGCATATGGAAAATTGAAATGCAGGCATAGGTGAAGCTGTGCTTAATCGGTCAAACCAACCGTCATTGAACTTCATCAAAATATGACACCCCAGATAAGGCTGTCAGACATTCCCAAATGATATATCAATTGCATTATGAATTCAGTATATTTGGAGTCAGGTTCTGCACCACACCTTTGTGAAGCTGAGATTTCTGTGCTTTAGAAGGTATAAAGTGAAGTATGAAGTAGCTGTCACTTCTTTTGGGCAGGCTGTTAGCATCAAACAGCTGGATTATGTGCTTTTGTGCACTTGGCTCAGGTAGCCATTCTAACAGACAGACATCCCAGGTGGAGTGATTGGTGATATACCAATTTTATCACTGGTTCCCTTACATTCATTGGTTCCCTCACATTTGATACTTTGCATGAAACACAACACCTATTTTAAGTTGAACGGCACAGGGTTGTGCTGGAAGGGAAAGGCTTTATCCAATACCTCCTAGAAACACCTGGCATTTGCTTGTAAGTTTACAGCAGAAAAGATTTCTTAATATGATGTTGTGCTTGAGAAATATCATTCAGTCAAAAAACAATGTTTATTTGATAAGGCAGAGGAGTTAGAACTGTGACTATTAACTTTTCTACATCAGAGTCTTTTACTGTATAAACAATGAAGCACATAAAATTAAAAGGCTAAGGCAAACTATTAAATCATTGCTTTTCATGTAAAATAGCTATAGAAGAGAGTTAAACACATATTTTGCCCAAAAGAGAAGAAGGTGTAATGGCATTCAGTAGTTGGCATAAACTCTGTGAAGTGTATTTGGTGTGTATGATGCAAACTGAGGTGGAGAAAGGAGAAGTTGGAACTGAGGTTGGAAGAAAGAATCAATCAAAACTTAGTATGGAGAACGGGTTAGAAGGCTGCTGGAAAGATGCCTGTTGTAAGCCAGGAAACTGCCTTCGTTTGTTTTCATCCTTTGTGTTCAAGAGGGTTCAGATGCTTATAAACTGCCAGCAGCACCAAACATATGCTGTCACCTAGATTTTCACAATTTCTTGTTTTACCTGATCTAAAAGAAGTGAATTTGGCTTTTCTTTGTGGTCATGAAGGCAATAATGGTGCTAGAAACAAAATATATTGACAATAAGATATGCTGTGAGCTAGTACCCATCTATAATAATGTGGCACAAATAGTGGAAGAACATAAAGTCCAAACTCTGTTTTATTTTTATTACCATAAAAGCAGAAAAAATGGCATTTAGTTGAAGACTTTTGTTAGAACAGTAAATGCAAAATGTCTAGGCAGGCTGAAAAGCACAGTTACAAAAGTCTTTTCTGTAATGGTAAGAAGGCTTAGATGGAGCGTGTTGTCACATGGTGTGGAACATCCCTTTGGCCAGTTTGGGTCAGCTGCCCTGGCTGTGCCCCCTCATCGCTCCTTGTCCACCTCCTTGCTGGCAGAGCGTGGGATGCTGAAAAGTCCTTGACTTAGTATAAGCACTGTTTAGCAACAACTAAAGCATCAGTATGTTATCGCATTTTTCTCATGCTAAATCCAAAACCCATCATTGTACTGGCCACTAGGAAGAAAATTAACTCTATCCCAGCTGAAACCAGTACACCATTATTGAACTATTCAAACACAAAGGAAATTGGCAAAAAATGCAAAAATTAAGGGAAGCTGCTCCATTAAGTGCTGGCACTGTAAAAATCCTGTTTATAAAAAGGATCACTATAAATGCAACACTGGTTAGCAAAGAACATCATGCATGTCCAAAGAAAATCTCTTTCCTGAACTGAAAAACCACCTAGCTAAATGGACAGAGTTGGAAGTGCAAGTAATTCATTAGGTCTGCAGCTGAATAATAGAATTTAGTTTTTGAAATGCTAAAAAGAAGTGGCAAACTCCTAAGGAAACTCTTGGAAGAGGCATTCTAAAAAACGTGGGAAGGTGGGTGTTCACAGCAGAACTGCTCTAAATCAAGCGTGTGATACAGCAACATGCAGTCATCCAGCAATGGTATATGAATACTCTAAAATCCAAGAAAGAAGTTTGGGTCATGGAAAAACTGACCTGCATTTTAGTATGGCTAATAGCTTGCAAGTCAGTCCTATGGCAAGTATCTGCAGATTTGGTCTGCTGAAGTTGCTTTTTGAAAACCTGGCACAGTTTGAAGCAGCGGTTAGTGGGCAATTGGCTTTCAGGAACTAGTCTACTTCAGGGAAAAGCCATTAGTAGAACCTCTATATTCTGTAAGTTTTCTGCAGTAAAAGGAAAAAGGGATCAAGATGTAGAAATGATGAAACAGAAGTCGTGGTTCTCTGGCTGAATGATTGAGCAACAACAGATAGGAAAAAAAATCTTTTTATAGAATATAGGTTTTGGAAAGATCTATACATCTATGGAACACTGGTAGAGGGGAAAATAGGAAGGGAAAGAGGATGAAGGTAAAGTTCTCAAGGTCTGCAGGGAATCTGGTTTTGTGCAAAGCCATATGATTAAATGAGGGACAGTGAAGCCATCAGAATTTTTGTTTGGCAATTCTAGTTTTGACTCAAGAGTCTGTGTCAATCCTTCTGGTTCAATGTAAAATTGATACTGGATAGCCCAACTCATTAAACAAATGCATTATTTTATTGGTAGGAATGAGGAATTCTAACTCACTTAAGAAAATACCATAAAGATTACAGTGAGGTTTTAGTCCATAGATCTGATTAAGAAAAAGGATGGGAACACCAGACTGCACAGAATTAGACGAAGTAATTTTAAACAATTCTTGGTTGTAAAATAGATTATATCCTGGAGGATACCCTGATGTCTGATGCACTGTAAAAATTGAGCATCAGGAAGTATAAGAAGATGTCAAAGATGTCAAAGATGTCGGGCAACAAGTGCTTACATAGCAGATAACTTAGAGATGAATATAGGGCTGTACACCTGCCTGATCTGAGGCTTTGTAGTAGTACTCTGTGGTGGGCTGTTGGCCTCTTCCAGATCTCCTAACATTGACAGGTCTGACAGGGGTCGGTCTGACTTATCTGATCTCGTGTGTATGCACAATTTTATTGCAAACCCTCCAGAGATCAGTGGAATGCCCTTTGGCTCAGCATAGCACAGATCACTAAAGACACTACTTCACTGCTAAAAGCGGAAGGGTTAATCCACATGTCATGTTTTCTCAGATGTTTATCTTAGAAGAGTATAAAACTTTTGGAAAAAAACTGATGTATCTGTGGATTAGTGGTGTGTGGAGTTGAAAGCTGACAACATGAACTAGAATCCAAAAAAATAAAATTGGGCCCAGTGTCAGAAGGAAGAAGGAAGACACTTTTGCTAACAGAGATTTAAGGCTACCTGGAACACAGCCCTCCATAAGCTTACAGTATCAGAATTTCTCAGCTCTCCTATTAAAGAACAATTTTTGAAGTTTTTTTTGTTTTTTTTAAAACTTTTGGCAGTTTCTTTGTTATTCCTACACTGCTGCATGGACTGAGCAAATCACTGCAGTAACTGACCTGGTGTTATGTAGCATCTTCAGGTTTGAGGTCTGTGCTCACCGTTTCTGTTCTGGGCTAGCTGTGTTTTAAAAACCTTTTCATGTTGCGCAGTGCAAGTGCTATTAATTTTCAGGGAAGTCTTGATGCAGGAATATAAATTATTAAACAAAGAAATGTCTTGCAACATTAAATGTCTAAATTCCCGTGAGAGGGAACACTGAACCAGACTGATGAATTTGTAGAGATGATTAATGATTAGAAATGAACTCTTCAGTCATCAGCTGTGTGGGAAGAGCCTTGTGAGTGGAGTCCCTGAAGTAAATCCTTAGAATTTTGCAGGGCAATTTGCTAAATAGTTGAAGAAACTGTAATGCTGCTCTTCCAGTCAAAAGTGGGTGTAGGCACTAGTGTGGTAACTCTGATGCCTGCTTTAAGGCTTAAGTAGAAAAGAAAGGAATTAATTGCTCAAGGACATGAGCATACTCAGTATGAGATTTGTCTCTTGCTTTTTATCCATATTTTGCAGAGGTGTAAGTGGTTCTGCCCTTTTTGCTAAGACACTGATTCCAACACTGCCAGGACAGACTGCAGTAATAAAAGTTTTGCAGAGGTAAAAATACATGTATATCCCAAGCCTGCTATAATGTAGATGCTTCTATACTTCTGTTTGTGGAGCTTTAATTTGTTAAAAGCAGCTAATACAGTGAGTTTGCATATTCTCATATCAGTTTAGGGTTTCTGATGCTAAAATACATGAAAATGATTTATGTTTTTACCTGGCTCTTCCCTGCCTCCAAAATCCTTTTGTTTGTTTGTTTGTTTTTCTTTTTATGTTGTTCACAGCCCTGCCTTATTTTTCTTCTTTATATTCAACATACATATTGTGGTTTCCCTGAAATCTAGGGAAAACCGATCAGCATTCACAGTCACCCCTAGACCAGTCTGTTAGAAAGCCTGTTGATGAAGAATAGCTGATGAATTCCCAGCACCAGATGTTCTGTCCAACTGCTAACAGTTAAATGGGAACCGTGCAAAAGTATATTGCTCAGTCATCTTCATGATCTAGCAACATCTGGTTCATTTGCAAGTGCCCTCTGCCTCAGTAGCATTATATTAAATGCTGTGCACTGTATTTTAAAGGTAACTAATTTATTTTGTATCAGGCTGTGAGAAAAATAGCTGCTTTTGTCAGTAAATTACTCCACTCCTAGCTGTTGAAAGAAAATGACTGCAAATAAGTGAGTTTATTTGCTGCTGTTTAGATTCCCGACTTTCAGATAATCTAGAAATTTCAATGGCTGTTTTCTGTCTAACTGAAGATTTTCCCCTGCATAATTATTAAAAAAAAAAAAAAAAAAGAAAAAGAAATGAGATGCATGGTTCTGCTTTCATTAATGTTATTATTTCTGGAAATACAGTCACAAGTTGTTAATCTCCTGATTGCGAAATTCATAGTTCAGGAATTCAGCAAGTTATGTTTTTGGAAGATCAGATAGTTAGCAGAGTGTCAAGCTGGGACAAAATTTATCTGCAGTGCAGTACATTGGTAGAGTAATACAATAGTGCCTTGTTCTACTCCGTATTACAAAAGAGAAAACAGCACTGTTGCTAAATCCATGCTTGACTGGCATGTGCACAAGTGATTCCCACTGCTGGCAATCTGAGGCAGCTTAGAGTCCAGACTTTGTGGTGCAGAATGGTGGATGGAGTGAAGATCCCCAGGACAGTCCTGGTGTCAACATGGTGTCTTCTCAAACATGAATTTTGTAAATCAGTTAATTTCTTCTTAGCTCCCTAGGTCCCATAGCTGATGTTATCTCTTGCGTCATTGAAGAAGGAAGTTACCTTGCTACCACTGATGTGGCTGGTACCTTGGACTTAGGCAGTGCAATGTCTTCAATGGTCCTGCACATCAGTGGGGAGAGTAGAGGGAGCTGCAGGGCTCCGCAATTATAGCTGGGAAGCTCTCTGGCTCTAACGGGATGTGCATTCCTACAGGTGTGGAAAGAAAGGCTGCTGTGAGGTCTGAGAGAGGATATTATAGCCTCAACAATAAGCTGTTTCTGCTGAGAACAGCCCCAACTAAAACATCCCTATTGCAGGCAATCTAAAATAATACTATATCCCTATATTGTCCTTTCTTTGAGGCCAGCTGAAAAAGTGTAAAATTAATTCTGCTTCTGCATACAAGAGGCCAGATTAAATTTTTCATCAAAGATATGTGCCTCATCCAGCACCAAATTTTTCTCTTTCATGCCTCCTTTCATGTTTATCATGACGTAAAGACTTTTTACAGAGTTCCAGAGATTTGATGGGAACACAATGAAATTCACTTCTTACTTGTTCATGTGACGAGTCACTCTGCTTTAATTTGATTTGCCCACTAATCTTCTAGATTAGTAGAACAGAGGGTACCTGTAGGAAGGGACATGCTTCTTGCTGCTGAAACAGGATTTTAGTCATCTGTTTTATTAGGAGGCTTACTGTGATATCCTTTAAATTTCTTTTAATAGGTCTGTTCAAATGCGCAGAACTACTAGCAGCACCAGTCTGTCACCTAAACACCACCAAAATAATCCATTGAAATCTTGGGTTGGAAGTCTAATTTTATAATTGGTCACATTGGTACAACTACACAGATAAAGTTTCCATCAACTGCAGTGGAAGCTGCATCTATGTGAGTGGACCTGAACTGGTTCCAACCTGGGGCCTGTGAATATTGCTTGGAAATATGAGACATATTATCCTCTTTGGCTGGCATAAAGCTGGTGTAAATATGAGCCACACTTGGCGAGCAAGCCGATCACTGTTGACGCAGACATCTCCTTGTTGGTCATCTGGCGTAAGAGCAGAAGAAATGCTCTGCCTAGTCCTGCTCTTCACTGTGTGTCCGTTTAAGCACTTTTTATTGTCACTGTCTTTCTATTAGCCCAGTCTGCAATGGTGTGGTTAGAGGAACTCTGGTTGATAGTTGTTCTTCAGTTCAAGCACCAAATACAAGAGGCTTCTATGTAATTAAGCCTTTAAGCTCTGCAGTGAATGTTAAGACTGTAGAATGGTACTTGACATTGATGGTTCATATATAGAACTGTATATGAGATCCAGCTGTTCTGCCTCATTTAAGGCATTCTCAGGGCAGAGTTAAAGATATTCCTCCCAAACAATCAATGTAAAATGTCTTGCTCTTAAAGCCCTTACAGGCATCTTCACAGTAACATGATGCACTTAATGCAAATGAATGCATAAACACCACAATGAAAAAATAAGGTTCTCTCCTCTGCTTCCTAGAATTGGTATCAATTAGATCACAAGCTCTTTTTACAAGATGAGAGACAGGAATTTAGTTGTTTGCAGTGTTGAATTCCTGCTGTTCATAGCTTTAGAAAGAGCTTAGGTATCTAGATACAAATCTTGTTCGCCAGTATTGACCTAGAGGAAAGAGCAGGCTTCAATTCTTAGAAATAATAGACAAAAGGCACACTGAAACAATGTGATAGAAAAATCCCTGAGCTGTTGCTTGGTGTTTTTTTAAGGCAAAGAACTTGGTTGAAGTCAAGAACAATTTCTGTAGCATTTTCCTCCATTGGATATAATGCACATCCCTGTTTAGGCACTTTTTTTCCTATCAGCCTCAGTTGTCTTGGTGTGGCTAGGGTCATAGAGGGGATTTTCTTTGTTAGCAACTGCATGAGTGACTCCTGTATTCTCTTTCCAGGCTGAGTTTTACGTTCTGTGAGGAAGCAGTCTGTCAATCAGACTGTCCCTCAGCCAGGACCAGGGCTGTCACTCAGCCCAGACCAGCTGCTGAGCTCTTACACGGGGATGTAGCGTGGAAAATCTCTGCTGTATGCTGTTCGCCCCAGAAAGCAGCTTCACAGAAAGCATACAGATGTGTTAGTGCTGGACACTGTTAAATCCTCATCTAGAAATGTGGCTTTGGTGCAATAGGGCAGTGTCTCTATTTTCGCTGCATTCCGTCCCATGCACCTCACTGTAGCAGAGAAGGGTTGAGTAGATTAAATGTGGGAAGATGGATATGAGCGCTGTTGATTTTTGGAGCACGTGAATTGCACTGTTGAGGATATTTTACTATTAGTGGTAGCATCTTTCCTGTCTTGGATGAGATCAGCTGTCGATTAGCATTTCTTTGTTTTGTAGCTTTTTTTTAACACTGGTTACCACGTACTTCTGCTGCCTTGAAGAAATTTTCTCTACTGAGTTATATATCTATATTGGGATAGGTGACAGAACACCATCGTTTTACCATCATAACAGAATATTAAGGGGAGAGTTGTCCTATGAATTTTGCTGAGAGCAATGTGTGTGTGTGTGTAAAGGCATCCTTCATGTGGTTGTTTTGTTCTTGTTCCTCTGGGTTCATTTTTATATTTTTAGTTCCTTATCAAGAGTGCATTCATTCAATTTGTG
This sequence comes from Phalacrocorax carbo, assembly GCF_963921805.1. Lineage (NCBI taxonomy): Eukaryota > Metazoa > Chordata > Aves > Suliformes > Phalacrocoracidae > Phalacrocorax > Phalacrocorax carbo. The sequence continues at coordinate 208,480,900 of NC_087513.1, forward strand.
TTGTGTTCCTCTTCTACCTTTTCTTTTTTATATTATCAGTTTTTTTTGCTAAGGGTAGGCCACTTATCTCTGATTTGGATGACAGCATTCTACTACTTGTTTTTATTTGAACAGGATAATTTTCATCTCCCAGAGGCTGCTGGTGACTGTAGCTAATTTCTTTTAGATATAATTTTCCTGATTTTTTTCAGTTTCCTTATATTATTGCCCTACTTTTTTCCAACTTTAGACTTTATGATTCATTGGATTATACTATTATTATTGTTTTTTCTTCTTTGTTTTCCAGAGGATTTAATGATTCTAGGAAGTCATGCTTTTTCAGTAGCTCTTCTGACAAAGTGTTATATTCCTTTCTCTTTTAAAAGTCAGTGCTGTTATGTTCTTTTAATTTCTTTGTTGGCTCATCTGTCAAGACTAATCTAGATAGACTTCCTCATAAATGGGATAGCTGTTTTGTAAAGAAAAGGGATTTTTTAATTACTCCATGTTCCTATGTAAATATTAATTATTTCTTTCCAAATCACCATATCCTGTATTGTCCTGAAACCTATGTAGGTTTGTTATTTCAGGAACAAGGAAGGTTGCAGAACAGAGTACAATACTTTAGGGTTCTCTGGTGTTCTGCTGAGGTTTGGGTTTCTTGTACATAAAATATTGCTGCAGTCATAAATTCATTTTTACTTCAAACTCAAGTTTGAAACAAGCATCACACAGGTCTAAAAATCTTCATGCAAACACACTGTTTCTTCAGCCTTAACTCTCTTCATCAAGGAACAGTGCTAATAGTTGATTTGTGATGTTACAGTCTCTCTGAGCTGAAGAAAACATACATGAATAGTGCAGACGTGCTAGATTGTGTATTAGCAGGGGCTGATGTGAGTCATTAATTCCTTACCTTTCCACATTGCCTAGATAATTCTGAGGTGAAAGCACACAATGCATAGACTATTGTGGTGCAGCAGAAGCTCAGGACACACTCCCTGAACATCCGTTCTGAACACATGAGCTTCGAAAACTGGGCAGCGATTTGGGGCCATCTCTACCTTGGACCCTGTGTATGAGTTACTGAAGTGGATGAGAAAGGCTTTCAGGGTATGTGCGGTGTGATTTGGGAGTTCCCTTACTGATAAATTTGACAACTTGCCCTTGAAAAGCGACTGTTTACAGCTGAACTTTAGTTTTGTGTCTTTTGCTTTTGAAGCATAACTCTAAAGTTTCAACCATTTTTCTGAGAATACTTAAGGATAAGTTAAACTGCATAAGGATGGAATCAAACCCTTCCAAGTGTCTGTGACTGATGTTAGTTATTGTTATTATTAGTATCGTTTAACTTGAACTTTGGTATCTGCCTGAGTGGCCTTCTGACAATAACCATTTCCCCTTGTCTTCATTGGAAATGAGTCTTTTGCTGTTGCTAAAGAACAGGGTAAGGTTTGTTGGGGTCTTTTGTCTCATTTTTTGAGGGAAAAGTTAATGAAAGAGTAAGAAGGCAGGGAGAGAGAAATATTTATTGTCTGAAACCAGCATGTTTCCTTAAATAATAGTTTCAATAAAGCTGTCTCCTCATTTCTAGAATTCAATCTAAATAATAATACTGTGGATAAAGCTGTTAATCTGGAGATAAGGCCAGTTGTCTGAGATGTGGGGCGTTGTGGTTTAGCCAGCAGCTCAGTCCCACACAGCCACTCACACAGAGGCTCCAGGTAGGACCATTCTTCCCAGCTGCGGTGTTGTCTGTTATCATGGTTTTAGCTGGGATGGAGTTAATTCTCTTCACTGCAGCTGGCATAGTCCTGTGCTTTGGACTTAGTATGAAAACAATGTTGATAACACACAGATGTTTTGGTTGTTGCTGGGTAGTGCTTGTACTAGTCAAGGACCTTTCCAGCTTCCCATGCTCTGCCGGGTGCACAAGAAGCCGGGAGGGGAGGGGGCACAGCTAAGAGAGCGGATTCAAACTGGCCAAAGGGATATTCCATATCATCACAAAATCACAGAATCCCAGGTTGGAAGGGACCTCAGGAATAATCTAATCCAACCTTTCTAGGAAGAGCACAGTCTAGACAAGATGGCCCAGCACCCTGTCCAGACGACTCTTGAAGGTGTCCAACGTGGCCGAGTCAACCACTTCCCTGGGGAGATTATTCCAATCGCTGACTGTCCTCAGTGTTAAAAACTTCTCTCTTGTGTCCAGTTGGAATCTCCCCAAGAGCAACTTGTGTCCATTCCCCCTTGTCCTCTCCATGGGGCTCTGTGTAAAAAGGGAACCTCCATCTTCTTTGTAGCTACCCCTTAAGTACTGGTCCGTGGTGATGAGATCCCCTCTAAGCCTTCTTTCCTCAAGGCTGAACAAACCCAGCTCTCCCAGCCTAGCCTTGTATGGCAGCTTCCCAGTGCTCTGATCATCTTGGTGGCCCTTCTCTGGACCCCTTCCAGCCTGTCCACATCCTTTTTGTATAGCTGGGACCAGAACTGGACACAGGACTCCAGGTGTGGCCTGACAAGCGCTGAGTAGAGCGGGATAATGACTTCTTTATCTCTGATGGTGATGACCTTTTTGATGCAACCCAGCATCCTGTTGGGCTTCTTGGCCGCAGCAGCACACTGTTCGCTCATGTTGAGCTTTCTGTCCACCAGGACCCCCAGGTCCCTTTCCACAGAGCTGCTCTCCAGCCAGGTTCATCCCAGTCTGTGCTGCACTCCTGGATTATGTTTTCCCAGGTACAAGGCCTTACACTTCTCCTTGTTGAACTTCATAAGGTACTTGCTGGCCCACTCTTCCAGCCTATCCAGATCCTACTGCAGAGCTGCTCTGCCTTCTGGAGTGTCTACTTCCCCACTCGATTTGTTGTCATCTGCAAACTCCATCAGGCTACACTTGATGCCATTATCCAGATCACTTATGAAGATATTGAATAACATTGGGCCCAATATTGATCCCTGGGGGACCCCACTAGTGACAGGTTGCCACTTGGAAAAGGAGCCATTTACCACCACCCTTCGGGTGCGGCCTGTCAGCCAGTTCCCCACCCACTGCACAGACCACTTGTCTAGGCCATAATGCATTAATTTCTCCAGAAGGAGGCTGTGGGGGACCATATCAAAGGCCTTGGAGAAGTCCAGGTAGACAACGTCCACTGCCCATCCCATGTCAACCAGGCAAGTCACTTTGTCATAGAAGGCCACCAGGTTTGTCAAGCACGATCTGCCCTTAGTGAAGCCATGTTAGCTTTTCCCAGTCACGTGCTTCATTTGACTTGTGACGGCCCCCAGGAGGAGTCACTCCATAACTTTTCCAGGGATTGAAGTAAGGCTGATGGGCCTATAGTTACCCAGATCCTCCCTTGAGCCTTTCTTATAGATACGGGTAACATTTGCCTTCCTTCAGTCCTCTGGGACATCCCCCGTTCTCCATTACTTCTCGAAGATTATGGAGAGTGGCCTTGCAATGATGTCATCCAGCTCGCTCAACACCCTCGGGTGGATGGCATCAGGGCCCATTGATTTGTGGGGGTCAAGCTCCTGTAGTAATTAATGTACTAACTCTTCCTTCACCGATGGTGGGTCGGTGTTTGGATCAACCAGCAATTTCATTCCCAAAGCCTGGGACCCAACAGTGCTGATTAAAGACAGAGGTGAAGAAAGTGTTGAGGACCTCTGCCTTTTTTGCATCATTGGTGATTGACTCTCCTTTTCTGTTTAACAGTGGGCCTATATTTTCCTTCTTTTTCTGCTTATGGTTGACATATCTGAAGAAACCTTTCTTGTTATTTTTGACATCTACAGCCAGTTTCAATCCTAGCTGGGCTTTTGCTTTTCTGACTGTATCTCTGCATGCTCTGGCAATGCCCTTGTAGCTCTTGACAGATAATCCTCCACTTCTTCATCTCTGGTATGCTTCCCTTTTGGATTTGAGTAGACCCAGGAGGTCATGGTTGAGCCAAGAGTGCCTCTTGTTCTGCTTACTTCCCTTTCCTTTGTAGGGGATAAATTGGCTTTGGTGCGTCCAATAGAGAGTTCTTGAAGAACTCCCAGCTCTCACTAGTTCCTTTGTCTTCCATGGAAGCATCCCATCGAATCCTTCCCAACTGAGTCCTGAGTGAACTGAAGTTTGCTTGCTCTTCTAAAATCCAGAACCCTTGTCTTAGAGCTGACCTTCAGGATGCTCAGCAGGATCCCAGACTCCACAACATTGTGGTCACTGCAGCCAAGGCTATCACTAACCGAGATATTACAAAGCAGGCTTTCTCGGTTTGTGAATAGCAAGTCCAGCAGCGCCTCCTTCCTGGTTGGCACATCTAACATTTGTATCAGGAAACTGTCCTCTGTACATTCTAGGAACTTGGTGGATGACATGCGAGCTGCCATATTGTTCTTCCAGTAGATGTCTGGGTAGTTGAAGTCACCCATCAGGACCAGGTTCTGTTGGCCAGAAGCTTGCTTTAGTGCCCCAAGTATCGCTTCGTCGGCTTCGTCATCGTGGTTAGGAGGTCGATAGCAGATGCCCACTGTGAGGTCCTGCTTGGAGATGACCCCTTTGACTTTAACCCAGAGACATTCGATAGAGCAGTTGCAATCACCATAGTTGACTTCGATACATTCGAGGTGTTCCTTGATGTAGAGTGTAACTCCTCCACCTCTTCTACCTTGCCAGTCCTTACAAAAGAGCCTGTAACCGTCCATTGCAGTCCCCCAGCCATTTGAGTTGTCCCTCCATGTTTCAGTAACTCCTATGATGCTGTACCCGTCTGAGTGGGCACGGAGCTCCAGTTCCTCCTGTTTGTTACCTAGACTGTGTGCATTCGTGTACATACACTTGAGGTGTTTACTGTTCTGTTTCACCTCTTGGGAGACAGCTAAGGAACGTTTGTCACCACACTGGTTGGCCTGACTTACTCCCCCGTTGGGTGTGCTGGTGTGAGCATTTTCACAATGGACCCCACCCCCCAAGTCCTTCAGTTTAAAGCCCACCTCACCAAGTTAGCCAGCCTACTGCTGGGCATGTAACGTCATGCCCATTATGTTAACTGGGAGGAGCTGGCTCTGGGAGGGACGCAGCAAATGCGGCTTGGGGACAGGCAGTGTCGGTCGGCAGGTGGTGAGCGCTGTATCATTTGTTTCTGGTTTTGTTTCCCTTTTATTTCCTTTCCCATTTTATTATATTATCATTATTGTTATTATTATCATAATCATTATTATTATAATTATTATTTTTATTGTAATTATTAAACTGTTCGTATCTCAGCCCACAAGGTTTTTTTTTTGTGCTTTTCCTCTTCCGATTCTCTCCCCCGTCCCACAGGGTTGGGCAGAGTGAGCAAGTGGCTGCGTGGTGTTTAGTTGCCAACTGAGGCTGAACCACAACAGGTGTAGAGCACATTTTTTACATCTGGTCCTGCCCAGACTGGCCCAAGGGCTACTGCATGAACTATCTCCTGTTTAATGTGTTCAAAGGCTAGTCATTGCTCAGGGCCCCATTTGAAATCATTCTTCTTCTGGGTCACCTGATAGAGAGGGCTTACGATCAGACTGTAATTTGAAATATGCATCAGCGATATCAGTTGTGGCATACCACTTGGATGCCTTTGACTCCAGTTCGTACTGAAGTTCTAGCATGCCTGGCCCAGCAGCACTCAACGGTGGAGTGACTTCGTTCAGGCCACGATAGTCTACTGTTAGCCTCCACTCTCCATTAGATTTCCGTACTGGCCATATGGGACTGTTACAGGGTGAGCGGGTCTTACTGATCACTCCTTGGCTCCTCAGTTGGTGAATGAGCTCATGGATGGGGATCAGGGAGTCTTGGTTGTTGCGATATTGCCGCCGGTGCACTGTTGTGGTGGCGATTGGCACCTGTTGTTCTTTGACCCTCAGCAACCCCACAACAGAAGGGTCCTTCGAGAGACCGGGCAAGGTAGACAGCTGTTAAATTTCCTCTGCCTCCAAGGCAGCTACACCAAAAGCCCACCTGTACCCTTTTGGGTCCTTGAAATACCCTCTCCTGAGGTAGTCTGTGCCAAGGATGCACGGAGCCTCTGGGCCAGTCACAATGGGGTGCTTTTGCCGCTCGTTCCCAGTTAGGCTCACTTTGGCCTCCAATACAGTTAGCTCTTGGGATCCCCCTGTCACTCCAGCAATGCTGATGGGTTCTGCCCCTATATAGTTTGATGGCATTAAGGTGCACTGTGCGCCGGTGTCCACTAAAGCTTTATACTCCTGTGGGTCGGGCGTGCCAGGCCATCGGATCCACACAGTCCAGTAAGCCCGGTTATCCCTTTCCTCCACCTGGCTGGAGGCAGGGCCCCTCTAGTCCTGATCATGGCAGTCACAACTCACTTCCTGTAAATGTGAATCAAGAGTCTCCCTATTAATCTCAGAAATAAAATCAGCACTTCTACTCCTCTGTCTGGGGACTTGCTCACTGGAGATTGGAGCAGCAGCTTTCCTAGAAGAAACTCCCCCGAGTGACTGTTCTTCCTTGCAGCTCACGTACCTGTGCCTCCATGGTCAAGGTAGGCTTGCCATCCCACCTCATCATGTCCTCTCCGTGGTCACGCAGGTAGAACCATAGGGTGGCCCATGGTGTGTATTCTCTCTTTTGAGCAAAATGACGCTTATTCCTAAGAGCTGAGACACTGCTCTGTACAGGTGGGGAGCAGGACATACCTTCTTTGAGTTGCTGGACATTTTGGGATTGTTCCTCCACCATTGTAAGCACATGGTGCTTGCCTTGGCAGGTTTTTGGAAGTGTGATATAGTCAATTTGCCAGGCCTCCCCATATTTATGTTTCGGACATCATCCCCCATACCACAGAGGCTTTATCCACTTCACTTGCTTGATTGCAGCACTTGTTTCACACTCATGGATAGCCTGTGCCGTAGTGTCCATGGTCAAGTCCACCCCTTTATCACAAGCCTACCTGTGTGTTGCATCTCTCCCTTGATGGCCTGAGGTGTCATGGGCCCACCGAGCTAGAAATAGTTCACCCTTATGTTGCCAGCCCAGATCCACCTGAGCCACTTCACTCTTAGCAGCCTGATCTACCTGCTGGTCGTTCCGATGTTCTTCAGTGGCCCAACTCTTGGGGACGTGAGCATCCACATGCCATACCTTTACAACCAGGTTCTCTACCCGGGCAGCAATATCTTGCCACAAAGTGGCAGCCCAGAAGGGTTTGCCTCTGCGCTGCCAGTTGCTTTGCTTCCACTGCTGCAGCCAGCCCCACAGGGCATTTGCCACCATCCAGGAGTCAGTATAGAGACAGAGCACTGGCCACTTTTCCCGTTCATCAATGTCTAAGGCCAGCTGGATGGCCTTTACCTTTGCAAACTGGCTCGATTCACCTTCTCCTTCAGGAGGTTCTGCTACTTGTCGTGTAGGACTCCATACAGCAGCCTTCCATCTCTGATGCTTTCCCACAAGGCGACAGGACCCATCAGTGAACAGGGCATATTGCTTCTCATTTTCTGGCAGTTATCTGTGTCTCTCTGGAGTTCCCAGCATAACAACATACTTTCTCCAAATATCCTACTAGTTTTTCAGGATTCTGCACTTGTTCGGGGGTGAAACTCCAAAACACTGGGGGTGCCCACTGCCCTAGGTATTTGCCCATGCTATCCCACATGCCCTGCCACTCGTAACTATCAAGCCTTGGGTCAGATCTCTGGGTGATGTTCTTAAGTTGCCTTCTAACCTTAGTGAAAAACAGAACAACATGCCCAAATACTAACAATAAGTATATCTTAACTAGCCAGGATGTTCCAGATACAAAAAGGTTGTTGCAATAAAGATGGAAACATCATAGAAGAAAGTAGCAGAGATACCATTCTGTATTGCCTCCATATAATATCTCTCAGAGGAGGAGGTATAATTGCTAATTGCCTCAGTAAGGTGGTATCCAAAGTACAGTAACAGTTCCAGCAAAAACCCCAAATACCAGATAAAGCTGAAAACGAGTGTTTGCATAACAAATCTCATAGGCAAAACATTACTAATCACAGCAGAACACAGCAGACTCAACAAACCAACACCAATCTTTAACACAAACTGCAAAACTGACAACATGGTGCTGTGACCAGCAGCTGTTGTAATCTTAAACCAACCCACTAAGCCCCACGCTGGGCACCAGAAGAGACTGTCGTGGTTTAGCCGGCAGCTCAGCCCCACACAGCCACTCTTACACTCCCCCACTGGCGGGACGGGGGAGAGAATCAGAAGGGTAACGCTCGTGCGTTGAGGTAAGAACAGTTTAATAATTAAAATAAAACAACAACAACAACAAAAATGCAATGGAAAGGAAAACGAGAGGCACGAAACGCAGGGCGGGGAGGGGGAATGAACCACCAAAACTAACTGCACGTGACGCAGCCGTTCGCCGCCCGCCGACCCGGCGCTGCGCCTCCCCCGAGCCGCAACCGCCCCCGCGCGCCAGCTGCCCCCGCGAATGTGCTGGTCGTGGCGTCACGTGGTGCGGCGTGAGCATCCCATTGGCCAGTCGGGGTCAGCTGCCCCGGCCGTGGCCCCGCCCCCCCAGCCTCCTGCCCACGTGGCAGAGCGAGGGCAGCTGGAAAGGCCCCCGACTGCTCCAGGCGCTACAGTGAAGAGAATTAACCCCTTCTCAGCCCAAACCAGCACACGGGGAATTCCAGGTCCACACAAGGGCACTGACTGATTTAGAGTATGTATTTCCCATCTGCTAGGTGAGTAGGTTCATTTCATGGAAACACTTCAAAACTGAAAACATTGGTCTTCTTTGTATGGCACTTTTTAAAAACTCAGCTTCCAAAGAACTTCTCAACGCCAGAGAAGTTTCACAATTCCTGTTGTTTTGGGAGAGACTACTGAAGTACCAAGCCGACAGCGTGCCTTGCTAGACTTGTACAGGACATAGGACTAGAGCCAATGTCTCTTAGATATCTACTTGTCTCCCTAAATACCCTTGATTTTTTCACAGTTATTTCTATACACAGTAATATTAATAAGCTCTTCAGGTGGAAATAATCTCATTAATTCAGTGATAGTATTCACGAACAGGTCTGTTAGTAGGGCATATCTTGCTTTGGATGATTTCTATCATCTTTCGTGGCAAGAAGGATGCTTGATTTGAAGATAAAATGTTTGTATGCAAGACGAGGACCCTGGGATCTAGTTCTGACTGATGCACTTACTCAGTTTTGTCAGAGCGGTTATTCCATCTGGACCTGTAAACAAGGTTTAATCAGTGCTGTGGGGCTGAAAACAAAATAACTGTATAATGTGAAAAAGTGTTCTCATGAAGAAATTACTATCACAGAGCAAACAATGCCAGAGTTCTGTTCTTAGACTTGTTGTGAGACAGTGGGAAACTCATACGTAATTACTACGCTGCCTCAAAGGGATAACTATGTGAGGATAAATATGTTAAGACTTAAATGATCTGTGTGGCAGAAATGGTTGGTCATGGAAAGTCTGCATGGTATTTGATACTAACCTTTTGTCAGCTCTTGAATTTGATTAAACCAATATCATTTTGCTCAGTGTGAGAGTCTCAGTTCTAATGTATTTTTCCCTCAGAAAGGAAAGAGGCTGTACCTCATGTTTATAGATTAAATCTCAAAACATGTTCAAAGTAGTAAGAGATTTAAATGTGAAAATCTGCCCTTTTTAATTACTTTTTTTTTCAATTGCATTCTTTGGATCTGACTCACAGTTGTATTTTTAATGCTCGGGTTTGGCAATCTTCTACTAGCTGCATTGTCATCCAAAGGTAACATCAAAATAATAAGATAACTCTTAAACCAGGGAAAGAACTTTTTATACAACAAAACAAGGTTACAACTCATCTTTTGCTAAATGGGATAGAAAGTGAGTTGGATGTCACTCGTTTCTCAAATGTCTTGGCAGAGTTTGAAACCACTTTTTGACGTGGTCATAAGTTAACTACTGTGGAATTAGTCCCTGGTGCAAAGCTAGACTATTTCAATATGTGGTAAAAAGAGAGAGAATTCATTTTTCTAACCTCATTTATCTCAGCATTTCCCCAGTTTGAGATGCGTCCTGAGGATGGCTCTTTGATTTGATTACTTATTAATGTGTTTGAATTAACAAGAAAAACTGAGCAGCTACTGAATTTCTGCATACAAAAGAGTGAATGCTAGTTTTAGCTCTGAAGTTCAGGTTAGCCATGCTTCTCTGAAAGTCAGAGTTCTTCTCGGGGCTGATTTTACCATTTGGGATATGTAGACTCTTCTCCTTGGTTGGGGGATGTTGTTCTTAAAGAACTGATCCAAGAAACCACCTGAGTGTGACAAAGGACAGACATGGCAGAGTCTCTGATTTCCTCCTCTAGCAGCCACAGTTCCAGTCGCTAGATGAGGTTCTGTTGTTGAGGTTTTGTATGAAGTACCTCAGCACCCTCAGGGCTGTCACCTTTATTCAGAATACTAACAGACCCCAGGGGGTGACTGCACTTAGGACAGAGCCTAAGTGGAAGCAAAGTCAGGTCAAAGGTGAACTAATGAGGAAGCTGAACTTTCTTTTCCCTCTAGCATAGCTACACTAGTCTCTGAGGGATTACTGGCTTGTGATGAACGGTGATTAAAAGAAATGGAGCTTACAGCTTTCCTCCAACTTTCTGTTTTGTGAAGACACCTATGGATTACACACTCCACAAAATACTGCATTGTGAGTGATGATACCTTTGTACGTATGATTTGAGTAATGAACAGAAAATGATTTCAGGTTGCAGCTCCTCAGTGGTGCTGTAGTCCAAAGAATTAAGAAACAATTGGACTTGTGTTCGTAACTCCCATGTACCTTGAAATGAATTGTTGAAGGGCTGGAATCTGTTAAAATGCAACTCACCCACTTGGATCATGTGCCTCAGGGAAAAAAACACCTTGAGCTGTGCATGGCATATCACTCCAAAGGATACCTCCCAGCCCCAGAACAACAGAGAGATTATGGTTCCTAATAGTGAGATGAAATGAAAGGGCTCTGCACCAGAAGGATTGCCCACCTTCCACTGCATACTTGGTAACTGTAAAAAGACTGCCTGGGAAATGTTTGGGATTTTTTTGTTTCTACAAAGGAAATCTGGGGTTATCTCCATCTCTGTGTTCTTCTTGCTTTCCAAAGCTGAAAGTCTCATCCTTTGAAGGCAGAACTTTGGTTACTCCCCTCAGTCTGAGAGAAGGAAGTTATTACCTGAACTGATACAAACCTATGTCCATCGGTTTGGGGCACTGGGATCACTCCTAGCTGTCCGAAATCCATTAAGTGCAGAGGTGATGTGTGCATGTTCTGCAAAATCAACAGTGCGTCACAACCAGATGGCTTGTTGCGCTATCAGATAATTGTCGTGGTTTAGCCCCAGCTGGCAACTCAGCCCCACCCAGCTGCTTGCTTACCCCCCACCCCCAGTGGGCTGGGGGAGATAATTGGAAGAGTAAAAGTGAGAAAACTCCTGGGTTGAGACACAATCAGTTTAATAAGTAAAGCAAAAGCTGCATGCAGAAGCAAAGCAAAACAAGGAATCCATTCACTCCCTCCCACAGGCAGGCAGGTGTTCAGCCATCCCCAGGAAAGCAGGGCTCCTGGAGGCAGAAAAGGCCCTGACTCTGTGTAAGCCCTGCTCAGCAGTAACTAAAACATCCCTGAATTATCAACATTGTTTCCAGCACAAATCCAAAACACAGCTCCATAGTAGCTACTCTGAAGAAAACAAACTCTATCCCAGCCAAAACCGCCAAAACCATCACACAATAATATTCAGCTGCTGCCTCAAAATTAGGCTATTTTATATATTAAAGATAAGCATTTCAGAAGAACATAAACACGCTTCCTACATAATGTTTGTTTAGAATAATTAAATGAAATTACATGTCTGAATCATGGCTCATACTGTTTGGAAATTTATTTCTCAGCTGAAAGGAATAATGAAGTCTGTGCACCACCTAAACCCTAATTAAGGTCAGTGGCACCAGTCAGAAACAAGTCTCTTCATTTAGGCTCTGTCCGTCTACAGGCACTTGACTGGTTTATGCTATGGTAACTGAGAACAGAATTTGGTCATTTACCTAAGAAAAAGGGAACTTCTCTTTAGACCGTACACATAATCATATTTTAGAATAACAGACTAGAGGAAGAACAAACTAACAACTGTGTACTGAAAGTAGCTGATATTGTGGAGCTTGAACACCTGCAATGCATTCACTGACTTTCTCTCCCTTGCAGCAAGGAAGTCCAGGAATAAGACTGAAAACACAGAACAGTGTCTCTTGGTATTTCCCTCCATTGCTATTTCAGCCCATGTTATGGACACACAAATAGTTTCAAGGGGAATTATTATTGTTATAATTAATATGATCTACCAAATGATCATTTTTAGAAGGCTAAGCACAATAGCGATAACTAGATGACTGCTCAATTTAAAGATAATATATGAAACTATACAAACTTGGCAACACTGAATGTAGGTGATGTCCTGTGATCTTACAGCTGGGTCTCGTAATATGTCTGCTTTGTATAACATCTGTTTTCTATTATATTGAGTGTATTTTAGCTACCTAAGTCCTTCTACTGTTTCCAGTTGTAAAAGTGTTACTTCTACAAATAAAACAGTTTCAATAGGCATGTCTCTACTGACCAATGAATCTCGATCTCTAGGGAACTGGAAACAAGCCTGACCAACACCGACAAAGTCTGAGTGAATAACAGCGCTCTCTCTGCAGAGTGCTGAAGATAATTGCTTCCTTTCTCTGGACAAGGACAGCTTTCTTTAGTCCTAGACCTCTTGCTCTGCTCTCTTCTGCACCTGCTGTGTTTTCCTCCCACTTACCACTTCAGCAGTGCCCTTGATTTACAGCAGCGCAACCCAGTGATCCTTCTGCAAAGGACAGGGAGGTGTACAATATTGCAGTCATTATTATACACCTTAATTAGTGAATGTTGTAAGGAAGTGAAATTGGGACCAAATCATATTAATGGACAAATATATAGGTTTTTGCACATTCAGTCCAAGTACTATGCAGAGATGGTAACTTTCCAGGATACCTCGTCTAATGTCACTGGGAAAGTTCTTGATCCATAGAAGGCAGTGACAGTTTTGTCAGTTTTATTAGTTTTACCCTGAATGTTAATGGTTTTATGAATAATGCTTATGGAGTCCTCTGCAGCTGCCTAACACGTCTCATGTTCATAATTTCTGTACCATGTGTAAGAAAACTTGGATAGTATCACAGAAATCAATTTAAATAGGAACGTACCCTCTGTTGCTCTTAGTCTGCTGAACAGTCTGGTGTCTTTCTTCAGGCACTAGGTCATCTTTTAACAAGGTGATGAAGGACTTTGATGTTTCTTGGCAGCTTAACTAACCGAGAAAACCAAATAAAGTTAATTGCAAGCTCATTCACAGTAGAGATGCAACAGAAGTAAACGTCACTTCACAAATTTTATAGCTTTGACTATATTTCCAGTACCGCTTGTGCCTGCATACTGGAGTTGTTGGGCTAAGGCTCAGCGTCCCATGCTAGGAAGAGGACTGTATGAGATCAGTCAAATGCATTCTGACTTTTAAAATGTGTAATCTTAAAATAAATTTGTTTGGAATCTGCACTTGTACACTATGAGGAGGGATGTACTCTGCACTTCCAACATAGTAACCAATTTTAATTGTATCCATTTAAAAGAAATAATAAAGAAAAAAATTTACAGCTGTTGATCAAAATGCTTATGGCTGCCTTGGCAATTCCTGCTCCTTCCTCATTCTGCCCTCTTGGGGTTACGGAGGGGGGGAAGCAGACACAGGCAGTGTATCTGCCGCAGATCACTTTTACATTGTGGATTCTTTCCAGCAGAGACAGATGCTCGCCATGCAAGTAGCACCTACCACAATGGGAAGCCTGCTCTGCTTGACGTCTCAGCATCTCCACAACCCATCTAAATTCTCAAGTCCACTCCAGGTCCTTCTAGACTGAGGAGCTTCCCTCCTCTGATGAAAGCTGGGAATCACCCTTTCCCCATGGTATGTGAATCTCATTTGCAAGTGTGTGAAAGAGATACCATCTATGCTGGGATTGACCCTCGTCTATTCTGGATGCTGAGCATCTCCCACATTTTAAGGTACTAAAAGGAGTGTCAGAGTGGAAACAAGAGTAGCAGGCTGGGAGGAGGTGAGGAGGTGAGGTAGGTAAGTATGTATGTCTTAATACATGTTTTATCTTGAATTCACATTGGTGGTGTAATATCGTGGAATACAGCTCATGGACAGCATTGGGTTTTCAAGTCTCATAACATATAGCCTAAGGCAGTATTGCTGTTACTTCACTATGCAAGAATCACAGACATAAATCACTGTCAAAACAAAAATGGGTAAGCAGACCTGATTTTGGAGGTGAGCTGTTTAACTCTGGGGCCCCTTTTAAACTTTTCTTCTCTGAGTTAATTAAAACAGCTACCACAGAGCTATCCTATTTGGCCTAATCTTCATTTTCCATGACACTGATTGCACGACTACCATGATATGCACTGGCATCCCGGAGACTGAACGAAGAATATCCTATGCAAAAACCATCAAATAATTACAGCTAGAATTAAGGAACCAATGTTTCCAAGTTGGTGCTAGAACTGATTTCTGGTTTTGGTGATTCTGGCCCCAAAGGGAGTGATCTGCAATATGCACGGGAGGTGAAATTAGAACTCTGTAACGATCTGGGGGAGCGCATGGATCTTAGCAGGCTAAGGACTTCCATGAATTCAGCTGTACTGATTAGTTCCCATTCTATTTTAGATCTCAGATATTTGATTTGGATCCAGCTTATTTAAACTGGAATTGTATCAACAGCTATCCTTTTATCTCCACATTTGATCAGTGGTACTACAGTTAAAAACAGATTGTTTCCCCAGGTCATGTCCAGCAAAGTTTATGATAACCTCATGGATCAAATGTTCTGTTGTGAATCTGTCAAAATCTGTGGTGTTCTGAGTTGCAACAAGGACTGACCTTGATCAATGAATGAAAAGGAAAAGACAAATAGACCATTAATCATTATAATCAAGATTCAGTGCCAACCCCATGTCTCCAAGGAGACACAAATTACTTAGAAGATTTTATGCTGGATATACTCTTTCTGATATGTTTAGTAAGCTATCCATTAAAAGGTGCCATTCATATAAGAACTTTAAAAGGATAAGTGACTGCCTGGCCATTGGAAATCACCACTGCCTGTTAATATAATTATACATATTTTTACTCCATTTACAAAGCTGCATTATATTTTAAATCCCAGGTAAAAAAAATAATTTAAGTACTTGACAGATAAACCTTCCAAACTTTAGTTTATCTCAATTAACTGTACCTCACAAAGGCAGCAAGATAGTCTATTTGTCCTAATTTCTACTTGTCTGTAATCATTATATCTTTTTTCATGGAATGGCTCAGGAAAAGACTGGAAAAATCTGAAGAGCTCATGTTATCAGTCACACAGACGGGCTCAGAATATTATGCAGACAAATTACAATGCTGCCTGCTCAGGTCAACAGATTGCCCATTAAGGACAGATAATCTAATAATGATTTAGGATGCATTTGTGGGCAGAGGGGAGCAGAAGCTCTGGCCCAAGTTATTCCCATTGAGTTGGAATAATACCAGTGGATGATAATTTATCACCCAGAGCCCATAGAACTGAACTGCCACTAGCTAGCTGGATATACTACCTCAACCTACAATGCCAGAAATGGGAAGCTATATAAAAGCCACTGCTGAATTATACTCTGAGGATGCTTTGTGTTGGCTCTTTTCCATAGTGAGAACTGTGAAGGGCATGCAGGAAGTGTTCCACATCACCATAAAGTCAGATTTGTACTTCTTATCACTTTTCACTTTGACCTCTATTTCTGCAAACTAAATACTAGCACTGATGTTGATGATGCTTGCATTCCAATCCAGGTGGCTAATTTTTGGTTATCTGATGTTAGAGCCAAATAAAATATTGACTTTTGAACACAGAAGGCACAAACCAAGGAGCATACCACTATCTAGCCTTAAAATCTAGCTCCAATTCTTTCTCCAGCTCCTGACTTCAACCTGCGTTCTTGATATATTGCACTTGAGAGGGTGGTTAGTAGGTTGCAATGAGCTAAGTAATGAAGTCAGTAATGAACTTCTCTTTGGCTCACTTACTTTATATTAGTACGTATCCTTATTTCTGTTTTCTCTGCTTATTTCATTCAGTGTTATCCCAACTGACAAAACAGGAGATGGCATTTTATGTTGTGTATTTCTAATGCTTACAAGACCTTTGCACTGCACGCACTCATTTATGCATTACTATTTAATATGAATAATTATTAAAGTCCTTTTCTGTGTTGAGACAGTAGTTAAGTCATCATCCCAGAATGCTTTGCACTGACAGTTTTGCTGCCTTCATGGTGTTAGCTGTTGCTGGCAGCATGTATTTAAAAAGGCTGCTCAAAATGAATTCTGAAGGTGTTCCCCAAGCATGTACTCTGTGCTGGGGACAAAAGATGGCTTTGAAACTGCATTTCCTTCTGGCAAGCTTTCTTCAAAAGGGAACAGGAAACTACTAGAAATATTTTGATTTATACACTATGACAGAAATGGGGTGTATATTTGGGGTGTTCAAACAAGAATTATGAACTCCAGTAGGAACGCTCCAGCACTGAACTGTGCCAGGATTGGTAATGGATCCATGGATGCCTTCCTCCATTTACTGATGACACTAAAATAACTGAGTCTGGTCAGTTTGGCCTTCTAAGACTTCTATTCTTTATACAAATAACTAATAGTCAGTTATAGCAGTTCCAGAATTTCAAAGAATTTCAATTTCAGACATTATTTTAGCATTTGTACAACAATAACACAAACCTCTGATTAGATCAGGATCCCTATGGGCTTGGTACTATACTTCCTTATTCCCTGTTAAGGTGACAACCTAAATAAGAACAAAAATACAAAAATATTGCTCTCTTATACTGTCCCATTTGTATAATCTGAAATATTTTAAAATATTTTATATGCAAAAACATTTTTAAAACCCTATAAATCAAACAGGCATTAACATCATAGTCTGGCTGGGAGAATTAGAACAACCAAACAAAGAATTAAAGTAAAAAAGGCTTGCTGGCATTCAGGGGGCTGTGACTAACCTGTGTAAAGATTCACTTGTCTAGACCTACTCTGGGTGTCTGGATCCTCAAAATATCCAATGTAATTTAGATAAGAGACCTGAACTAACGCGGTTTGTTTTGTTTGTACGGCTGTATTCAGATTCTCGGCAGGAGAAATTAGCCCGCGTCGAGCTCTGACTTACCATGGCTAGACTGCTGCTTGCAGGCAGGCTAACTTGTTTTCTGTACACTCAGTGGTGGAGTGCGATGTAGATGTGATGCTGAGACCACAGGAATCCTTGCCTCAAAATTTGTGCCAAGATTCTTGAAAGTCTGGTCGCATGATTAAAATGGATTGGTTCTGCTGTGGTTTCTACCTGCCTGCTGAAGGGTGGTGATGGACTTGATAACCAGTGTTAGGCGCCTACAACTGAGAAGTAAATTGCCTTAGTTTTATGACTAACAAGCAGTAAACTGTTATGCTGCAGGAATAACGTCACTTTTGTATATATAACCTTACCCAAGCAGTTCTTTTCGCACATTGTATTTTTTTCAATATACACAATATGTTTAAGCAGAGCACAATGTAAGTGTTTATTTTTTAAAGTAGCACCTGTCCTTCTCTTTTTTTTTTAAAGTATTGATGCTTTCTTTTTTTCAGCATTAAATATAAAGGTAAAAATTGCAGAGCTCTTTCTAAAGCGTGAGACAAGCCAGAAAATCTGTATGAGAGCCAGGTATGATATTCAGCCAGGAGACGCTCTTGGTAGCTTTGGGACTGGGAATTTATGACACTAAGCAGTTTCACATGAATTGTTTCTCTAAAGAAATCCCATCTTTGAGAATAAGGCAGACAGCAGATGACATTTAGGCTGACCTTCCAAGAAAACAAATTTTGTTTTTATTATTTTAACAAGAGCTACAGATGTTTATCTGAGCATCTGCTAAATATACCCTGATTTTGAAGTTTGATACAACAAATCAGCAACAGTACATTAATATGAATTATTAATAGGTTTTTAAAAATAAAAAGGAAGTTTTGACCCATCCTGGGTGGGCAAAGGCTGTAAACCCCTGACCTATGCTTCATCATATTGTAAATCCAAGAAAGCATTATCGCAATGTTAACGGCATTGCCTCAGTTTAAAGTGTTAGTGCCTGTAGTTAGGGGTGATTTGGTTACTTATTTCATATTGGTGTAAAATTTGAAAATTGTGGCACCTTTCAAAAGCTGCATAACAGCTAATCGGAGGCCTGGGGAATTGTGGATACTTGTAAGCATGAGTCATTCTGGGTCACAGTAACTGAGACTATGAATAAATGAATTTCAACCATTTTTTTCCAAAATGTGCCTGTTTAAAAAGGAAGAAGCCCTTCTAATTGTAATAACAGTGTTCCAGCCACCTTAAAAATAAAATCTCCATCTAAAATTACATTAAAACACTGTAAAGCTTCCCACGTTTTATATAAAGCTGTGCGTTAGCTTGATGCATTAAATTGTGCAGCCTGTGAATTGCTTTATCCACAGCAAACATATTAATGAAATGCAGGTGTCTCAGGCACTTCTGCGTGTGGGTTGCCTTGGCCATCCGTGGGCCTACTGAAAATCGCATCGGTCCCAAAGGCAGTGAGTATGGCAAAGCCTGGGACAGCTTATGAAGTTGCTGCCTCCAGCTGTCCTTCTGTCCGTGCTGCACAGAGGATGGGTCTGTTCACGGATTATCTCTGCCACTCTAAGTACATTAAAGGTAAATTGGCAATTGGCTTCTTGATGCATGATGCTAATGAGTGATTGGGCCACCTCACTGATGGAAGGGGCAATGAAGCTGGAAGCACCAACCTGGTCAATGCTGTTGTTCCTGCTTTTACCTGATCAGCTGGAGTATAAAGAACACTTTACCAGAGCAGCATGGGGCTCATCACTGTACAAGCAAACAGCCTCAATCTTTGCCCTCCTTCATGGCTGAGACTGTAACCTTGCTGATCTCACACCTGTTGTAGCCTAGTGAGTCTGACACTGATTAAAATTTAGAAATGTCTCCCATATCTTTTAAAAATTTTATTCATCCTGTATTACAAAGTGCATACTAATAGTCTCAGTGTCATTTCTGTATTTGGTTTTTATAGTTTTCACACAAATGAACTGGAACTCAAGGTCCCAGTCATTATGGCTGCTTGGTTTATTCATTAAGGGTAATAGCCCTTCTTCCATTCTTCCATTCTTTCTGGAATTAATTCTATCTCAGAAAAGCCTCAGATTCCAGAAACCTGTGCAATTAGCACTCAAAAAAGAGCATGGCAACAGTAGGAAAAGGCATAAGGACAGATCTTCAGTTGACTAGTTGATGTACTCCTGCTGAGACTCTGCTGCAGAAACAGATCAACAGCCTACTACATTTTTTTATGCAAAAGGCCTCTGCTAATACCTATGGGAACAGTAGTCTTACAGTACTTTTCCTGAGTAAGGCCTACACTGATTAGCTTTGCATCTGGTCTTCCCAAGTTCAGAGCAAGGACTTTATTGCAGCTGACAAGTGGTAGAGCACCATCTGGGCTGGGATGGATGCACAGCATGGAAAGAAAACATACCTGCCACACCAGAAACACAGCTACATCCTTACGTTCACTGGAAGACAACTGGTCAGCTTCCAATGGACATAAGCCCCTGCACACATGATTGGATAACATACTGGATTTGTTGCTGAAGCTGAAGTTACGCTATCATTAATATGGATCAGGAAATGTCTGCTCTCTCTTCCTGCTAAAAGACAAAAGTACTTATTTTGGGATATGTTTGTTAGCTCCTCCCTTCCAAGGGATTCATGATGGACTTAGTGGGATGCTAAATGTCTTGATTTATCCTCTGGGGTTAATTAAACTTAATTTCAAACACAGGTTTGAAGATGACAGGCCAGATCTCTGAAGGACACATGCCTTCTGTTCCCTCAATTAGTGTGAATGCATGTTCATTGACATTTTTGTCATACCTCCTAGACCTGCTATTTTAAGGTGAAGCATACAATTGCCTTTGCAGTGTTGCCTGACAGGCCCTTTCAACTTATCAACTCAATATGTCTTTTCTGGAGTGAGAGCTTTGGTTTTTTTCTTTACGGCACTTAGTGTCTGAACCTTAAAAATAAGGATTAAGGGTGGTAAAAATAGAAGATTACTCAATTATTATATAACAAATATGACAAGTTCCAACTTCAGATGATTCCAAAAAAGGGTGGGAACAAGCAGAAGAAAAAGAAAGAATTTCAAGGAAATGTAGTTTGGTTCTCATCAAGCATCTTCTAAAGCAAGGGAGATCATGAGAAGGAACAATTTCTAATTTTTAAATACCAGAGGATAACCAAACATAAGTCTTAATTTAGAGCCAAAGAAAGGGCTTCATGTGTTAGTACACCTGTGCACTGTGCATTTATTAATCTGAATCATCAGTAGTTGTAGGAGCTACTTTGAATTTCATGGAACAAATAAGATCAGAGGAGGCTTGAACGATGCAGGATTCTTTCTTCTTTGCTGGGAAATTTTTACTTTACAAATATGATAACAGAATATGCCTTGGACCAAAACAACTGCTGAAGCAATTTTGCCTTCTAGTCCCTTCTTCGAGGTGACTGCAGAATTAACAACAGCCAGGTCTTAGTGAAATAACTTCAATTAAATTAAAAAATCCAACCTTTGAAATCACATTCTCCTCTTTTCACTCGGCCAAACAAAGGCTTAATGATCAGGAGATAGAAGAGAATTTTTTTATTTTTGTAATGAACTGGAAATTTTATTCTGCCCTTTACTTTTCCCCCTCGCCTTGGTTGGAAAAGGATTGATCAGTATTGAAAAAAATGGGAGAATGAACAGGGGAGAAAACCACCCAGCTGAAGTTCTGTTTTGAAAGAAGCAGCAATTTTTTCTTCCTCCACTTTATATTTATTTTTAGTTAACAACTGTCATCGGAAAAACATGGAGAGTTGAAAACTGAGCAAAATATGAACTTTTTTCCCTCTGAAACATGCCACTGAATTCCTCTCTTCTTTGCCTTTCATCTGCTCTAGTTAATGTGCAAGCTGTCTTGATGCCAAAGTATGATCATGAAGGAATGGTCTAAATATTTATTAGAGACTTCAAACTTAGTTTTACACTTTCCTGTGCAACTCCACCAGTCTCACTTATCAGCTGCCTGTCTCTCTGCAAAGAGCTCTGAAAGAAGTAAGCAAAGGAAAGCATGAGAAATGGCTTCCAGGGCCATGGGGTGCCAGGCAGGCATATGCGGGCTTGTTTTTAAAACTGTTCTTGACTTTTAAGGCCTCATAACTTCTGACCATTCCCTCTTGCTTCTGGAAGAGTCACATTTATGGGCCCTGTGCTCCTTCTCTGAAAACTGAATCATTTGTGGGGATGTCTGCTTGGACAGAGGGGAGGTTTTGTGGATAAGGCTGAGACGGGACAAGGGGAGCTCACTGCTACCAGGCTGGAGGTCCCTGTTCCACCCCAAACCAGCTCCCTGGAAACGTGCTCCTGCTGTTCCCAGATGAGCTCTGATCTGACTGAGCCAGGTCTGTTCTTTAACTCCAACATTTCATGTGGGTAGATGTTTTTTCCCCTGCCTTTAGTGAGCACTACCAGCTCATGGGGCATTCAGGAAAGCATGAGCACAAGGCAGCACTTGACCATAGAGGAGATGGGAGTCCTGACTGCTTCCTTCAGCAATCCCCTTGACTTGACTAGGTTAGGAGTAGCATGTCTTACTTTATAAATTAGCATATTCAAACAGCCACTGTATTTTCTTTAAAACCGAAACAGTTTTGGAAGGCGATCAATAGGAGCAGAGATGAATCAGCTAGTCCAAATATGAAAGTAATAATGACAAAACTGCACTTTTTCTACTGTCACCTTCATGTCTCTCCCATGTTAATTAAGTCTTGAACACTCTTGCCAGATAACTGAGGTATGAGAATATGAAAAATCTTGCCCAAGGTCACAACACAAGGAACTACTGTCTCCCAGGAGTCTCTGCCTTGCAACAGTGAACTTCCCTGATGGAGTTAGAGGAAACAACAGTGCTGCTTAATTGAATTGGCACTCTGTGCCCCATTCTGCTCCCTGGAAACTGCAGAAGTCTAATACCAGTAAAGGCAAAATACTTCTGCTCTCTGATCCAAGGTCTGATTTGAACCAGATGCCCTTTTTGGTCCCTGATGAAGGCTCATTCCCTTTGGGAGTAACTCCTTGGGATATCAAAAATTCTTCTGGAGGAAATGCTACTGGACTTGGCAGGTCTCAAGAAGAAGCTAAAAAAAGACAGAGAGTGAGAGGTGACGTTTCAAAGAGAGGCCAGACTGTCTTGGGAACCTTTTCTACCCTGCAGCTGAAGCCTCCGTCATCTGAAATTTGGCATCCTTGGTGCTGCTGGTGGTGGTTATTTATTTTGATTGCTGTTTTATGCTTTAAATTGCAGAAATAGGGAGCACTTTGCAGATTATCCATGAGAAATTGTCTCTTTCCCAGGCACTGCCCAAGAAGCAGGTTTGTTGTTTTGTTTTCTTTTTTAATGTGACTGTTGGCTGTCATTGTTGATCTTTCACTGGCGACCTTTCGGTCCCAGTACTCCCTCCAATCTGCAGTAAGTTAACTATGAATATATTTAATTAAAGCTGTGTCTTACAACAGGGGAACTATTAGCAGTCTGTATATCATTAGGGTTTTTTATTTTTATTAGTGTTAGAGTGTTTTAGGACTCTCACTATGAAAATATCATGACATCGCCATCTGCCTTCTCTTGACAGAAGCTGTAGCCAGCTACAAAATGTAGACTTTGTGCAGACTGTGAGCTCAGAGAAAACTGTTCCCTCATCAACCTTGTCTTAATTGTAAAGCACTGTGACTGCAGTCATGCTTTAGGTTTGCATCACTAGATTTTGTACTTCCTCATGTAAAATACTTCAGCCATGAAAGTTATAGTAACACCTGCCAATGACTTGTGCCAGAGCAGTCAAGAGAAAGTGGGAAAGAGGGATTACTATAACAGAGAAAAAGACATATAGAGGCATCAATCAAAAAAAAAAATCAATGTTACCATATAAGCTAGTAAGGGGGAAAAGGATTTTCTTTGGAGAGGTAATTACCCAACAGGACTACATTTACTTCCCGCCCCTCTGCCCCTCTCTCTTCCAGACACACTGAAGCAGTTCCATTGACATTCCGTGGCTGGGCATTGAATATCCACATGCTGGTTCAGGCCATGCTCTTCCACCTGTACATCCCAGAATCCATCCAAACCCAAATATATCCCCTGCCATTACAGTCTGTGTCTATCTTCTGTTGCATTATCAATGAACCAGAAAACATTGTTACAATATTTTCACCTTGTACTACCTTTGGTGAGACTCTCTTGTCAGTAAGAACTTAAGCCAGCTCCTACATTTACTGGGAATTTAGAAATGGCATCAGATGTGCTTGCAACTTTAAAAAGTGGCAGAAAACTGAGGTGACTGTTCGCAATTGTCATTGATTTTGATGTTTTAAAAGTATTCCATTTTATCTAGATGCATTGCTGTACAGCAGGTCTATAACAGGAGATCAGTGTTACTATATTGAGACAAGTAGGTTTCTTTACAGGTTGTATCTGGACATAATGGAAATTCAAACTGGTGCAAAAATGAAATAAAGCTCTGCTGAATCACAGTTTTGTTTTATTATTTGAGGCAGGGGAGTCATAGTCTAATGAAAATAATAAACTCTTGTCTGAGGCTACAAGCTTGCCATCATAATTTTACAAATTGCTGCTGCAAGAAATAAAATTTTTCAGCTGCAGAAGCAGTTCCTGTTTTAAGAAACACATCCTTAACCTTCTCCAGAGAGCCCATTAAACCTGTGGTCCCTATGGTGTGTCCAAAACATCACCAGGTAGAGATAATTTCTGTTGAATAAGAGAGGAAAAAGCAAGTTTTAGTACTCTGACACCCTCTCAGATACTGGCAGCACCTGTGGCTCCCTGCTCCTCCCTGCTTTTGCTGCTCCCTGACATGGGAAACATTTGATTTTGTTTTTGCAGAAATTCTAAGTAGGAGCTTAGGTATTATCTTACAAACACCTGGAACTGCAGATCCATTCAATCAATATCTTGTTCAAACTGAAACTTTAATTACAAAAACTAAAATTGCCAGAACTGAAGTGGAAGCTAATCTCAAGATGCTTAGCAAGTAACGGGAGACTGTATGTGTGGGGAGAATGAGATATATTTCATTCCAGAATTCTGATATTCAGATTGCATTAAACATGAGTGTATTAGTAAAGATTATTGCCAAGTGGTGGGGGAAGAAAGGGAGAGATGAGAGAGAGGTGTTACATATTCAACTTTTAGAGAGGATAAAACAGAATTTGAATATGTTACACTGAGTTAGTTATATGAAAGACTTTGCCACGTAATTTGAAGAAGAAAGTCCTTTACTAATGGGATGCTGTGTGGGAAATGGAGAAAAAGCAACATGAATTTCCCAAGAGCAAACAATATTCAGTAATCCAGCCATTTTCTCTGATAAGATTTCTGGTTTTTTGCTAAATAAACGACATGCAATAAATTTCCCTTATCTGGGCGTCAGTAAAGAATTTTAAAACAACAAACACAATGCTGTGATGTATTGGACAACATATTTCCACCAGAGAGAAGGAAATATTACTGCCATTGACCAAGACCCTGGAAACTTGTCTGAGATTGTGGTCTATTCCTAGCAAGGAGTCATAACCCAACCATGGTGCATATCTGGGATGCAAAACTTCAGACTACCCCAGTGAATATCCCTGCTCCAGGTTTGGCTTAGCAAAGTAGAGCTTAAGTGGACAGGTCACGGTTCCTTCAAAATGTGTTGGGAAGGAATAACTGAGAAAAAGAGAAATTTAAGCTAAAAGAGAGCAATGGAACAAATTCAGGCTTGATATCAGAGAATGTAAATACATTTGTAAAGCTGGATAATGGAAGAAAGTATCTAGGTATTTGAAGAATGAAGCTGTGTAATGATAATGCAGTAGTAGCATGAGAATGAATTTTAAGACAGAGCTTAATCGCTTTATGAAATAAACTTCCCTAAGTGGTCCCTCAAAGGTCTGAGTACACTGGGTGAAGAGGTTCCTCCCAACCACATTATGATTTTTTTCCAGTGGACTGAGAATAGATTGATTTTGTCAGAGAACAAGACTATTTGGCAACTCTAACAACTGTCGTTTCTACTTTTTATTTGGATATGGTCTATTGCTTACTCTGTGTGCCTCACTTTCTCACAGAACATTTCAGACTGCTTAATGTTCTTCTGAATAATAAGAAAAAAAATAAGTTGTGCTGAATTAGATGGTCCTGTATTGTTGGTTACTGGATGACTTGCGGAGACAGAGATCTTTTTCCATTATTGAGTGGTCCACTCTGATATATAGAAAGTCAACCCCAAGGAAAATGATGCTCTCTTCTCTGAACAGAGGATTGTACCTGTTTTTAGAGATATTTATCTTAAAAATTCTTTCCTGCTTGCCAACATCCTAGAAGGTTACAACTTCTGGTGTCTTCTTGCAGCATTAGAAGAATTAGAGCAGCAATATACAGCCAAGACAATGATTTACTAAAATCAAAATGCAAATTGGCTCAAATATCTCCTTTAAATACATAGGCAAAGAAAAGAAAAAAGAACTTATGATTTTCTGCTAATGAGAACAACAGCTCTTCAAGTACTAATATGAGTTATGATGAAGTGTATCATAAAGAAACCATGATGGGACAGTTAAAATTTCTCAGACCATGAATGATATGCTAAGTAGTTGCAGATTTTTATGTTCAAGGACCTGACATTTCTTTAAGAGCAAAGGCAAAGATATTTTGTTTCTTATTTCCACGCAATGAACCAATTAAGGTCCAGAAAACTGAAATAATTTGTTTCACAGTCACACTAAGAATTAACATCAGTGTGTTGCAGTATACAGGGGTTTGACATTTAAGTCTTGTACTTGAAGAAGTTTTACTTAGCAGCAGAACTTTCTGCTTTTGAACTACTTTAAAGAAACAAACTTAAAAAGATGTTTGAGATCTTTCTACTTGCTTTTTTTTTTTAATGTATGTACTTGAACGCAGCCAACAAGTCAGTGATACAGAGGGTACCACAGGAATACCACTGCTCACAGGAATATATTTTTGTTGATAAGCCCTTAAAAGCAAATATAAAACCCCAGAGAGCTGCCAAGAATGGACCTATTAAATGTCCAATATTAACAAACTGAGGTTTATTTTGCTGAAGTGGAAGTCTCTTAACCCTGAAAATGTAACAAAAGAAAATTGAAGCACAGTAAAGTACCACATGACTTTCCATCAGTATGTATATCATAGGTCCAAGGCAACATTTTTTTTTTTTTGCAAATGCTGAGTACCTTACAGTTCTCCCAGAGCTGAGAAAATGTAGCCTGAACTCCCAGGACAACTTAGAGTTAATGATGTCTTCTAGGGAAGAGAGTTATATTCAAGTCAGGTAAGCGTGAGGGAGTATCAGGGATGTAGAACAAGAGCATGAATGGCCACAGGATCTGCCTGGCGGAGGAGGAGCAGTAGGGTTGGGAGCTGGAGCAGTGGGAGGAAGGCAGATTAACATCCTGCCTCAAGCACTGAAATGCCTCGGTAAGGTTCTGCCAACTCTAAACTTAAGTATGATACCTCCTTCTGTGAGAAACAGAGAAGTGGAAATGATGCCATGCCCACTCTTACACCTTTGCAAGATTAGGGTGAGGGTAGCACCTCTGTGAAGCAACTGAGCTGCTTATGATACTGAAATTCCTGTAAGGGCATATCAAGGTGCTGGGCACCCTGCTGCTCAGGAGTGTATAGAAAGAAACAATCTCCTTCCCATTATACAATTAACTAATTATGCTTCTCAGTAGAATTAATTATATATAAAATTCACTCATTCATATTCATAATTCTTGTGTCTCTGCACGGTAGCTATGATTTTCCTCTATTACAGTTTGAATTATAGCAGCCTAAATCTGCTCGTTTTTCCACTTCTGAACACTTCTCATCCCTTCATGTCTTTGGCACAGCTGCTATTTCTGAAGAAAAGGCAAAAAGGGAATGCAACGTATTCCTCCCTTCTATGACTTCTCAGAACTGTTTTATTGCCCCACAGGGAAAAAACGTTTTAACAAGGCTACACATTATGCATAAACTATTCTCTGTTTTCTCTGGAGGAAACCATCATGCTTTCTGCTTTATGGTCTAGAAGGTGATTCACTGTCATTACTGAGCTCGTGTAACCTAGAAACCTTATGTGTAATGTTAACCTCTTCCATTACTTGCAGCATCTCATGGCTGAAGACCAGCTTTCACTATTAAAGATGAGATGTGCTGAATAAGGTACTTAAAGCTCTCAGGAAAAAAACCTCAAAATTTGTTAGCTAGTTCTGCAAATGCACTGAGAATTTGTCACACAAACTTTAGATCAGGATATGCAGCTCTTTTACCTTCACTTCAGTTGCTATCTTGCTGTAAGCATAAACCTTCTTTGCAAGAGGAAAGAGATATTTGGTTGTGCAAGTGTCCGTGTACGTGGCAAGCATCAATTAGACATATGAAACCAAACTGAATTTCATCTACACTGCAGTAATCTAGAGAAACGTGACTGGGTTTAATGAAATTGTTTTGGATTAGGCTTGGAGAAATGGCAACAGAATTTAGTTCCAACCTTACAAATCTTTTCCTTAATCTTCTAATATTTTTTTAATTTGGAAAGAACTGCCAAGAAATCCTTTATAGGCCACAAAATGTTGTCTTGATGAGAAAAAACCCCACAACCCAAATCCCCCAAATAAACCCCTCCAGGAATAGAACTAACTTTTCATTTGTTCATTTGTCAGAAAGTATGAATTGCAAAGATAAAATATTTTGGAGGAATATGTTTTGTTTATTAGTGTTTTCTGTCAAAACACTGGAGAGAGGTTACGTCTGTATGTATGTGTACCTATGCTCACTGCAAAAAGGAGAGAGACATGTAGCCCCACTGCAGTCTGAAACCCCTGTGCCCCTCATTTCCTTTAAGAAAGGGGAAATCTATGTCCCTGCTTGGTTGGGAAATAGCTGTGTGCTGGAATCAACGCGTGTGGGCAGATGAATTAGTTCTGGCTGCACACAACTGCAACTAAGAAGTCTGTTTCAGCTAGTGTATTGTATGGCCTTCTCCCAGTTTGCTTGAAAGGTAGTCCTGGTTAGTCTGAGGAGGTTTTTACTGGCAAGCAGGAAGGGGATACAGCTTTTTTTCTGAAACTGAAGAAACAGCTTTGAGGAAAACAGACCAAGACATAAGTTAAGGCTTAGACCAATGTAACAATATTGACTGTAGAGAGATAATAAAGTTGAATGCTGCGTTGAGCTTCATGGGTTTGGGATATTTATCTAAGCATGCTGGAGGACAGAAAACAAAAATATGAAGAGCAGAAGATGAACTTGCAGAGACGCCCTCAATAGAAAATTAGATTAGATCCTTTTAATTTTAGTTTCATTTTTTAACTGAAAGCAGATTTTTCCTTTGTTTTTTCTTAGAAGAGAAATTAAAAGCAATATCCTTGCTAAATGGTGTCTTAAGAAGACTATGGGCATTCAAGAGTGAATTTATTTGCTCTGATTTGGTCATAATTTTCCCCACTGCAAAAAAATATCTTGGATACTTCTCTCACTGCTTACAGTGCATACTGTGATATATTCCTTTTGATGTTTTTAATGTTTCTATGGGAGGACTAACCTTTCAGTTTCCTTTAATTTTTGTGCATTTTAAACTTCCAAAATATCCACTCTATTAATGTGGAGGAAGAGGAATTGCATTACCCCTCTTAATGGTGAGCTTGAGTTCTCCAAAGAATTGCTGGAACAGATTCATGGTCAGCTCACTTCTTATAAGCAGCCGACTCAGGCAAAAATAGGATGAGGTCACCTCTTTCCAGTGTCTGAACATTTTATGCTGTGCTACTGTTTTGAGTACATCTTCTTTTCCCTTAGGTTCATGTGCATCTCTCTCCAGACAGGCAAACATTTTAAAAAAAGAAAACAACAAACCAAACCAACAAGCTAGTCTAGCAAATTAAAAACAGAGAATCTTGCCAGGAAAAAAAGATATTAAAAGTTGGTTATTCAGTGTCTGTTTATCTCAGCTGGAATGACTGATGGCTGTTTTTCTTCTGCTCTTTGGCTGTTTCCTCTTTTCCAACTTGAGTTTAAAAACTTCATAACAATATTTAAACTTCAAGCAATAGTAATATCTAAACATCCTAAATCTTGAAGTGCAGATACTTAAGTACTTAATATAGTCTTCAAAATTCCTCGGTAGGCAAGTTTATTAACTTGCTAAGACTGTCTCCAAGAAAGAGCTACCAGATATGTTTAATCTATTGATAAATTTCAATTTCTTGAGGGCAAGTTAAGAAACTATGCTCCTATGTGCATAAGTGTAGCATATATTGAATGATCAAAATATTATTCTTATTTTCCTAAAACAAAACAGCAAACATCTGGTATTTCCTCATGATGGTCTTGGCCCAGTGCTTCTGAGCTGGTTATTAATTGGTCAATTAATACCCTTAAGATCATCGAGTCCAACCGCTAACCTATCACTGCCAAGTCCACCACTAAACCGTATCCTCAAGCACCACGTCTACCCTTCTTTTAAATACCTCCAGGGATGGAGACTCCACCACCTCCCTGGGCAGCCTCTTCCAATGCCTGACAACCCTTTCGGTGAAAAAGTTTTTCCTAATATCCAACCTAAACTTCCTCTGGCGCAGCTTGAGGCCATTTCCTCTCATCCTATCGCTTGTTACTAGGGAGAAGAGACCGACTCCCACCTCACTACAGCCTCCTTTCAGGTAGTTGTAGAGAGCAATAAGGTCTCCCCTCAGCCTCCTCTTCCCCAGACTAAACACCCCCACCTCCCTCAGCTGCTCCTCAAAAGACTTGTTCTCCAGACCCTTCACCAGCTTTGTTGCCCTTCTCTGGACATGCTCCAGCACCTCGATGTCCTTCTGGTAGTGAGAGGCCCAAAACTGAATACCACTGAAGACCACTACTGGAATATTTTGTCTAGATCTGGTTGCTGTCTTCCAACAGAAGTATCAAGCAATTTCTAAGAATTCTGAAAAGAAGTGAGAGAATTGATGTGTGTGATCATCATCACATCATCACATCAGGTGTGATGACTGAGCCTAATTAGTTTACAAATAGAAATATTCTTTTGAATATACCAAAAGAAGAAAAGAATTCTGATGGTACATGCTCTTTGGTCTAGGAGAACAAGGTATGTCTGAGATCCAGTCTCTAGAAATTGATGACTTATCAATTCAGATTGATATTGGAATGAACAGGAATGTTAATAAACTACTAAAAATTATTACCAATGGCTGTGGAAGATTTTTTGTCACTTAAATATTTAAATGAGAGTGGGCATCTTTAAGAAACATGGCTTTGGCATCAAGTATTTCTTCTATGTGGTCACTGTAGGAATTGCTGGATAAAATCCTTTAACCTGTGGTACTCAGAAAGTAAGAGAGGATGACCTTAATTCTGTATTGTCTTTAAAATGCTGTTAATTTTTGAAATCCCCAATCTATCATATACCAGGTTTGACAGAATTTCTCAATTGGTTCTCTTTACGTCATGGTTGACCAACCAATGACAGCTTCCTTTGGAGACTGGGATTTAAGATTTAAGCCCTCTCTCCTTCCAATCAAAAGCAAAGAATTACAATACTTCACAGCAAGTCCTAAAAGAATGGAGCTACCTGTGGAAACAGAGTGGGAAAAGACCATTGAAACCTATCTCTTTGGAAAATGTGAAGATACAAATTATGATAGAAGAGGTGTTTCTTCAGAAGCATGTTGTTGGAAAAGAAAGATGTGTAAAGATTTGTAGAACTTCCTGTTAACAGCGAGGGTACTGATATGTAGCCAGTACCATTATCTGCCAAGTTTTTCTGAGTATAAAGTGCTTTAAAACACCTTAATGTGAGCATTATGGACTCTGTAAATGATGATTCTTTTATGGGGCGTGAAGAAGGGAACCACTTGCTCTCTTGGTCCTGCTGGGTGTCCCTTAATGCATTATTTTTTTAAAAAAAAAAAGGTGTAACTTGCCTTCTCTGTCCTGGCTCTACTCCTGCCACTTGTGCATTGACCATTTCCTCTGTCCCTGCAACAAAGATGTGGCACACAGTGGGGCTTACATGAAGCAGAGAGAGAGCACACCTATAGCAATATTTTATTGTAATTGGTTGCCCCCAAAAAAGTAAGATGTCTTTTACTGGTCAGATTTGCCTAAATTCCCTTTAAAATGCTCAAAATGCAAACAGTAAGTCTGATTTGTAGCAGAGCAAGAGATTCAGTTCTTGGCTATGAAATCAGAAATGCCATTTCAGAAGAAAACCCCCAAAATAAGAAGACATAAGTTGGAGAAACACGTTGCTGACGTCTTGTTCCAGCTGACACTTGGTGCAGCTCAGACTTGCAGGTGTCCCTCTCCAGGAGCTGCTGGAGGCTGCCCTCACTCCTTTTTCCACCTGTGCATGAGAGTTATAAGATGGCATTAAATGCAAATAAGAGTTTAGATGAGCTCCAAAGAACTCTCCGTTCTTTCTCCGTAAGAGTGGAGATACTATACAATGACTTCTATTAACTTTACTCTTTGAGGACAAACCCATTTCGTTTGTCTGGATCTGAACTGCATTTTGAAATGCAATGGGCTTTGTTGTGTTGCTTTCTACCTCAGGATGACCTTCCTGTTATGAAGTCAATTGCATTACAGTCTGATCCGATTTTTTCCATCCCAATGTGATTTGCCCTGTGAAACTTTGTACGGCTTCAT
The DNA here is from genome assembly GCF_963921805.1 of Phalacrocorax carbo. NCBI lineage: Eukaryota > Metazoa > Chordata > Aves > Suliformes > Phalacrocoracidae > Phalacrocorax > Phalacrocorax carbo. The sequence continues at coordinate 208,512,879 of NC_087513.1, forward strand.
AACAACTGATCATAACAGAAACATTTATCTGTAGACCTTGGTAGTCTTACAACCCTTGACATGTCTCTGGCTTTGCAAGAAGAACCCTCACTCCAAGTTCCTGGTACAGAATTCCAAGGCAGTCTTTAGGGTGGCTTCGCTGAAGCGTTTTAAAGTGTTGTCCTCCTGCCTACAACTTTTGGTCGATTTTAGGGGCCAGGCCTGATGACTCACTCTACGAACTTCTGCAGCAGCCTGATCCTTGTTTTATGTTTGCTGTGGATTGTTTGTTATGTTTGAATGTTTTACAGAAAGAAGCTTGACAAAATCCCATTTAATAAGGACAAGGACTGGGAGTTCTTCCTCTCCTTATTCCCATTTCTCATTTTTTAAAATCTTGTTTACCATTTTTCTTTGTTTCTTAGCAGCTTCACATTCTTTCAAATGACCTTTATTCTATTTGTCTTCAGATGTGGCTAAAACCAGCTCTGTTGAGATAATTAAATCATATCCATTTTCTTCTCTTTCCCAGTCTGCGTTTAGTTATCTTTCTTCTGTGCAACTCTGTGATTGGAGGCTGTCATACTGCACCTTCCTCCAAGCTCGCAGTAACATTTCTCTCACCACTATCTTCTCACAAATTATTTCTTCGTCCTCTTTCAGGAGATCCCCAATGTACCATCCTTCTTCAATAATGTCTCTTTTCACAGTTTGTTTCTACTTTCAGATACTTTTTGACACTGCTCCTTATTTCTAAGGCTTCCTTTTCTTTAGGTTTTCTTTAGTTTCTCCTCCTGTTAGACCACATTGTACCATCACTTAGTAAGTAAAATTCTTGATTGGATTTAGCAGGTAGCTAAGTGTCTCAGTACCATCCAAAATGTTTGTAACTGAAGTCAAAGCATCTTTTAATAGTTCCAAATTAGCTTTGTTCCATCACCTGCAGCTCCTTGACGTTACTTAAATGTTGATGCATATCTTTTCTAGGTTAGTCAACATTAAAGAAAACCGACAGGCTTTTCTTTTTTAATTCAAACTGTTCATTTCACAAATTTAAGCTACAGTGTGACGTTATTCTTCCACATTTTCTAGTAATATTTTTCTCTGCATGTTCAGTACCTTTACATGTTAATGTATTTTTTTCCTGGTTTTATTCATCAAGCTGTTAATTGGTCCTACTAACCAAACCTGACAATTGTCTGAGTTCACACTTATTTCTAAAATTCTCAATTTCTTCTATGTAAACCTTTGTTCCCTACATATATTTAAATTACAGAGTGCAGAAGCATTGCCAGGGCTCTGCTGAACCAGTGCTACACAGTGTCCATCCCTTTCCAAAAGGTCATAGTACAACTGGGAGAGCAACAGTGAGCAACTGGGGGAGCAACACAAGTGATTAAAGTTTGAAGAAAAAACTAGTAGAAGAATTAGGGGATATTGTTCAGGAAGAAACATACCTTTGGGAAGGAGGGTACACACAGGTCTTCAAAATCCTGACTGCTTTGGTAAAAATTAGTACAGAAAAATTGTACTTCTAAAACAACAAACAGCAGAGGTCAGATGAAACTAGATGAAACTGGTAGGTAATAGGTCTTCAGCAGGTGAAGAAAATATTTGTTCAGCTGTAGAATTTCTTACCAGTGGAGGTAGTGGACACTGAAAGTCTACATGGTTCTTAAAGTGATGGACAATCAATGGGAGGAAAAACACCTCAAGGATTAAAAAGAGACTTGACTCAGGAAGTCCCTGGACCACAAATAGTGAGGTGCTGGAAGATTATTCTGCAGAGGCATCCCTAAGACTCTCACTGTTTTCTGTTTTTTTCTTTGGCGTCTGACCCTGGCCACCCTCAGAGAGAGGGCAGTGCACGAGGCCATTTGCCTGACCTGGAATGGATATTGCACACTAAAGCATTTTTTTTTCAGACTTTTATAATCCGAACTCAGATGTTTGGATTTCAACAAATAATAATAAAAATTACATGTTGTCTTTCTGCATTTTGGATCACTTGACATTGCACAGAGACTGGAGCCTCCAGGACAGTCAACTTTGAAAACTGGTCCAGCTTTGCAGTGCTAAAGAGACATATCTGTTATGTTTAGTCTACAGAAATACATGTATTTGTGGGCTGGAGAGCACATAGTCCCTACAGCAATTCCCTTGTGAGCTGAATCTGCCTGTATGCTGCATAGCCTAGAGAACTATTTTGAAGAAGTGGAGGCAAAGGAAAGGTACTGAGAGTCCAAGCTTTCTCTGTTTCCCAAAATGTTAAGTAACTAATATTTGACATGTGCCTGGCAAGATGGCCAGAACCACAAATTCTTTCTCAATCTCTGTGGGAAAAAAATTATCTTCTGTCATGCTGCTTTGTTTATTTACCACTAACAAGGCACAAAGATGAGGAGGGCTATTGGTCTTGTAAAGCTTGTAATGTAATAAATGGAAAGCCAACACAACTGGAGATCAGAAGAGGGAAAAACTGAAGGATGTAGGAACTGAAGAACCTCACCCACTCAGAATTAGTAAGCATTTTAGGGACAAATCACTCTACTTTGGTTTCCTATCTGTAAAATGGGGACATCTCACAAGACTGCATGCAAATCTGTGAAAGTTAGAGACACTTATTTTCTGCGGTAATGCACACAATGAAAAAGCTCCTGGCAAAAGAGAACATTCTGCGTGCAATGCAATGTAGAGAAGCGTGACGCCACACACTAGATGAAGAGGATAAAAGAAAAAAGAAATAAAAAGAAAACACTAGTAAGACGGCTCATTTGCTGAGCACTCTCCATCAAAGGATCTAATTTAAAACAAAAAAAACCCCAAACAACAATATTTATTAAGAGTGGAGAGACAGTCTCCAGAAAACAAAAGAAACAGCCTGATTAACACATCTTGTCCTACAGCAGGTCTGGGTTAACTTGAGAGGACAGGCATATTATTTTTTTTTCTTAGAAAGGTGGGGATTTTTTCTTCTTTTTTTCCCCTTTTTAACTCTCTTAACTAGTCATTCTGCCACCATATTATTCTGAATATCTTTCCCCTGTCCTTTACAACCTCGTGAGGTTTCTGAAGTCTTTCTGGACCTTGTCACAAAAATGCCTGTTTACTGGAGCTGTCCCCAAACCACTCTCTTCGTTGGTACTGTGTCAGTTTGCTCAGTCTTGTGGTTATGGTTCTGGATGCTGAAGGTATGTGCATGGCCCTAGTTACCACAGTTTCTGGATCTCCTTCTCTGAACAGTAAGAGGATATCTCCATTTTATCCACGCTCAGTCACTACTTCATGCTCTTTTAGATGCATCATTTTAACAGTCAATTCTTAAGCAACCTAAAGGTGGTGCTTCTACCCAGGCCTAGGCACCTCCTGTTCCCAGCAGGTATCAAGCTGTCCATTACCTGCTCTCATCCAAGTCATGATGTCATCTGAAAATTCTAATGACAGTTGGGCCACATCTGGTAGGTCTTCTCAAAACTCTTATAAAACTGGGAACTTTGCTATTGGATTTTTTTCTTTCAAACACAGAATAAGATGATTTCTGTTTTCATTCAGTATCCTGATAGTGAGAGCATACAGGCAAGATCCAGCCATCTCATTTCCAGTCTCTGCTCCAAAGCCTTTGACGTCTAAGACATCTGACTCTAAACACAGAGTTAAAGGGTTTAAAAAAAGTTCATGTCTTATAGTCACAGTAGTTTGTTATTTTTGAAATGCCGTTGACTGCTACATTAGTGAGACAAAGAACCAGGATATTAATATCACAGAAAAAAAAAAACAACCCACTGCCTGTTTGTCTAGGTTTCTATGGCTCTGATCATGTTGGGATTAGTAAAACCAGTAATACTTCACTGCATTGCATGAATACTGAAAGATTAAGGATCTATCACTGATCTCCTTTTACAGCCAGGATGTGAAGATACTGCAGTTTGTCCCTGCCACCAGTACTGAAGGTTTTGACACTGATCTGTGAACTTCTTCATATGGAAGATTCCTCTGTATCAATCACTGTGGTGAACTGCTCCTTTCACTGACACATCAAAGATAAAATACTTAGGCTATGAAATGATTTGGTGGTTGTTACCTCTCATTTGCTATCACAATGTCAATCACCAAGCTTAGTCAGCCAGTACCATTGACTTTCCTGGTCCACTTACCAAATTCATCAGCAAACATGAACTGGGCTTTCCCCCACTTTGCCTTTCTTGCCCAAAGGAGCTTGCTGTAAACTCTCAAAAGCCACTTCATTGACCTCCTTCATATCCTACAGTATCATGCTTACAAAAAAAGTTGGCCATGCTGGTGGGCTTGTACCACCTATTATAGTTATTAATACCCTTGATATTAATTGCCTTGACTTCAATCCATCTTCTTGTGTCTTTCCTATCTTTGGAAAAGATGGAAAGTCACAGTCAAGGATGCTGTTAGCCAATAGTGGTGATGTTCTTAACGTGAGTGGTCACTTAGGTACATAAAAAACACCTCTGTCATTCTCCTTGTGTATTCACTCATTGAGAATGTTTCTTTTAAGTGTGTTTTTTAAACATAAACACATGAATCTTGGTATAAACCAGCGATGCCTTTTTAGATACAATATTGCAAGACCTTTTCCGTATTATGCTAGCTTTATTATCTCTGGAATGAAACCAATCCAAAAGCAAACTTTCCAGCTCCCAGGCTAGGTTACCCCAAGGAACTGACATTTCTAGGCAGTTTGTTGTGCTGTTCAGAGTTACTTCATTTTGGTTCACTGAAATAACAGGAAGACAATTTTTAATGTAGCAAACAGGTTAAATAACAAACAACTCTAACGGTTATATTACAAAATGTTGTGTTTTTTTTCTTTCTTTTTTTATATGGCATGATAAAGGCACTCGTTATACATCAGTTTATGACTCCCTTATTTTTCTTTCATTTATATGGTTCGATAATCAAAGCAGGAGAAATGTCAAGCTAAATTAGAATAGCACAGATCACACTTTGGTACAGGTCTGACACTCCTTTGCAATATCGTTGTCTAGGCTAGCTTAAAATAATGCAATGATGGAAGGGCAACTGTTGTGATTAGAAATGTTACATAACACCAATACTTTGTCAATTATTCTTGCTTCCAGTGAGGAGATGTGCTGTATGAGTTGTTTGAAATAACGCGTGCAGTGTTGCAACCTCCGAGTGTTGGTTAGGGTTTTTTTTTAAATGTCTGCAGCTCTGCACCCGTAATTCCTTCTTGTTGCCTTTGTTCCTGCAGAAGGAAGGTTGTGTGAGCAAGCACTGTTCCTCAAAATACATGGCTATTCACTTTCTTTGAACAATGGAGTTTCTAAATACCAGTTCTTCATTTCTATAGCAAAGACAAAGAATAAAGCCCAATGGGAAACCTAAAGTCAAATGTTATCTTGGCATTCAGTAGACAATTGTGAGTTCTATAATTTAGAAATTATATAGAACAACCGGTAAACAATCAAAACATTCCCCAGCAAGAACGACACTTTCTCTGCGGTAGGTACAGGTTCTTTGTTTGATGAGAACAATTTTATTCCAAAGCACTGGGACTTCTGTATTCAAAAAGATAAACTGTATATATTTTTATAGCTAGCACAATCATAAAAAGGGAAATGGATGTAAAAAGTGTTCCTATTAGGTACTTAAAATTGAAAATAATGATGCTTACAAATATTGTGGGACATAAAATAAATGGATAAAAATATAAAATGTTATCAGGATCTTTACGATGCATTTTCCAGTTTGTCATCACAATGGTTTCTTTCGTTGTGGCTATAATAAAGAGATGTTGCTGTTGGCAAATACATAATTCTCTTTATACATAAACACATGTACTGTGGATTGTTGTTAAAAGGGATTGAAGTTTAGGATTGTGGCTATGCAACCAGCATTCGTATGATGCGCAGGTTTGCCTGGAAGACGGGATGAACCATTGTAGCACTCCTGTATTAGCACTGCTCAGTGAGTGATGCCTATTTTTGTGTCACGGGGGATGCAGTGACCACCCAGGTGCTCAGCACTTCCATCCAGGCATGACTGTTGCCCTTGCAGTATACCTGACCTAACACCTGGCTGATTGGTGCATAGCAGGTGATGACTGCAGTGTGCTAGTGGAATTACTGCTCTCAGCTAAAAGGGTAAATATTTCTATTAGTGCAACAGATGATACTGTTCAAAATCCTATGAGATACACATATATTTATGTATTTACTAATCCTACTAAACCTTTTAGAAACCGTTCAATAGGCTTTGAGTTGACTCTGGATGTGGGCACCATTCCCCTTCTCCTTCCTTTCTTCCTTCCCTGCCCAAATGTGCCGAGACACCAAAATGTTCCTTGAGAACTTTATCTCAAGGTAAGGGCTATAGAAGGTTGCTGGACTCCCTGTTTTCCTCATGCACTTTCTTAACATGCAGGACTACCCCCACTCCACAAGCCTCTACATTCCTCACTCACCTTCTGAGATTGCTACTCCCAGGTGCTCAGCAGCACTGCTCTAGGGAGTGTTATCCCTCAGGGAGGAGAGAAGGGATGTGTAGTTTGCCTCTAGTGCCACCTCCTTCCAGCTGCAGGACTAAGGAAGCCTGTGCAGACACCATAGTACTGGGAGAAGACACAGATGTAGCGAGGGCAGTTGGTACAGCAGTAAAACATAGGCTGGAAGTCATGGATCCTGCAGTAGACTTGGGACACAGCTCTGTTGGTACAGCATCTCCTCCTATTACTACAGTATTACTTTATTGCCCATCACTGAGTTGTTTTTTCAGAGGCTCTTAAAAGAAAGGAAAGGAAATGTCTGTTTTGCAGAAATCATTGGTATTTTGAATCACAATGAAAGCTATCTTCCAAATTTGTTCCAAAGTGGAAATTATAAAAAACTTGTCCTGGAAAAACATAAAGGTGGTTTTAATTTTTATAGTTACATTTTGTAATGTCGTTAACATTTATCACATCTTCTTGAAACATATCACAGCATGTGAGAAGAAACACTGTGAAATTCTGTTTCTCAAAGTCCAACAGTCATTGAATACTAATAAAAAAAGATCTGATTTTCTGGATCCATCTGCTTCTACTGTAAGTGTGACATGTCACATAAAACATGAAGGTAAGCACCTGGTGAACTAATTTAAGGAACAGCTGTTTTCAACAAGTTGTGTTACTTGTTAATGTGCTGCTCAGCAGCGACGCTGGGAGATGGGACTGCAACTGCGAATTTATACTTTCTGTTTGTGCTCTTCCACTTGTGGCAGAGTCGAGGTATGACTTGTGCTCTTCCTTTTTGCTGCATGAGTTTTGCATCGTTTAGTCCACTGGATGAGAGTTTCAGTGACATAACCACACTCCAGCCCACCCTGGAAACTGGTGGTGCAGAAAAACAGGTCTAAATCTCCTTGGATTAAGGACAAAACACATAGGTTCAGTTTCAGATGCCACTCTAGATAACCTCTAGATCTAATGGCCATCCTCAGTGATCTGGGATTCATTCAGTTGGTTTCTTACTTGCTCTGCTACCACCACAGACTGATCATCTGTTTCCAAAAAAAAAAAACCTTCACAAAGGAAGTACCTCCAAAAAAGAGCAGAAATCTTTACAATCAACCATTATAAATTGATCAAGCTGCTGTATGTCTGGAAATTTTAGATGGGCAGCCAAAGTCCTGAGTTTCCCTCAGGAAAGCATGTCTTGGCGGAAGAAGATGTATCCAGGACAGTTTAGATGACAGGTAGCTCCGCTTGCAGAGAAACCTGATGAGAATGTACCTGCGATTTCCTTTACCAGTGTGTAGCAAAACAAGGAAAGGAGAGAAAAGTTGAGAATGAACATGAGCAGCAACCAGCTAATAAAAACAATTTTCTGCTGAACTAGCCCTTTCCTATTAAGAGCATTAATTTCTGTCAAATAAAATCTTGCAGATTTATATACTTAAAAATGCCAGTACCTTAGTGTTCCAGCACTCCCCTTGTGGGTGCTGGGGAATGTTATCTGATGAAAGACTTTGGCATTGAACTGAGAAATTTATTTCCTTTGGGAAGCAATTTAATTACAGAAAAATGTTTTTCATTTCCATGGAGAACTGACTGTATCTTGTTTATTTCTCTTTGTCTCTGATGTCAGTCAGTTACCTTTACTGGCAGGAAAATGTAAATGCATTTCATTCCTGGCAAGCGTATTGAACCTTCCCCTGGTGTCTCTTAATCAAATAGCAAAATTTTCTTTGTATTAAATTATTGAAAAATGATGCTGTTTACTGACCTTTGGATTTTAAACATCTTTATAAATCTTTCCACTCTAAATTCTTGAAAATTAATTAATAATAACTGTTTAGTTGATACCGCAATTCACATTTTTGGCTTCCAAAGTAGATGATGATAGCTTAAATTCCACTGAGGGTACAGGGCAATAAAAAGAACATCCAAAAAAATCTGCTCAAGAATACTTGGTATATCATTCATCATTTAAATGATTTAATGTACTTCAAATTATGTATGTGAGAGAAAAATCTTTTGCTTTTTAATAACATTCAAAGAGTGAAACTGCTTTTAGGCAACAAATTGCCAAGTAAGGAGGAATTACTGCTGCGATTCCAAAAGCCCAGCACAACTGCAAATAGATGTTATTCATCTATTCTAGTTTATAAATTGTTCATAATACTTTAAACAAAAAAGGATGAATAACCATAGAAGAATTCTTACTTGGGGGAATGAGAGCATTTTTTACAAGTTAGTTATATATTTTCCCTGAGATGAAAATTGGAATTACTCAACAATTAAATCTGAATGTACATGACTTGAAGAAACCATGTTATTACCTACACTATTCCTTTATTTTTTTAATCAGTGGAGCTAGACTTGCAGAAAGAAAGAAATGTTTAAAGAAAATATGCATAAAGAAACGAACCACTTCCTGATACAATAAGTATTCACAAAAAGTGTTTGTTCATAAAGAATGTACACTTATATTTTCCTAGCAAGGGATCGGGTAACAAAAAAGATTATCTTTGTACATACTCCATGCTTTTTTCATCAGCTACGAATCTTGATACTCTTACTCAAGGTGTCCCAGCTTTTCTGTGTCTTCCATTTGCTTCTCTTGTTTTGCTTTGCTTGCAATACTTCCCATGTGCAAATGCAAACTCTGCTCTTCTTAATCAAAACGTAGTAAACTCTGCCTTGTAATAAATTCAGATCTGGCACACTTGACTTCTGGAGCAGTAACGTGCCTCTTTTCTGGGGATATTTCTTTTCAACACCTTTTTCATTGGCAGACCTCAGTGACTTCTTGTGCCTCTATTAAATGAGAGAAATAAGGAAAGTGAGTTTGGTTACAGCCCTTAGTTTCAGTGAGGCTTAACATAATCCACAGTGGCACTGTTCTCAGGGGGAAGCCTTTGGCAAACATTTTGGGCCTGCAATACAGAAAGGTGGCTGCAGCAAATATTTCAGAGGCACCATGTAAATAAGGAAAAAGAGAACAGTGCTGTCATAAAACATGGTCGGGGGGATCCTAAATGGTTGTGGAAATAGTTCACTTACTGCATAGCTGAGAGGTGTGACTGCCGTGCAAGAATATTTATTTCTCATTTGTGGAATTGGTCTCTCACAAACTCAAGACGCACCTTTCATGATGCTGTTGGTAGCCTCACCAGAAATTGTGCTCCATTAATTTGCAAGGGCTTGTGGCTCCAGAGGAATAAAGAACATTAACTCAAATAGAAGTCCTTATTATACAATGAGGAGACCTTCGGCTTCTCCCAGAAGACTGTCTAGTAAGAAGTCCCCAAATAGTTTCAGGTAACTAAGACTTGTCCTAACTGTCTACCTAGATACTTTGCAAAAGAATGGCATGGTCTGAAAAAAAAAAGTCATAGCATCAGTTAAAGCATATCTATCTATGCAAGCAAATCATAAGCCTCTAGATATTCAATACCGCTTAAATGTGTTATTAAACTTTAAACGCATTTAAAATGAATGTTCTCATGCCAGCAGCATTTCTGTGTCAAGGTTTGTCATAATGGCTGTCTAATAAAACTGGCTGTGCTTACTCAGAATACTGAGGGGAGGACAAGGAGAAATACCAGCCATATTTTGTTCTCAGTGTAACTGACATAATTCCATGCACTTAAAGTAATGTTGCTTCTCATTTAGTGCTGTGCAAGACTTTGATTCAAGAAAGGGCTTACATATGTGCTGAAAGCCTTCACTGAGCAAAGAAATCCCTTTACTTAACTGTAAGCAAAGTTAGACTCAGTGGACCTCAGTGCTTGTTTTTTTTCAAGTTAAATGTGTGCCTAAGACCCTTACTGGATGAAAGCCTAATTGAATAAAATAGGGGATTCAAGTCTATCCCCTATAATCTTCTCCATAATGTTCACAATCTTTCTTCTCTAAACTATCTTGCCTCATACTGTTTACCTTGTCTTAGCACTAAAGGCAACATGATCTGCAGAAAGCTCCACATGTTGCTAGGCTTCATCAAACGGAACGGGGGGCTGGGGATCCTCTAGCACTGTGAGGTTGCCTCTGTAGGTCATACGAAGCAAGGAATTTGAGTTAAATTTGCAGTGCGGTTAATTGCCAAGTAAGAATATTAAGTATTACTTCTAGAAAAGTAGTTGAATTCTGGAGTAGGGCCCTATAATTGTGACAATAATAGGGGCATTCTCAAGAAAGTTCAAGAAGATTTTAATTAAAAGGAAGAGAGAAACTTTGTGTTCAATATTAAATTGAAAATAAAACATCAGAAATAACTGCTACTAGAAATGGAAGGAGTGGTGAAGTCAGGACAGTGCCTGACTGCTGGGAGTCCCCGGCCGTCGCAATGATTGCTGGGAGGTGTGTTTGGACTGGAAGACATTTTCTGAAACTGGATCATTTAACAGCCTTCTACTTACTCTGGAAGATATTAAACAGTCCTTTTCATAAAACAATAGAGCTCTAACATTTAACAAGTTATATTTTTTCCCACTACTCTTAGCGGAAAGCTGTTCCAGCACTTGGCTGCACCTCTTCTAGTTTCCAGGCTAAATTTAATCATGATTAGGGTATAAATATTTATTCACATACTGGTGTTGCCCTTTATTTAAAGAGTGGTAGAGTGGTTTCCCTCCTTAGTGTTTATGCTTTTACTGCCAACTGTAGTTGCTTTGTCTGACTGAATCCCATACCACCACTTCTCTCCAAGCTGAGCAGATCCTGCTGTTTCACCATGTTTGCATTACTCCTCAAGTCCCCAGCAAGTGCAGCTGTATGAAACAGTCAGCTTTTCTGCCTTGAGTTTATACTACTGACCTGGCAGGTTCCAGTCAACGCTTATGCGGTTTTGTGGGGTTTTTTGGTGTTTTGTTTTTGTTTTATTTTTTTTTGTTTTGTTTTGTTTTTCTCATACTGTTACAACCTTTCATCTGCATGGGGGCATTTGGAGATTTTCATATCTCTGGCAATAGCATGTATTCCAGTTCAGATTCCCTATCTGTACAGGCAGCAAGACGCATCTTGAAGACAGCCTAAAGGCATCTTTTAGATGGTAAACTTTTAAAGACAGAGTTATTAGGGGAGTAATATCTGAATAGCTCTTTTCTACATTCCCATGTGTGGGTTTTGGCTCGGATAGAGTTAATTTTCTTCACAGAAGTTAGTATGAGGTTGTTTTGGATTTGTGCTGGAAACAATGTTGATAATGTGGAGATGTTTTCGTTACTGCTGAGCAGGGCTTACACAGAGTCAAGGCCTTTTCTGCCTCTCACCCCACCCCACCAGCGAGGGGCTGGGGGTGCACAAGAAGCTGGGAGGGGACACAGCCAGGACAGCTGACCCCAACTGACCAACGGGATATTCCACACCATATGGCATCATGCTCAGCATAGAAAGCTGGGGAAGAAGAAGGAAGGGGGGGATGTTTGGAGTGATGGCATTTGTCTTCCCAAGTAACTGCTATGCGTGATGGAGCCCTGCCTTCCTGGGGATGGCTGAGCACCTGCCTGCCCGTGGGAAGGAGTGAATGAATTCCTTGTTTTGCTTTGCTTGCGTGTGCAGCTTTTGCTTTACTTATCAAACTGGCTGTGTCTCAACCCAGGAGTTTTCTCACTTTTACTCTTCTGATTCTCTCCCCCAGCCCACCGGGGGGAGTGAGTGAGCAGCTCAGTGGTGCTTGGTTGCTGGATGGGACTAAACCACAACACCATGGGAATTTCTTTCTCAAAGGTGGAGACAGCAGTGAAGCTCCATAGAAGTAGTCTATAGGAGTGATTTGATCAAGATTTATGAGGACCAATGTAACCCCAGATTACATAAGAGTAATAAAGTTGTCCAAGGCAGTATTTAAAGAGGATTCTGAGGTGTGGCAATGTGAATAGACAAAGAATGACCTCTTCCTCAGATGGGAACTTCTAGTATCTGGGATATCTCATCAGAATTTTGTCCCTTTTTCTCATGCTGTATCAAAAGTTATTTCCTAATTATACTTTTTTTCGATCATGGGTAAAAGTCAGTGTCAGTCCTCAGAGCTCCCTTGTTAGCTTTGTTCCCTCCTTTGCCCTTGCTATTCTAATTTTTCTCCTGCCCTTGCAGCTCTGTAGTAAGAGTGCAAACACCAGTTTGGCAGAGTTAATGCAGAAGAATATGCCAATCTCTTGGATCTTCCGAGGAAAAATGTTTTTCCAAGAACTGAGGAATTATGAATGTTTACTTAATGTTGATATTTATGATGCTTGCATAAGCATGTTGTTGGATGTTGTTCTGTAGTCTTTAAGAGTTTCTGTAAACTATGCTCTGTAAACTGTAAAAGCTGTAGTTTGTACTGTAATTGTTTAAAATTTTTCAGTTAACCAGGACTGACATGTTCTCGATGAGCCCCCTGGGAAACTTGGATACTGTAGATTATTTGGCACTGACCTTTATGCCCTGGCACTGAATCAGGATGCCCTGGCACAATTTCAGCATGCACTATGTCACCTTGGGATGCAAGCTACCGGAGGTGTAAAAGAATGTTTTCTGTGTCTTATGTTATTGCTGCACACTTAACCAGCTCTCCCCTTCTACCCAAGAAGTGACTGTGCTGATAGGAAGCATTTCTTGCCCAGCTTTTACTTATTTCATGCATTGTTCTAAGACTCAGTTATTAATGATTCCACTGAAATGGAAGAGCTGTAACTAAATCAGCAAATGTAGTAACTTGGCATATAAGCAGAGGAGTATCCTGTAATGTAGTAAGATACTTCTACCTATTAGTGAGTCTGGTTTTGGACTGTTGCATAAAAAGAAGAGGTCTCCTCTTCAGAAAGCAAGATAAAATGTCTACTAAAATCCCTCTAACTCTGGAAGCCTTGTCTTGGAGGGAAGAATTAAGAACTAAATGCACAGTCTATTTAGTTAACCAGGAAAAGGATAGAAAGATGACTTGAAAGTAAATTATATGAAACTGAAAAGGGATTTCTGATGGTAGATTCATTGCCATGATAATGCCTGTGCTCCCAAAATGGTTTTAGTCCTGTTTGGTCTAAAAATACTTTGCATCCACAAAAGAAAGTAAAGAATAATGAATTAACGGATTGTTTAGCATGGTAGGTTGTGTTTATTTCCTTCTTCAATAGTTTTAAAATAAGGCTAGCAATTTTTTTTTTATAATAACTGTTCAAGCTCAAACAGACTTAATTGGCCAAATACAGAAATAATGGGTTGAGAATCTCTGGAATGCCCGTTTGGGGGAACATTATGGTTGCTTTAACCCCTAAAATCAATGCAAGATACGTTTTAACCCCTGTACTATTCTCAGACGTGGTCCCCACTCATAGCAAAATCAAGGCAAGGCCCATAAATTCAGTGGAAGGTGGATTGGACCTACAACATTTTAAAAGGTACAAGATGCTGTGTGTTGATGATCCATAGATATATGGTTCGGTTCAATTCTATAATAAGCATTCAAGAAAATCTTACAAACAGTTGAAAAATAAATATAACTGACATCACTCTCAAAATGTCATGGAATGCACTCCAGCTGTATTTATTATACACATTTTCTCCATGTGCTACGTGCTTGCATTCTTTTGTGATGAACGGCGTTGCCGTGTGTTGGAGCTGTCATGCTATCTTTCTTGTTAGAAACAGGAATGTGGAGGAGGTTATTTGAGGACAAAATACTGTAGGACCTCCTGTCATATTTTTGAGCTTGTAGCATGGAACTGAGCAGTGGCTGAACGGCTTGGTTTAGGAGAGAGTTTCAGTGCAAGCAAAACGCAGCCTGCTAATGCTACTGTGCACTCATGCCTTGCTGCCTGTTTTGCTGTGTCTATGAGAGTCGGGGATCAGATCTCCATCTGTCGTTGTCTGACTTTTCGTTTGAAGTCTTTGGGCATAAATTTCACTTTTCTGGTAAGGTAAAGTGTGGGCCATGGCTAATGCTCCCAGACACTATGGCAGCAGTAAATAATGTATTACCATGAATCACTGCAACTTCCCTGAAATTAATAAACTTGGCTCTCACCCAACTCTGGAGAAGCATTTCACCCTAGGGAGGCCTCCGAGTCCATCAGGGAGCACACAAGAAAGCAAGCTGATCTTGTGGTATGCAGCAAATGTAAAGATCCAGTTTCAGAAAAGGAAAGAAATGACACAACACGTAATACCATAAAAGCCATATGCCATCGCACAGGATATTACTCACATGGCACAGACCTTAAGAGTGACATACATTTTGATCGCTATTTTACCCTTATGTAGTGACTACGCGCTGGAGTTATAGGAAAAATTATAAAGGCAAACAGCATGTAGCTTAAGTTTAATGAGAAAGTTTCTAAGAAACACATGAAATTAATTTGCGGGAAAACCTTTCTGTTTCTGTTTTCTTCTGTGATTGCAGTTTCTCCCGAGCATTTTGAATTCTGAAATTCGCTCCGCATTTTTTCTTCCAGTGGAAACAAAAAATGAACTAACATCCCAAGTCTCCTTTTCCTAGATGATCCTCTCCCTTCCTTAGATGTGTGCTGTTACCACTTGGCCAGCATCCCTTTCTGATTTTCGTTGACTTCTCTCTTGCATTCCTGGCTGCACAGTGGCTCACTTGGAGATTGTTTCCTTCCCTGACCCCAGAGAAGGGCAGTCATTAGGAAACTTTCCTGGGATGTGAATGCAATGGATTCAGTTCTCTGAGAAAGTCCAGCTCTCCCACTGTTGGGCAAGTGCTCTAATCACTCAGCTATTATGCAGAAACTGTACTTTTCCTGTTCTCTGTAATGAAATCGGTGCCAACATTTCTTCCTCCTCCCATGAGCTCAGTGTTAAGGGTAAATACCCTTGAGAAGGCACACTGGATCAACCCCCTTAGGGATGCAGGCGGAATTTAAGGGCCTGTCTGCCTAAATCTAGATTGCAACAGAGCAGAAGGCGAGGTGCCTGGATCGCTCCCCAGACTGGAAGGACATGGTGTTGTGCTCACTACACCTACAGTCACGGCAGGAACTTGCAGGGTGATGATGATATTCTGAGATGGAGACACCCAAAAGTTCATTGGTTTGGCTTTTGATCACTCTCAGGTACATAAGCAAAATTCAGGCACCAGAAACCTTTTAAGCCACCTCTGTAACATTAGCTGCAACACTCAGCAGTGTTGTAAAGTACATGAAGAAGTTCTAGGAGAGTAGATCTGAGTGTGGTGGGTGTTGGTGGGAAGTAGACTTGTAAGGCGAGTGTGCAGTGAGGGTGAGTTTGCTGATGCAGTAGAAGCAACCTTATCAGAGGAAGTATGTGCTCAGTCTCTAAGAGGGACCGCCTGCCTTGACAGTGGTCTCTCCACCTGGGAGCATGAAGCAATATGAGGAGGAGGCTGAGGAGAGACCTTATCACTCTCTACAACTACTTGAAAGGAGGCTGTAGTGAGGTGGGGGTCGGTCTCTTCTCCCAGGTCACTAGCGATAGAATGAGAGGAAATGGCCTCAAGCTGCATCAGGGGAGGTTTACATGGGATATTAGGAAAAACTTCTTCACCAAAAGGGTTGTCAGGCATTGGAAGAGGCTGCCCAGGGAGGTGGTGGAGTCGTCATCCCTGGAGGTATTTAAAAGACATGTAGACGTGGCACTTCAGGACATGGTTTAGGAGGCACGGTGGCGTTGGGTTGACGGCTGGACTTGATGATCCTAGAGGACTTTTCCAACCTTAATGATTCTATGATTCTATTCTAAGTAATAAGGCTACACAGATTGTCATAACTGGAGAATGGATGTTTTCAGGAAGCAGAGACGAGATGAACTGGTGCTCAAATGATGTTTGAGAGTCATGTCATAACTTTTCTAATTATGCAGGTTATAACTAGCATCTATGGCCATTTCTGAGTGCTTTTACCAGGCAGTTAAAACACAGACTCACATACATCTGGGATAGTTTAAAACGGAGAAAAAAGACAGAAAACTTCCAGAGACCCCTGGGAAGTCATGTTTTAGCCACCTGCAAATGCAGCCTTTTCTATGGAGGGAGGACGCAGCTGTATTAGGGTGGCACTGGCCCCTGCCAGCTGCTTCTTGGGGTACGGATTCAAAACCCTTTGCTGTTTCCAGGGAGCAAGAAAAAAAGGGGCTGTTTTCTACAAAAATGCACTCCTTGCTCTGTACCTAGATATGGTGTAGGATCCAGCGTCGACTGGAGCATGAGTCATGTACTCCACAAGCATTACGGTGCTTGGTAAGTGGGCAGCGAAGTAGTCGCTGGTGCGTGAGTCACCAGCTTCATGTGAGTGGGCAGTCAAATCCTGCATAAGCTGATTTTTCAGAGACATTTCTAAGGGTATTTGAAGTATAGCATATGGCATGGGCAAATTATTTTGGTTTTGTTTGTGCTTGCTGCGGCTCCGGCTTTGGCCGAGGCCCCACATTATTAGGCATGACGTACCCCACAAGCTTTATTTTCTGTCATTCCAGCTTTGACATGCTTGTCTAGAGAAGTTCCATCGTCTGGTTCTGTGTAAGCAGCTTCTATTTCTCTTTATATTCCTGCAGAAATGGGGAAGTGAATGGAAATAGCAAAGAAGATAAATAAACTACTATTTCTTCGGCTGTTAGAGCTCCTTTGACATCAAAAATATGGTTCCGGTGAGTTTTAAATTCAGGATATGTATTTTCCTTTTCACTTGTTCTCCTTTTAGTGTCATTTGATGATAAAAAATAGCAGTAATCCTCTGCCCTGCTGTTCCAAAACTTCACCTGGCACCTCATAACGCCACAGAAATCCTGCCACTTTCTGAGACAGGGCTCCTGCCGCAGCCAGAACACCCCCAGCTGAGTTTCACAGGAGCCATGCCCTACTCGCACTCTTCACGCTTAGGGCCACATATGGGTCAGACACTCCCTCCATCTTTACAGGGAACTGGAGAAAGATGGACCTTAGCTTCCTCCCAGTTTTCTCCAGACCCTTGGTATGCGGCTCGTGAGGAACACAAAAAATGGCAACTTTCCGACTTGTAAGAGAAAGACGGCCAGCTGAAGCTGGACTGGATGAGACTTCTTGGCACTGCTCCTCAGACTTGGCATCTCCTGGAAAAACAGCCTTGTTCTGCTGCCAGCTGTCACTGCTGCTGCTATCTTAAGGAGGTGGTTTAGAGTGGAAGATCCCCTAGTGACTCACGAGGGTGTTGTATTTAAAAGCTGCTAGCAACAGAGGGTTATTTTAAAGCTTTTTCTTAATATAAAAATCAGTATTTGGTGCAACTCCCCCTCAAAAAAACCCAACCAAACGAAAAAAAAAAAACCAAAACCCCAGCCAAACCCCAACCAAACATGAAGACCGCCACAAAGGGCAGGCTGGCTGCGCCGCCGAGCAGGCGGGGCTGGGGACGCCGCGGGTGCGGAGGTGCCCGCAGCGCCCTTTCTCGTGGCTGCGCTGCGATCGCAGACCCCTGTGCCCGCACGCTCGGCCGCTTTGCGCCGGGCACCGGCGCCTGCCCCTGCCAGCCCCCCCGGACACCCGGTGGAGCAGGGTCAACCTCGGAGTAGCACAGCCTGGCCCTTCCCAGCTTTCGAGGACCTCATGCGCAGCCCCAACAGTAGTTTCTTGGACGGCCTCTTTGTTTCCCCCCGAATTGCAGTACAGTTGCACGCCAGGCTGCTCCCCCGCTCCCGCCTGCTTTTTGTATCACATTTCAGATGGGGGGGGCAGGGCTGGGGCAAGGGGGAACCCCACGGACGGGATTCTCCGTGGGGAACCGCGCTTTTCGGGGTGGGGGGGGGGGGGATGCGAGGAGCCGGCCGCATCGGTCCGGGACGGAGGCCCCGGCGCCCCAGAGTCCCTGCGGGGGTGGCCCCCGGCCAGACCCCCGGCGCCGCCGCTCCCTCGCCGGCCTCCGCGGCGGGTCCCGCCCCGGGGGGCAGCGGACGGGGCATCCCCGGGCAGCGCCGCGCACCCGGGGCGGCCGGCGGCGGACAAAGGGGCAGCGCCCGGTGGCCGCGGCGGGGCCGGGGTGGGGGGGTGGGGGGGAGGCTGGAGCGGCGGGGCCGGAGCGCAACGCCCCGGCGGCCGGAAGACAGGGCGGGGGGTGAGGGGTGGGGAGAGGGGAGGACCGGCTCGGCCCTGCTGAAAAGGAGGGCTCGCCCGCCCGTCGCCCCCCCCCTCGGCCCCCCCGGGTCCTGCCCCGCAGGCGTCCCGCACCATGGCTCCGTCCTGGCGGAGCTGGCTGGCCAATGAGGGGAGCAAGCACCTCTTTCTGGTAGGGGGCTGCCCCTGGAGGGGGGGGTCCCCTCGGCGGGGCTGAGCTGCGGGGAAGGCTCGGGAGGGGGGCGCGGGTGGCGGCTGCTCGGCGGAGCCGTGAGGACCCTCGGGGGTCGGGGCCGTGAGGACCCCGGGGGCTGGGGCGGTGAGGAGCCCGGGGCGGTGAGGAGCCCCCGGGGGTCGGGGCGTTGCTCACTCGCCCCCGGCGGGGTGCGGGAGGTCCCAGCCGCGCCCGGCGGGAGGAGCGCGGGGGCGGGCGCCGGTGGGGTCGGCGGTGCGCGGGTGGGATGCGGTGGGATGCGCTCCGTGCCGGTGCGCGGCTGGCACAGGTACAAGCGGCTGCCCCGGCCCCGGGACGACGCAGGCGTCCGCGTCCTGCTGGGACCCGGCACACGTTGTTCGGTGTTTGCTCTTTGTCTGATCCTCTTTGGAAATGTCTGGGGGGAGAAGACGCATCTTCTTGGAGGTCAAGTTCTTCCTGCCTTTGTCTCTTTGTTGCTAGTTTGTATCCTTTGAGTCTTCAACTGCAACATCTAAATCAAGGTTTGGAGTAGCATTTTGTATGCAGAGGGTTTCACCGGCTCTCAGTAGTCTTAAGTCACAAAGGTAAAGTTTTGTGAAGTTCAGTTAAAGTGAAAATTTCTCACATAGGGGCTGTCCCTTCTAATACTTAACAATATTTCATGCTAAATGCTTGAGGTTTGTTTTCCCGTTCCATTTACATACGCTTATGAAACTAGAGGCATACAAGTTTTATGAATGAAATTAACACTGAAAAGTTTGTGGGTGTAACTTTCACTTATAATCTCTTGTTTCTGTTTTATTTTAGTTTTTCTGGCTCTCCCTCAATGTATGGCTCTTCTGGAAAACCTTCCTCCTCTATTATCAAGGGCTGCAGTATTATTATTTGCATCAGATGTTAGGGGTGAGTGACCCGGACGTTACTTTTTGCCTTGAAAAATTGGGATGCTGGGAGATGGGAAAGGAACAGAATGCATTTGCTAATCAAGGATGACTCAAACTGCCTGTTGGATGCTGCAAAGCAAGGAAAGATCAAGTACGAAATTACTGGGGTACTGTTGTCAGTTGTTTAGAAGTAGAAAGTGAACAGTGTTTAGAATAAAAAGAGCTAGTCAAGTGTGGGACAGCTATCCTTCTCCTTCCTCTCCTCCCTCCCGGGGTTCCCAGCTGCAGACAGGCTCACAGGAACACAAACATGCTCAACAGATGACTGGAGCTCAGCTTTTTGTCATCAAAACATTAGCCAAGCTTATGGGCTCGTGCTGGCAAATTCTTTCTAATCCAGTTATTGTGATACATCTTTGATGAAGGAATTCTTTATATAAGTCAATTCTTTTCAGTCTTTGTCATCCTCATGGATCCTCCATTCTGTATAAATCATTGTAATCTATATAATTTTTGTTTTCTAATAACAAATTATTGGAATCTGAATGCTTTAATGATTTAGCAAGGGTAGCATCCACCACCACCAGAAGAACCCAAAAAGATAATCTGGGGAAGTGAGATACTGGTCTGTCTTGTGAAGCTCTCCACAGCTACACCCGCTGCCATTGTTTGAAATGACTTCTACCCAAAGGGGTAGATTAAGGGTTAAGAGCTGTCTGGAAAATGCTCTACAGTTGCTCAGAATTTGAGAATCCAGGAAGAAGTGCATGCTTTGTAATGCTGTCATGCTTGGGAATGGATTTCAATGGGAAGTTGACATGGGGTTAAAGCACAGATGATGCACATCCTCACCTGCTGTAGAGCGTCTGGGCTTTACCTTTGGTAGATATGCAGGATATCTAGGTAGGTCCAGGATATACTTTTTCATATGGTTGATATCATTGCCATAGCTAGCCAGTTCCATAAGCTTTGGGGAACTTTCTTGAAAGTAGGTTGACCTCTTATGCTTTTCTTTTTTGACTTCCTATGGCTGACTCAGGTGTGTTCAAGAAATGGACCTTAGCAAAGGTAGTACAAAAAGAAGGGAATGAAAATATTTAAATCCTTCATGATGATAACCTCCTTGATAGGAAAAACATGAAAACACGTTTAATTTTACCATAGCCTGTAACGGCTTTGCAGCCCAGTGCATCCATTTGAAAACTGTGTTTGTTCCTGGCAGAGCAAGGGGGTTGTTTATAAAGCAAATGTTCTTGGGTCAACATGTTGGGCCAGATTGTCAGCTGGTATCAATCAGCAAAGCTCCTTTCAATTCAGAAGACTCATCTGCCTTGTACCAGCTCATTGTCTGGTCTGTTTTTTTTTTGGTTTTCTTATACTTCAGAGTGACAGCCACATACAAAGTAATATAAAGTGTGTTCAGAACGTGTGACACGATTCAAGCAACAGATTCCTTGTCTTGGTCAGGAGGTGAGGACCAGGAGGCCATGCGTTTGGGTTTGTCTAACTGTGCCTGCAACTGTGGGGAAAGTTTAGAGACTTTCTAAAATGAGGAGGAAAGTGGAGCTAAGCCTCAAAGATACTTTCGGTCAAAGTTCTGAACCGAGTTTAAAAATTTGGAAAATATTAGACTGTAAAACGTTCTTGCAATTCACTTTTTAGAGTTTGTCTAAATATCATGCTTAGACCCCAGAGCTAGCTTTCTCCCTTCTCTTCAACATATTTTTATATGCTTATAAATCATACAGATTATTTTGCAAGGGTTGGGGAAACAGAACCCAATTTTAGTCTTTTCATTAAACAGAGTAAGCATATCTGTCCTACAGCCGCTGTTTCCTTCCATGAGGATTTCTGCATTTTTGATATTGGTTTGCGTAGCCACTGGCCCATGGCCCACCTGCCTAACCACCTCCTCTTTTTTCCATACACGGGTGAGTGCCTTGCAGTGCCTCAGTGTGCCATTTCTTGATGTTTGAAAATTTTGAGGCTTAGATGAAAAATCTTCATTTATAATTTAACAGTTGAATTCTTTTTTGTCTTAACAGAATGAGCTTTTTTTACAGATTCTTTCATGAAAATGGATTCATTTTTCCAGCTAGTTAACAAAAAAAGGCAAAAAGGAAGGGCATCTCTTGAATAGAAAAAAATTCTCTTGCTTTTCAATGGCATCTGCTAAAGATTTTTTTTTCTCTCTTTATGCTACAATAGCCTTAGTATCTCCTTAAGAACTTCTGCACTTTCGGCACTGAAAGATTTGCCACAGGTAATTTTATTGCTTACCAAGTAATGGGATGGAGAACAAGAAGTTGCTGTAGGAAATCGGACTGTGATATGAAATGAGACCTTGGACTGAATATCCTGATATATTCAACTCTGCCATGTTTTCATGCCATGCCTTTTCTTTTTGATGTGAAGAAGGAGAAAGAATGAGGTTAGTCTTTCATTCAGTGGTCACTGAAGTGGTTCACTTTGCTTCAGCCTTCCACAGAAGGAGGAGGCTCAGTTTCATTCTTTCCGATTGCATCCTTTGCGACCTTGAACAAGATACTTAGCACAGAATTTTAAAATTATTTAGGTACCTAACTTTTACTCAATCTTTCAATTACAATCTTTCTGATCCTTAATTCTATACCTGTAAAAAGGCACTTAAGAGCACAGTGGTATCCTGGAAAAACAAAAACCAAAGAGAATAAAGAAGGGAAAGGCACTGATGTGCAAGGAGGAGGTTAATCAGCCTATGCTACACTACAAAATTTAGCGGGTAAATTTATGTTGTGTCAAGTGTTACTGCTTTGCTCAGTTTGAGGCCTGTTGTGAGACCATGAACCCTTTGCTGTGGAATCTCCATCCCTGGAGGTTTTTAAAAACTAATTGGGCAAAACCCTGAGCAAATTTAGTCTGAGTTTGGTGTTGAACTTGCTTAGAGCAGGAGGTTGGAACAGAGCCATCCCAAAGTCCCTTCCAACCAGAATAATTCTGTGACTATATGATTCCTGTGATGTAAGTTCAACCAGAACCTAGTGGATGTAACTCCCTTCCCAGTACTTTTGCCTTGATGAACCATCCTTTGGACACTTAATTGCTTGTAACACTGCAGATCATAGTCTTACTGCCTGAATGCATTCTTTGCCGCTGTTTCAGGAACATGATTCAGATAAAGAATCTCAGTTTCTCATAATAAATGGTAACTTGTGGCCTTACATTGCTTAAAGAAGAGGGTCTGGGAAACACCCAACAGGCATGGATTTCTTGTAAGAGAGTGTGGCAAAAAGGAAAGGAATATTCTCATCTTCATGTTCATGATAGATGTAGTAGGCATGAATTATGGAAAGGAAGATTCATGAATTACTTGACATGACTCCAACATCTTCATTGCCGGAGGTTTTGTGCCTGCTCAGTCAGAGAAATTGTCCAGATGATTAATTTCTTTGCAGATTTCAAGATTTCTCCCTTCAGATTAGCTTGGCTGTATTTTTTTCCAACACGTTTGCTTGTATCTGACCAACAAGTTCAGTCCTAAATGCAGTACTGGCCGTATTATAGAACTCAAATCTTACTTTTAACAGCATTAAATTAAATATTTGTTTCTTGTTGCTTGAGTTAGCCATGTGCAGAAAGACAATTTGGGTGATTTTGTCATGACATAAAAGGTCTCTCTTTCTCTACTCCTTTAGTCCCTGCTCAAATAACCCTAATGTAGTCAAATGGATGTTAATGCAAAAGATAAGCTTCTGTGTTTCAGATGAAGGTGGAGGAAACTTGTTCTCAGAAGGATCTCTTTGGGAAAAGAATAACTGAAAATGGGACTGAAAAGGACAAGTGCTGCCTCACTCTTTTAGCTCTACAGTTGTTGCCTGCGCAGTACTGTGCATCACATTTATGTCATCTTTATTCACTGCTTGGAATATGTTCCAGATGTTCCAGTAACTTTCACGTCTCTCCTTGCTAGTTTACCATAATGATAGAGATTTAACTAATGGAGGCCAAATTCTGCTTCCATTGCTCCTTATGCAACCACACTGCAGCCTGCTTCCCCCACACATCTAAGCATTGGAGTTGTGTATCTCGACCCTGTATTTTCCTTAAAGCAGTGTGTGTTTGCTATTTAATTGTCTTGTAATCAGGCTATCTGGGATATGCTCTTTAGAGTGTTACATGTAGGAAAAATTACTAATAATAGATTTATGTTGCTATGGAAGCTATATATCTCTCTGTCTGCAGGATTCCCTAATGGAGACTGAGGGTGTTAATCCACAAGACCTTATCTTGATAGTCCCCTTGAATGTGCACATAAATCTCTTATTGCATTCTCTTTCCATCATTATAGATTTTTTTGTTTGCCAGAAGACTTTCCTTCAACCCTTAGTTCTTCCTGGACAGCCCACAGTTCAGCATCATTGCTGGGATTATTCTCAGTTATAAGCCAATGAAGAACTTGAGTTTTGCGCCATATAGTTCTTCTGATGGCTTTGGGTTTTTTTTGTTTTTCTTTTTTTTTTTCCCTCCTTGTAGCTCAGGTGGCAGTAATCCTGTGAAAGGACATCTATATTACTAACTTACCTGGGAGAACTTCCACCTTTGCAGAACTTCTTGAGAAGATGTCAGTAGTGGAGGTTCAATTAATAGAGGTACATCTCAAATGAGTAACAGAAATTTTTACTGCTGTGTCACGCAGACTTGTATTATAAATAGTCTTGTCATCATTGCTTCTTGTTCCAAGATCATCATGGCGTAATACTCTGTGTAGAACAGAATTGAATTATGGCCAAAATGTTTCTTTGGTTGATTATTCACTGTATTATGTATTATTTCAGGGTTCCCATGGTAGTCCAGCAATGGCTGGTCTTAAAATAAAAATAGCTGTGTTACACTCCGGAAGACCAGTTTTACAGATCGTATTACCTACTGTGTTGTGATAAGGGGTAATAATTAAACACAGAGGAAGCCCTTAGTAGCAGACCTTACATCAGTTCTATATGACTGACTCGGCTGTGACAACAAGCAACTTCCTGCTGTGTTCACGCATTGCAGTGTGTTGTGAATCTCTTGGGGGGGACCTGGGTACCCTTAATCCCTTGATTCATGACCAAATTCATGGAGTTCAGATCATGTTGCGACTTGCAGGATCAGCCATTCAAGCTCTTGTTGCTAATTAATATATAAAATACTTCCACAATTTGTGATATTGCTACAGAAGAAGGAGGGCCTGGAACACTCAAATCTGGAAGATAAATTGGGATCCCTTCCGGTCTGTTCGTGTATCATTATGCCTGCCCCAAAAAGAAACCTGTAACTCAGCAGCATTGACTAAAGTTGTCTCTAAAATTGTATTTCCTGAGGTCAGGATTCTAACAGTTTAAATTAACTGATTAATAGATTAATGAAGATGAGCATTTGGTCTGAAATCTTGTAAGCAAATACACTTTAGAGATTATTAGAGAAGTTGGGAACTAACATTGAGTTCCAGGTTAAGGTAGTTGCTTTCTTCAGATTGAATGACTGATTTAAGCAGGAGGAGGAGTACATCTAACACAAAGGGACTGCTTTTAAAATGAGAACATGACCTAAATATGTGGACAGAAAGAGAAGGAAAACCTTCAAGGAATGCCTGTTTGGTGAGTTACAAGTGAAAGGTGAGAATAGTGATTCTCAGTAGTGCAGAGCAAATACCCCATATCTCATGAAAGAGCTAAAAATATTGTTACCATTGTCCACTCCTGATAATTCTTCCTTTATATAATATCATATCCAACTTCTGATTCATATATGCAAGCGGAAGACTGAAGTGAAATTAGCATAGAGAATTGGGCTGCTGTTAAATTATCTGTGTAGAAAATTGCTGGGTTTTGTGTTTGTCTTTTTTTAAAATCCTTAACATAGTTTTCCAAATGTAATTCAAAATTATTGCACCACTTATTCTTAAAATAATTTTAAAGGGCTGCAGTGCATGAGGTTGGGATTTACAGAGTCCTGCCTTGAAATCTTCCATCTTCAGAACAAAACCAAGTCAAACTTTTGTAGGAGTTTTCAGATGTTCTGGAGGGTTTCCGCTACCCTCACATTTTCCTTCTTTTCAGCTTCCTTTCAGCTGCTTTGGTTTTTTTTTATTTTTTTTGCTAGATCTCCAGCCAGATTTGGCAGGCCTAGGGGGAATAACTGCTATCCGCACAATTCCGATCTGTCCTTCATCTTAGATTATCTGTGCTCTGTTACTCAAAACAAGGCATTCCCTATGAAGAAAAGGAACTCAGGTCAAAAGGAGGCACATTGTGTAACACAGTTCGTCCCACCTACAAAAATAAATATTTTTAGCTGCTTCAGTACTGATTTGGGGAAGTGGTCTATGGCTTGGGTCTACAGAGCAGCATGTGGTTCATGAGTCTTCCCACAACCTTTCAAGTCACCCTGAAACATAGAAGACTGAAAAAGGTCAAAGGCAGGCCTCCAGAGAGAGCATCAATGGGCTGTCTCTGCTCCACCATGACCTGTTTAGGATTGTTGCTTGTAGGTAGCGAAGTCTTGAGAAACAGAATGACATCACTTTTAGTTGTGGAAGGATTTGCAGTATTCTTCATTTTTGCTGCTACAAGATGGGCTTAAAAGATGAGACAGGACTCTATTTGTTGAAATCTTCCTGTATTCTGCTCCGCAGTATGTTTTGCAACCATGTATTGAATATTAGATTTCTGTGCACAGCAGTTGCAGATAACATTCATCTCTATATTTATAACTGATGAACTTTAGGGAATTCTGTGCTGCAGAGTAAGTTACTTTAGCCCTCAATGTAACACTGAAATCATTTGCCTAACTACAGGGAAGCTCATTTCCCCTACTTTGCTGGCAGCAACATACAGAACATCCAAAGAGAACTGACTCTTTGCTTCTCTGTCCTACTTTGCACGTTGTATGAGCATAGGCCAGGAAACTATCCTGATTTCTGTGGGACTGTATGTCAGACAGGGATAGATGGAGAACTTATATTCCCACTGTATCTCTGGAGCCCTTTTCTGCGGCTTTGGAGAAGGAAAATATGATGATTGCTTTATACTTGTCTAGAGAAAAAATCTAGTCTATATTTTAAGATTTGACTTTGTAGTGGGTCCAGTTGCCTACTATCCCTATCACAGATTTCCTCTGTGAATTTGATTAATCCTTTAGTTTTTTTATGCCTTTTTGTCCTTCCATGAAAATGGGATAACAGCATGTGTGGTACCGGGTAGGCAGAGTACAGAAGGAGGTTGTCAAATGCTTGGATTTGATATCAGGAAAGGTGGATAAAAGAGAGTGTCTAGCAGAGATTTTGGGGGGTGCTTTTTTCTCTCTTTTTGATCCTACAGAAATTTCACATGCTACTAACATGAAATAACACTTTTTTTTTTTCCTTAAGACAGCAATAATATTAGGAAGAAAAGAGGATTATAATTCTCTCATTTCTTAGCTACTTCATAAGGATATAAATTCCCTTCTAGAACCAGTGAGTTGTCTTGGAGCAAAAATCATCTTTTATTCTACTATTGTTTAAAAATCCAACAATGCACTGTTAATTTGTTACTGCGCCACCCAGGCAATGCAAAGGAAGTCAGGAAAAAGTCCACTTGGAACCCATTTGGAAAGAATTGGTTTCATGGAGCTATTTTTAGCCCTTGGATATATGTTAAGAGCAAAGTTAGTACTCTTATTCTTCTGGGTCTTCCATGAATTGTGATTCTAAGCATTGCCAAAACTATTACTTTACCATTGTTTTCAAATTTTTCATGAGCTTGTTGCAGCAACCATTGCCCAACTTTATTTCTTCAGAAAAAAAAAACCAAACCATTTGTGAAAATATTTGAATCACACTTTCCTAGAAGTGTACCACATATTTGAAGAAGTAATTTCCTGCTGTCTTTTCTTTTTTTTTTTTCCCTTTGTACAGATGCTGATAGCATTGAATTAGAAAGAACGTAAGGGTATTCTTCCATAGTACTTGCATTATGAATGAGTATTTCCTATTTGTTAAATAGTGGCATGGAAAAAACACAAAGGACACTTAGTAGGGTAGCTTTTTTCTACTCACCGTAGCTGATTCATATTTTTTTTGTACCAGTTACATTGTTTGGCATTTTACTTATTTCTTGCAATAAATTTTCATTTATATAATACTGTACAGTGTAGAATTAACTCTATTCTAGACTATTCCAAACTAGACTGTTTGGTTGAAGTTATGTTAGAAGAATAGTTGTGCTTGATAAAGGAATTCTTGGATAACTGAGATCATGCCTGATTTATGTTTAAACTCAAAGACAACAAATTCTTGAGAAACTAATGATGTACCATATAAGAGAAATTATTGCGGTTTTTGAATTGCTTTACTTATTAATTGTGTTGCAACTTTTTTCAGCTTTTGGGTGTTACTTGAGCTACAAAAATGGTTCGGTTTACTTCTGGGTTTTGCATAATGTTAATTCTACATAATTCTTGGGTTTTTCAAATCGTGCTCATTTGGTCACTGGAATACTGTAGCACATCAGCAAGCTCTAATAAAAATGCTTATATGTGCTTAATGCTCATGTTTTTGAAGTCATTGCTTTTATGAGATGTAGAGCTCATTTTTAGCTTCCCTTTAGAGGAGTAATAATTAATGAAAATAGAGACAGTCTTGTATGTGCAAATGGCACATTATAGAGACATTTTACTTCCATTAAGTCAAATCATTTCAAGGGTATTGCCATTTTATCTCATAGTCCAGAAAATGTTTACGATGTTCTAAAGTCACTTTAAGCTACTGTGGGCAAGGGCAGATAAATATTTACTGTGGTTGTTCACATATATTTCTTCTTTATCATACTTCGAAGTGGAAAGTGACATTGGCATTCAGTAAAACCTCAGCTCAGTTGCTGAGGTTGTGGCCATTGTAGCTGGTGCTCAGTTGTAGTCGTAGCGCTTGGGCTCTGGACCAGGTGGGAGAGTCCAGAGAGGAGAAGATGATTTAAAGTTTGAAGAACTTGCGAGGGAAAAAGGGCAAGAATAATCTCTCATTGTGTGTCTGAACAGAGCATGAAGTAACAGATTAAATAGAAGCAAGGTAGGCTTTATGTAAGGAAAGAAAGGACTAACACTAGTGGACGACATACCACAAGAAATAGCAAAGGAGGTCTGGAGGGTGGGGAAAAAACTAAGTGATGTGGTTCATTCTAGTTTATTTTCTATAATTCCGTAGGTTAGAGATAACTCTGTTGTAAGTGTCCCTCTCAGTGTAACTTTCATGACTTCTGCTCCCAGGATGTTTGCCAGGGATCCCACATTTATGTGGCAGAAAACAAGGTAGAGCACATCTTGTGGGGTGAACTCTCTTACTTCTCACAGGCAACTATTGAGGGAAGGTGCCCTTATGTCTGCTTTGCTCTTGGGAAGCCGGTAACTTCTGGTGAGGAGGTTGTTAGCACTCAGGTCTAACTAAATAATGTGAAGTAGCCAGTTTTCCAACGAGACCTGGACAGGCTGGAGAGCTGGGCCGAGGGGAACCTCATGAAATTCAACAAGAGGAAGTGCAAGGTCCTGCCCCTGGGGAGGAACAACCCCACGCACCAGTACAGGCTGGGGGCTGAACTACTGGAAAGCGGCTCTGTTGAGAAGGACCTGGGAGTGCTGGGGGACAGCAAGGTGACCCTGAGCCAGCACTGGGCCCTTGTGGCCAAGAAGGCCAACAGTATCCTGGGGTGCATTAAAAGGAGTGTGGCCAGCAGGTCGAGAGAGGTTAACCTCCCCCTCTACTCTGCCCTGGTGAGACCACATTTGGAGTGCTGCGTCCAGTTTTGGGCCCCCAAGTTTAAGAAGGATGTGGAACTGCTTGAGCAAGTCCAGCAGGGAGCTACCGAGATGATGAGGGGACTGGAGCATCTCCCTTATGAGGAAAGGCTGAGAGACGTGGGTTTGTTCAGCCTGGAGAAGAGAAGACTGAGGGGGGATTTCATCAATACCTGTAAATATCTAAAGGGTGGGTGTCAGGACAATGGGACTGGGCTCTTTTCAGTGGTGCCCCGTGACAGGCCAAGGGGCAATGGGCACAAGTCGGAACACAGGAAGTTCCAGCTAAACATGAGGAAAAAACCCTTTCCTGTGAGGGTGCCAGAGCAGGGGCACAGGCTGCCCAGGGAGGCTGTGGGGTCCCTTCCCTGGAGACATTCACACCCCGCCTGGACGTGTCCCTGTGCCCCCTGCTCTGGGTGTGCCTGCTCAAGCAGGGGGGTTGGACAAGATGATCTCCAGAGGTCCCTTCCAACCCCTGCCATTCTGTGATTCTGTGAAGAGAAACAGGATTTAGGTGGAGAGCTTGAGGCTTTAGCTAGATTGAACTTCTTTAACTTCTGTTTGCCTACTAGTTTTGTTCCCAGATGTACTATAGAGGAAGTGGGGTACACGGGTGTTACTGACTGGGAGAGCAGGCAGTTTTAATGTTTTATGGTCCTGAGAAACTCCTGTCATGCCATTGTGCTTGTGATCTTGCTAGACGTGCTAAAGTCCAGTTATTTTGTTTATTTTTACTAGCTCATATATTAATCCAGTTCTTTGACATGCAGATAAGTCTGTAAAAACAAACTAATAACAATTACTAATTTTGAAATTACAAGGCTTTTCTAATAATTTTTGTAAAAAATATTCATTTCCAAATAAATAAAACCTTTTTGTTTCTCCCCAATTTTGTTTCCTCTTCTTGATAAGAAAGATGTGAATATAAATGTTTCACTGACAAAATTTTTTTTGACTGAGAAATAACAGATGTTCTTTTTTGGCATCAAGTTTCATTTTGAAAAAGTAATAAATCTTTAGTAATTTTTATTAGATAATTTGTACCTGTTCAAATCATTCACATAACTGCAGTATTGGAGTTATCTTATAATATTATAATAGTTTTTCATTAATTTATTCAGGAGTTGAAAAACTTGGGATTTTAAGAACATTGTAAGAGTTATCCTTCCAGAAATCTGTTGACAGTCTAAAAGCATCTTTTATATAAGCTAGTAAAATGGTAATTCAACCTAATAACTAGGAGAACAATGGCATTTTGCTAACTTTTAAAAAAATCATAAATGAATGAGAGAATATAATAAGGTTGAAAAATACAGGGTTATGACATTAATGTGTGCTTTGTTCATTGATTTGACAAGTGTTTTTGTTCTAATTATGTCAGTTCCAAATATACCCGTGAAAGCATTAGTGAAATTAGATTTCATTACAGTCCCCAGCTGTTGAGTAGTTAAAATGAAGAAAATCTACTTTCTCTAGGTCCAAATACGGCACTGCATAGTGTGAATGGATGAACAGTTCTGTGACAATTTCATAACAGTCCTTGAAACAATATTATAATTTCAGTTTAATTGAATCAATTTTGTTTTACACCTTTTTCTGGCTTGTTTACCAGAAAATCATTACACTTCACTTAAGTGGCTGTCTAGTGTCTTCATACTATTTATCCCTCTTTCTTATTTAATTATGTCTGTTGAAGCTTTCAGGTAATTTCCTGGTGGACGCTTACAGTTTTCTCAGATACGTTTTGTTCCATGTGGCTTTGAGCGCTGATAAGGGTATTGGTTCTTTCAGTAGAAGTTGTCATTTTCTGACATTTTTCTGAAAAAAATTAATTTTGAATAGTTTTTTGATGCAAAGATGGAAGCTGTGTCCCTCAGAGAACAGGATAGCGTGTGTACAGTGGTTTTTCCAGTACATGTAAAACATCATGGAACTCCACTGTTCTGATGAGTCAGGAGGGCATGGGAACTGTTTGGTGTCACGGCAAAGAAAAGGAGGTTGAATACTGACTGACAGCTGATCCATTAGAGCATCTTTTCTCCCTGTAATCTAACTCTTGCTATATTTGTTCAGCTAGGATTGTGTGTTAGCAGAGCTTCAGCATCTGTCCTCAATCTCAACTGCTGCCTGGTCCTTCTACCGATGTGCCGTGTTCTCTTGGCCTTCCTGCGAGGATCTCAGAAGGTAAGCACTGTCCTCAGAATGCAGCAGTTGAGAAGAGGGCCCTGGTCTCTGTTTAGTCTAAAAATAATAGGAAAAAAAATCTGTTACATCCCTGTTTATTATACAGTATGTGCCTGCATGGTGCAACTATCAGACATTCAGACTAGATTCATGACTCTGTTGAAGACAGTGTCCTGGATGGTATTGTCTGGCTTGTTTGGACTCGTGAGGAATGTTTCTTCAATGCATTTCTGAAGGACAGGGAGGTTGCTGTGGAACTGTAATCAGTCGAAGTCTCCTCCTTCTTTCCCAACTCTAATATAAAAGACATCGTGTCCTCTCTACTTCCTGTTAGAATTCAAAAAACCAAAAAGAACTTTTACTCGGCATGACCAGAAGTGTCCTACTGGGGATGACAGAAATTCAAATTAAAAAACCAACCTGATATATTTGTTATCAAGGGAGAAAAAAAAAGTTCTGGCAAAGCTAAGAGGCTTTGTTTTCTGTACCAGCATTCAGTAAACAATAGTTTAGCTTGTTTGTGATTTGCCAGTTGCTTTTTACAGAAATATAAATAATGCATTTGAGGAACATCTGTGTATTCTAGATGATTGCAAATTGAACCTATGTGTTCTGCTCATCTTCTGACTGTGCCTGTAAGATTTGATGCCTATAGATACATATATGTATGCAAATATACCTTTCCATCTGATTCTGTTCACTAAAGAATCAGTGACACCTACAACAATTAGTGCTGGAATTACTAAATTTTAAGGCCAGAGGGAGATGACTTTATGTGCTCTTCACATCTCTGTAATACAGATCCAACTGCACTTTCTTCATTAAGACCTCAAAATTGGCTCATTGACATAATCCTGTAGTTTTTAAATTCAGGTACTCTGCTTGCAAGGGCGTTAAACCCAGTAAAAGCTGAAGTTGCTATTATATTACCTCAGTTGCTGCTAGTATTTTTTTCTTTGCTTTGTTTTAGAAGAGAGATTGGTTGAATTCTTCTCTTATTAGGTTGTCAGCAGGAAAACCAGAAGGCTGCTAGATAAAAGTAAAACTTTCCATGTGATGTGTGGTGTTACAATATGCATCTTTTCAGGTGAGATCTTATTGTGCTGAGCAGCAGCTTGTTCGGGAAACACACTGAAGCAGTACTTTGTGGTTTTTCTTGCACAGTACATTTGGGGGTAGTCTTGCTCTGCGCTTCCCTGCCTTAAAGTGTGAATGCTTTCTTGGATGGATGTGGGATTTGGTTTATTTTTCCTTTAAACACATGGGTTTACATTCTAATGCCGAGCCCTTCCTTAAAATTCCAGTTTCTGAAAGGACAGGTATATGAGATCAGGTCAAAATCTGCCATTACAGGTTTTACTTTCTTGTAAAATTTACATTTGTATCAAGTCTATATGTACAATAAATGTACATTTACATTTACATCTTGTAATTTTACATTTCTATTACACTCGAGGGATTTGAGTGAAGAAGCAGGGTGCTACAGGCTTATCTGCAGAAGAGGGAGCAGTGGAGACAAATACCCAATTAGGTGAAAAAGGAATATTCTTGGGTGACCTTTGAATGTTGTCTCCCAGCTGAAGAATTGCCCTACAAAAATGATTGCTGCAGTGTTAAAAAAATCTTAAAATACATACAGCTTTCTGCCATGAATATCTATAATCTGATTTACTTTAGAAGAAGAATTCCTTAGTTCCCGGGTGCATCTCATGCAGGTGATGTGATTATAGCTTGGCATCTGGGTAACCACTTTTCTTTACTTCATAGGAACATCTATCTCTTGTTTACGGATCTCAGCTTTACTCTGGTTTTTTTTAGTCTTACATGTTGCTGCTCATCTGGTGAACGCTCTTAACTTCTCTGAGAACTACAGTGAAGACTTTCTGGCACTCAATGCAGCGAACTATCGTGGTGAGGTGAGACAGATGTCCTTTCATATTTTGCTTTTAGGTATATGATTTAAATATACAATTATTTTTATATTAAATTCCACTGTATGATCCATCCTGTAAGCTATACACTGCTGCCGTTTTGTGCACTGAAAACTCACCACCAAGTGCATTGCTGTGGATTTTACTTCTTTCTCTGGACAAATAATGTATTAAGCACTTTTTGTTTAAGCCAGCAGGATTCGGTCCTACTGGATTATGAGGTGGAGAATGCTGTCATCGAGTCCTTTCAGTTTGTACCCTGTTCTCCTGCTTTTCTTCTTCTGCTTCTCTCTGTTCCTTGGGTGGGCCTGGTTGAGACACTTCTGCTGTTGTTTGGGAAAATACATTCTGCATTTGCACTATTTAGAATAGAGCAGTGTGTGCCGTGTACTGGGGATTTGAGGGTAGGGAGATCTGAGACTGATTCTGCGTTTTGAAACTGCAGTGGGAACTGGAGTATATGTATGCCAAGGGTGGAATTAGTTATCTATCTGCATGAACTGGGGTGGAAGCTGATTTCTACTTAGGAAATACTTGGTTTACATGACTTCTCTGACTGTGGTGCAGATGCCTTGAAGGCATACCAGAGTCCTAGTCCCTCCTCCAGTTGCTTGCTTATGCATTTGGCACTGGAGAGATATTTGCAGATTTTAGGACTAAGACCAGAGCCCAGGACTCTTTCTCCTTTGGGCTACAGTCAAGTTCTCTCTTGTTCCTATTAATACTAGTCTCAAATCTGTATTCCTTTTCTACCAGCTTCATTAGGAAATATTTAGAATGACCCTATCCCAGCTGCATCCTTCCTGGAAAAGGAGAGCTTGACTCAGCCCAGGCTCATAAGGACCAACAACCAAGGTCTTCTACTCCCTTGGTGAATGATTTAATCACCGAGGTATTCTATGGCAGACAGACATGCCAACACCAACTATTGTGCTGAGGTTCTGGATTAAACTTGAATGTCTGCATGTGTTAGGAGTGGTCTGATAGACTTAGCCTCATCAGGAACATTAGCAGAAGCTTGTCCCAGGCAAGAATGTGCCAGGGTGTGAATGTCAGCCTGTACTGAGCAGCTTTAGGAATTTTGCAATAGAAAATATAGATAA
This sequence comes from Phalacrocorax carbo, assembly GCF_963921805.1. Classification (NCBI taxonomy): domain Eukaryota; kingdom Metazoa; phylum Chordata; class Aves; order Suliformes; family Phalacrocoracidae; genus Phalacrocorax; species Phalacrocorax carbo. Next base: position 208,547,460 of record NC_087513.1, read on the forward strand.
TAACAAGCTTTTAGTAACTCTAGGATCAAAACCTCCCAGATTTTAGGTACTCTAGTAGCTTTTGAACCTTTGTGCTTGAATTCCACTTAAACTTGTTTTTTAACTATGGTGGGCAGTCTGGATGCTGCTGTCTTCTTCTGTATATGGGTGCACACGTCTGGATGCAGACAAGGTCAGGGAGAGGGACACTTTGTTTTTCCTGACCTGTGTGAAGACTGCTCACCTCCCCTCCATGCATTTTACTGCAAGTTAAAAAAAAAAAAAAAGTTTTTCTTCGCAGTGAAGGCAAAACCTCACAAAACATAGGGCTCGGGGGAGTGAGGCGCTTTCCTGTGAGGTTGATATATTCCCTCTTGCTTTCGTGTGGTGAAGGACACAAGAACATCTGGCCTTGTATTGTCAGCTCCGCTGAGTTCAGTCCTGCTTCACTGGAGTCCACTGCAAATGTCTTGGTGATGTAACTGGCAGTAAAATGTTTGCCCCAGTCTTTCATTTAAATTCAAAATCTCTCTCTCTCTCCTGCTCCCCTCTGTCCTCCCAAAGGTATGAGGTAACTGAGTACAGTTAGGCTTTCAAAAAATAATTATTTGTTAAATTATCTGGATCCTAATTTTTCATAACAGATCGGAACTGTCTTCATTGAGGGAATGCAAAGGTTAAAGGTTTAGTTTATGTTGAACTGCAGTCAGGGAAAACTGCTACCAAATACCAAATCCATTCCTGTGTGCAAATTTAGGGATTGCTTATGCCATTGGGCACGTGAGCTTTATGAGCTATTTTATTATTATTATTATTATTATTATTATTATTATTATTATTATTATTACATTACTCGTATGGATATAAAATCATATATGTTGATCTTTTTTTTGGCCTGCCTGTTTTTCAGGACCCGAGGAAACTGCTTTTTGCTACTGGTAAGTGCATGGCAAAACTGAATGAGAAAGTTTGCTGTTTCTCATCATCACTCTCCAGACAAAACATTTTAATCCTATGTTCGCATGCTCCATTTGCTGTATCTCAGCTAGGCTGAGATATTATTTGTGTTAATATAACCTGGGTTTGCTTATCCAATAGTCAGGAGGGAGGAGTTACATAAGCCCTGTAGTAGGATGAGCAGCATCTTCAAAGCTGTTGTGTACAGATGAGTCAGTGGAAAATCATCAGTTTCAAACAGAGATTCTGCATAATATTAAAACCAAATTCCTAAATGATCCAATTTCTAGAAAAAGAAACACAACAGAAAAAGCAGTCTTCTTGCTTCAGCTGGTTTATTTAAGGGTTGGTTTGACTTTAGAGCCATCTGAACTGATACATGGGAATCAAGCTTCAACTCTCATAAAGAATAAATATGCAGAGAAAGTTTTGGTGCAGGAATTTAGAAGGGAGGAACATTTGAGTACGGAGGAGTAGGCACAAGCCTGAGCTGTAGTGCTTCACAAACACGTAAAGGTCCTTTCTGAGGTCATCTCTCTCTCGATCAAATGCAGAAATCCCAACTTGATAGCATTTAGGGCAAAGTCCAAAGGAATCAGTGTGGACAGCAATAAATGGGGTTCTAGACCTGTCAATCACAATACAGTTACTATAATTGGCGGCCTGTGGGAAAGGGCTTTCCAAAACCCCAAGGTGAGGTTTAGATCAGTTAAGAGTAGAGGAAGTGAGAGAGTGAAACGATAGAAATTGAGGTACAAGTTAACTGCTAGCTGGAAATATGTCAGGTAACTGGTGTAGTTAGTGAATCAGTGACGGAGGCTTGAAAGAAGGTAACTCACAGAGGAGAGAGTTAAATATGAGTAGGGAGAATCAGAACAAGCAGCTAGTATTATATTTAATATCTTAGATAAAGGAGAAGGACTTGGGGTGCAGAATGAGTTTAGAGGCTCCATGAAATACTGTCGCAGCTTCTGGGGACATTGTGAGAACTCTCTAGTTGAGCAGACGACCTGCAAGGTGGAACTTCCTTTACCTTCTGACAGTCATGAAAATATTGCATTTTCAAAGCTTTGAGCACATTGTTGCAACAAGCAGTTATTCCAAGTCATCTTAAATTTAAAATTACTCAGATCACTCCCCATCCTAACAACTGGTAAATATCATGTATTATTCGTGCTGTGGGGAGGGCTCAGACAGGGACCAAGATTTTGCTGCACTGCGACCTGTACAAATATGAAAAAAAAAAAAAAGGGTCTCTTCCCAAACAGTTCAGAACTAGATTTATTGGTTGTTTCTTTTTAACACAGTGAAGAAAAGGAATAAGGAGTTGGAAAGATTTACAGTGTGATGGCTTTTCAGATCAGTCCAGGAAAGAACCTCCTTGCTTAAGGGTGTGAGGCTGGCTCTGGGAGGAACAAGTATTCAAGACTATACTTGGTGGAGGAAAAGAGAGACAGGGACAGGGAGGAGAGAAAACACTAAAACTACACTGATGAATTGGGGGAAGGTAGTGAGTCATTTCATGTTTGCAGTTTGATGGAGAAATGAATTGAAGAACTGGATGTAAAAGGTGACCTGTGGCTCGAGTGACCATGTAGGAAGCTGAATCAAGTGCTCTACTGCACTTGGATTGGAAGTATTTGTGTCAGAGGGGAGACTGATTGCACACTACATATCAAATTAGAGTAAGAAAGAAGAAATAAAGTAGGAGGCAACAGAAAGAATGCATATTTTCTATTGCAACTCTTTTAATTGTAACCTTTGCATGAAGGGGTGAAATTATGTTCCTTATGCAGTCCATGACAAAACTTCCATTGATTCTAAGACCAGGATTTTTCCTGCGGTTGGTAAAACTGAGGAGTGATTTAGGATGTATCAGATTTTAGGTATCAGACTTTTCAACAGGTGGATATTGAGAAGTTTATAAAAAGATAAGATTTGAAAATGTCTAAAGACTCTAAAATCACAATCAATTATTTAAAAAATTAGCTTGTTCGTGTCGTTAGGATGTGATCCTGTATAAGATCCTGGACCATTAAAACCTGTGGTTTTGCCATTTATATCCATGAAAGCTGGTTGAGATGCTTATATTCTGGCACTAAACCAGCACTTACTTAGCTTTGTGCTTGGGGATTGGCCTGACGGACTTTCTTTAAATCCAAACATGTGGCTTTTAGGGTGACTGGGCACCATGCTTAAAAACTATCATTCTTCAAGACTAAAAAAGTTTTTGTAATGCTTCATGGATTTTAGGCTCTTAATTCAGATCTTTAATTCCTGCGATGGCAATTTTGAAGATAAGGTGCTCAGGAAATGTGATAACTTTGGGATTTTTCTAATCTATCTACAGGCTGATGGCTTACTGTAACTTATAGGTAGGATTCTACTTTAGGACGAGAGGAATCATGCTGTAGAAATACTTGTGTCTCTCCTTTGACTTAAAAAAGAGCTGAGGATAGACTAGTTCTGATCTGAGTCTGCATTTGAGCAGATGAGTCCAATCCCTAATGTTTTTAACCTTTCCTTCTCAAATGCTGGCTGTAGATCACTCTCACAGACCTTGCACTACGGGCAACAATTTCAAGCATGTTACAATGCCATGGAGAGTAATTTCAGGCTCCTTCTCATTCCAGAATGAAATGGGTTGGCAAACAATTATAGTGACAGCTTGCATAGAAATTGATTTGCTTGAAATTCTGTCCCTGACCAGGTTTTTAATTGTCACGTTCAACAGAGTTCAGGGTTTGGAATAAAAGAGGGATACAGAAACTTGTACAGCCAGTCTTACAAATAAACAAATAGACAGGATTTGTTCTGGGTTACCTGCTTAGAGACAAATGTTGTGAGCAAATGATTACAGGAGCAAAGACTGATAGGAAATCAGTGATGCATGGTGAAATTCAAGGAAAAAGGCAGTTTTCTCTGGGAAGGTGGGAAATAACACTTTCCTATCTAGTTTGGTATGTAAGTTGTCTTCAAGAGATAAATACATGCAAGAGTTTGACTGAATCATGATTAGCATGTCTAATAACTTCCACTTTCTTAAAAGGTAATAGGAGGCAAGTATGCCTCTTCACAGCTCAAATGTAAGTTATCTTATGTCTGTTTTAGTTCCAGGTCTGACTGGGGTCGTTATGGTGTTAGTATTATTCCTGATGTGCACAGCTTCTACGTATGCCATCAGGTAAGACTTAATCTGATCATTATGCTGAAAAATGCCATTTGAGTAATCATATTCTCCTGCTGATTAGAGGGAATGAAGAGTAAATGCCATACGAAGCAAGAATTATTTAAATGAGTGTTAAAAATACCAGTTTTCTTGCCCTACTTTTTTTTTTTCTACTAGCTTGCAGGTAAATTAGCACAGTGAATTTTGTATTCAAAAAAATCACAAAACCTGATTAAATTGCCATCAGAGAAAAATATATTGTTTGAGGAATGTGCTCAGTTAAAAATCTAGACCTTTAAAAATTCAAATAGTTCTTTTTTCCTGTTCATACAGGGAGGCAGTAAACTAAGCACATGGAAAGTTCTCTCCAATGCATAAGTTAAAAGTCCACTGCAAGTAAAATGAGATGATATCTTTATCTTAATTATTTTCACCAATTAATTGTAGTGACAAACTGTAAAGAAGGGCAACAAATAAAAAACAAACCAGCAACTAAGCAAACCGAGAAAGAATTGTGCTACTTAAGTCGAATGTTGCTTTTTTAAAGCTCTGCTTCTGGTTGTCAGATATAGTCTTTTTAATGTTGATTATAATTTTGAAACAGCAGTGCAGAATTGGCTCAGAGTAGTGCTGGGATTTCTAAAGGTTTGGTCCTCCAGTGGGTTCGTGTTCTGCACCAACATTACTGAACACAGACTGTGGTACATTTGAGTGGCCGGTACCTCGGAGGATCTAGCCCAACAGCGTAGCCTTTTTTAAGGCTTGGATTCTGCAATTGAACCATAAAAATCCCCTTGATTTTTGTAGCAGTCTCTGGTGAATTCAAAGACTGATTATGTAAATATGTCATCTCGATTCAGGAAACACTGAAGGGTATTTTAATTCCATATCTTCAAACATTAACGGTGCTCCACTGATGTAAGCTAGATATGCAGTTTGAACTTTGTTGAACTAATCCGTCCTTCCCGAGTAGCAATGTTATCAGCCGCTGATCCAAGAAAGTAGTTCTGCAAATGCTTGTGCACTTTTTGTAGACAAAGGTACTTCCAGGGTTGAGATGTCTGTGAGGAACTGTAGGCTACAGAAGTGTAGGATAAGATTGCTGCACAAGATGTCAGACATGGCTGCACATTACATAGTCCACACAGATGGCTCTACTTGCAAAAGAAAGCCAGTTTTGGGAAGATGGAAAAATAAAACAATTACTTCACTCTGCAGCAGTGAGCCAGAACAAAGTCCTGTTTTCTCCAAGGCCATGATAAATTAGAAAAAAACAACAGCATTTATAAGTGATTGAGAAAAGTAGGAAAATATATGTAGTGCAAACATATTCTTGGAAAGAATAATTTTGGGGTTCAGGCAACAAAGGTTTCCATCATTCAAAGTTACATACTTGTTACTTCCTCCTTCAGTTACTGTAAGTGCAAGTGCTTTCCCGTCTTTCTGTCATCTAGCCAGCAGAATCAAAGCCCTTAAAAGATCACCTGCATCTCCTCTTACTCTAGCAATAATTCTTATTTAGAAATTTTATCCCGGCTTCTCCCTCAGACATATGGCTCGAGCTTATCTTTATAGTGTGTTTTACTAAGGTAACAAGCTTCCATATGCATCTTTCTGTCCCTTTTCAATCTCTTTCCCTGTGGATTCTCGTATGCCTTATGATGGATAAGCTCACACTATAGTCTTAGAAAAATTAATTGTAAATGTTCACTTCTGTCAGAAAGTGGGCTTTTAAAAAAGTATTTCAGAGACTATTATACTCTTGGTTTTCAGCCCTAATCCGCTCTTGCACGCTGACCTGCTTAATCATTTCTTCCTTCATATATTCTTCCTGACATTTTTCTATGCATGGTTATCCTGCTATTTTCATGCCTTTACTTGTTCAGTAAACTGTGTAAGTATTAGGAAGATTGAATTAGCTGGTAATGTTTTAAAGGGGGAAAGTGAGTATTGTTTGAAAAATTTTCTAAATTTTTGCTGTCATACCTGAGAATTAGACCAACATTTGGTGTTCAACAGTTGTTTGTTGGAAGGGTTATGATGTTATTAGAAAATACAATAAATCCTGTGAGTAAATGTTGACATTTCTGCTAACTTTCAAATGAATGTTTTAAGACTATTTCCACTGAACACAATTACTAGTGACTTTGGAAATCATATATTTAAAGGATCGTTAAAATATAAGCGGCTCCAATGGTGTCTCTTTTTGTAATCAAATATTCCATTCTTGTGTTTCATCTTCTAAACTACCACATGAATCTCCTTTTTCAAAACTAGCTGTAACAGGGTTAAAAATTTTTCCAGAACTGTGCTGCTTTCTGTGTCACTTTCAAGCACAGTGACCTCCCCTTATACTTCTTAGTAAATTAACTCTTGCAGGTCTACACCAAAGTAGGCTAACCAAAATTAAAGTTATTCAACCTGGTCTTATCTTAGAGTTTTTTTGAGTTCCTAAGAAATGCATTCATTCTGTGAATAATGTCTATTTTAAGCCCTAAGAAGAAGGTAAAGTAATAAATGTTCTGAAGTACTGTAAAAATAGATACATAGCAGTAGAAAGATTGAGTGTATTAGAACACTACATGCATCTGCAGAACACACAGGTTAAGACAGATACAACCAAGAAATATAATTATTAAAATCTTGGAAAATATGCTTCATGGTAAGAGATTCAAGGATCTCCATCTCTTTAGTTTAAGGAGGTGAAGTTGAGAGGACTTGATTACATTTAGGGGAACTTGATATATGTGAGGAATCAGGATTTTATGGTAGAGTTACCTGCAGGAATGCTGAAAGAAGAATGATATGCGCAACTGGATGGAAGCTGACATTTAGACATATTCAGACAAGAATTGTACAGTAATTTTAATCAGCAATAATAATTAGCTGTTGAAAACAACACATCAGAAGCTGGGATTGACTTTCTATCACTGAAATTTTGAAAAAATTGGTTCATTCTGAAGAAAGTCCTCAAGAACCAATAAAAATTGATTCAGTGTGCATTGGTATTGTAGCAAGATACCAAATTAAACTGGAGATCCAAGACCTGTTTTGGGTCTGGGGCTAAATGGTATTCTCTTTGTGGCTTCTCATTGTGCTTCCACTCCCCTACACCATCATCCCTTACTTTCATCTTACTGATGTTCACTCCCACAACTCCTTACAGATATTGACTGCATGGAAATGCTGACCAGTGTGTGGGTAGTTAGATCTGGTTTGAGCAGCCTCAAGGAGGAGAAAGTGTTAGTGTGGTGCTGAATGGGGGAAGGATGGCAGGGTGGGGGTGGGGGTTCAGAGCCTGATGCTGTTGCTGGGTTCCTTAGACCTGCCCTTGCTTGGGTTTTATTTTGGTGGCCCTCAGATTATCAAAATACTTTTTTCTGTCTTGAGAAAGAAGACAAATAAGTCCTGTATTGACAGGAACAAATGCCGTATAGGTTTCAGGTGTATTGAGGCAAGGGTAGTTAGCTGTTTGTGTAAAAGGCCATAGGAGGGGAAAAAATTCTGAAAAAAAGTTAGCTATGTCAGAGGAGTAGCTTCTTAAACTATGTTTCCAGAGTTGAGATTGTTATTTATTTCATAATTGTTTTGGCTTATGTATGGGGACAGGTTTTTTGGTTTTGGAAGGGACTTTCCTGCCATGCTGTGTAGTGAGAGAGGTGTGTTTGTGTGCTATGAAGTAGAGTATTTTCTTAACCATTTGGTTGTTGTTTTTTGGTGACTATTTTACTCAAGAAAAAACAAACAGGCTTAACAGAAAGCAGTTCCAGATGGGCTTTGGTCTTGGTTCTGTTTACATTACCTAACAAATTACTGATGAAAGGAAGTCCTCTTTCCCCTCCACCTCTCCTGATCCTCACAGTGGTGATGTTCTTGTTCCTCTCAAGACCATCAGCCCTGCAGACTCACCGTATGTGGACTCCCGCCTCGAAAATTCTCCTACCTGTCCTTTTGTTGCCTTCTTGCCATAGTTCCCTTTCCTCCTGTGTCTCCTTCCAGTCCATACCCTAACAAGTGTGGTTTTACCTTCCCACTAGACTTTCTGCTGCTGTCTATGCTACCTGGTTGTATGTTGTACCAGTAGTGATGCATTAAACACTGCAGCACTGTATTGGGGCAGGGAGAATGCAAGGAGGCACTCACTGTAAAGAGGTTGAGTTTTGAGCCTGGAGACTGAAGGACTATTCTAGCTATAAGGATCTGATAGGGACTAAGTGGGACCTATGAAAGTAGTGAAGTCTCCTAATTTAGGAACAGTTCTTCAGCTAGCTATGTACTTCTGTGTCCTTCATCTCTCTCAGCTTTTCAGTTCTGTGCCAGTCATCTGTTCTTCCCAACACTTAATTGCTTGTGAGTGCAGTGTGTCTGTAGGAATATATACTGGGCTTTGACTATTCTACATGACTACGTGGTGTATAATGATGTCCAGTTTGCCCAGATCTGCTTTTAATTAGCAGTGATTTCATCTGAGTGAAACAGCATTGAACCATGGTTTATCTTTTCAGGGTTTCAAACTATGACATCTTCTGGTATACACACAACCTTTTCTTTGTCTTCTATATGCTGCTGATGCTGCATGTTTCTGGGTAAGTAAATGGAAAACACCATCCCTTTTCCTGAAGCACAGCCAGAAAGAGCAGTTCCCTTGATTACTGCCTTTCCTGAGCTCACATATGCACAGTGGGCCAACGTCTTGACAAGGCACTATGGTCTTCAGTTTTTCAACAGGTTATTGTTTAAATAAGGTTCAGACTGGAGCTAGAACTGTGTGTTACTACAGCCAGCTAGCACAAAATCCTTCACTTTCAAGTTTATTCCTTGTTCATGTTACCAGCTTCTAGTGGAAAATCAAGAAAACGTTATTGTTTCTTTTCTGCCCCCTCTTACCTGGCTGCTGAGAGGAGAATGTGAAGCAAAGTTGGTTATCCGTTTCTCTTTCCTCTGTGCATTCCATTTTGACTCCTAAGGAGAGGGAAGGGAAGGTCTCTCCCTAATTTTTGCTTCCTTATTGCAATAATAGAAAATTTACTAGTTTTTCTACTTGTTTTCACAAACATCAGACCAGTGTTCATGTGCCATGAAGCTGGTGGTCGGGTCGGTGTCTGGCACAAACAAGCCCAGCTCTACTGCGACGTAAAGCAGCTTCCACAAGTTACGACGTGTGAAAATCTGGTCTGTTAACGTCTCTGAAATTTCCTTTGTGGATGTAAGTGCGGAGATTGGTATAGGGAAGGGAAGGTGTATTTGAAGAAGTTTTATTTCTTCAAGTCATCAAACTTCTATTGAAACATGGGGTGCTGGAATGTCTGTGTGACAATCAGCACTGCTGCTTAAAGTAAACAGTGAAAGGTAATTAGGCCTAGCAAGGTCACAGTAGGGAATATGTTGTTGAACAAAACAAATCTGGTGAACTGAAATAATAAGTTCAAAACAATTGAAACTCCTGGACACAGTTCCAGTTCTCTGTGGGTTTGTTTGGGGTTGTGGTTTTTGTTTTTTTTTTTCCTGTGGCATAGCTCATAACCATAACTGGAGAAGATGGATCTAACCTATTCTCCCCATCTGGGGACAGGATGAACTTTTGCTAGATTATTCTTGACAGGTGTTCGTCTAACTTCTTGAAAACATCCGGTGACGATCCTCTAGCCTCCCTAGGCAATCTGTTCCAGTGTTTGACTTTGCAGTATTTTTCATGTCCAGTTTAATTCACCTCCTCAGTGTATTATCCTTTGCCCATTGTCTTCCTAACCATGTAGCCACTTCATGAAAGAAGTAGTCTAGTTGGAGAGGTTCACAAACCAAGGCTGCAGGAATACACAAAGCATTAAACAGGCATCTTCTTGTACACAGCCTTCTTAATACTGAGTTGGAAAGCCTTTCAGTGCGAATTTGAAAGAACTGAGTGTCAATTAAAAGTGGGAGAAGAATGAGTCATGAAGAGTGGGAGTCAGTTCAAGTTTAAGATGCCTAAATGTAGGTGTCTCCGTGTTTTCTAAGTGTCTGTCTCCCATTATAGTCTAATGAGTTCTAATAAATACAGTCAATGGAGCCCCGGGAATGCTTCAGCTAACATGCTGATACAAAAATCTATATTCAAATGAGCTAGATTGATTTCTGGGCTCCGTTGTGCTATCGAATAGAAGATTGCTTGAGAAAAAAGGAAGTTTAGACACCCGCTCTTAAGTGCCCAAGTGACTCCTAAATGGCACGTCTTAGAGGTTTGCAGACACATGGCCAGTTACTCTACAGAGTAAGGCGTTTCCTGTGGCTGGACTGCGCAGGCAGATGGGGTGAGGATTTACCTGTCTTGGGAATCTCTCCTTCTGAGTGTTTCCACAGTACTCCTGGAATACAGAAGCTTGATATTTCTAGTCAATATAAGTAGCTATAAAACATACAAAATGTTTGGAGTCCGATCCTCAGCTGATCCAAATTTGGTATTACTGTGGAGTTAAGTGGGTTATGCTGGTTCATAGGAGCTGAGAATAACAGTCACTAGAGTTATCCAAGGACTTATCTTCTGGAGGCTGAAAATTCTTAAGATTCCACCCACATACTGACCTTTAGGAGACCCCTCAAGCAACTCACCTTGAGTTGAGCAGCAGATGGATGAGAAGATAAAAGCAGTGTAGTTCCCTACAAAAACATTGAGAACTATTGACCCTTTAGCTTATCATCATTAAAATTACAAGAAATAGTGATATATATTTTCCAGCTCTAGCCAGAAGTGAATGTTGTCTCTATTTTGGGGGTGGAAAATTGGGGCAGAATTTAATGTATGCCCATGCAAATAGACTACATGCTGTGTTCCTCAGCTGGTAGGACACTTTCATATTCCTTGCCATTTTTGTCTCTCCCATTTTTGTTTGCTAAGGATGTCTGTCTCCTGCTTGCTGACATCCACAATATCAATTTTTATGTCTTCAAGCAATACACTGAATAAATATGTAGGGATATATCTCAGGCTCCTTAAGAGTTGGGCAGAACTCAACCTTTCTGGGAACAGATCTTGGGTGTGTAAGACAACTTGACTTTCCTTGACAGCTTCAGAAATGGGAGTCACTGCAGCAGCTGTTAGCAGGCAGCTTTGTCATCCCAGTTTGCCACTCAGTTAGCATGTTTGTAATAGTTTCAACAAACTAGAGATCACTGGAGGGGATGCTCATGTTTGCGATTCAGCTATTCATGTCTCAAGGAAAACTTTGAATCCTCTTTTGGGATGTTCTGAGAAGAGAGAAGCCATAAGAACAGCTGGCAGGCATGGACACAAGGTTGACTGAAAAAATATCACATGTGCTGTGACTTCCAGCTAAATCCACAAGGCACCATAATATTTATGGAGCAGGAAACTAGCATAATGCTAGGCGTATCTGTCACTTTGCAAAGATGCGATGACCAACAGTGATGCCAGATGCAAGCAGTAGGCATGATCAGGCAGTAAATACAGACAGAAGCATGGATGTAGGCACATGGACGCTTCCCAAGTGATCCTACCTGGGTCAGATGTGGAGTTCAGAGTGAGCAGGTTGAACCTCCAAGCTGTACATTATTCACTGGACCATGCAGAAAGCTTGTTACTAGCTGTCAGGACTGCATTTCGGTACGGAAGAGTGCCAGTAGCCTGTTGCAACCCATTTAAGTTGGTAATATTGCAGATACCCTTGTGAATTCGTCTTGTGAATTAAACTCTGTCACTGCTGCTGCTGTATGTATACATTGGGGAGAGGAGGGGGGACCATATGTCCTTATATTTGGTCCTGTACTTGAGATGAGCCTTTACCACATGGCCTAGTGCTCAGAGGGCACATCTCACCAGACATTGTGTCAGTTTGCCTTTTTTCCCACCCAGCACCATCCTGTACAGCTGTCATTTAGCCCTTTGGTTTTTTAAATATTTCTTCTTGTTGTTTTACTGTCATCAAATCCAGATTTGGAGACAAGTAGTACTTGCATGGAATTTTATTACTAGTGTTATTGGTTCTTCTCTGTTTTCAGTGATTCATTCATGTGTTGAGATATCCCAGAGTGTCTCAGGTTTCCACTTCTTCCTTCATAGTTTCTACCTACAGTTGCAAAGTTCTCACTTCATTTTACTAGAAATTTAACTTCAGCTTAGAAAACAAGCATGGACCCCACAAAATAATTCGCAAGGTTCCTTGGCTATCATGCAGGACTTTCTTTTTTCCTTCTATCTATTGGACAAGATGATATTCAAAGGAACAAATTATACCGTTGTGTGCAAAACTTATAAACACTGAGTATTGGGAACATTCCTGCAGTTTATGATTTGGCAACTTAGGCCGCTTCTGCTACAGATTGCCTTAAAGAACGGGGTTTGCTGACTGTAGGGAGGATGAGTGAAAACAGCCTGGGTGTGACTGAACTGGAAATGTGATTATTTAATTTTTTTCAAGGCTCCCACAATATCTCTGCCTTTCAAGCCGTATTAAGCTTGAGGCTGTTCAGTGGGGGAATGCCAAGTGAGCTGGAAAAGTTAAACCTTGCCTCTAGTGACAGAAGGCTCTGTTCTTGCAAAGCTTCAATCTCATTGAAAGTCCTGAAAGCAAACGGAAAAAAAAATCTTGCAGAAGATGAGCCTTGTGACTGCTTTCTAGAACCCTCACTGAATTAAGATAAGTTGCTTGGTTTTGACTGTTAATTCAGTGTCTTTGCCATTTTTATTTTCCTGTAGGGGAGTGCTCAAGTACCAAACCAACTTAGAGGAACACCCTCCTGGTTGCTTCAATCCTAACAAAACACTCCGAGAGAATACGACGGTGCCAAAAACTTTTGAAGAGACGTTTCCTGACTATACTACTGAGCCTTTCCCAGAGGACTTATCAGTACCAGAACCCTTTGTGCAAAATAACTTTATGAGAATTTGTTCTGAGGAACCCAAGTTCCAGTCACACTTCCCAGAGGTCTGTATGATCCGACGTTTCAGGTATTACAAGCCATGCCAAGTCTTTCAGTCAGCCATAACCACTAATTATTTCTTTTCCAGACCAGATGTTTTAATAATGGAAAATATTATTAAAACCCTTTCAGGCATTCAAAGATTTGGTGGGGAAAAAACAATCTGTATTAAACTTTGAACTGCGTTACAATGTGGTGCATAGAATAGGGTAGAAAAATGTCAAGAGATTGGCTATAATGTTCTTTTTTTGTACGACGCGATAAGAGATGTATTGGTCTTGCTATAAATGTGACTTTAAATTACAGCATAGCACTTGAGAGCAAACATTTATATAACATATTCATAAGGTCCCTTTGTAAGCATTGTGCGGCAGTAGTTAATTGCAATAATCAAACTCCATTTGTTCTCTTTTTTACCATGCGGATGCAAGTCCTAGTACTCATTTCTGGGTTGCAGTTGGTTGTGGTTTGGCTTTGTATAGCCTGTTGTTTGCAGATAGGCTTGTTTTATATGTGACATGGGTAAATGAGTGCGATGACAGTGGGGATAGAAAAGCCTTTCTTTTTCTGTTTTCCGTTTTCCTTTTGTTTCTTTATGTTTTGTGGCAGCAGCTTTTTCTTCATCCAAATTTTCTCTTTTCTTTTGAGAGAAGATGGGCTGGACTGTTTTGGCAAGTAGCCTGAGGAAGTTTGGGAGTACAGAGTTCACAAGTCTAAGGCCCACAATTCAGGGTGGTCCCATAACAGACATCACAGGATTTTATTATTATTATTTTTTTAAATTGTTTTCTGTAGGACACTTATGTCCCTTACTATCTGCAGTGGGAACCCATTTTTCTATGGAGCATGTAATTGTAATAAGAAACAGTCAATTCTACGTTGAAGTCCACCAACAAAGTTCTTTGGATTTGTATTTTGTTCTGGCAATACTCCTGAATTGCAAGCATTGGTGTATATCTGGCTCCATATGACCCACAGGACACCAAAACAGTCTTATTTGGGGCTTAAGATGTCAGCTTTGGAGCCATTTATATGAAAAGAAGAGCCATGGAAAGAAACGGCCACTCAGTGTTCTGGCAGCTCGTAACATTATTTTAGGCCTTTTTTGGGTTTGGAAGCATTTTATGCACTTGGTGATACCAAGTGTAAAAAAAAAAAAAAAAAAGCCTTACGTCTTGTGAACTACTGAAGTTTTTAAGGCCAGAGGTGCTTGAGGAAATTAAATACTCTGCTACTTGCAAGAGATGCTGATGTGTAACTTCAAAAATTGGGAAGATAGATGAGGGTTGAGGGCACTTCAGTCCCATGGCTTGAATGGCGGTTAGTAATTGACTCTTAGGATAGGATTTAGCTGAGCAGCTGCAAAGGTCTCCACCTGAGGCAGTCACTCAGGGCTCCCCGTATAATCAGTGCAAAGAAATGGGCATTTCCAGAGCATTTTTGGTCTAGCATACACATCTTCCACAGGGGAAATGAATCGTGATTCAGAAGTGCCCATTTCTTTCCCTTGTCTATGATTTTACACTAGCTTAATATAAGCATAAATTCTATAGCACAAGAATTGCCTCTTTCTTAGGTTTTGCTTGTACATGAGATGATCAAAAGAAGGTAATAGTGAAATAATATTGCAAGCCAGAAAGTGTTTTTCTATAAAGGTTAACCAGTTTTTTAGTGCTCTGGTCTGTCAGATTTTGAAACAGTGTATGTACTGTGTCATTCACTGCTGAAACCAGTTGCAGTCTAACTACATAAAACCAGAGTAACATGGTTGCAAATGAGGTCATTAGCATTTTGTTCCTGATTGAAATTGTTTGTGCTTGTGGGTGATGCTGCCAGTTAGACTGATTAAGCCTCCATAATGCACTCTGATTCCCGCACGTAGAGAGATGTGGAGGTTACTTGTGACCAACCCACTGTTCCACAACAGATGTGAAATAAGGGCCTAAAAGCATTCGTGTAGTTTTGAAATTAGAAAGCATAAAATGAAAAGTCCTTGAGGTAACATATTTTTGTTCTCCCATAGACCTGGTTTTGGATTTCTGGTCCTCTGTGCTTGTACTGTGTGGAAAGGCTGTACCGCTACATCCGCAGCAATAAACCGGTCACAATAACTTCAGTGATAAGCCATCCCTCCAATGTCCTTGAAGTAAGGATGGTGAAAGGCGACTTTAAAGCAAGGCCTGGTCAGGTGAGCTAATGTGCCCCTGAAAAAATCACTGCTGTTCACGTAGCATTGTCTGTAGGGATGACTTTCACTTTGTACGTACTAACCCATCACTGAACGTTTTTAACATATATTTTCTATCATTTTATTTTCTCTGGCTGATTTTGTTTCAGTATGTTATTCTACATTGTCCAAGAGTGTCCGCACTGGAAAGCCATCCATTCACCCTTACAATGGTAAGAAATACTTTTTTTTTTTTCTGTACTTCCCCTTTTATATATATTTGGTAAGCAAATGCTCTTTATTGCCTTCAAGGTGAAAACTCCTTCCAGAAGAGCTTATGTTTCATTTATGAGGGTACCAATGAATACGAAATCAGATTATTATTATGTATGCCAGTGCTCAATACATATTTAATTTTCTCCACTGTTGAGAAAATAATAATGGGAACTTTTTTCAAAGTCTTCCATAAGAGGAAAACAATTATAAATAAATAAATAAAATCCATGTGATTTTGATCATTGTTTCATAAAAGAGGCTTCAGCCGTTTTTGTAGACCTTAACACAGAATGAGCACAAATTGTAACAGATTTTCTGTCATCTTTCCTATTCAATGAAAAAACATCCTTGCAACTGCCTTTTTCCAAACTTAGAAAAGCATCAAGTTTAAAAAAGGAGTTTCTAAAATAGTCTTCTGATTTATTTTCACATTAAGAGATGTATCGATGACTTAAAGTGACATACCAGTGAAGTCATACAACATTGGGATTTTACTTACTCAGCTCAGTTGATCTAGAGTGGGAACTGGACCCCAGGAGACAGGCTGGAATAAAGCAAAATTGTTTGTAAACATATCTGAAGTTCTCCAGGAGTGAGCAGTGCAGAGGCACAGGAAACGCTACCAGAAAATCACTGTACTGCACTGGCTATCTTGTTATGAAAAGCAGAGTCTAAGGTTGGATATTAGTGCCAGCCTTTTCCTTCCAAAGGGAGTAATTTAGGATCACTTGAAACTGCTGTTCTTCTTCAGGAAGACCATGGAGACAAATATTCATGTTTCTTTTCTTTGGACTGATAACTGATACTTTATCCCCACTGAATTGTACCCTGTGCTACGGAACAGCTGAGATGTTTTAATGTTACTTGAAAGTCAGAGGGCACAGCCAGCTCCTATCCACTCCCAGCTCTTTGGTTTTGTGGGGTGTTTTGTTTTAATTTATTTGTCTATATGCTGAGCTGGCAGGCAGCTACTGTCACAAGGGAACCCACACTAAATTCCATCCAAAACAAATTTTGTGCTGTCAATCTTGGAGTGAATCTCACTTAAAGGAAGCTGCCTCTGTATAGCTTGATGAAGCAATATGGGCACTTGCATAGCCTGATTTTTGCAAGGTTTTCCTGGCTATTCACTTAACTGGTAGAAAGCAGAGGCGTATGTTGTTTATCTGTTGTTAACTCCAGTAGACAGTTTTTAAGGCTTTCCTCTGTATAGGGTGTAAAGATAACTAGATATCCAATACTGCAAAATGGAATGGTAGCTGGTTTTTTGTGCAGAATGGTTCAATGAGTATTTATATTTTTTATTAGTTTAGTGATCAGAAAATAAATTTAAATAACTTAGCATAAGTCAGATTGCTCTTTACGCTTGTTTGGCCCTAGCGTAGCTATATTTAATAAAGTTACACCTGTTCTATACCAGTGGACTTATCTTATTTAAACATTAATCTCAAAACACCATGTTGTTGATTGCTGACTGTCCATCTCAGTGGAAGTTGAAATAATGGTAATAATTTGATCACAAGTAGTAATTGCACAGTTTGGAAACTATGAGGCTGTTAAAAAGATTTACTGTTCTTATATTAGGACACTGCAAAAACAATGGATTGTGTGATTCTGATTCCCAGAAATAATGTAATCAAAGGATGTTAGGCCTGATTCAGTAGTCTTGTCTCTGGCAATACTTCTTATTTGTTATGATGAGAGTTTTTATCAGAAAAGAGAGTGCTGACATGGACCTACTGGGTTAGATCATAAAATGAAGTTGAATATGATGTTTTATTGAAGTCAGGTTCTTTGCATGAGTTGAGGGTTTCATGCAGTACTTAAAATGGCATACAACAATAACGCATGTTATGAAAAATGGTTTTTGCACAAAAACTTCTGGATCTAGGAGTTATGGAAAATAGATCTGTTGTTGTAAGTCTGAGTTTCCTTAGTGAATATAAATAACTCAGTTATATTCAGATATGTGAAGTATATTTCAGATATATGTCTGGTTGATAAATTACAGTTTGTGTAATTTTTACAGTCATGTATAAAATATGTAACATTAGAACTAGCAATTTCCACTTAGACACAATGCATTATATTTTAAGTATGTAATACTATACTGGGCATTTTCTGTTCATGCTTAGTGCTTTTACACTTTAAAGTACAGTGATATCCTTCAGCATAACTTCAAGATTGCATACATGTTTTAACTATTACAAGATATGAAGTTACCACTGAGTTACTGAGCTTCATTTTTATTGCCACAAACATATTTCGGTAGAATGCCAACCGTGCTGGAGAAATGCTGTTATTGAGTAAATGGCTGTTTTACAGCATAATGAGGATCTGAAATGTCTAGGTTTATGACAACCTTTTTGCCCAGCCTAAGCAGGGGACAGTCGTTTCCACATGTCTTTCTAGGTCATAGAATATGCCTTGGGCTGCTCTCCTGCTTAGAGAGCTTTTTTTGTTGTTGTTGTTTAATATGATGCCAGACTTGGGACTGTGCTTGTAGAGTGTGTAGGGAATAGCTTAACTCAGTATTTTTTTCCTGCTCCCGTCTGATCTACCTGTAGTTACCAGGCAAGCTAGAATACTACTGCTGCTGCTTTTGTTGGGTGATGATAATCCCTGTGTTATTTTTCGAGGCTGGTGTAGGAGCGTGGGGCTCAGAGCCACAGCGTGAGGGGTATGAGGGGTCTGCGGGGCTTCCGATGCTGGAAGTGCAGCGCAGCGATGACTGCAGCAGAGCTAGGGGGAAGGCTGCAGCCTCCTTCCTGGCACTGTTGTCTTGCTTAGTCTCTATGTGATGTTCTGTCTAAGCTGATGAAACATCTCACTGTGCCTGGAGTATGCCTAAAAGACAAGCAGTGACCAGTTGAGGCATATCTTTATACTCTAAGCAGGACTGTAAGCAAAAGCGGAAAGGAAGGGTTGAGTCAGCGTGAAGGAGTCATGCAGATATTTTACTAGTCCCTTCCCTTTTCAAGGTTGTGTAATATTTACAGTTTAGCTCCGTTTCTTACATAACACTGGGGTGCAGGAAAACACTGGGAGGCCTGAACCCACTCCCACTGCACTCTGGCAAAGCTCCCATGTGTTTCACTCGGAGCCAGAGGGAGCTCTGAATCGTAACCGAGTGAGCATAAAGAGGTAAGCATTGTTCAGGAACGTGTGCAGTGGTGTTTATTTTCTTTTCCTTTTTGTCAGTTGAAAGCGTTCTTCCCCCTGCTGATGGAAGGAATGAGCAGAAGTCATTGGTGCAAAATGCACACGAGAATTTGGAGATACAAAATCCTTGTTGCTCTGAACTCAGAGCTGCCAGTCTGGCTTCTTTGCTACCTGGTGCCCTGGCTCGGCTGTCAAAGGCTTCATGTCACAGAGTCACCGAATTGTTAAGACTGAAAGGGACCTCTGGAGATCATCCTGTCCCCGGCCCTCCTTGAGCAGGGCGACCTAGACCCAGTTGTCCAGGGCCATTTCCAGACAGCTTTTGAACATCTCCAAGGATGGAGACTCCACAGCCTCCCTGGGCAACCTGTGCCAGTGCTCTGTCACCCTCACAGTAAAAGTGTTTCCTGGTGTTCAGAGGGAACCTCCTGTGTTTCAGTTTGTGCCCACTGCCTCTGGTCCTGGCACTGAGCACCACTGAAAAGAGCCTGGCTCCACCCTCTTTGCACCCTCCCTTCAGGGATTTATATACTTTGATAAGGTCCCCTTAAGCCTTCTCTTCTCCAGGCTGAACAGACCCAACTCTCCCAGCCTTTCCTCATAGGAGACATGCTTCAGTCCCTTAATCATCTTCATCGCCCTTGGTTGGACTCTCTCCAGTAAGTCCATGCCCCTCTTGCAGCGAGGAGCCCAGAATTGGACACAGTGCTCCAGGTGTGGCCTCACCAGTGCTGAATAAAGGGGAGGCATCACCTCCCCCGGCCTCCTGGCAATGTCACTTGTACGCTCTAAAGTTCAGGCACTCAGAGATCCCAGTTTTCTCTCAGGATTGTGTGGAAGCTGGCATTTTTTAACTCAATTTTTGAAGCATGCTTCCACTGATTTTTTATTTTTTTTTAATTCACTTGTGTGACTTTGTATTCACTAGTGTGACTCCTTGACTTTGTTACCCATTGGAAAGGCTGGGAGTGGTAATGAAGGGATAACCCGATGTCTGGGATTCCTGCAGGTGACCTGCCAGCCAGTTCTAGGTAGTTCATACTGGGCTCCTAGCTTCATATTTTTGTCATTGCTCCATTGTCTTTGATTTCAATTTGTCAAAATGTTTTCTTTTTAACACGTTTTACAGTGCTTCTTTCACTGGTTTCTATACACAACTGTACACAACTGTTGCTATGCTATGTAAAACAGTGTGAGTAACGCTTTTAGACCTGTATTCCCTGTAGTCCGATTTACTTATTTTAGGTAGGACATTATTGCACCTTAAAATTGAATCTGAGCAGAATACAGTCAGTTCCAAGATACTTTGATCTGTAGGGGGGAGAAATATTTTCTGTACATAAATCTCTTAGTCGAGGGTTTGTAAAGGGACAAATGATTTTTGTGTTTCCACTTGATTAGCTCTTTTAAGGAGATTTGTCTTTCAGACCAAGTGCACAATATGGTCTGTAGATGCGACCATCCAAAGAAACATCAGAAATTATCTCTTTAGTGTTGTACTTCCCAAGACTGACATTTCTTTGCACTTCTGAGGAAGAAAGTGTGGAACTCATCTGGTGTGGAATGCGGTTTAAATGTCATTGCCTATAGCAATCTTTAAAAGCCTTGGAAAAGAAAACAAGCATCAGCATTGTACAGATTTCTAGTCGTGAGGATGGTCCTGCATTACAGTTTATGTATTCAAAACATTTCTTCCACTTTCTTTAGTACACAAAGCCTCACCTCTTACCAAAACTAAGAAAAAGAATCCGTTTCTGGAGATTCTTCCATCTTTTTGTTTTTACATTTTGGAAAGTGTTTGTTTCCTCTGACTTCATTATGGTTGCTCTTCATTTTAACTTGTATGAACAAGAAGAGTCTCAGGCTTGCAGTCTATAGTAGCATTGGCTTTCTTTCCATCTCCATCTTACATTTTCCACTTAGGATTGAGTTCCCTCTCTTTCCAGACACTTAACCACACTACTGATTATTTGCAGCAGCAAGAAACCATAGTACTGACCATTTATGGCTGTGCACTTCCTTTTTTGCTAATGAGTGACTTCAGTTGTAGGTTCCTGTTTACAAAATACATTAGTGTCTTACAAGAGAAGTCACCTTTTCTGCTATGTTTTTGGCATTTCTTGCGTGGCATGAAGTGCTTGGCAGTAAGCCTCGTGGAACTAGCCTTGTGTTTTGCAGATGTTAAGCGCTTCAGAAGATGTGCTGGGTCCTTTCATGTGGTCTCTGCAGAGTGTACTACCGAGTCAATGCAAGCCACAAACTCTCACAAGCTGCAGTTCAGACAGCTTGGCTACAAAAAGACTGGTGTCTACTCCCAGCACCTCGTAAAGCTTGGTAACCTTGTTGTTTTAGTAGTGTTGATTTGCTTGTGGCAAAAGAATGTAGGAAACAATTACATCACTTTATATGGAACTTAGATTGTGACAGACCTTGAAATAATAACAAGACCAAGAGATGAATTCTTTTAAATCTGGAGATGGCTCAGATCTGAAGTTAGGTGAAAACTTCTGCCTTGCAACAAACATCCACAAATGCAGGATCAAATAATCTGTTATCTCAAATTTGTGACAGTTTTGGTTGTCACTAGCTGATGTTATGCCCCTGTTTCCCCTTGGAACTGGACTCTACATTGCACAAAGATAGGAGATGCTGTTCGGCTGTTGTGGTGTGAATTCAGAGCACGCTTAAACTGCTGGCTGAATAGTTTAAAGTTTAAAATCTTTCCTTCTGGTGCATGCAAGGAACAATGCAAACTGTTCAAAACTGTTCTTTCAATAGGTACCATCTCTAAAGTAGATGTACCACCTCTGAGGAGAAAAGAAAATCAGTCAGTTCTCAGTAGAGAACTCAGTAGAGAACTGACTTTCATCAAAGCTTCTTTACTGCCCCTTTTACAGTGGTGGCTATGGAGGAGAGCGTAGCAGATGGTGTGGTGATTGAATGAGTCAGTTTGCAGTATCCTCTTTCCTGAAGTTGAACTGCTGATGGAAAGGCTTCATTAAGTTTTGTTTTATGGCAGCAACATAGATTTGCTGTTTGGAATAGTGATTTTTATATCTATCTATCTATCTATATATAGACATATTTTTTATCTAAAATTTTGGTTCTCAAGGGATTGTTCTCTTTCATTTCTGTCAATTGTGTGTTTATAATAAACTGCCTTTTCAGGTACTTTGACACTTCACCATAACAAAATATCTGAAGTACCACTTTATCACCCAGGACATGAGTCATCAGGGTTTTATGCATTCTCTGTAGACACTGAGACAGCACCTCCTCTAGACTGGCACTCTCATCATGCAAAACAGACAAAGGGGAGTGATTTTGGCTAATCCATACTTCTGGAGTACGAGGGCAGGAGACTCTTCTCAGAGACATTCAGGACAGGAGCCAAACCTTAAATCCTCTGAATCACATTACTGCACCGACTAGAGAAGTGCTAGAGTTAGTCCCTGGGAATCCCTGCTCAGATGCTGCGGGTGCTGAAGAGGTGGGAGGCTTGAACTGAGTTCTGCACTCTGTAGTTCTTATCTGGTGATTTCAGTGACCCAACCTCAATTCTTCTATTCACTGAAGTCACTCATGCAAATAATCCATATTGGATTTCTCTGTGATTTGGGACATCATTTTGTTGGAAGTTATGAAACAGTAGTTCTTAGCCCACTAAGCTCAGGCTTTTCAGGCAGAGAAAAAGCATTTCCTGGTCTGTGTAGGTCAACCTTCACTGACTAACTTGACACAGAGTTTTCATTCCTCTCTCCATCATTCCTCCTGACCCAGCACCATTGGTAGGATGCCCCGTCCCATCCTACAGTTCCCCTTTAAGCATCCAGCGTCCCTTTTGGAAACAGTGGAAAAAGCCATCTGTTATTAAGGTAAAAGGCTTAATATGAAGATGTTATTCTACATTGTAAGAAGTTGACTGTCCATGTAGAAAGTACCACCTCTTCTGCTCCTGTGAACAGCACAACGTTAAATATTTTGGATAAATGTCCTAGTACTTTACTCATATCTATAAAGCTGTCCAGGACCTCATTTGTTATTCCAACAGACATATATCTTGAGCTTGATGTTTGTTGTCTTTTCAGATTAATACTGTTTTAGCATTGAAGTTGTCCTTCAGTAATTTTTTTTAACTGACACATACATGTATTCCAAGATACTCTCTTTGTTACTCACACACAGGTAACTTACATAATCTCCTGTTGAGCTTTCTCTGCCTCTCTGCTTAAGCTGTACCGTGCTTGTGTGCTGATTAGTAGCTTCACAGGATGGAGTTAATAGAGGCAGAGGGCACGGAAGTGGCACACATAAAGTGAAGAATAACACCAAAACAAGGAGCTGAAAGCAAACACCCCAGTCTTCAGACTCCGGGACTTTATGAAATATCTGCTTTATACTAGCATGAGTGGCTGCTTCTTCAGCTCCTCCAAAGAGTTTTGGCTCTTCATTCAATGTCTAGATCCTAGTTCTGGTAGCAGGTAAGTAGAGATCAACTACCTGCAACAGGCAGTTCGAAACTTCCTTTGAAATTAGAAATTTTCTCCTGTGGTATAATATGCTCTGACCTCCCCTACTTTGGTGCTGCATAACAAATTTGATTTTAAATCCCATTGAAGTAGAAGCTGGAAGAGTCTGGTAACAAAAAGCATCAAGAAGTTCTGTCCCTTTTCTAGTTCTCCGTCTTTTTGCGCGGATGATTAATTTGAAGCAGATCGCATCAGGAGGATTTGTAGTGCGTCGTCTTTCTCCCTTTCTTTCCACATAAAGTTCTACAGCAGTAAGAAAAGAAAAAGTCTGGAGGGACTTGAATTCTCTGCTCATATTCATGGATGGTCAAGTCCTTGCTATGTGGTTTAGGGCATGTAGCAAGTTAGGGTATGTGTGCACTTTTTAATAAGTCAAAGCTGAACTTGGAGGAGGGGAGAGGACAAGATGGCATATGCAGATACCCAGATCCACAGGCAAAATCCAAATATATATTACTGAGGAAGAATTCTTTGTCTGTTTAGTATTCAAATAACAATTCTATAAAGTAATAGTTACTGAAAGCCAGGCAGCGAAACTCTTAAGTCGATTAATCAACACAGAGTAGGTAGAAAAATTACCTGAAAGAGTTTTCTGGATGTGTATGACAAATTATAGTACTGTACCTAAATGTCTTAGAGCTATTACTTATTCATACATTTTTTACCTTTGAGGCTTTTGTTTGGTTTCACAGAATCACAGAATGGCGGGGGTTGGAAGGGACCTGTGGAGATCATCTTGTCCAACCCCCCTGCTTGAGCAGGCACACCCAGAGCAGGGGGCACAGGAACGTGTCCAGGCGGGGTGTGAATGTCTCCAGGGAAGGGACTCCACAGCCCCCCTGGGCAGCCTGTGCCCCTGCTCTGGTACCCGCACAGGAAAGGAGTTTTTTCCTCATGTTTAGCTGGAACTTCGTGTGTTCCAACTTGTGCCCATTGCCCCTTGGCCTGTCATGGGGCACTACTGAAAAGAGTCCAGTCCCATTGTCCTGACACCCACCCTTTAGATATTTACAGGTATTGATGAAATCCCCCCTCAGTCTTCTCTTCTCCAGGCCAGACAAACCCAAGTCTCTCAGCCTTTCCTCATAAGGGAGATGCTCCAGTTCCATGACCATCTTGGTAGCTCTCTGCTGGACTTGCTCAAGCAGTTCCACATCCTTCTTAAACTGGGGGGCCCAGAACTGGACACAGCACTCCAGATGTGGCCTCACTAGGGCGGAGTAGAGGGGGAGGATAACGTCCCTTGTCCTGATGGCCACACTCCTTTTAATGCACCCCAGGACACTGTTGGCTTTCTTGGCCACAAGGGCCCAGTGCTGGCTCAGGGTCACCTTGCTGTCCCCCAGCACTCCCAGGCCCTTCTCAACAGAGCCGCTTTCCAGTAGTTCAGCCCCCAGCCCGTACTGGTGCGTGGGGTTGTTCCTCCCCAGGGGCAGGACCTTGCACTTGCTCTTGTTGAATTTCATGAGGTTCCCCTTGGCCCAGCTCTCCAGCCTGTCCAGGTCTCGCTGGATGGCAGCACAGCCTTCTGGTGTATCAGCCACTCCTCCCAGCTTGGTGTCATCAGCGAACTTGCTGAGGTTACACTCTATCCCATCGTCCAGGTCATTGATGACTATGTTGAATATGTTGCCCTGATTATGTTCTTCCTTATATTTAAGGTCCAGCAGCATATGTCACCTCATTGGCTCCTCCACCACTTGCATCAAAAAGTTGTCCTCGATGCTCTGCAGGAACCTTCTGGATTGTGCATGCTTTGCCATGTTGCTTTCCCAGCAAATATCAGGGTGGGTGAAGTCCCCCATGAGGACCAGGGCCTGCGATTGTGAGGCTACTTTCAGCTGTCTGTAGAAGGCTTCATCAGCTTCCTCTTCCTGATCAGGTGGCCTGTAGCAAACGCCCACAACTGTGTCACCTATATTTGCCTGCTCCTTGATTTTCACCCATAAGGTCTCAGCTGCTTCTTCCTTCCTCCTGAGCCAGAGCTTGATACATTTCAGTAGCTCCCTCACATAAAGCGCAACTCCCCCACCTCACCGTGCTGGTCTGTTTTTCCTGAAAAGCCTGTAGCCATCCATGACCACATTCCAGTCATGCGAGCTATCCCACCATGTCTCTGTGATTGCAATGAGATCATGGCCCTGAGACCGCACACAGACCTCTAGTTCCTCCTGTTTATTCCCCACACTGCGTGCGTTGGTGTGCCGGCATTTCAGAGAGGTATTTGAGCTCATAGGTTCCCCTGGAGAAGTGCACGAGGACCCACTATAGCCATGCACACCCTTGAGGTGGTTGGTCTTCCGACTGTCATCTCGTGAGGCAGCTAAGGCACCTTAGTTACTGCCTGGGTTGGCCTGGCTTATTCTCCTGTTGGATGTGATGGCATTAGATTGCCACTTGGACCCCGCCTCCCAAGTCCTTCAGTTTAAAGCCCTCCTCACCAAGTTGGCCAGCCTACTGCCAAAGATGCCCTTGCCCGTTCCAGACAAGTGGAGTCCATCCCTCCCTAGTAGGCTTTGGTTGCTGGGGAAAGTCCCATTGTCATAAAAGCCAAAACCCTCGCAGCAGCACCAGCTACAAGCCAAGAGTTGGTTTGCATTATTATTCTGTTATTGCCTGCCCATTTTGCTCCAAGTGGTAAAATAGAGGAGAAGATGACTTGTGCACTAATATTTTTCACTTGTTCCCCTAGGGCTTTATAGTCTTTCTTGGCTCTCCCCAGGCTCTGGCTTATAGCATCATTTGTGCCCACATGAAAGAGTAACAGTGGATAGTAATCTGTGCTCTTGACAAGTTGTGGCACTCTCTCAGCAATGTCTCGGATCACAGCTCCCAGAAGGGAGCAAACCTCCCGTGACTCCCTGTCAGGTCCCTCAATGCCTTTTAACAGAGTCACCCACTACGAGCACTCGTCTCTTCTTTTTGCGGTATCCACTCTGTGCTGCTGGTACAGTTGCACCTTGCAGACCTTGCTCATGGGTGTCTGCAGCTGTTAAAGCCTCATATCTGGTTTTGGTGGTGATCGGTTTGATTTTTTTTGTAGATTGAATTTTCCTTGTTACCTCTGAACCTCTAAGTCCATTTGGTTCCTGGATTTAGGCATGATAGGAGTACTGGATCACGGCCCTGATCTGTACATTTACATTTTTGGGCTTGATGCCTTTTCAGAAAGGTCTCAGCAAATAATACATGAGTATAAGCAATGTCACAGGTAACACATTTGCTTTTATAAGAGAAAACTAGTGTTTTGTAGAGCCAAGGTTGTCTTTATCTCTGGATAATCCAGAGTTCATTTAAAATCAGTGAAGTTGTTAACAGTCTAGCAGTGAAGTTCCAACTCTAAGCTTCTTTTAAGCAAGAAATTTTGTACTGCCCAAAGAGCAAAACTAGAGGTGATGGAGAAACACATGTCCTGTACTGTAAACTTGAGAAATAAACTGCCCACAACAGGAAAAGCCTAAGGGCCAAATCTGAAATCCTTTATGACAAAAAATTGAGAAGTTGTTGGAAGTTTGCCTAAGTAGAAAGCATGTAAGGACATCAAGAGCTAAGTTCATACTGACAAAGGACTACAATGAAAACAAAATCTAACATGATATTCTAAGAAGATTTGTTAAATATCTTGTGCAAATGGTTACGAAACTTGTCTTTATGAGATGATTTACAGAGCATTTAAGGAGATGCAGATATTGTGAAATATCTTGCTGGCAAACTAAAGAAATCCCTAGAGCTTGTCTGCTCTTCATAGAAGTAGAAAATCTAGCAGCTGTTTGACACAGAATTTAAGTAAAACAAAAAATAGAATAGATTAATATTTCAGATGCCTTTAGTATTTCTTTAGACTTGTTTGTTTGCTTTGTTTTGGTTTTAGGCTTAATAGTTTTGGGGTCTGTATAAAAACCCAAAGTAAACCTTCACTTTCATTTAAATTTACAAATCTGACACTTTCGGATCAAGGGAACACAAAAATTGTTACACTCAAGTTCGCTAAATCCTGGGTTCTCCTTCCGCAGATACTTTAAACAGAAGGTGTCAGATCACTCTTCTGAGCAGGTCTTTTTTCTGATATTATGAAAGTAAATTTACAATATATAACAAGCATCTACTGACTTTAGCAGAGAAGTGTGTTTTCCCCCATCGGAGGTAGTGCTTCCAGGTTAGCTGCTAGGTCAGGTTAGAGAAAGGTCTAGGAAGTTCATGAGAAAGTCAAAATCAAAAAAACAAGCACTACTTCTAAGCACGTGGACAAACTATTAGAGGAAATGAAGTTCCCAGCCTCTTGCTGTCCTAAAATTAAGACCAGCTGACTGGCTGGGACCTGTACTTCAGCCTGGCAAAATGCTGTATGTGCTGGTAGGGAGTTTGGAGGGACGCAGCATTCCTCAAGGTGTTGGAGATGGCCTGTAGTTTCTGCTCAGGGGTGATGGAGAAGGAGCCTTTTGTGCCATTCCGTTTCCTTGTTCATGCATTTGTCAGCTCAGCACAGTGTTGCTTGGCAGCGTGCCCACATACCCTGGGAGAACTTGGAGAGGCAGCCTTGGGCAGAAATATTTCTCTACTGCCTTTTACTCCTTCAGGGACAAAGGCTTGTGTCCTGAGGAGCCCATAAGGCTGTGGTTTGTTTTTTCCACTAGCTAGCAACTTGAAATGCATAAATTATATGGGCTGAATATTGCTAGGATTGAAACATTTTTACTGTGTTATAGGGAGGTGGACTTGATGATGCTTACGGGTCCCTTCCAACTTGTGCATTTGATGATTCTGTGAAATGCAATATGTCTGCTGGGGTGAAGGGCTAGTCAGCAAGTTTTTTACCTCTGCTGAGCTGCAGAGGCAAAGAAATAGTGACTACAGAATTATGTAGAAGTGTATCTGTAGTGTATCTGAGCAGCAACACGGTAGCAGTTGGGCTATTACAGACTTACTAGAAAACAAATAAAGTAATTCCATATTATTTATTCAATAATATATATATTATGCCATATTATATATATTTGACACTTAGAACTATTGGTCTGTTTACAATTCTAAGACATCTATTAGAGTAAACGTTTGTGTTTTCTTGTGGTGCAAGAGGGAAATGAAGAAACAAATGCTCATAGAGTGAGACCTTGGAAAAAAGATTGTTTTGAACTCTCAGAGTAATTTAACAACTGAGACTTCACGAAGTGAAGTAGCAAATGCCGAACTACAGGCTCACAGGAGTTAGTGGGTGTGGGTTTGTGGTTTATGTTACAGAAGAAGTTAGACCGCAGATGACCAGAATGATCCTTCTTGGCACTGCAGCTGACCAGTGATGCGTCCCGAGCATCCCACAGCATTATGGTGTGTTTTTTCCACTAGCTAGACTGCAGGTGTTTGAGGTTGTACAACAAGGAGTATAAGGGAATGGAAAGCAAAAGGGAAAAGTGTTTGGGATATATTTCTGCAGCTGGGCTGCTTGCAGGGAATCAGCTCTGCAGTGGGATGGCTCTGGCTGAAGCAATGAGTATTCAAGGCATGGTGGTCTTGCCTTGATCATCCAGACACCCTTGATACTTAAGTCATGTTCCCTGGTTAGGATTTCCCCATGTTTGGAGATGTTATAATGTCTGCTGATGTCTGCCAGTTAAATTAGGATAGCTGTAAGGCCAAGTCTCTAACAGGGAAAGCTTTTAGACAAAACCTGGTTTGATCTGATCTGTAAAGTAACACAAAACAGAAAAATAAACAGCCATTTTAGAGAATCTCCTAGCCTTTGAGGCAGAGATGTGTTTAAAAGAGTAACTCCTCAGATTAACTTTTTTTCCTCTGAAATTTGCTTCTTATGGGATTCATTAGTTAAAACAGGGGTAGCCCAGTGTAACAGAGTTCACCTCCTATGAGTCAGACTGAAGTCTAGCTACTATTTTTTGGCTACCTTTATATAGCATGCCTGTGTTTGTCATCACTCCTTTTCATTTTCTAATGTCAGGATGAATCATTTTAGGAATGTTTATATCAGTTCTGTATGAAATCAGACAAGCTACAACTTACTGAGCTTCCGAGGTTCACATTTTCTCATCAGTTGACAAAGTTGAAAATCTTTTATTTTTATTTTTCACCCCCCCTCTGTGGGAGGGGAAATAAGTTGGTTGTGTTTAGTTCTTTTTTCCCCCCAAAATTCTGCCTCTTTCTCAAACATGCTGAATCTTTAATGTGTTTCTCTTGATCTGTGCAAGGGTTTGTCTCAGTCTGGAGCAATGATGGGCTGATGAAATGGGGTTCGCGGTGCAGCTGGTTCACCCTGGCAGGCAGGCAGGCAGAGGCACGGAAGCAGATCAGGGGCTCAGCAGTGTTTATAGTCCCTGCCAGGATATCTTCAAATCCATATTAGGATCATGTCATGGCTTTCCCCCAAAGTGGAAGCCTTCTCTGGAGGAGTTATCCTTTATTTAAACAAACTCTGCAGAAAGCTTTTTAGTTTCCAAAATCAGACAAAGATGAGGTTTCACTTTGTTCTTCCAGCACAGATCTTTGTAACTCCGGGCACTGTTCAGGCCACCTTCTGCAGCACCAGACGCAGAAGCTGGTGTTTACTGTGGTGCATCAGCTTGAGAGCAGTATCTCCACAGGAACTTGTAAGAAGCTTTACTGGCAGAGCCACATGGGGTACATAACATGGGTGTCCCTTTCATCTACTTTCTTCTGATAATAGATATTCTGCAGTGTTACCGTGGTGTATGCATCAGTGCACCTGTGACAGTGCTGTAATCAAAACCTAACATCGCTCTAAAGAGCCTGTACAATTCTTACGGTAAAGATGTACAAAAGAACTGGAAACTTTAATGAATTAACCTATTTTCTTGCTAGTTTGCTGTTGACTCACCCCAAGACCCTGTGCCCCAAGGTCCCAAAAGAGTATTGTACAAGATTTCAGCAGTATTTAATAATATTAAAATGATTTCAATAAGGTTTCTCCTGTTTCTTGTTCTGGGAAGAATTCTTGGCTGGGAGTAGATACCAGTGATGTTAAATATTTGGGATATTCTAAGCTAGAAACACAGATGGTGATAACATAGTTTCCATTTGCTATATGTTGTGCTCTCATACACACGTATTTCTCTACTTCTCATCACCTCCAGTAGATTTTTATACCAGTATGAAGTGGGTGTAAATTATTACCACTATGATTTAACAGTAATTAGTTCACTCACTTCGGGTTCATATAAAAGCAAGGCATAGAGGACAACTGAGTATCATGTTCACGATGTAAAACTGATAAATAAAAACATTTCAAGTATGTATTAGTCTAGTAGTGCATTAAACATTAATTAAGATTATTAAAAATCATCATCTGTATTTTATCTCAGCATAGAGATAAATAGTAGACCTGCAGCTACTTGTGAGTGCAATTAATTTGGTGGTTTATAAGCATAAAGTTCTCCAGGGATTGTTGCAAATTCCCGATGCGATAATTTGCATTTGTATTTCAAATTAGCTTGGGAAAAAATGAAAAAAAAATATGGAAAGGTGTTTTTTCATCAAGATGTAGAATATTCTGTATTCCATAAGTTTTATCCACATACAAAATACTATTTTCACTGCTTTTAATGTGAAAATACATACAAAAATAAAATAAAAATAAACATTATAAACATGCCACATGTGATTAACAACTCTGAGGATACCTACCAACTTTGCAATGCTGAGAACATAGTTTGGTTGCTCCGGGGGTGTAAATCTGCACAGCTGTATTAAATTTAACAAATTCCTTTGGTTTTCAATTGTTTTTGGAGGATGGCCAAACGCTGGCAGATAACATGATTAGCATAGACGTTCCTACCTGTAAAGTCTTTCACTTTCTAAAGGTATGGATAGCTTGAGGTTAGAATAAGATTAACATAGCTTCACTTAATTACACTATCTGCCAGAACTAATTTGTGTACTGTAGCATTTTAATCGAATGAGTATGGCAAATGGGGTTCATTTAACTCTTCAAAATGCAGAAAGAATTACTGAATTACTCTTGGGCAGTGTACTGGGCAGTAAGGAAGAAATAAGGGGCTGCATGCAGCTCTTGCCCCAGTACAGTTGATTGATAGTCACTGGCTTGTTTCTTTGGGCTCTCAGGTTAAAAGGAACAGGGGGAAATCCAAGTACTATTTGCCAAAACACATCTTAAAAACAATTTTAATTGTTTTTGTTCGTAACTGCAGAGACAACATCATGACTTGCTGAGGTCTTTGAGACTTTGATACGCCTTTATTTGGCCAAGGCTCGTGTGCTTGTTCTCTTGATTTCCAATTCAAGAGGGTGCTTCAGCTTGTGCTTGTCTTCATAGAACATAAATAGATGTCAGTTTAAATGTGTGTATGAGCCGACTGTAATAAGGATCTTGAAGCAGTGTTTAGCTGTGCAGTGTTTTAAAGATGACATATGGCAAATGAAAAGTAAAATAGGTGATCAGAGACTTAGATATGTAAAATGGACAAGATAATAATTCACAAGGTTTTTGATGCTGTTTCTCATAAAATCCTCACAGAGAAATTGATGAAGTGAGGAATAGATGTATGGGCAGGGAGGTAGGTAGAAAATTGGCTGAACTGCTGGGCTGAAAGGATTGTGAGCACGAAGTCCAGCTGGGGACCAGTGAGTAGTGGTGTACCTCAGGGGTCAATACTGGTTTGCAAATGAAACAAAATTGGGAAGATTGGTTGATACACTAGGTGGTTGTGCTGCCATGTGAGGGACCTTGAGAGGCTGGAAAATTGGCTGACAGTAACCTCATGAAGATCATGAAAGGGAATTGCTAAATCCTGCCTCTGATGAGGAATAACCCCAGGTATAGTACATTATGGGAACTGACTGGCTATAAAGCAGCTCAGCAGAGAATGACCAGGGGGTTCTGGTGACCACTGGGTTGGCCATGAGCCAGCAATATGCCCTTGTAGCAAAGAAGGCCAACAACCTCCTGGGCTGTATTAGGCAGAGCATTGCCAGCAGGTTGTCAGAGGTGACCCTTCTCAGCTCAGCACTGGTGAGATATATCTGGAGCTCTGTGTCCAGTTCTGGACTCCCCAGTATAAGAGAAACATGGGATAGGAGACATAGGACATAGTAAAAGAGAGACAAGGGTCAAGAGAGACAATAGGATTGGAGCAGAAAGGGCCATGAAGGTGATTAAGGAACTGGAACATCTCTTATATGGGGAGAGGCTGAGAGATCTGGAGCTGATGAAGGAATGAAGAAAACAGAGCCAGACTTCGCAGTGGCATCCAGTGACAGGACAACACAAACTAAAATACAGGAGGCGTATCATGTACATAACATGCTATAGTCTTATATCTGAACATAAGAAAAAACTTGCTTTTTTCTGAGAGAGTGGCACAGGTTGCCCAGAGAGGCTGTGGACTCTCCATCCTTGGAGATACTCGAAGCGCAACTGGACACTGATCTGGGCCACCTGCTCTTGCAGACCCTGCTTGAGCAGGAGGTTTGAAATAGCTAGGCTCCAGAGGCACTTTCTAGTCTCAGCTATCCTACAATTCCATGATTTCATGAAGAAGGTTAAATATATGAGGATATTTTCATTGCACTTCATTACACATGCCCAGCGGTCTGTTAATAACATAGGAAAGTTTACCCACTTTCATGTTTTAACTTCAGAAAAACTGTCTTTGAATATCTTCTTAAGCTTCGGGAGTATATTCTCTAACAGTCTGGAAAGGCCACAATTTGGGGACTTAATTGTCCCTGAGATGAGAGAGGTAAAATAAGTGTTCTGTAAAGTAAAAACATGAATACAATTTTCAGAGTTAAAATTACAGGTCCATAGGAAAGATTTAAGTCGGAAGAGGCCTCTGGAGATCATCTGGTCCAACCTTCTGGTGCAAGGGCCATAGATTAGGTTGTCCAGGGACCTGTGAAGCTGAATAAGCAAGAGAAATTGCACCATTTCTCTGGCTATCTATTCCATGGTGAAGAATATTTTTCTTATATTCAGATGAAATTTCCCCTGAAGCAACTTGTGCCCCTGGTCTCTTGTCCTCTCACCACGTATGGTGGTGAAGAAAGCACCTTTATCTTCTCTATAGCTATTTTTTACGTTTTGGAAGACAGTGATCTCTCTGAGCCTTCTCTTCTGTGGGCTACATAAGCACATTCCCTTTTTGACCTCTCTTTGTATGTCAGGTTCTCTAATCCTCTCGTTATCTTGGTGGCCCTTTACCAGACCATCTGTAATCTTTCTCTCTCTTGAACTGGGGGAAATTCACTCTGTGTAGCCTACGTGATGGGCACGTTTCTTCTGGTAAGATTTAGCAGCACAATAGGACTTTTCCAGAACTCTCTGAGGAACTCTCATGCCCAGTTATAGGTATCAAAATAGGCTTCCTAAACTCAAGAGAGAAATAAATCTCTTTCTTATTGGATAATTTTTCAAAGTAGTGCAGAAAGGAGTTAGTCACAAGGGTAATGTAAAGGATAACAGCTTTGAACCTATTCTGGCTGAAGACAAGGGGTGTTCTGCCATTAACTTTAATGGAAGGAGGGAATGACAGACAATTTTATAATGTGCTGAACTGGGACTGTGCATAGTTGGACTAAGAAAATCACTCAACCGCCTGTGAAACACAGAGACCCCTGGGACAGCCCAGGCTGAAAATTAAACTCTGCTAAAGGCTCTTACAGGTTGTCCCAGGAGAACAGATCTTTTTGCTACCAGTATGCAACTTTATAGCTGAAAGGCTGCTTGCGGACTTTTATACGGAGAATTGGTCTTGATATTTTTGTTGGAAGACATTGCAGCTAGCCATAGCAAATACTGGCCTCGTTGTGTGAGGTTTGCCTGCATCCCTCCCTTGATGCCATTTTTTTGAAAGCTAAGACTTGCTGAAATAATTCTGACTCTAAGTTTCTGTACCAAATTTTTATAGGAAAAGTTGAAAGATGACAAGGAATTAAATACGAGTCTGTCTAGTAATGAGTACTCTTAACAAGAATGCTCTTCCCCTTCAGGAAAATGGAGTGACTAGCCAGGGTATTGTATTCTCTGTTCTACATTTGCCAAGATGTAGAGAATACTAACCTTTTATCTGTGTCTGCTGCTAAATAAGGAACTGATAGGAACTAATCCTCAGCCCTGAGGCCAATGGTTTCCCACTCCATGACAGATTATCTTGGGAACACTAATGGCAATGGTCCAGAACAGAGCCAAGAAGTGTCCTCACAAGCATGGTGGATGATTATGTATTTCGTGCTTGGATTCACTACTTGGGACTCTTTTATTTATAATACAGATGTGTTCCTTGAATTAAGGCCTCTCCTCAGAATCCGTATTTGTCTGTAGCAGTAGAAAAAAATAGACAGGAGTGTCATCTGTTGGGTGTTGGGTTCATGATGGACCTTGGATTAATCATTAACAGGTTCGAAGAAAGGTGTCAAAACTCAGTAGTAGTATCTTCTATTACTACTGGTTGGTTTATACAAGGAAAGTGAAGAGTCTTTTTCTTGAGGAATAGTTGCTTGTCCTGTTTAAGTGTGAAATCATTTGGTGTACCTGCAAAAGCTGTCCAGACAGTGCATTTGAAATCTCCCTGCACCTAACAAGGAATGAAACTGAGGGGGCTCCTTAGACCTTTGACTTGGCTTTAGTGGAGGTTTTTAGACACCATGGTGTGGATAAGACTGTAAATAACATCATTCCCGTGTTGATAGTCACAAGTAGCCCCACGGTGAGGGCATAGGTGCAGAGTGAGAACATGGTGGCTGCAAAGTGGTTTTTATGATGTGCCATGCTTATCTGGCGTTTTCCCTTTGCAAACCCTAAGCTCTTGTGAAATGCAGCAAAATCTCAGTTTTTGTTTAGAAGAAATCAACAGTTGTGTGAGAATGATCAGCTTGAAAACATGTGCCCTGACATTCAAGAACCAGAAGTGTCTTAAATGCCTTGATTTAGGAGCAATAGGGCAGTTCTCGATTTTGGATGATAGTGTCAACAGCAGAGGGAGTATTTCTGTACTGTTGTATCCTCAGTTAGTATCACTGCTTAGTGAAGAAGCTGTTCCAAATCACACTGCCAGACAAGGCCATCCCAGACTCCTCTGCGACCAGGAGAAAGGGTTAAGGCTGAGTGGAGACTAGCCATGCTCACCTTCCTGAACTGTACTGATGCTAGACTTGCTTTTTAAGGGGTACAGCTTCTGATACGGCTGCTCAGGAATGACCTTTTTACGCCAGGTTCTGTCTTAACAACTGTACTTTTAATGTATTTTGTTATTTTCTTGTTACTCAGAAGTGGTCCTTAATATATTTAATATTTTTAGTGCCCTACAGATACCAAAGCAACGTTTGGGGTCCACCTTAAAGTAGTAGGAGACTGGACAGGTATGTAGAAACATAATTCCTTTTCAGAGACAAATACCTTTACTTGAACTGTCATCCCTTTCTGGCTTCAGCATGATTGTACCTTGTCATGGTTTAACCCCAGCCAGCAACCAAGCACCACAACAGCCACTTGCTCACTCACCCCTGGTGGGACAGGGGAGAGAATCAAAAGAGGAAAAGTGAGAAAACTCCTTGGCTGAGATAAAAACAGTTTAAAAGGTAAAGCAGAAGCCACACATGCAAGCGAAGCAAAACAAGGAATTCATTCACTCCTTCCCATGGGCAGGCGGGTGTTCAGCCATCCCCAGGAAAGCAGGGCTCCATCATGCATAGCAGTTACTTGGTAAGACAAATGCCATCTTTCTGAATGTCCCCCCTTCCTTCTTCTTCTCCCAGCTTTTTTCTATGCTGACGATGACGTCATGTGATGTGGGATATCCCTTGGGTCAGTTGGGGTCAGCTGACCCCGCTGTGTCCCCTCCCAGCTCCTTGTGCACCCCCAGCCCCTCGCTGGCAGGGCTGTCTGAGGAGCAGACCAGGCCTTGACTCTGTGTAAGCCCTGCTCAGCAGTAACGGGAACATCCCTGTGTTATCAACGTTGTTTTCAGCACAAATCCAAAACACAGCCCCATACTAGCTACTCTGAAGAAATCTAAGTCTACCCCATCAAAACCAGCACAACCTTGATTTTGGTGTATTCTCACGAGAGATAGTTCATGCTTGTTTCCCCAAAGTTGTTTTTATTCCATTCTTGATGCAACCCCTGCTTTATTCAGATGTACATTTCTCCAGAAAACATGTTTTTCCGACTACTAACACATCTTCTTACTGCAATGTAATAGTTTTCAGTGTTCTCCATTTCTGTCTCTTTTTCTTATTTCTTGGCAGCCTGCTGCCCCATGTGCAGTGGAGTGCCTCTGTGCGTAGTAGTGTCTGCAGAAATGCTGAAATGTGCAGCTCCCAGATAAGCAGATTTTGATGCCAGCTATTTGGATGGCTGCCAGGTTAATTAATGCCTATGTTACACTGAGATTACAGGTTGCTTTCATGTTCTTCCATGCTCTTCCATTGCTCTTTGAATGTCCTCCAGACCAGGGGTGTAAGCCAGGATTCCCCGCAGAGGAGAATGGTAATTTGCTGGTTCCTGTGACAGTTGTATACTCAAGCGATAGTTGTCATTATTCCTTGGCGGCTGACTTTCTCCTTGCTTAGCATAGCATTTCCATGTAAGGAAGAGAAATACACAACACCATCTTGTTCATTTCATATGAAGAAACGTTTTCCATGTTAATTTGTATTGGCTTGTGTGTTTGTGGAACTGAGTCAAATGAGCTTCTTGACCTAAAAGGGATTAGACCAATTCAGGGAGAATAAATCCAGGAATATCTGTTGAACTTGTTGGTCCGGCTGCATACTTGGCTGTGGAAGTCACTGAAACTTTAATATTAAGGCAAAGACTAGGAGATCAATGCCATATGCACCTATGCCACATAATCACCCTGATTTTCTGTTCTGGCATGAAGTATAGGATGTTGGCCAGACAGAGGCAGATTAGGGGCCTAATTAGCCTCTGGTCTGCCCCGGGATGATGGCTCTTCTGCGTTAAGCATTGTCCTACCTGGGAGAGGGCAGTAGGCTATTGGGACAAGTGGGGTGGAGGATTATGAGCTAAATGAGTTTTCCAAAAGAAGTGACATCTTTGAAGTCTTCTGATTGCCTCTGTAGTGTGAATAGCTTTCTGTTAGCATTTAAATGTTATTCTCCCAACTCAGTACCTATATTCACCATTGAGAGGCAGGTCTGCCTAGGTAGGACTGTATGAGATTCAGGATGCTGTCACATTACAGAGACCATTTCTTATATTAGTTTTGCTAAACAGGGATATCTCTCCTGGGGTCAAATGTGCTGTCGAGAAGCAGGCAGTTTACCCAACCCTTTATGCTGCATCTGTACCATGAAGCTCTGTTCTCGTATGGTCCCTTAAGCCCTGTGACAATTAATGGTCTCTAATCCGCTGACTGTTTGAGGAAGGATTATTACATTTGCCACGTTCCTTATAATCTTTCTTAAACGTGCTCTAATGGCCACTTCTGCAGACATGATACTGAACTGGAGGAGTTTTTATGCCATGTGCTGTCATTTGCGCTCTTCTCATGACCTATTCTCTCAGCCTTTATCCTCTTTATTCAAATTCTCTTTTGTATCACGTTTTCACATTCCTGACAGTTTATGCCTGACACCAAAGAAAGTTGACAATTTATTTCAGAGAACTCAATTACAAGCCTAAATTAAAAGGATATGAGAAGAGTGCAGATATGCTGTGAAATGCAGCAAAGAACTGGTTAGTGTGAGACATTTCTCCTCTTGCTGGCTTCAGCTTCTGCTGCCTGCACCTGGGAGATGTGGT
Organism: Phalacrocorax carbo; assembly: GCF_963921805.1. Lineage (NCBI taxonomy): Eukaryota > Metazoa > Chordata > Aves > Suliformes > Phalacrocoracidae > Phalacrocorax > Phalacrocorax carbo. Next base: position 208,585,367 of record NC_087513.1, read on the forward strand.
GAAGGAACAATTTCCTGCCATTCGCTGTAAGGACTTGAGTGGGGATACACGCTGGAGGCAAACCAATTCTGCAGGTTATGTTCCAGGTCAAGTCTCTGACACTGAGTCTTATGCTGTGAAAATTTAATAAAATACCTCATGGCCTTAGTGACTTTGTTTTGTAGGTTGCATGTCACAAGAAAAGGTAAGGGATGATAGGTAAGGGATGATAGACTTATCAGCTCCTGATAATGGAGCTGAGTATAATAATAATACTGTTAATGGGAAGTAATTTATTGTCCAGATCCCAGTGCATATCGTTTTAGATATCCAATAGAAGAAGCCACAAGAAGCGGCTTCTGAAAAAGACAGTCACTCTAGAAATAATTTTTTGCATAGGAGCAGATATTTTTTAGAAGATGGAGACTCCCTTTTTACATAGAGTCCCATGGAGAGGACAAGGGGGAATGGACACAGATTGCTCTTGGGGAGATTCCGATTGGACATGGGAGGGAAATTTTTCACAGTGAGGACAGTCACCATTGGAATAATCTCCCCAGGGAAGTGGCTGACTCGGCCACACTGGACACCTTCAAGAGTCGTCTGGACAGGGTGCTGGGACATCTTGTCTAGACTGTGCTCTTCCTAGAAAGGTTGGATTAGATGATCCCTGAGGTCCCTTCCAACCTGGGATTCTGTGATTCTGTGAGATATTTAGTAGATTTTCAGGCAATAGTGCTATTGTTTCTTAAAGCAAGGATTTGAATAGTGAAAAACATAGGACAGAAAAAGTAGGGAAGAGAGGAAGAAACCTCAGAAAGGGTAGCTCTGAGACCCTGGCAACCCAAATGGTTATCCAGGCCCTAAGTGATGTATTTCTTGCTCCATTGAAATCAAATGGTGCTATCTCAGCTTAGAAGAGCTGAGAATCTGCCGTTCTCAGAAGTAGATTTGGATAAAGACACAGCATTTCCCCCCATTATGTAGGCAGCAGCATTCTTTAGGTAAATTACCAATACAAATCTGAGCTTTTTCATTTCTCATTTGTGCTATGGTGGTATTAGTAACTGTATTGTGCTTTGCTTTCATGTTCATCACAGAAAACAGAGACACACAGGCACTGGTATTGCTGTAATTTGCCCTCAGATGCCTGTGTAGCAGATAGTTTCACCTGAAATACTTCCCATGGCTCCCTTTGTAGACCTCTGACCTGTCTATGTGTCTAGTTTAGGATGAGGTGATCCAGTCCCCAAGCATGCCTTTTTCTCTTCATTCATTTTAAAGGGAGTCTAGATATATGCATCACTACCTCAGGGGTAGTTAGGTTAGTTAACTGACAATTAGTTGTGATTTTTCCCATGTAAATGTTCCTAACATGATTTTTCCATCTTCTGCCATGTGCACTGGGTATTGTGAATATTGGAACAGCTATTATAGACCTCCCTAAAGAATGGTTTTGTGATAATGTAATTGCTATCCTTGTGCTGACGTGTGACTACTTAAGTCAGCACCTGTTGTATTAACAAAATGTTTGTGGCATTGTGGTGGCTCGTACTATTAATGCAATTATTTTGTCATATTACAGAGGTGAAACCTGTGGCTGTAGACCACAGCTTAGTTAGCCTGTCAGACCTTAGGCACCCAGTTGTGATGGGCTTACAGTGGCCGACCTGTGGTAACTGCAGATGTGAAGCCCTGCAGGTTGGGTTAGCCCCGTGGCTCAGAGCTAAGCCGGCGTGTCTTCCCCTGCAGCTGCCTGGCAGTTATTGCAGCTGCGCTGCTGGATGGCAACTTTAAGCCCTACGGTAATGCTGAAGTCCCTGTGATGGCTTGTGCACGGGTCAGAGCTGTGAGGTCCATGGATTAGATAATAAGCTGATCTTGTTACTAGCTTCCCCTCTAAGCACCTCTTTTATTCTGCTTCTCTCATATCTCTCTGGTTACCTATTTCTCCTTCAGCTTTGAAAAAATTGTTGGCTTAGTATTTACAGAAGGGTTTTTTGAAAGTTTTTTTGTCACACTTACTGTCTAGTTCGTCCTCAGTGTTGTCATCTCTCAGCCTTGTGCTTCCTCTGCCCTTGCTGCTGCTTCAAGTGCTACTGCTTGCTTAGTTTTAAAGCTGACATTTCATCTGGCACCTCTGGAGGAAAAAAGAGAGGCCATGGGCCATGCCTCGTGTCCAAGCACTTGACAGCAGTGAAAAAAACCACAGCAGTGTATCAAGACAATGTGTCTCATTCACTAGACAAACTTCAGGGTGCAAGACAGAAAGTGATATTGATGATGCTGAAATAACAGACTTCTGAAGCCATGCAGCGTGTTTTTGCGGAAAACAAACACACAGCACTCAGAGGTGTTAAGCTGAACTGCACGCCTTCAGGCAATAAAACATTGCTGTTATGTTGCAGTGTGTTGCTGGTACAAATTGATGTGGGACCGTGTTTAAAACACTGCTGCTGTTCTGCGCTCTACAGTAATTTTTATCTTGTAGTGGCTGCTGTGTAGTTGCGTATGATCCTAAAGATGTTTAGCAGGCCTGGCTACCATTCTGAGCAGCGTGGTATTTATGGTGGGGATGCCATAAGAGCACTTTAATACCACCCGTTGAACCTGAGACTTCTGTCCTATAGGTTACTAAATGGCATGGCAGCAGGAGGTGTTGATGTGTGCAGGAGCTCTGCAGCTGGAGCCAGAACAGACAGATCATGGGGTACTGATCTGCATCACCCTCGTAAACACAGAAATCAGAAAATGTCAGAAAATAGGTATCTTGCTTAATTCTTCCTGCTAGAGATGAGGATATACATGGTCACTAAGTCATTTTAGTACTGACTACCTTATTTTGAATCTGACATGGTATGATGTGAATTTTTGTCAGATATTGTCAGTCTTTTTTCTGGGAGGTCCAGGTTTGGAGCAGGAAGTTTCAGTGGGGGAAAATAAGAGACTTTTCAGTTAAAAACAACAATTTTCTAGAACATGGCAAATGTATAAAAGCATCTTGTTTAACTCCCTATGGACTAAAACCTGAGACAGAAGAGAGTACACAACTCAAATTTCTTATTTTTAAATAGACAAAAGTTTTAAGGCAGTTGTTTGGAGTCTGACTAAGGATTTTTTGCATACTTTCCAGAAGAAAATAAACATACCTTTTGAGTGGCTCTGAAGGTAGAATGATCTGAACTTGCTGGGCTGCAAGGGTTTGTCAAATTGTTTGGAGTATCTACATGGCCTTGTTAAGCCCTCGCAGCTCCTGGTTTAGAGAATGCCTGAAGCACCCCAGGGCTCACTACGCATTGCTGTGCTTAGCTGGAATTTATCAGCAAGCATAGGAGCTAGCAAGGAAGCAATGTTTTATTTTCAGTAACCCCGGGGACAGTTTCAGAGTTATTGAAGTAGTGGATCATTCAGTCAGTATCTGGTATATTCGTAGTAGGTCTTGACTGAGACTGGAGGAATGTGTGAAGCAGAAGATGGCAAAAAGGAATAAGACGACTACGAAGTCTGACCGCAGGATGTGACAAGGTTGTCCCAGGATCGCTATAACTGCTACTGAGTTTCTGTAAAAATATCTAGTCACTGGTGATGAACAGATGGTCAACTCTTTTGCTATTACCTCAAGCTCTGTTTGATTTGGGTCCTTTTCATTCCATAGTAACATGTATTTTGAGGTGTTCAGTTATTCCATGAGATTCCTGGCAGGGTGTAAGGGTGTTAATGGTGTGGTCCTGTCAGTTGTTCCAGCAAAATCAACATGTGGTTTTGGAAGCAGAAGACAGAGATGGGATAGACGTTATTTTCCCCTCTTAGATTTTATGACTACCGATTCTTATATTGTCAGTGAATGCTACTTACACTTCTGAGGAAGGTAGCGGAATTGAGTGCTAAAAATGCTTAACTGTGTTTATTTTTATATAATTTGACATTAGTAGTAAAAGTAATACTGTTACATTACTGGGAGTTTAAAATGCCTTAACAATATAATTAGCCAAAGTGTGCCGTAAGGAATACAGTTTTATTCTTCATTGCCATTAATGTTCATTAATTATTTTATTTATGACTGCAAAAAAGCTTGATAAAATACAAGATTAAGAGAACGGAGAAAAAGAACAACAGAGTAGTTTACTGGCTCAATGCTGAAAGCCATTTTGCTTTGACTAAAGAACTAATGCTGAAGGTGAACTCATCTGAATTTTTGGCTCCAGACCTGGACTGTTTTACATTAGCTGAACTCCAGCTGACTTAGTACCAAAAACAGTATAACTTGAGTCAACTCAGGTTTGAACAGTTAATGAGCTTTACCTCTACAGGGAAAAAAAGTTTGTAGGTGAGAAAGTTGCCTCGAAGGAAATTTTCTCCTGCTCTGAAGTCCTTTCTTCATGCATCCTGCTATTTGTAAACTTCCACCTTTTGCATATCCTAGGCTCTTTTCAGTCATGCAATGATTATAGGAAATGGCATGGCTGAATGATGTAAATTATTTTTATCCTTTGATATAATATGCCCAGGATGTGTGGATGTTGCTGTAGTGAAGAACTGATCGAAGAACACAAGGTTGAAGGATTCCTTGCCGTGCCTCGGATGTTTTAAGTACCCTTATGAACTACAGGAAGGAACCCTGTGGAGCACATTAACGTGTAGCAGCTTATGGGATCTAAATGAATGCAGTGAAAAAAACCAAAAAGCTACTCTCTACTTTGAAAATACAGTCACAAGATAGGAAAGCTCTACGGCATGTATTTGAGTCGGCTGCCAGGCAAATTTCTGGTTTTGTAATCACTATTTATAAGCTGTGTTTGCCTATTTAAGAAGGCAAAGTTGCTGTTCTGGAGTTGCCCGTGTTTCACTATTTTTCTGTTAATCTTTGCTTAGGGGTGCCTAGGGAAGTCCCATTCTCATGGTCATTTCTGTGCAGAGGTACACAGCTGCCTCAAGCAATGAATATACGAAGTCTGGCTGGACTTCATGGCTCCTTTGTGTGAGCACCTTTAACAAGCTCAGGTGTGTAACGGTTTCTAGAAAAACAGGAGAGTTCACATCAAAATGTCAGCTCTTCATGCATGCCTGCACGTCCCTGGGGGCAACAGTGGAGTCCCCTAGGTGCCACTCAAGTTCTCCTGAAGAATCCCTACCAAAATTCTTGTTTTGTTCCCAGTTCATTGAAACGTCTCCCTCAGGGTCAGAAGGAAAAAGCAGACGCACTTCAGACTTGGAATTATGAGTTACCACGTTTAACTAATACTTGCTAGTTAAAATATCTTAAAAGGAGATTTGAAAGGTTTCTTTTTGGGATCCTTTTCTAACAGATTGTGAAAATGCTGTAGTTAATTAGGAAAAATAGATTTCAAATTTGGAACATTAAAAAAATAGAAAAAACTTCTGTAGGACCTATTGATATTTATAACCTTTACGATCAGAAGGGACAGTTATCTTTACGCACTCCCAACTCCTGCGAGAGGCTTTAGAATTTTTTAGAGTAATTTCTACACAGAAGTTAACATAAGCCAAAACCAAAACTTGGAGTTGAAATAGTCTGCAGAGTTTTTAGCTTCAACCTTTGGATGTCCATGGGCTCTTTCTGTGCTGTTTGTGAAAATGAAGATCAAATTTGTCATGATGTCATAATTCAGTGCTTTTCTTGTTTTGGGTTTTTCTTTTCCTTTCCCCTTTCCTCCTCCGTTTCAGGGCAAGAACCACCACTGGAAAACGTGTGTGCTTTTCAGTTGTTGCCTCTGTGCAAATACTTAGAGAAAATGAGCATGGCACCTTTGAGCCTTCGGTTTGGTTGATCTGTTGTACTAAGTTCAAGTTTTTGAGACCTTGCATTTGTCTGGCTCTTTGCTTTCTGCACCCTCTCCACTTCTAACATCCCTTTTAAATACAGAAGTGGGCCTGCTTTTCAGTAGAGGTCTCATCATTGATTTTGGCTGTGATATGATTTAAAGTGTAGCTCTCTTTTGCCATAAAGACCACCAGCAGTGGTCGTTGCTGGGCTTTTCAGAAGACTACCTTGTATTGCTCCTTATTCCTTGGTCTTGCCTACCTGTCTGCTTATTTCTAGAGTTGCCTTGTCTAAGCTAGGATCGGAAGGAAGAGGGGCCGTCACTTGCTCAGAAGTTTTTCTGTGCTCAGCAGTTAAATCTGTGGGAGTTAATTAAAACTCCCACAACATTGCAAATGTCATCATGATCAAATAACATGGTCAAATGACATTTTCACCCTATTTATACGGCAAATATTTTATAGCTCCTTGTTGGCGTGATATTAGTATTGAAGTACTAGTTTGGGTTTCCCATCTCCTTTATTGCATTATTTTTTCTCCTTCATTCCATAAGTATATTTATCCCACTTTTCACCAGCTGCATGTCCTTCCCCCAACCTTCAGAATTCCTTGAAACAGCAACTTTCTGTTCCAAAACTTCTTTTTATTCCAAGATGAATTAAAATCAGTGCTGGCCTTGTTCATATGAAGCAAATCCTACACTCCAAAATTTAGCATGAATTCCCTACAGCCCGTTGTAACGCAGCTTCGCATTCATGTGCCACACACACCTTCCTGTTGCTCCATCCAGTCCTTTGGCTTTCGTACATGCATTGTTTCTCTGATGCATCAGTCACTAGCTGGAGAATTTGGGTTTCACCATAAGGAAATATAGCCAGTCTGTGATCCAAGAATTTTTGAGGGGCACCTTGCAGCCACAGCTCTTCTCTGCCCCAGCGCTCCTCTGGAGATCTGTCCCATTAAATCATAAATATTATTAATAAAAATCTGCCACCAACCAACTATATGGTTAACAACTGCAAAAAATAGGATTCCTGTAAAAAAAACAAATGAGTATGTGACAGCCGCAAAAGTATTACTTCTTCCTTTAAAGAAACAAACCAAACCAAACCTCAAAACATGCACTGGGCCAACAGCAAGTTTCCAAAAGAAACCTTGTCAATATAGTTATTTCAGTATCTGCTATAAACAGATTAGAAAAGTTTATTTTAAAATGTTTATGGCTATGCTTTTTATATGAACTTAAACCACACACGAAATGACACAGTAATCATAGCTCTGTACTGAACTACGAACCTCGTGGTCCCATGCCTCAAAAAAGTGGACACCCTGGTGCAGAACACAGATGTGGAGGCAAAGTTCCTAATGGGAATGGAGTCAGACCACCAGTGAGATCCATTTTTTAATATAAAGGCATCCTTTTGTGCATGTCAGTCCACTAAATTAATTTGCAATTAAAACCAAATTTTCTTCTCTTTATCAGGCTTTGAAATTTCAAAAGGCAACAAGGCAGAAATGCTCTATAAAGCTTAAGGTGCCCCAAGGAAATTAATTGCCCGTGTGTGAATTTTGAGTGAAATTGAGTGGAGTCTCCTTCCCTGGAGACATTCACACCCCACCTGGACACGTTCCTGTGCCCCTGCTCTGGGTGTGCCTGCTCAAGCAGCGGGTGGGACGGGATGAGCTCCAGAGGTCCCTTCCAACCCCTGCCATTCTGGGATTCTGTGATTGTGTAAAAGTTGAAATGGTGGTTGCTGCGTGCTGAACGTGGCATTTCTTAATGACACAAATGGCTCGATTATCTGACTATTAACTAAAGCGCTGTGCGAAGGAACTGTAGGAGGGAATTCATAAGCTGGAAATCACTTTCCAACATGTGAATGGGATTGCAGCCTTGCCCGTCGTGGTGCGCGGAGTAGAGTGACAGCAATAAACGGTGCTGTGGTATGAAGTGCAGCAGCTGATGGGCAGGGTGCAGCGTGTATTTTGTTTCACTGACATTATAACCCGCATTTCTGCAGCTCAGGCATGTTCTTGTTCTTCCTCTTTTCCTTCTTTATTTAAGGTGCATTTTGCTCAGAATGGGAATAAAGTGACAGAGCTTTTTTCAAAAATGATATCATGATACTTCTTATTTATATAGCTTGTGACATTTGTAGCAGATTAGACCAAAGTACACTATAATGGAATAATATTCCATGAGAGGCAAGTTTTGTAGGGAGGGGTAATATCTTTTATTAGATCAGCTGAAACAGCTGGAAAAAAACAGGTTGTCTTTCAGGCGTGCAGCGCCTTCAGCAGGTTTGACAAAGAGGCAGCAAAATCAAAGCAAAGAGCAGGAAATAAAATAACATTCCCTGTTACTTTTCTAAGCAATTTTTTCCTTGAGAAAGATGAGCAACAACATTGCCTAGTAAATGAATAGAAGGTGCCCCCCCCTTTTTTTAAAAAAAGTTGATTTACCTTTTCCATGAGAAATATTGTTTCTCAAAAAATTCATATGGTCAAAAATACTGTCTGAAAGCAAAACATATCACTTGTAAATACTCTCCCCACTGCCTCTTAGATTTTTTTCTCTCTCCACAGCTTTCTGTATCTTCTTTTGGCTGGGTTCCCAGTTTAGGGTATATTTGCTGTAATATGCCATGGTTTCACTCTTTCCTGGAGATAGCAAGCACTTGCATCATGACAGATACAGTCCAGCTGGCAGCTCTAGCTGTGAAAAGAGATGGGCATTTGAGAAAATTCCACTGTGACTTGCATGAAGTGCTGCATTTTATTTATATATACGTGCCCATATGCATCCCTAAACTTTCAGCTTTTGGGGTGTTTTTTGCATTTTAATAATTTTTTCTCTTAAAATCTCAATATCCGATTTAAACAACATTTTGACTGAAAATGTTTGGCCATCTATAGAGAGTAATATCTGGACAATGCTTTACCCAAAGCATCACTCTGTTTTCAGTAATCTGAAGGGACCCTGTTCTGTATGTAGAAGCTGATAAACAGTGGATGACTGCTTTGCTTTGTGACTTACCTGGAACCAGAAAATTTTAACTTATGCCGTAGTAAATACCATGATCATGAGTAGGAGAGAATACTTCTCTGCTGAGGGGGGAGCCTGGAAAGTCTGTCGATCCAGATAGGTGTTTTTGTGGTTTTCTGTGTGTTGGACAAGGAGGGGCTCCATGGAGGGTGCCTTTTACTGAGGGCTGATGACATATTTTTCACTGTTGAAGGGGGATTTCAGGGAGAGGAGGAGTTTCAGAGATTATTGGCTATTTTGAGTTTTGCTGAAATGGCTGCTGTGATGATTTTACTGTACTGTCGATGATAACTAGCACACCTACAGCCTCTGCGAAGCCTCCTCATGTTATGTGAATTGAAAATAAATCAGTGGGCAGTTTGTGCTCTTCATTCCGACAAGCAGTTTTAAGGGCTCTCCCCATAAATTTAACATATTCCCTTATTCATTAAGCACACTGTAACTGCCATTTCCGCAAGGAAAATGCCACAGACACCCACGCACATTTTCAAAGACGAAGCCGTGATGCTTCGCTGTGCTTTGCCAAGTGGCTGGTGCCAGCCTGACAGCACAGGGCTTTCCCTCAAGGATTTTGCTTACACTGTGTCAGCTGAGCGTCTCTTGATCTTGAGCTTAGCTGTGACTGGTTTCAAAAAGGCAAAATTTATAACTAAAGGAAGATATTTTTATTTTTTCTGTTACTTGATCTTTGCATTTTTTAATGGGTTGAGGGGATTATGCTAATTGTGCCCCATTATTAACAAGCATGGCAAACGAAATTTTCTCACTGCAGTTTCCAAATCAAGCAGTATTTAATTGTTTAGAAATAAGATTTCTTTAAAAGTCTCCCACACTTCTCAACATACATGTACCAGCATGTGCCATTTCTGCATGAAGAGGTTTTTATCACTTCTGTGCTGTTCTGTATCACTGGAATTGTGACGGTAACTAACAGAATCAAAAGGTAGGTATCTAATGACAGCTTATAGTTATAATTTATCTAGTTATAAGAATTGGAAAAATCACTTTTTCAGAAAACTACATGCCAAACCATTTCCTTACAACGATGTGAGGAACTGTGTGATCTAAATCATGTTAAACCACTGGTTCTTTGTTGTAGAAAATAGTTATCAATATAGTATTACATGGCAACATTTTCAAGCTTTTCTCTCCCATTCAAGGCTGGGAATACTTATTCTGTTGACTTGAGTAGTAACAGACTTTCTGTCATATAAAAACATGTCTATTTAGTATTTCATTACATTCATAACATGATGATGATTGAAAGATGGAGACGACAATCCAGTAGAAAATCCCGCAGCATATTTTAGGGAGAGTCTACACAAAAGCTAGTGCTAAGACGGCAAATACATGTATTTTTAAGAAATTATTAATTAAGAGTAAGCAAAAAGTACCCAGACCAGGTTATATATAGTAGTTTATATTCAGGGAGCGGGCTGGCTTAAGTTCTCAGGAATGACTTGTCTAATTCAGATGTAAGCAGAAATAACAGAATGGCTCACAGCAGGGTGAAATTAAACCAAACTTTTGATACATTTCTTGATACACTTGTGTGTATTATGTTTTATCTCCTATCCAGAAAAAAAAAAAAAAAAAAAAGAAAAACAATATCTAATGGCTCATTTCATTTGCCAGTCATTCAAATGGTTTCCTGCTAAGGTTTTGATACTGCCCTTTGAGAGATGTTATAAGATATGGAACCTCAGATGTGATTAGATCTTTGGAATAAATGTGCATTTCTTCCCAGTGGATCATCCCCAGTTGACTAGCAATATTTATATAGAAAATAGGATCCAGCTGAGCTCTGATCACTTTATCCTGTGTTATGCTTCAGTGCGACTAGTGCTAGGAGTGCTTTTAGAGAAGAACTTGTATGTATTCTCTGAAAGACACAGGCAGCTGAAAACACAGGAGAAACTATTGTTATATATCGAGTCCCTTAATACCCTCTTTCTTCTTTCGTTTCTTATTTAGAGCCTTGTTGTTATTATTATTATTTCTAGCATTTGAGTTTAGCTAAGTGGTTGGCTGGGCCGGCATTTCCCCCACAGGGTACATACCGGCGCTGTTTTGTCCGAACACTGTCTCTAAGTATTCAGCATATTTCAGCTTTTCTTCCGGCCCTCAGCACAGACCCTGGGAACAACTTAGCACCTTCAGTGTAGGTGTTCATACAGCTTAGCTGTGAGGAAGTGAACGTTACACTTAATGACCTTGCTAACATCAGTTAAGCCTCAGTGATTAGTAACATCATTCACAGCTGCAGTTGGAGGGAAGAGGGCTGGGCAATCTCAGCTCTACCTTATATGACAGCAGGGAGTGGGAGTGTATTAACATGGAAACTCCTGTTCTCTTTTGAAAACTCTTTTTTCTTTACCATTTTCCCTTCCCCTCCCATCCCTGCCCCAACTAAGAGACCCTGACTGTGCGTTTATCAGCTGTGGGGACAGTCGCCTCCTAATCCGCTGCTCCTCAAACAGACGTTGGTTTGCAGTTTTATCCAAAGTTTTATCCAAAGGTGGCAATCAATGGAGACAGCACAGAATATTGATATCCAATTTTTTTTCCTGTAAGAAGACTTGCTGATTATAACAGTGAAATTTAGGGTGACTTAAGAAAGGAGTTGGCACAAAGAACAGGGACATACTTAGCTGTGATATGTCCTTTGCTAGGCTAAAATCTGCTAGTGCTTCCCTCCTATTCTGTTTTAATGGAGTAGGAGTGCTTTGTACAAGAAGCAACAAAGTAGGAATGTTTTGTACAAGGGCAACGAAGCTGGGGAAGGGTCTGCAGAGCAAGTCTTATGAGGAGCAGCTGAGGGAGCTGGGGTTGTTTAGCCTGGAGAAGAGGAGGCTGAGGGGAGACCTTATCGCTCTCTGCAACTACCTGAAAGGAGGTTGTAGCGAGGTGGGGGTTGGTCTCATCTCCCGTCACTAGTGATAGAATGAGAGGAAATGGCCTCAAGCTGCATCAGGGGAGGTTTAGGTTGGATATTTGGAAAAATTTATTTACTGCAAGAGTGGTCAGGCATTGGAAGAGGCTGCCCAGAGAGGTGGTGGAGTCTCCATCCCTGGAGGTGTTCAAAAAACGTGTAGATGTGGCACTTCAGGACATGGTTCAGGAGGCCTGGGGTGTTGGGTTGATGGTTGGACTTGATGATCTTATGATTCTATGATTCTAAGCCTGGCCTGTTGTGTGTTTTGGGTATGCAAAGTATTTTGTGCATCACCCACCTCAACAACAGTGGCTGAAGATAAAATATAATCATATAAGCCTTAAATTGCCCTTTATGCTGCACAGGGAAAGGTTCATTAAATCTTAAATCCAAGTCTCATGGCATGTAATTGTTCTTTTGTCCTGTCTGCTTTTACCTGGGAGGGAGTAAAGCAAATGGAGCCATGCCCTTCTCAGTGGTGCCTAGTGACAGGACAAGAGGCAATTGGCACAAACTGAAATACAGGAAATTCTTTTTAAATGTAAGAAAAAGCTTTTCCACTGTCAGGGTGGTCAGGAACGGGAACAGGTTGCTCAGGTAGGTTATGGGGTCTCGATCCCTGGAGATATTAAAAACCCAACTGAACATGGCTGTGAGCAACCTGCTTTCGTTGACTCTGCTCAGGTCAGTAGGATTGGACTAGACAATCTCCAGAGATCCCTTCTACCCGCTACTATTCTGTGATTCTGCAAAGTTATTATACAGTAATTTATTTGCGTATTCAAATGTAATAATGAAGCCGTGTCGGTATTAGCAAGAGGGTGAAATGATCCTATGCTTACAGTCTAACCAGAGACCAAATGTGAAGAGACAAAAACCCAAGAATAAGTTCCCAGTGACTTGTGGTGGTTTTGTTATGATACAAAACTCTAGCCTTGGATGGGGTTAATTCCATTAATGAAATGTTCTTGTAGCTTTTTCAGATGTATAAAATACATTACACTCACAAACCTATTTATAGACCTGCCTAAAAACAGTGCGTATATGCATGTGGGTACATACTGATGTTTGATACATTTGGTGACAAACTAATACACGTGGCTGGAAGTGATGTGACCATGACAGCCCAAGAACAACACTTTGGAGTAATGATAATTGTTTCTATGAAAACATCAGCTCAGCGCTCAGCAGCATGAAGAGAAAAATTATTAGGAGAGTAGAGAGTAAAGCAGAGGACATCACTGTGCAGCTGGGTATTTCTGTGGTGCTCCCAGGACTGTGCAGGTCTAGTCCTCATCTCTCAGACAGGAGACTGGGCAGGGTTCAGGAAGGAATGACAAAGATGATCAAAAGCATGGAAAAGCTTCCAAATGGGATGACTGAGTATGCAGGGGCTCTCTAGCCTGAAAAAGAGATAATTTAGAGGAATATAGAAGTGATCTACAAAATCACACATAACACTGTAAGAGTAAGTGGGTAGGGCCTGATGATTCAGTTTCTGCCGGATTCAGAACTTTTGGCCATCAAATGCAGTCAGTAAGACACTATTTCAGAGCAGACGTAAACCGACGGATCTTCATGTAGTAGGAGAGAGACACATGTAACTCTTTGTCGGAGGAGGGGATAAATTAGGAGGTTTGCATGGGGGGCTGGACAAATACTCTTTAAAGAGAAGTCAAGGGATTTCTTAACAGACAAACCACCTTAGGCTCAGGAGATCGGCTGAGATAGAAATGGTTGCTGGCTGGGAAAGTGACAGCAGGAGGGTCTTGCCCTGTGCTGATTCTTCCATAGATGTCTGCATGTGAAGCAAGATATTAGGGTAGGGGGACCCTTGGCTGTGAATCACTACAGCCTGATGAATTGTGCCTTTGCTCAGCTTTTTAGAGGCATACCCTCTGGAACTCTGCAGTGCTGGATAGTATTGCAGTAATTGCACAGCTGGATAGTAGCTACATTTCAGTGTTAAAATCCCATGTAGCTTTTGAAAGGTTAGGCTTTCTCTAGTTTCTGTATCAGATTACAAGTTATGGAGAGAGAGTCAATTGAATCCCCCCCTTGCATAGTTTGAGTCTTTTTTTTTTGTGGACTTCTTAGATCAAGTGTCACAACTTTACCTTGAAACCAGAAAGGGATAAACTGATGCCTCAACATTTCTTCTGGCATGTTGTGAAAGAGGAGAGTGCACCTCTAGCAAAGGAAATGGTAGTTGAGCCTCCCTGCATTGGCTCATGGGGAGTTCAAACAGCAAAGTACGACCCTTCATGGCCAAAGGGAGCAATTGTAGAACTCAGTCCTAAAAAATCTGCATAAATAACATTTACTTCAGAGCATGTATTTATAAAGATTTTTTTTTAAACTTAAAGTTACCGTTTTCTGTTGTTTCTAAACCCGTTTTTACTGTTGCACTTTGAAAGTGTCAGGATGGGGAATGAACTCTACTGTCATGACAGATATAGTCTTCAAGTATAGTAAGTACCTCAGGAAAAAAAAGGGTTCTTAAGACATTGGTTTTGAACTCCAGCAATGTAGCTAACCTCCAGCTCTGCCAGGGAGGTGCTGTATAACCTACAGAAGGATTTCTAACTCAGTATTGAGCATCGAGACTGCTTAACTTTGGTGTTGTGTCCGCTTCTCTTCACTGCATGTCTGGGGAACCCAAGTCTGGCAGCGTAGCTAATAAGCAGTCTGGGCCACTCACTGCTGTCTTGTCAAGTTAGACATACAAAATGCTGTCTAAATACGGTCCTCAGCATCTCTCTTCTCTGTTTTGAAACAAAGCAAGTGATGCTTTTTCCTTCCCATCATTCATCTTCCAACTTTGGACAAGAACTGCCTTTCACTCTGTTTCTTCATTGGTTAATACATGGGTATACACCATAAATCATGCAATATGTGTGATCATAGTGTAAATGAGGGAGGTCTAGTTAGAAATAAATCTGTTCAAGCTAATTTGATCATAGTAGGTGGGATATTTTTAAGACATAAGAAAGCACGTAGAGTCCTAGCAGGGGAAGGATGTGCTGATCCCAGAATCGGAGAGGGAGGACGATTTCCAGCTGGTAAGCACACAGCTCGAGAAAGAGAAGGAGCTAACTACTTCTTAGGAAGCAAATGCAGGTTAGGAGGGAAAGCAGGGTGTACAGAGACACTCTTCAAAGAAAGGAGGACTATTCTGCAGGTCCAGAGGGTCTGGAAGGTTCACTGCTGACCTGTGTAATGATTAGTGGATTTCCTAATTTTTTCCTCTCTGCTTAAAAAACCTAAAATCCTACAAAAGAAAATGTTGAACAGAAGGATGACTGTGGTTTATTCACCTCCCTAGAAAATGAAAAGACCAGTTGCCTTTCTGTAAAAGCTTCTCTATTTCCCTTAAATAAATATAAACAGCAAGGTGTTTTATATAATTTTAAATTTTCTAGGTTTTTACTAGCCTTTAATTTTTTTTAGTAGTTCTGTAAATGCCGGGCTCTAATTAGTCTTTCAGATGGCTGATAAGGAGGGAAGGAAACCATGGTGAAAATACAGAATTAAACTCCTTGAGGCTTAATGGACTGAGAATCATGGAAGTTCAAGCTGGTCAGAAAGCTTGTCTGTTTGTATCAGCAAGATATATATGTTCCAGGCTTCTGTTGCAGTAATTCTGGAACCTTTAGCTCAACATTAACTCATCTTTGTTTTCTTTCCTCTGCTTTTAATCTGACAGAGGATATTTGTAGCACTGGCTCTTCAAGAGAAGAGCCTTCCTTAACTTCAGAAACTTTGGCCATTAATAAGCCACAGATCAAACTAAAATACTGGACATTTCAATTTTGTGCCATCTTGTTGCTCATCATAATTTTATACATTATGCCTTTTCTCTTTACATGGCCTTTACATGGCCTACATTACATTTCTTTATGACTTTTAGAAAAGCCCTAAATGTCTTTTCTTTTTACAAGGCACTGAAGAACTACTTAAGACAGCATTTCCAAATTTAAAGAGCTTGAAAACAGGTCAGATTTTAGTGGGTCTCAAACCCTTTTAAATGTTGTTGGCAGTTTTAATAAAGCTGACTTAATTTTATGTATATATGTTTTTATTTTTTTATTTATATTTTAAATTATTTTTTAAATTATTGCAAGGTGATGAGGAGCTATTCATCACATGGAAGGTGCTCCAGACGCCTCTGAATTTTGCATAAAACTAGGCAGATTTTTCAGTTTGAAATTGCAGGGCTCACAAATGTCCATGTGGTGAAAGATGGAACTGAGATTTGTGTCTCAATGAATACAGAAGTGCTACAGGTAATTACAGAAACATGACTGCAAAATATCCAAATGCAGGAGAATGTCACTATGGATAGACCTTTTGGTCAACAGCTAGGCTTCTGGACCACGATGCTGTGTACTTTATAACTGATGAGGCTATGCTGTTCTCCCGTTCTCTGGTTGCTTTCTAATCACATTTCTGTTTATTCTTATGAACTTTGATTTAAAAAAAAATCCACAAAAGTGATATAAAAAATCCTTATCCCATGAAAAGCAATTACCATCAGTTTTGCAGTGTTCTTAATTGAGTTGACTGCATGCACTTCGACCTGGTTTTATCAGAGGTTCAGAGTGGTCTGAAGCTGCTGGGTAAAAGGCAGTTGGGATAAACAAACCAGTAAAATCTCAGACTTCAGTTATATGCTGCTGTGGCCTTGTAGGTACAGACCTGTCAAACTCTGAAAGAGCAGAAATTTGATTTTTCAAGACCCTTGGAATTCAGCAGAGTGACTTTGCTGTTATTTGCTGTGGAATATTTTGTAATGAGGAGTAAGGAAAGAAGAACACAAGACCTGACTTTTAAAGTCAAACCTGACAAAACTGCAGTGTGTGACTTTGGCATCATCTTCAAAGTGCTAAAGCAGTAAGAGCTTCAGGGGATGGGACAGCTTCAAAAAACAAGGCCAGTGCTCCCTGTGCCGTAGTGTCAGTCTACAGAATGTGAATAATAATGTGTTTTAATTCACCGAGACCTTCAATACAAATTATTTTCCTTTGCTTTCAGAGCCCCAGATATTAAAATATTATTATAAAATTTCCCTTTCTCTCTTTCCACCTCCCTAATAGTGTATCCTGGAAAAAAGGAAACTTGGCTGTATAACCAGTTTGAATGGGTTCAGACCATACGCCCATTCTTGCTCACAGTTTTCTGGCATTACCTTTTACTCACCATGCTGCTTAAGAACAACAATGACACGCATCTAAATATTTCAAAGGGAAAATTTCCCTTGAAATGCATCCTTCTGTCCTTGTAAATTGGTAACTGGTTTGTCATAAGAGGTATTATAAAGGTGTTAGTGGGCATTTATACTGAGATTCCAGGGGCTGGCTTGTCAATATGTTGAGCTGGGACAGGAGAGGAGGAACAAAGGGAGGAAAAGAGGGAGGAAGAATTCGGTGAGAGACAGGGAAGAAAGGTGTATATAAGAGGACACGACAAACTTTCTCTTCTCCTTTTGTTATGGTTTAGGCGGCAGCTCAGCCCCACCCAGCCGCACACTCACTCCCCCACTGGTGGGACGGGGGAGAGGATCAGAAGGGTAACGCTCGTGGGTTGAGATAAGAACAGTTTAATAATCAAAATAAAACAATAACAACAGCAACAACAAAAACAATGCCATAAAAATGAGAATAACGAGAGAGGCAAAACCCGGGGTGGGGAATGAACCAACCACATGTGACGCAGCCACTCGGGGACCAGTCCCTGAGCCACAACCACCCCACCACGCGCCAGCTGCCCCCGCGAATGTGCTGGTCGTGGCGTCACGTGGTGCGGCGTGAGCATCCCATTGGCCAGTCGGGGTCAGCTGCCCCGGCCGTGGCCCCGCCCCCCTGGCCTCCTGCCCACATGGCAGAGCGCGGGCAGCTGGAAAGGTCCCTGCCTATGGCAGGCATTACAGTGAAGAGAATTAACCCTTTCTCAGCCAAAACCAGTCTACAACCTGCCTGATTTAGGAGGACAGGGCATAAGATTGTGTTATTACATCCAGCCCCTAGTCGTCACAGGTAACTATGCTACACATTTAGCTAAACATATATGATCCCAGTGAGACTGAAAAAATTTAACCAAGGACTTCTCGGATCAAGGTTTGGGAAGGAACTGTACACTTAAAATGAAAGCCAGGAGGAAGTGCAGACACTCAGCATGTTGAAAAGATAAGTCTGAGCATAAGATGTGACTGTGCAACCATTCTTGATGTCTGTGAGACCTTTGTCCTGTGGGTAGACTTACAGGAGAGTCAGTGAGACTATGTCTGCAGTGTCACACTCAGGAGAGCTCAAAACAATCAATGGTATAACTGATCTCAGAACAATGTTAAAAATTGTTAGGAGACTAGCTAGTACAGACTTAAATTAATGCAAATTGCATGGCTAGAATGCAGGACAGAGAAGATCATTGCAGATTTTCAAAATTAAGCCTTTTAAATCTTGCTTAAGTAAATATTACTCATGTTTTGTTAACAAAACAGGCCAACACCTAGAGAAAAGTGTCACATTTTAGGTACTCTACTGTAAGAAGTGGTGGAAAAGACTCAATTTTGGAAGATGGCTCTCTAAAATGGTCCAAGTAATAATAAGATTGCCTGCGACTTGGTTTGGTTCTATTGATCAACTAGTGACTGCAAATCAAAATAATGGAAAAATGCTCTAATTACTAGTTTTTGTTAACCAGTTCTCAAATCTTTCAGTTGTTATTATAGCATGGATTAGAAGAAAGTTTTGGGGTTGTTTTTTTTTTCGAAAAATTCCACCCCCTGAAGGTAGCACTGTGATTTTTTTCTTGCAAATTGAAATACCTTCTCCTAACAAGTATTAGGCATCTGATGTTCACCTTTGTAGGAGCACCAAAAGTACCTGTGTTCTTTCAGTAGCTGCCAAAGCTCTCGTCACCTCCCTCATCACCTTGCTGGGTCATCCTTAAAGGCAATAGTGTCATTTGCACCAGTGTGACTTTTGCACTCTGCACACGTAATATCATAGACCTAAAGGGTGAAGCATGTACATAATGGTCCTGTGGGACAAATTAATCCTAAAGGCTTCTGTTCAGTGTGCCATTTCTCTTAAGAGGATTTAGAGGACGTAGAGGCTACATGTGCTGGAGGAAGTTGTAGGATGTGTTTGAGATGAGGTGGAACGCTGCCGTATAGCTTAAGTGTTGCCATGGAAAAAGAGTGAAGTCATATGGTGAAAAGAAAATACATCTGCCTGGGAAATTTGCCATAGCATGGGGAAAAAAATAAAAGTTGACTTTAACTAAAACAAGATCCAGTAGGGAAGCTGTTTAGGCCAATTTCAGATGCCATAACTTGGCTGCTTTCACTCCAGTAGTGGCCAGCCCTGTCACATTACTATTCAAAATATTTTCAACATTGCAGCTTGTTGAATTGAGTCCTGGAGTGCAGCCAGGTGGCCTACATCAATGGGAAAGGGCAGCAGCACAAGAAAAAGAGTCACGGAGTAGGGTATAGAGATGGAATATGGCTCTTGGCCTGGGTGCCATCCATCTTGGGCAGAACAATGGAGCGGGACATGTCTGCCACCTCACTGAGATGGGTTTTGTCTCTCCCAGAGGGTCACAGGCCCTTTGCAAAGTCTGCCAAACCAGCCTCACTCACTTACACGTAATTTGGGGTTGTGCAATACTGAACTGAAGAAGAGCACATCTCCGCATGCTTTCACTGCTGTTGTGCCTAGTTATAGGCCCTAAAAAACAGATAAATCAGACCACCCCAAAGAGAAATCCTTAATCATGGTGACTCGCACCACGTTTCAGAGGTCAAAACCCTCAGGTCATGGAAGGAAGTGCTATCGTTCAGTGTTTGCCATTGAAAGCTTCCTCTCATTCCTTCACCAGGCACTCACAAAGGCTGTTGTTCATATGAAGCCTTTTTATAAAGGGTTCCTAGAAATGCACCAGTAGCTTGAGTTGCATTGGGAGATTCCTGAGGCAGGGGTGGGAGTTAATGTCATTGCTCTGATACATATACAGTTGGATATTTTGCACCAGTGAAAGCTTCCTGAAGCTTTTCAGTTTTTGTCCAGTGGCTTTTGAAGATCATATCCTATCATCTTTAAGGATGACAGGGCATGCCCGCGTAAAGCATATTGCCATGTACCAGAGGACTGAGAAAAAAGCAAATCTCTGCACCTTCCTAAAAATTCAAGAAGAGGTCAAGAAGTGGCTGTAATGGCAAGCTTTTTGTCAAGACAATGAGCAGGCTGTTCCCTGAAAGGTGCTCACTGAGTTTCATTTCCACCTTCACAGCACTACATTTATTATTGTTGGCCACATCCAGTCTCTGTCCTGGTTAGGTACGGTGTAAGCCAAGTCACATTTGAAGATGCAGTAAGAATTTTGGAAGTACAAATGCTTATTTCTTTCAAAACAGAATCTGAAGAGGTGTAGAAATAAAAGAATGAATATACTAAGTATTAGCCCTTGTTTCTTCACTGGCAGATGCTGGTATCTGCTCTGGTATGTTTGCAATACATCTTAGCCAGCTGATGAAAGACTAGATTAGACCATCTGAGAAAACTGGCCTTTAAAAATGAGCCCTTAACAAAAGAGTGTTTCTTCTGAATTTATTATGCTTTCTTCAAATATTAAAATTTTATGAAGCATGGATTGGGGTGGGGAGCCTCCATTTTAGAGGCTACATAGCAGAATTGTTTCTGAATTAATGGATGACATAACAGTACCTAAAACTGAGTGTTAAGAAAGCCATCACATACTAACCTGTAAGAAGTAAGAAAGCTGCTATGGTTCCTTTTCAGAGCTGGGAGATTCAGATTTTCTCTCCACTGATTTTCTGTCCCTTCATTTCCTTACCTGTAAACCCAGTGTCAGAGGATATTTTGAGATACACAGGGACAAGGGGAGGAAGGACTACACTTATCCTCAGGTTCAGTTCCTAGCATGAAAAAGTTACAGGAAAAGATAGCTGGTTTAGAGAAACCCATAGTATAGCTACTACACACAACACAGGCCACAAACTGTGGTTCAGCAAATGCAGAATAAAACCCATAGCTGAAGGCTTCAAGCCACAGTTTTAAGGTATTGTAGGAAGAGTAGGAGATGAGAAGGTGGAAGGGGCATCACCAGCGTCTGAGGTTTCAGTGCCACAGGAGGACTGGTTAAATAAAAGTTGCAGGTGATGGAGGAGAGGAAGGAAACAGAGCACGTCCCATGCTATGGAGAGCTACGGGGTGTGCCGAGGGGATTTGACCTGGGTGGGAAATGCCCTTCTATCCCAGAATCTGGGTAACAAGTGAACTGTGAGGAGCTTCCAATCTTCCAGGAACTGAGAAATTGATACTGACAGAAGCTCCTACAGATGCTACTTATGTATTGCATTTAACCACCTCTAGAGAAAGGCATCAGAGAAAGGCAGATAGACAAACCACAATCACCCCTTCACTTGGTGATCAGTGAAGCTAAGCTACAAAAACCTTACCTACTGCAGATGATCCTATAATGTAGTTTCTTAAATACATAATAGTGAAGAAGAAGCAATCCAGTCTTCCAATAATCTTTGAAAATACAAGTGAATCAGTTACCCAAGGACTCACGCTGCAATTTAATTTAGATTAATTGATTAATCTATGTTTGTTTAGACTACTGTGATCCTTGAGTGGCTGGTGAGTTCTTAGCGGCTCCTCCTTTCTGTTTAGACTAAGCTCTTTAAGGCAGGGACTGTTTATGGCTGGCTGTGTGTGGTACCCAGAAGACCTGTATGCAGATCTCAGAAACATGTAAGCACTACGAAAATTCAATACTGGGTGAAAAATAAAAGACATTTTGAAATATTATTAAAAAGTTTTACAGGAAACTGTGATTTCTAGTCTTAGCACCAGTTTTGTATGCATATATAGATCTTATTCCCTATACTCTTAGCTTTGTCCTCTGGTGAATGGTGCTGGAGAAGAGAATTCACTGATTATTGCTTGCTTACTTGTGGCCTGAACTTATCATGCAGAGTCACAGTCTGGGTTTGTTTTTTTTCTTTTCTTCTTTTTTTTCTTTGTCCTGACAGAAAGATTTCGGGATTTACTGCTTCTACATTCAAACCAAGATGCAGAGATTCTGCCCATCTTTCAGCAGAGGCGCTATCCCAAGTAAGTAAGATTGTCTTCTTGGGAGAAATCAAATCTTTATCTATTTGCAGCGAGGGAGAGTGAAGCATTTATAGTACTGTACATTCTTTTGGTGTGAAGTCCTAAGGCAGAGCTGTCAGGGAGCCCCGCTTGCACTGAGCTGTGCAGTCTTTCAGTGGTGTCAGGGGGAAGCAGACATGCTTTGCAAGCGTGCCCAGCTGTCAGCAGGGAGGTGGTGGCAGAGTGCAGACGTTAAGTTGCCTGGATCAGTGTCTGGTGGAGCTCTGTTTCACTTGACACCGTGTTGACATAGGCAGATGTTTTGTCAGGCTAATCCCCACTCTTGTCTTGTGGGATTCCATCATTTGTGGTGACAGATTCCCTTGGATTTTAACAGGCTCCCCTCTGGAAGCCTGCAAGCACTAAAAATCATTTTTTCTGCCCTTTTTAGGGATGTATGTACAGGCAAACCAAAAGAGTAGTGTTGTGTGTTTAGGAGGTCTTGCTTGTATTGAGTATCCTGAACGAAAACTCTTCCTCTCCCAGGTGACATACCTGAATGAAACAATGCTCCTTGCTATTATGTTAGTCACTTTCAGCTAAGTGTAAAAAAGAGGCAGTGAAAGGGAAAGAACAAGAAATAGTCCTCTCATTAGCTATGCCAGCGTGAGCAATGAAAGGAGTCTAGTGCAAGATGAACAGAGGGAGGAGAAGGAAGAAAGAATGTCTGGAGCCAGTCCAGCAGTGATGATGGGAGTAAGCAAAGAAACATATTTTAATTATTTTTGTTATCAGTTCTTGAAATGCATAAGAAGCCAGTGGAGCTAAGGGCTAAATACAGCTCTTAAAATCTGATAATACAATTTTTTTAAGAACAGGCAACAAATAGCGGGTCTGAGTGCTGAAAACCAGTCACATCCTGGCTGTGAATATTTGAAAATAAAAGCACTCAAGGGTGAAATCCTGATTCTGAAAGTGGTGAAGTTTTGCATTGACTTCAAAGGAGACAGAGTTTTATCCCCCTGAATTTATTGTTTGCATTATTCATTGTCACTGTTTTACTGCAATACTGTAGAGGGACAATATATGAAACGGTGGGAGGCACCTTATCTGGATGGACTGGTCTACTTGTTTCACTAGGACTTCCATGAATTGTTACTTTTCTCCTCACCCTTCGGAGTACTGGAACAGTTATTTTTCCATGGCATAGAATGCTTTGCTTGGCTTAGATGTTTTCACTTATGATATGGACACTGTCAGACTGGTCTGAGAAACTAGTTTATTTCTTCTTCCTCGAAGAACAGACTTATTTCTATATAAATCATTCCTAAGGCGCCTGACTTTCCATTTCCTTACATTCAATTTATTACTAGCATTCTTGGCAAGTAGAGTCTACTAGCAATACTACACATTGTCAGATTCATGGGTGAATGAGTGCCAGTTGTCTTCTCTTCAATGGATGCTTCAGCTCTTTGAAGACAATACAACAAATAGCTTATAGTATGGAGTTCTGTTGCTATTTGAAGTTACAGTGGCCTTGCATCACAAAATGCTACATGTTTTTAGCCACATTGATTGGCAAGATTAATTCCTCTAATATACAAAACCGGCCAAACTTTGGCACCTAACTGAAAGAGAAGTTTGCGTATATTCTTAAAAAGAATAGGTTTCTGTTTATAGCATCATTAATTGGTGCAAATTTTCTTGCTTGTTACATAAATTTATTATAGTTCATTTAGAAACTATTTGAAGACTATTGACATGTCCTGATTTCCTAGAGGTTGTCTTTCAAGTGAAGACAACTTGTGTTCAGCAAGGTAGAAAACCTGTTCCTCTTCAAAATATATTTTGTCTTATTCCCATACCAGTTTTTTTCCCTTCCCTATTCTCCTTTTCATTGAAAGGTCAATTAACAGAAATAAAAATAACGAACAGACAGGCCTCATAAATCAGTGTCACATCATTGACTTCAGCTGAGCAATGGCTGGTTTTACTACCAGAATCTGAGCAATGAGGTCATTTTAATGAGATGTTGTCATGGGGCACAAGCTGGAGCTTGTAAAGCTTAAGGAAATTCAAAGAATATGGAAGGTTAAAAATAGAGAAATTTTAGTAATGACTTAGCTGAATAGTTTGACTAAGCAGGGCTTAGTAGGTAGAAAGGACAAAAGTTTGTACCTATTTAAGAGACATATGCCCAAAGGAAGGAGACTGGATAGGAAGATGTTCTGCAACTCTCAGGATATTCAGAGTCATAGTAATAAATATTAAAGGCTAAATGAGCAAATACAATCCCTCAATTTTTGACAGAAATAGAAACCTTGATGTTCTGGCCTGAATTGTGTTCTTGTATATTTATTATATTAAGACCTGAACTCTTTCCCACAGAACAGCAGGATGATTTTGGGTATGTGCTTGTTCTCAGAGAAGATGTCCGTGCACTGGAATGGCTGGAAGAAGTTTTCTAGAATATGTATGCACATTGTTCTGGATTTTCTAGGGTAAATATGCCAGAGAAACATGCTTTGTGCTCCTGGTTGATGAGGGGAGGAATGCAGGACCTTTTTATAGTCCTTGTTTTTGCCTGGGGTTATTCTGGTGGTCTTGGCTTAGCCAAGGAGCAAATACCTACTCTGGCGTGTAGAGGAGATTATAGAGAGGCCTGAGTTTAAAAAGGTTAAGGCTTGTAAAGCCACACAGCACATCACCTTGACTTCCTGGACTTATTACTGTGTGTCCACAAGTAGTGTGGCATCATGGGAACCAGTTCTCATCACAGCCTGCAGGCTGAGATGTAGTACTATGCCAGCACATCGCTACAGCATCCACCCAGTCAGCTCAACCCGCAGCATGCATCCTTTCACTTTTATTTGCAAGACTGCAGAGCAGAAGGAGCTTGGCTTTATCTTAGGCTTCACTCTCATGACAATGTAACCGTGTCTTGGAAAAATTATGGAATATGGAATTATGTTCTCCCATAAATGCCTACAGCAGAGTTTCTTAATGAAACATATTGCACTGCACATAGTTACAAGCTACTGAACTAGCAAGACCAGTCTAATCCAGGCAAGTCTTTTTGATACGTCAAGTGACGTGACTGTCAGAAGATGAATCAGAAATCAGACATCGCTAGACCCCCCTCATCCACCTCATCAGGAAATCCATCCATCCACAGAGATAAATGTTTTGAGTAGAAAATCAGTCTCCTAGCTGACATGAAGCCATTGCCATGTGCATGAGGATTCGAATTCCTGAAACTAAGAATAAACCTGCAGCTGTGCGCAGGCGACCGGGCTGGGGCGCATAGCAGCCTCCAAGTGCACCCACCCGGGAAGAGCATCAGCACATGAACCACATCACAGACATACTTGCAGCTTGTTCCTTCTCTCCCTCACTCCATGAGCCTGCCGAGGTGAGTTACACCAACACGATCAGGCCTGCCAACAAACTACACTTGTTGCAATGAGTCTTATCCTGACTTGTCACTTTGACGATGAGCATTAGGTCTCCTGCATCTCTTAAAAACCTTTTCAGAGTTTCACTCTCAGCACATTTCTATAGGAGTTTTCCTCACGTTGGTTTCAAGCTCATGATTTCCTCGGTTGCCTGCTTCTCCCATGAGATTGCTACAGTTTTATCACACAGATTCAGTCATAAAATGCGAGAGCTGCTAAAGTGCTCACACAGGCTACAGATGATTGCTCCTGAAGAAGACACTGTTGTGGTCATTAATTGGGCCGTAGGGGTCAGCCTGGGACAGGATGGTTGGCGCTAGCAGCCGGGGCCCAGATCGCTCTGACCCACCACGGTCTTTTGGTCTTCTGCTGCCTCCACCTGACCGCCCATGATGTGTGTGCAAGGGAAGGGTGTGCAAGTGTGCCCTGCAACACTAGAGAGAAGTGTCTCTTGTAGCTGGGCCTGGTAATGTCAAAAGAAAAAAAAAAAAACAAAAACCAGAATGATAAGGGAAGTGATAAAAGAAGTGTGAGAGTGAGGAATGAGGTTGGTGGGTGAAAGAGGCAGGAGAGAGGCTGACACTGCACAAAATAGCGCTTGAGAGGGATGTGCCAGAAATGCTACTGGCATTACAGCTTTCTAGCAAATTTCTCTGTATACAAGTGACTTGAGAGATCAGATGTACCTTGTATTTTCAAGATATTGCTGAAATCCTCAAATACATATGTGGATTTTTTTAGAGGGATTATTTGCTTCTTTTTTTTTCCCTCTTCAGAAATATTTGCAGTCTTCATTCTTATCTTCTGTGGGTTTGGTGGAAAAGTTCTTGGATGATTCACAGATTTTAAGAACAGAAGGAGCTGTTATGTTCCAGCTAATTTGAGTCCCTTCTTAACATAAGCCATAGAGCATTATCCGATAATCCCTGCAGCAAGCTTCTCGTTCAACTGGAGCATGAATTTAGAAAGACACCCAGCCTTTAAATTGAGATGTTAAAACCTGGAGAATTCACAAGCCTTTACATCAGCTTGTTTCAATTGTTAATTACTTCACGTATGTATTACGATAATTTCTTTAACTTCAGTTTCCAGTCTCTGCCATCTCACTATACCGTTTTTTGCTAAGCAAGAAATCCTGTAGCATCTGAAATGACACCTCCATACAAGAGGTTGGAGGCAATTTTAAAACTTATCCTTTTCTTGAACAAATTAAATTTTAAAAATTTTCTTGTAGGGTGAGGTTTACTTAAAAAGTCCCTAATAATTTGTTTTCTCTTTTAAAAACCTTTCCAAAGCTGGAGGTTTGGGGTTTGGTTTTTGGTTTTTGGTTTTTTTTTTTGAAACACAAGCAGGAATTAAGAAAGTATTTTTGCTAATTGTTTTCGTAATGTGTACCTGAAGAAATAACAGCACTTCTTTGGAATCAAATAGGGAGACAGTGTAAATTGAGCACTACCTTATTATTTAAATAGAGTGACAAAGTGTTGAACTTTCAAGAAAAAAGTGAACTTAGAACCTGGCAGGTGTAATGAAATAACAGAGAATTCCAGATGCATTTACTTTCCATCTGTCATAAACTTAAAATCTTTCTTTGGCATATATTCTTAGTAAATTAAGGTAAACTTCTTGTGCATGCACAAAAACATCAGCCATTTTCATGTCAAAAAAAACCCAGAAAATACAGGAACCTTATATATATATATATATATATATGTATATATATGTATATGTATCTTCAAATATATATTTTAGAAGGTCATCTTTGAAAAGCTGCCAAAAGTTTCAACTCAAAGAAAGCCAAATGGTGTTATTCAATTCTCGTCATGGAGCAGTCTAGACAAATAGGCGGCAGAAAGTTAGTGCCCTAAACCATTGTGCCATCTGGTTCCCAATTGCTACTCATTTTAATGATAATGGATTTGTAATGGATCCATGCCAATTTACTACAACTCGAGAGCAAAGCCAAGAAACTGATAATATTTCTTAAATAGTATCTCAGGAATAAAACTTCTACCTGATTTGTAGCTGTCTTGAGAATGTTTTTCCTTTTAGAGAAAAATAATTTGTGTCTAAGTGGTTGTGGCTTCTGGAAGTGATGAAGTTCAGACAGTGCATCCGCTGAGATTCCCCCTGAATCCCAGATTTAAGTATGCACAAGAATAGCTAGCAGGATCGTGGCCTAGAAACACAATTCAGTTTGTATTAGAAACAAAGGCAGCCTCTTCCTTGGTGTTCAGGAGGGGGAAAAATCATGACCTATGTGTTTGTCACTGAGTCTTCTTTGTAAGGCAAAGAGATTTTTAATTTTAAGAAGAGGTGAGAACTTTCACGGAGTGATTTTCCATAAAAGGCTTTCTGTGGAGTGCTTTACAGAGACTGTTCTCTTGTTATGGAGGAGAAACTGAGGCATGGGACTCTGATGTGAGTTACCAGTGTCACCCAGGAACAATTCTCCTGGGTACGAGGCCAGAAGTAGAAATCATGTCTTCCACAGTCCTTTCTGTTGTGTGCACTTGGCTCTCTCATCTAAAATAACATCTATCCTGTTTTCCACTGCAAAAAACACGTGGCCTGCCCATATTGCTGAAATCAGATGGGAAAGTGCCAAGTGAAGGAGCCTTTCAGAAGTGCCCACACAAGCACTTTAAATGCTTTGTGTAGCATTGTACATTAAGCATGAAAATTACTGGTTTTGAAGTGCTCCAAGATTTATTTCGAAATGCAGGCTAGAAGCTAGCTAGCTTGCCAGCAGCAGTGAGCCCTCAGAAAATCTGAGTCTCAGAGAATTTTGATTACCGGTTAAAAAGGGATACCTGCTTAAGGAATCTGTAATGACCTTTAAAAGAAACTCAAGCTGTTTATAGAGAACGTTCATAAGGTTTTTTTAGTCATTTGTGATTTTGTCTCTTCTTTTTAATCCTTTTTATTTAATATGACTTGCAGTGGTTTGCAGCGTTTGCAGACCAGTGCAGGATTGAGCTCCATGGCAATGAAACCTCCACTATAAGAAAGGGCATTTTCCTGCCATTTGGGATTGTTACCAAATGGTAAGAACAACAGTGGCAATGCGGTAGAGGCTGGTAGCTGTTTACATAAAAACAGTCATGCTATAGGAGCAATCAGTCACTAAAAATGCAAGTATTGGATCTAGATTTTGTTGAAACCATAATGAAAATGGGAAGAAAGAGGACAGTAATTGATGCTCTGCACTACATGTGTGGGCTCAGATCCTACAGAGACTCGTGTGGATACATCCACATAATATCAAACAAGGCCAAGTCAATATCTTGAAATATTTAAGACTGAACATTAAACTCAAATGTGGGTCATAAATTCCTCAAGACAGAGGCTATATTTGTTTAGAATATCAGTACAATGCCCCAGTAGCTTCTAGTGCAAAAGAAAGACACTTTTGTTCTGTTTCCAAAGGCCTTGAGTTCAAGTACTGACAACACGGAGTCAACCAGTCCCCTTAAAGTCGAGGGGAATTTTGCTGCTAACTTCAGCAGGGCTCAGACCTGAAGTCTAGGAAACTTTGAAGAAACAAGTACAAATCTTCCAGATGTAGAGAGATGTGGGGAAAAAACTGTATCCTCTCAGAGATCCGTAAAGCAATTTTGATGCAAAATCAAAACTCCATGTGCATATATACTTTATTTTATATACCAAGCAATCTAGAATGCACGTTAAACTTAGCTCCATTTATCGTAGCATAGTTGTGGCTCATTAGCTGTCATGAACTGTTTTATGCAAAACATTGCAATACTCCCAACTGAGAAGGGGAAAGGGCTGACTGAAAATAAAAGATGCCATAACCTTTTGAAATATTTGGGAGCTGACGTCATTGCTTTGTTGACAGTGAATGGTATAAGATAAAACATTACAGTTGATTTTCATTCTGCTATTTGGGAGCACGGGCATGTTTCTTGCTAAAGCCTGTTGATTTAATTGATATATACTTGCCTGCTACTGAGCAACAGTGTGAGACTGTGAGGAATTATCTGCCACCAGATGTCTTGAAGGATGTTTTTTTAAACAGCTCAAACAGAAGTTACAGTAGTTTGATGCAGAAATTATTAGTGAAGTTCTTTGATTCATTATGCAAGAGAGAGTTACAATGATCTCTTCTGCCCTTATGTCCAATATAGTTTTAAAAATAATGGCTTATATTAGTTTAAAAAATAGTTTCACAATTACTATAGTTACAGAAATCCAAGCACCAGGCTCATGAAAAAGAAAAACAAGTGCTAAAGAGTTGTGATTGTTGACAGTAGTAACTTCCTCCTTGACTCTATGGATAATAAGGAAGAGCATCTTTCATTCACTCCTATACACCTGTCTGCTCATTATCAGTTTAATTTTCAGCCCCGTGCTTTCAGTGTGGGACCTCAGAGGCTGTTTTCTTTCACAGAACCTGTTAAAGGACGTGGCATCACAAACAAAAGTTTGTGAGTCTTGGTGAAAAAGGGAGAAAGGAAAGATTCCAGCTATAATAAAGGGGAAAATGGACAATATTATGCCCCTGAACATGTGAAGGAAATGGAGAGATAAAGCAGTTTCCTACCATGTCTTCCTTTATATTTCATGTAAGACATAAGCAAAAACTATATTTCCTGTTCTCTAAGGAGGGCAGAAATCTACCAACACTCACTGCTGTTCTGGCCCTTCCCCAAACAAGGTTTGAAGAAGCAGGAAAACTGTTAGATAAATGTCCTAGCTGTACCACAAGTCCCTCTTCGTGCCCTTTAATACCTTAGAAAACAGCATAAACTGCACTGCCCCTGGGGTAGAACAGGTGTGTGCTCTGTGTAAGAGCAGAGGGGAGCATGAACCTTCAAGCCAGAGGATACAGTTATGATGTTCTAGTTTTGTATAAAATGGGCAAGGATGGCTTGTTCTCATCAGGACATGAGCCTAGATTTCAGTTTTAGCAGCCTTTTGGTGGGTGGCACTGGTGGAGTGTTCAATTTTGAGTGCCAGGCTCTTTAGTATATGTGAGGGAGACACTTCATATTTCTTTTTCATGCAACAAGTTGGGCTTTTAGCTCATTAGAGGCAGCAAGAAGCACATGTTGATCTAACAGCCATCTCCTGCATCTTCTGAGAAATGGATAGGAGATCTGGGCTGTGGGATGCCAACTGGACCAACCTGAATTGACCATCCCCCAAGTAAATAGGTATATCAACCACATTTCCTGGAGGAAGATGTGTCAGCATCTAGGCTAGAACGTAGCTCAGAAGTAACTATCAAGTCTTAAAAACTGGCAGTGGTAGAAAATCCATCTCATCTTACATTATGTTATTCCAGCTGTTGATTATCCTCAGTCACGGGGATGGGAGCTGGCTGCTGGGAGACTGTACCCAGTGGCCCAAGCCTAGCTTCAAGGAAAGTTCTTCTATGACCACGTCAAGTGGTTTGTAAGAATCACAAGTGCTTTTGAACAACCAGACAGCTAGCAGCTGGAAAACATTCTTAGCAGCTGCAGAACAGCAATGGCCTGTGATATTAGCTGCCAAATCTGTTCTGAGTGTTGCCTAATCAGCTAGCTGAGGCTGTTCATGAGCAGAATTGAAGACTAAAGTAGATAAGCCCTAACACAAAAGCTGTTTGAATAGAAGGTATTTACTGAGTTGTTGGATAGTGGAGATGAATTGGGTGATATTCAGAGTTCCTGGTGGTTGTTTTTTAATAGAAGAATTTTGTGTGTTTCAGATTTGTCAGAAAATTACTAGTCTAAGCGTCTGCACCTATAGTAAGGCATTACATGTGTCAAGTGAGGTGACTAGCAATGCTTTCCCTTAGTATCATGAATGTAGTGACATTTTTTCTCCCTCTGAAACAATGACAAAAGCTATGTTATAGGCATCAACCATAAAGAAAAGATACTAATATAATTTGCTTTAGAGCCTGATAGCTTTCATGTAACACTTTGCTTTATGACTTAATTATCTTAATTATTTCTGTCAAGGTATCTTTGTAATAAGAGGTTTAAATTAAGTTTGTGTAGAGCTGAAACTCATTTAGAACTATGCAAGGAACTTTCCTCATACCTCTGGGAGCTTGTATAAGGCAAAATTTCTGCATAGTCCAAAAAAACCGCTCGGGAGCAGGGTCAGTTGTCCTACCCCACATCCACTCGACCAGTGCGGAAACAGCAACCTATACTGCAAGTTATAGAGTTTCAGTGTGAGTGTTCTCTGTGTCCTCTCTGGTTTCAAAAAGTACTCAAAAGTGTCTAACGGAAGCCAAATGCATGAGCACTTATGAGGACTGGGGTCTTGCTTTTCTCTGTGTGGTGCTTTGTGATGTTACCTAAGGATATTATAGTTTTGGATTTTCCTTCACTGTATACTATGTCTTTACAGCATCAAATAGGTTTTTAGATACATTGCTGTTGATAATTTCTAATATTTGAATGTTTAAGGTATAATTAATCCGTCTTTTAGACAAATCACCACAAAAGACGGAATTTCTTTATTATATCAATTTCCCTCTGCTAAACCAATTCTGAAGGTCTTAAAATAGATTAAATTGTACTTTTTTTGC
The DNA here is from genome assembly GCF_963921805.1 of Phalacrocorax carbo. NCBI lineage: Eukaryota > Metazoa > Chordata > Aves > Suliformes > Phalacrocoracidae > Phalacrocorax > Phalacrocorax carbo. The sequence continues at coordinate 208,617,235 of NC_087513.1, forward strand.
ATGGATAGCTGAAGCTTCCTAAACAATATTTTAAATGTAGGCATTTATTTCCAGTGTTTTCTCCAAAATAAAGGTATTTGCATCCTCTCAAAAATCTCAAAATACTTTAAAAGCTATTTGTAGGGGGTTTTTTTGTGCCATACTTTTTATGTTATGAGGGAAAATAGAGCAGTGAAAGTGGTCTGTGATGATTTCTCCATCATGTAGTACTAATACCAGAGCAAGGGCAAAGAGATGGTGGCAGAACTGGGCCATTTATTTTCTTGTGCTTCATCCCCGGATGTATTTTCAACTTGGATGAGGCAAATCATGTAGATGTACTGTTATTTTGTGAAGGTGTCATAAACCTGATGTACTGGGCTTTTGTGCGCTGTGAAGATGAAACTCTGTGATCTGAAGATTATCCAACAGTATCTCCTGCCACTGCAGTTTTCAACAGAAGCAGTTCTAGGATTTCAGCTGATTACTCCATCAGTAAGAGTCTGAAGTACGTTGGAGAGATCCCACTCACTTGGCTCAAATCTAGGAGCCTGGCAATTTGTTCAAGCTGGTAAAGATAAAATCTGGCAGAGTTGTGAACTGAAATCAGTCTTTCCATAAAATTTTTAGTATAAAGTGCAAGACTAGGAAGTACCAAAATCCATTAGGGTGATACACCAGGCAATTCAGCTGCTGCACCAGCCTTTCTGAGTGGGAGTGGCAGGGGCTGCTGTCCTGAAGGATCACAGCAGATCTGAAGAGTGTAAAAGCCATTGGTTACATATGTCAGTTATGTCCAAGTGAAATGCTATGCTACTTTCCCTCCAGAAAGAGCAAACTTCCTGTGAAGGACAGTCATTACTTGCCAGCCTCTCTGTCAGCGCTGTTTTGTTTGAAGGAGACCACATGAAGTTTTGCTTTAGCTCACGTGTGTCAAACGCTGATAAACTGAAGCAAAAGAAAAAACTCTGATATAAGTTTGGTTTCTGAAGGGCTTGAAAGGGAGCAGTGATGCTGAATATTGCATGGTCTGATGGGGAGGATGGAAGGTGGGAGAGAAGGAGACCAGGAAGGAGGAAAAGACAGATGCAGCTTTCTGTTCTGTGCTCAGTCCACGCATTACACAGAGAAAGATACCTTAATTCAAAAGAACAGGTTTACCTTATGGGATCAACAGAGCAAAATAAAATGAGCCTGTTGAGCTGCGTAGGGCTCTGATTGTAATGAGAGCCTCTGGGCACTGCTCTTCTGTGACAGGCAGGTGGTGCCGGTATTGACAGACAACTTGAGCTCCTTCTGTCTTGTGTTGGGGAGGAGGGCTTAAGGAATGTCTTGCTAATTTATTTGCTGATCGCTGTGTCCCCAGGAGAAAGCAGGCTGTGAGTTTGGCATCTCCAAGGCTTCTTTCACCCATGGTGCCATTAGCACGCACTTGAGCATCTAATTCCAAGCTCTAAGTGCAGCAGAAGGGCTGTCCCCTGGGGCTCAGCCCCTGCTTCCCTCTTTCAGAGTCAGCACTTCTGAGATGGGGAACTTCTCTAGCTTTTCCTGCCCCATCTGCAGCAGTACTTTGCTGTTTGAATGTATTCTTTGTGTATGTCTATATGGATTTTGCCTGTTATTAAGTGGCAGGAACTCTCTGTGTAGTGATTGATGGTCAACTTTTCTTTTTCTTGGTGCAGATTAGCACGTAAGGAATCCACTTGAAGGGATTGGTGCAAACAGTGGTTATCAAAATTTGGGCTGGTTCTCTCAAGTCATTTGGTACCAAAATAGAGCAGGTTGACTGCAAGCAACTCTAAAGAGCATCACTACAGCTTAAGAAATCCATTTATCTCTGCATCGGCTACGCCAGCTATACATGGTCAGATGAACCCTCCTCACTGAATTAACTCTATTAATTTGGCCCTGCACTCAGATTCTAGCAGCAGTGAATAGCATCTGCACCGTGTGGAAATGTTTTGGCAATTAAGAGCCAATTAAAATTGGCTCGTTCCCCTGTTCCATCCTTCTTGTGATGTCCAAGGAGAAGGCTCATGACTGAAATATTTATCGTCCATCAAAAAAAAAAAAAACCCAACATAAAGAGTGTCTTGATTTTGCTGAGTCTGGGGGTTTGGTTTTCCCTGCGCTTTAAGGTCTCATGGAGGATAAAAGTTTAAGGGCACCGCACCATAAAACTTGTTCACAGAAAAAAAAATATCAAAAGTTCTTCTAAATCATGTACAGTTTTATTATCATTGGGTCACTGGTGGTAACAAACCCTCAAGTATTTGAACACTGTCACGTAGGGGTAACCAAACTGATGAAATAGAATTAACAAAGGAAATAACAGGGCTGGTGCCTTTATCCACAGTCATCTTTACCCTTTCTTTCGCTTGTTTGTCTTGGCAAGACTTCTCCAATGAGATAAGAAGCTATTGCTTACCCTTTTTTAAACTGCGTATGTCAGGTCTGCAGATAAAAGCCATCAGTTAGATGGATGAAACTGTGAAACAGTCAATCTCTAGAAACACTGCTTTGTGTAATGTTGTTTTTCCCTTCCTTTTATTTTTTCATTAAGGACTGTGATCCATATATTAATGGGGTTTATGACCACCATTATAGATGTATCTATGGGCCTCACAGTCTTTTAATGAAGTCATTGCAATGCTCTTCTCTGTTTGAGAGATATAACTATTCTGTTGTAACAGGTAGATGGTGTCACACGGTGACAAACTGACTTGCCCAAGTTCTCCTAAGAAAGAGGGACCTTTGGGCACTTTCACAATAGACGTAGCAGTATACAGCCCAGTGTGTTTAAAAGAAAAAAAGAAAAAATGAAAGTCAGTGCTGACAGGTGGCAAACAGCAAACAGGTCTTAAGCAGATAGTCTTAAAAGGAGTGGGGTATCAAATATGCAGTAATTCATCTTGGGACTTGTTCTTTTCAGTATATCAGGTAATGCATTACAAGGAGGGAGATGTAAACACCAAGTTGATTAAGTCCTCCAATGATATTCGGCCAGGAAAGATAGTATATTTCAGAGCAGAGAGACTGAAATTTCTGAATGATCTAGCGAATTTCAGGATGTGGGTGGAAGGAAAGGATGATGAGTTGGAATAGGCTGAAATGCCAGATAGTTCACCAAGAGAGAAATTATCATCTTCAGAGAATAAACAGTGACATGGTACAGGGGAAATGTTAGGATTATACTTAGCACTTTATAACAGCCTTTTGTCTGCATGTATCAGAGTATTAAATATATTAAATTAAGCATTTTTGATCTTGTGGAGGGGAGGTCTGAGAAAGTCTTGCTACCTGGTTTCACCAAAACAAAGAGCATAGCTGAGGATGACATTCTGGAAATGACAGTGGATCAGCATGAGGGAGGTGGGATTAAAAATCCTGACTTGTCTTCCTCTCTGACCGATTAAAACTGGCATTTGAGGTCAGACCTGAGGCACAGTCCTGTGATCCGTGTTTCACAATGACAGCGAACATGATGGGAATCAGCTTGACCAGTGTGGAGCTGCAGGACACTGATTTTATGCAAGAAGTATCACGAGTCAGGATTTGCTGTGTCTCTCTAGAATGACAAGACCAGTCACACACAGTGTGGTTTCCCTGTATATACACAGAGCAACCTCAGGGAGCCTGATCAGTGGGAACTGGTATTGGACCTACAGGAAAAGCCCCTTTTGCTTAGACCCTGACTCTGTGCCAGATGCATTCTGCTGTGATGTCCAGCCTCTGTCCTCTTCAGTGCCTTACCGTCACCTTGCCCTACAGCAGTGTTTTGCACCCAGTGGGTTGTAACTCTCAGGACTTTTAGGAAAAGTAAGGGTGGGAGGGGTTATGAGAGGAATTATATATTTGAAGTACTTAAACATTAGTCCCCTCTCTCTCTGTCTCTCATGAAGTCACTTGCTCATCTGTCTTGTTCGGGGTGACCTGCTCTCTCTCAGCTTCTTAAAACTCATAGAAATGCTAAAAATAAGACACTTTGTGGTATCATGGATACTCTTACAGTACATAGAAAGGTAAGAGCTTGAAGGAATTTAAAAATTCAAGGGATGAAAAATTCTTTATTTTGAATAACCTAAGAGGCCAGAGGGCTGTACAGAGGCATCTTTGTATGTCTAGAAAGGTAGTAATAATGACACTACCGCCTATGAATAATGGGGCCATTATATAGGGCCTTGGCAGGACTGAAATTGGAATAGTGCAGACAATAATGGGCTGTTCACTCTAAAACACAGAGCTTGAAATAAGAAGTTGGAGCGTATTCAGAGAAAAACAATGAAGAGGTCAAGATGGTCAGGGGTGGATTGAGCTCATCTATGATGTAATGCAGTATATTCTCCGGTAGCTTGATAAGCTTCTGCCTGTGAGTCTGTATGCAGACTCATCTACGGGCTTATGTTGGCTTCAGAAATTCCTTCTCCAAGTTGGATGATCTCATCCTTAATCTGCCATTTTACTGCAACTGCGTATGGTTTACTCTAGCGTTCGGCAGGTGTTCTTTCTTTCCATTTTGGGCTTGCCAGTTTTCTGTATCACTTTCCAGATAAGAGGCTGTCTGTCTGAAGAAATGAGCTTGTCTGACCATCACCAAACATCTGGAAGCCATTTGAATTTGCCTTCTCATTATCTTGCAGATGTCACTCCTCAACTGTCTGAGCAATTTTTAGAGAATTTGTTTCTAGGCTTCCTGGCAGCTAAATTCAAGCAAATAGATTTTACAATCCCCAAACCAGTAATTATTTGCTTCATGAAGCTGCCCTGAAGGGAACCTGCTCCTATAGGCACATTCACTGGCCTTTATAGGACTGAGGCTCATTGAGAGCATCTTTCCTTAAAGGAAGTGCAGCTGTGAGAGACATTTCCTTATGAAAAGAGTTTTCCAGAGAAAAGATGGGCTTCTGACTGGACTAAGTCACTTTACTTACCTAAACATACACCTTAAGACAGAAGAGTCAGCAATAAGACATGGCAAAGTTTTCTTGGGTGTTTATTACATATTAGGCAGCATATTTGTGTTTAGGTTTACTGTATATTGAGGATCCCATTTTATTGCAGGGTTGACCTCTTCATTCTGACTGCAGAATTTGTTGTGCAGTTTGTCCTTCTTTGTTTTTTTCTTCTTATTATTCTCTTCATTTTGAATTCTTCGTCTCTACTTAGTCTAGCGCAAAGAGCCTGAAAGGGCTGTGTTTGGAGCAGATTGTGATATGCCTGGCCTTGTCTTCGGATTGATCTGCTGCCAGCTACATCTTCCAGTGCTCCAGTCAGCTGCTTCTCCTTCCCTTTTGTTTCTGCAGGTACCTAGCTAGGATTTTAGTTTCTGCCCTTGTCATCCTTTGGATTTGTCAGCAGGTGCCAACTTTTCTTTCCCTAGCCCTAAGGTGTATTGGAGCTTGACTGGGAAAGCCTACTGGCAGTGTGGATGTCTAGTTTGAGCAGTCTTCTGCCCCCAGTCTATCAAAAAAAGTATTTTGACCTTATGCCTCCAAGTATATTTGTAAGAGCAAAGCAGCTGTCAGGCGTGGGGGACTACTACATCTCATGTACGTACTAACTGCCAAGGCTTTCCTGAATCCTAAACTCCCATGTAGACTTTCTACTTAACTTGAAAATAACCAAACCCTGGCTGAGGGAATTGCATTAGTCCTCTGATGCTGGTTAATACCTAATAATTAGAGGTGTGAAAAATTTGAATCGACGTCTGAAATCTGCAATCCAGTTGCATCAGTATGCTTCAGTTGTTTCAAGTTTCCAACAGTACCGAGATACTGATGCTGCAGGTATTTCCACTGACATGGGGATGTGGGATATCGTGCCTTAGTGAGCATAGTTTACCAAGTGAGGAAGAGGGCTCAGTGCTAGTATCAGCACTGCTTGTGAGAAGGACCATGCCATCTGGCAGATGGCAACTCTGAGATGACCGCCAAAGGGAACAGTATAGGCAAGAAAAAGCTTCCTCTAAATATTGAAAGAGACAAAAGGTCAAATGTGGAAGTGGATTACTCTAAAGCAGAAAACGTGTTTGCAGTGGAGTGGACAGATAACTACTGTGCCAACGAATGAGCTGTGGAGGAACATGACAAACACGCTCACCCTGCTTGTGGTTGCTGATCTGCAGCATCTTATCACTTTATGATGTAACAAACTAAATGTTCAAAAGGCAAGTTACTATAAGTGGTGTGGTCAGTACAAATACTCTTTATCAGCTGAGGCAAAATTGGTAGGAGACAAGTTAACAGAGAAGCAAGGCACTTTACAAAATAGATACTGTAATTGGTAATGAAATAAGTGGAAAATTGGATTTCTTGTTAAAATAAAATTAAATCATGTGTGAACTTTAATCAAAGGAATGCATTTTGGAAACATTTTATTAAAATTACAGTAAAAAAGCTGCCACGGAGAAGAATTAATAGAATATTAATTAAGAATATTGACCTAAGAATTTGGTACAGAAAGTACACGTACTTTCAGAGAACAAAGTTGTCTAAATACATAATTATACTTGATTGTAGTTCTCATAGTGGTTTTACAGACCTTTTTAATGAAGTGAATGGTGTAAACTGTTGCTTCTCTCCTAAAATAGTCAGCAATGAGTAACAGGAAATATGGGGTCTCCATAAATACTTTAGGCAATATTTAGACAGTTTTATTCTGTTCTAAGGAAAATGTACTTGGTCTGAGAAATTTCCTTCAGATTGGTTTTTAGGAGTCCGGAACAAGGAAGAGCCATGCTTACAAGGGTGTCCGTCAGTTGTGCAAGTCAGTTTTCTGTTGCCTTCAGTGGAAGTTCTTACTCTGTGCTTTTTTGAAATTTTCATTCATAATTATGGGGTTCTTTTCCCTGCCACCACCATCCTCCTCACTCCTCTGTTGCAAGTCCAGCTCCCCGTAGGTAGTCGTACAAATTTTGCTGCTGTAGCGTTCCAGTGTACTCCAGTGGGTTCATCTTCTCCTTGAACCTGCACCGTGTCTCATAGAAAACCATGGATCTCAGTTCTGGGTTTATAGAAGAGCTTTATCCATGAAAATGCAAGTGCCTGCTCTGCTTTCCCACTTTCTTGCCATTTTCATCATGCCTTCAACATATTTTCTCGTGCTAAGGATGTTGTAGAAATTGAAGTTCTTCTTCAGTCATCTCTGGGTCCTTGTGAGTATAATAAACTGAAAAATGAGTGATTTAATTTTGTTTTGCACAGCTAGGGAGAAATAAATGGAACTGAGATGTACTAAAATCAATAGCTTTCCTAGAATTTTAAAAATCAGAGTAATTTGGCATGTTTCTATGAGAAGAAAATCTGATGCAAATTGATTCTGTAGAGTTTTGAGCCATCTATGCTGTTACAATTGGATGTTTCACCAACTGATAAAGGAAGCAGCTTCTGTAGAAGAAAGAAGGAAACTCTACAAGCTCTAGCACATATTGTAAGAATATGTTTGAAGTTGAAAGGAAAAAATGTGAATAATCAATCAGAAATTAAACTCAAGCTGTTAAAAAGAGAGGATGCCTAATGAAATCTGAATTAGAATCATAACCCTTTGCAATGTTGCACAAAATAGTATATAAAGTTAATTGGACCCACTGGGTTTTGCAAGCTTAAACGTCTAAGGGGCCTTTGTTTTCTTTAATGAAAACATCATCCTTCACAATGTCAGGAGAACACGTGGGAATCTCTGATCTCACTTGCCAGATGTCACATTTTGTTACACTTTTAAACCATGAAAGCCATTGTATTTTCAGAAATCTATACAAACGAAGGATGATGTGCTTTGTTCAGTGATGGTTCTTCGTCTGTAAAAGGCTGTTGGTACTGAAATGCTGTCAATAATCACAAGCCCTCTGGAAAAATAGTGTTAGAGTGTACAGTTATTAATTGAGGTTTAAATAATGACATGAAGTGTCATATGTTAACTTCAAAAGATGAAGCGGCTGTTTTGATTTTTGCTGCAGAAAATATTTGAAAATCTTTGATGGGAGTAAGTGCAGCTTCTTTGAAAAATAAAATAATGTAATTTGTTGTAGCTAAGTTTTTACTGAAAGCTGAATTGAGCCTTAGACTCCAAAGTGATCGGAAACACTTCTGTAGTCAGTTTTGCTTTCTGCAAGCCTACAATATGAACGTTTGCCTCTGATATAAGTTTCAGACTTGGAAAGCTTCCAGTAATTCTTCATTTATCTGTATTATCCTAGTGCCGTGAAGAACCAGTCATGCATCAGGAAGCCATCTTGATACACACAGTCACACAGGAGAGAGACTGTCCTGACCCAACCAACTTAAACTAGAACAGGAGACAACAGATGGATATAATCAGACAGCAAAATTCAGGGAAACAGTGAGACAGTACTGGGCCAGAATACGACTGAGCTACGGCGAGCACAGCAGCAGCCTAACTACCGTCAACTTCTGGTTTATTGGGATTTTTAGGTATTAGAGGAAAGAGGAGTCTTAAGAAGTAATTTGAAAGGAGGTAATGAAATAGCTTTGCAGATGTTTACAGAGATTTCCTCGCAGGCATGAAGGGCAGTGTGGGAGGAACGTGAAGGCACTTGTTTGAATATTTATCACGTGGGGGTGGAGGCTGGTAATGTGGGTTATCAGAGGGAGGTGATGGCATCTCTCTGGTGCATAAAAGTTACAGCAGCAGAAAAGCGTAAGGAGATCATTGCAGCCATCAGTCGGTTCTGCGGAGTTCTCAGGCTGGATCCGTCATGGCTGTGGTTTTAGTAGGACAAGTTAAAGAGAAGAACGAGCATGGGAGGAGGGTTGTTTAGCTGATTTTATTTTGATTTTGGAGAACTTTATCCAAAACCTATTGAAGTCAGTGGCATGGGATTGCCGTAGGATATCAGGGGATCAGGGGAGGGATTCATCTGCAGCCGGTGGGTGTCTGTGTGTGAGGTAGGTATCTGAGCTCCAGTTTTCTCAGTGGAGACCTAGATCTGGATTTGGATGCCTCAGGCTAGGCGTCTAATGCCATTTCACTTCTGCTTGGCCTTCAGCTGTTCCAGAGGGACACTGATCTCTAAGGCCTTGTTAATTGAGTCAGTACAGTCTGTAGACACAGAAAGCAGTTCATCACATCCTAAATCTCTCTCTAGGCTCCATTAACTGTATTGACTGCACCTCTTCCGACTGTATCGGGGACTTACTCCATATGCTTACACAAGGATACCTGCACCCGGGTCTTAATAACAAACTGAATACTACTCCAAGGATATAAAACCTCATACTGCTGGGTGAAATCCTTTCTCTGTTGACATTAGTAAGAGTTTTGCCACAAACTTCACCTTCTGTGCTCTGTGCAGTACTTCATATCCAAGCATTTTGTTCAACTTGCAAATGCTGATACTTCTTTAATTAAATTTTCTATAAGCTCTTGAATTAACTCCCCTATCCATCTGTTTTTCCACTAATATCCCTCATAATGTCTCACAGTAGCTCCCAAAAAGCCTGGGGAAAAAAGCTATGATATGATATCCACATTTGCAGTTGGGTAGTGAAGTACAAGGTAAGCATTAAACTTCTCTAAGGCCACCGACACCCTGCAGTCAAGCATGGCACTGAGGTCCAAATCCAGCAGAGATGTGGGCAGGTGTCTCCACACATTACTATTCAGTTCCTTAAGGAAGATAGTAACTTGGGTCTCAAAAGCAGTACAGCTGCCTGTGTCCCTGAGACAGTGTCCCTTGCTTTAGGGACAGCCCCATTTACTGCAGTTGCATTGCCCAGCGCTGGAACAATCTGTCTTGGTGCTTGCTGGGATATTTCTGTACCACTGAACTGTAGAATGTAAGTGTGCTTTAAATAGAAAACATGTTCACCAGCTATCTGTAAGATGCTTTTTAATAATGTGCTCTGCTATTTTTTATGATATCTTCTGCTTTGAGGAGCGTTTCTTCTGTTTGTGAGCTAAGAAATTGTGCCAGAATAACTGAGAGCACTCTTAAGACTGGAAATGAATACATGTGAAAAGAACAACTCGTTATTTGAATAAGTTTGCCTGAAGGGGGAATTTCTAACCTTTTAGCAAAATTCCATTCCCTTCCTTCATTTTAATTAACTGAAAGCTGGGAGGATAGGAGAGCATAGCATGGTGGTGTGATGTATCTGGGGCGCAACTCTAGAAACAAAAAGTCATCTCACCCCCCTTGCTTTGTCTTTCTATTGAATGCTGTGAGATTTCATTTGCAATAATGAATTGCTTTTATGCAAAACTTTTCAGTGCTACTAAATGAAGGGAGGGACATGTTGACAAGAAGTGAAAGTTGCATAATCTCTGCAAAAGTCCATGGCTGAATCGCGGCTCTGTTCATCCCTACGCTGTTTAATGTGGTGTCAGGAGGGGGGTTTTACTTCCACTGACTTGAATAAAAGAAGGATCAATTCCTAACTGACCACCTCCATCAAGACACCAGGGTCCCATTTCTTTCAGTTATAAATTATGCCCATAGTAAAATGGGATGAAATAGTACATGTTTACGACATGCAACAAAATCTTTTGGGGAGGTCATGTTATCTTTGGAATCAGTCTTTTCAGGCAGTCTTGTGGAGTGGGTTAACGCAGTAGCAATATTTCTCCAGCTTTTTCTCCATTTCTCTTTCTCGCACTTGGAAGTGGTGACTTCTGGCTGTTCTGTGCTGGGCCGCATGCGGGCACAGCAGGAGCTCTTGGCTCCTCTGACTGCATTTGCTGTCCAAACAACTGCTCTTTACTCCCTCAGAGGAAGATGCAGTGGGCAGATAGAAATATTTTGCAGGCCAGATGGGTCTAATGGGCCACAAACTGGAGCAGTCTGACCAAAATACATATTTAACTGAAGGTTGTTTCTTAAATTTCTGGCATGGAATTATACACTGTGCTTGACTGGTTTGCAGTGACCAGATCTAGTTTTGCATGTTTCAACTCCTGATCATGTCAGTGGTATTCAGTGGCATTCAGACTTCCCAGGAGTTGCTTAGTCCCTTCTGAGATCAGACATACATACATACTTCAGATAGTCCTCAAGTAGGCTTAAGCGCAATTCTGCTAAGTGGCACCCCTACAGTATATGACTATTGTCACATCCACTGTGATAATTTCTGGGAAAATCTCCTTTGCTAGCTTGCTTTTGTTTTGTTTGCTTGTGTTTTCCCCCCAAAATGTTGGCTTTAAGTCTGTATATCCAAAGGTTAGTGCTGGTTGTGCAAAATGCAAGGAATTGCCCTCAGGCGTATGCTTATGCCCTGCATATCTTTAGAAGCGATTCTCCAGATTTTACCAGCTAGGCAGGATCTGATTAGGGTAACATATGTGTAAGAGGTATGGCAGGAAGGACAGTGGACCCCAGTTGCTGGTCTTCATTATCCAGAAAGGTTTGGGGTTTTTTTCCCCTAACTGATCTCCCCAAATTAGATCTCTGTTGGCATATACATCTGAGACCCATTACATTTGCGGACTTCTCTCAAAATGTCCCCTGGATTAGATTCATTTCAGAGTAATGACCTGCTTCCCTACGTTTCCCCTGTTGCTTATTTAAATAAGAGATGCTCCTTTACCTTCTCAGTCAAATGATAGGGCAACATTTAGAAGATTTCTTAAAGCAGCTGCTGCTGCACTCTGCACCAGTAATGGTATCATTTCATTAGTGGAAAATAAACCCTTGTTAAGCAAATGGGGTATAAAGTGTTATGTAACAGGAAGCATTTAATGAGAAGATACTTAAAGTTGTGTTTATATTATACACACATGTCCAGTTAAGTTTGTTTTGGCCCCATTGTGCAAAATAATTTATCTCTCCTAAGTTAAGAGTGAATTTGTTTTTCTAGTATTCTCATCATGCTGGTACTAACATACCTGACATTGAAAAGCTTTGATATTCTCCAAGAGAAGATTTGTAGAATACTGTAGTGACTTCAGAATACAAAGGCAGAAATAAGAACAAGCATATATGGGTTGCAGATTGATTAGTTATGAGCATCAGTGAGGAATTTTGGTTATTTAAAAATGTCTACTGCCAGCACTTCCAATGCTTTCTGATGATGGCTGTGGGTGCCCCAGTGTCTTCTCCCTCTTTCCAGGTAGGACACCAAGAGCAAAGAAAGGAATTTATAAGACAGGGCATAGTTAAGGCTCAGCCTCTTTGCCTCCAGATCCATCAGAAAGTAGGTACTTATCTGTGTTTAGATAAGACACAGTAGAAGAAAGAGACTAACATATGAGGAATCAAGATGTCAGCAATAGCAGAGGTCTGGAAGAAATTTCCTAGAAAGGACCATATTGGCCAAAGTCACCCAAACAAGACTTGATTGGTAAGATGCCAAGGGTCAGACCACAAAACTGAAAGAAATGAGACCAGACTGAGATCTTAAGTTACAGCTGAGACCCAGCCCTCAAGGAAAGAATGAGAGGGAGGGTTGGAAGACTTTGTCTGGGAAGAGACGTCTCCTCTGCCTTTAATTCTCTGGCTGATGGTATAAAGGAGAAGCTTATGTCCTTTATTAAACAAACAGTATGCCTAGCTTAGTTGCATAATAGTACCATTGTGTGTGTGTGTGTATAAAGATATATATATGTTGGAACTTTTGTGGATGAGTTTGATGTCAGTCAGCCGAGCTGTGAGCAAATACCTAGTCACTGAGCCACGGAATGCAGTGCTGGTCCCACCATACTTTGCTGTATTGACCAGTTACCTAAAATGTGGTAATCCAGTGAGCCACTCATACACAGAATAGACCTTGACAAAATGTAGTGTTCAAGTTCTCTTCATAATAGTTTCAAAAGGTGAATCTGTTACTGAAGTAAGATATGCAGTTGGTATTCCATAAGTAGGCTAGGGGGTATGTGAATTTTATTAGAGATATTACAGCTGATAAATTTTGAGCTACCTATGGATGACCTTGGTCAGACTTTCAGCAGTGTAGGAAAGATTAGGAGGTCAAACTTTTGGAGATGCCTGAAAGCCCATTTTTAAATTATATTCAACTGACTTTCCAGCAGTATATGAAATATTAAAAATGTGTTGGAAATGGGACTCAGTCTCCTAAATGATCTTTAAAAACAGGTAGACAAGACTGTTATAAGAATGAGAAGTGTGAGTTAAAGAGGTAAACTCAGTGGGTTTTCTGCCTCTTCAGATAGCCTGTATGATTGGGATAGATCCCATTCCCAAGGGTCTGGATGTGAAGTGAAGGATTAGACAGATGTGAATTTGTTCCTCTCACTCACTGCAGGATTGATATATGTCACCTCTTCTTCATTCCCCGTAGGCCCTTGAAAAGCATTATGAGAAGCCAAGAAAAATAGATTTTAATACCCCATTGTCCATCTCAGCTATTTCTGATGTTCGAGAGGTGAACCTCCTAGGCAGGGCTAGCCAATTTCTCTTCCTGCTTCTGACCCACCAAGCGGTTTTTCTTTCCAGTGCAGCACTTTCTTTGCCTTCTAATACCAGACACAAAGGGCAGTCATAATTCAGTCACCTCCACCTGTTTGATTAAAAAATGGCTTATCTAATCATGGAAAGTGCCAAGAGATTTCATATAACAGTTTTTCATGCCCCTTTTACGTTTCTTTCTCTCCACATAAAGCTTTCCAGGAAAAAGGTTTTCATATTCTGCATCCCAAGACTAATAAAAAATTAAAACAATTTCTTTGTGGGATGTTAATTCCAGCCCGATTTTCTTTTCCTCTCTTCTCTGATTCTAGCAGCTTCCTCTAAAAGTGTTCCTTTTGCTTTTTCTGCAGACTGTATGTGGATGGACCTTTTGGAAGTCCCTTTGAGGAATCCCTGAACTACGAGGTCAGCCTCTGCGTGGCTGGAGGTATTGGAGTTACACCATTTGCATCAGTACTCAACACACTGCTGTAAGTGAGCTTAAGCCTTTTAAAGCCATTTCCCCCCAGTTTACCATATGTCAGAAAGACTTCCAGTGTATGAATGACTCCTTGGAGAGAGGCAGTGGACTGGGATGTCCCCTGAGGAGTATTAATCATCTCATGCAGGCTTTATAACCCAAAGAGTTGTGGCAGAGTTGTGCCAGTAATGCACCTGAGCTGGAACAGTGTCGCTAACCTTTATAGCCTGCCACCAGCCTAGCCTGTAATTAATGTAGTCACAGCCCTTCAGCTAGACTTGTTCCCCAGGCTTAGATGAGGCTATGGACTATGTAAGTTTTCGAGAGTCAGGAAGTTGTGACAGTCTTTCTGCTGGAAATGCAGGGCCAGCTCTCCTGGTCTGTTTGACTTCTGTAAATGTGTAAGCTTAAGGTTTTAAAGAAAAGGGATCAACTTGGATTCAGATAGTATTTGGATATTTAACTCCATTTGAAAAGTTTAAATTTTAGGTATGCCTTTTTCTTTACATTTTTCTTCTTCTTTCTCTTTTTTATTTTTTTTTAATTGAAAACCTTTGACATTCTATTCAGACCAAACCTTTCACCTCTTGTTTCCCTGTCACATTGGCAACATGGTTCCCATCAAATCTTGTGCTGTGTGAAATAGGCTTGCTTTTATGATTGCTATTGATTTATTTTTTTTTGCTAGATTATTGCCTGAGAGCTCCAGTCACAGGTTAAGCACCCCGCTTTCACAGGCACTATATAAACAGCCAACCAAAGCAGCAAACATTCCCTGAAGTCTTGAAAGGCTAGCTGGCTTTGAGAGGGTTTTACAGTGCACATCTGAAGCATTTGTTCTAACATGAACATGCCAATAGCCCACTGTGACATGAAAGTGAAGTTAAAGCCTGGGCTTCAGATGCTGTGCACGTTCTTCTGTCCTTGATTGGGCTGGACCTGACAGTGCTGAGCACTTCTGAAAATTATCAGCCCCACTTGTCTCATAGTGCTGCAGCCCTCAGAGACCATCTTGGGCTCCCTCATTTTCTTTTCCTGAGAGTGTATTGATCATCCTTTCAAAAAGAGGGTACATTTTCGCTAAAAGCCTGGGGCCCAGGAGGATAAGATGACCATTTTTCTCGTGATGGATTATCCTTGACAGTGCTTAGTAAAAATGTCACAGATGATAATGATGGGCCAACAGGAGGTAATGAGATGTTTGCCTCTACCACTGTGTTGTCAGAGGCTGTAGGAACTTGCACAGACACTGCTGTAGAAGGTTAGTGTCCAAAAGCTTTTGCAATGTCCATTTGTCTGGATAAAGCCATAAATGGCCTCTCAAGCAGCCAATCCCATAACCTGCCTTTTTAGCCAATCTTCCCCTTATGCACTGTAACATTATACAGGGGAATCATTCTGTGATCCTGGGAAAAAGTAACAGTCTAAGCCTGCTTTCCTTCTCAGTATTTGAACATCAACAAAGAACTGGTTTAGTGGACGATCTGCCTGTTGTCTTTTCCCTGGCTTAGAAGCAGAAATTGGCAGGTGCGAACATGCAAACTGCCTTACGATGCCAGCGCTGCAGAGCAGCGGGGGCCAGTCCTGTTGTGTCAAGGACATGCAGGTCTGGGGGAGGTCAGAAGCCTGTCGACACAGTCATTTGCTTCCTGCTCAGTTGTGTTCCTGTCGTATGTACACAATTTAATTCCTGCTCCTGCCCTTCCCTCCACTTAACTGTTGAACCCTATGCCCTATTGTTAAGCAAATACAACTTACACCAAGGAAAGCTAGTGGCTTTCATGCAGCAGGGTCTATAAATAATGGCAGTTATTATGGGCAGTGGTAGAATAGAAATCACAAGAAGTGTTATATACATGTGAATTTGGTTGTAATGGGGAATTTCAACTTTATTGCATAATATATCCTGCTGGAGGTAGGCCCAAGCATATGTGCCTGAGGTGCTATTTTAAATCTAAGCATGACTTGTTTCATGAAGTCTTACAGTCCAGCCTCTTTATCCAGCTGCAGTGTTTCATCACCGAGAGTGGTGTTTTATTACTGAGCTACAGCCACTCAATACCAAATGCCTTGCATTTTTCTCTTCTTTTATCCTTTCTTTGGTGAAAGACACTTATTTTCCCTGCTACTGCTTCTAGTTATCTTGTCACATCTGACCAGATTGTGACCCTTCCTAAGGGCTTGTCTTAGTATAGGCAGTTAGAAAAAGATGGAGGAAATCCTGCTCGGCAGGTCAACAGTTTGCAAAGAAAAAGCCTGAAATCAGGACTTGAAAGACACTGTGCCTTCCAGTCTTAGAGCACTTTTTTTCTCTCTGTGGGGAGTTTCCACAGAAGGCGAGTTCTCAGCCCCTACATGCGGCTGAGAACATCTCCATCCTTGCTCCTCGGCATACAGTGGAGGCTAGGGGTATGGGGAGGTAAGGCAGTGATTAGAGTCATCACTTAGGTAGACCTATTAATACAGTACCCTGGACGGATATGCCAGCAGCCCTAGAGTTTGAAAAAATGAATAATAGATATTGTGCGATGTATCATGAATCTTTTCAACTGGGGTTGGCTCCTGGGGTTAGCATTTGAAGTTGGGAGGCTATGGCCTTCTCTGTCTGAAAATTATTTTAGGAGGAAAAGAAGGAAACAATCTGTGCACTGGCTATTTCAGTGATCAGAACAACAGAAAACAGCATTGGCTAACTAAGGAGATACTTCCTGGATATTTGTGCTCTGTTTGAACTCATTAATCATCAGGATTTTTTTTACTTCTATTTTCTTTCCTAGTTCATTCCAGTCCTTCCTTTCTGCTATATTTGTGTTTTATTTGCATAAGAAATCTGACACGAGAGTCCTGTTTTAATAAATGCAAAGCCAGAATCTGCCCATGACTGCACTCTCCCCACCAGCATTTTCTGAGGACTGTAATATATCACACAAGTCCCTAACACAATGGAGCTCTGATTTGATTTGGTCTTTGTGATTTTGCAAGAGTATTAATTATAATCAATCAGAGCCTTTCACATAGAAAGGCAGAATAAAGCCCTGACATTACTGCATTTGTCAATATTTTCCTCTTATGGGTCGCTTTATAAACCTAATAAAGAATTGACATAATACACTTGAACTTAGAATGTCTGCTTTTCTTTGAAATAAAAGTTTGATGCATGAATCCATATTTGCGGTCCAAATCATCTGCATAGCTGACAGATTCCTAATGTGGAAACAGTATCTGTGAAGGTTGTTAGCTCTGTGCTAGAGATTTAATATTCTCAGCATGATAACAGGGTGCATTGGTCATTTCAGTGTCTGGTGGATCACAGGATGAAGAACAATTTAACAGTTAGCTTCTAGTGGGAGTTCAGGTTTCCACTAATAAATATAAAGCATCTTAATCAATGTTTCCTTTTTAAATTATAATTTTTAATTACCCAAACATTTTATTTTCAAGTGACGGCTGGAAATGCTACAAGCTGAGAAGACTCTACTTCATTTGGGTGTGCAGGGACATTGAATCTTTCCGCTGGTTTGCAGATCTGCTCTGTATGTTGCATAACAAGGTAATGGGTGCTTTTTGGAGGGATTCTGACACCTTAATAAATGCAGGGTGTGTCCACACCACACAACTGGCATGCTATAGAATAAGGCATCCTTGCTCAAAACAAGCATGCTCCAGCAGTACGTCTGCTTGGGCTACCTGACCCAGCGCCTGTTTATTCTTGGAGCTGCACAAAACAGTTTGAGTATCTGTCACCAGTATTTCATTGCACAGTGTTGCCAGGTACCAGGAGTTTGGATGCTTGTCTGTGAAAGTTACAAGATGGAAGAAGAACGTGCAAGCTGGGGAGTCTGGGTGGCCTTTAGCCATTTGGCTAGTAGGCAGGTTGAGAAGGCAGGAGGATTTACAATTTCAGGTAGATTTTAAGAGCAGTGTAGCTTCCTAAAATAATATTTTCTACAGCATGATGTGCGACATTCTGGAGTGCACGAAGGGGTGCTAGGCAAGCGTATCTTTTTCATTAAAAAGCTTACTTCACTGATGCTGAAACACAGGTCTCCCAGGCACAAGCACTAGTAGGCACAAGTGACTTTACGCTTACATTAAGAGAAGGGATATTTTTTCACTAGCTGTTTTTATCATCCTCCCAGCTTTGGCAGGAGAATCGACCAGACTATATAAACATCCAGCTGTACCTCAGTCAAACAGATGGAATACAGGTATGTGGCTAAATGCTGTTTGTAAACCGAACTGGACCTTGGGGTAGTAGACAATGCAAACTGTCAGTCAAAGGCAAAAGGGAATTACTGCAGATGGTAAAAACAGGAAATGAGGCCATAAACTCAGGTGACTGATTCATTGCTAGGACAAGAAAGCAAGTCCATCCCCACAGCATTAAGAGAATCTAGTCTAGTAACCTTAACTTGATTAGATGTGGGCAGAAATCCACGTCTTCCTTTTCTAGGAAAGAGGTCCTTTCAGGCCAGGCCACAGACCAGACAGTTGGCCGTGATTTATGGGAAATCTGCATCATTTCTGGGCGAAGAATCAAAACAGAATAGTTCTAGGCGCTTGCAAGCTCAAATCTTCTTTTCAAATAAATATTTTGAGAGAAACTAGCTATTTTTAAAAGCTTTGTATTTCTTTGCCTCAGATATAGACAAAAGTTACAAATCTCTTGATGCATGAGACTGGAAATTATACTGAACCGCCGATTGTCATGTATTACCAACCCCAGAGCTGGGCTAATTCCTCAGATCTTGGCATCTCCCATAGCTATTTATGCTTATGATCTTCATTTTACATTATTTAACACATGAGCCTAGGCCTGGTTCTTTACCCTGCTGCGTCTGGAAGCTTTCCATTGACTGCAGCGGTCCCAGAACCAAGCCTAACAATTAGTACAAAACATGAAATGCAGTGAGAAACCATGCCCAAAGGATTTTGTTCTGCCTGGTATCTGGTCGAGACAGCATAATATTCACAGATCTGGTAGGAACGCTATCCAGTAGTCTAAATAATGTGATAGCTACAGTAGTTATGAACAGTACTCCACAGATTTAAAGCCTGGATGATGTATGTCAACTGGAATGGGGTGCTTGAAAATACCTAACTGGTGAACCTGATATGCAATTGTTAGGTTAAAATGAAAACCTGAAGCAAGAATGCATTGCAATGACACAGCAAGACTGTAGTAATGTCTTTCATGCAGTTACTGAATTTAAAGTCAACTTTGTTTTAAGTCTTTCTTTAAAGTCACTTTTCTTTTGTGGCTGTTGGACAAAAGTGGCATGAAATACAATGCTGCTCGTGATTTCTCAAGGGGGAGTTAAACTCAACTCTCCATTGCCATACAGCTTCTCTGTTCACTGATGTTAGTCCAAAGTGCTGAGTGCTACCCAAATTGGGGCAGTTCCGCTTCACGCTCCCTTTGCTCAGAAGTAGCATGCCTGTGTGACAACAGGGAGCCAAGACCACCCTTCAGCAAATGCCTCTTGAATATAAAAGGCCAACAGAGGATGAGTTAACCAAGGCTCTGTGTTTGCACTGGTACGAGCGATGTTTCAGGTCATTCAGCAGTGGAGTGAATCTGCTGGCCTAGATAAGATGCAACTTCTATCTTTCTATCGCATTAGGACAGAAAACCAAAGAAAGCGAATGCCTTGCAATGGAAGGGCATTTGACCTTATCGAAATGCTGGTGAGTTAGCACTGCTGGAATGGGTTGGGAACCATCCAGGGAGCAGTTTTGGCTGCTTTCTGCTGTTACGGCAGCTCAAGACAGCTGGCAAACTACTCTCAGGGAGAATTGTAAGATTTCCCTTGTTACTTTTTCAGACCTAGTCATCTTAATAGTTACTCGTACAAAGTTAAAAAAAGACTTCAGACAGAAACATGATTTTTGCATCAGCAGTGTTTCTTCCAGCTTAGCATTAAAAGCCAATGGGGGAATGAATAATAGGAGCGTGGTTATTGCTTTATGGCTTAAATAAATTGGTTTAAAAGTAATGGGGAGATTAATGAGCAGCTGCATGAGGAACAATCTATAACGAACACCAAGGAGAGCCATTGAAAAGGCAGTGAGCAGAGGTATCGGTGCATGAAATGGCTGCAGTTTTAATCACAACTGTCTGATACTTGTGCTCAGGTTTTATACCTCAGCGATATTGTAAGTCAGCCAATGTCAGATATGGGAGCCCTGGGTGATATGAGGCAATTTGCAAATCAGGCAGAATGGAATTTTTTGTTTCTTGCAGAAAATAATTGGTGAAAAATATCAAGCTTTAAACTCAAGGCTTTTGATTGGGCGGCCCCGGTGGAAGCTTCTTTTTGATGAAATAGCAAAGTGTAACAGGCGGTAAGTACCAGTCTGCTCGAAGGATGCCACCCTTTGAAGGGTGAGGGTTATTATCTGTTTCCAGCTATGTTTGTATGAAAATATTTTGGGATTTTATCTTAGAGTGTAATGTTTAAGTTACTGATGTTGAAATTAGCTAATATTTTGCTGTGAGAGATAGCCTATACAAACTGAAACATTTTTTTACGCTCAGAACAGTTCATCTTTTTATGCAGCTAGGATGTTCAGTGGCCCAGAAGATAAAAGTAATAGATTTCCATCTCACTGCGCAGAGATTGCATATGTTTTTGTCCATGGCAATATCTTGCTTGCAACATAATCTGGTTTTATATACAAAAGTTGCATTTTTAAAAATTGTTGACTACTTCTGTAATTTTCATGATTTATAGTGTTGGTTTACAAACAGGATGCACAGAAGACAACTCTCACTGACCTGTATTGTTATTATTCAAAGGATATATTGTCTTCAGATATATTGTCTTTGGAGATCCCTGGCACTTTTTTTTTTTTTTTTAAGACCTGGCAATGCCTTTTTACTGTGCCAGGGAAATATATTATGGTCTGAAACAATACAATTGTAAACCAGAAAAGACACGCAATTAGACTATGGAATGTCTTTGTCCAGTTCCAGCTTTGTTGGCTGAGTATTTTACACCCCACTAGCAGTTTTCTGCTTCAAAAGCTGATCTGGTAGAAGGGATTGTGTGAGTCTTCCCTAACTCCCTTCTGGTATAGTCAGTGGGGTGGGAGCAAACCACCTGTAGTAGCTGTTGGTAGTGTTCCGGGTGCACCAGCCTGAGAGGTGCTCTCATGATCCCGTTCCTCTTCCGAACTTTCCCTCAAGAACATTTTCTCCTCTCTTGCACTTGCAAAGTGAGCATCTGCCCATGGCTTATTGACTCTCCTCTTCTGAGGCTGCATAAGACTAAAGGACACAGCCCTGGTTCTTGAGAAGTACTGGGCACCAATATGTGTCGCAGTTGGCAGCGTTAGCAAGCTGGCTTGGATTCAGGTCCTAAAGGATGCTGTGGACAGGTCCCTTACCAGGATGCCCCGAAGACTGCTACAGAGGGACATCCCTAGTAGGATTCTCACACTGTGAAAACAAGTGTCACTTAAAGAAGGGTTTTGTAGTAAAGAACCATGGAAAAGAAAGGGAAATAAAGAGGTCAGAGAAGCCAGTTGACTCTCTGGCTCAGAGTCCTCTGCATAGAATAGTGTTGACCTCTTATGCTCCATTCTAATGTCTTCTTTGTTTAACTGTGTGAATGCAGTTTTAAAGATGAAAAAGATGAGGTTTCTGCTGCTTCCTTGCAAGACTGTAAGTGCACATAACATAGATGAAGCTATTAGTGGTAGTCATACTTGCTTTTTCTTTTGTGCTTTCCGTCGCATTACTCCTAATTAGACTTCAAGTACCACTTCCTCTGCTTTTCCACATTAGGTCTCTAAATTGTGCCACCATTTCCAAACAAGGTGTCTTTTAGTACCTAAATAATGTTCTGACTTTTGATTATCCTGCAGTCGCTAAGATGTAAGCTTCCTCACCCTTTATCACCCCTTTATCACGGTTTGTAGATACAGGTCTATATATCTATAGATACAGTTGCATGTAACATGACAGATGGTGGTGCGGCGTGTAACTCAGCTATCTCACATGAACTTACCTGTTGTCGGTAAATATTCTCCCTGTTTCCCTGGACAAGATCGGAACTTCTATTTTTTCTGTATAGTCCAAGTCTTACCATTTCATGGTCTCCTAACTTTATTTCAGTTCTTATTCCTCAGTAACTTACCATCTAAATGACCCTGCCGCAATAGAGACACCAAAAAAAAAAAAATAAAGCAGGGCAACCAAGTTGTTTCTAACATCTGCTGCCAGTGTCAGGCTCTCACATGTATTTGCAATCATCCCCTTGGGCTTGTTTATGGGCAGCCAAGATACTTTCCACTTTTTATCTTGTGTTTTTAGTAAAAGCTGCGCATAAGTAAACATGCAGCTGGCAAATCTCTCATGGGTTTAGCCATCTGATTGGTTTGTGGCTTGTGAATTGTTGCTGTTGTTGCTATTTGGGTCCCAAATAAGCAAAGTGCATTTGTAAGTGGCTGAGCTTTACCAGACCTTCAGAGCGTGACATGGGACAGCCCCAGCATCAGGTTCCCGAGTCTGGACTAAGAGGAGCAGACGCGTGCCATCTACTGTTGAAATTTTATATGACATCCGTGGTCCCAAGGATGAGCACTGGGACACTTTACTGAATAAATTATTGGTCCTGGGGTTTGTGCTCCCTTTTTGGGGATGGAGCAGCAGCCTTGTTTCTGGTCAGTTGTCTCCTGGATGAAAAGCTGATGCCATGCCTTGGCTGCCGCGCTTTCTCAATTTCGCTTAGTTCAGATGGACACATGGTTTTTTCCAGATGGAGACTGACCTTGAAAAAGACATGAATATCTGTAGGAGGGGAAGGTGTGGAGCACCATGATACATTTCTTGTGCCCTGTAAAGGAGAAATCTCTCTCTAGGAAAGAATATGAGATATAAAACTGGAATATTTTAAGTCCTGACTATCCTCTTTAGGTAGCAAAGTATTTCACCTCTCCCTCACCTCTTGCTGTTCATAAAATGGATGCAATACATGCTGACCAGAGGAACACTGAGGAGTTATTTGCTTAACGCTCTGAATGAGTAAAATCCCATATTAATGTTTACAATTATTAGAACAAAGAACAGCCTATGACACGGTTTTCCTAATTATAAACATGTTAGTGGTATTTAAAAGATTTTCAGACATGCCTCAGCAATACCTAGCTGCCTGTTTTCATCTGAGTAACCAGATGAGCCATTGACCCACACAAGTGATAAGCAGTTAAGGCCCATCATCTCAGGGTAGTAGCTGCCTTCAGCTGCCTGCCTGCTCGTGTCACTGCCACCAGGCAGGAGCCAAAGGAGGCAGGGAGGAAGGTATTGCAGGCAGGGAAGTGGAAGGTGTAGGTGGGGGAGGACATGGGGCATGAACTGTGGGAGGTGAGTGGCACATGGAAGGACATCCAGAATAGATGCTGATGGTGGGTATCCCAGGAAGGAAGACTGAGAGCCTCTGGCTCACCGCATGGGGCAGTGGCTCAGCTGGGTTTCAGGAGACCTTCCCAGTCAGCCATGGGTCTCTTGTGTGACCTTAGGTAAATCATTTAACCTTTCTGTGATTCTGTTTACTAGCCAAAAACTCTGTGTGCCTTGGAAGAATGTTGCTGGGATGGGAATACATTAGCAGTATGTGCTGCTTAGACATGTCTGTGCTTTGGAGGCTATATATATGTAGTGAAAGGGAGAGAGACAGACAAACTCTTTGGGGTTTATTTGTCAGTTGTCTGTACTAATTAGACTAATGAAAACAAACAACATTAATTCTCTCAATTAAATACACAGTAGAAAACAAATTCTTGCTGGCAGCTTATGCACCCTTTTTCTCCACTGTGCGCAGATTAGCAGACGTTCAGGTTCTGAGGCTCTGCAAGTGCTGAGCAATCTTATTTGAGAGCAATGAGCAATAGTGTTCTCATTATTTCTGCAAATCCAGCCACCAACATAACACCTCTTGCCATTAGAATAAGTACTTCCAGGACAGCAAAATTTAATAGTTATACATAAGGGTGAGAAAAGTATGTTATTAATATTTGCCATGGGTTGATAAGAGAGATGATGTAATTGAAGGCAGCGTTGTAGGGTGCCGGCACAAGGGCACCATTGCAGTTACCTGCATAACTTTGTGATGCTTTTTGATGTTTGAGTCATCACTTGCGCTGCGGTGTCGCTGTGCACTGGTGCAGCATGGGCTGCCATGCTATTTGAGCTGCTGCATAAGACTCATACACTTGAAAGTATGCATCAAAGATTTCTTTTCTTATGTGTTAGTTCCCTTCTCTCACCAAACACATACAGAGGCAGCTTTAAACTGTGCATTTGATTATCCTGCATGTGCTAAGATATTTTATATTAAATAGTTACTGGATAAAATACTGAAACAGTCCTGGAGGCAGGGACCAGAACTCCAGTCTCCAGCCTTTTAGCAAGTGCTGTAGATCATAATAGTTAGAGCCATGTTTCCTCTTCTGTGCTCCATCTCCATCCCAGTAAATCTTTAAGATCTTTCTCTGTAGTGGAACAATTTCAACAGGAAGATGAAGAAATTTTTTTTCATGATGTAGAAGAGACAGCACCGCATCCTCTTTCCCTGCTCCTTCCTTTCCCTTCTCATCTTTCATGCTGTATGAGTGTGAGTCTGACTTATAGCCTGTGTTTAAGGTGAGCAGAGAGCAAAGAGCTGTTGTCGGTGGAGTGGTGTGAAAAAGTCAGGTTAGCTAATGTACCCGGGCTGGTATCTGTGGACGATGAACAAGGATCATATTCTGTGTTTGGCTTTTCGTAAGATTTTACAATACAGCTGTGGAAGGAAAGACTGCATGCTAATGTGAAACTAAAGTGGTAGAATTATTCTGCTGCTGCCAGAAATAATCATGGGTTAGTAGTGCTCTGTTTTCATTAGTGTAACAAATCACCGCTAGTGAGTAGATCTCCTGCTGGTGTAAATCACGAGTTACACTAACGAAGTCATTACAGTGAGACACATTTTTAATAAAAAAAGTGATGAATAATGGAAAAAATTAGAGTGGGAAGTCATAATTATTCATCACTTTGTGTCTTGGGATGAAGATGAGGCACTTTTTTTCTAAGAGTTGTCTTAGTCAAATAAGTAATAGCGCTTTTTGTGGGGATACCTGGGAGAGGTCTGGTGGCTTCAGTAATACTAACTACATGATCTAGTGAGCTGTTCTCACCTTAAGATCTACGCGAAGTTGGCTTATGTATAATACGGTGAGGCCAGAATCCAGTTCTGTCTATCGTTAGAAGTTACTGTTTATTTACAATAACATAACTTTTTCTCTTTTTTTTGTTTTTTAACAGGAAGACCATTGGAGTTTTTTGTTGTGGGCCAAACAAAATCTCTAAGATACTTCATAAACTGAGCAACAGCAGCAACTCTTATGGGACAAGGTTTGAGTACAATAAAGAATCCTTCGGCTGAAAGTCTGTTGGACTAGCAAGACTGTCTAGAAGATAAAAGTGCAATTTTTTCTTTGTACAACTTAAAAGTTCAGCAGTGGCTTAAACAGACAGAAATGTACCAAAGAATAGCACGTATTTTCTTATTTATGATTATTTAAGTCTTTGGAAAATGATGGGCACAGCAGTATACCAACAAATAATAAGTGCGTATGCTCAAAGCCAAATGCGCTCGCACAATATCTGTGGCAGCCGTGATTCTTTGGAGTTGTTTCTGTTAATTAAAAAGTGCAGAAGCTGGGGAGAGACACAGTTGCTTTAAAAGCTAATGGAAGAAGAATCTTTGGAACGTTTGAACTTCTTCCGCTGCAATCCTCTGAAGCTGGATCAGTAAACCAAACCCCAGGTTAATCCAAATGACAAAACGTAGCGTATTACAATGACCTATTGCTTTTGTTGGTATACAAATCTCATGGCTTTCGGGTGGAAATACTCCATATTAAATATTTTATACATTGCAGGATCGGGATTCTGTATTTAAAATATAGCGTTACTCTCACTAGTCTACTTCTGTAATGGATGTGAAAATTCCCACCCTGAATGGAAGAGAGGGTGGAATACGGGGAAAGATGTAAGTTGACCTGTGGAAAAGCGAGCGCAACTGTGTAACACCTGTGGGCAGCCTCTGCCGTGATGTAAATCACAGCCTTTTGGCAGGCAAACAGCTGTACGTGAAGAACTCTTTATCTTGCATCGACTCAGCATTCAGTGAGTTTGCAAAATAAGTGTGATTTATGCGGCCAGAAAGATGGAGCAAGAAAAGCAATTAACAGGAGCAGACAGGATATGATGTTTTATTATACCACATGCTCAACGTGGAAGTTGCACTCGTTCTGCACTCACATGCCTTGAATGTCAAGTACTTCAAGCACTCAGATTCTCTTACCAATTATTTTACAATGCAGCAGGTTGAAAACCCATTTTAGAGGTGCCAGAGTATGTTTGGTTGACTGTGACCCTTTGAGTACCTTCCCTGCAGTCATACTTGTTTGCCCTGGTGTCACTGAAAGCAGGATCAGGCCAGTGGCTTTTTTGCATCATGTGTGCAGATAGAAACTTTGCAGAAGCTGCAGCATGGTTTCAGTATGTTCCAAAGGGGAGGATCTGAAACATCCAAACTGAATCTCCCCTTCCCTTCTCCCCACAGCTGTTTTCCACTCTGCTCATTGTTGCCATGGAAGGGCTAGGTGTTGAAACAGGCACTTTAAAACTTTTTGGTTCTGAGATGCAGCCTTTTTTTCCTCCATCCAATGGCTGATCCAACTTCCTAAATTTTTTTTTTACCCCTATTGCCTTATTTTGTTGAGAAGACTTTTAAGCAGCGTCAGGCACTTAGCTGGCATAAATAGGCACCATTCTGGTGCATCTTAATAAAGCAGCGTTGCTTTACACTTGCTGACAACCTGCCCCTTAATCTCCAGCAAAAGCTTGGGAGCAATATCCTGTAGTGTTTGCAGCACATGCAGATGTAAGATGGCTCAGCATCTCTCATGCCCATGGTTCACCTGTATTTAGCATAGTGCGTTTGATTCAGTTTACAGCTCTTCAATGATACCTTTTTTATTTTAGTAGGAAAGACACTAATTTTCAGCTCGCAACAAACTCTGTACAGGGGTCTGCAAGTATCAATATCAGTGTTCAGAGGGAAGCATTTTTCTGGGAGGTGGTGTATAGGCATGTTGTATGTGTAACTAGTGAAAATGAGTTTGGTCTTTGCCTTGGCAGCTTCTGCTCAGGAGTTGCCCTCAGTGGAGCAGCAGGATGGAGGCGCAGCAATGAAGCCATTTTGAGACTTGTTTCTCAGCGTTTGGTCTTTGCACTGAAGTTTTACCTCTGGCTCTGCCCAATTTGAAATTCAGAGAAGGAAAGAGCCAGAAATGGACATATTTCAACTGATGAGAATTCTCAAAGTAGCCTAGAGGAGAGAGAAGCCAAAACAGAAATGCAGTGTGAGATGGGAGCCTACATTGCAGCTACTGATTCTAATTTTTTTTTTTTTTTGGGGGGGGGGAGGGGCTGGATCATTATTTTCCCATTGGATCTCGTTCAGCCATCACTGTAAAACTGGGGGCATGCAGAAAAGCATTAGATCCTTTTTAGTCATTAGTATTTCTTTCTAATAGTGCCTCCATGGGCTTTATAATACACATAACACTGATGGCAAAATGCATAGATATCAGGTATTGCCAATACTACAGGCTTTTTTGTTGGCTGCCAGTTAGCTTAAAGCATGATTAAAATAATGACTGCATCTATTAGCAGTTGGACTCGATGATCTTAAGGGTCTTTTCCAACCTTAATGATTCTATGATTCTGTTAACCACAGCCAGACAGTGATCTTTTTCCTCCTGTTTTAGGATCTAGTATCTAATGGTTTTTAAATACAGTTTAGAAGTCATCTAATCACAATGTTATTTGTGGTTTCAACGTCTCCTTTCTGACAGATATTGGTTCCGTTATCGTATAACGAGCAGCTGGTTCTGGGGTTAGCTCTGTGCTAAAACAGATTATATTTTCTGGCTCAGCTCCTATATAGGTAGTGCCTTATAATTAAAATATTAATAATAGTACTGTGCTCTTGTTTTCCATTGCAGCAGGAGCTGACACTACATGTAGGCATTGTTAAATGGCTGTCGTTACATCAGGCAGTGCTGTCAGAGCAAGATGCAAGCAGAGCCAGGGTCTCCTCTTTTTATCTTTGTCCTGTACCCACCTCGGCTGACTCACTTGTAAAACAGGCTTGGGACTGTCTACCTTTCTGGAGTGTTGTGAGGCTTAATTAATGTTTCAGGATCACTTCAGTGCACCTGCAGTGAAAAGGTCTGTCTAATTGCTGTGCAACTGTATTTGTGTTTTATTTTCTGTAAAGCTTCATCTGACCAAACCTCTCTGCTGTTCATATGAGCAATTGCTAGATCAGGTGAGGGTGAGTTTGGGGAAAGGCTAAAAGTCTCAGTTGCTTCTTTCCTTTTCCCTGAGCTATGCTTTTTAGAGGAGAAAAAAGTTTAGTGACAGTGGCTTGGCTTCTGGAGTGGCAGATGTTATGGTAAACACAGTCTTTCAACAGGCTGCATTGTCCTTGCTGCTTCTGAATATGTCTCCAGCTTGCACAAATGAGCTGAGCCCTATTTTCAACTCCATAGCTTTTTTATCTGTAAGCCAAGTGTACAAGAAAATATAACTGTGCCAGGCAAATAAGTGAAGGCTGACAGCACTTAATTCCACATTTACAGATCAAACAGATTTATGTAACTGAATGTCTCTTTATGCTTTAAACTGAGTCCTGTAAGTGGGTCTGTTGTAAGTGTCCTGCTGGCAGGGGAAGGATCCGACCGTGTATTCTGCCACTTCTCGCTCAGTCTGTCACAAAACTGCAGACCCCTCAGTGTTTGCCCAGTGGGATCTTTGTGTTTTATTCATCATAAAAGTTTCAGGACTTTTGTTTAAAACAGAAGTGTTTTCATGCCGTGATGGAAACCAAGCCCTTTCTCTGCAATGGGAATCCAGCCTTTGTACAGCGGTGTGAGACTCGGGGCTTTACCCAGCTAACAGCTGGATTAATCAGATTTACTTGAGAAGTCCTACTCCCTGAGACTACGTGTGTGAGTAAATGTTCACTGCCGTAGCAAAGGACTGCAGAGGTGAGCCCTGATGGAGCGTGGGAAGGCCTCATGAGGAGCGACCTTCACCCCTGAAGTCTGCAGGACAGCCTGTCCCTCCGTGATGATTCCAGCCCTCAGTTTGGAGCAACGTTTCCCTATTTCAGCATATGGTACTAGTAGCTTGTGAGTTCTTCCTTGGTCTTTTATCTGCTCTTCCAGCAGACAGGGCTGAAAGGCATATGAGAGGTCACTACACAGAACCTTGAACCTGGGCTGGAGGGAGCACACCCATGCGTGCACAGATGCCTAGCTGGTGACTGCACTGCTTAGGGTAGAAAGTTGAAGCCAAATACATTTTTCTGCAGAATGCCAATCATTTCGCTGCAATAAACTAGAGAACAGTTGCTGTGAAGGGAAATGAGATAAACCCTCTCTCTGTTTAAAGACTCCTGCCCACACAAGGCTGATGTGAAGATGTGTATGAAAGCACTGCTCGCATTCAGCTTCCACTAGCACTGCAGCACACACGCACTGCATCCCGATCATGGGCTTACTCCCTCAGCACTGAATCTCCATCATTTTCCATGGTTGCAGATCTTCACCTATCTTGATAGCAGATGTGTCTTGCAGGTGAGAGAAATACTACATATGCTTGCATCCATGCACGGAGCCTGATATAGCATGGAGCAACCTGTGAGCATCCCTTGCAGCAGTGCAAGCAAGTGCAGTCTTTGCTTCTAATGCTTCTAGCACATAGATGAGAAAGTGATTTGGAGCTGGCTGAGAAGAGGCAGGTAATATGGGTGGCAGACCAGCTGCATTGGGAACAGTAATTCAGCTATAACAGCCTAACAGAGCAGAGAAGTAATGGTTTGGTGAGAAATTTGCTTTTAGAACAGCTGCCTAAGAGAAAAGCCTCTACTCAACACTAACGCACCAGGTCATAGTTTCAAACTACAAGATGTTGCTTGGAGAAGCAGGCAGGAGGCTAACTAGTCATTGCCTATAGCAGTTCAAGACCCATAAGTCAGAGAAGAGACATCGTTATTAAAATACAATGTTTACTTGTTTAAAAAATAAAAGGGCTTCCAGGGAGATTAATTTTCACTTCAGCCTGGCAATCATTTCATCAACATGCCAGTATGATTTAAGACAAGCTGGATCTGTTCTTCTCTGGATTATGCATCCGATTTGTCTGCAGATTTCCCACCCCTCAGAAATAAAACCAGTTTTTATTGTTTTAACAAAGAGGATTTAACAGCAAGGTTTCATCAGAATGCCACTGTTGCCCGTGCTGAACTGAGCTTTTCTGCAATGAATGTACATTTTTCAGGGATATCTATAATACAGCTGATGAGTGAACTCTGAATGGTGATTTGGGGTTTGAATCGTCTCTGCTGCTGGTGTATTTCATTAAGGTCACTGTAGTGATACACTGGTGAAACACATGGAGCTGAAATGAAACTCTTCATTCCCAGAAAAAGCCTGATATTTTAGTGCCTGTACTGAGGATAGTAAATCCCAGGAACTCTGGAATTCCTTTGTAGATACAGTAGATTGATTAGGCAGCATCTTTTAGGGTTGAACCCTGAGTTCCCTGCTGGACTGACATGCTGTTACACAAAGGTAACAGCAAATTCAAATCAGGAAACAGCGAATAAACAAATGCTGCTCCTTAAAGGGCTGGATGAGTATTTGTGAAGATTTAGTATCCTGCTGGTTTTATGATCCATGGCATAAGAACGGTGGGATCTGTTCTGGTACCATAGAGTGCTGTGCACTGCCTCTGATGTTATGAATATCTCCAGACTTGCAGTGGATGCTCACGGTTTGCCATGCCTGAAATGTTATATTCTCTAGAAGGATCATATTTGTAAGAGAGAGCTTCTGGAGCCTTGCTAACAGCAGTGGATCTGCCCCATTATTATGGGGGCATGGAGAGAAAGCTGGAGACAGCCACCCATCCCAACTGTAGATTGCCTGTTTCCAGAGCCCCTAGATTTCTGAGGACGTCAGACCTTGCAAAAAAATATTCACATGCTGTCTGCTTCTTCCTGACAAAGTCTGTCCATCGCACAGCCCAAAATCTGCGCCTTCTGCACAACGATCTGTACTGTTACGCCAGGACGGAGAAGCCGAGAGTAGCTCCTGAAGCTTCAGGTAAACTGCTGTCAACGGAGGAGCAAACCAAGGAGGGCAGGAGAGGCTGAGGAATGCCAGCAATGAACAGGATGAAATATTTCAAACATGGGAGTGTGACATTCTTCTTGGCTTCTTACCTTTAGAAATTACAAGCAAGCCCTATTGTCTAGATGTGGATACAAAGTCTCCCTGGGGTTTGAGAACTAATATATGCAAAGATATTGCCTTTCTATGCACAACTTTGTGCTAAAGCACAAAAGAAAACTAGTATATTTTTAGCAAACACCTTGGAAATAAGAAATTTTTTTAAAATAAATCCACTATTGACTCTTTTGAGTTAAACGGTTTCAAAAAACATCTACTTCTGTTTTGCAGCTTCCGGGTTGGGAATGGCTTTACCTGTTAACTCCTTTTCACCAAAATACTGGAGTGTATAGTTCTCTGTGCTTTCTGTAAGTAGCTCTGACAGTTCAATAAATAAATTTTGTGTTCGTTGCTGCTGACCCTAGGTAAGGACAGCCTTGAGGATGAGAAGCAGTGTTACATAAATGTCTAGTGTACATAGCAACACTGAGAAGAGAGATGCTGCTGCATTGCTTTTGGTGCACCAGTCACACATTGAAATGCTGTCATTGCAAGGTCACGTTGCTCAGCTCATACTCTACATCCCTGGGGAAGAAACTTGGATGAGAGGTGGGGAGGAAAAGCAAAAACTTCCTGCTTGTGCTGTAACCAAGAATATGTTCATCAACAGCAGGGCATTTCTTCTGATTTCAGAAGAGCATGTCATTTCTTTTTCAGGGGAAACTGATTCCCTCCTGGCACTCTGCAGCAGTGTTTGCATGTTAGAAATGTAACAAAGTGATAACATGTTGCTTCTGAACTGAGTAAATAACACCTCTGAGCCTTTTCTTCTCCCTTTAATAATCTGAGAGAAATACAAAACACCAGCAAGCATACAGAGTGGACTGTGTCCTGAGCTGCACTCAGTGCAGCCTGGTTAGGCATGCTGCGCAGAAACTCTGTGAGCTGCTGGGAAAAGGAGAGGTTTAAGGCAAAGAGGAAAACAACTGTTTTAAGGAGAAACACAGCAGTGATACATGATCTGTAGTCAGAAGCAGGTCATGTCACAACATTGGCCATTACATCTTTGTATGGTGCTGAGTCAGAGCCTATCCTAAAGGTACACTTTGGCATCAGGGAGAGTCGAGGCCCCTCGGATTGAATCTGCAATGTGAGTTGAAAGCAGGTTTAAATGCAACCAGGTGAGCCACCTGTGTGCACTTTCCAGCTTGAAGCTCCAACCTGTCATATCTGAGGGCGAACTGTGTAGACAATGAGGTTGTCTGACTCTTGAGTGCAGTCTCAGTTGTGTGGCTAGCTGAGGGTATGGACATACCCTCTGTATTTCTCTAGCTTTGTAGAAACACATTGTTCAGGACCTGGGGTACAGGGTGTGTTATTGTGCCACATTAGGTGTTAGATGCTTGAAAGCATGTACTGTCTAGAACAGATGAGTGAGGTGAATGCCAGCTTCCACTGACAACTGAATATACCCTGACCATATCTGCGCTAGTGTTCATGCAGAATAAATGGCAAAATCTCTGCAGAGAAGATACAAGTGCTGCATTTTTCCTTTATTATGTCAGAACAACATAATTAACTGCTTAAAAATATTTGATAAGAACATGAAGATTCATGTATGGCATTATTCTATTGCTTAAGCACTTGTAACTGTTTGATATGTGCCTCTGAGAAAAATATAATGCCCCCAAGAAGAGCTTAAAAACATGGCTGAGATGCAACTTGGCAAAGGGTCTCCACCTGATAGTGAAGTATCATTGTCTGTTGGAGCTGGATGCATTGGTGCTTTCATTAATCTCTGTCTACTCCCTCTTCATGGGAGATGAATGGGAGCTGAGCTTTCAGATCCATTTCTTCCTCTCTGCATGCCTTAAGCCTTCATCTAGGTTAGAGATGTGCCCTAACCTTCGGGTGACTGGAAACAGCCTCATCCCTGTGTCTCATAGTTCTCCTTTTCTGTTCTCTCTTCCTCCATAGCACATGTTGTGTCAAGAAGCTTCTCCCACCCCCTGCTTCCCTTAACTCAGGAAAATGCCACTTTGGGAAATGCAGAGGTCCTCAGTTTTAATTATAACATACACCAGCCCTTATAGCGCTCCTAATGAGCACAAACCAATGGGGGTCTTGTAGTCACCTTGATTAGCTTTAGAAAAGTGATGGTTTGCATCATCCCAGTCCTGGCGATGGTTTTTAGAAAGAGAGGAGGGGCAGTGCTGCAAGGACAACTGTGTACAAAATGGGGAAGAGCCATAATAGCAAAGATTATGTAATCTGAATGAGAATCAGGGATTTGCTTTGGTGAAAGTCTGACCATTTATGGTCATCACTGAAATTAAGTCATGTTTCTGCTTTCACACGTAGGCGTTTAAGGACAGTGGGCAGTGATGGAAAGGGTTGCTTTTTTCAATTACATTCTCTATTTCCATGTAGCCTCTAGTTTATCAACTGCATATAAATTCCTCCTTTCACTGATTAAATATTTCCTCGCATGGTTTCTTTGCTTCAGGGAGCTTGAGAGCTCATTGTTTATAAAGGGAAAGAAGAAGGATTGTGCTGTTAAGCAGACAACTCCCAATACATATGTTCTGCTCTGCATCTTTGAGAAGGAGGCACTGATGCTGCTGTGACTGCAGAAGGGCAGAGTTTTCACCGAGATTCAGATGTGACCAAGAACCTCTTCCAGGATGTATATGTTGATGAAGCTCTGGGCTTATTAATTAGCTTTTTCTGAAAGAAGCCTTAGCCCATATGCGCCAGGTTGTGAAACCCTTATTCCCATTGAGTTTTTCTCTCTCTCTGTTCCTTCTAATCACTTACAAGAGCAAATTTGAAGCAGCACATCTAGGTAAGAAATTCTTCAGGAGAAAAATCATAATTGTGACATTTTTCCTCAAACCGACGTCCAAAAAGATGCCTTGACTGGGCCAGCTATATTTGTTCCACAATGTGCGTATGGGGTTGGGGTTTTTTTTTTTGCAGTTTCTCTGGTTTTACATTTATGTAAATATGTTTTCATTTCAGAACAAAAAACCCAATCATCTTTTTACTTGGGAAACGTTAGCATGTCCAAAGCATGCCTGTTTTAAAATAAACCTTCAAAGATGCTCAAGAGAGTGGAAACCAGCTGGAAAAAACCCTAGTACTTTCTAATGGCGAAGGATTATTTGGGCTTTTTTTCTTTCCAAACTTCATTAGTGAAAAGTACTGTTCAAACTAAGCAATACTACCGCAATCAGAGCTTTGACAAGTGAATATCTTTGTTTTAAAGCAAAGCATCTCTCTAGGATCATGTCTACACTGTCATATGAACCTTCAAGGCAATGTCTGCAGCAGGTCTACACTTGGGTTGCTCCATAACTTCAACCCGGAGGCTGAGCCAGCTGCTGGGGGGTTGATGGACTCCTGGGCACACACCAGCCCTCCTCCCATGAGACAGCCGTGTGCACTGAAGGCAGAGAGCCGGTTGGACATTTAGCCTTCTTTAGCCACAGCTTATGTTATTTCATAGTGGTTTTCTGAATTGATGAGGATATAGAGTTGGAATTATCTCAGAAAGGAAGAAGATAAATGATCCAATTTTATCTCACTTTGGATAGTTATTTGGGGCTCGTAAGCCAAGTGAGAGTTTGATATGGCAAATGTCCGAGAGCTCGGCACACTGGTACAAGTGTGGGTATCCTGAAAAGACTGCGATCCCACTAGTCAAAGGACTTCTTTGAACCAGAGTGCTATGCAGACAGAAAATAACTAATCAAAATCCAGTCTCAGGAAGAAAGATATGGACTCCAGATGAGATTGTTGCCATTCCTAAAATTTGGAAAAAGCAATAAACTAAGTTCAATTTTCCAATTTTTCTTTCAAGAAATAAGCCTTGGAAGTAGTTATTCCCAGTTAACATGTATAATGTGATAGAAAAAAAATGAATGCCCTGTCTTTTCTGTAGTCACAGGTTTTGACTTTTTCAGTGCTGGCCACATTCTTCCCTCACTCTTTCCTGTCCTGAAAGAAAGAGGCCAGAAAATTTGGTCTGAATTTCCAATTCTGTAATTATATATTTTTTCCACTAGAGCTGAAATAAAAATAATATATTAAAAAGGAAGGCAGCATTTACTTTTTTATCTCTATACAATGTGCAAGATAGCCATTTTGGAAAATACTAGCATAAATGTCCACAATTTTGAGTACTCAATGTTCTTTTCAGAGATGCCTGTTTACATTAATGTAATTTCAATCTGTTCTTATGTTTTTATAGATCAGGATGTGGTACAATTCTTTGAAGAGAAATGTCTGCTTAGTTTCCAAGTGAAACAGAAGGCAAAATTTGGTTCTGAACTTTCATTGTTAATTTTTTCCCCCAGGCTTGACTTTCAGAACAAGAATAATACTTCATGGGTTCCTGCCCATAACAACTCATACTCTTGTCATATGAAACAGCCTGTTTTGTAGCTTCAGCTCGCTGCCCCACAACACAACAGAGGAACTGTATTTCACTGTCTGGAAGGATTTAAATAGGTCACTATTGTAACTGCATGCCTCGTAAACCTTCAAAGAGTAAGCCATAAGCTTTTTGACTCTGCTAGTTCCCATCAAATGAAGCAAAGCTTTTACCAGTTAGCTATGTAATAATGCAGAGCTAGAAAACTAATGATAAAAAAAGCTTGGGTTTTTTTTTTTTCTCTCTCTTTTTCCTGAGTCCTTTGGGGTATTTTTCTTCTCTTTTTCCTGAGTCATGTGCATAAATCTTTTCCCATAGTGTCCCTTTCTTAATTATACAGTGTTGTGCAGGAAGGTGCAAATCATTGGCTAAAAAGGGGATCAGATAGGGAGAAATCCTCAGCTCTATCCCTTCATCTTACAAAGTTTCCTTACAAACCAGTCGATCTGCTTGGTATTTTCAGAGTAACTGAATTCAAGTTCACTGAGGTTTTGATACTCAACTGTATTAAGCTTCTGTCTAAAATCCCATGTTCTTTTTGCCTACCTGTAAAATGGGGACGGCCACACCTGATGAAGAGAGTTTTATGGATTTGCCTGGCAAACATTCCTTCATTTCAAATTTGTTTAGTTAAATTGCAAAATCCTGGCTGCAGTACGGAAAGGATGCTTCTTCCCAAAAATACTAGACTGAATTAGCCATTTATCTCAATGGCAATCTTGACAAAGTATTTGGCTGCTGAGTTCTGTTGTGGTTCGGATGTTATTTTTACATTCTGTTATATTAGCAGGACACCCTAACATGAGTTTATGTCTCCTATTGTATTTGACAAAGCACCATACATTTATTCATCATGTAATTATGACACTGTACTCTCAAGGTATTTACAGGAAGCTTCATGACTTTGGAATAAACAACAACAAAACATGGTTGAGTTGCTGTTTGTGACCTGATTTTAATTAATGGCATACTGCTTTAACTGTGGAAGCATTGTGTATGTGCATATGTGCGTATGTATTACTGCTGGCAGGGAAGGCTGGGATTTCACTGCTTAAACAGGGGCTCTAATATAGTTTGAGATGCCCTACACTAGCTGAAACATCCACACAGGGTTGGCAGATATGCTACAGGAGACCCAGGATCCCCTGGGACTACAGCAGGAAGCTGGGTAGGATACCTGAAGTACCAAAATTGTACCAGGCACCCTTATTTAGCCACCCAGAGTCATTTTCCGACCTAAAACATTAGGCACATGCTTACTTCATATGCCACCTCTTGAGATTCCTGATAAATCCAGACCATTCGGAATGAGGGACTGTGACAAATACATTCTTTTGGGATCTTTGACTATGAGACCATCTCAGAAGCAGAAGAAGTTTATCTCTTTCTCATACACAGTCATCCCACCACTGGAACTTTGAAGCACATCAGTCCTCTGCACTCTGCGTGTCTTTGTTTAGAGCACAGTGGGAACAGAAAGCAGCACCTGCCTGACCCCAACCCACCAAAATCAACAATGAACAAAATTCCCTCCCATTCCAGAAGTGTGTAGAAATCCTTCCCACTTAAGACAAGCGCTCAAGAACCTGACTGAGTGAAACAAAATCCGGGCATTTTCTTTAGTCTGCTTGGTCTGGTAAAGCCTCTCACAGTGTTTTATTTGAAGCACCCACTCAGACTGTACTGCTTTTGATAGATCTTAGTAGAGAGCTGATATTTTTTTATGATCTTGAAGTCACATCTGATTCTACAGCAACTCTGAAACAAATTTTTTAAAAGTCATAATCCACTTCCCAGTAATGTGGTTGGGGTCTTTCTGATGTACTGCGGACCAAAGCACCCACTCGGTCTTTCTGCAAGATGTTGAATGTCCTGGAAGCTGTCCACCTAATAATTTCTGCATTTGGCAGGGTTGTAGGTTTTTTAGGAAAACTACGTGTGAAACATGGTTTATACAAGTGTGCAGACTTCTCTGAGATTTTTCTGAACTGCTGTCAAAAGTTTTGGTTAATTATTTATTTTTGAGAAGTAAGGATACACAATTCAACTACATATATTAATCTCAAGGTTGTATCTTTTGCTTTCTCATTCCCAAGTGGTATTGATAAAATGATGGCAAAAGGTACCATCCCTCCAGGATGATGAGTTTAACTGCAGCCAGATGAAAAAATACCCTGCCTATTCCTTCTCATTTTATTTTAATTGTTAGGTTAAAAACATGTAGGCAAAGTTAATGTCTCCACTTCATCAAAGTTCCTGAGCTGTGTAAATGGACAAGGTGTTTATACCTAGTGCAAGGTCAGTGACATGCTGGGAAGAGTTATCAGAGGAAAAAATGATACTTTCAAAAATTATTACGGTGTTTTTCATTAAGAAGAATATCCTTTCCCACTCACCTTCCCCTGGCCAAGTACTGAGGTTTGGCAAAATGTGTTTTGAAGTGTGTGAAGAACCACCTATGGCGTTATTACATGAATTATGGAGCAGATCTTCAGCACCAGTCAGTCACTTAGCTACAGGGTATGGGATATGGTTGGATTTGGGGGTGTAGATGGTGACCTTTCCTTCTACTGCTAGTGGAATACGCTGGCAGTTTTAGTCCCACCTTCCATTTTGCCTGTTTTTGTGACTATTACTGTTCAGTCAAGGATAGCTGGGAGACTGCAAATGTCCTGTATGCTCCTTGAAAGCAGGATTTTTCACAGCAGGAGAGGGATATTAACACTTTGATGTGAAAAAAATGCAGAAGGACACCTCCTATACAAACATCTGCTCTAGGTGGACCCTTCCCAGTGCACATACCAGCCCCTTACTGTCTTGTCCTCTGCCTGGTAAAGAGCTGTAAGTTCCGTAGTTCACAGGACAATTCCAGTGCAATTGCCATGA
Source organism: Phalacrocorax carbo (assembly GCF_963921805.1). NCBI lineage: Eukaryota > Metazoa > Chordata > Aves > Suliformes > Phalacrocoracidae > Phalacrocorax > Phalacrocorax carbo. The sequence continues at coordinate 208,655,665 of NC_087513.1, forward strand.
AATAGAAATGAATCCATGCAGTTGGACAGTTGTAAACTATCAAAATAATTCCTTTCAGTGCGCCATGGTGATGTTCTCTGGAGGCAGTTGTGAGTGAAAATAGCTCATCTGAGAGGTCCCATGGCATTTGTTGAGTAGGAAAGTGCACTCAGACCGATGGTCAAAGTACGTTTCCCCCATTTTCAAATGATGCAGTGTTGTTCCTTCTTTCCCGCTCAACTTCCTTCTCTCAGCCTTCTCACAGTCCCTCTGAACCTGCTTGTGGCTCCTTGCAGTCTTCAAGGTGCCCTCATCTGCAGTTCTCTAAGGCTGCATCTATCACTTTAACCACAAGAATAAACCCAGATGGCAGCATCATCATCAGTAGAGCAGGTCTCTCCAGCACCAAAGGCATGGCCCTTGCTTTGTTCAGTTAATTTTTTAAAAGAAAACCAAAAACTGATGGGAATCCTCTGAACCAGACTAAGAGTACAGAGCATTTTGGGACAGCTCTGAATTTATGGTTTTGGCTGGAGATTAGCTCTGGAACTATTGAAAGCCACTTGGAGTCTCCATCCCCAAAAAAAAGGAGTGATTCTCTTTGGTTAAGGGTCATCATGTAACTAGATACCTTTATATTGGATTTGCATGGCAAGGTTTTGGTATGGGGGGGCTGCAGGGGTGGCTTCTGTGAGAAGGGGCTTCCCCCATGTCCGATAGAGCCAACGCCAGCTGGCTCCAAGATGGATCCGCTGCTGGCCAAGGCTGAGCCCATCAGTGATAGTGGTAGCGCCTCTGGGATAACATAGTTAAGGGGGTTAAAAAAATGCTCTGCAACATCAGGCAGGAGAGGGGAGTGAGAACATGTGAGAGAAACCAGCCTGCAGACACCAAAGCCAGTGAAGAAGGAGGGGGAGGAGTTGCTCCAGGCGCCGGAGCAGAGATTCCCGTGAAGACCATGGCTGTGCCCCTGCAGCCCGTGGGGGTTAATGGTGGAGCAGCTATCCACCTGCAGCCTATGGGGGAACCCACGCTGGAACAGGTGGATGTTCCTGAAGGAGGCTGTGCCCCGTGGGCAGCCCACATGCTCCTGGCAGGACCTGTGGAAAGAGGAGGCCACGCTGGAGCAGGTGTGCTGGCAGGACTTGTGACCCCGTGGGGGACCCTTGCTGGAGCAGCCTATTCCTGAAGGACTGCACCCCATGGAAGGGACCCACCCTGGAGCAGTTAATGAACTGCAGGCCATGGGAATAACCCACATTGGAGCAGTGCATGGAGGACTGTCTCCTGTGGGAGGGACCTCACGCTGGAGCAAGGGAAGAGTGTGAGGAGTCTCCTCCTGAGGAGGAAGGAGCAGCAGAGACTGATCAGGGGGAGGAGGCAGAGAAATCAGGAGGGAAGTTGAGCCCAGGAAGAAGGGAGGCATGGGGGAAGGTGTATTAAGTTTTAGGTTTTATTTCTAATTCTTCTATTCTGACTTTTAATTGGCAATAAATTAAATTAATTTCCCTGAGTCAAGTCTGTTTTGCCTGTGACAGTAATTGCTGAGTGATCTCCCTGTCCTTGTCTCAGCCCATGAGACTTTTGTAATATTTTCTCTCCCCTGTCCAACTGAGGAGGGGAGTGACAGAGCGGCTTTGGTGGGCACCTGGCACCCAGCCAAGGTCAACCCACCACACCTTGTCTTGTTATGTGTGGGTTACCTGTATGGTACATATGCATACTGAGCAACCAAAAGTCAACCATAATATGAGTAATTTTTAAGTCAAATGAAACAGAGGTGCACGCAGTGAGACCAGGTTTCATCTCCTGAAAACCTCTCAGCCCCACGGATGAATGCAGGATGGTACAGAAGACAACTAACAAGCATTTCAGACAAGTGAAACATGGTTTCTGAGAACGTGCTTTCTGCTGCTGATGGCGCTCAGTCAAGGACAAACAGAGCATTACAGGAGCGGGAGGGAAAAATATTTTTATCCTAGAAGAAAAATGTGTCTAGAGGTCATTCACTTTGCTCAGAGACACCACATATTTTGCTTACTAAACTAAAGGGCTCTTTCTGCTCTTACATTATAAGATGGAGTCAACGTAGCACTGGTGGTGCAGTCAGGCACCTCTCCCTAAATCCCTGTACCAATCACATGGTGGGATTGGAGCCTACAGCTGTAAAAGAGCAAATAAAAGAGCAGAGAATTGTACATTAAGGCTACCAATATACAAACCAGTCTGGTTTCATAGGAGCATTGTTTAATCAAGCATAGGAAATACATTATGTTCTTTGGGTGGCATGGTAACTTCTGTTGGACCTGGGAGATTTTTGTAGGAGTAGATCTGATGAGATACTACAAAACTGGTGGTTACAAGAGGCTTGAGAAGCCAAACTGTCCAGCCTGCTTATGCAGCATACCTCAACATGGTATTGTAAACATGAATCAAACATTGCGTGCTTGATTAGCACCTTAGTAACATCACTGAGTTACTGGAGGCCTCTAGAAATTGGACTGATAAGATATATTGTTGTAATCTTCACTTTCTATGAGCAAGGGTTGTATCTCTGAAGAAGTTCCTCTTCTTTTCTTCCGGCAGGCCAGAATGAGCCCTGTGAGCACAGCAGTAATGATGCCTCCAATCACGGCTGCTCCAACCAACCAAGCCCAGATCTGACGGGCCTGCTCGAGGTAGGGTATTAAAAACTCCTGGAAAGAATCAAGTGCTGGAAAAAAAGCCAAAACAAACCAAAACAAAACAACACAAAACAAAATAAAACAAAGAAAAAAAGAAAAGAAAGCTCCTTTTACATGATGCAATGTAGTGTCAGTTTACAAAAGTTGTATAACATATAATACTGGAAGGCTGAGGGAAAAAAGAATGATATTGTCTGAAGGTCACAAATAGACATAAATAAACAAATCACTTCAGTCCTTATAGTCTGTTTCTCAATCTTTGTATTAAAGGCAGTAATAGAGTTCACCGTCCCCAGTGCTCTTTATGGTTTTGTCAAAACTGTAAGACTATAACCCAAGAAGTTTGATACAGTATGGCCAAAGGTGCTGCTAGCTCAGCATCCTGTTGGCAACAATAACCGAAGCAGAGCACTAGGAAGAGTTTAAGAACAGGTCAAGCCTATTACAATCTTTTCACAAAATACTTACCCAGCCTTCAACAATTTGCAGCTCAGGGATTTCCTCAGCCAGATGTGGTGTTGTTGCATATAATAGTCATTGGAGGATTTTTTTTCCTTCCATCAGCATTTCTAGCTGTTCTCTGAACTTTTATCACAACTTCTTGCAGCAAGGATATGCCTGCCTTAACTACATATTGAGTGGGAAAAAAACCCTTCATTTCACTGATTTTCAACCTGCCCCCTGCTCATTTCATTTACTAGTTCTTGTGTGGGGAAAGGCAGCAGACAATTAATCTCTGGTGACTCTCTGCAGCAGAAATCCTCTTCCTTTGGTGAATCCAGGGTAGCTTCTCACTGTTTAGATAATCAGCTGTCTTAGTGCTTTTTGGTATGAATATGTGTGTCTGTGTCTCTGTTTTTTCCACTATAGCTTAACGAGATATGAAAACCCTGCCATACAGGGCTCTCACTTCATGGTAGAGGCTGGAAAACGACCTGTTCACAGTGCATCCAACAAGCTGTTGGCTTGAATTTGAGAAATGGGAATACCTGTCCCCTTGGGTCAAGGAGGATTTGGAATCCCCATCTCCCAGTTACTAGCTGTAATTGCTATTATTAGCTGTAATTGCTAGCTATTAGGGAAAGAAAAGGGGACCCATACGGAGGGACCTCTTATGGTGGTTTGTTTTTAAATAATGTTTATGCATCTGGACTGATTTAGATGTTCTTAACCACATTTAGTGTGCTATACCCCCACAAAGGCTATAAACATCTTCCTCCATCTTTCTTTTTCACTGGTGCCCAGAAAAGTAACCCATATATCTTCTTGGATCATGGTGCTTCTGAGTATATGCTGTTATGTGCACTGTGCTCCAAATAGATGCTTTTGGTTTGCAGCACCTTTAAGGTTAAGCTATCCTTAGCACTTGGTGTCTGAATCACTTTCTGAGATCTAATTCCATTTTAGGCTGCATTTAGGCAGAATACAATTTGTTTGTTGCTACAACTCAGCTTCGCTTTGGGGAATGTTTGGTTACTAACTCTCTGGTCCCTGTTTTCCAGTTAATCCAACTTTGTATTCTGAGATTGTATTTGCGAGAATCTGCATGCTCAGCTTTCTGCTTCTCACCTCATTAGACATACAGCACTAAGAATTATAAAAAAATTAGGTTCTTGATGTTTCAGAGTGAACTCCACAAACCTCCGGGTATGAGGTACATTATCTCTTTAATCCCTCATTTCTCATCTGTCAGATGAGGATGGTACCATTCACTGAATCATTTGTATTGTGAATATAAATTAATATTTCTGCAGGACTCATCTGCCGTAGTGATTGGCACCAAAGAAAAGTGTTAGAGGAAGCATCTTCAGGATAGCATTTTAAAAGTGTGCGATAAATCATACGCTAGGCTACACACTGCTGAACTGAGGAAACGAGAATCAAAAGTAAAAACGATTGGACATCTGGTTCTTAACGGATGCTGTCTATGCTGTGTAGTGAATGAGGAGAGGGTCTGGGGAAAAAATAGTGTGCAATTAAAGCTAATACATACATATGGGGGGGGGGGAAAGGTGAATTATGACCCTACAGAGAACATTAATGCTGGCATTTCTTAACCTTGTGTGCTTGACTTTGTAGCTCCAATGTTTTTTAACCTCACTCTTTTATGCTTATTTTGCAAACATGTCTGAATTAGAACTAATCTGGCTATTTAGACAAGTATGAATATGATAAAAGAAAACTGATAAATAACAAGAACTTGATACTGTTTTAATATTATGGAAGAAGAGCATTATCACAGGGTTCTCTTCCTTGCAGAATATATCTGGGATATGAGGGTTTTCTAAATGACATCTTAAATTCATACTTTGTCCTTGAACCATCTCTTCCATCAATATTAGTTGGCCTGAGCTATCATCTCCCTGGTAAAACATAACATGACTTTGAGGTGATGAGATGTCACATTTCATGGCAGGCTCTTTCAGAAGGGATTAATCTATTTTATTATATCCTGATAATCAGTCAAACATGCCCTTCTCTTGCTTTCAGCCTCAGTCTGTACAGTTTCTGTAATTAGCTCAAAGCCAAAAGCCACCCCCTGGCATCTACTGCCTGTTTCTTTTTGCTGCACAAAAAGTGTTTGGCATCGCTACCATAAAGTTGTCATGACAACTCCTGGGTGTCAGAGGATGGAGCACTCCAGGACACCCTATAATCTGTTAGCCTGTGACTGTAACACAACAGTAAATTATGATTGGACTGGCTGCCCAGCCAAAATCATGCAAACTAGGCTTTCAAGTATTCCATTATCATAATTCTTTAATCTCTTACTGTGCAAGGCCCAAGAGTGCAACAACTGTGTTGCTGATGACTACCTGAGAAAAAGGTCAAGGGAGTGGTGGGGGGCAGCGACACATAGCTGCTTTGTGGGACACATTAGCCAAAGCCAGTTCCATTCCTTTTATACCAGTGTTCAGAGTGAAATGATAATCCCCGCTGGAAACTGCCATGAATATAGATTAAAACTGTCCTTTCAGTCAATAGGTTCATGACAAAGCAAGAGGAAGTCAGGTTGGGCTGGTGTTTGATATATGTACCCTCCTATTAGTGACTAACACCAACAATATCTCCTCGTCTTATTCTTTCTGATAGGAAAATAGCAGTGACTAACCCCAGCCATGGTCTTAGCATTTAACTCTTGACATGCCCTTCCTTCTCAAAGACAGTATTAGCTCTAGATAAGAGCAACAAATAATTTCTTAGTCCTAATACCATCAGATCATTCTTTTTTAATGTAATTTAAAAATACCAGGAACTCCCATTTAGTGTGGGTTACTGGATGTTACTGGTGTCATGGTTTTGGCTGGGATAGAGTTAATTTTCTTCTCTGCAGCTGGTACAGTGCTGTGCTTTGGACTTAGTATGAAAATAATGTTGATAACACACTGATGCTTTAGTTGTTGCTGGGTAGTGTTTGTACTAGTCAAGAACTTTTCCAGCTCCCCATGCTCTGCCGGGTGCACAAGAAGCCGGGAGGGGAGGGGGCACAGCCAGGACAGCTGACCCAAACTGGCCAAAGGGATATCCCATACCATGTGACGTCATGCCCAGTATATTATCTGGGGGGAGTTGGCTGGGGAGGGGCAGCGATTGTGGCTCAGGGACTGGTGGCATCAGTTGGTGGGCGGTGAGTGGTTGCATCACTTGGGTTTTTTACCCCTGGATTTCACCTCTCTCTCCCCCTCATTGTTTTCCTATTATTATTATTATTGCTATTATTACTATTTAAATTATTAAACTGTTCTTATGTCAACCCACAAGTTTTCTCTACTTTTGCCCTTCCAATTCTCTTCCCCATCCCACTGGTGGCTGTGAGTGCGGCTGTGCGGTGCTAAGTTGCTGACTGGGGCTGAACCACAACAAGAGAGTAGGAAACCAAAACAGTGTAATTTTAAGGTGAACCAATGTGTCTCCTATATTAGGGCTATAATGTGGACTTGCCATGATGATTAAAGAAGAAACATGCTATGGCCATTCTATTATTGGGTGTCTTGAGTTCTTCCTTTTGTGGTAATGTCAAACTACATTATTGATATAATGGATTCCAAGGATGAAAACATTTATTTAACTTTTAATTACTTTTAAAATTTAATTATTTAATTAATATTTAATTTAATTATAATTACTTAATATTTTAATTTTTAAAAATAATATTTATATATTTTAGTTATGCCTTCTTTGTAAACTAGAGGATGGCAAAGTCTTTCTAGGGTTAATTCCACAAATTAGAAATAAAAGCTCTAGCCAGTCAAGAAATAAACAGAACTAATTTTCTATCATTTATATTGCCATATACCCCACTGATATTTTGGCAGTCTTGCTATTCCATTTTACATGCATTTCTACCCCTAACAAGGGTAGCTAATGGGGACAAGATTTTAGAGCAAGCCTTGAGGCTGCACAAACATATCTTATTATGTCGACTTGCAACTTTTCTCTTATCCTGGTGAGAAAGCTCTTTCCATTTGGTTTCTGCCATTTCTTGTTTGTGTATGGTTCACTGATCGTGTCCCTCTGGGTGGTCAGAGGAAATACCAGTGAGACTTCCACAATCAAAAACCAGGACGATGAGCTGGGATGGATTCAAGTTATTGAGTCCCTCAGTCTGTGTTAAGGCAGGACCACTTGTCTCTGCAGTGATGGAAAGTTCACAGCTCCCACTAACTGAATCAGAGTCTCTTTCCTGCTTGGAAAGTATTCTGAAATGTTGTCTTCTGACAAAAATGAGAGACAATCTAGAGAAGACTGTCAGCCCTAGTCCACTATCTGTGGACTGCAAGAGATGCCATGCAGTGGGTGGTAGTGGGTTGTTTATGGGCAAGCTACGGTATCTAATGGTGTAAACTCAAGCTAGTCCCTTTCAGTTCTGCCTTCAGGCCGATGTGGGTAAATCAGGAAACTGAGACCCAGCCTTCATCATGTGCTGTTCTAGAAACGGTGAGAATTAGATCATTTCTGCATGGCTAACAACAGATTTATAATTCATTTTTCACTGCTGAAATTGATGAGTTGTCTCCACCTGCTACTTCTGTGTTGTAATATTGCTGTGGAGTCCTGCCCACTTGCTGACAAAGGTGGCACATCCGCACGGTGGATTACTGGCTGTGGATTACTGTGGGTTTTGGCTGAGATAGAGTTAATTGTCTTCAGAGTACCTAGTGTGGGACTATGTTTTTATTTTGGTCTTGAAACTGTGTTGATAATTCAGGGATGTTTTTTAGCTGTTGCTGAGCAGGGCTTACACAGAGTCAAGGCCTTTTCTGCCTCTCAACCGACCCCACCAGCGAGGGGCTGGGGGTGCACAGGAGGTTGGGAGAAGACATGGCTGGGACAGCTGACCCCAACTGACCCAAGGGATATTCCATACCATATGGCATCATGCTCAGCATAGAAAGCTGTGGGAAGAAGAAGGAAAGGGGAGATATTTGGAGTTATCTTCCCAAGTAATGTTTGTCTTCCCAAGTAACCGTTACGCATGATGGAGCCCTGCTTTCCTGGAGACGGCTGAACACCCGCCTGCCCATGGGAAGGAGTGAATGAATTCCTTGTTTTGCTTCGCTTGCATGCACAGCTTTTGCTTTACCTATCACACTGTCTTTGTCTCAACCCACGAGTTATCTCTCTTTTACTCTTCCAATTCTCTCCCCCATCCCACCAAGAGGGAGTGAGTGAGCAGTTCTGTGGGGCTTAATTCTGGCTGGGGTTAAACCATGACACTGGCAAAAATTGATTACTCTGGAATATTGAGAGGAGATAAATGAAGCATTCCTGGGTGTATTTATAGAGCTATACTGTTTACTTTCTGTTTGACAACCTCAGTTAACATCCGCACTCCATAGGCGCTCTTTCACAGTTTACTTATATAAATGTCTCAAAGAAGAGGTGAGATCTGGCTATAGGATACCTGATATCATGACACCATATGCCACTAGGGTGTTAATAACTCACGTAAAGATAGTTTCCTACCCCTAAATGGCTCCCAGAAAAAAAGAAAAATAAAACAAACCAGTTTTAAAAATCTGTATTTCTGTTCCTCCATTAAACTTCATTACATAACGATGAAAATACTCTTTTTTCTGAGGAATATATTTTTGCATCCTCTTTTCTATGGTTCTCTCCTGTTTTAATTAACCTTAATCTATACCTCTTTATCTCTGCCTGAAGAAAACCAGGGACCATCCTCGCCTGGATGTGATTTTGCAACCAAATTGCTGAAAAAACAGAAATATAAATAAGCTGCAGTCAGATTCTGTGTCTGAGCGCTCCTCCTGCAACACATCCCTGAGCAACCTGGCCTTCTATGTTGTAATCAGAATGCTCTTATCCCTTGCTTTGCCCTAAGTGTCAAAGATCCTCAGTTAAGATGTCCAAAAATTGCAACTGATGGTTAGATTCCTGGGTTTATAATTAGGTAGCTGCCTGCTTTTCCCCCAAAAAATGTGAATCACCGGGCTACACATGTAGTGATTGTCAAATTGTTCCCACTGAAAGAGGGAGATTTTCTGGGGAAAAGTCAAGGCTCTGTCTACGGATTTATCTTTTCCTATTTCTGGAAGAAAAAAAAAATAGAAAAGACTTGGTCCAGGCCCTGAAATGTAAGTGCTTGGAACAGCTCTTGCCATAGAGAATTGTTTTGACAGCTATTGCTAGGTGGTGCCGTTAGTCTTCCAAATCATTTTATTGATGCTAACAAATGTTCATTTCCAGGAAGCCATGAGGGTTGTGGTAGTTTTACAGTTCATGGTTCTCATGTCAAGGAAAGCTGGGTGTCTGCTCTAGTTTCTGCTCAGATCAGCTCCCCAGTAACTAGACTCTGACATGTGTCTTTGACTCCTGAGGGATGGTTTTCCACACACGCTGTTTGTGACAACTTCTGCTTCAGGGCTGTCGTACATATAAAAATAAATGAAGCTGCAATTAAAATAACCACATACTGTCACATACTGATTTGCTTTTCAGCGGAAAGCAGGGATCCAGGCATCAGCTTTTCCTCAGGGGAACAGCAACAATATCATTTAACATTAAAATGCCATTTTGTCATTGGACTCTTTCCAAGTTTTAGTTCTTGTAACCAGCCTCATCACGCTCTGTGTAGTCCTGCTTCATCTGTACCAAGTTGCTAACTCAGAACCGCTGCCCTTGCTGCTTTCCTCCAGCTATATTTAAAAACAAACAAGCCAGGTTTTGAGGACAGGATGGAGCCAGGTCTTGTGTGCTCATTCCTCACTCTGTCCTGTCCTCTTCCTCTGCCTTTCCTCTTCCTCTTCATTTGGAAGATCTGCAGAAATGCTGCCCCTTCTTAACCACCCAGACCTTTACTGCTGTGATTTTTTTTTTTCTCTTTGTAACTTTTTCTTATTTGTCTAGTAACTCCTGGCTGCCAGTCACAGAGTTTCTGTTCCCCCTGCAGCACACGGGAGGTTTCAGGGAGGGTCAGCAGGCTTTCCTGATTCTGGTCCTCCACCAAGAAGTTCCTGTTTGCTCTCATGTTCCTCTGAGCAGAAACCCCACATTCCTATCTGGAGAAAAGTCTGCGTTTAAACACTGGAGTGCTGAGAAAATCCATACCTGCATTTTGAGATTCCAGCCCATTTTCCATTTGTACCAGTTCTCTCCTTCTGATAAGAAATATCTTAAACTCTCTTCTTCTCAGTGAGATTAACAAGGGGCTGAGCAACATCCGAGGATTATCTGAGCTTTCTAAATGAGGCTGAATGTCACTCTTCGTGTTTATCTTTCAAAATAATTAAGAAACTACTTTCCTTCCTTCTGGGGAAGAGGAGGCAGAATTTAATAAGAATTTCATTTTCTGAGGACCGTATGATCCCCTGGGAAAAGAGAAGATACCAGAAAGCAAAGGAATTCCGTCGTTAAATGGTAAATAGTTTACCATTTGCTTCTTTTTGCTGTAACAATTCAGGGCTTTTTTTTTTTTTTTTAAAGAAGCCAAGGTATTTGGCACTTTTTTAGTGGTACAATTTTATGAATAATGTGGTTTTAGGAAACTATTGGCTTTCATTAAAAATATGTATAAATATTTTTGGTCTTGATCACGAGTTAAATGATGGCAACATTCAAAAAAAGCAAAAATACTACTAACAAGACCAAAATAATAATTTTGATATTATATTTGAAGCTTTTATTATATTATTTTCTGTATGAATTAGATTATTTTCTGTATGAATGCTTGGGGTTGATCAAATAGTTAATGGCATTTTAGGAGAAATATTGACTGATATTGATATTGATATTGATATTGAATATCCCTGGGTTGTAGTACTAAAACAGCTTTCACAATTATACAGGGGAGTGGCAGATTCCTTTTGTTACATATAAGAGAGTCAAAAACATGTTTTCTGGGTGACTTTAAATCACAAGCTAGATTTTACTTGTAAAGTGAATTAACAAGATAAATGCATGATTGCACAGTTGATCAAGTATGCAGAAACCATACACCCCATTAGTAAGCAAAGTCTGTCAGGAAAGCAGGGATGCCCTGAGAACTAATATTGTTTTGATAAAGACAAAAAGCAAGTTATAAGAATGACAGCATCACTAAAAAGTCCTGTGTGCTTGTTATGTAGTAATTGGACTTTCAGCTCTTAATTGCTGAAGAGACACATTCACAGAAATTTTCTGCCTCAAACAGGAAAAGCAAGCGTGCCCAGTAACCTACTTGTTCCGTGGCCAATGCTTTGCAAGAGCTGCAGCCCACATCCTGGCTAGCTTTTGGCGGTGGTGAACGTAACTGATCTGATCATTCCAACGGCCCAGTTTTGTAAATGATTGGGCCAAAGTATCTGAGTAATCCTCAGTTCCGGGCAACCTTACATCTTTAGCAGATTTTAATCCTTCCCATAGACAATAAGGAGGCCTGTACTACTCAAGCGAAACTATGAAGTCCACTACTCTGAACAAAAGACCTGGTCTACCTGAGGTTCCCCAGAAGCTACAGCCCTAAGGGCCTCTGTTTTCCTTGTGCCAAGATGCCCAACTCAAAACTCTCTCTGAAGAGCAATGCAAGTCAAAACCATCACTAAACAGTGCAAAATTAATTTGATTAAATGAAATTATCATTATGAATTATTAAGTTGCATTCATATAAAGAACCATAGGACAAGCACAAAGTCAGAGATCACCGTTCTAAGTGCTGTACAGAGCTTTTGTTGGCTTTTGGCAGTGAATTTTACTCTGGGTATTTAAGAGATCACATTACATTTAAACTAGAAAGAGACATTTGCATCTGCCCTCCTTTAAGCCATGTCCAGAAATCTGAAAATCCCACTGTTTCCCATTTGTGCTGCACGGTAACAGCTGAGCTGGGTAAATGGCAGACTGAAAATCCAGCACTTCTTCTCCCCAGTTCTGATCATGAGCTGACCATTTGGGTGAAATTCTGCTCCTAATAGGCTAGGATAGGTAGGATTGAAGTCAGTGATGGATTTTTGGTTGGAACTTTTCTAATGGTATCATGTTGACTCTACATCACACAAGAAATGTGAAAACAAGCAGGTACAATTTGGGACTATACTCAGGCAAAAAGCTGAAATAGAAGGATTTTTTAATCTCTTCTCATTTTACAGATATATTCCAGGTTATAGGCAACAAGTTTGGCATTTTCCCAAAATAACAACGTTACCTGGTTCTTGCAGATACGCATAGTCATACCCCAGTTCTCTCGAGGGTTTAAAAAATTCTCCATTTCTGTAAAGGGGGATAAAGGGCACCATGTAATTTTCTCGATTGTGCCCAATGGGTGCGTTGGCTGCTGGGTAAACTTCTAGCATGGGCCTGTGTCTTCTTAACCATCGTTCAAAAATGCTGTAGAAGAAAAAGCATGTCAAATAATTGTGGAGGTTGGCAGAAATTTTCCTCCTGAAGATTAAAAAAATCCATTTTAAATTCCATAAATTGAATTCACTGTCTCACTGTGACCTCATTGCAGTTTCTGCTCAGGAACTCACATGGTCATGAAGGATAGAGAAAAAAGGATTATAGACCTCAGTCCTTCCTCCTCACCCTCAGAAACATTTAGGGCTGCTTTGAATGGTCTTGTTGTCAACTGCTCAGCACTGTTCCCCTTCCTCTATATTCTTACCAAGGTTTTTCACATCTGTGTTAAAGTATGGCTACATCATGGTTGGTTTGACACCACCAAGGAGGTGGAAACATCTGAGGGAGAAGGGATAAGCTATATGAGTCCAAAAACTTGATAAAGCAGATCAGCTATCAGGAAAGAGTCTTTCTCCAGCCATAGCTTCTTCACTGACCTTGGTGTCTGCATAGTTGTTTTACATATTCTCACTTCACTCCTTGCTCCCAGCTGCTATTGCACAGATTTTTTTACCCTTTCTTGATATGTTATCCCAGAGGCACTACCACCGTCACTGATGGGCTCAGCCTTGGCCAGTGGCAGGCCTGTCTTGGAGCCAGATGGCCTTCATCCAACATGGGGGCAGATTCCAGCATCTTCTCGCAGAGGCCACCCTTGCAGCCCCCTTGCTACCAAAACCTTGCCTCACAAACACAGGCTGTTACCCATGCCTCGGACCTCAGCTGATCCTTTCCATTTTTCTCTGCCAAAGTTTCTCCCATTAGCTGTCTGTCAGTGCAGGGCAGTATGTCTGTTCTTTAACTTGGAAGCAGAAACCTTAAAGGTTGCAGTATGGGAAGAGTTTGCATTGACATTTTCAAGTCAACTACTGGAAGTGTTTGGAAAGCAACATGAACAACCCTCTAAACCATTCTCAGATCTCCTCCTTTTGTGTCCAAGCTTTTTCTGCTCAGTTCTTCACTTTGTCTCAATCCTCAAATCCCTTCCCTGATCCCCTGCTGTTTATATGGTGACCTTGGCTTGTCAGCAGACACCTGGATGGTTGGAACTGGGAGTTGGCAAAATGCTGCAAGGGGAGCAGATGCAGGTATTTTATACGTGAAGAAAAGGGACCCCATAGACAATCAGAAGATATTGGTAGGGGAGATTATCAGCATCAAGCTGAAGGAGGCATCACTGAATTAATTTATCTGTTATGGGGGGCGGAAATGGTCTAAAGAGACCCATAGACTGTACTTGATATCTTGGCTCAACAGTTGCTGCTCCGTGACATTGGCCACTGGCTGGAGGACACAGACTTTGCCCCCTCTTGTAATTATTAACCACCTGTTCAGGGACTCAAGTTATCACAAAAACATACATCCAAATGCAAGTGCTCAGCAGTATCAGGATCTCTGCAGCGCATCCAAGAATTCTGCCAGTAGATTTTTACCTTTTGTCTTTGGGCAGAAATGCTGAAAAACACTTTGCTTACCCCACCAAATTAAAGCCCTATCACGCTCATCAAAACAGAGGTAAGGCCAAAGCCTTGGTTCTTTTTTTAGGATCAAAAGATTTAATAGATGACAACATCACTATGTTCATACTTCTTGTCAACCCTTAACAATGCAGGTATTAATATTGATTAAAATCTTCATTTGTAGTTCTCTTCTTCAGTTAATTTCATCAGCCCTGTCTAGAAAAACTCTTGTCAGAATAATAATGTTCAGCTGAAGCTTTCAGATGGATAAATTTAAACAATGATATCGAGGCTTCAGCTGCAGTTATCACAAGAAAGTTTGAACAGAAACTGTAATCAGATTACAACTTTGGAGAACAGCATAGGGAAATTCAGTAATCATTTAAAAAGGCATAGAACATAAAGGAAACCAGGACATTAGTTTAGTCTGAGGGGAGTAGGGGTGTGTGTTGGACTCCAGTCCTTTCCCTAATTGGCAAGGCACCCCGACTATCAGTGCCTTGTTTTCCTAACAGTTGTAGATGGGAGCTGAGACAGCTCTTCTCTGCAGCACAGGGCTGTCAGAGGTTAGAGATACTTTCGTTATAGGAACATGGTAATATCTTAAGAAGAAGGCAGAGATAGGGTTTGGATCAGGTTTTCAAAGTCTGGTGATGATCATACCCTAACTTTTGAATGCTCGATCTGAGGTACTTCTTGGGGTCTGTTTTTTAGAAAATGCTGAGCAGCCACAATCTGACTATCTGGAGGGCTGATGAGCACAAGGTTCAGATCCAGAACTCATCATTTTCCTGAAATAGCTTTGTATGACATGCCCTGAAGTGCAGCATCCTCTCTGGATGACTTAATGTTGCCATTTTGTAAGCAGTTTCAAGAAGAATCGTTAGACCAGTAATCTTTCAAGCAGAATGCAAATGCAAAGCATTTCCATGGAAATGAACATATGTACTTTTGGATTCCTTCATTCACAGTGTGGTTCCCACATTAGGTATCAAGCTTTTCATAGCAATAGCAGGAGCATTGAATTGTCTGCCCTTGCAGCTGATCTTTAGATTTAGACACAATTGTATGCCTCTAATTACTGATATGATGGGTTGTGCTGATGCACAATATACAATCATAGAATCATGGAATGGTTTGGGCTGGAAGGGACCTTTAGAGGCCATCTAGCCCAACCCCCTGCAGTGAGCAGGGACACCCTCAGCTAGATCAGGTTGCTCAGAGCCCCGGCCAGCCTCACCTGGAATGTTTCCAGGGATGGGGAATTGACCACCTCTGGGAAACCTGGGCCAGCATTTCACTACCCTCATTGTAAAAAATTTTTTCCTTATATCCAGTCTAAGGATATATATATTGCACAATTCATTGAGTTGTTTATGAACAGTTCTGTCCTTTAGCCAGCATAAGATTATACAATCTTTACTGAAAACTGTTTCAGTTAACATATCTTTATGCCACCGTAGCATTCTCAGAAACATCCATTAGGGTTTTAAGAGGTTTTTCCATTATTTTCCCTTTATAATATCTGGCCCTGTGTATTTATCTTTTGTTTGTATTTTTTTGCTTTGTTTGGTTTGGGTTTTTTTTGACATTTTGAAAGATTAGGATCCTATTCTGCTTGCTAATAAAGCAATTTGGTGAAGTTGCATTTATTTTTTCCACTTAAAGTCTTGTTCCCAGCTTGTTCAGTAAGATGGGTTCACAATACTAATTTTTTCTTGGCAAGATAATGCATGATGCTCTGCATTTTCATGAGGATCATCATGATCTTCTTCTTTGTCTGAGAAAACTAACAGATTTAATATATCAGTAGTATTTTTCACATCCTCATCTGTCTGTATTTCTCCTTTTAAAAGAGGGCACAGCTATTTCCCTGCCTTACTTATATTTTGTAAGAAAAGTTACGAAGAAACCTTACCCTTGCCTTTCAAGAAAGGTTTTCCAGCTGAGCGGATGAAGAAACCTCCCAACTACATCCAGCTGGGGAGAAAATCCATGAGGAGAGTACAACCTAAGCGGTATCTCTGTTGTGAAGTGCAAATAGTTCTTTTTCTGTTAACTCCCTTCATACATTTTTAACGAAGACTGAAATCCTGAAGTAGCCTGTGGCTTTTGCTATCAGCCAGGCAGTAACACTGGCACAGTGCCCTTATCCTTGGGGACTTGTCTTAACTGGAAAGTCTTGGGCCAAAAAAAAAAGTATATCTGGAGAAAATAATCACACTGCCTTTTGTTTCAGAGTGCTGGAACTGAATTACACGCTGTAGGATACTTTTTTCCTCAAAGAAGGTGCTTTCTTAATCCCTGGCTCCATTTAAGGCAGCTAGCACCAAATGTGCTCTCCTTCATGCAGTGCTATCCTTTCTGTAGGCAAAGAGAACACATCTGAACAGCTACAATGGATCATCTGACAATTCTTTCATGTGCCTTGGTCTACAGAAACAGTTGCTTTATCTGACAGCAGTTATTTATATGAGGGCATATGGTTTCTGTGACAGAGAGAAATCAGTACTTCCAGCATCAGATGTTGATCCACTTACTGTTGATAGAAGTTTTTCTTTTTTTTTCCCCTTAAAAGCAGCCATGTTGTAAGTTATTTCCTGTTAGTACCTTGAAGATATATACTTGATTTCTGTGCTTTGCTCAGTGGCTGCAAGCTTGGAAGAGCTTAGGACTGCAGAATTAAAGTTACATGCAGAGAGACAAAATGCTGATGCAATTAGTTAGTCCCTTTGTGGAGTGACAGAGTTCCTGGTGGAAGAGCCAGGATTGTGGCAGAACAGCAGACCTGAACTCCCTGGAACTGTTGGTTATCTTAGCAAACCACTGCTATTACGTTGTCCTTGTATGAACCTCTGCATCTTCCCCTCGCCCTGAGAGCCTAACAAAGCAAGGCTATGAATTAAATGACAGCCAAAGGGCTGTTTTATTCTACTTTTCCTTCTTTTCTTGATGTAATGAGACTAAAGGTAACAAAAAGACAGCTAAAGAATCGGATCAGGGCTCTGTGATATCCAATCTCCATATTGCTTCTGTGCAAAAAAAGTACTGGGCAAGAGTTCAGTGAGAGAGAAATCTGTCTGACTCCTACAGCAGTCTGGTTGGTTACTTTCTTCCTCAGCATATAGACAAAGAGGGCAAGCAGATAATTAGTTATTTCTATAGGTAGGAGTGACATTTTCTAGACAGGGAGACTTTTTTAGCATGGCAATCCCAGCTAGACAGGCATCATTTGGGAGATGTTGGCAGTGCTGAAGAAAGCAGATGGGATGTGAGCGTGATGGGGAATGCGAGGAAGGATAAAGGAAAGAAGAGAAGAGCTAATCAAAAGTCATCGGGAATTTTATTCAGGGAATAGAAATGGGAAGAACCCAACCTGGGATCTAGCAGGAATAAACCATAAATCATCTAGGGTGACAACTCTTACCTAGAAGGGTCATGGGCAATCAGGACTTAAGAAATACAAATTTAAAATATGGAAATGAACTAATTAAAATGGAGATCAGTCTCTTGATAGCTCTAATACCCTTTGTATTTCTTCAGTGGCAAGCAAAAGTGACTCAGAAGAGGTAGCTTTTCTTTAAAGGCCTTGGACAGTTTAAAAAATAATTCTATCGAGATTAGAGCAAATACTGTTTGCATCTGGAAGGCTTCTTCCTTTGCTTGAAGAAATCAGAACTCCATGTCCCAAATAAGAGGCTAAGAAACTGAAAGGGATAGAAGAATAATTCGAAGTCTGAAAGATGCCATTTCTCACATTTAGAACTCAGAAAGGCTCAATCTTTTTAGTTTACTCTTCCAAAGTAGAAATTATTATGCAGTGGTTGCTTTATTAAAGTAAAAATTGAAGGTTTTAGAATTACTAGATGATGATAATCAACAGTCTATGCAAAGATTATTTTTGTGATAATAAACAGTATTTCAATATTGCAGAATGGGTTGGTTTTAGACAAATTTAAGCTAAAATAAAGCTCAGTGTTTTTATTTAAATATTGGGAAAAACAGATTCTCTGGTTCAGTCAGAATCTGCATGTTTGATGCAGAAATAGCTAAGGGAGGCTACCTGGTCAGATGGATTCCTGAAAAGTCATAAAGGCAAAGAATAGTCTTCCTGCATGTCAGAGAAATTTTAGAAAGTGTTAGAGACCCCATTTTACTTCAGAGAAAATAGCCACAGAGTAAAAATTACTTGCCCAAGTTCACCCTAGACATGCTGCAGTGGAGTGTGACCTCAACTATGGCACACTTTGTGCCTACCAGACTATGATACCTCTTGGAGTCAGGTTATACCATTGCAAAGCATGTAGTCTCAATTTTATTCCAGTTTTTAACTATGTATCTATATACAGATCTCTCTAACTGTTAGTGAGCTTAATACTTGTGTGTACCAGCACTAAAAGGCTGGTATGTGGTAAAAAGTAATAACGACACCCATCTGGTATGTTGATGTTCGGTAGTTTAAATTTTCATTCTGGGGAAACATCCTTTGCTTTCACGAAGAGTTTTAGTGTGGTAAGGTGCTTTTACAGAGAAAATTAAAACCATCTATAAAAGACATGGATATATCTCTTCCATTTAATTGCATATAAATAGACCTGAATATTTACTTTATTCTGCTCCATACATACTAGATTATACAAAGTGAAATGAAATGAGCCTTAGTGGAAAATTAATTTGGAAAAAAAGACATGGTTTAAAGAATGGGTGGAAAAATAAGATTGATTTCAGGTTTATTAAAAAAAAAGCCACTGATATATATTTCTGAATTCATATTATTCTATGAATAATATATGCAATGGGATTATAGCTAATGAAAGGATGAGTCAAGAAATAAATGGGTTTACGTTGCCAGTGGGAAATATCAAGCAGAGTAAGAGAGTACTGCTGTATATAGGCTGGATAACTTCATACTGTTCCAGATAATGTTGTGTGGTCTGAAAAAAAAAAGATGCTGCTCACAAGAAAGAACTCTTTAAAGATGGAAAAAGTAGAGTAAAACAATGAGAGTAGGCATTTTCTTTATCGTTTTGAAAAGAGTCTCTCCTAAAAGCCATTTCTCAGCAGTGTGCCTCCACAGTCGTGAGCAGAGCTGCACTTGACCAACTGCAGTGTAGGAGGAGAAACCAGACCTTAAATATCTGTTATTAAAGATTTCCTTGTATTCAACTACTGCAGAGACACTGACACATAGCGTAAACCTAACTGGCCCTTCAGGAAGACTTTCCAGCAGAAGTTTAATTTGGTGTGTTTTACCTTGCAATTAAGGACAGCTGGAGAGAAGGAAAAGGGGAAGAAGAGGGTTCAGCACCTCTGTCTGAATTCCTCTGCCATGCAACCAGGAACATGTGTGACACTGCAGGTGTCCGCAGTGGGAGGATGACAGTCCCCTTAAGGTGAAGGGTAATGGTCAACCTAGGTCCATACTACTACAGGGGACACAGTCCTGCTTTCCTCCTACCTTCTTGTCCTCACTTTCCTTGTAAGAATTTGCACAACCAGGCCATAATCAGGATGAAGGAACTGATTTGGTTTAAAACCAAACATGTAATTTGTTTTTATTTATTCTGGGATAGCTGAGCTGAAATAAAGTCATGGACCTGATTCATCATGCTTTGGCAGGCTGGCCAGTATCAGCACAGGGGAGGAACAGAGGTGAGCACCTCTTGGTAGCACTGATTGGTGAGCGGAACTGTTTCTTCTTCTTAACCTCTGTGCTAGGTTAAGCTGACTTAAAGCAACAGTGAAACTGCGCCCCTTGTTTCTCAGTAGCCTAATAAATCCACGCCTCAGCTAAGCCTGCACACAGACAGTACTAATGGTTTAGCTGCTAGATGGCAAATTTGTAAGCCACTAATAACCTTATCACATTTAAATGTGAAACCATGCTACTAGTTGTGCAGATTTGAGACAGACTTTCATTCCTCATCTACAGTTGTGAGACTGAGGCTAGATCAGGCTGACTATGGCAGAAATAAGGCAGAACATTGTTGCTTAGAACTCATTTATACTATTTATTTCAGTATCATGAGATCTGACATTCTGTAAAAGAAGTCTGGCAAGCAACATGTATTTTCATTTGGAAAGAAAGGGAAAGGAAGCAAATTGAGGAAAGCTGAAATGCCAGTCCGCAGACTGTGGTTACACAGTAGTCATCACTTTAAAAGTTGGCTCTAGTCAGCTGGTATTACAAAGTTGCCTCAGGTAATTCCCATCCCAGGCTTTTTGGGGAAGCATTGGTGCTTCAGTCCTGGAAGAGCTGCTAATGCTGAGGTTGTAGAGTCAAGGCACTGTACTGTTTGCCAATGTATGCGGTTTTATTGCAGTGTAATTTTTTTTCTTTTTGTTTTAAGTTGGCTAAAGACACTACAGGGACTCTCAGGCAGATTGTAAAAAAAAGGCGCTGGTTGCAATGCAAGTGTCTGATTAAAAATTAAGATGCTGCCCACAGTTATTGTGAGAAACCTATCCAAGGCCTCTGAGGCTATGTCTCGCCGGCTGTTGAATCACCACTGAGGACTTCCCTGTGTTACAGTGTTTGCTCTGTGTCCAGTCCTAGATGCTGGGGAACATCCAGGCTTCCACCATCACTTCCAGGCTGCAGCATGTGGCAAATGTCCTTGGGCACAAAGCCGCTTCCACAAACCCTTGCAGTGCCACTGCCAAGTTACTTCTATGCCAGTCCCTGGACTCGCTACCAGAGAGAGCTGTTCGTGCACGTGTCTGCCTGTGGGTGAGGCAACTGGGAGACCAAGAGATTCAGGGGCAGTTACTGGCTAGACTGGTTATCTAAGGGAGTTATGCAGCCATCCAAACTGTATGCGTGATATATATACACACATACATATGTACATGCATTTTCCCATAACAGGCTTTTTCATACTGGTCAGCCAAAGAGGGCAGGAAGATGAGGTTGTTGGTGCTGTTGGAATTGGTGTGAGTACTGTATTTCTTGTGTTGATTTGCATAGCTGGTCAAGCACATATGCATATATGCATATGCATATATATAAATATTGTCTGTGTGGGTGCCTATCCACAGCTCCGTGTTCTTGGGTCCAACCAGTATCGAGGCTGAGCATGTATTCCCTATCCACCTGATCCTCCCTGAGAGCATCACGATGTTGGCAGAGCAGAGCACCCCTGCTCCCAGGAGCTGCCATGTCACTGGTGTAGCCATACCACTACTGGGCTACTAGATTTGTCATCACCTAGCACTTTAAACACAATCTTGTACAAAACAGACAAAAAAGGTTGGTTTAGTCCAGTGGAGTTGTTCCCCCATGTAATGTCGTGCTTCTAATTTTTTCTTGGAGGATATATTCACATGTATATCAATTATATGTCTCTGAAATATGAATATTAATTGTCAGGAAAGGTCTGGCCTACTGTGTTGCTTCCCTTTACTCCACCTTCTGAACCAAAAGGTTGTTTGTGTTTGTGGATCACAGTGGACTAGGCCACTGCAACACTAAGGGGCAATGTGCAGATGACATCAAGCCCCTTACTCATTCAGCCACGTTGACATTGGCTGCAGGCAGCCTCCTAAAGTACCATTCTTTGGATGAGGTATAATAAAGTGCACCATGCTGACACCTTCCTACCCATTACAAAGTACCACCAGAGCTGGGGAGCCATGTGGTGCCTGAGGATCTTGGCACAACTCTGCCTTACCATCCCACTACAAGCATCTGTACTTCCTTCCATCTCCTTTCCAGCACTGCACAAACTGGGTGCTTGGAAAGTGTTGGATAAAGAAACCAAGAGGGAGAGAGATGGGAAAGGTATAGTCCCACACAACCAATCCCTGCTAAGAGATAATGAATGCCACTTTCTTTGCCCATGTCCTGCTTTGTTGAAAGTTTCAAGGTTACTGCAGCTGCTGAGGTTATGAGGTATTTTTAATATTCCCTCTACCAATGTGATTTAGAGCAGTTTTTATCTTATCTTTAAAATGCCTTCAAAACCTCTGTAGGATTAGGGAAAGAGAAAGGGTCTTCAGCCTTTCCATCTGAAACTGTTCCTCTTTATGTCAAACAATTTAAATATACATAGCCATTTGGAGAAGATGCAGTTGGATCTCTCATTGCTACTTAGCATGCTCATTTGGGTGCAGAGGGCTACACAGCTTCCAGTCATTGCGTCAATAATCATGTAGTGCTCCAAGTGTTTCTCTTCTAGAATAAAAGAAGCAGCAGCTCCTCCAACCTCTGTTGTGAGAAATTACTCCTCAGACACCTGACTCCTGCAGAGGATTCAGACAAAATAATCCTGAGCAGAGATTGCTGCTGGTGGTGTAGGACCAAGTGCCTATCCTCTCTCAGAGAGAGCTGCTGAAGTCCTGCATTTCTACTCCGCATTTGCTGTGCTGATTTCCATGAGACACACTGCAAAATGCCTAACTCTTTCCAGAAAACCCTACAGCTGCTTGGGGCTTTGACCCCACTGCATATAAGCCTGGGGCATAGCTCCTGCACCACAAAGCCTAATCTGCTGGGCAGCCCTGTAACCCACTTTCCCAGTCAATGAACCTCACAGAACCAACAAGTGCTGAGCCCAGCTTGTATTTGATCAGTTGATGATGGATTACAACATAAAAAGCTTTATTCCTACTGGAAAAGTAGATAATCGATTAGCTGAGCATGACATATTGCTCACAACACTAAAGACAGGAGCTGGGTGTTGGAAATTGTGGAGGAATCTGTGCAGAGGAATGTCAGTATTCTCTAGTGTAGGACTAAGTAGGGCCTCGTTGTAACCAAGTTATGGGCAAAGAAAGCTAACTCCTGCGGAAGCTTATTCTGCACCTATGCTGGAAAGAAATGGTGAGTTTAGGTGAGGCTTAGCTGGGCTGAGATTTGGTCAGATATCTGATCTAAACTCTTTCACTCTTCTTAGTCAAGCCAGCCTCTGTTTTACAACAACAAAGGCCAACAATAACTTTTCCTAGCTGCAAGAGAGACATTCTTGTTCCTTAAAATAGCTGTCACCGTGTGTGGTGTTACACCCCTTGCTGTCAAATCAGGGCAATTTTTGGCTAGAAATATTTGTTTCTCATTCAGATTTAGGTCTCCAATGCTGTCCAACATTGTAAAATCCAAGATATAAATGAGACATGATGGTGTTTCCTGTGTGCTTTGTAAATAAGGAAATACAAATGCAACCATGTATTGCATGGGAAAAAGATTTAACATTTGCTGGAGCATATAACCTGTGTTAACTTTCTCAGGTTCATCTTTGCCATGGTTTACAGCTAACAGGAAAACATCACCTGAAGTAAGAGATAGTACAAATGCCAGCTGCTCCAAAATTTAGTAACTAGTTTCCCCTAAAGAGAAAGATAACAAGCAGATTAAAATGGACTGCTGTGGAGGTAGCTGGACTGACTCTGTGTAATCCACTCCTGTGCTCTGTAATTCAATTCTTTTGAGACTGAGAGATTGTCATTATTGAGGTTCACAAGGGCATGTAATATATAAATCACATCTACGGTGGCAAAGTGATAATTTCTTTTGATGAATAGAAGGTAGCTACACGTGGGTGAGAAAAGTACCATGTTTTCCTGTGATTTTTTACAATTTGAACAATTACAGTAGCTATTATTGCAGAAATGCCGCAGGAAGGAAACTCAATGCTATGCTAGCTGTCTGCATCAGAGCTTGTCTTGATCGCTGTGTCACAGAAAGAGCTTTCTCCTCCCCCAGCGTTAAGAGAATAGGTGAAGACTAACCATGCGGCTTTTGCCAAGTTTCAGGGAAAAGTAACCTTTCTTTTTAAAAACCACTAATCACTTGCATAATATGTAGCGTACAAAGTGATCCATTCTATAACTGCGTTGGCTGGACTAAAATCTTGCAGTAAGAGTGATATGAAACATGCACTTTAAATGGGCCTATTTGAACTGAACCTCCTATATTATTAATTTTTAAGAGCAGAATGGATCATTACAATCATATAACCTGAATAATGAAATAGCAGGTGAATTTGCCAACTACTATATTTCACATATAATCCAGAAGATGTCTGTTTAACTTTCCTCTTGCTGTTGCCCAAAGCAAGGTGGATCAGCAGCACTGTAGGTTTTATGCATGCTTAATCAATAAAAAGAACATTCATCTCCAGAGCCTGTTCCTTGTCCTTATTTCTCTCTGTCTCTGATTCTGTATGATCTATCAGTGGATTGCTAGAGGACTTATTTAAGAGTGTGGGTTACTTTCGACGCAGATGCAATCTCAAGTGTACTATACAGACTCAGCCTCTATCTGTCCAATGGGCAAAGCAGGGAGTTCTGGAGAAGCGCTGCTCTAAACCTATATTCCTTCGCTTTTGCTTCTGGCCATCACTCTAGCCATGATACGGGCCAGACGGACCTGTGGAGTGACCCTCCAAGGCAGTTCCTGCATCCCTTTGGGTGCTTTGCAACTGCAGTAACAGGAACTGCCCAGCATTACTAAAACAGATGTTAAGAGTCCAGCTTCAGCATCTTGCTGTATGATTTGCCTTTCAGCCCCAGACATGGGGATATCAAAAGAGAGATACTGGGGAGCTGTGTTTCTCAGCAACACCCCAGCCTTCCCACTTACACTCTGTTTTCCATGGATATATTTTTGTGGTATTTTGCAGTAAATGTGAACTCACTCTACCCACACACTGAGCCCACTTTGAGTGAGTCAGCTCCATCAAACAAGCTGAGTAGCTCTGGTTAACATGCTACTAAGCCTGAGAGGTTAAGCGGGGAAGGTTAGCAGCTCCGGTTCTGTGCAAATCGAGGGCTCGTGGTAACAGAGGGAGCATGTGTCCTCCCGCACATTTGTAGACATCCCCAAGGGGAAACAAAATTAAGACAAATCCTTCCTTGCTTTCATTTCTAAAAATTTCCATGCTTGAGTTTCCCACTCCAGTACTGATCTGCTCTGTATGTCACACTAGTGTGCCAATACAGCTTGTGACCAAAGTCACTCCTGGCCCACCCTCATATGCAAAGCTCTGCTGGAGAGCAGTTTTCTTCCTCTGATGTCACTCCTGGTAAAACAGACCTGGCTTCTGTGATACCGGGTCTTCCAGCACAGAAGCTCCTGGTAATGAAGTGATTTTGTTAAGCATCAGAGAAGGGTGACAGCTGGGCTACCCTGCTTCTGTGCTGCAAAGCCTGCTGGTGGGACATAGCTGTGCATGCTGATCAGGGCTTTCTTCCCAGTAGGGGCCATATAATACATGCAAGGCAGGGAGAAGAGGTCTGATAGGCAACTGCCACCCAGGATGCATTGCAGAAATGTAATTAATTCCCCCAAGAGCTTTGGAGGTGTGGAGGTAACTTTCCCAGACTCAGTTTTATTACATACACAAGTAACGGGACATAGCTCCTTACATTACCTGTGTTGTGGGTGTTTTTATTACAGTAATTTCTGAACTTGAGTTTAAATGAACCCTCTGTGCTAAGTACTGTGCAGAGATAAAAAGGAGCATTTTGAGTGGACTCATTTAATCAAAAGACAAAAAAGTGCCTCAGCAGAGATGTTTGCAGCTGAGCTGGTCACTAGTCAGTGACTCTCTGACTGTAATTTCTACTGACTATAAGTGGGGCTTAAAAGGGGATGTCTGCATTATAGCTCAAGAATAACACAGCTTAGCCGGTGCTAAAAGTGTGTTTCCTTAGAGCAGTTCTGTAGCTGTGGCTCTGATGCAGGTCTACAGGTTAACCGGTAATTAAGGTGTGAGCAGGTCATCAGCTCCAATGCTGATGCTCTCACTAGCCAAGCTGCCAGGGGACAGCAGAGCTCCCTGGGACTGGCGGACTAAGGTCTAAGGTAGTCTCCTACACAGAGCGCCTCACTAGTCACAGCCCTACAGATAAAACGGTTTATGGGGTCTCCTTTGGATGTTTTGCTACGGCTCCAGAATCACCACATTTCGGTGCTTCTCCAGCCATCTTTGGCTTCCTGCTGCCTTGCCTGTCTGTATCTAAAGTGGGTTTTTTCCCCTCTTTATGCATCTTGCATGCATTCAACATATGCATATAGTCCCACTGAAACCATACAGCCCTCCACTGTTACCATCTCACCCCTTCCATCTCTGCTGCATGGTGAACAGGGTTCAATTATTTTGTGCAAAGGCACTTTATAATACAGATGTTTAATTCCAAAAGACAGCCTAAAAGTTATGGACATGCATCCTGAGTAAGAAATGACTGTCACACCCACCAGCTTCAGTGAGGTTTCACTCCGCTGCCAGATATCAAAAGCTTTTACAAGGTGAAGTGGTATTTGGGAGCATTATGAGCTGTCCTGCTACACACCATCATCATCTCAGCTCTGTTCTGGAAATGGTGCAAAACACACCTAGGTCAGGAGCAAATCTCAGGGGTTTCTCTCATAAAAGCTGTACTTGCTTACCCCTGGGCATAGCAATAGCCCAGTGATGTTCATGCTTTCACTGAGTGGAAGGACTTTAATCATAGAACCATAGAATCATAGAATGCTTTAGGTTGGAGGTGAAACCATGTTTCACCTTCATGCCAGGGTTAATTATGGAGATGACTTCACCTCATCAACTGCCTTTATGCAGGCATTTGGGAGGGTGCAGTGCTGGGCACACAGACTGAGATCCTGAGCTGACACGATGCAGAAGCACTGTGGGTTTACTGTTACTGTGGGAGGAGGTGTATTGCTAATGGCAGCCTCTTGACCTGCCTCTGTCTAACAGATTTCATGTGGCTCCAGGTCATAGTTCATTCAGCTCCAGAAAAATATAACTTCTAGGTTGTGTCATCACTTTTTGCAAACACCTCAGAAATCAGTAAGTCTCACTGTGCCCATATCAAAGGAGGAAATTAATCTTATGCTTAGTGTTTATGCATTGACTTCTCAATTTTTACATGGCTTTATTACTAGCTGATATATCATTGTACTACAATCTCCATCTCAGCTGTGCTTAAGTCACTTGTTTTGGTGTCTCTAAGTTTCCATATACCAAGTGGGGATAATACTTCCTAGGCCGCATGTTTGTTTATGTTTTCTCCCACTGGAGACAGTTCAGGTAAGGAACGAATCTTATTTCATTTATTAAACAAGTCTGGAAACCTAGTGTTGCCTTACAAGAATTTCTAATTATTCTTTTTGAATGCTTTCACTCTAAATGTTCCAAATTCTTGAAGCAAATAGTTTTTAACTGCTAAAAAGAGTCCTTGTTTCCTGTCAACATTTCAAAACAAGAGAAAAACTTGGTTTTTCTAGTGCCATTTTTTGGTTTAAAAAACCTGAGATGACATTTAAGAGAAAATGAAAATGTTCTGTTTCAGAAACAGAGTAAAAATAAGAAGCTTTTATTTTGACATCTCCTGGGAGTGAAAATCAAATTTCCTCTTGTTAAAATATTTTCCAACAAAATCACTTTTGACACGATGCTAACTTTTTTTTTTTTTTTGGAGTGGAAGGGGAAGGGACTGGCATGAAGATGTGTATATTGAGTCCACAGGTACAGAAAGTGTCCATAAAGTTGGCTTAGGAAATGAGGCGCGGCTGGCATACAAATCAGGTTCCAATATATTGTTTAACAGATTGTTCCATACATGTTTTTCAGTTTAACACTTTATTGATAAGCAATGCAGTAAGGAACATTTTATTGTTAGATCCTCAGATAAGCCAGAGTCTGGCATTTCCTAAAGCTCCCAGCTCCAGCCTGCCACTGAAGCAGAAGGGGTTATTTTAGCATCCTGCAGAGGAGTCTGTGGCAGCTGATGCTGCTGAACAGCAAAGAGACATTTGCCTTGATCAGGCACAATTAGTGGCATTTTCATTGGGCTCTGAAGCTGATGTGTAGGAGGGTTTCTCCTGCACCCGCTTGGAAGTGTGCATGTACGTAAGTGGCTTTAAATGAGAGTGTCTCCATTTCCTACGTAACCTAATGCTTGACTTGGATTTCTTTTAGCAGAGTGTTTGTGCAGACACACAAATACACAGCCCCCACCCCTGAAGGTTTTCACCTGGGAAAACATAATCCAGGAGTGCAGCACAGGCTGGGATCCACCTGGCTGGAGAGCAGCTCTGTGGAAAGGGACCTGGGGGTCCTGGTGGACAGGAAGCTCAACATGAGCGAACAGTGTGCTGCTGCGGCCACGAAGGCCAACAGGAGGCTGGGTTGCATCAAAAAGGGCATCGCCATCAGAGATAAAGAAGTTATTTTCCCTCTCTACTCAGTGCTTGTCAGGCCACACCAGGAGTCCTGTGTACAGTTCTGGTCCCCGCTTTACAAAAAGGATGTGGACATGCTGGAAGGGGTCCAGAGAAGGGCCACCAAGATGACCAAAGGACTGGGAAGCTGCCATACAAGGCTAGGCTGGGAGAGCTGGGTTTGTTCAGCCTTGAGAAAAGGAGGCTTAGAGGGGATCTAATCACCACGGACCAGTACTTAAGGGGTAGCTACAAAGAAGATGGAGGTTCCCTTTTTACACAGAGTCCCATGGGACAAGGGGGAATGGACACAAGTTGCTCTTGGGGAGATTCCGACTGGACACCAGAGGGAAGTTTTTCACAGTGAGGACAGTCACCATTGGAATAATCTCCCCAGGGAAGTGGTTGACTCGGCCACGTTGGACACCTTCAAGAGTCGGCTGGACAGGGTGCTGGGCCACCTTGTCTAGACTGTGCTCTTCCTAGAAAGGTTGGACTAGATGATCCCTGAGGTCCCTTCCAACCTGGGATTCTGTGATTCTGGGATTCTGTGATTCTGTGATTCTGTAATACTGTCTCTTTGACACAAGGATTTAGTCCTGTGTGATAGCAAGCAAAAGAGTAACTGAAGCAACAAAATCAGCATAGGGATGTCCAGCTGTCTCTTGTCATTGCCATTTCATATGATTGTAAATGAAGCAATTGCTTTCTCCTATCAAACCTCATGGTGCTTTGATACATGAGACCCATAGACAGAGGCTAAGAATGTCCCAGGCTCTGTGCAGACCAGTGCAATTAGACAGTCCCTTAATGACAGAGCTTATAATATACACATAGGACAAAGGACAACAGATGGATACAAACAGATAGGAGGAGAACTAGGCAGCCATGCAGAGGGACTGCAATGGTCCACCCACCAAGTGAAGGTTTTATCTTACTAATGCCTGAGCCTTTCTGCAAAGAAAGAATGATTGAATCTGTGGATGTATAAGGTAAAAAATTCCCAGCCAGGACGAGTATGGAGGGACTTGTCTGAATGCCAAATAGATGTAAGATAGAGATTCATACCATGAACTTATTGAAGAGGTGAGAGAGTTCCTCAGCAATGAAAAAGGGATGATTTGGGGATGGGCAGTGAAGGACCTTGAAAAGAGAGACCAGTTCATCTGATGTGACAGAGAATAAAGAAATGGTAGAAGGGTACGAACACAGAGGAACAACTGGTCAGAACACTGGGTTAATGCAGTGATGGTTGCAACAGAATTCCAAGCTGTTCAGTTACTCATGAAAGCTGGAGAAAAAGGTGCCGTAGTGGTGGCACTGCTAGAACTGACAATCCGGGTCAAGCTGTACAAGTAGTCTAACAAGTCTACCTTTTAGAGATGCAAGAGACTGAAAGTCTACACCTTGTTGTGTTACTCCAGAAAATCAGTTCTAAATTGCTTGTTCTAAAATCAGGGCCTCTGAAAGTCGTTCATATTATGGTAATAAACCCTGTCCTTTACTGCACAACTTATAAATGAGATGAGACTGGGGCCCAATTGCTGTAGCTGCTGTACAGGTATAGAGTAGTATGGAGATCTTTAATGGCAACTTATTTTCCCCAATGCTATTTAGTTTTTCTTGCAGTTTTTGAGGGGAACTGTTGGGGTGGGACATGAAGTCAAAGAGGGGAGAGGTACAGAACAAATAAGAAGAAAGATTGAAGAAAAATTCAAAGGGCAGGGAGAAGCAATGATGATAATATGTGGCTATAGGGATGGAGGGGCTGAAAAGTTGACAAAAAGGAAAGAGTTCCTTTTCAGAGCGAACACCCTAGTGAGCTCAAGGGAACTGTGGGACGTTGCTTTCACTGCCTGTGCAGCTGCTCCTTCCAGCTTGAGTGAATTGACTCCCCCCTTGTTATTCCCTTGTGCTGACTGTAGAGCATATCTGAATAGCAAAGAGATTTGCAATTAAGAGAAATGCTTCATAGAGCTAAAAAAGCTCTCATTTTTGCTGAATGTATATTTTATTGCATCTTTTTTTTTTAAGCCATTCAATTAACAATTAATAATTTTCAGGGTGGTCACCTGCTTTTACCAAGCACCGAGCTCTGATCTCTAGGTCTTCTGGCTAGCATATAAGAAGGCAAAGAGCCTGATTTATCATTGCCAAGAAAATTGTTGCTTGGGTACCTTCATACTTCTGCATTGCTGAAGGAGAATAACCTAAATAAAGCAGAGCATTTGCAAGTAAACACTTTGCTTTTCACCTGAGGGATCTTCTCAGCTACACCTCTGCTCCGTCCATCCTTCCATCATTTTGTGCATCAGGCCTGGGTAGGAAAAGCTGGGGGTAGCAGATGGGAGGCTGACTGTTGCTCAGTTTGGAAAGCAGCTCCTAACATTTGGCTCACACCTGTCAGCAGACTCCGTATACACTTGTTTATCCTCCTCTGTACCATATGTTTCCATGTAAAATCAGTTCCAATGATCTATTGCCTTACTTCTATCACTCCTATTATGGTCGTAACTGAGCATTTCACAGTCGTTAATGCATTTACCCTGACAGCGTCCCTGTTGCGTAGGCATCTAATATCACCCACTTTACAGATGGGTTAGCTGAAGCTCAGATCAACAGCTCCTCAAAAGTCTTGTTGAAATCAATGGGAGGGAAACACACCTCCAGGAGATGTGAGTTTGGAAGAGCAAATTACACGCTCAGTTTCACCCAAGGAATTTGCAGTGGAGTGAGGAATCCCTCTTCTGGGTCCTACATGGATGCTCAAAGTGCTGGACCATCCTTGATTTTTTGACACAGAACTGTTCCCTGCCTTTGTAAAACCCAGCAGACCTGCGGTTGCTGGTGTCCAGTCTTTTTACACCCTTTGCCAGTAAGCCCCCATCTCACAACTCTCCATGTCCTCATCAAGACTTGGAAGAGATGCTGTCCTCAGCAGAAGATTTAGTTAAAAATTTAGTTAAAAGCCCATTGGCCCAAAGTAGTGACAGCAATCAGCTCAGAAGTGTTCTGCCCAAATGAGAAATGTTGGTATGGAACAAAAAAAAATTGCTTCTGCTGCTGTGGAGACTGTTTTTCCTATTTCCTCTATTCTTTGTATTCTTGCTTGCCTCTCAGAAAAGAACTTCTTTGCAGCCCTTCAGATTTAAAGTTTATGTAGGAGAGGAACAGGGTTTTTTTAAATGTACTGTACGTACCTATCAGTCACCTACTTATTAATTATAACTAAAAGCATGATTAATCTGTCATGGATAAGGCTGCTAAGTAACCCTAATCATGCTAATGCATTTCTGTCACTTATACAAAAGGCAGCATTATTATCAGTTTTTACATCCGTGTGTACTAAAGCCCATATATACAGCAGCTGCAGAGCACTGCTAACGTTCTTCATGCCACAGATGGGATGCGGTTGCATCACCGATATCTGTATTGCCCCCACCGTGCCTGTGCAGTGATTATTTTCCTCAACACTAGCAGGATTTAAAGATGTTACATTTTGCAAATAATTTTGCCTTTTAAAATGGATAACAACTGCAGTTATGAAAAGTATTTCTGGGGGCTCATAATGCCTATGACTGAAATTCCTCTGTGGGAGGGGTCAGCATGAAGATCAAGGTGCTACTTAAACCCTGCAACGAGTGGGAGCTAAGAGATGCGTAGGTCTTATGCAAGTGTGAATGTCTAAGGAAAACAATCCTTTTGATATTGCAGAGCATAATGCTTTCCCTTATGTGTTCCTTTTCTCTAAATATTCAATTGATCCTTTTTTTTATTAGTCTAATGTTGGAAAGTTAATTTCCAGGTGCCAAACTAGAAATTTGTAACCACACCTGAAACCTTTGTGCATCCATCCTGTCGAGCAGTCAATGGGTGGATATACTAAATCACAGCTAAGCTACACTGTTTAACTTTAAAAATGTTCTGAAGAAAAGGTTTTCACAGCAAAGAGGTACAAAACTGACACCTCCAGGATGCTAATTATACCCTATGGCATTAGAAGCAGAAGACGTGGGTCACCCCGTGGAAGGAACCATTCCGCTGATGCCTGGGTGACCTGCTTAGACTTGATGCCCTATTCCTGGATGGGTAAAGTATGAAGAATACAATTATTAGGCTCATTAAATATATAAACTGAGGAGATAAAGCCCAACTTCAAATTTGTCTTTTACACCGACTAGCTTTTTGTTTAAATATGATAAAGTTTCGTATGAGAGTTTTGGTGTGAACTGCCTGAAACTAAAGAACTTCAGTGCAAGATGATGTCTGCAAGATGTAATCTGCAGCCCTCCTGTGCTGCGTACCTCAGTGACCCAAATAAAGAAACCATTTTGGTTTTCATCTGAATAAGCGCCTTGCTGCATGCAGGCACGGTCTCAGTCAGTAGGTATCTTAGCATATAAGTTTGTGAAAGACTCCCAGAAGCTTGTACAGGGTAATAGTTGTTTTGTTCTGAGCATTGCAGTAGCCAAGTCATGGTCAGAGCCTGGTGGGAAAGTAGAGCAAGTTGGTAATTTAAACTGCTCCAGAACAAGTTTTGGGTTTGCGGTTTTACAGTCCTTTGCTTAGCTAACTTTTTTATAGCTCTTTAGTCATCAGAGTTTGGTGTAATGCAGTCCACAGTAAATTGATTGTAGCCATTTGCATATATTATAGTGACACAGAAATTTTTAAGGTCAATATTAAATTTTGGAATGCTGTCCTTAACATGGCAATTTCACTATTTTCTTGCAAAAATGTGCTCCTCTACCCTTTCTTATTAATAAACATGATATCCTTCTGTTTGCTTTCCTTTCATTCTGCACAGCTGTACTCTTTCATCAAGAGACAGTCACAGTTTTGTTTATCACACTGAAATATGAATTTTTTTCTTCTTTATTTATGAATAGCACGTTTGGATTTTCCTTATGGAATAGAAATTAAAACAGCACTGACATTTAGAATGTAAAGGAGTTGCTCCAACTGATTATAGTTGTGTTAAAATGAGTCACGCACTTTTGGTCCAAACTTCCTGACATACACATCCATATATATTAATCACTATGACATCATTGGAGAACTATTTTTACCTTGGTAATAATAGCTGAATGCATTTGTCAACTTTTCAAATTATATTTAATCCAGTGAACATACAGACAGGTTAGGAAAGATGCTCTCAAACCATAGCAGAGCTCAATTCTACATGTCTGAAAATGCTGTGCATGTAATGGTATGTAAAATATTTGCAGTTTTGGAACGTAGGTGAAAAGCACACTGTAAAAACACAAAATAAATTAGGTTTATCAAGAAGAAGTCAACTCACCTGTCAACAAATGCATGGTGTAGTACAAAGATAGGATCATTTGCAGAGCCTTGTACTTGGGACATGGAGCCATTCATGTAAATGTGAAGTGCGTTATGTAAGCCACTTTGAGATATGTTTGATATTGCAGTCCGTGGATCAGCAAAGCCTGTATATTCAAGAGGAAATCATATGCTGACATGGCAATGCGTATAATTCTTTTCCCAGTAAGACTGAAGATCAAAGTACCTACTTTCACTTCATTTACGTTCAGCTTTTTAGACAAGGGCTTAAGAAAACAAGTAAAGGAGTGTTAATATATTTCAAAGGCATAGCAAAGATGAAATTAGAATAAGCTAAATTAGAACTCCTGCCATGTACTTAATGCAGCATGTCAGAGAATGTACTGCTTAATTTCTCCGAATTTTTAAATATCTTTGTCCATTTTGTCTGGCCTTTAAAAGGCAACGTCATCCCTGCAGACATTTATGCATGTACATTTATTTGTGTTGAGAAAATTTATTCATTTATTTATTCATTTATTTTCTCTGTACTTACAGGTTTCTAAGATAAAACAAGATATTTTTTCTCCTCACATACTCAGTCGTTTAATATTGTCGCTATGGAACATGTTCTTTTATTGATAGGAGCCAGTACAACACAAGCTATAACCTTTACAAAAGAATTTGGTAAATAATCAATAATCTTCCACAGCCAGACTTACAGGATGAACATCTGTGGATTGCTCTTATTTTGGAGGGCATTTAAAATATGGGCTTTGAGAAGAGGTCACACAGAGCAACCCCCAGTAAGAAATGCTGGAAGATGGGTCTATATATCAGGTTTTATTTTTTAGTAGCCTGTCCATACCTCAGCTCTGACGTTGGTAGCCCTTCTCAGCATTCTCACAGCCAAGCTTCCTCCCTACTTGTAAGGACTCCTAATAAAAGTCAACTCAAGCATCCGATGCTTCTCTGCGATTTTCCAGGAAGTGAATCTCCCAATAGTCCTTCTGTTTCGTGCTGTGACTCACATCACGGGGCAATATCTGTCTTTACAAGCTGGGTTCCTTTTGGAGGAAATCTAAAATGTGCCAACCACCAGCGGGTGCCCAGTTCATGGGACTGAACTAGAGCGAGTCTGAAGGAACCCCTTCCCTGTCAAAACCCTCATGTATAACAAGGAGGTCAGGTCCTCAGAGCAACTGCTTTGCTCTTTGGATTTGCTCCTCTCTGAGTTACACCAAGTATTAATTGACACATGGCTAGAGATGCCATATGAGAAAAGTCATACCCTGCGCACTTGGAAACCTGAGTTTTACACCTCACTGGGACTCCAATCTTTTGTGTGAAATGATTGCATCTCTTTGTGACTCTAAATTCCCTCATCAGGCTTTGCCTTGTCTGGTAACCTCTTCAAACAATAGAAAAGCTTCCAGCGTAAAAACATTGATAATTATAATAAGGATCAAATCATAGCTGTGGCATCTAGGAACCAATATACCATAATAACCATTTATCTTTCTGATTGTAATAGTATCACAAAGATTCTGAGAAATTCAAGGGAAGTCAGAGGAGAAAACATAATAAAGACAGCTGGAGGAGGTAGTGGTAGCTTATGATGAAAACTGTAAGACTTCCAGGTGGACTGAGCCTGGATTTAGGAGAGAAAGAGGAAAGTGTTGATGTCTATAGGTAACGGCAGGGTTTAAGTACGTCATTGTGGACCAGGATTATTGAAACACTGCCTGGTGACATAAACAACAATGGGCAGAAGTGCTCAAAGGAAAAAACTTGCCCACAGAAATTTGCCTCATGGTGAATTCTGTGTCACCTAGAGTTCACTCAGGTGAAACAGCAGAATAAAATATTACCAAATGTGCTATGATGAATGATGTGCATCGACAGTCTGACCAGAACTTACAGGAACTGATGGCAACAATTTTGTCCTCTTTGTTGATGGCCACAGCGGGTGATCATTGGGATCAGTTGATGTAGCAATACTAGGAAATTTAAGTGAATATTAAATGAAAATGCTCCGTCTGTATATTTTTCTGAAGTAACACTTCCACTTATATTTATTCACTTATAAACAGAAGTATGTTTAAGATAGACTTACACCAAAGGCTAGCTGTTCTGTGTCGGACTTGGGATACTTAAAATTCCTAAATGCATTGCAAACACTTGATCTAATAATTCATTAAAAAATATACAGAATAGTTACTTTGGCTCTGCACAACTTCTCATGGAACATCTGCACACAAGCAATTAATCTTAATAATCAAAACCTCTCTAACTGGGAGAGCTTTAGCAACCTCACCCTCCAGCTCCCAGTTAACTGGGGTACATTCTGTCAGTGTCAAAATTGGTACCATGTTTAATCATGTGCATGGCAAGCTCTAATATCTGATTTCTTGTTATGGAAACTCCATATAAGTTGTAAAGTTAGCAGGAATAAAACCACAATGTGGTGTCACTTTATTTTATTAGCCTGGGTCTTATTCTTTTCCCTCAGACTTTTAAAAGACTTCAGGAAAACCAGGTGTTCAGGATAATATTAAATTGGGTAGAATGAATTCAAAAGAATATGTGGAAACATGAGAATTTTTTCAGAGTACAGGAAACTTCACTGCATTGGCTGCAGTAAAATCACCTCTACAGAAAATGTAAGGCTACAGATCTACAACTGCAGTGACCTGAAATAAGAGCTCCCTGCTTCTAGATAGGGGGACTCCACTTTCCCCACCTGCCTCGCCCCATGCTGTGCCTTCCCATGCATTAACTGAAGCGCTTGTCAGTCCTTCTGTGAACTGATTTAACTCACTAATCTGTCAGAAAACTACCCTGGACTTCGGGATCTCGGGGTTTTTTCAGGCTACTGAGACACAGTATCTCATGCAAGGATACGATGAGAACCAGTATTGGTACCAAACAAAGAGGGAGAGAAATTGACTGCTGGATGGAAGAGCTTGCATAGAGAAGAAGGGCTGTTCCCATTGGCAAGGAGCTCTTAAATCATCTGGCCACTATAGGAAGCTGTAGCATCCAGACATCCTTTTAAACCCCCATTTAATTATGGTACATTAGAAATAGCCATTGAGACATACATCACTGAAGTGAATGGAATTTTTACCAGTGATTTCAATGACAACAAAAATCACATTTTTAAAAGATCATAGACCTAATGCTGCTGCTTCTGATAGCACTGTAAATCAGCTACAGTGATTCAGTGGATTTGCAGTAGCTTCACTGGATCCAGGTCAAATTAAATCAGATGGATATTTAGTCCAAAGTTTATTATAGGAGCAGCTAAAGATGCCACTCACAATTAAAGCTGCTTGACAGTTTATAGGATGATATATAGGTGGTTCTCATTGAACACGAAGTTGGGTCAGGTGTATGTCTTTTAATAGAGTATTTAATTATATTAACTGTGGATTTTACAATCTAATAATGGAGACCACAGAAGCCCACGTACAATCAGTCAAGTGCAGAGCTTTATATACTGAAAGCAGGCTGTGTTTTCCTTAGTTGCGCATTTGCCATTGACTGAAGCCCTGTAAGGACACTTAGCAGAAGGTATGCAGAGCTTGGAGAGCATTAGCAGTGTTCAGTGATACAGGAATGAGGAACCATTCCAACAGTCCTATCCCTTCTGATTATGTTAGTGGACTGCTTAAGATGTGTGGTATCCCTAACATCATTGAGCTATACATAACAATTTTGCAGGTGTTTTTTAACTGCGAAACTGTTTTTCTTAAAAAAAAAATATATCTTTGTATGACTTTCTAAGCCAGTGATTAGGACAGCATGGACTGTAAAGGTCAAATCCTGCTTTGTATGTTGCATGTTGAGGGGATCGAGTGCATCCTGCAGGGGATCAAGTGCGCCCTCAGTAAGTTTGCAGACGACCCCAAGTTGGGCAGGAGTGTTGATCTGCTTGAAGTAGGAAGGCTCTGCAGAGGGACTTGGACAGGCTGGGTGGATGGGCCGAGGCCAATTCTATGAGGTTTAACAAGGTTAAGGGCTGGGTCCTGCACTTTGGTCACACCAACCCCAGGCAACTCTGCAGGCTTGGGGAAGAGAGGCTGGAAAGCTGCCTGGTGGAGAAGGACCTGGGGGTGCTGGCTGCCAGCTGGCTGAGCATGAGCCGGCAGTGTGCCCAGGTGGGCAAGGAGGCCAACAGCGTCTGGCCTTGTATCAGGAATAGTGTGTCCAGCAGGAGCAGGGCAGGGATGGTGCCCCTGTACTTGGCACTGGTGAGGCCGCACCTCGAGTATTCTGTGTTCAGTTTTGGGCCCCTCAGTACAAGAAGGACATTGAGGTGTGGAGCGTGTCCAGAGAAGGTCAACAAAACTGGTGAAGGACCTGGAGAACAAGTCTTCTGAGAAGCATCTGAGGGAACTTGTATTGTTTAGCCTGGAGAAGAGGAGGCTGAGGGGAGACCTTATCGCTCTCTACAACCACCAGAAAGGAGGTTGTAGTGAGGTGGGTGCTGGTCTCTTCTCCCAGGTAACAAGTGATAGGACAGGATGAAATGACCTCAAGCTGTGTCAGGGGAGGTTTAGATCGGATATTAGGAAAAGTTTCTTAATTGAAAGGGTTGCCAAGCACTGGAAGAGGCTGCCCAGGGAAGTGGTTGAGTCTCCATCCCTGAAGGTATTTAAAAGAGCTGTAGATGTGTCACTTAGGGCCATGGTTTTAGTGGTGGACTTGTCAGTGTTAGGTTTACACTTGGACTCAATGATCTTAAGAGCCTTTTCCAGCCTAAATGACTCTATGATTCTGAGTCCAGCTGGCTGATATACTTATACGCACTGTCCCTGAGGATGATTTTTTCTTTAATAAGGATTTCACATTTTAGAGTAGTTCAAGTCAGGTGGATGCATTTACTTCATAACAGGAAGGAAGATATAAGAATTTTAAGGCCATATCCTTGCTGGTCTTTGAAGTTAGTGTTGTTCTTCTGGCTTATGTTCATGGAGTTTTCCTGCCATTGGCAATCTCACAGGAAATTTTTCAGGGTTAAATCTTACATATTTTCTCAAGCAATGTTATTGCTGTAATCCCTCTACAGTGAGGTAGCTGCAAGATCTGTAGAATTTGGCCTAGGGGGCTGTAGTAAATGAAAGTTTGCGATTATCTGATTTAGACCATGTCACCATCTAGTTTTTTTCTTAAAAGAACTCTTGGATAGCTTCACTGTGGTCTGGGCTGAACAGTCTTTATAGTTCTCTGGTAATGACCCTCTGCTTCTTCACAGCACTTTCTCAATGTGCAGCATAAATTTACCCAGAGATTGAGAGTTTAAGCTGGTTGAGGGTTGTTGGCTACAGAATAAAACTTTTTTAATTAGAAGTTTTCTGTTAGCAAACTTCATTTTGAGAAACCATTTTTCATTAGCTATATGGATCACCATGAAAATACTGAGAAGTTTTCCAGATGAAAATCTCTCAGAAAAAAAAGGAAAATGTCCTATTAAAATGAAAT
Organism: Phalacrocorax carbo; assembly: GCF_963921805.1. Classification (NCBI taxonomy): domain Eukaryota; kingdom Metazoa; phylum Chordata; class Aves; order Suliformes; family Phalacrocoracidae; genus Phalacrocorax; species Phalacrocorax carbo. The sequence continues at coordinate 208,694,556 of NC_087513.1, forward strand.
TACTTTTTGAAGTGTTTGATGTTTTATTCTATTATTTCATGACAGAACAGCACTAACGATACATAATTGTGACAGACAGTGGAATGCTATGACATGGCTTGACTTGACACCACGTGTCATGAGTTAATTCATGAATAAGGAAAGTGAAATAGAGTTTTAGGTTTTTTTAAAACGTTCTTTTGTCACTTTCTGCAAAACTTAGAAGGCACTGATTTTCATTTGAAGTTGTCATGAATAAAATAATTTTAAATGTGGAATTTGCTCATAAAGAAAAAAACTACAAGTTTTTCAGCCATCTCTTTATTCCTAGGAGGTAGCATTCAAGGTGTCACACCAAAACTAAGCTGCACAAAGAACAAACCCAACTATTTTACTTGCAAGCAGCTAATCCCTTTCTGATCTCAGCTGCTGCTTATAAACTAGACCGATTTTTTGTTCTCTTGTATATATGAAGTGTTCAATGAAGTCAACAGCGTTCCCCAGTTAGGGCCATGATTCACCAAATCCTACTTAAATTAATTGCTTCCACTTCAAGGGGCAACCTGAAAACTGGTTTTAACATGTTTTTCAGTCAGAGCAGAAACTGGCCTGTCCCAGAGTGAGAGGGCAACCTGTGTGCTCAGCCTCAGGGGTCTGTTGCTTTATTGGCTAATATTGACCATTGGTGTTTATGGCTGTTACTGTTCAGTGACATAATTTCTGTCTCTATAGCAGCATTTTCTATCAGTCAAACACAGATTCAGACTGCACTGTTGGCATCTGCTTATAATGATGCTGATACCTACACCTTCAAAAGGTAAAAAGGAATTTCACTCAAGCATGGAAGAGCACAAAATTTTGCCCAGAAGTGGTTCTTTTACATGATCAGTGAACACAGGTGTTTTCCATTACAGCACTAAAACTGAGGAGTAAATCTCACATTGGTGGAAATCAGGAGGCGCTCAACTACAGTCACTGGCTTCATTCTGGTCATCTTTTGTAAGTCTAGAGTAACTCCAGTAAAGTCAATGGACTTACTTCGGATTTTTTTTTGATCTAAAATTTGTCCTTAAGTGTATTGGCACAAACTTGTGTAAAGAAGAACTGAAAAGCTTTTTGCTTAGAAAAGTACATGTTAGAGTGTTAGCAGGTTTGTAAGAATGCCATCACACAGAAGTAGGCACTAGCACAATAAATGTAAGCTGGCAATTTAAGATTGGCATCTGTACACAACAAAACCTAAGAAGGCCATTTGTAAGAAAGAAGCTAACACAGTATAATATATTTTTTTACAGTAAAACTAATTTAAAACATTTCCACAATATTTTTCAACATTAGCCATGTATTCTTGGCTTTGCATTGCAGTTTACTATCTTGTTAGCTAAATAAGTTAGTTGACAGAAACGTTTGTGGTCCTGCAGTGTAAAGTTGAGTGTTGAAATAATTCAGGTTAAAAAATAAAATATCCTCAAAGAAAAAAAAAAGTAAAAAGCTGTCTCAGAATAACACTATGTCTGATGGAATAAGCTCCATCTCCATGATAATATAGATAAATGCCTAGTGAGCCACACCTGGCCCTCACTCAGACAGACTCATCACCAAAAGAGCCTCTTATCATGGAATACTCTGGACACAGCTTCACTCCAGTGATCTCTGGCTATAATGAAATGTTCTTATGGAAAGAAATGTAACATCACTCTTTTGGCCTTTACTCTCTTCCATATCTGCTCTTGGCACTGTAGATCTCCTTTAGCTAGGCTATAAAAGTTAGACAACAATATAGGCTCTGGTAATTGCCCTGGGATTTGGACTATGAGCAAACATGGTCACTTTCTTAACAGGATTTCCCCTGGAATAGGCAGGATCTAATGTTAGGTTGTTTGGGGTTTTTTGGTTTCATGTCTACAGAGCTTCTAAGGAGGGGATATTAGTTGCCTCAGTCTTACCCTAGTGAGCTTTTCCTCACTGTGCTACAGATTCCCAGGCTCCCTCCCCTTGGGTCCAAGGACTCGCAAAGGTCCTCACTGCCAGGAGAGAAAGAGCTGCTCAACCTCTTTTCTTCCCTTTTCAAATCACATATGAGGGGTTCTACAGATGCTCTGAAAGGGTTACGGGGTGTGTCAGGGAGGGCACATCTGGATGGACTGATAAAACAGGCATGCTTTGTCCCTGCATAGAGCTAACTGGATGCATCCAGAAGCCATGCAGCACTATGACCAAGATAATATATGCTGCTTCTGTAGCTACTTAAGGTGTGTGTCTTCTGAATCATATCTGACTTGCATACATCCTCGAGAACATGGAGGTTTTTCCCCAGACTATTGGAAGGACTATCTAAATCACATGAAACCCATTAGACCCTATTGGCGGCAACAATGACATGCCTCATGTAGCATTTGGAGGGCTCCAAATGACCACAGTGTTGAGCTGGAGCTTCATAACCTCAGCTAGGAGAAATATGAACACTATTCAGATTCTGAAGGGTTGTTACACAGAACAAAAGAACGCACTTGGAGGAAAATCTGATCTGGAAGAACTCTTTTCACGTGTAGTGACATTGCCATTATTCAGATTAAAGCATGACCCTCTTCAGGTGTGATTGGCACATGACACTATGATATTAACAAAGACCAGGCATGACTGTGCTTGCTAGCCATGAAATTAATGTGACAAAGCGACAGAAGTAGAGAAAGCGTTCAATAAATTAATCAGACAAAACGCTGATTATGATTTTAGAGATAAAACAACTTCTCCCATGCTCTTCGGGAACTGTAGGTGCTTTCCTGACCATTGTGCAATTCTGTTGAACATCTATGTTATCTCTTCTTTTCAAATAGCTGCTGTCATTTTCAATAGGAAAATGTATCCATTTGTATCAAAGAGGTATACTTGATCTATGGCTCTGTTTAGCTTTCAATTTAGAGTTAGCATGGACAAAAAACAGGTTTTGCCCTTTTTCTGCAAGTATTCATGAATTCTTGTTATTTAATGAGCAGTCAGGATGCTGAAATTTGTGCTTTGTGAGTGAGTGGTCCATTTTGACTGACTTCTCTCTGCATAACTTTCATTTTGACTGTATATAGCTCTGCATAACTTTCATAGGCTGTGCCCTTGCTTTCATTTGCAATACTAGCAGCATGATGGTAGATCCTCATTATTTCTTTACTTGTTTCCTTTAATTCCCTTTTCTCTACTCCTACTATTCCACCCTTTGCATCTATTCACATACTTCATGGAGAAAAATGTGAACAAACCTCTACTCAGTTATGTCACCTTTTTCTTTCCCAAACCCAAGGTAGAAAGCACAGCTATGTCCAGAGCTGGAGTTAATTAATGTCTGGATTCTCTCTTGGCTTCAGCAGGCTCCACATTTTTTACTGTTCTTAGAGCAGAATCAGGTTGACTTCCCCCGCCCACCCCCCCCCCCCCCCCCAGAAAGCTTTATGGCATTCCACACTGCATTAAGAGTAACACTGAACATACTAAAAGCTTTGCTTTCGTATCCTCACACCAACTCCTATATTGCATTGGTTTTGCCCCTGCACAGTTCCTTGCAAGCAAGCCTCTCTGCGACATCAAAAGTAGATAATATTTGGTTCATCTGATATATGATACTGTAGCAATCTTTATTTATAAATATATAAAGTGCTATCCTTGTTTATTAGCAATTTAGCAAAATTCAAAAAAATTGGGTGGATGGACAGTTAAGACTAACTATTCCTTTTAGCAAAGAACCCTTGTTTACTAGCAAATTAGGAACATTCAAAACAGGTTGAATAGTTAGAAAATTAAGGTAAATAAATAAATTATTTTGGAAATCATACTAAGGGTCATTTCTGAGCTATAACTTAATCCCTAATCCTTAGAGTTTGGGGAGAAGTCTGCTATGGAGTTCACAGTGGCACGATGTAGACATAACATGCCAACTGGTAGCACTGCCTTTCACCCTTGTAGTCCAGCACGGCCTCTGGAAGACAGTGGATTCCAGAGCAAACCTGTAGCCCACATGGACAAGGTTATGATCATGTGTAAGCAGATTATTAGATGATCTCCTTTTATGCAGTGCTACATTTCTTTGCTGTGCCTGGTGCTGACTGCAGCAGGAGACAATATGTCCCAACAGATGGATTTAGGGTCTGACCTAATCTATAGTTTCTATTTTCTTTTCAAATGCCTTTAACATGGTTCTTTCTGTCTGTTTTTATTCCGGAATATTTTTTTTTTTGAGTGGTGCTTCATTGAGTCAGCTCAAACTGCCCAGAGTTTAAAGACTCTAACCCCAGGAAGAATCAATTTACAGATGCAAATGGCATAATAGAATAAAACACGTTACCTTCCAAAGTGTTTCGGAAGCTGTAATTGGCCATTTTATCCATGGATCCAGATTCATACTGAGTCAGTGACAGACAAAATTCAACTTCAGCTGAGGATGGGAGCCTTGGGGTCCTTGATTTATCGTTGTTCCCAGGATTTCGCAGTATAGGCCCCTCACCTGTGGCGTTGCATAAAGCCTGTTGGCTGTTGTACTCTTCAGACCGAGTACAAATTACCTGTATAAAACACTTTCTATTAGCAGAGTTGCAACTGCAAAAAATAAAAGTAAACAAAAGAGGTACTTCAATGAATTTTTTTAAAGGAGCAAAGAGAATGTACAATGTGATGTCTGTTGCATAAATATGTATTAATTTTTCAGTTTTCTATGTATGATTTTAATATGAGTTGGCTTGTTTCATAGCAGACACCCCTCTAATACCGTGCATATTTTGAAATAATACACTAGTCTGTATCTGAAACTACCTATGTGGACTAAGGCATCAATTCTCATTTGTACCTTTGAAAACTCGCTGAGGCTAAATTTAGTGTTACCTACCAATGCAGCAGGACACAAACAGAGTTCAATCTGCTGCTGCAGTTGCTAAATGGAGGCTCTTTGGCTTCAGCAGAGTATTGAAAAAAGCCTTAAATGTAGATTTTTTTTCTCCACACACAGTAAGAGTGGGAATTGTTGATTTGGAATATGAAAAAAAAATCTTTTATTCTGAAAATATTTGTTTGTGTTTTGCCAAACTAAATGGGTGCTTAGTTTTACTATGTCTTGGTGATGCTATATGTACCAAATTGGAAAAGATGTTGCCCTACTTCAGAGGAATGTTGTGGGGATGAACTTACATCACCAGCTGAGCTACCGTAGTGACGGGTATTGGGAAAGGGACCTTAAATAGAGAGAAATGGATACAGATATTAAATACTGTCAAAATCCAGTATCGTTTATATAAATGTTCTGGTTTCACAGGCAAAGTCCAGTTACCATGGCATAACAAGTTGTTATTTGTCAGATGATCTGTGGAAGCTGCCAGTCCAGTTTGAGACCCCTGGAAGAGCAATGTAGTTCAATGTAACTTCCAGTGATAGTCAGCTGATTTTGGCTGAGTCAAGCACCTTCCCATTGCCATGGGTTAAAAGTGCCAACACAGACTCTCAGTGTCACTAAGGTGCTGTTCAATATCTTTTTAAGCCACAATAACTTATTTCTTACCTAAGGACGTGGGTCCTCTGGTGACCATGAGCTTTTATAGTAGGTCTCCGTGCATCACCTGCTTGGCCAGTGATCAGAATGAGAGGGAAGAATTTTCTTCATATTTTGGCACAATAAATCTACAGAGAGTTAGCACAAGTGCTAGCTAATATTTCTACGTTATATTCAGTAACTTGGAGTCAGGATGAAGGATGGAGAAAAATGTAATGATACAATGACAAGGGGTGGAAGATCAGCCTAGAGGGTTTGGTGGGTGTGTACTGATGGGTCTATGAAAAATAAACAGAGCCACAGTGGGTCAAAACTCCCAGAAGCTGTTTTGTATCCCCTTCAGGTGAGGCTGAGGCTCTGAACGAAAACTGCTGTGTATTGTTTTGCTTTTCTTCTGAAAATCTCACCAAAACAAATAAAACTCCAAATCACCAGGGATCCCTTCAAAATATAGGACTCTGTGCTCAGCAGGTAATCAATGTGGTTAATGAGAACTGTGTGTGGAGAAAGAACAGGTCTCATTATTGAGTGAGACATCATAGAGGAGAAAGCACATAACACTGACTCTAGGCTTCTTTCATCCTGGAGGTGTACTTCTATTTCATGGACCGAAACAATGAATGAGAAGGTGAGTGAAAGTGATCGCATCTGCTGTGAATGGGATGGAAGAACATGAGATTCTCTGTTAGTGACGGAAGCAAGAGGGAGATAAATTTCACCAGCACTAGCTGTGTACAAATTGCCAGACTGAAGCAACACTTTAGGACAACCTCTGCAGTCAACAGAGAGAGGTACCTCCAGAGCGTGATCCAGCCCTCCTATGCCAGATGTCTGGTAGGTGAGATGACCTTACCTCTAGAGGTGCCTAACTCTCTCCATTGACTAAGTCAATGAAATAAAATGTACAAAAAGAATCAATGCAGAAACTGTCTCTGGACTGCAGTTAGCCAGGGAAATAAAATTAAGTGTGTTCAACTTAATGCTCTGCTTCTGCATTAGGGTGGGATGAATCACACCCTGGAGGCATGGATGTGCCTCTGAAGTGGCTAAAGACAGAGCCAGAGGCAAGTTGCTTTGCTGCCTAACTTTTTAAAGAGTGGAAGGAGATGAGATGAATCCTTTTCTAAGTGATCTGACCACAAATTCACAGAAAATGTATGATGGAGATGGTGACATAACCTAGATTTCTTAACAATCTGGAGTTCTTAAATGATAAGTTTCCTATGAATACGAATCTTATGAATAAATTATTCTCATCTTTTTTTTGAGGAGATAAGAAAGCTTATCAGATAAATTTATCCTTAGAGACTGCTCTGTTAGCTGAAATCCACCCTAGTCTGTTAAAACTACTAAGGTGCCCTTGGAGGCTGTAGATAGTTTTACAGCAGAGTTTCATGTGCACATTCCCCCCAGAAGCTCACCAAGTGGGTCAGTATTGAGAGGGACTGAAGTCAGCACTGTGCCTCCAAGAAGTCTCTTTTAAGAATCTCCACCAAGAAGGGAGAGGCAGAGACAGGGAAAGACCTACAGTTATAAACACAAAGGGTAGCTACGGTGCTGTTTTTCTGATGGTTTTGCGTTGCTGAGAGAGTTTATTCCTGTTAGAAGGGAAATAGGGGGATGATTCAGGCTGATGGAGATGTTCTAGTAATTTGTTTATAAAAATGCACAATCCTACATCTCTAGAAGTGCATTAGTGAAGAAGGCAAGTGTGTCTTGGCTGGTGAAGCTCAACCCATTTCCCAGTTGGCACTTGGCTCACGCGTGGATTTTCTGTTTAGCTCTGTTTCCTATGGACCTTATCTAGGTCCATACCTTCTGGCTTCTGTGCCCTGCCACGTCCTATCTTTTCACACCCACCCCACTGACCTGGGCATATATCCCCACTGGGTCCTAAAGAGGAATCACATGCTGCCTTCAAGACCGGCTTTTCAGATATTTAGACAGGAAATCTTCAAGCATGAGCTCAAATATATCTAAACAAAGGAACATTTCCCCTTCATTCTGCTTATCCATTTCAGTGGGATTTAATGTATCTGTTAATGTTATGAGGCTTATAAATGGTTAGAGTGCTGATTTTGGTTTTTACTTTTATGTCTCAGAGTAACCCTCATTAACTGTCTGAGTAACAGAATTCATCCTAAACAGAAGCCAGATGCTATAAGGTGTCTGGTAACTCATGGTCAAGAAATGTCAACATAACGGGCACCAATGACCTTCACAGGTCACAGGTAAGCCCGTGACCTTTTGCTATTTGTTTTGAACTGAAAATTTAAGTCTGGTTATAAAATTAGTCAGGATGTTTTTCCAGAAAGGTATAGCTTAGGTAAATTTAACTATGAGTCTACCCTGAAACTATAATTTGCTGTTTTATCAATCATGTGATGTGTGAGTAGTAAGAGAACATAGGTCAGTTAAATGGTTCTTTCTGGATGTAATCTTCACAAAGCACACACAAAATGGGTCACATCATTGCCTTCTCTTCGTTCAGACGGAGGACTTTCTACTAGAAACATGCTGTTTTAACACAGGATTTTTTGTTCCCTTTCAGAATAGTCCTGAGCAAATTTCTCCGTTTACCCTGGACAAAGCCTCATATTCAGACTGCATGCATAAATTCACTGGCTCCAGGGAAATTGTTAGGAAGATACTCTGAGGAAAATCTTATGTAAGTAGTTAGCAGAGCAAGTGCCAGTAGATGGCAGTCCAGAATACGCAGCATCACTCCTGGGCCTTGTAGCCCCTAGCAAAAAAATCCCTCTGTGCACTGCAGTTGAGAGCTTTAGCACAGCTCTTTGTATCGTTTCTTAGAAAACAGACTGTACGTGTGTGGAAGCGTTGCTGCTGTCTCGCACCTTTTCACAAATGGGAAACCCTTTTCTCTATTAGTTTGCAGCTGCTTGCACAGACTAGCCCCTGTGCCCAAATAAAGCGAATTATATTACAGGAGTCTTCAGCAGTGTTCAGTCCTTTGTTCGCTATTTTTAAATTCAAAGCTTTGGGGGTTTTAGTGACAAATTCTTTTTGGTTGCTTTAGACTTATTAGATCTGCACTCAGAGAGACATATAGCACAGGTAATATATACCTTGTTATTTGGAAAAAGGTGATTTTCTACATTATTGAAATAGCTGCTCACTTGCAAAGTGATCTGAAGTTCCTTAGTTTGCTGGGGAAGTACATCCAGACAAAGGGTTAATCTGCACCTCAGCTTCTTTTAGAGCTGGTCCCTTGCTCTGCTCCTCTTCTGAGCCCACCAGGAAGGAGACTGCCCCCATCCAGAAACTACATCAGCATGTTTTCATGGTGTTATGCTCCAGGTTAGTATAGCCTAAAAGAATCAATTCAGACTACAGCCAGAGCAACCACATGACTTGCTTATCTGTGGCGCCCATCCCAGCTCTCCCTAAGGGTGTGATGTGGGCACTTCCTGGCCCTCTTTGACACATCCTGATGTCTCTGTTTGGCCTACATGAAATCTAGACTCCTGAACTGGACCCTTGGGCCCCACTATGTGGCCAAAAAAGATTTTGGACTAATTCATTGCCTTTCTCTTATTCTCACATCCTTGCTTGGGAATGGCGTTAAAGTGCAGCCCTCACACTGGGTTTAAAATGTTTGGCAATTGTAAAGACATTTTATTTTTACTTTTTTGGCTGCATTAGGGCCTGGCATAATCTAATCTTAATTAAATGGCATCCAGAAGCCATTTGCTCACCAAACTGGGAAAATGTAAGGAAATCCCCAAATAACTTGCGACAGAACAAACTGTACTTTGGGAGCTTGCTTTTATAGGCAGAACTTCAAAAGGTGCTGTATCCATAGCAGAGCAAAAGGTTTTTAAGGGCCTGTGTATATTTATATCTGGTTCTTCGTGTACTCCTCCATATTAGCAAGAATGGAAAGGTAAAACAGGCAGAGAATGAAAACTTGGAAAGCAAAGCTTCAAGAAATTCTAAGAAACATCTTTTGCAAGTATAAGGTCATTAATTATCTTTCTGACCGTTACAGTGTATGCAGTAACTGAAGGAGATTAGAAACTCAAGCTAAAAGCTGATGAGGCAAACTTGAAGTGACAGCACTGAAACAAATGCAGGGCTTTCAAGGTATTTTCTCAGCCTTCAGTAAAAGCTGGCAGAGTTTCATCTGTTAGCTCCAAGACAGCCCAGAACTGGGGGGTAACTTACACCCCATTCAGCACCTCAAAGTGGTGCTGGGGTGGAGTAGGAAACTCCATTAGCAATTACTGCAGAAATATTCATTAACCCTTTCTGGTTTGGCAGGCTGTGATTCCCTGCTCTCTGGCTGTCTGCAAGCTGTACCGTTAGCGGTGTTGTCTCCATGTCTACCGCAAATTCACAAAGACACATCTCTCTACAGGTAGGCTTCCTTTTCTGGTGAATTATTAACAAAATGCAATTTTTATGAAATTCCTTAACTATTAATTTATACACCTCTGAAGATGTTTATCTTTTACGCTATGCAACTCCGGAGCAAGCATGGCTATGTGTTAGACAACAGCCAGGCAACAACAGGCCAAACTCTGCTGTCATCCACTCGTGATCCCATGGAAGAAGGGGTATTACTTTGAGGTTACAGTGACTTAAAGAGGCTGAGAATACCTGAGTGGCTGCCCCTGCTGTGCACAGATCCCAATTCCCTCAGGCCGTGCTACTGAGGTGTGGTATGTAGGGACTTATCTCTTTATAATAGGAAATGTCTCAAATTCATAATCCATGTAAGTATATAATTAGAAGACCAATCTTGATAAACTCTTCTTTTACAGTTACTTACCCCATTTGGGCTGTTGTTTTTTACTTTACCAGCCTGTAGCTGGCACCAAAACCTATTAAGTTGCAATAAAAAATAAAGTCATTGAGTTCATGAGATACTTGGGCATACACAAGAAGTTGGATGTAAAACTTTGGCTGATTTAAGAATCAAGAACATTGGATTTGGTGTTTGTATTTCTGAAATTTTCTTGCAGTTTTTAAAGGTGAACGTAAAAGAGTGCTTCAAATGATCCTCTCAGACTATTCAGCTAGCAATACAGCTCCCTGATAAACTGTGCTTAGAATTAAATAACTGTGTCTGAATAGCTAAATTTTATATTTCTTATGAAGTCATATTTTCAGGTAATGGATCTAAAGTACTGTCATTATTAGTTCAGGAGCATTATATCCATTCTGTATTTGTGTAACTTGTTTCCCTTTTGTAGTAGCTTTGCATTTGTGCAAGTGTTCTGCAGGGTGATACATAGTGAAGTGCTAAGGGAAATTCTCGGTGCTTGCAACAAAGAATGGGCTGCAGGCTTACACCAGCACATCTGAGAGCAGACAGCTCTCCATGTTATGCAATTACTTGTCTCAGGTCACTCTTCTTTTAGAAGAGACAGATTACAGGGAGGCTGAAGTTGGTGGTATAGCCTGCTTGCCACAATAGCAAACCTAGAACAGCACTTTTGCTCTCCTGCTTTATTTTCTTCACTGAGAAGTAAATTTTTATGCATTTGTAGATCCGCTGACTTCAGTTATTTCTCCAAATTATTTCTGGTGCAGAGGAGAGGAGAATTTCACCTACTGCTATTTAAGCAAGGCATAACAATTATTTCTTTAGCAAATCCGTTACCTTGAATAATTATAGAAATGGGCACTAAAACAAAAAAACTCTCAAAATGTCATGGAAGATCTCCATTTCCCACATAGTTTTCTATGTGTCAGCATGTCAGCGTGGAACTACAAAATTTGGTAAATCATTAGTAGGTGTCATGCAGTCCTAATTCTGAATGCAACACTTGAATCATCACAAACAAGTAACTGAAAACATGACAAAATCCTTCCCATCTACCCTAAAACATGAGCCAAGCAAACAAGTAAAAACACTAAAGATTCCTGATAGTCTGCTGGTAAAAACAGAGGCAGGAATCAGAAGTTTCACTTAGATGATAAACATGAGAAAAATGTGGACAGATAATTCACTCAGCTGAGTGGTAACAGCAGCATGCTGAAGAAAAAGTAAGGCAAAAGCAAGAATTTCAGCATGCATTCATGGGTATCCATGTTGCCATGGCAACTTTTCAATGGAATAAAGTATTTTCTCCTTTCTTTAGGGATTATAAAAAGAGAGATGCTGTTCTGCAAATAGGCACTTTACCTTTTTTTTTTCAATAAATCTATAAATATGTCCTAACATAACACGCATTGTTTTGTTATGCTTTGGAAAGAGACTTAAAATTCTAAAAAAGGACACCATATTATACATGTGTTATTCAAAAGGTTTTTCTTGCCCTCTTTTTATTTTGAGTGCTTATTAAAAGCCTAAATTCCTTCACATTTCTGGATCCTCCTATTTTTTTTTCTCTTGCTCTTTAGCTAGAGCTTGGATAATCAGCGTATTCTCCATCAAATCTATGGCTGTTTTCTGGTTCAAGCTAAGGCTATTTTTGTCCCTTTTTGAATTTTTGGAGTGAGATTCTGGTCTCTTACTTTGTGCTACTTGAAGGAACTGCATTGACTAAGTTATTCCATCATAAGCAATTGTTTAAATTTGGATTCAAAGCTAATAAAGAAATATCAGTTTGTGTTGTATCTTCACCCCAAACTCACCGACTGAAAATGCACATCTATTCCATCTCTTTCATTCCTTCTCAGCATAAGGCAGCAGAGATATACATAGATGGAAGATGTTAAAGGGGACTAATACCCTTTGGAGGTAAAGTTATTGTAGCCCTGTTTCTGAAATTTTGAGAGAAGTGTAGCATTTCCAGAAGTGGCTGAAAAAATATAAGGGATAAGCACCCATTTTCATAAATTACTTGGAAAACTTCAGCAAAGGACTTAGGTGCTCTTATATATGTACGCTGACACTAAATGTGTTTTAAACATAGCACAATTTTTATTGTTGCTCCTAGTAAAGTTATACAAAAATATCTGTTAAAGCAACTTGTTTCATAAAATATTATTTTTATTTTCCAAATATGTTTGTGGAAAATTACCTTAAATTAGAAGTTTTAAACCTGACTGTTTCGTAAATATATTCATTACTACTCATAAATTTTTTGAGTACTTATTACCAGGATGGAAAAATTCTAAGAATCTGGATATGATTAATAATACCTTTGAAAAAATGAGCTAAACATAACCATCTGACCCCTCCAGGTTTTTAAGAAAATTCTGCTAGGAGCTTGCGGATTCCTTTATACTACCTGCCTCCTACTACCTTGGTTATCTCATGCAATATACTATATTGATAGCTCCACTTGACATATGTAACCAGTGCAATTCTAATTTCATTTAAACCGCTTTAGTACTTGTACCATTTTCACATAACTCTCTGTTCAGCTCAGCGCAGAAAGCATCAGACCCACTTCATTCTGTTAATGCAATCTAATTAAGTTAGGAGAGTTCATCCAGATTCATACTGCTAGAAATGAGCAGAATCTTGGAAAATGGATGAAAATATGTGCTTGTAAAGTATACCTACTTTATGGCTATGCCTACACTGGTAAATTAAATGTGGCCAGGATCTTTCCTGGGCACTGAGGACAAACGGTGTCAAATAATCCGTGTCTATGTCAGTAAAACCATTTTAGCTTCCCAAACAGGGTGTCTGTATGCAAACATCCTCTAGAAATGGTCCCTGAAAAGTACCTCTTTGAGGGAGAACTACTGAATACTTACAAAATATATGCCCGAGAATGTCCTAAAATAGGTCTGTTACAGAATATGAGAATGTTTGAATTTACAGGTATATTCACAGCCTGTATTGTTCAGAGGACTCAAATCAAGACTAAATACAGTGTAACCAGCCCAGTTAGTTGCTGTTTTTTAGTACCAGAATATCAGAAAGCTGCTCAAGCTTGTCTCTCTTTCACTTTCCATTAAATCACTAAAACTGCCCAACCTTCATTTGGGCTGTTGCTACAGAAATAAATAGAACCAAGACAGATTTACACCAACATAATCATAGGCTTCAGCGCCAGAAGGGACTGTTGCTATTGTCATGATGGAGTGTGCCTACAGAAGCCAATAGACCTCCGTACTGTGTTTTAGGCAATGTGGCAGTAATGAGCAAGAGACAAAAAAAGGTCTGGAAGCTCTCGGTATTAGAACAGCACAGTATAGTTCAGCTATATAAGAACATATCACCTAAATAAATATGTAAAATTACCTTGATTTAATTTGCAGTGCTTTTAAATGGAGAGAATACCTACTGATTTTGCTTCTTAATTCCTCTGAGCAAAAGAGTTTACTTCCTATGTATCTTTTGAAGATGAAGAACCACAGCTGGTTCTTCTGCACTCTAAAGATTTATTTTGTTTGTTTGGTTTTTAATTTAAAAGCAGACAAGTTTAGCTGGAGAGTTTTAAACTCTTGGAAAGGGGTAGAGCCTCTGAACACTCTTTGCTTCTATTTCCAATCATTCTGTCACCATCTTGCAATGGTTATGTTCTAGCAATTTGTGTACATAAATCCCGCTTTTTGTCACCTAACTGCTTCAGCAGACCCAAGCCTGTTTAGCCTGCTAAAGGCCACGTCTGGACACAAAGGAATAACTTTCCTCCTTCCACCTTAACTTTAGGTTCTTAATTATGCAGCCTAAATCCCACAGTCAGAAAAAGAAAAGACAAAGAGGCAAATTAACAGCTCTAAATGAAGATTAAATCCACATAAATCCTAATTTGCTCTCTGGTAGTGCTTACTTTCTCTCCAGGGATGTCTAAGGGAATGCAGCATGGCTAAGCTCCCAACTTGTGCACATCACTTAAGTGCCTAGAGTCGGCAGGATAATTCTGGCACAATCAGCCTTTCTCTTCCCCTTCCCCTTTGCCCGTCCTTACCTGCCATGAAGAGAAAAAAGATGCTGGGCTGAGTAAATTAGGGTTGGTGGGATGTCTGCCACCCATGTACTCGTCAGTGCAGACTACACAGTCCTCTGCATCTCGCCAGTCCCAGTAGGGGATGGTGAAGTTCTCATCACCTGTTATCTTCTGCATCTCACGTTCCCATATCAGCAGAAAGACCCGATGCCAAGGTAGAAAACCAGGGGCTTCGTGGGCAAAATCAATGTCCTGCCACACATTGGACCCACCTAAGAGTGTGTCTCGAGAGGCATAATAATGCATCCACACAAAAAGGTCATACACATTGATGCTTCTGAACATGGGGTTGGAGCCATTGTTCATCTGAGTATATGTGCCAGTAGCAATAACATAGTCCTGACTAGGGGTGTTCTTTGCCAAGTTAAGGTAGGCAAGAAACTTGTCCTTCTCACTGGTGGTGAGCTGGAAGATGTTTCTTCTTGTTCTCAGTCGCCTTTCAGTGCAGTTGGGTCCTGAGAAACCAAACTTGCACTCCCCACAGTTGAATCCCATGAAGTTGCCTTCACATTTACATGTCCGGTTGTAAAATACAGAGGGCCAATCCTCTCTGTCATCCACTCCTGAGAAAGGGAACTGTGGGCCCAGAGGAGCCTGAGAGAGAAGGATGTTCTGGCAGGACCCTCTGCTGGAAAGCTCCCCACAAGGGGACCCGTCTCCATCCCAGGGGGGACAGCACTCCTTCCTCAGCAAGCTCTGCCTGTTTGCACAAGCTCTGGGGAACTGGCCGGTGGACGGCTGAAGGATGACTAGCAGAAAACCCATGGCAAACAGCAACATCCTCAAAGAGCAGCAGGACAGAATCAGTGTTACGCTTCAGTGCATGGAGTGCTGTCTCTGCCCCCTCCAAAGTCCTGGGTTTGAAAGAAATTCCTCCCCTCCACCAGGAATGCTTCACTGCTGGCTTCTGCTGTAGTGCACCCTCCAATGTCCTTCCCCATTCCTACCCTGGATGCATTTACACACAAAATACACTTCAGTGTTAATCTGATTATCACATGTTCTGGGTGAAAGCCAAGTGACTCTTTTCCCCATCCCCTACAGGTTTCAAAATACAGGCATTTATTATAAACTTTCATCTTCTGCCTAGCACATGATTGCTTTCCTCTGGCAATTGGAGAGGAAGTAAAATGAAAATTTGGACACAAAAAATTGTCGGCTCTTCAAATTCCTTGTTTGATTATATGTTTTAGAGTAAATGGTTGTTCAAAAAAAGACCCAGAACAATCTGATCAGTTAAATAAGCACAGTGAACCTAAAAAAAGAGAAAATAAACAATTTGGGCACAAGCTATCTATTTTTTTTAAGAGGAAGCAAATGTAATATGTGGTCAGATTAAGTGTGAACATAAGACAGAACTAGAATAAATTGTTTGGTTTGGCATTTTTATATTTCAGCATAAGCTGCCTTTCCTGGGCCAGCATACAGCAAAGTAACCTCACAAGGGAAGCAATAAATTATTCAGAAAAAAACAATTTTTTGTTCCTTTAGAATCCATAGCGCTTTGACAGTTAATGACACACTGAAATCTGCACCCAAATCTTCTTTGCCATTTTGTGGGGAATACAGGCAACCTGCCACTAGATTTGCAGAAAGCACTTTAAGCAGTTGTCTTCGGATCCCAAAAACAAATATTGACTCCTATATTTCTCTCATCAGCCAGTTCACAAACATATCTACGTTCTTTACTCAATATGTTACTGGGTAGCCTGCAGACCACCCACCTCTTTCTTCTTATACATTAGCCTGGTCAGAGCTAACAGAGCTGTATGGGTGGCACTAGAAATTATACATTCTTTGTAGTTGCCCCTTGAGGCAAAGGGACAGCAGTTGTTTTACTGCTGGGCAAATTGCACATGAATTATCCACAGTTTTCTTCAGCTACCACTGTTATTAGTAAGAGTGGGTTTGTTGTTTTTATTTTTTTTTACTGAAAGCATTTTGAATTATTTCCTTATGCTTAGGGAGACTCCCAGCAGGGCAGGAACAATGTATAGGCAAATTAAATGAAAACTTTGCTGGGAAACTATGCCTTTTGCTGGGATCAGCAGGTCATCACATGATCGTGCTGAGGAGCACGAGGCACTTTAATCCTGTTGGCTTCTATGCCTCAGGTATTCCAGGAGATTATCCCTGAGTCCTACTGCCAGGGAGCCTGTGATGGGGGAGCTTGGAGTATGAAGGCCAAAGGAAAAGGAGTTGCTTTTTAAAAAAATATTTCTAACTATGGGCCAATGTTTACTATTGTTTGACTGATTCCCCTGGTTTCCATACCAAGCTTGTAAAACAGATTTCATCACAAAAATGTTACTTGTTTGATTTCTTTTATTTTCTCTGTGCCTGGCTGTTCAAGAAGCCTTTGCAATTCATTTTGTTTACTGTTCCTCCCAGGGAGGCTAGTGCAAAACTACTATACATGAGAAGAGACTTGTCTCTGAGGATAATGATATATATTTATTAATGTTCACAGAAGAACTACAGGGGTTGGGAAAGGCTTGAGGTAGAGCCTCAGAGTAAACCACAAAAGCCCTCAAATTTATATTTAGGCAGGTGGTCATACACACAAATGTGTTCATATGACATATGTTCACATGTTCAAAATCCTATTTTTATACTCAAATGAGATTTTATGTTCAATGTTAAAAAATAAGAATCCAAGTCTTGACAATGGTCATATGACAGGTTTGTGAAGCAACTGGTTAACAGAGGAATCCCCTGTGAAACGCTATGAATGAGAAACTCTGAACGAGGAATGTGACTGCAGAGCAGCACTCGCCCTTCTTGACCTACTGTTGAGAAAAGTCCTGTTTTGAATAACAGTCAGTGATTCAGATAGTAGTTGAGAAATCAAACTTTGCACACATCAACAGCCATAAGCATTAAACGAGTAAGAAAATATGTGTTCCTATTCCCATGTGTGACTGTAGAGTCACCAAAGCATGAGACAGTGATACCTTACATGCTGCATCTGGGCACTCTCTTCACTAAAAAGGCCTCATGGGACTTTCCATCTCTCTTATGCTTCAACCCACCACTCTTTACTTCATTGTTCATCCATCATATCTGTGTGAAGTTTTTACATAAGTTGAATTTAGTCTTTTTAACTGAGAACCCTTTCCCTTGCATTCTGCCAGTTAGTTCATGTCATCCTGATGTACGCCTTGACAGACCCATTTCTCATACCTGGATCCCTGCATTTGAGTATGGGCCAAGACTTATTCATTTAAGGTACACAAATGGTAGGTGGACCATCACATCAGCATGGCTAAAGCACACCACTTTCTGTATCCAAGAACATCAAAGACAGGGGTTTGGTGGCCATATCCACCTTTACTTAATTCCAAAGCATAAATGACTGGGAATTACTTCACAGTTGGGTCTCATCGAGGCAACCTTCAACAATAAACTGGCATGGGGGTCTGCCTCATATCCCTAAATCTTAACTTCATCCTAAAGTTTGCAACTGCATCAGTTAAGTATTGGCTTCAGTTTAGTAGAGCAGCACAGTAATGACAGTATTTAAAATCTAACTTGTGTTTTCATTACAAGGTCCTTAAGTGCATTGTAGAGGTGTCAACAGTTATTGGAAGGAAAACCCCAAGACACAGAGTAGCGAGATGCCTTCCTGAAGTTTGAATCCTGGCTTGCTTGCTGACTTAGAATCAGATTTTAAACACTATGCTGCAATGCTAAACCAAACTTTGTATAGACACAGCCTGTGGCTTTCTGATGTGGTTATGGACAAAGCAAAGCAACAATCCAAATAAAAAACAATAGCATTGAATGGGGGTTCATACCATCTCATAAAAATAACTCCTGGTCTCCTCAGATCTGGCTGGCATGATCTTCAAAAGATCTTTCTTCCTTTTGGAAGATGGCACAGGAAATTTTAATTCTGGGCTGCTGATACTGAAGCAATCAACATTTCAGGTAATATTAGTGGGTTTTAAAAAACTTCTGATAGCTGGATGACGCTGTAAAGAACACATCTAGATATTGCTTAACACTTTTTAGGATTTCTGTGGGGACTTTAGGGTCCAGTTGAATAGGGAAAGAAATGAAATCTGGGATGGGAAAATGGAGAATAATTTTTAATTGTAATTATTTTAAAAGTCAAGTATAAAAATGTGAAGAAACAAAGGCTAGATATAAAAAGTTGATGCCACTCTGTTCCAGGGGAAAACTGTCAAGAGAAAAAGAGAAAAAAAATATATGGTTATTTGAAATGGATAAGTACAAGGACCTTTTGACAATGAGAGAGCACTGACAAATGGATGGAAAGATAGTCTATTAACCAGCCAGGAAATTCAGTCTGACAAACCAGTAAGCTCAGATTGTGCTCTCTGATCCTTACCTGTTACTTGTTGTTCAGCATCAGCCTCCCTATGCACTGCATAAGGTGCCTGGTTTCAGATGTTTTCCTGAGCTCCTGCTGAGCTCTCATTTCATGTAGCAGAAGGACGAAACATCATTGTTTTCCCTTGCCCCTTGACCTGTCTGCCAGATGGAGCTATCAGACTCCTCAGTGGTTTGCCAGTGAGTCCAATCCGGCTCCTGGCCCGCAGGAGAAAGACAGCAGGGGTGGATGTAAGACAATGTCACATGTCATAGATACTCCGTTGTGGTCAAAACCAGAGTGAAAAGTCTGTCTCCTCATTACTGAGAAATGGAGAGGGGAAGTTTAAGAAGAGTCTTGCTTATCATTAAGAGCCATAAAGCAGCTAGGCATTTACACATTACACAAGGAAGAGGAAAATATTCAATTTCTATTTAAAATAAACTTTCTAACCTTAGGTGGGAAAAAATATCAAGTTTCTGATAAGAAAGTAAGAATTTCACTAAGTTCACTCCTACTAGTCAAAGCTCTTTACTAAGAAGCAGACTAGAAGTTCCCACAAGCTTTTTAGCCTAAGATGAAGACCTCTACTCCTTTTGGTATGATATTTGAAGGTAAAGCTTAAACACTTGTTTGGATGTAGGAAAGGAGGACCACCCCAGCCTCAGAAATTATTCTGAATGCTGTAAGTATCCAACTTTTAACTCGGGACCAGCATACCTAATAAGCAGTCCACACAGCTGATGGTGTGATAGATGTAACCATGGGCATATTCAGCCATGAGTATGATGTTGGGCCTCTAATCTGAAGTTCAGTGAAAGGTTTAACTAAGCTTGGCTTGTGCAGCAACTAAAAGCACTCCTGTCACCCCAGGAAGCCTTATCCCTGAACTCTTGCAGGAAGAATTCACAGGTGTAGTTGGTTTCCCAGGCTAGAGTTGTGTTACCACGGTTATGAAGAGCAATCTTTGTATTAGCAGATCAGCCTCCTTCCTAATCCTAATGTCCGTGCATGGATCCCCAGTCTCAGTGTTCTTGAATCAATCAGAGAACACAAAGCCAGTGCTATTGTTTTATGGGTTTCACAGTGCATGCAAACAGGAGAAATCCTTGTTCTAGTAAAAACATAAAGATGTGGACAGATTATATGCATCTTGTCACAAAGCCTGGTGGCATAAAGTTTATCTGTTTTAACAACACTGAGCCAGTGAGTTTTACTGGTCAGTGCTTTTATTATGTAGCCATGCTATTTTTGATCTGATACTGGGAGCCCTAGAGACAGGCTTAGCGCACCAGAAAATAGGTATTCAAACTGGTCTGAAAACATATGCTAAATATTACAGGCAACATCTCTAGGAGTAAGAAAAAAAGTCAATGATCTGCAGTCCAAAGCAAGGGAGAAGAAGCGCAGATGCAATCAGAGCAATAAAAGTATAGAAAGAGCAGCAAAAGACAAAAGGCAGTTTCCCCCTCTTATAGACTGAAGAGAGTGTGGAAGTTAGTAACCTAGCCATCTACAGTCTGCATGATTTGGGTTTTTGCTGCAGGCAACACAAAACTTATCTGATATCTATCAGTCTTGATGACAGGACAGTATCTAAGGGGGATGCTGAAGCGATATTTTCTATAGTTTTGTTACACTCCACTTACACTTCACCTTTGCTTTCAGCTGTTCGCTGAAAGGCAGCCTGGCTTCTGGCTTTTGGGAGCATGCTGGGCAGAGTGGAAATTTTGGTAAGTGGGTCTGAATGCTTTCCTATCATCTTTCAGCGGAAAAGTATCATACAATTTTTTACTACTCTGTGGCTGATAGGTGAATTTGGCCTTGATAGCAGGCATGGGCCCAGGTTTAACTAGGTGGATAATAGCGTGCTGGTTCTGGAAATCCCTGTCTCATCTAACAGCTCACTGAGGCTGAAAGCACAGAAAGTTTTTCAGGAAACTAATCATATTCTTTGCTGTCTTAATGTTCTGTTTATTTTCTAAGGGGAACTGGCCTGCTGAGGGGTCAGGCAAGCAGTCTAACTCATGCAAAACTAGTGGTGGAAACAACTAGGGCAGAGGCAAGACCAGTCTTTGCTCTGTTGGAGGGCTTTTGGACTGGCTCACCCATTTTGCAAAGCTGCATCCTTTGCCATTGTAGCAGGTACCCCACAGCTGTGTCTCAATCAACTGCAGGGTCTTATTCTTGCAGTTAAAAACTTGTAATCTTCCTCCTCCCTTCCAGTGTCCCATGATAAACTTAACTCTGCAGGATGACTGGGGGAACCTTCCTCCTGGGCCTCCAGCCATGCTTGGCTCCTCTTCAGAAACAGCTGTGTCTGATAAGTGCCTCTAGGCCCTTCTCACAGACTTGCCCTGCTCCATTTATCCAGGTCCACAGAGACACAGAAGAATTATAAAAACTCCTAGTAGCTGCCTGTTGGTTTTGTGTGGGTGCACACTTTGGAAAACAGATTATCAAATAGTGTATTAAAAAACATGAGAGTGACATTTAGCACAGAGCAGGTCTCAGCAGCTCGTGGTGGTAAGGCAAACATGGCTTTGCAGTGTCAAAAACTAAATTTGGAAAACGAATGAGAGAATCAGCTGGGACAGGTTCATGTATATAAACCAGCCAAGACCTTCTGAGGCTGAGGTCACCTCATATAACCTCTTCTGACCCAAGAGCAATCGGGCTTCCATGAAAACTTGCCTGACAGAAGGTGGGCCTGTGCATCAGATAAACAGTTCACAATCATATTTTTCTCTTAATTTTAAACACACATGTTACTGAGCAATTAGCCCTTTTAACATACTACCAAAAATACTTTGAATACTCAAAAATGGTGAGGAGAATGCTACGGTTGTTCTAAAGTGTATCTCAGAGATTTGCTGAGGTAAACAAAAACTTTGTGGGTGGAAAAAGATACTGACTTTTTCATATCTATTGAATATCTTTTAAAATGAAGAAACACCAAAAATGTGATTAAATGTGGCTAGGGAAAAAATATGTACAGAAGACATTAATCTCGTATGTTGCATTCAGACACTTTCCTTTGAATACTATTCTAACCTGCAGTAAGCTTTACCTCCTTTGCATTTGAAAAGCAGCTTGGCTGGCTAGACTTTTGGATACCTCAGAGAAACCCTTAAACATAATAACATTTATTGCTAATGGGTTCTTAAAGTCCTCAGCTTTTGCTTTGCCTGAAACCACCTTATCTTGTTCACTCTGGTAGAAGGAGCAAATCAGATAAAACCACACTGATGGACACAACGATATACAGGCGTTTTCCATGAGATGTGATGGGAGAAGGAAAGCTGTGGAAAGTGAATGCTCCCTAATCTCCCAGACTGCTACCTGCATATCTGCTTACTATTGCAAGCTTTTCAAGCAGGGGCTTCCCATGCTGCAGTGGGGAAGAAAGAGATGACCTGCAAGTCCAACATGCCCGCAGGAGAATGACAAGCATCTTCCTTTTGCTTCCCCCACTTTGCAGAGCAGAGAAGATCATGTGGTTCTTCAGTCCCAGATCACTGTAGGGAGAAAATGCAGATTATAAAATAGGCAATTAGAATAGCTCCGCTCACATTTCTATTAATTTAAACCTCTCTACAGCACATGAAAGATAAGGGGAACAGACATACATTGTTTAGAATTCAAAAAATCTTATTAACCTTCCATAACTGTCTGACAATACTCAAAGGCCCAGCTACACAAAAGACTCAAATATTAGATGTAGACCCTGATCCCCCCCACCTCCCAAATAATGACTGTAATGAAGAATCAAATTGTACTTTCTCTGTAGAACTTCACTGATTAATCCACAGCTAAATAAATATATAAATAAGACCTTGACATTCAATTTCACTTCAGTGCAAATAGTGGATAGGAAACTCAGTTTCTCATGCTTCAAACTCTCTGAATAAAGAACAAAATGTCTTGGTAAGACATTAAGCATCTGGGAAAATGAGGGGGGAAAAAAAATCCTTCCAAACTCATGTACAATGATTCTGATAATAGATGACAGTTTTGAGTAACACAGAGAAGGTGAATTACAAATTATTTTTCTCATTTTTCTCCTTTTTTCCATTATGACGCAGTATGTTTGAAACAAGCAAAAAGAGATTTTTCTTCCTACAAGTCATAATTAAGCTCTTACATCCCTTGAAATAGACTGTATAGACTGGGAGAGCTGGGTTTGTTCAGCCTTGAGAAAAGGAGGCTCAGAGGGGATCTCATCACCATGTACCAGTACTTAAGGGGTAGTTACAGAGAAGATGGAGACTCCCTCTTTACACAGAGCCCCATGAGGAGGACAAGGGAGAATGGACACAAATTGCTCTTGGGGAGATTCCAAGTGGACACGAGAGGGAAGTTTTTCACAGTGAGGACAGTCACCATTGGAATAATCTCCCCAGGGAAGTGGTTGACTCGGCCACGTTGGATACCTTCAAGAGCTGTCTGGACGGGGTGCTGGGCCACCTTGTCTAGACTGTGCTCTTCCTAGAAAGGTTGGACTGGATGCTCCCTGAGGTCCCTTCCAACCTGGGAGTCTGTGATTTTGTGATTCTGTGAAAATGAAAATTTTCATACTTTCGAAATCTGACAGACAAATTCAGGAAGAATAAATTATCAAGGCCTGTTCAGCACAAACACACCATCTCTGGCTCCAGAAGTCTCTGAACCGTAAATTGCTTGAGGAGGGGACATCACTCCAGGAAAATGTCTCTACACATGTCTTCTGTTCCCAGACCCATAGTGCATCTGCCGTGGTCCGTGGGGGGGGGGCAGGAAAATGGTCAACACAATCTTTGGGTTTGTTGATTCCTATGACTAAAGCAGGTTAAATATTGCTCCCTTGCAACTAGGGGTATGTTTAACACAGATGTCACAGGGAGTTTCTGGTGTCTACTGTAGAGCATGAAAATATTACATGTCTCTCCTTGATATTCCACATCAAGGATCCTGGAGTAATTAGAAAGGAGAATGCACAACAATTTGGGGTTTATTTTACAAATTAAAAAGTAAGCCTGTTTTCAACATTTCAGAAGAAAAATCAAACAGCTGGATGAAAAAAATAGATTTTGTGGCCAACATAACAGATTTCTTCAAGGTTATTCACATGGATACTGTAAATATTATTTGTGTATTGCTTGTCCTGGGAGAGCTCATATACCTAGAAGATACTTGAAAGAAATGAACAGCCAACCATGTTCCTGGAAGTCTTTTCTTCTCCCCAGGCCAGAGAACATACCTGAAGAAGATATCAAAAATAAATAGTTTGAAAAGCAAGTGATGCATTAGTTGTGCAGTGTACTAAGTTATTAACTAAGACAAATTAAAGAGGTTTATTTAGGAAGAAATAAGTTTAATATTTTTGACATAAGTGTAAGATTCTTGTGACTAGAATGTTTAAATTAACCTTAAATTATTCATAGTCACATGGGATAGACTTGACCTAAGCAGTTTTATAATTAAATCCTTTCGTCAAAGTATGGTCTTCTCAAAAAAAAAAAAAAAAAAAATCCAGTAAAACATCGAAGGCCTTGAAGATAAAGGCTAATTCCAGTAACTGAAGGACTGACTGAGTTCTGAGAGCAATGATTTGGCACATCACTTGGGAGGCAGGAGAAGCAAAGACTTCAGAGTCAGTTCCCAAAGGGAACTTTACACCATTCTTTATTTTTTTTATAAGAACACATAAAAATACTAAGAGCCCTCGTGCTTATGCCAGGATCTTTTTGTCACCCACTTGCCCATCTTCAGATACAATAGGCACAATGTGCCTATCTCCCTCCAAGAGGCATTTATCTGCATTATAAATGCACAGGTGCTATTTTATGTGTGTGTGTATGCTGTCTGGT
The DNA here is from genome assembly GCF_963921805.1 of Phalacrocorax carbo. Taxonomy (NCBI): domain Eukaryota; kingdom Metazoa; phylum Chordata; class Aves; order Suliformes; family Phalacrocoracidae; genus Phalacrocorax; species Phalacrocorax carbo. The sequence continues at coordinate 208,719,123 of NC_087513.1, forward strand.
TAGGAAAAACAAGCTGGTACAAAGTGGTGTCGTATGGTAAAAGGATATCGTTTCAGCGACAGTGAAATTTTAGTGGTTTGCACTGATGCAAAGCTGGCCATTTAGCAAGATCTGGACTGACACACCAATGATGAATTTCTACACTTTTAAAACAAATTCAGTGTCAGACACAAAAAAGGTTTGGCTAGAAGAAGCTTTGCATATGTTAGCAAATTTTAACGTGATCTAGCATTAAATACAGACAAGTTTATTTTGAACTTGGTCTTCCATTCACAAAAAACAAAGCCACATTTACCATTATGTTAGAAAAAATGCTTTTAAACATGTGGAAACTGCAGCACAATATTGTTCATCCTGAGAGCATGTGTCTACCAGTATGACCAAAGATGGCTTCATCACTAAGGAGTGGTGAGGATGGCATGAGAGAAGTAATGGAAGTGGACCATAGTGCGAAAATTGCTGACAATGTCCATATGTTTAGTCTTAATTGCCCCTTACACCAACAGTGAGCAAAATAGCAATGAAGGGAGAGTTGGACTTCAACCCCTTTTGTATTAATTCTTTCCTGGGGGGTCTATTTTTATTATTATTTTGCACATCCTGCTTTAAGCAAACACTACCTCAATGCCATGAGCTGATATCAGGTTGCCCCAATGGAAAAGATATAAAGCTCAGAAATTCTTAAAAACATTTGCCTGTAGCTTTTCTATATGAAGTGATGTCTCCAGTTTTCTAGGTCTGATATTTTGGGATCTCCCAGAACTAGAAGTGTCAGTTCTGCTCTACTTTTGGGAATGTCTTCTTTTCATGGGGGCAAAGCTCCTGTTTCCTCTTTCAGTGCTTGAAAATTGTTGGACTTCAGCCTTATTATTTGGGTCACTGGTGTTTTGAGGGGAGTTACTTTTATGGATGACTTCTTTTCTTCTAATTTTTCATTGCTCACATGCCTTGCATGATAGAAAATTAATGGACAGAATTCAAGTACTCGAAGAGATATGTCAGTTCTGCAACTGTATTTAGCATACAGGTTTCTCAACATGGGTTATCAGGAGAGTAAAGGGGCATATCTTTCCTTCCTTTTGCTAAACATATCCCCATGCCCCATGTAAGTTCCTGCTCCTGGGAGGTATGAAGTAACAGCAGTGAGGTGACAGCATGGTTCAATCACTCCCACTGCAGCTGCTTTCTTCCTTCTTGTGATCTGTATCACTTATGCAGGTTATGAAATTGCTACCAGAAATGGTCAATGCCATCAGGAAAACCTCACAGCTCCTTAATTTTAAAAACTACAGTGGCGATAAAGTCTCAATAGTCTGACCTTTTCCCTAACGTAGGCCATGGGATTTGACCCCTTGATCATCATGCTCAGTAACTTGGGGTTTTGTTACTCCAGTCTTCAAAAAGGGCAAGAAGGAGGACCTGGGGAACTGCAGGCTAGTCAGCCTCACTTCCATCCCTGGAAAGGTGATGGAGCAGTTCATCCTGGAGGTCATCTCCAGGCATGTAGAGGACAAAAGAGTTATCAGAAGTAGTCAACATGGATTCAACAAGGGAAGATCATGCTTGACCAACCTGATAGCCTTCTATGATGGCGTGACTGGCTGGGTTGATGAAGGGAGAGCAGTGGATGTTGTCTGTCTTGACTTCAGTAAGGCATTTGACACTGTCTCCCATAACATCCTCATAGACAAGTTAAGTAAATGTGGGTTGGATGAGTGGACAGTGAGGTGGATAGAGAACCGGCTCAACAACAAAACTCAGAGGGTCGTGTTCAATGGGGCAGAGTCTGGCTGGAGGCCTGTCACTAGTGGTGCTCCCCAGGGCTCTGTGCTGGGTCCAGTCCTGTTCAACAGATTCATCAGTGACCTGGACGAAGGGATAGAGTGTAACCTCAGCAAGTTCGCTGATGACACCAAGCTGGGAGGAGTGGCTGATACACCACAAGGCTGTGCTGCCATCCAGCGAGACCTGGACAGGCTGGAGAGCTGGGCCGAGGGGAACCTCATGAAATTCAGCAAGAGCAAGTGCAAGGTCCTGCACCTGGGGAGGAACTACCCCATGCACCAGTATAGGCTGGGGGCTGAACTACTGGAAAGCGGCTCTGTTGAGAAGGACCTGGGAGTGCTGGGGGACAGCAAGGTGACCCTGAGCCAGCACTGGGCCCTTGTGGCCAAGAAGGCCAACAGTGTCCTGCGGTGCATTAAAAGGAGCGTGGCCAGCAGGTCGAGGGAGGTTATCCTCCCCCTCTACTCTGCCCCAGTGAGGCCACATTTGGAGTTCTGTGTCCAGTTCTGGGCCCCCCAGTTTAAGAAGGATGTGGAACTGCTTGACCAAGTCCAGTAGAGAGCTACCAAGATGATCAGGGAAGTGCAGCATCTCCCTTATGAGGAAAGGCTGAGAGACTTGGGTTTGTTCAGCCTGGAGAAGAGAAGACTGAGGGGGGATTTAATCAATATCTATAAATATCTAAAGGGTGGGTGTCAGGATGATGGGACTGGACTCTTTTCAGTAGTGCCCCATGACAGGCCAAGGGGCAACGGGCACAAGTTGGAACACACGAAGTTCCACCTCAATATGAGAAAAAACCCCTTCCCTGTGCGGGTGCTAGAGCAGGGGCACAGGCTGCCCAGGGAGGCTGTGGGGTCCCTTCCCTGGAGACATTCACACCCCGCCTGGACGCGTTCCTGTGCCCCCTGCTCTGGGTGTGCCTGCTCAAGTGGGGGGTTGGACGAGATGATCTCCAGAGGTCCCTTCCAACCCCCACCATTCTGTGATTCTGTGAATTCTTCTAGTCCTTTCACCCTGATATGTCAAATCAGTTTGAACCTCTAAGGCACTCTGATTAATTGCAGTGGAATTGGGCCAAAGATAATTCTTGTAAATTTGTACTAACTAAAAACCCCAGAGGAACAGTACCTGTCTGATTCCAGAAATATGCCTAGTAGTCTACAATACACTGCAAGAGCATTGCAGTGAACTTCTACAGAACCTTGGTGACCCAAATTCTTCAGGTTTTGGCCAAAGTTTTTGTTAGCTAAATTTATTAATAGACTTATTTATGTGGACGGGACAAAGAAAAGCTAATAACCACCACAACAATCTTCTGGCATGTCACATTTTTAAACTGTCCTTGTATGCATTTAATGTCAGTGTGATCAATATGTTTCTATGTGGAATATCTTGAACTTTGAATACTTTATGTCACCCAGAGAACTCTGAATAGTTAATTTATTAGTATGACATGTAATTAGGTATTTTGCCTTCATTCACAGACAAGAAAATGAGGACAAGAAAGATAAGCAGCCAGTTCCGAGGCCACACAAAGCTTATTTTTAAGGTGTTTGAGAATTTGTAGCAAAACTAACAATAACAACATTAAATGTTCATGTACATAAAGCAGAAGAGAATTGATTGCAGTACTATTGGCAGTTTCTCTATCTCCTCATTTAGTTTAGCTTGAGAGTTAAAAAAAGTTCCTGTGCCATATAAACTTGACATATTTCCAGCAAGTATCTATCCCACTCTTTATTCTGTCAATAAGTTATCTTTGTCCTACCCTCAGGAAAACCGTTTCCCTTCACCAATGGACTAAACTATGAGGAAGAAAAAATCTTCCAAGGAAAAGGATATAGATAAACCTCACTGTTGTCAACAGAGAGCCCATTCTACATTTTAAATTATTCTAATCAAATGTAACTACCTGAATCTGAGCTACTCATCTGGACTGAATTTCAGTTATTGGAGAGAAGCTACTGGAGAGAATTTACTCGTGAATCCTTCTCTTTTACTCTGCACTGGTGAAGCCACACCTGGAGCACTGGGCTCCTCACTACCAGAGAAACATGGACATACTATAGAGATGTGGGACTGTTCAGCCTGGAGAAGAGAAGGCTCAGAGGATCTCATCACTGTATATAAATACCTGCAGGGGTGATACAAACAAAATGGAGCCAGGCTCCTTTCAGTGGTGCCCAGTGCCAGGACCAGAGGCAGTGGGCACAAACTGAGGCACAGGGGGTTCACTCTGAACATCAGGAAACACTTTTTAACTGTGAGGGTGACTGAGCACTGGAACAGGTTGCCCAGGGAGGCTGTGGAGTCTCCGTCCTTGGAGACTTTCAAAAGCCATCTGGACACAGTCATGGGCTACCAGCTGCAGGCGGCCATGCTTGAGCAGGGTGTTGGACCAGATGACCTCCAGAGGTCCCTTTCAACCTCAACCATTCTGTGATTCTGTGATTCTGTGAAGCAGAAAATTTTGGGGTGCAAATTACCTTATCCCAAAGCAAAGCAAATACCTAAAATAGTCCAAATGGAGTACTTATCCCTTTCCATTTATTATTGCTGGAGCTTAAGTTACTCAGCTGAACAATATCTACGTTGTAGAAATCTAAACTTTGGTGAGATGTGTTCAACACTGGATGCTTTATCTTCATTATTCAAGTCTTTTATGTTTCACAGTTGGTGAATTACATCTTTATTTATTGTTTTATGTGTCATCTAAATGTACTGATGTTGACTCATGGCTAAAAAGTTGTGGGATGCTTGCTGCAGTCCTTCCTGCCAGTAGTGAAACAGTGCATATCACATGAAAAGCTTTATACAGCACATGTGATGAATGAGTAAATACAAATGAATGAAACTCCAAATGGAACTGATCTGCCCTAACTTCAGTTGTCCAGGCCTGAGTTAGTCACAGTGTCCTTCCTTAAGAGGAAATGCCACCAGCTCATGAGTGCAGTCATTTCGCCCTAAAATAGGTGTCCAAGATAGTTCAGTTTAATCACGTTCATAAGGTGACAGTTTCTCTCCATTACTACAAAGAAACAACAAGGTGGCCAGCCCAGATTTAGACATCTGAAGCAGGGTGAGATGTAAGAACAGTGATTTTAACCTTGTATTTAACCATGCGTTGCCTCGCCAGAATAAGCCTGAGCAGTCCTTGAATCCAGCCCACCATTTGCTGCCCACCACTATGGCACCATTTTGCATTCAGCTTCACTGAAACATTTTCCTATTTCTTAAAAACATCAGAAGTAAAAACAGCTCTGAATGAGTTGCTGATCAAGTTGCCAAAGACATCTATCACAGAAATGAACTTGCCTATGCATTTTTTCAGCTCTACTGGTAAGTTTACAGTAATTCTATACAAACCATCCTTACAAAGAAGTGGGCTGGACAAATGCTCAAATTTTTAACTGTAAGCTGTGTCACCTATATAATTCTAGGTACTGACAAATAAGAGGAGACAGATTCCTGCAGTATCAGTGGGTCTGTAATCTTTATTATATTTCTTGACAATCTTCTGAAACAGAAAAAAATATTAAGATATAAGTAGCCTTTCCTTCTAACAGTGAACAGTATATTTTCTACAAATGGAAAAAAAAAGTTCGACATTACCAGATATATAAGCAAATACATAACATAGAGTGTTTCTCCCTTTCTAGAAAAATATTACCAAAGATGTAAACCAGATTGATTTAAAATAAAGTACTGAATATTGACTAAAGGAGGCTGTACATATGTTGACTTTGGAATGCAATTACTATGGAAACAACAAACAAAGAGGATATCTCAGAGCCTGCCAAGCTGAATTCATGCCTGGACTGATTTAAAATCTTTTCCTTGGTGAGAACTACAGCTGAAGATTTCCAGACTGAATTGTATAGGAAAAGTCTTCCAGCATGTTATTTTCATTCCTCAACATTTCCCCCCTCTTTTTTGATAACAGGGTATAAACAACACAATTTTTTTTTCTTAAAGGCTAATAATTCTGAATGTCCAAAATTTTGGGATATCTATTTGTTAAAACCTTTTTCGCTTTCAAAAATTGCTAAGTAAAGTGAGCACTGTAAAAGTATGCATCTAAGCATGTCACTCCAGGTTTTTATAATCAAGGGAGAGAAATGGACAATTTTAGTTACAATCTATATGACTTTTTCAGACATCTACCTCATAATGGCCTGAATTGCATGCTATAAGCACCTATTTCTTTCTATTTACTGTAAAGGGAGTCTTCAGCACATTTAAATTTTTACATATAAATATATTGCTAAACATAACCCTATTATCGTGTATTACATCTCATACAGTAGGTACATGTACAGGATAATCTGTACTTCCCAGGTTATTTCCCCATTGACACACAGCCCACTTTAAAAAGAAATGTGAAAGATGAAGAAAAAAATCCTGAGAAACTCAGAAACTAATTAGTATTTTGGTAAATGATGAAAATTTAATCATCCAGAGGGTTTGTTTCTTTTATTGATCAACTTGATGGTGCCTTTCAAGCCTTTTATTAACAATTTTTTTTTCCAGTTACTGGAAATCCATCTTAAATAATGAATTTTGACAGAACTAAATATATGTTACAGAAATCTCAAATTTTAATACAGTCAAAATTATATTGTGAAAGATGGCATTGCGAGAAGGCTTGCAAGATATAGAATATGTCATACTGGTTGTCATAAAAATTGCGTAAATGAAGATAGGTAATTTTCATTAAACACAGTGTAAAAAAAGAAGTCTAGTCATAATTTTGAAAAAAATATGCCTTTTGCAAAAAACCAAAGAGGAATCAGGATTTTGCAGCTGTTACATTTTTCTTGGGAATGTAGGAGATGGAATAATAGCTGTATTGCCACTTTTAAGATCTTGGAATCATTAAATTTTCAGTGTTTGCTTAATATTACTGCACATACTGTATGGGGATAGAGGAGGGGGTTTTGAGTACAGTTAAGATGGAGGAAGGAGAAACAGTCTCATCTGAAAATATAGTGATATGGAGAAGACTAAGGATACTCATTCTTGATCCTACTTTAATAGATAGTAAAACTGCTGTTTTAGGTAATAATAATTATAGTTTTCTTCAGTATAGTTTTCTTCCACTTTTCCCAAAGTGGAAAAATTCACTGTAGATCAAAAGAAAAAGAAAAATAAGATATTATTTTCTCACAAAAAAAATTCCAAACCCTTCATTAAAGTTTCAGTTTACCACATGATTTATCTAAATGTTTTAATATATTTGTTTTATTTTAATTTATTGAAAGTTAGCCTGAAATGCAATTTTAAAATGAAAAATCCCTGTATTTTATTAAAGTTACTCAAAATAAATATTCATCTGTCTTAATTTCCTCTCATGCTTTTAGCTGAATTCAAGCTGAATTTGATTCTGGTTGGAGTGATCAAACCTATATTTATTAATGAGAAAACAGCTTTCTTTTAAATATCTGTTCAAAGATCTGAAGACACACAATCTGGCTTCACAACAAGCACGCACACGCAGAGGAAAACTCATATGTGCAAAATACTTTATAAATTGCTAAATTTCAAATTAAAACAGCTTTATTTTGACATTTTCCTGCAAAGTTTGTTTTTAGATAGTAAAGGCTTTGTGTGGCCTCATGGAAAGCAAAAGGTGAAACTAATTCAAAATAAAATTGTGTCTGACAGATACAATTTCTTTGGGGAGTTAAGATGCATAAATTTACATACCTGCATGCAGGTATATCCATGGAGGTGTCACAGGTGAGATAGGGACTTAGTTCAGGTCTCTGAACGTAGGTGCTTGAGCCATTTCAGATGACTAGGGCTAGAAGATACACCACCAGACAGACTGGCACCTTCTGGACAAGGCAGCTGGAAACCTGGTGAGATAGCCTTAACCTTCTCAAATGGCTCTAGATGCCATTTATCCGAGCAACAGAATAGGGCTGGAGGAATCTACCTGTAGGATTCATCTCTCCAGGTGCCACCAGACACGTCAACTAGAAGAGGGATTCAGCCACTGAAGTGTAGGCACCTAGTGACATTTGAGTCTTGAGGATATCCCAGTAGTGTCCCACCTCAGAATCCAAATAGGTGCAAGTCTCCCTCACCTCCCATGCTGTTTTGCCAGTCCAGTGCAGTCTCAAGCGTCCCATTGCATCCCAGATGTCAGCAGGTATCTATATTTAGACAAGTGCTTCCTGCACTACATCTCCACAGCAGAAGTGGAAGATACTTGGAAACCTGTGTCAACACCTCTGTAGTGATCCCTAAATGAGGGATTCCTGCTCTGAAACAGAATCTTACTGGCTCATGGTCACTTATCTAATTAGTCACAAAACCAAACATTGTTCATAAATAGTGAAAAATAAACTCAGTATTTGAAAGGCATCTAGAAGTATATTGTGATACCTACATAGGTCGAATGTTACGTTACACATACACTGAACTGCAGTTTAGCCACATGAAAGAGTGGTTCAGAGTTTGAAAGCCGTTAAGGAAATGATGCAGCCTGAATTTATTTACCTGTGTGGCTTTGAAGCACCACTGTGAGCAATAAGCATCACTATTTGTGAACTCACATTTCCCTCTGCTTGGCATGTCCTCAATGCTTTTAGCTTGTGCTCCACGGGAGGACTCCCTTGGGCGAGATGAATTTGCACGCAGCTAAGTCCAACAGTGTTATGTGTAAGGCATAGCGCATTTAAACCTGTGCTGTGTCCTCAGAGCCCTACAAAATAGAATTAACACATTGAGAAGCCAGGCTTTTATTCTTATTTTGACAATGTTCTTATTATTTTATCCTGCTAATCTGATTTTCAAAGATTTATACATTTATTTTTCATACATTAATCCCTGAAACTATGCTTGGAAAGCCCATGCTATAAATACCACACGTCTAATGCACATGCCAGTAGCAGACAAAATTTACAAGAAACAGACAAACCTCATAATAAAAATTTCATTATATCACCCTTATCAATCTTCCCAGCTGTTCTGACACTTTAATTACAAAGTGACACTTTCAGTCTTAAAGTATTGTGGCCTATGTAATAGATCATTTCACTTAATACATGTTATGAGTCTGGCTACTGTAGAGGAGTCATTTTACAACCCATCTCCTTTACAAAGGCAGAGAGTCAACACAAGATTAAATATTATAACTATAAAACTCAGTAAGAAATTGGGGCAATCCTGAATTTATTACAACACACATACATGCAAAATGTGTAGGGTCTTCCACATCCTCCCCCTTCCCAGTATCCCATGGAAGCTTCTCTGTGGAATACAGGTATGGGCTGAACAGCCAGGGGGGGCAAGAAACAGGTGGTCAGTTCTGGAGCTATTGTACCCAAAAAGTGACAGTTTCTGAAAGCTGCATGTAAAAGACAGAAGCTCCAGAATAACCCTGCTGAGTAACTTGTAGACAAGGGACTAGGAAGAAAATTTGAGTCAGGAATAAAGAATGTGTGACTTGTTTTCAGTCTAACACAGTCTTAACATAATTACAGTAAGGCAGTTTGAAAACTGCAAAAAAGCAGGTGAGATAGGACAGTTTGATGTAAACAGTGACTTCAGAATGTCAAAATCAAAATGAACAAATACTAGTAATTATAGGAGTAACTGCAGTCCTAGCATGGGACTCCTGGGATTTGCTCTTCACTTAAGCACGTACAGAAATTCACAGTAATGCCAGTGAAGGTAGCAGAGACAGTTTAGCTGTGAACCATTCCTTACATCTATACCTCTTCAAATCTACCTGCAGAGCTCTAGTCACTTGTCCTGTAGCCTTTACATCATTAGAAGTCATTGCTGTCCAAGTGAAAATATAATCTTTGATCTTCACTTTGTGGTGTCTTTCATTACAGACCTAGCACTGACGCAACAGGACTGCCACCAACCATGCTGTACAGCCTCTCTGAAGAGAGTTGTTTGCAAAAATAGATGTTTGGGAGAGAGGTCAAGCTGATCTCCATGGACAGATCCTTCCAAAGTGGTGGCTTAGGTGCCAGAAATGCTCTGCTTTCATATCACTTGATCCTTGTTTTGGCTCCATCTTGCTACATTCCCTCTGCTGATTTCAGCTTTGTCGTTATCATCAGGCTTTAAAGGCATTTGACAAAGTCAGAAATATGAATGTTCCAATTAACATTGATTTGTGTGCATCCTCCTTTGCAAAGATGAAATCGTTTCACAGACGTGTCAGGACGTGGAATTTTTAGATTATTTTTTTAACCTCAGCCTACCAAGCAGTAGTTTATAAGTTGTAAAACATTATCAGGCTGGAATAGAGCTATCCATTATTTTGCTCAAAAACAGAAGCAGTCCTCCCCACATAGGATCATTTCTTTTAGCTATTAATTCTATTAGCATACGTCTTGGTTATAGTGTTAACATTGTGTGACAAAAAGTGGTATCCAGAATTAATGAGCAGCTCAGATCTAGGCAGACATGATTTAAATTTCTCGGTGGCTGATTTTTTCTTTGTTTTTAATTTGTGAAATTTGAAAGGAAAAAGAATATTATGACCTCTAGCCATCAGCTTTACTTTTTGCTTCCCTACGTATTTTCCTTATTGAAAGGTTCATCTTTCTGTTGATGAACCCATAAGGTTCTGCACATAACCTGAAATCAGCTCCATATGGACAGACCATATGTGCACACTGAGTCCCACTAAAGCAGACTGTGGTTAACATTGCTTCTATAGTAACACACATGTGTCCCTAACCATGGACCCTGTTGTGCCAGGCACTGTACAGACAAAAAGAAAAGCTTAACCCTAGTGCTAGCAGGCGGACCATCACAGTACAGATAGGATGAAGGCTACTAACCATAATGGTGGCAGACTAGATTGTTAGGTGGTACATATCAGTATTACTCTGTCAGATTTAATGAAACCATCATATTTCTATGATTCCATTTAATGTGCAGCAATCTGGAAGAGGTCATTCTCATTTCCTTTCTGGGTGTAAATCACAAGTGATCTTTCCTGCTGTCTATGAGGTTGCACATATGTGTGTTAAGATTGGGATGAGACATCGTTTTGCACTTTGGGCTTGTCTACAGAGGGAGGCAACTGTGAAATAAGGGGAGAGCGAACATGTAGGAATCTTGCAGGATCTCATTATTTTTTGAAATTGGAGTTAATCAGCTTTTTGTTGCTATGCAGTAAACATGTCCATGTAGAGAGTGTAAAACATCCATTTCTTATAAATTTATGTCTAATAGTGCTGTGCAGACATTCCCATTTTAGGAAAAACTTGTGTAATGACACCAGAATCAAACAAAATATTTATTTTCCAAAAGCCACATTTTCATGGCAAATATTTACATGTAATGGATGGAAAGAATGATGTTGACCCACAGAACAAAGGTAAAGATGTGCTCATCTGTCTTAAAAATGTTATAGAGGTGGCTTTTCAGGGAGAAGGAAGAAAAGATGGAAACGCAATTATACGTACGTACTCTGTGATCGGCAAAGCTGCACAAGATTTCACCATCAAGCTCCTTCCAAGTAGGTCACAGCTATATTGCAGGCTAGTTATATTGCAAGATGCAAAACCTTAAGAGCTATCATAATACCCCATTAAACCATTTATCTAGGGCTGTGGTGGATTATCTGTTATTTAAAGTCTTTAAATCAAGTTTGTAAGGCTTTCAGGAAGAGATGCTCTTGCTTAATCCAAAGTTACGGGCTTCAGTTACAGAATTCTGGGTGAGAGTCTCTGACCTGTACTATGCAACCAGACAGGTTAGATGATCATAATGGTCCCTTCTGCCCTTAAAATCTATCAATTTATTAAGCAACCTGCTGTAATGCTGTGATGCAGAGGCAATTTACATCAAGATCTGAAGAGCACTTAAATTAATTGTTTCATTAAAATCCATTTGAATGCTTTTACATCTTGATGCATGCTGCTTCTGGGTGCCTCATAGATTTTATTAGATCTTCAGCCCTGAAGAACCTATTATAATTGCCTAGTCTGACTTGTGCGTTTTGCCGGCCGTAACGGAGTGTTCCGGGGGAATTCATGCCGTTAGGAGCCCTGACATCACGTCTAGTGCCCGTGGGTGGTTCCCTGGCTACCACTAGGAGGTGCTTCCCAGCGGCTCCACTCATTACTCTTGTTGGCATCATGAGGAGTGAGTTCAGCACTGTGTGGGAGCGTATTTCAGATCTTTCGTACACCTACAGCCTTATGCCAAAAATAAGATGCAATCATTTGTTTCCTAGGTGATAACTGTAGTGAGCATGCGCGGTCCTTGCTGCCTCTAAAATGGTGAAGTATCTTATCAGCCTTTCTCGTAGTGCTTCTGAGGCAACGTCTCAAACAGCTTTACCGCAGAACAAATGGCTTGTTGATTGTGTACACATGGGGAAAAAACATATTGAGGGTTGCATCTCAGTACTCATTCTGGGCAAAAGTAATTTTATTCTGTTTGTTTGCTTCTGTGGTAAATGAAGGTAAGAGGGAGCAAGAAACATCCGTTCCTAGGTTTCTGAATACTAGAAGACCTTTCAGACCTTCTTTCTTGGTAGTCTATCTGAACCTGTATCTCTATGAAGGTGCAGGAATTCTAGTTCCAACCTTGTTTTCTCATGCAGACATCGAAAGCTTGTCAAAGCAGGTTGTTATCCAAGTGTGACTCCTATCCCTGGAGTATCTGAATGCCAAAAATCTGTCAAGATATGTGCTTCTTACTACTGTCCTTTGCAGGAGACAATAAAGGGTAATATAAAAAGTATAAAGAGAATTTCACTATTCTGATAAATTCTTTTAGTTCATTCTTCTATTTCAAATATTCCAAGTGTCTGCAAGTTTTGAAATTATGCAAAGAGTATCTGAATTATTGAACTGTTGTATTTCATTTATTAACTTGTATTTAATTTTTGTTTACTATTGCTATCTATATAGGCTTTTACTTCAAAACTTTATATTTTATTGAAAGGTTTATAAAAAACATTTTTATTGTCAGAAATTTTTTACTTCTTTCACATCTTTTCCACTGAAGGGCCAATCAGTGATAACTCTTGCTGTGCATGCTACTCCAATTAAGGCAAAAATTCAAGTAAAATTAATAATATTCTTTTATTTTCTGAGTAATCCTAAGGATTGTGGACAAACTGATGGGATTTCAATATACAGACATTTTAATACTTTTAGTCTGGGAAGATTAAGCTTGCTAATTTAATTTATGGATATTTTCATCCTGATTATAATCAAAAGCCTAATTCCAAAGTTTCATGCTCTCTTGTCTAGCAGGCCTCCAGGCATAGATGAAGGTTGGAGCAATCTCTGTTCTATACTAGTAAAGTGATGCGGAATTCCCAATTCCACAAATTGAAGATGTGCTAACTGCTTCTTCCTCTTGATGCCCATGGGGACTGCTATCTGCACTTGCCATATCTGGGGGGGGTGTGTGTGTATGTGTGGGGGTGTGTATGGAGAGGAGTTTCTTTGAAGGTCCATTTGAGTGATTTTCATTTCATACATTCCTTGTAAACTGATTTCAGCACACACACACCCCAAAAAAACCCAAACCACAAATTGGAAGATTGACTGCTCAACTTCTCCCTGACGAAAATCAGAGAATTGACATGAAACTGAGGGAAAGGCGAGCTCTAAAATATGCGGAGCTAACTACTTCTCATCTTGTTTTCCTACTTGAGTCAAAATCCTGATTATTTTAACAGGTTCTGGAGAAGGTCACACAGCAAGATGGCAATCTGCAGATCTTTCGAATAGTAGCAGACCCATAAAACTTAATTTACATGGACAGTTGTGATATTAAAACCCTGGAGGACTGCAGTTTACAGGGCTGCAACAGAGCAAAGTTCTGTGTCTTAGGGGCCATGATTTTTGAAAAGATAACGTGTTTTGTTAAACTACATTTTTACATTGCATCTTGGTATGAACGGAGTTGTAGAAAAAAATAATGAATCTATATCACAGAAGCCCAAAGTGAGGTGAGATGAGCACTACCTGTAATACCTGATAGCATGCTTAGGAGCTATGCTGAATTGTAAGGACAAATCCCTGAATATTTTGATGGGTAAGGTGATTTTAATGATTTTCTTAATGTTATTTTAAAATTCTCTTATCTGTTCCACAAACAATCTTTGAATAATTTGCTTCTGGCTACAGGAATAATTTGCTTTCAGTCAACACAAGCAACAAACTTGTTATCTTTGGAAAGAATCTCTTGAATATGGTCACAAAGAAAATATGACAATATACATTCTCTAAATCTCCTTCAAATTAGCAAATCATTATCTAATTGATCGTACTCTCTGTGTTTGCTTCGCAGTCTTCTTCCACACTTAACTCCTGTTCTTCAAATTAATTTGCATCAGCAAAGCTTTTACACCTTTGGTTTCAAAGACATTAAACTCCATGTAAGCAAAACCATGTTGTTTCATGTGTAAATAAAAGAACAGTCTCAAGAAAGCAGAATTAGTACTGGTATTAATTCCAGTAAACAGCCTAAAAAACTGAAACAGGGAAAATACTAGCATCACCTCAGAAGAGATATGTCTGCTCAAACATGGTCCTAACAAAATAATTGACCACATTATGAGAGTTTTGTTTCTCTCCCTTCATTGTGATTAATAGACCAGTGGACAAAGCAATGTTTTGAGGCCCATTTATATACGAACTTGGACCTGGTGAGTGAGAGCTGTGGGTTATTTTTATTGTACAGCACAAGGTTTTATCTCTGCTTAAAACAATACCTTTCTGCCTTTCTTGAGTAACACATGCATAGATGTTACTGCAGTTTTCGTATTACATATAACCACTGGTCTTCTTCTATGTAATGTCCTCCAGCCACTGGAGAGATTAAGCTGTTTCTCTCTCTTAGGTCTGGCCTTTTGTTTCACGTTGTTTTCATTTATGCTTTATATTCAGTGGGTACTGGCTTAGGACCAATCGAGAAACCATCCACTTATATAGGAATAAGTATTTTTCTGTCATAGTGTCGGCTTTGGATATTATATGGTTTTAACCAGACCTGTGTTCCTCTCACTCCAGCTTCACATCAGATAAGTAGGCAATGGGAGATTTTGACTTCTTTCTAAATTTCTTTTTTTTTTTTTTTTTTAAACAAGAAACCACCACCTTTAAGAAAAGTGTGTAAAACAGGGAGTGCAAAATTCTTCTACACAAAGGCCATTTACTTCATACAACTACATATGGCCTCATACCAGGGTCCAGTAATTTTGGTAAACTAGCCACTAAGTGCAAAAAATATGTAATTCCAGATTGACAATTATCTCTGCTTTCAAATGATAGAGCACTGTAAATGTAAATCATGAGCATCTTTATTCATTTGGTATGTTCAGTCTTTTCTTTTCCGGTTCCCTCCTCAGCATGCTGTCATTAGCCTGAAGCAAGCATTTGGTCTTCTCTAGGGATCTACTAGAAACATGGAGAAGTTACTGCAGTTTTTTAATATCAGGGTAGTAGTTCTGTACTGGTATTCTTAGCTGGGAAAAAAGAGACTGATTTTTTTTCTACCAAAACACAGGTTGAGCAAAAAGGGTTTCACTGTTCCCTTACTCATTCTTTATCCTTTTTTACTTCGACTGCCCTCAGAGATGATCCAAGTGCTCATCCATCAGGCCTTCTTCAGAGACAGAATTCTAACCAAATATTTTCTTCATATATTTCTTTTTTTCATCCTATTTGAGTCTGAAATTGTCTCTTGGAACTTCTTGGGGCCACAGTGGGTTTTTTCACATGGATTCTTTAGGTTAGAATTCATATTGGGAATCTCAGTGGGGCCGCGCTCCGATAAGCGTTTCTGTCAGCTCAACGCTGTGGGAGTAGCTGCATTAGAAATACATACAATAGGGTAGGCTTGACAAATGAATAGTGCAGAGTGTTCTTGAGCACACCATGTCTCTGAGCTGCTTTAATGCACAGCCTAATGTTTAAACACAAAAAAACTGGAGAAGTGAACATTTAAATTTCATATTCAGCTAGTAGCCCATACTTGGGGAAAAATACACACTCCCCAAAACGAAATTTCCCCCTGAGTCTTGACAATTACTTAAATGGACCTTTTTTTGAATGCTGTTTTTCCTGTTCGATGAAAACAATGTCATGTGTCCATCCCACTTAACTGTAAGAATTCATAATGTAGGTATCTGCTCCTCAACTAGTTAGTCACTCTCATGTAAACTGGTCAGTTTCAAGATACATTCACTTGAAGCCTTCTTAGGGATGACCCCTAACTGCATCACCCAGTTACCAGTTCCTCTCCATTGGTTATGAAGGGAGTATAGGTGACTGGAGGTGGATATCACATTACAGTACTCTATGTATGATGAGGAGAATCCCACTGTGTACCCACTCACAATACCTAAGATTTTCATGCTAGCACATTACTGGAAATAATTTTGATCCATCAGCAATGAGATTATTCAGCCAGCACACTACGATGGCACAATTCTTCTGACCTTCAATGGAGAAACCAGAAGAGATGTTTGGGGAAGCCTGAAGTATAAATGAAATATGACTGTTCAGCTGGGGTTTTTTTTGTCTTAATAGGGCAGTCCTAGACATCAATGTCATATATTATCCAACAACCAAGCTGTTTTTCTTTTAGTTCTATTTTCTTTTAGTGGGCATTGGTAGTCAAAGAAAAAAATCTATCTTATTATATAAGGAAAGACTGGCTATTGTGAGAGACATACAGTTTGACAGAGCAAGCTTTCTGGGTGTAGGTATATATAGATTTACCTAAAGGAAAAAGAAAGCAATATGCAAGTGAAGGGAAATGCCTTTAATATTTAACTATAGTTCAAGGTAAATTATCTACTCATTTTTTTCATCAACCTCTTCCATATCTAGAATGAAAACAGCCTATTTCACAAACTCAAGTGCTTGCTCACTATTTGAAGTCATGCCAATAAATAACTTGAGGTGCACCTGCTTCTTCAACAACTTAAGTCAAAAAGTTAATTTAACAGAAACTGTAAAATTCTGAACAATCTCCATTCTCATTGTTGGGTCTCAAAAAAAGTAGTAATCTTTAAAATACAAAGGCTTTTGTGTCCACTCAGTGTTCCTATGGTAACTACAGTAATTGTTTACCTAGGAAAGCAATATTGGGGATTTATAGTTTACAGCTATGTACCAAATATAACACCTTTTGGTTACTGCTGGCCTTAGATCACTTTTTCTCTCTTTTTGATGTCCTACAGGAAGAGGAGGGACTGAAATTATTCTGTCTCCATGACTCTTGCCACTTTTACAGGTGCCCCTTCCCAGCTGACATTTTGCACAGGAAGACCTACAGGCAAGGAGACAGAGCTGGCTCCAAGTCACCTTCTGTGGTAGGCTAACTGCCAACCAGCCACGTGCTGAACCGAATCTGTCTTACTGCTGGAGCAAGGTTGTTCTGTGTTACGTATTTCCCAGCCTTTTGCCAACCTCCTTTGTTCATGGAGGGAATGGGAATCAGATCACAGTGTCAGCAGGAGGAATTAGATGGCCAAGAATAGCTAGAAATAACAGTGTTTCAGCTGAAATGCACCAGAAGAGTGACTGGTGTGTAGCATTGCAGTTTTTGCCACTTTCATTTGGAGGACAGAGTTTTGTTCAGGTGAAATTCATCATATTTATACTCTATTCTGTTTGTTTCTATGCAGGCTAATCCTGAGTGTGGCTCTCCAACCAAAAGGCACTTCTCCACAATGGGAATGAAATGGATTTGTAAGACTATTCTGTATCTCTGATATTAATACTTCTCATTGGAGCAAAGTCTGGATCCTGGAATGAGTAAAGTTCCCATGGGACAATCTGCTTCAGACCCAGCAATTCCTCTGCCTTGTATTCATATGAATCAATCATAGTGGCACAGATCTGATCTCACTTCTGGTAGGTCTGGGGACTTCACAAGATAAAGAATCCCATCCTCATCTCCTTCTTGCTGTTCAGCAGAAGATGCCAGCCTGGGGTGCAGATGTGAGCAGGGACAAGTTCATATCCCAAAACGAGCATACCAGTCGAGTTTCACCCAGTCAATACTCACTGCAATACTCTCACGGCAGAGAGAAGATAGCATATCACATGGCAGCATAATTGGAGGTTTCATTCTTTCAGCCTTCGTTAGAAGCACTCCCCCACTCAGATTGGAACTCACCGAGTAGAAATAGGAGCACCAGCATCAGATTTTGAATGACATGAGAGATCTAAATCACTTTCCCAGCACAGAAAAAAACAGTCTGAGAGAGATATGGAGTTTCCTGAGAAGCTTAGTGCCATTGAAGGCTTGGGGTTTGGTTTTTTTTTTGTGTAGACCCAAGTGCATTTCTATGAATTTCAGTAGGGAGGCCTGTCTATACCCTGAGCTCTCCTTTCAATGTGTGCACACTGACTGCATTTAACTAAGATCCTCACACATCAGGATTGAGTCTCTTGCTGAGTGTGCTGGAATTCTTTGGCGGAAAACAGTGATGAGAATTGCTTAGGAGAAGGTAGCTGGACATAAAATGCATACATACTTAAAGATATTGGAAATAACAGGGGAAGCAAGAAAAAAATAACATAAATGTAATTCTTTTTTATTAATTTTACAAAATTGAAATGCTTATAACAATTGAAATAACATCATTGTGACCTTGAATAATAGGAATAATACCTTTATTCATAAAGGTAAAATGTAAGTAAAATTTCCTCAGTTGGAGCTATGACCCTGAATACCCCTACTATTATGCATCAGAGTTGTAATGCTGCAAAAGTTCTACTTACCCATTTTGGCGAGTACAGCCGCTTTAGACATGAAGCTGACTCTGTGGAAAGAGTAAAGAAGGAATTACAGGGAGGACATCTAGAACAATTCCTTAGAGTAAATTCAACCACTTTGTGTTATTTTTTTATTCAGATGCCCTGCAAGCTGGTGTCATCCTCCTAAAATAATCTTTTGTGGGCAAATCTTAGAGCATCTGTACTCTACAGTCTTTTAACTGCATCTAATTCACCCCATTACTCACATAAATCTCCATAGATATATGTGACTTTGTGTTCCCCTTTTATACTCTTCTTGCAAACGTCATCCTCAGAGCTCTGTATTCTGTCTTCCTCTCTCATGTCCTGTTTTCCAGTGGTGAGCACTAGAGCCAGACTAAACAAGAGCTTACAGACACCCCCAGTCGTAGATTCTAAATCTAAGGGAAGAATCCTTACCCAAGGACTGCATAATGTTGAGGGGTTTCACAGTTAGGTTCACTTTGGGATTTCTGAGCTTTCACAGCTACTAAGAGCTGGATTGGTTTCTTGCACAAAACCAGAACAGTCTTGGAATTGTTGGGCATTTCAGTGTCTCCTTTACACCTGTGCACCAAAAAGAGTCAAAAATCAGTCATAGATTCTTTAAAAGCACACTGGTGTAATATAGATACCCCTGAGGAACAGGAACACTTTGGAATCTATGAAGAGAAGTGGCACATCTTAATGCCTCTTTCTTTGTCATCCTAAACAAAATGTTTAAGATAGCTCAAATGAATTGCACCCTACAAAAAACAGTCTCCCTGCATTCACTCTGAAGAGAACGTGAAGTTTATATATAAATCTCTACAAAATAGGCATGTAAGAAAGCAGGCACCTGGCTCATCCTAGCCAATAAAATACCACCTCCTTGTCCACAGTTTGCCTTTGATTGTGCTGCCTGTGTCCCACAGGGTTTATTCATTCTGGAACTGAGAATCCAAACTGATATTCCTTTAGCCTTGTTATTTTCAGTCTTAAAGTGGTGGAGTGGTTACCATGCTCTTTGGAGATATTGATTATACCTGCAGGCTTATTCATACTTTTTTTACCCCTGCAATTTTCTGTATGTAGGAGCTCCTCCGAGTGCAGAGATTCAGAGCATGTTCAGCCTTGCCCAATGTGTTAGCGTGTGTAGGTGCTACTGCCACAGAAGTAATGGGAGTTACCAGTAGTGGCCTTATAACATGTAGTCATTGTGTGTCCTTATTCAGGTACTGGTTTATTTATTTTTTACTGATCCTGTTGCAAACAGGTACAGGAAGCTTTCATTTTATTGACTTTAAAAATAGTGTCACAATAGGAGGGGAAACTTCCTAGTAGGGGAAAACTACTGTTAGTGGAGAAGACAGTGACTAATTTTATGGGTTCTATAAAATGGTTGGAAATGATGGAAAGGGAGGAAGGGAGAAAGGGGGAGGAAGAAAGCAAAGGAAAAGAGTCTTTTATATATATGTATTTATTGGGACCCTCTTTAAAAGGTCCATGAGAGGCATTAGGAATCTAAGTGCCATGGCCACCCCCATCCATTCTGTTCGCTTCTCTTAATCTTTGATTCAGCTGCTCCAAACATCTGGCACAGTGAACTCTGACTCTGGGCTCTGATTCACAGGGAGTCCTTGGGAATGTGTGTGTAAAAGCTGCTTTGCATCCAGGATGGCTGCATCCACACCACCCAGTGTGTCCTGCTTGTGTGGGGATCACCTCCCTCTGCTGTGAGCACTCACCAACCTGCCAGCCAGCTGGGTGTCTCCATTGCCAACGAGAGGTGGCCACTTTCTGACTCCCTCATCACACACACAGTCCCTGGGGAAGAAGAGAACTTCTGTGACAGCCCAGAAAAGCAACGGCACTTCCCCTCTCCCCAGAGCCCTCGACATTGCTTCCTTCCAGGGACCCTGTGCACAGTAATACTGCTTTGCCTTCGGTCTCACCTTTCCCTTCAACAGACACATCCCTCCACTCTTTTTTCTGATCTGTGCTTTCGCTACAGATATCAATCCCCTCTTTTCCTCCAGCCTCCTGGCCTTCTAGTAATTTCACAGCACATGGTTAGTGGGAAAGACAATGTCTGAGGGGAGTGTGGGTCTGGAGAAAAAGAGGAAGGATGCACCTTACCCATCACCCCACCAGGGCAGCGGCAGGAATGGGGAAGCCCCTTGGGAACTAGTGGGCTTTCCCATCTCATGTAACCTACCTCCACCCCTTCAAGCATCAGCACAGAGGCCCTTGGAGATAACTAGAGGGAATGAACCATTAGAGGCACATGCACACAGAGCAGAGCGTCCTCTGCTTTAAGAACTGACCTCTGCCAGGGCTTCAGTGATGGGAGGAGCCGGAAGATCTGGGGAAGGATGTGAAGCTGGTGCTGGCTGATGGGCTCCCAGCCTGTCCCAGGCTGGGGTTGAAGGAGCATGTGAAAGAGAAAGAGGCCGAGCTCCACACCTGGTAAGGACATATGAGGTCCCTATCCTTCACCCTTTGGGATGAAAAGAGCAGTCAGGATGGTAATCTGGTGAAGAGAGACAGCAGTAAAGGGATTAGAGGGTATTAGGAATCTGGATAGAGACATAGCAAGACTGTTGTCTTCCTCTTGTTCCCCAACAACTTTATCAAAGTTACCTCAGATGGGCAGGGGTGCTGGGGAGGACATGACACAGGATGTGGCAGTGCAGCCATGCTGGGGGAGCTACATCAAGCAGCAGCCAGGATTTGGGTCATTCAGTAGTCGTTTTCATAAAATAAAAAAAAAAAAAGATAATATTTTAAGCTGCAACCCAAACGGGGGGGAATAAGGCAGGGAGTGCCAAGCTGTGGACCAGAGGCAGAGAATGGTTGTTAATTCTCAAATACGGATGTACGAGCTAATCCTTCCCTGCAAATACAGCCTGGTAAATGGTTGGACCCAGCAGCCTTTTAAATGCCAGATCAGCTCTTACTTAAATGGCATTTTGCTTTATTATTTATTTATTTTATTTTACTTTATTTATTTACTAAGAATAGCTTTGAAGAAAGAGATGTTCTCTGTCTGGCATTGCGGTGCAATGGTTCCTCGTTGTTTGTTGTTGCTGTTGCAGTAGGAGTGCGGGGAGATGTTGAGTTTGCCAGGGCCCAGGCTACCTGGGACCCCTCCCACCCGCATACCCACACCCACACCCACACCCCACGCTCCGGGCCGTCGTGCCGGCCCTGTGCCGGGGGTCCCTGCTCACCTCGGGCGGAGGAGCGGTGCGGTGCAGCCGGCGGGAGTGGAGCGGGACGGCTGGGTGTGAATAAGAGTGGCAGCCTGGGTGTGTAGGGCTGAGCCGTGAGAGGGGAGGAGGAGAGAGGGAGGGGGAAGCTCTGGGAGGATTCAGGGATGCCGCAGGAGCAGGTAAAGGCTCGGCTGGCTTCGGGAGGGAAGTGTTAACAGAGGAAAGGTGTAGGTGTGGGGAGCAGGTAGTTAGCAGGGCAAAAAGGTGTTGTGGGGTCTGTGGGAGGGCGGGGAAGCAGAAGGGTACGGAGCTTGTGGACAGAAAAGGTAGGCAAATAAGCCGCCTGCCCGTGGTTCTGCAGAAACGGGCCAGGGTTTCTGGGTGTGGAGCCAGGGGTCTGGCGGGGAACTGCAGCGCCTGGGGTCCAGGGAGCCCGGCGGGGCAGAGGGGAGGGAGCCCGGCAGGAAGCGGAGCGGCTGCAGGCGGCACCTGCCGTGGGGAGGCGGGGGCAGCCCGCGGGGGAGAGGAGCAGGGGAGCACACCCAGCCGGCGGGGCTGGCACCTCGGGCTGCCCTGGGCTGGGGCGTCGCTCCTCGTCCCGCCGTGCCCGGTGCTGTCGCCCCGAAGCCAAGGGTTGGAGAGGGCAACCTGTCTTTCCAATGATAAACAATCCCTCCTTTCTGCTTGCCATCGCGGGATGTGTGTAGGTGTGTGTAGGGGGTGGTCGCTACTCTCGCATCCCTCTCTCTCCCCTTGCCAGGGAGCAGCAGGCAGAGCCCAGATCTGGCAGGCTGCTTGGTTTCCTAGAGGGATCTATGCCACTTGGTGGCACTAAAAAGTTGCGCTGAAGCCCGGCGCTCCCCCGGTGCAAAGGGCCCCCCCGGCCCCACAAGGCGGCCCCGCAGGAGCGGAGTGGGGCGCCCGGGCCGCGGCCCCCGGGGGCACCGGAGAACTTCGGCGGGGCTGGTCCGCAAAAGGCTGCCGGGACCGCAAGGGTAAACTCTTCCCCGCGACTCCGTTTTAAAGAGACCCTCCGAAGCAGATCTCACTTTTTTTTTTTCTTTTCCCCTTCCGAGGATGCTGTTCTGAACCGAGCGCCGCTTTCTTACTTGCCGGAGAAGGCTAGTGCGGGAGGGAGGTGTCGGTTTAATAGGGAGACTTTGCAACCTTCAGGGCATCTGGAGAGCTTTCCTCGCAGGGCAGAATGCAGGGTTAGCCCCTTATAAATGCAGAGAGGCTGCTACCGTGCATGTGTGAGGAGGGGCGGAGGTGTTTAAGGAGGTGGGCCAAGCTGCAGCAAGTATTTAGGAAGACCAAGGCTGTGGTAGCAGAGAGCAAAGACCCATCTGTTGTTTCATTGTTTGTTTATTCCTCCTTCTCACGCCTCCCCCCCCTTAAATCCAGGGACCATTCACGCCTCTTGCAAATGAGACTTGGGCGATGCTGAGCGAACAGCGTGTTGCATGGCGTGTGTGTATGTGCATGCGTTCGCGGGGGCAGGATACTCGGTCCTCAGCATTTGCCTGTGATCAGAAGAAAACAGGATGTGCCCATAGCTGGAGGAGTGACAATGCTAGCCGAGTGGGGCTCACCTGCTGGTGATCTTTGCAGAGGCATTTGAGGATTATTCAGCTCCAGAAGGTCTGTGCGAGGAATGCTATCTCTGCCGTGGCTGAAAATAGGAGGTGCCTACCCCTACTCGTCTTGATTATTGCCACCGAAAAGACTTCTTTGCTGCCACTGTAGGAAGAAGCAATTGCTGCCACTGACAAGGTAATGCTGCAGGGTGGGAGAGGGGATTTATGTGCCCTGGGTTGCAGACAGAAACCCTGTGGATGCAGGAGGAACCCTTTCCCCTCCCTCCCTCCCTCCTGCTTTTGCTCTGTGCCCTGGTTGCCAGAGGACAAGCACGGCTCCTGGGGGGCCAGCAAGCCAACCGGTAGGGTGCACCTCCAGGGGCTGCTGGGGCATCAGTGGGTCGGGGCACCGGAGAGCAGCAGGAACAGGCACTGACCCCTCCCCAGGAGCACAATATGTGTGGGGCTGAGGGGCACCGGGGTACTGCAATATCTGGGCTCGGTGGCATGCATGATATAGCCCTTCTGTTTATCAGTGGGGATTTGTCTTGCTAGGAAGGGAGAAGGCAAAGGGGGATGTATTTGTTCTGCAGAGACAGACAGGCTTAGCTCAGCCATAGACTTTTCTGTGTGACCTTGGGACAAATCACTTTGGCTGTGCTCGGCGAGTCCCGTCTGTTCCTTATTTAATAATCGGAACTAATGTCTCCGTGTACAAAAATGATTCTTTAACGGTTGAGAGGGACAGCGATACCACTAACCGAGCAGGGAGACAGAGACCTAAGAACCAGTGTGCATGTACACATACACGTCTGTATGCACAGCCAGCTAGGTGTAGCAGCGCAGGTATCTATGCTGGGAGTTAACCTTGTCCAATAGTTTCCTCTAAGACCCAGCTCTATTTGTAAAAAATATGGTCGTGCACGGCAAATGTGATCACCATGGCAGTTTTTACTACTGGTTGATTTTTAGATTTTTTTTTCCCTTCCCTAAACCTGCCCGGGAGGTGATCGCTGGCGTTGGGCGCTGCTCAGCACCAGGGACAGCGCCCGCTCCGCCCCGCCGCTGCCCCCCGCCGCCCGCTCCCGCACCCCGCTACCCCCCGCTGCCCCCCGCTGCCCCCCGCCGCCCGCTCCCGCACCCCGCTACCCCCCGCTGCCCCCCGCCGCCCGCTCCCGCACCCCGCTGCCCCCCGCTGCCCCCCGCTGCCCCCCGCCGCCCGCTCCCGCTCCCCGCTACCCCCCGCTGCCCCCCGCCGCCCGCTCCCGCACCCCGCTGTCCCCCGCTGTCCCCCGCTGCCCCCCGCCGCCCGCTCCCGCACCCCGCTGCCCCCCGCTGCCCCCCGCTGCCCCCCGCCGCCCGCTCCCGCACCCCGCTGTCCCCCGCTGCCCCCCGCCGCCCGCTCCCGCTCCCCGCTGCCCCCCGCTGCCCCCGCTCCGCCCCGCTCCCGCACCCCGCTGCCCCCCGCTGCCCCCCGCTGCCCCCGCTGCCCCCCGCCGCCCGCTCCCGCACCCCGCTGCCCCCGCTGCGCCCCGCTCCCGCACCCCGCTGCCCCTCGCTGCCCCCGCTGCCCCCCGCCGCCCACTCCCGCACCCCGCTGCCCCCCGCTGCCCCCCGCTGCCCCCCGCTGCCCCCGCTGCGCCCCGCCGCCCGCTCCCGCACCCCGCTGCCCCCCGCTGCCCCCACCGCCCGCTCCCGCACCCCGCTGCCCCCCGCCGTCCGTTCCCGCACCCCGCTGCCCCCGCTGCCCCCGCTGCCCGCTCCCGCACACCGCTGCCTCCGCTGCCCCCCGCCGCCCGCTCCCTCTCCCCGCTGTCCCCCGCTGCCCCCCGCCGCCCGCTCCCGCTCCCCGCTGTGCCCGCTGCCCCCCGCTGCCCGCTCCCGCTCCCCGCTGTCCCCCGCTGCCCCCCGCCGCCCGCTCCCGCTCCCCGCTGTCCCCCGCTGCCCCCCGCCGCCCGCTCCCGCACCCCGCTGCCCCCCGCCGCCCGCTCCCGCACCCCGCTGTGCCCGCTGCCCCCTGCCTGCCCCGCCTGCCCCTCCACCTCCCCGCCACTGCCCGCCGCCCGCTGCCCGCCGCCCGCAGCGTGCCCCGCTGTCCGCTGCCCACTACCCGCTGCCTGCCCCGCTGGCTGCCCCCCGCTGCCTGCAGCCGGCAGGCAGCGCTGTCCCGCACTCCGGGGCTTCGCCGCCTCGACAGCCCCACTTCCCTTCGACCTCCTCCCCGAGAAGGGCTTTCTGATGGCAGTGGGGGTAACTGGGTGCAGGGGAGGCCGGAGGTTTCTTTCTTCTGGTCTTGAAGACAAATCTGGGGACCATCTCAAAAGCAGAGTGGCAGAGGACCGTCTTGAAAATACACCACTGTAAACAACATTGAAAGGAGGTGTATAGAGGAGTTAACTGCCAGGCTCTTTTAATTCTCTATGACTTTTTTTTATTACTCTATTCCTAAACATTCATATCACATAGTAATATTTTGCACATTCTCAAATACTTTACCTACATGCTAATATTTATGCTACGTGACCACAAATGCGGGAGTTAATCATTATTTCAAATGGTCATAGAGTATTTTTGTGGTCTTCATATAAGTTCTGTGTCATTTTATTTGCCAACATATTTATAGCTTTTTTGGTATAGTGGTAGTACTGGAATGCCACTGAAACACCTACTATTGTGACTTGCTAGAAAATGTTTTTTTGGAATTGCTATTGCTTTTTCTTGATCACTTTCTCAAGATGATACAGTTTTGTTACTTAATAAAATGTCTAGGATTACAGCTGAAATCACACCAGAGCTATTAGTTCCTGCATCATACAGTATGACAGGTTTTTGTTAACAGCAGCAATAAGTAGTATATTTAGCAGAATTGCAGAGATCATTGCAAGTTTTGCTGGGAAGTGAAGCACCAACATATTAAAATCAAAATTGTTTCATCAAACAGAAAGTGTGTGAGTGTGGGCATAACATGGGGAAGAACTTCCTGGGACTGCTAAGGATCCTGCTGATGATTTTAGCATTCTATGTTTATTATCTACGAAGGCATGAGATCAGCACACTAGTCTGCTATTTTCAGTGGCTGATCTGGCTAAATGGTTAAAATTCTTCCATGCTGCTTAGTTTCCTCCTATTTCTAAGTGGAATTGCAGAAAGCTGCTTCATAGTCTCTCCTGTTTTATAAGGCTGTTTCCTTTGTCAAAGGGCTCCATCCAAAGCCCACTGGAATTCGGAGACTATAATGCAATGATTAATGGTTGTTTGATCTTTTTAGGGTTTTTTATTTGTTTTATTTTATTGTGAACGGAACATTTAAATGTAGTAGAAGTCTCAGAACACTGTGCTCATATTCATGTTTTTCAACTAAAGACCGTTTGAGTGCATCAGGTTTTGTGTGATCAAACTGTGAGGAGTGGGTGTGCAAGACCTGCAAACCGTGCCTCTCTGTAGCATTGGGAGCTACACTGTTTTAGCTATTGTTTTTCTAAGGCAGTTCCATCTTTTGCTCTCTGAAGTCCTCCACTGGGCAATAAGCAGCAGGACTGACTCTGGACCAGTAATTCAGTGGCTGCTTGCTAAGGTTTTGTCTTCTCTGATGATGAAACCTGGGTTAGTTTCTTGGGATATACTGATTTGATCCATATCTGTATCAACATACTTTATCTCATTTCTGATGGCACTGAATTAATTGCAGTCTATACTGTAGATGAATGCCTGGAAAGCATTTCATCAGCAGGTACCTGGCTGTAGGCTATACAGATATAGCATGTAAGTAAAATTTGTCACTACAAATCAAAGGATTTTGGGGCCTAAGTTTTCTTGATTTCTCTGATCTGGGAAATAAAGAGATGTTAAATTTTTTATAAGTCTTTACAGATACGTGACCAATAGCATTCTTCATGTGCTTCCTAAGTGCTTTCCTGGATTGGACCATAACTTCTCACTCCATCACAGCACCGTTCTGTGGTTCAGTAATCAGGCATTTTATGTTTATTATTTAAATATGCCTGAAAATTTAGACACTATGAATGAACAGGCTGTAGACTTACAAAATTGTAATAAAGAAGAAACGTGAACGAAAGTGTTGCTCTTTCTCTCTTTTTAAAATTTTTTCCTTGATTCAAAATAGGCTGAATCAAAAAGTTCCCTTCGCTGAGTTTGTGTTTTACCTATGAGAAGCCACATAGCCAAGAGAATTCAGATAGCAAGAAAAAGACAGTCCCTTCATTCTGGGGTCACTAGTGGGCGCTGCTATAATAATGTAAGCCACAGGGGGAAAGGGTTTCAGTCTTAAGGTTTAAACACAGTTACACCTGCGTAGTAGAAGCCCTTAAGAAAAGTCAGACGTGCCCAATGTATAAATTCTCAGCCATGTACACAGCGGAAAATCAGCGCTTTGTGAACTGCTGTTCATAGTTTGGGGTTTGATCGAGAGTTAATTAATGCTTTTAGATATTAGGGCTCTTTTTGTTTCTTTTGGTCTGTACAGACTGTAACTGTAGACGGACTTGCATGTGAGGTTGAAATAAATAATTTTAGGAATTGTTTGATGTTTCATGGAATATTACAGATGCTCGTTTTCTACTCAGTTAAACCTCAACATGAAGTATCTGGAACTCTGTCCTAAAGGAACAGCTGGGAATTTCTCCTGACAGAGAGTGGCATAAAGTTTTTATTGCCAGAGAGAACAGAGGTTATAGGCACTTGTCGAGTGCTTCATCAGGTCTGTGTCTTCAGTCTTCTGGGTTGCCCTCAAATTTTTGTCTAGGGCAAGACTGAGCAAAGGACAAATAGGCAGAACTATCTGCCTTACTGCTTCTGCAGTTGTTCTAAGCTTGAAGCTAATGGACAAGAAGAGTGAGACCCAAGTGTTTGTCATCTATTCTTAAAGCATGTGACTTCAGGATTAATTTATAGTTAGATCCATAGCTGAAATAAGCTAGGAACCTTGATACACCAGTAATTAAGTGCCTGATTCCATTTTGCCTATGTTGCAGTAAATTAAGAATAACTCCCTTGATGCTGAAGAAATTGAACAGTGTGAAAAGTAAATTTGACCCTAAGTGCTGTGCATGTTGATTTGCTTGTCCACCAATGAAAACAAGTAAATGCAGATAAATTATTAATTGGGAAACAATTCCCATTACTTTATGCATGCATTCAGGAGTTCACTCTCTTTCATGCTGCTGATGCCTCTGGTCTCAGTCTGAAGGCTATAGCAGGTCAAACTCCCTTTAGGGTTATCCCTAAAAATTTAAATGGGAGCTGTATTTAAGCTTATGAAATTCTGCTTGATTTTATTTTAGTACTCATCCTGATTTTAATAATAGGCTTCCTGTAGTAGGAAAGAATGGTAATCAAAATGTGGAGTGACTTGTATGTGATTCCTCTGGGACAGGAGAGCAATAAAATTGTATATTTGAACAGTTCCCTTGGCCATCTTCTCTTCAGGAAGATGTTCTGCAGAAAATGTAATTAGTGTGCTTAGCCTACCAGCTCTCTGCTCAGGTATTTTGGTTTAAAATGGGATGTGTGACCTGATTATTCTCATGGCATTTTTGCATGGCATAACCAGCTGTATCCAGTGGAAGAATGATAAGCAATAAGCACAAACTGAAATACTGGAAATTCTGTTTAAACATAAAAAAGAACCCTTTTTAATGTGATTGTGGTCGAACACTGGAACAGTTTGCCCAGAAAGGTTGTGGAGTCTCCGTCCTCAGAGATATTAAAAACCTGACTACATGAAGCTGAGAAATCTGCTTTAGTTGAACTTGCTTTAAGTGGGGTGGATGGACCAGACAATTTCCCAAGGTGCCTTACCACCTGTGATTTTTAGATTTATGAGAGAAAGAGTAAACCCATAGAACCAGGTCTCCATTACACAAATACAGATCCACTGAAATTTAGCAGGCTCACTTAGCCATGTCAATATAAATTCCTGGTTGTTTCACTGCATCATGAAAGCCCACAGAAAGCATTGACTTCAGACGCTTTCAGTATGAGTCCTAAGCCTAATACTCCAAAATATAAGCAGTTTTCTAGGTGTAATTAGTGACAGCTCTGTAAGTCCCAAGTAAATTGATTTTCACTTCAGTACGGTGGAGTATGTGAAGAAAGTTCATTAATTCTGGAGCAACTGCAGTCTGCATCTGCATCTTCCCCTTCTTTTCCCCTGGATGCCATGGAGCGGAAGGATTTGATTGCTTTCAGGACTTGCTTTTGGGCCATAGGAACCTCATAGCTATGAGATCTGCTATTATTATAGAACCAGAAATATAAAGGAGACCTTAAGCTTTGCTTCATTCTTTACCCTGCAATTTTATACTGATAGATACAACTGTAGACAGAAAAAAGGAAACAGCTGTTCCTTGGAGTGAAGAAGATCAAAATGGCCTTGCTGCCTTCTCTTTCTTGTATATCCTGTACGGAAATGATTTCATCCATAAACATAAGACCAAAAACAGTATTACTAAACTTGACCAAAAACCTGGGTGGTGTGTGTTGTAGAATAAAAATGGTGGATGCGGATTGGATTATTTTTGTGTGTGTCACAAGCTCATCCCAGTCCTCTGAACTCTCTCGATTTGTACATACGCAGCTGCACAGGCAGCTAGGTTATAAAAGGCATCTAATTGTATATCCAGTTACAGTCTGAGGCAGAGCTGGCATTTGTCTAGATATAGTTGTGCTCTGTACACATAGCCTCATTTTGAGAAGCTCAGAAAAATGAGCATCCATGGTTTTAAATAACAGAGTATCATTTCTGTTCAAATGCTAATAAATTAGTAAATCATTACAGATTTTTTAAAGTGATAATATATTAAATTAATTGGAGGTATAGGAATTTAATAGCTGTGATATTGTACAAATATATCCCCTGTCATTCATCCTTTGGACTGTTTGCAAATTATAGAGTACCATCTTCAGAGTCACAGAACAAACAATTGCAAGACATAAACAGTAGTGCTATTCTTTAATTAGAGACTAATTAACCTGAATTGAACTGCTGTTATTCCTTAGTGGCAAAGGGTTGCAGTATTGATAAGCTAACTCTTCACAGACTACAAAAAAATATTTCTTGAAGTGTTCTATAGTTGTCTGAACCTTATTTTATTATTAACACTTTCTGTTAGTAGAAATTAATGTTACATGAATCTATTAATATTGCAATTAAAATTAAAAAAACATTTATATTCAATGTTTTATATTTTTAAATATTTGGACTTCATTTGCAAATATTCACTAAAATTATTTTATCATTCCCTCTGTGTAAATAGTTTACAATTTATAGATGCCTAGGTAAAATAATAGTTAAAAAAGACTAAGTTTAAGCAGAAAAGTGTTTTTTAGGTTTGACTGTCACATCTTCAGAATCAGGAAGATTTTCACTGTGGCACTGCACTGAATGACCTATCTGTGAGGGGTAAATTCAAGACTAAACACTGCTAGGCTTTGAACTTGGAAGAAATAGAGGTAGTTCTCGTATGGAAAGGGTTTATTTCATTTTACAACATCTGAGAATTATTAATGATTGTTAATGGATTAGAAATTACTGGTGGGTCTGAAATATATGGAAATGTCTGTATTCTTTTTTATTACATCAAAAGATTTATGTCAGTAAAACTGAGATCAGGCTCTGTCCTAGGATTTTGAATTTGTTTTGTCAATAGTGAAATTAGGCATGTGGTTCACTGACCAGCTTATCATCTTCCCAGATTTAAAAGCGTGCTTAACTTTTGGTACTATCAATGGATCCACCGGCAGGTGTAGAGCCATAGACAACACTTTAATGTTCCCAGGGGTCAGGGATCAAGCCCTGGACAAACTACTGTTCATGAACTATATTTAAAACCAGAAGCATCCTGCTGCAAATCCACTGTTAGGTACAGAACATTTTCAAGTACATTTTCAAGTTCCATTACCCACAGCCCAAGACATGAATCCTTTGCTGATTCTTTTCTTTTTTTCTTTTTATTTTTGTTTTTGGTTCTTCATCACCACTAAAGCCAAGGGCAGATTGCATTGCAGACTATCAGCAAACATAGCAGATCAAATATTTTAGGCAGCAATGCATCTGTATAGTGTCTATGTTGACTTCTTTCTATAAATGAAGTCTGTATAGTTGTTCACAGTACCAGGATTTGTCGAATTGCTTATTGGTGATGTTTGATTTAAGGATATCAAAAGATGATAAAAACTTCACTGCTCTGCTGTCTTAGAGTTGTTGTTCCTCTGCTGAAATATCCACTGATTAAAACAAATACAAATATTAATAACAAAGTCAGTTTCCTTAATCCTAACTTATTTTAAATGTTAATTTGTTTCATGCTGTGGCTTACAAATCAGAAACAGATTTACAGATTGGAAGAACCACATTCCTCATCTCTTAAAATATTTCAAGAACTGCTCTGTTTGTCAGCAGCTGTTTCCTAGTGCTGTAATTGATAAGAATGTACAGCCCAAGGCACATTAGTGTGACATGCACTGGTGGTATAGAAAGGATCTGGAAGTAAAGGGAGTTGTTTTCAGAGACACGGGTTAGAAATTACATAATCTTTCTTCGTTAGAATTAAATATTTTTTCTGTCTTTTGTGCTTTTGAAAACATTTCCAAAATAGTTTTTAAACAAGAGTGTCAAAGTAAAAGACACCAATTTATACCAGCAGAAGTACAAGCCTAAGGTTGTGAAACACTGAGGTGCAACAAAGTTTTCCAGCTTGAAAAATGACGGAAGCAAATGTAGGAGACAATGTGTTACAGTCTTTGACAGCAGTAGGAATAGGTGCAATTATAGAACAGATTACAAAACTGCCTTTAAAACTGATTTTAAAGCTTTGTCTCTTATTTATTCATTTTTTAAGGTTATGAGGATTATGACCACATGTGCAGCTCTGCATAGCTGTCCACTTGGAGGTGATGGTAACTCCTTAGAGAATATACGCAAACTCCTCGTTAACCGTCAGCATAGTGCTCCTTTTATCCAAAAGATTTGATAACTGCTTTTCACCAGCTCTCCGGTTTTGTTCCATCATGTTGTCTCTACCAGCCTAAATCATTTCCTAAAATGGTCCTTTTGCTGTTCCTTGCAATCCTGTTATTGAAGGAAGATGTCTGTGGGAACTTTGGGCTTTTGGTTTCTGCACAGGCCAATGAAAGAAGGGTGGTTGCACACATGTCTGGTGATATTATCATTGGAGCCCTATTCTCTGTCCACCATCAACCGACTGTTGACAAGGTTCATGAGAGAAAATGTGGAGAGGTAAGAGAGCAGTATGGCATTCAGAGAGTGGAGGCAATGCTACATACCCTTGACAGAATTAATTTGGACCCCACGCTGTTGCCAAATATAACACTAGGATGTGAAATAAGGGACTCCTGCTGGCATTCTGCTGTGGCTCTGGAGCAGAGCATTGAGTTTATAAGAGACTCTCTTATTTCATCAGAAGAAGAGGAAGGGATGGTGAGATGTGTGGATGGATCGTCGTCATCTTTCCACTCCAAGAAACCTATCGTTGGTGTCATTGGACCTGGCTCTAGCTCAGTTGCTATACAGGTCCAGAACTTGTTGCAGCTTTTCAATATACCTCAGATTGCTTATTCTGCCACAAGCATGGACCTAAGCGACAAAACTCTGTTCAAGTATTTTATGAGAGTTGTGCCATCTGATGCACAGCAAGCACGGGCTATGGTGGACATTGTCAAGCGCTATAACTGGACCTATGTTTCTGCTGTACATACTGAAGGTAAGAAGTAATTTTTTTCCATATAAGAATGCCTTCAAACTACTTTGGTGTGTTCAGGTAGATAGATGATGATAGTTTGATGTTGGTTTTTTGCCAGTAATTTCCCATTCCCTGTGGGGCTGAAGCAGCATCCTGTTGAAAATGGCTGAAAACAAAGTTTGAAATAGAGGATTTTGTGTGCTCTAGGACCACTTGTTGCTGAAAGTGCTTACCCTGGAGTCTCCTAAGGGGCTTTTGTTTAATTTAGTTAGCATTTATTTATTTTTCTTAATCTACCAATCAGTGTATTTATGTAGAATAATTATTTTGACTATGTTAGTATCAATAGGTAATAAGAAAGTGTCTGGTCTTCCTGGTGCAGAAGAGAGCAATAGCATCATTTGAAACTGTAGCCGAGTCAGAATGTGTTCCGCCTTAATATCTGAGGCACATACGCATGAATACTAGAAAACATGTAGTTCTGGCTAACATTTGAATGCAGGTTGGCTCAACTCCTAGAGACCAGAACTATTTATGTCTCTATAATACTCCACGGATTATTGCAGCCACTCTGTGCTCTGCATCTGGCCATTGGTTTCGGAAGTGAGTAAGGGAAGTCTCCTCGAATCTTCTTCACACGCTTACGCTCCATCAGGTGTCCAGAAAATCAGAACTGTGTGCTAAAGTGTTTTACTCTTTTTATTAATTTGTGTTAGAGCTTAAGCTCTTTACCCAGTGTTCAGAAGAGTGTATGGTTAAAGGGAAATGCTATGAAAAATCTTACCTGATTTCATTATTCCTTGTATTGGCAGAGTTGAGTGGGTTCATCCTGCTAAAAGTGACTAGAATCTCATACTGCCTTAAGAGCAGGTTTCACCAGTCCCTATCTAATGACAGCACAATTTAATGAGTTTACTGGAATTAGGTTCTGTGATGAATTTTAGGATCTCACTGGGTTGCCTCTGTTCAAACAGACATACTCAGAATGGAAGGCTCAGAATATGATCTGGGAATGAAAAATGTTATTAAGAGATTGAGTAGTGGTGATGGCACTTCTAAACAGCAGCAGATGCTGCTGGCTTTATTACAACCAATAGAAAGCAGATTGTCCTTCCCACACACTGAGTATGTTTCTCTGGCAGCCTTCATACTTTTCAAAGCCCTTTTTGGGGTGATGCTGGTCCAATGCTAGTATATAGAGCTCTTTGTCCTCTTAAATAGATAGATACATAGATACATAGAGAGCTTGTTCTGCAGTATTAAAAAAAAAGGTTACAACTTACAGGCAGATTGTTGCAATCATGTTTCCATCATGATAACAAAATCTGGCAAATAACTGAAGCCTCTTTTGTATGGGGATGCATGAATATATTAACAGTTCAATATAACAGTGTGTAAATCACCCTACGTCACGCCATGTAGTGAAGGTACTCTGTGCCAGCTGATGCTTTTGGCATAGCTTGGTGTGCAGCCTTTGCTTCACAAATATGTTTGAATAACATCACGGTCAAAAATAATGTCACTGATACATCACATTAGCATAAGATTTTATATCCTGACTACTTTTGGTGACTAGTCTAATTTTGGCTATGATCGACATTTGCACTTCTGCTTATTGAGAGGGGATGCTTATATATTCAGTGTGGGAACTGTCAAGCTTATATGAAGGCCTGATTCTGCACAGAGTGAGAATACTTACTTTCACCACTTCCCGTGGACACTCTGTTTGGAGCAGATGGTAACATACGGCATGTTAATCTTATGGCAGAGGAACTTTGCACTGCGCATTGGAAAGAAGGGAATAGGGACCTAAGGGTTGAAGCTGGAGGGAGATGCTATGGGCAAGACAGGAGAAGAAAATGATGGAGGAGCTGGGTGTGAAGAAGGAGAAATGATGAATGATATATCTAATACAACATGTGCTTACTCCTGCCAGTATTAAAGTGAACAAGATAGGTGGTACGCTGTTAATACCTATAATTCACCGCATGTTTACAGCAACATAACTCTGGACTTAAGTGAGTGAACTTTAAATTTGGGTTCCGGGAATCTTATGATCCTATCATCTATTTGCATGGTCTGCTCATGGTGATGAATATGCTTTCCAGTTACATAACATCACACAAATGTTTTCTAACAATAGAACAGATGGTATTTATAATGGGGCAGACAAACGCAGACTGGTCAAGGTATTTCTTTGAAATGTGACAATGTCTGATGTTCTGGACACTTTCCAAAGACTGGCAGATGCTGTCCCTTCCAGGAATAAAAAAATTTTTTTAAAAACACCGCAAAACCCTCATATCGATGAATGTTAAAGTAAAGGAATTGAGTAAACAAGCAAAAGATATATTCTTTATTTATATTATTTTTATTTTTGTAATTAATTTTCATTTTAATATAGCATCTGTTTACTTGTAAACATTCTGAATATGCCCCTATATTCAGTGTCCTACATTTATAGGTATTATTTCAAATTAGGGGAAAAAATTGTTGAATCCCATTGTTTGCAATTTTTATTGACTTACGATCTTGCTCACCTATTGAGAGCGGACCTTCTTTCAGTGCCTCCAGTAACTCTGGTCATCTACAATCATTATCTTCATGCATTAGCCAGACTCTTCTGAAGTATGATCTTTGGTTTCTGGAAAGGATTTCCAAGAAAAGGGAAGATCCTCTCCTACAAATCTGGACAGGGAGAAAAGAAAAGAAACAAAAAGCTTGGTTATTTCATTGCTTTGGTAGTTCCATCAGCAGATAAAGTTATATGTCTCTTTTTGGTCTAGTATAAGAAAAGCCTGGGCTAAGTCAGTAGCTTCATAATAAAAAGCTTTCTGTTTGAGTCTACTTCTGCACTTACTAATCATCTATGTCTACAGTGGATTAATATTTTGGGAAGTTGATCTGAGGTTTTGTTGTTAAATCCTTTTTGAAGGCTTCCAGATTTGAAAACCAGGTCATGCTGTAGCCCCATGAACAGACATGTTAACACTGCAAGGCAGGGAGGTAGGAGTGCATGGGCAAAGAGGGAAAATATCATGGGAAATTCCTTCCACTGAGGACTTGCACTTAAAGCCTGAAGCAAGTGCCTTCAACTTTATGGATTGCTACAACAGGCATGAAGGGTGTGCTGGGGACCATTTTATTTGAAGTTTGCATACTGATCTAATCCTTTCATCTGGCCTTACAGATTTTTTTTCCACCACTGTGATAGGAACAGAGCTTAAACAAACTTTCCTTAAACTCAAACCAACTTTCACTTCTTAAACCAACTTTTCAGACAGACAGCAGGTCAATAATGCAGGCAGGAACTCAGTCTGTGTCCTGCTGTCAGGCAAAGTAGCTCAGAAGAGAGAAGCCATCCAGTTCAGTCCCTCCATTTCTCAAAGCACTTTAGGGATCTTTTTTGGCTCATGTAACTGTTGTCCACCCCTGGGGAAACTAACGCATGGACAAGGGAGTAGAGAGGAAAACTTGCACCTGTACTTGGATTTTGGGTGGAGATGGTTGGCTTGCAGATGGGCTATAAGGCTCAAGCACCCCTGGAGTTTTATCTCTACCTTTTCTTACTTAACCACTCAGCAGCACAAGTAATTGGAAATGGTCAGGGAAACGGGTGAGAAGCTGCCTGTCTGCCCCAGGAGACAAAGAACTGTCTGTTTACCTCATCTCCCACATGAAAGCATTCCTGGTCTTTTTCAAAGATCAGAAAAAACATATACAAGTTCTCTCCTTCCATCATTGTGGTTTGAAGGCCTCACTGAACGTATTTGAAGTCAATACTCCCCGACTGACTACACTAACGTTTGGATCAGACCTTCCTGGTCAGAAGCAAGGTCAACCCCTGAGAGTCTGTGCTTAAAGTTTGCCTGGAGCCAAATGGATTAATAATTTGAAAGGCAATTTTCATTGCCATTGGAAACCATTTATTTTGCCACTCCGAATGGAGTGAAGAGGTGATGTATGCTGGAAAAACAGTACTGCACAAGGGTACAACTGAAACACAATAGGCCATATTTATTGGGGGTGACAAGGGATAAATTTCACTCCATTACGTAAAAAGTGTGATTTATTTTTGAACACAGCCTTAAGAAAGAAGCCACTTTGTTAACATTTTCTTTAGACAGCTCTGCAGGTAAACATTGGATCAAACTCATCCTCAGTGTCCTCTCTGTTTAATATCACTTTCCTGTATTTAAATTTATCATAAGTGAATATAAAGAGGTGGTTCACATCCTAAGCAAATGAATATTTGCTTAGGATGTACCCAGGCAAGCATAACAAAAACAGAACTTATTTTCTTTCTGCAGATAAATGTTATTTCACAGATTTTCTTTCATATTTATTCAAATGTGCCTAATTATAAGACTATTGTTGCCTACATACTTTGTTACCCAGTAAAGAGCAAGATGAAAATTAGTCTTAATCTGTGAGAATAAGATGAAGAAATTATGAAAAAGCTGCAACATGTTACCCTTAAACCTGCTGCTTGGAACAAACTACTTATTTGGCATTGTGGAGATTTTCTTTCAGACTCTAGATTTTTCTCCTTTAAATACAAAAACTATATCATGAAATATTATTTGGTTTTCACAAAATAATATGATTTAAAATTGGATTAATTTTATTTTAAGCATAGGTGATATATTTTCATGCTTCATATGCAGAAAAAAATATCATAGAGATAATGTACTTAAAAAGGTCATTGTTAGCTCATGAAAATACTTTCAGTTTCAAAGAAATTTCTTTTTTTTTTCTAAAAATCTGTTTCTGAAGATTGTAGAATTTCCTGTCTAAAGGCTAGAAAATGTTCTATTTCAGCAATGTTTCATTCTTGCCCTTGGGCAAAAGTTTACTTGGGTGTTTTATTTTTGAAATTATTTTTGGAAACTTTTCAACTGTTTCAAACATAAATGTTGAGATCAGGATGATCACAATTTAATATGTTCTCAATCATGTTAATCTTGCAGCAAAAAAAAAAAAAAATACTCTCATGTGAAAGAAAATGTGGGAAATGGAAAACCCATCTCCAGTCCTATCATGTTGAGGTGTTTGCTCATTTTTATTGAATGTTGACATCTGTAACAAAGGTGCCCTTTTTTTTTCCTGATTTCAATAATTATCCTAGCATCACAACTGTGAAAAGTGAGAAAATGTTATCAATCAGCTGGGAATATTGAGATAGAAAACTGAAATAGCATCAAGTCAATGTTTACTTTGTTCTGCAGTGTGTGGACAGCACTTTAACATTGCTGGTAGACTGCTCAGGCCAGACATACCCACTGTGAAGTATCCTGATGAACAGAAAAATACAAAGTGAGGGGTATGGTCTGAGGTATAATGGGGATAAAGATCGTTTGTAAAAATACCATGAGACAGCAAAGGGAAGGTGAGCAAGAAAGTGTACTATTCTTAAAAAAAAAATCACTTTGAAAGGAATTATGTAGGGTGGACTTAGCTAAAAACCAGACATTTGGATCTTCAAAATGTCACTTTGCTTCTTTTGTTTAGGGGCGAATTGTTTGCATATCACTTTTTCCCCTCACTTAGACTCTATAGATGGTCACTGAAATTTGCATTGTCATGAAACTTGTCTTCGTCGAGAAGAGACAGTGGGAGTCCAGCATCCTCCAGCTTCATCTTAAATTTGTCTTTTGCCTTGGGCCTGGAAATGGCACAGTTCTAGCCCCCATCCCCAGGGTGCACATCTTCAGTCAGGGAGGTATCTATCAAGGGGATGAGATTTTGAAATCTTTTAGGAAACAAGGTTTAACTGCACAGTGCCTGATGGGTCAGATAGGTTTTATGAAAGATGGTCCTTCTAATACATGTTATCAGACGATCATGGCTAGTGACAGTGGTTTACTTTTCCTGTATCCCCCATTTATATTTTGTTTTTGAGAAGAAACGAAGGATGCTGTAGACCTGGCTGGAAAACAGGTATTCCATACAATTTAAAAAAATGTTCCTGAAGTATTATTTACCCCAAGTCAGAATTGAAAGCTAAAATAACAACACTTTTTTAGTGAAGTAAAGCTATGTTAAAATTCAGAACTCAGTCAAAATAAACTTCTTGTCTTGTGCTTATATTAAAATAGTTGATAAAAGGTAACTTTGTAAGTGAAATGGACACTTCATTCAGAAAGATGGTAACTTTTAAAATTATTGCACAAATATTAAAGTTATTTGACAGTTTTGATAAAAGGTGTTTTCCTCAGGGAAGAGCTGGAAGTTCCTCCCCCATCCCATTTTATTTAGCATATCTTCTCTACCACCAATCCTGTATACAAATTAAACATTTTTGGACACATTCACATCTCATTAATCCAATAGTTAAGGAGGAGTTGATGAACCAGGTCCCATTATTCACTATTTGTGATGATTTGTGGTATTTCTGCATCTGTTGTATTACTTTTCTTATTCTTGAACCAATAGATTATTTTTCCATGCATGCTAACTAGTGACAGGAGTTTAAGTAATTAATTTGTGAAGTTATAATTTTTCCTAGATTTAAAGGTCAAAAGTGCAGTTAGTACACTTTGATATGAGAAAAAAAAACCCCAATGAATTATTTCATATTCCTTGATATAGATCCTGTTATAGAGAATTCAGGGGAGATCAAGGCCCTGTTCTGACGGGAGCCAGGAAGAAGGGGAGAGAGACAGAAGAAAGCTACCCAGTATCACTGGAAGGACTAGGATGAGAACTGAATTTTCCGGAGTGCTAGTTTAAGACCCCAGGTATCAAGAGACTTTACCAGACACTAAAATTTAATTTCCTATCTAAATAAGGAAAAGGAAGTTGTCCTGCACTCGTCAGTATCTTTATGCATCAAAAACATATTGTACACAGCTTAATAGTACAGGAGTTAAATCAAAGTTGTTTCCCACATCAGAAAGTTCCTGTAGAGTTAAGAAGAAGAAGAGGAATTTACATTGGTCATAGAATCATTTAGGTTCCATTAGGTTGGAAAAGACCTTTAAGATCATTAAGTCC
Source organism: Phalacrocorax carbo (assembly GCF_963921805.1). NCBI lineage: Eukaryota > Metazoa > Chordata > Aves > Suliformes > Phalacrocoracidae > Phalacrocorax > Phalacrocorax carbo. Next base: position 208,759,148 of record NC_087513.1, read on the forward strand.
AACTGCAAACCTAACACTGACAAGTCCACCACCAAAACCATCTCCCGAAGTGCCATGTCTACACATCTTTTAAACGCCCCCAGGGATGGTGACTTGACTGTTTCCCTGGGCAGCCTCTTGCAATCGCTGACAACGCTTCTGGTGAAGAAATTTTTCCTAATATCCAATCTAAATCTCCCCTGAAGCAACTTGAGGCCATTTCCTCTTGTCCTATCACTAGCAGCTTGGGAGAAGAGACCAACACCCACCTCACTACAGCCTCCTTTCAGGTAGTTGTAGAGAGCGATAAGGTCTCCCCTCAGCCTCCTCTTCTCCAGGCTAAACAACCCCGGTTCCCTCAGTTGTTCCCCATAAGACCTGATCTCCAGACCCTTCACCAGTTCATTGTCCTTCTCTGGACATGTTCCACTACCTCAATGCCCTTCCTGTCCTGAGGGGCCCAAAACTGAACACAGTATTCAAGGTGTGGCCTCACCAGTGCCAAGAACAGGGACATGATTACTTCCCTACTCCTTCTGGCCACAGTATTGCTGATACAAGCCAGGATGCTGTTGGCCTTCTTGCTCACCTGGGTACACTTCCAGCTCATATTCAGTGATGGTCAACAACATCCTAGCTTGTATCAGACCTAGTGTGGCCAGCAGGACTAGAGAAGTTATCATTCCCCTGTAGCTGGTAGTGGTGAGGCTGCACCTTGAATTTTATGTTCAGTTTTGGGCCTTTCGCTAGAAGAAAGACATTGGGGTGCTGGAGTGTGTCCAAAGAAGAACAACGAAGCTGGTGAAGAATCTAGAGCACAAGTCTTATGAGGAGCAGCTGAGGGAACCGGGGTTGTTTAGCCTGGAGAAGAGGAGGCTGAGGGGAGACCTTATCACTCTTTAGAACTACTTGAAAGGAGGCTGTAGTGAGGTGGGTGTTGGTCTCTTCTCCCAAGCAGCAGTGATAGGACAAGAGGAAATGGCCTCAAGTTACGCGAGGGGAGGTTTAGATTGGATATTAGGAAAAGTTTCATCACTGAAAAGGTTCTCAGGGATTGGAAGAGGCTGCCCAGGGAAGTGGTTGTGTCACCATCTCTGGAGGTATTTCAAAGATGTTTGGATGTGTCACTTAGGGACATGGTTTAGTGGTGGACTTGTCAGTGTTAGGTTTGCGGTTGGACTTGTTGATCTTATGGGTCCTTTCTAACCTAAATGATTCTGTGATTCTACTATTCTGTGATCTTGGAGGTGAACCAAACATTATAGACTTTGCTTTAATTTAATTTGGATGTCACTGGACTGAGAAAAACATTGCATCCATTTTACTAAAATCTGACTTCAGGCTCCTGATGATGTGGAGACATACCATGCTATAATGCAGAGTACTATACATAAGTACATTGTATATGCATACATTAAAGAAGTGATTGGGAAGTTATTAACAGAACAGTTATCATCTACCTTGGCAGCCAAATTTTGAGACAACTCCATTAATAAATCACAGCCTTGTTTTTAAACTAACATAATTTAACTCATTATTCTAAATATACTGACATGAGAAAACATGAGTTAAGATTTCCTCTAACTGATGGGTTTGATTGTTCTTTTTTTTTACTGTAAGTGCCCGACAGCATTTATGTCTGGCCAGGTGATGTATGTGGAAACCTCCATATAAAATCAATTACACTGTCAAAGGGCAGACAAACAATGTATAGGGAATGGCTATTTCTAGAAGTGCAATACATACTAGACAAGATGGAAAGATAACAACTGGGGCGGCTGGTAAACCCACTGCTAGAATCCAACCTAACTGCTGAGAACCACAGAAAGATGAGGAAAATTATCGGTTTCTCAGTCTGTTGTGATCTAGTCAAATGCTTCTTATTTCTCCTTACATGTTTGTTGTTTTTTTTTTTTCTTTGGCTTTTTCTTCCTGAAATAGTTTTTCTCTAACTTCCTAGGTGATGTTATGGGCATTAGGAGGAAGGTGAATAGAGGTTTTGTCAAAAGAAAGGTGCAAAACTGTAGTGAGAGGACTATGACCGGGATCCAGGATCTAGGAAACTACCTTGCCTCAGTGCTAAGTTTTTCTGAACAAGATAATTAGAGCAGGTGAACCAGTTGTTCAACATCGCTATTTTGGAGTGCCTAAAACTTTAGGCAAGTATATATAAACTACAGTTAGTTTGCATGGCAGAGTCATAGACCATGTTCATCTTTTCCTGATTTGAAATACAGAATGCTATTGTCCATATCTTAATTTTGATAGGTAAGATAGATAATAAAATGTCAACTAATCATTGGTAGTTATTGCTTAGGCTAAAACATATTGTTTATGAAGATATACACAGAGTGTCTTCACTTAAAGACTTCATGTAAAGACAGATTTGATTTCACCTTTGGGTAGTCTATTCATACAGTGAATTATCCTTTCTTCAAATGAAATGACTGACTGTGTTGCTCCAACCTATAGGCCTTTTATCTTGATATGTTCTCAGAGCTTCTCTTTCCAGGCATTGTTCTAATCTTTCTTTTGGCTAAAACAAAGAGCTTAAGTTCTTCCATCACTTCTGTAAAGTGGGTTTTCCAGATGTTAAGTTATTCTTATAGATCTTGTATAAACCTTTCCAGTTTTGTCAAACACTTTTTTAAGAGCATGTACACTTGTTTTGCTCCCTTTTAGGGGGATTGGCACTCCATTTATGTTTTCCATAGATCAGCATACAAGCTGCTGTGTCTTACCTTATTAGCAAACCAATACTGCGGTGATTTATAAACATGTACTGTTTATTTTTTCCTTTTACAGTTATCTGCTTCCATCTTGTCATAACTCATCTTCTGCCCAACTGGCTTACTATCGCACCTTCCTCAATGTTTGCTGGGGTTTTTCCCCTTCCTACCACCTCTTTTCCTGGTTATCATGGTTAGTTTTAAATTTTTTTCCCCCTTTTACCACCCTGCAGTCAAAATAAGATTATCAAACAATTTTAGGTAGTTAATTGAATGAATAAGATAGGATGCACTGATTTGGAAATTTATAAAACTTTTGGTTTATGTGATCATGACTATCAAGCCATGCAGATTGAGTTCTCACCAAAATAAAGCCCTTCAAATTTGCACACTATTTTTAAAGTTCTTTCACCTGGATAATCCAGACAGTCCAGATACCTTCTAAAGTTCAGGATTTAAAGTCCAGATTCTCATTAAATAAAGTTGTTTTTAACTAGGTATATTATTCAGCAATTCTACATATATTTTGTCTTAAAGCCTTGTCTATCACAGTTGTTTAATTTGCAGATTTGGCATTTAGTGAAAAACAGGGCATTTTTTCATTTGCAAGCAAAGCCTTGAAGGTGAAAAATAAGCTGAAATTCTTCCCCTATTTCACCTTCACCAGTTTCAATAATCTTCATACCCAACTTCATTCTCAATTACAATGAAATAGGCTGTTGGCCAAAATATCTGTTGCACTTAAAAAGCCCAAAACCATGACCGATCCACCAGGTTGCCTCAGAGAGAGTCTCTGCAAGCAAGGCACATGAGCAGTCAGGGAGCACGCTGCCATGTTCCTGAGGGTGTTCCCTGGCTTGCAGGAAGTATTGTAGATGGCTGTGACCTCAGAGCTGTGCCGAAGAGGCAGCATAGATGCATCATGACAGCAAGCGAGTGAAACCGTATGTAGGCAAAGAAAAGGAACAAAAGCAAGAAGTTTGGAAAGGGATCTTACACCTTCTGTTGATAGAGGAAGAGCAGTGAGGTTCAGCTCCTTTCCCATTTTCATGCTGGCTTTGCAGCTCAGAGAATAATTTTGTTGTAGGTTTCCAAAGCAGTCCAGGGAGGAAAAATAGTAAAAATATGCAGGTGCTGCTCATTTGGTCTTATGAGTAAAACAGAACTTAAGGTTGCATTTCATAGGTAAGCAGTTGTTCCTTTTTCTTTCATCTTTACCACAAAAAAATACAGGATTCAAATCCTTTACACATTAAGAGAAGCTTTCAAAAAGATTAGGATAAGTGCCCAAAATGATAATATGAAAGAGTGTATATTATCTTTCCAATATAAGATTCTCATATGTCTTCAGACATGGTTATATATATAAAGGTCTTCTTTGCTTTTTCCTTCCAACAGCGCTGTGGGATGTGAAGTTACCTTGCTCATTTTCATACATATGCAAAAAGGCAGGCAACTTGTCTAACCTATTTCTTTCCCTAAAGGGAAAGTATGAGACTAGCTCAAATTCAAGGGGTCTAAAAATGTTGAAGTTGGATCAGATGCTCTCTTTTTCTGCCTTGCATATCTCCCTTAAAAGCTCACTGCACAGGGTATTTAGGTACTCAGATTCTTTTCTGGCACCTCCATGCCTACTGAAAAGAAAGGGATATGTAGATGTCCTATGTCTTACTGGATACAGGGTTTTGTTCACTCAGACAGAATTTCTATGGAGGGATTCCCTTTTTCCCCCCAAATCCCAAGACACTAATACAGAAGCATAAATATCTGCATGCCTAAGTAGCTCAAAATGAAGCAATGGTACCGAATGTATTCAGGGATCTCAACCCTACTGATTTCGTACAAAAGTCAGACTTATCCTATGACAGGGACAGGCTAGGAGTGTAGTTCCTCTGATAAGCTATGTAAGATTCAACCAAGGAGTGTAAGCTTTATAGTTATAACAACATCCCACTATAGAGTTTTATTGAAAAAGCAAAAGTTACTTGACCTGTGGACTTACCAGTTTCTCTTTTCCTCCACCATTCCCTATTTGGCTCTTTCTTCAATTATGTGACCTTCCTGCCCCTCCCTCTCTCTCTGGCCTCTCGTCTGGTAACTAGAACTATCTGAATCATCCAGACTAACATAGTCCTTTTCTTTCCCTGCTCCCAAGATGATTTTATTACATCTGTATGCATTATTCATGTGTATTCAGCCAACTGCTTATGCAGACAGATTCTGCTATGCGAGCTGTTCACAGGCTGTTCAGGCAGGACTGACGGTGCCTTTAGGCACCACCCTGTGGGAGGAGTGACATGTAAATGGTGCTGATCCAGCAGGCAAGGTGCTGAGAAGCCTCTCAATCACGCATGGTTACTTATGACCATGTCAGGCCAAAGCTAAAACCTCTCCATCCACATGTGCTGGCATGTGCATCATACTAAACTGGCTGTGAGAGGGAAGACTATTGCATCCTCAACTCTGTGCTGTGGATCTGCCTTTGCTCTTTGGTTAGTTTATGTCTCTGTGGGCTGGAAACATAGTACTATCTCTTCTTTTAGCCCCATTCAACTGCTCTGGTCAGGAGCAGGAGTCAAACTAAATCACCAGAACTAGAAAATTCAGCCTGAGAATATTGGGTTTGGAGGGCAGGAGGGTGCAGTGGCTACTGCAGAAGGGAGTTTGGGATGGTTTCTGTGGGACAGACCCAGTTCTGTGCTCTCCTGGACTACCCATGTGGCTCTGATGAAATTGTAGACATCATGCCAATGCCTTAAGATGGAGAGATTCGTTCAGATGCACCAAGGTTGCATCAACCTGTATCATTACAGTATTCTGCTGAAGCTGCTCAGTCCATTGGGAAGTACAGCATGGGACATGACACAGTGGAGCTGAGGCTCTCAGCTGGTGGCTCAGCACAGCCAGATAGATCAGAGCTACGCTGGGTGTGCTTGCAGCCCCTTCTGTAACTTGCTGTGGACATGTCTCCAGCCATCTGTAAGGGGGCCTGCTTAAAGATTTTATAATGGTTTGGCATTTTGTACACTGAGGATTGGCACACAAGGTTGTCTTTGAAACATTTGCTCCAAACACCCACATTTCAAATATGTGATGGAAGCACTGTGAGGATCAATACTTTGGAGAATAAGGGACACTCAGACGCTACTGGTAATGTAGGGCAGAGAAGCTCACGGACATGTAGTTTGCGTACAAGTTTTGTAACTAACCACGCATGGGTTTGTGACCTTAAACTAGGTACTCTGAAAATTATTGAGAAAAAGTACCTTGATTGACATACCTTCCCTAGGAAAGCAGAAAGACAGAGGACAATGGAAGCCTCAAAAACTGAAAGCTTGAAGGCTGATTACTATTTCTCTTTTACACACAAGCTTTTAACTGATTTTGTTTTTTCTACTCTTGAACAGTTGGTAGAGTGGGTGTTACATCCAACACCTCTGTGTGACAAATCTCAGCCTACAAAATACTGACACGTTACATTTCATTAACCATATGGGACCTAATTATGCTGCCAGCTAAAATACAGGTGCAATTCCCAACGGATCCGTTTGCTACGTGTGCATGGGCTCTATAGAACCTTACAGTACATTTGCCTACACAAATCAGGGATTTCATCTGACATTTGCAACACGCATAGCTTCATCAAGATGTGTAGAGCCTAAGCTTTAATATATAACTGAAATATGAACTTTTACTAACAAGATGGAAAGGTTTGGGGCAGAAGGGACAGTGCCAGTGTGTGCACGAAAATAAATGAAAAAAAAAAGAGTCCAGGTCTCCCCAGAAAGTAGATTTTCAGCATTTTGCAGTCATGTCCATAAAGAAAACTGGCCAAAGGTAGCCTGAGTCCTTAAAACATTGGAGCATTGCCATCCTTTGTCTACAGACAGTCTGGAATAAAGCAGCCTGGATTTGGCAGTGCTTTCCCTGCCCTGTCTGTCGCTCTGGGATGTCAGTTCAAAGACAAGAGCTACATAATGCCACTTGCAGCAGTTTCATCACAGATTATTTTATCAGGTGGGCTGTGGAAGGGCAGGAGTGAACTCTGTGCAGATTGGATATGAATGCCAAGAGGACTCTCAGCAAGAAGGGAGGAAGCAGAATATCAAAGGTCTAAAGGCGAAATACGAAAGCACAGTATTAAGAAAAACAATGTGCCGAAGTAGCAATGATGCTTAAGATGAGCTATTTGACTGATATATTTTCTAGATCTGAGTATTTAAAACACCCAAGATCCTATTCAGAACAAGCCATGTCCAGGCCCTGAAATGCTTCACAAAATAAATATAATTTTGCTACTAGGGAACCAAAGGACTGAAAGCTGGCATGCTGTGCTGGAGGACAACCATGGCACCTATCTTGTTTCCCAGACCTCTGGTCTCCCTTGTACTAGGCTCCCTTTCATAGTCAGTAGTCATAACCATAACATTTCAAGCAAAAGCAGACTATGGAATACAGCAATAACTCAAAACTGTGTTTGCATTTATAAGCAGTTGATTTGTCCTAAATATGTCAAGTAGAAGTGAATGAATTTTTCTTTATAAAATGGCTCTTCAAATCAATCATGATAATAAATTCTCATAAGCTGATGGTTTTGCTCTGGCTAGATAAATATGTCATTTTGTTATGACCACGGTAGAGGTGCTACTAGCTTCATCACATAAGCAAGAAATGAATAATTACTTCACAATTTTATAGAGGACTTTGTAAAAAAAATTGTAACTAGAACTATGACAACATTTGAAAGGTTTTTATATGTGTTTGTTCTCTGCATTAGTGTGAAAAAATATTTTTATTACATTTTCCTTCATTTTTCTCTGTAGAAAATAGATATACATTTTATAGGAAAAGGGGAGGGTTTGGGTGTTTTTTTAATGAAAAAATGCTTTTAAAAATGGGAAGAGGGAGTGCTTGTGCATTGTCATTTTCTGTTGGTGGAATTTGCTACAGTCTTATCACCTACACACCACACCACTGGACAGCCATGGGTCAGAGTTCATATGCCCAGTGGCTGTTTTTGCTGTCTGAATATAGCGATAGTTGCATCTGCAGTGAAACTCTTTTGTTAATCTGCATGGGTGTGTGAGAAGGTGCTCTGACTTCAAAGATCAGCATTTTGCCGGGCATGCAAAATTTATTGAATAAATAAGAAGACTGATTGCTTTGGGTTTAAATATAATCTAAAAAATATTTGGGGCATTATACTAAGTAATCACATACCTCAGGGAGTTGGTCAGATTGTGAATATTGCCTATTTATGGGTTTTGCTTGAAATGTTATAATCTATAAAATGTAATATTCCGAAGTCCATAGTGATGTTTTTGACTCAGTATAATCTTTGTAACTGAAAATTCTCCATAAAGTTACTGAGTGACATTTTCTGACAGGAAGGATTTTATAGTGAGAAAGGATATTTCCTGCCTTCCTTCCAATCACACATTGCTTTAAGGTTATGAATACTTTACAGATTAATAAGTGGTTACCAATTACTTACAAAAAAGGTGCCTAACCTTTCTTGTAGAGAGTCAGTACCAAAGCACCGAGTCCTGCAGTTGAGCAGTCTCCTGGGTTTTTCAGGAATTCAGTATCAAGCAGAGACACCCGACCTGTCTGTGGATAAACCAGCTGTGGAAGGAGCACTTGCTACTTAAACTGATTCTTGGTCTGAGCTACGTAGCCTTGACTCAGTGCTGTGCTTGTATGGCATCCTGTCATGTACTTCAGCACCGTTAAGTGTACGCATGCATCGCCAGTTTGTTCAACAGGAACATGAAGATTTCTCTCACAAGCCAAGAACTATTTTTTTTTCTACCAATCTGTATTTCTTTATGTACCACTGTGATTCTGTTGTCTATTTATTTGCACTGAAAGCTTTTCCTCTCTTTTGTTATGTATTTGAATAACATCTAGCATCAAGGTACTTTCACTTTAGGTGGTGCCCACATATGTCATTATAAGTAAATTATGAAAAGAATTTCCATTCCCAAATAGTATCACACTCCGTCTTGACTTACTTTGCTGTTAAAGGCTCAGTCTTTTTCTTTCATTGACTGTTTTATTTCTTGAGTCCAGAGAGTGCAATGGAATTGGACAAAAAAAGATGGCAGCTTCAATCCATCACATACTCAGCAGGGTTCTGTTTCAGCAAGTGCTCTGAACCCTTTTACTATTTCTATTCTATACAGTTCAACTGGCTAAGAAGCAGCAAAGCAAAAAGTATCCTTCGCTGATAGACAATAGACTTCTGAATGCGTGTTTGACAAGTCTTTAGTATTATCTGCTAGAAAAAGAGCAATGCTAATGAAGGAATTGCCTGCTTGCCTTAATTACATGTTTCGTCAAGGACTGTTGCTGTGTGCAGCAATCAGGTTATTCATTTTCTTCCTTGCAGTGCTTTTCTCTGAGCAAAGCCCCTTGACTCTTCAGTCTTGGCTGAAACAGAAACAGCTATATTATTGTAAATTCTGTAAAACAGGCACCTTGGCATAAACTTGCTGTTAGAAATCAATAATGGCTAGCAGAATGCTGGTTCTACATATTTGTGTTGTTGATATGAAAGATGGTACTTGTAATATGCTGGTAGCTCAAAATTGTATCTGAAAATTATAAGCACTCACATGGAGCTTTGGACACTATTCCAGTTCTGGTGACAAGACCTTATATTTCAAAGTGTAATTCTAGTCTTTTTGAAACAGATTAACTGGAAGATGTTTGAGACAGGGAATGGACTGTCCCTGGGCACATGTACATCACTAAATAAAAAAGACCAAGGGCTGAGCTTAAGCATTGCACTTTCTAACTGTACATTCACACCCTGCTTTTCTTCTGCACCACTGCAATGCTCCTTATAAAAGGCAAATCTGCTATAACAAGGACCGGGCTGGAGCACTGGATGCAGACTAATCTGTTACTTGTCCTTGTCCTGTCTCTTGTCCAGTCTTCCACTGTGCAGAAGCCTTTTTGTGAACATAAAGAGGTAGCATTCTCCTTGTGAACTTTACAGTAGTAAATGTCATGCAATTCTGAATTTTCAGTTGCTATACCTGAAGAATCTTAATTTGCTTTTCTTGAAAAGCTGGTACAATCTGATCATACCAGACCTGCCTATTTAAATACTTCATGATTCATACTGTCTCCAACTGTGCCTGGGAATTATTTGGGACAGTTCTATTTGATCCAGGCAAAAATGATTCCAGGGATTATTGTAGCAATTTAATGTCATAGAGAATTATATCAGTACTAGGGAATGTTCTCTGGTGCTGCTTTAATATACTAACATAAATGTTACCTTTTTTTCTGATAAATATCTTTCTTAACCTGTGGGCATGTATTCAAGAAAGCAGTTATGAATACAAGCACAAACACATAGATCTTCACTCCACTAGAATCTTTGCATAGTCTTCTTTGTTTTCCAAAAATTTTAATTTCTTTGCAGCTCTCTACAGCTTGTTGAGATATTTAACGGTTGAAATGTATTATTATTAAATATGCTTTTTTATTGGAGTGAAAAATGAGACACTAAATAATGCTAGCTGTGAGCTCACTCAGTTTTAATTAAATAAATATATTTTATATAAACATTGTTTATTGAAAGAGGGTTAATTTCAAAAGAACAGGTATCTGAGAAATTAAGAAAGATAATGAATTGTATAAATTGCACTGCTCAGTATCAGAGTGTCAAATACAAAACAGAACAGACATTAAGGCAAAGATGTATTTCTTATCCAAAGTTTTCATCCCAGATAATGGTATCTATTTGAATGGGATCTGCTGGGAATGGATTTTACCATTGGGAATGGAGGAAAGAACTCAAAAATCCCTCAGAAATTTTATTTAGATATTTATGATGGATATCCAAAATAGTAATAAAGTAAAAATTGTAAAAGTCAAGATGAGTTAAATATCACCAAAAAAACGAAATGCCCAAAACAAAGCAAAGAAACCCACACCAGATTGCTAAATCTACCATTGCTGTGTGCAAAGTTATGAAGAACAAGAACAGGTTGAGTCAACATTAAAAGTAACTCAATCTTGGCCCTAAGCCAAAACAAACATTTCTTGGCATAGAAGTGGCTCTAGGTGGAAAAGATTTCATTTTCCTTCAAGCTGATAACTAAATTGTCCCAAAGACCCCATCCACTCAGTGGGGGTCATTTCCAAGGGGTGATTCAACCATCCATTTTATTTAACCTCTTCATTAGTGACCTTGGATTACTGTCTTCCTAACTTGGGTACTTTATGTAAGTATTTAAAATTACATGTGCTAAATAGCAGTCTTCATAAAGATGAACACTGTAGAATGTGAAGGTAAAGGCAAGTTGATTGGCAGGAAGGAGGTTATGGAAGTGGAAAGGACCACAACTGAAGTGAAAAAAGAAACACCCTTCAGTAAAATTAAAGGGAGTGTTGGCTAATATTTGTCCCAGAGGATTAAGACTAGTTATCTGTGAAATCATAAACCTGACAGCAATATCTTTTTCAGGGGGACTTTTAGACCGTCTTTTTGGGGTTCTTTAAAGAAAACATTGTTTCAGAAGTGGCAGTGCAATACTGGAGAATAACACAGACAATGGATATGCTTTAATGCATGTTTGTGTGGGTGGAATGATCTCATTACCCACAGACTGTCTCTCTGTAGTATGTTTGCTTTCAAAAAAAAAAAAAAACTTTGAAAAAGATAATACAGAAGTAAATGTAAGATCCCAGATATTTTAAATATTTTTTTAAATGGGATTTTTTATTTTATTTCAGTTAAATTTTTTTCCTCCTTAAGGAAAGAAAATATGATTTGGGTTTCCCCTGTCCAGGCTTTTTAAGCACTGGTGTAGTGCTACAAAGGAAATTAAAGATGGGGTTTGGGTTCCCTAGGAGTTGGAAAATGCTGCCATGAAACTGAGGTGACATGGAAAAAGAAAGTATGACATTGCACAAGGTTCTTCACAGAAGTCTTCAGTGATCAACGCAGGGACTAGTTTCATGTAATGCTTTTGTAACTGATATAAGTATAATTAGTTTAATCCCAGGGACTTTCTAATAATGGAAAAATATTAACCATTAGAAAGAAGAAAAAGAGTAATCATACAAAAAGAATTAGATGGTTTTGGAGACTAGGCTGAAAGGAATTGTACCAGGCACTTAAAATCTCCCCCGTCTTTAGGTATCTAACCTAAATAGTCCACTCCAGGAGCATAGTCATCCCATGCTTTCTCTGTAAATCAGTAAGAAATTCTGACACCTGCCAAGGGATACTCAAGTTTTAAGTGGCTTCCAGCGTAGTTCCGAAGTGCATAATGATCTCTATTGACTAAATGTGAAGCTCAGACTGATGAAGTTCCTGTCTTGCCTGCCACAAATACTCCTTTTTCCTTACTGATTAATGTTCATTTCTGTGGTTCCCAGAGAGTTCAGCACTTAGGAAGAGAGGGTGTGGCAGAAAAGAGAAACCAATACAATAAAGATACAAAAAAGGCAAATGGGATCTTGGAGAGGTACTTTCAGGAAAAATAGAAGAGTGTTTGTCCTGCTGTACAGGATTCTGTAAATCATCTTCTGATTATTGCAGACTGGTAGTCATTGATGACTGGGGAAGAGAGAATTAAAGAGGGGACAGCTGCAGAGAAGGGTTGTTAGCGTAATCTGAAGAGCCTTGTCATGAAACAGGAACCCAGAAGACGTGTCTTTGTTTAGTGGAGGAAAATGAAGCCTGGATAACATCATTACTGTCTTTAAATACATCACATTGAATGGTAATGGTGGCTGAAAGAAAAATGTTAATAAATAAGCGTAGGTTGAGGATTTCCAACTTCCAGGTTAATGGGGCTCTAGAATAGCCTTACATTAGATAAACTTTTTGTCCAAACTGCAGCTGCTTTTGAGATGAAATATAATAAGATTATGAAAGGTTGTTCACATGTCACTGTGTCACCTGGGTCAGCTGGAGTCACTTTGGGAGGCCATTCATCAAGTGTACACTTACAGTGCATGCATGATCTTCAGTAGTATATGTATTTGTATTTTAGAAGAAACAACTAGATTAAGGTGCATCTGAAAGCATATCCCCAGAATCTTTGAAAATAACCGCAAGGAGAACAAAACGCTTATAAGATCATTGGTGTGTTTAATCTTGATGAATACAGTAAGACGTAGTGAATTTTCAGGTTAGCTTAATTTCACTCTCCAGAAAAAACATTGGCGTTCATGATCAAGGAAATGAGCTGAGCTACACGGCTGCAAATAGGGGAAGAACAGCAATTTGTAAACGGGATGCAATACACCCTGACAAATGGAACAGAGGGTATACAGCCTGATGTTAAAATCTACACCATCATTCAAATAAACCAATGGTTATGCCGTGTTCAAGTTAGATAAGGAGGGAAGAAGAATGGCCTGTGATTCAATAAAGTTAGCTTAAGCAGAGGTAATTCCTGTGGCTTGTTCTCTATTCTCCTGTCCCCTTCTCATTTTGAACTACAGTGTGCAATAAAAAAAGAAAGCAGGATTGAATAGAATGTTGTTTCATACATAGGGGGAATCTGCAAATTCTGAGAGAATCACTTAATGGATTTCGGCCTGCCTAGTATGCTAATTACAAATTGGAGAAAAAATCAGTTCATCAATAAAGTTTTCTTGGCACAGGAACAGACTCCAATAGGGGTCTGACTGCACAATGAAACAAACCAACAAACCCCATTCCCATTCACCTGAGAGAGATCTCAGTGTATTCCTAAACAGCCAGAGACTGGATGTTTTGCAATTATCTTTTTTATAAAATCCACACCATTAACTGCATCAGAGACTGGAATCTCATTGCCCAGGGTAAGCACTTTCCTCAAAACTGTATTGTTGCTCTTCCCTGGGCCCTCTGAACATTTGAGTAATTTATTCAAAATTAACATCTTTGACTGGAGAGACTGAAGGAAATCAATACCATCATACCTCGCAGTTCCCACCGCTAGGAGACCTGTGGTCTCTGCTTCAGCTCAAGCACAGAGCGAAATGGAAGCTCACTCCTCACATGGGCATTAGTATGCCTGAGTCACATGTGAGAAAGGACTGACCCTGCTGAGGTGAGCAACCCCAGGTAAAGGGTTTGGGTGAGACTCTCAAGTAGAGGGAAGGGCTTTGATCTAGCTACATCAGACACCTGTCATCCTTATGCAGGGCAGGCCCTTTATAGTATTTTATGCTAACTGTGGTAATAGTCAAAGCAGAACATTGATTTTGGAGGCTCTGGGTGGGCTTTTCTTTGCACTGCAGAAGTAGTCTAGATGGCTAATTCTATGCTGGGGTAGCTGGACAGCTGGATAGCTGAATCCCTTCTTGTTTGTTTGTTCTCTCATCCAGATGGGATTACAAGTGTTACCAAGGGGAACTACTCGTATATTTGGGATTTTTTTACCAGGAGGATGGTAAATCTTGCAACAAGTTCCCAGGGAGGTTGTAAAGTCTTCATCCTTGGAGGTATTCAAAACTTGACTGGAATAGGTCCTGAGCAACCTGATCTAAGTTGCCCTGCCTTGGAACAAGGGGTTGGACCCAGGAACATCTAGAAGCTTCTTCCAACTTCATTCTGTTCTCTGGATTAATTGTTGTATGGGGGAAAAGCAAGGAGATGGACCACAGTGCCTTTTGGCCCATCTTAATCTTATTTCTTTCTTCTCCTAATGTAGTATTTCAGATTTCATAATACTTTCTCAGCTGTCCTATGAGACAGACTGTGATCCCCTTTTCTGGAGGATGGAGGGGCTCAGGATGAGGCAGTGGTCGTTGGATTTTTCTAAATGATGCTGGTGGAGCAGGACTTTTGAATTCCAAACTAAGTCTGGGTCAGCCCTTGTTTCAGGCAGTAGGGAATAACTACAACTAATAGAAACCAGAAGCAGGTGGAGCCCTGGTCTCACTGACGACACTGTGGGATGGGAATGGCCATGAACTGTGCCAAAGAGGGGTAGGGCTGCAAGTCCCGTATCTTTCCTACTGAACTGTGTCTGAATTAATTTGGCCAGAGTACGAACTTTCTGCAGCAGATCTAGAAAGTTCTCCTCACAATGTACTCTGGGCAACTTCAGGTAGGTGGAAGGAAATGAAGTCTATGTTCCCTGTTTCTTATTAAGAAAGAGAACATGCTGCTTTAGAGCTGAGCATGTGAATATAGATAGTGCTGAGTTATGTACGCCTGTGGTATCTTTCCTAGGTACCAACAATATTTTTAAAAGCTAAAAAGAATGTCAGGATAAGAGGTAAGCATATTGGCTGTGGGATGATATGAGATGTCAATATGTTGCTAAGTATTTTGAAAAATTAATCCTTGATTAACTTCTGTAACACTGGAAATTAAAGTTGAAGTAAAAATAGCTCTCTACTTTTAACTGTTAATTTTAAACAGATTTGTGTTATTAGAATCCAACTTATATTGTGTGTTTACAGACACAGTGGTCAAACTGGTGCAGATTGGGATTGTTTGACCCCAACTCTCTCAGGAATACAAACTAGAGCTCTTATGGACATTGAAGCAACACAAAAGGTTTTCATATCAGGACTACTGCATCTCCATTTGGAAGCCTGTAGAGTATGAACATGTACCCATTCACATGTGTGTGTAACCTAACTCTCAGCTACAAAGAATGACTGTGTGGTTACTCGAGGTCCGTATTCTTAGATGAAAGGTGTTATCAGTGGTTGTATGAAGAGCTGTACTGAAGATTTCTGCCACCTTTGTGTATGTTGCAAAGATTCAGTGCTGGTGATTCGATTCCCCCCCCCCCCGACAAATGCAGTCAGATGGCAAGCAATATTTCACTGTGTCAAGAGATCTAAGGTGGATTCTAGCTTGAATAACTGCTCTTCACAGAAAAGCAAAGATACATTCGGATTTATCTATGATGATAAGATTTAAAAAATCCAGTAGCTGCAAACTGATTGACTTTTATGAGTAACAAGTGGAGCGCATATTTTTAACGGGTCCCGTATATTCACATGTTTATATTAATAAATAAGTATTCACATATGTAGTAAAAACCCCTTCCCTGTGCGGGTGCCAGAGCAGTGGCACAGGCTGCCCAGGGAGGCTGTGGAGTCCCTTCCCTGGAGACATTCAAACCCCTCCTGAACACGTTCCTGTACCCCCTGCTCTGGGTGTGCCTGCTCCAGCAGGGGGTTGGACAAGATGATCTCCAGAGGTCCCTTCCAACCCCTGCCATTCTGTGATTCTGTGATCTGTGAAATGACTAGGGTCTGTTCCAGAGCTCAAAGAAATTGCATGGGACTATTTATTATATACAAATGCAAATATGCAAAAGAAGACAAATGTATATAGGAAAAAAGGAAATGCAGAGGAAGTAATAAAGTTCTGGTTTTCCTCTCCCTCATCTACTCGTACTGTCCAGTTTTACAAATGTGGGGGCAGTTTCCACTTTCCTGGGTTATCTACCTGTGTGAAGGGAACCATAAGGCCAAATTTCATCACACCCATGAGCAGACACTCTGCTCAAATGAACAATGTAGAGAATATGTTGAAGACTGTTTTCTGTGTATTGCTGAAGACATGCAGTTTCTATACCTGCTTACCCAAAGGCAGGCTTGTGTGTTGAGTTTTCACATTTCTCTGTAGATTTAAATGCCAGAAGAAACCCATCTGCTCAGACACTCAGACCTTCTGCATAACACAGGTCATGGAATTTTACCCAGTAAATCAAACAGTGGAAGAAATCATTCTTTCCTTTAAAGTGAGTGTTATCAAGCTCATGAACTTGTGAGTAAACCAGTGTATATCTTATTGAAAGACATTTGGCCTAAATGTAAGGCCTCCAGGAGATGATTAATCAGATACATCCTTTAATTATGTTGCAACAGTTAATTACTCTTGCTGTTAAAAGTTGTCTTGCTTCCAATCTGAATGAGTCTGTCTCCATGGAGACATTCTTCTATGGAAAGAATAGGGCACCGTGACCTCTCTCTTCATAGAGGTTTCTATTTGTTGTCTCTCTTTGTAGATTGTTTGTCTTAATCTCAGGCTACAGTCGTCCCGACTGATGGATGTGTCCTGATAGCTTGATGTAAATACAGAGCTCCTCTAATCAAGGCAAAAAAATGTGCTTTAGATTTACATGAGTATGAGGGATGTGAAAATCTGTCTCTCGCAGTTAACATGCTGCTTTGTGCAGCCAGAAGAACTCCTTGTCTGTAAAATGTGCTTCAATTTGGCTTCTCCTGAACCAACTTAGTGAAGGTTTCCAGTTTTGATTTCCATTCAGCTTAACTATCAGCCTCGGGGAGGGGGAGGTGTGCTTGCCAATGTCATAGATTTCACCTTCATAAAAGATATATTGAAGAAGAAATTAATCTTTCTTGGGGAGAGACCTGCCTTTTACTGATACCAACCTGATTTTATTATGCTATGATATCAGGGAGCAATTGCTCAGCAGTCAGTACTGATGGTTTGAAGAACCTGCTGAAAATAGAGATTGAATCCTTTATTTTATTAATTTATTTTCCAAAGGTGATTTCTTTACATCACTTACTTCAGGTTTTGAAATCTGGGATTCTGAACCAAAGACTCCTTAAGGCAGTCCATGACACTCTCCTGCCTTTTCTTTCATTGTCAACAGCTCCTAAACAAACACTCATACTGTGTTCAAGCCCAGGTCAGTTTATCTATGTGATCCAGGACTTGAGAGCTTTGACATACGTCTGTCTCTGACTAAGCTTGACCAAAGCAATCATATTTGGCTATGCCTATTTTTCTTCTTGAAAAAAACTCTTTAAAATACCAGAATAATGAAAAATGTAATCAGTGCTTTAAAATCTAATTTTGCTGACCTGGGATATACTAGATAGGATTGATTAGTGGCAAAGATGTTCAGACCCCATATACTTTGTATTTACTCTTACTCAAAGACCATCTACTATCAGCATGAGGAGAAGACCTTAAAACTAACAGCATACTGGTTATAGGATCCTGTGCTGGAAAGGGTATGGAGCTGTTTTCATTTGTTATGCTCTTCAGCTTCATCCCACCTAACTCCATGCTTTCTCTCCATGGAGACTAGGGCTTTGATATTGACTCACATATGCGACATCCAGGGAATTTGTGAATTGGAGGGGGAGGAAAGTCTAGGAAGACTTCTACTGCTTGTGCTCACATAACATCTTAATTCACTAATGATTTCAAAGATATTGAGTAAAATATTACTCCTTGCTAAGACTGAATAAGCCAGTCTGCAAATTGGTCAACTTGCAGCAAGAGCAGATAAAAAATGCCAGTCCTAGTGAGATGCCTAGAGAAACAGGAATAGCCTCACAACGTGTAAATGAAGGTCTGTTTGTTCCAGGTTGTCATGTCTGATAGCGTCTCACAGCTCATGTTTCAAGGGAATCTTGCAGTTGGATAATCTGTACCCTTATTGGTTTCCCTCTAGTTTCTGAGTGGTGGAAATAATCTGATGCCAGGGTGTACTCAGCCACAACATGCATGCAAAAACGGGGTGGAAAGGTGCAGAGAGTGGTGTATGTCTTGAAGCATGACTGGAAAGAACTGGGGTGACCCAAAACTCCTTTCTGTCTGTCAGTTCATCATATAAATCTCTATTTGATTTAATACCTTCAGACTTCTCTAAAGTATGACCATTCTGACTGTTAGTTTTCTGTATGGCTATTCAGCCTTTAGCTTAAACTCATTAAATTCTTGACCCTGGCATCTAAAATAATAAATATGGCATGGAAGGCTTTTCAGGTCTCCCCTACCCTTGTGTAAGGCTTCAGGAAAGTATGAACATATGGAAGTCAGGAGGACTTAAGATGGTGAACATTTCACAGGTTAGATTGCGTGAGGGCTCTGCATTTAGCAGCAGCCGAGGTGAATGGTGAACCTGAAGAGGAGGCTGGACTCAGTGAAATTTTCCCTGCTGAAAACAGGAGTGGTGAACTCTAGGGCTCTGAGCAGTCTTTGCAGGACAAGGTGGAGTCATCAAAGTGCTTTTCTTTGTTTGGTTGTTTGTTTTTCTTTGCAGCATTGAGATTGCAATCAAAGTTGCTTTGTGAGCCCTGGAACTAAAAAGGTCTGATTTCCCTTCCAGATTTTTGTTTTTCCTTTAACTGCTCCATCTCACTAGCCCTGGTTTGATACCCAGCCTAGTGTCAGCTGTTTCCTCCACACAGGCAAGAAGCAGCCCGTGGAGTGTTACAGCACTGCTGAACACACCAGGAAAAGGGCTGAGATCTGCCTACCTTTCCCTCAGCAGAGGCAGGGATTTGGGCAGCTGTCCTCTAACCTGACATAGATTTTTATTTCATTAAATTTGTGGGAACACTTAGCATCTTTGTGGCTTCTATCTTTTATTTTTTTTCTGATGTGGCTGAGATTGGCCAAGAGGTAATTAGAAGGGGATTGACAAATACCCTATATCTTCTGAAGAAAACAATCACAAGTATTAGGAAGCCTTTGTGGGAACAGAATAAAGAGTAAAAATATGTATCTTTTCAGAAAACAAAAATAAAATTGAAATTTTGAACTTCAAAGATATGCATTTTGAAAGTGATGCTTCAGATGGAAAAATCAGGCTTAAACTCTTCCACTATTTGAATTCATTTAATAATAGTGTAGCTTTTAATCCTTAATTGTGTTTCATTTTTATGGTCACTTAGTATCATCTCTGGGTACCTATAGAACAAATCTTTGTGTTCGTAATTTCTGCATTGTCATACATTTTGTAATCAGATAAAGCAAAATTACTCACAGGAGTAAGGTAACAAACATTTATGTGGCTTTTTGTATCTCAGAAAACATATGCGTGTTAATAAAAAAGAGCATTGTAATGCCAAAAGTTTATTTTGTTTATTAAACCGATACAAATAAACACAACATTGGGGAAATTATTGATACATAATTGTATTTCATTTGAGCACTGCAGAAATTAAGAACATAAAATATTAAAATGTCTTTTTTTAATAAAACAATATTAAAACAGTGTTATTGATGGCTTTTTAACTGCAAATAAAAAGGACTTGTCAAGCCAAGACTTACAGTGAGGGATATTCCACCACTTCTGTTTGAGTCTACCTATTCCAATCTTTATTTGTTCTCACAGTGAAGAACATATATAGATATATATTTTTGTGTACAGGTGGAACTTCCCCTGAAGCAGCTTCTTCCCTTTGTCCCTTGTCCCATCACACAGACTGCTGTGACAAGAACACTGTTTCTACACCGTAACGACCTTTTAGGTGATAGAAGACAGTAATTAGACCCCCTGAGCTTTGTCTTCTCTAAGCTGAATAAACTCAATTCTTTCAACCTTTCTTCATATATCAAGTTCTCCAACTTCCAGCCATCTTGGTGGACCTCCACTGAATGTGCTCCAATTTTTCAGTTTTTCTTGAACTTGGGGGAACCAACACTGGGTACTGGCAACAAGTTGTCTCCCATCTCTGGTGTCATCCACAGGCATCTTTTTTTGGACATGAAAATGTTGATTATGTTTGAACCTGGGGAGGGACAAGATTGACCCACCTTTTCTCCCTTTTCTTCCTTTCCTCTATTCCTATCTTTCTCTACTTGAATATTTTGGGGTCTGTTTGGATTTGTATTTTGTAGCATACTCCATGGGGACTAGTGGTAGAAAATACTTACAAATCAGAAACAAAGCAAAATGTATTTTACCCCATTTCTACTAATTTATCTTTAGGACCATTTCCATTTTACTTAATAAAAATGGGGACATTTTCCATGCAACTTGTTTCAAGGTTTATTGCACACATATTTATCACAATTTTTTCAACACATTAAATACATATACATCTCAATTATGTTCAAGTTTGTTCAGAGCTCAGATATATTATGTGGGAAGGCACTGGTATCATAATGTTCTGATCTTCAACGGAGTGTATTTAGTGAGAGCTGGAAGTGTTTGGCAACTTCTGGGGTAGCATCCATAATTAGTTGATCTGAATCTTCCTTACTGTAGTCATTTAAGAATTATTTTCCTGGATCGTGGTCTGTCTGTTGCAGGATACTATTTATAAATTTTGCTATTAAACATAGCAGAAGGTAAAAGAAATTAAGTCATGAACAAATCCAGCCTACCTGCCATATTGCATTTCATCTGTGGCTTTCAGTATCTCTTCTATTTTCAAAACACAGAATCTTACTGAAATATTTCATTGTTTGGTAATGGAAGAACTTGCCCTTCCTGCCCCCCCAACCCAGCTATTCTTACCATTTCCCAGAAGAAAATATTGGCAGCAGAGACATTTCGCATGAAAACTGGTTGCTTGGGCTCACTTTTCTATAATTAGGAATCACACTTACATGTCTCTTGATTTTGTTTAACCATTATCAATGTACTTGTTTTTGCAGAAGCAGTACAGACTAATTGGTTATTGTTTCTTTTCCCACTTAAATACTGTAGTGACACAGACATGAAGAGCAGATTAATATCTTTGCACTCATATGCATGATGGGTTTCTTAGAATGTAATGAATTACCGAATGGTGTGATACTGAGTCATGATCTCAAGCAACCATCAATAAAGTATGCTGGCTTGTATGTTTTGCATTATTCATGTAGATCATGCTTTGTAACTCCACTGAATGCCAGAGCTCTCTATTTCCAGTGCATATTGAGTCAGTGTAACAGGCCCTTTCAGCCTCTAGTTCCCTCTAGAAAGAGCTTGGACACTCAGCGCATCACAAAATGACTGCTTGTAGAGAGGAGAAAGAGGGAAAACTAAATTGTTTTAAAGTTGTTAGTGAAACTGAGCACAGAAGTTTAAACTAAATCTCTTCCATCTTTCTGCCTTTCTTTGCATTTCACATCCAATGTATGATCCAGGGTGACAAGCAACATCTCTGTAGACAGGGTGAAGGTGGCACATGCCATCTCCATCTAACCCCCAGTTTCCATGTTCCAGGGTTCAAAAGCGATGACAGTACGGGAGACGAAGAGTAATGGTGTTAATGTGTCACAGCAGACACATCTACGCATTAGAGTAGATTAGAAGACACATCCAAAGACAACTCCTTTGACCCTATCACGATTTGGGTTTGCCCCTGCCCTGACGATACTATCACTGTGATGTTGTACTGAAGTCAGTCTAAACCTCATAGAACATTTCTGAGGATGTTAGGAAATTCTCTTAAAACAAATATCCCTTCCCTTTTAAGCAGGACTTGATTTAGGTAGTTGTGTGACCTGCTGTGTGCTCTGTGAAACAACCATTTCTCTTGCTGGCCTCTGAAGTACGCTGCTTTTGATGTGTTCACCCGTTATTTACTGAATCAGTGGAGTGATATTTGGCAATGTTTGGGTGATGGCAACGAGAGAATCACAAAGATTAAAGATGACCTTTTAAAAGACTGTGAGCAAGATATGCACCCATGGGTTAGTGCTAAAAGGGACTGGGAGCTGTCAACATCCTGTGAAGTCCCTGCTCGACACTGGCCAAGACCTTGCCCAAGGCAAGGTTTCCCCATCATTTCTGCACATACCTACTGGCTCCTGTTTTGTCTAGAAAAATGTAATGTAAAAAAAAAGAAACCCAAACAGACCAAAACAAACCAAAAAAACACCTGCAAACCACACTTAATTTTTCTGAGTTTTCAGAAATTTAGGTTAGGCTTAAATGTAACTGTTATTCTTAGTTCTTAAAATGGATTTTATGCACCCACCCAGTTCTCAGGCATGGCAAACTGCATTTGTTCATGATTCTGTTTGAAGAGACCCTGTACCTTGAAATCAGCATGGTGTTTTGCTTCTGACTGCACTGTGATATTCTACTTCAGCCTTCTGCCTTAAATAAGGTCAAAAAAAGGTGCCCTGTGCCAATACTTGACATGTGAATACAAAGACTCCTGTCAGCACAGATGCCAGCCCCAGCTGCGTAGCTCAGCTGTTCTTGCTGATGGATGCCAAGTAGTGTAGTGGAACAACATATAAATTAAGATCCTGCACATATGAATTAAGTATTGATGAATGGAGCTATCCCTATGAAGGTCCCACTTTCTTCTATGTGACATATCCATTTACAATTAAACAGTGATTAGAGTTTAGCTGAGGCTTTGACACCTTTTCAATTTAAGAAAATGGCCTTGCTGACCCAGATCATGTGATGTGGTTTGGGGTACCCTTTTGAGCAGTCATAGCACCCAAGTCTTTGCCAGCCCCATCCCAGATTCAGCCCCCACTTCAGGCATTCCCCTGACTCCCAGCTGGGTACAGGAGGAGCTGGCACCTGATTTCCACTGCACGTGGTGAAAGATTGCCTGAGTGTTTGCCTCTAGGGCAATACTGCCAGGTATCAATGCACAGTACTGCAAGCTAAGATAAGAGAGTCAGTAAGATTCCCCATCACTTGCTGCCATGCATTATTGATGCTGAATATTGTCAGATGATGTTAACATAATTCAGCTCCGCTCCAGCTTGCTGGCACCACATGGTATAACATCAGTAGTGACTGTTTGCTGTATCGGTCAGCCTTTCTTTCTTTTTTCCCTTTTAGTTTAGTGGTTAACTCTGCTTCTGCTTGTGGATGTTCACACCTTGCTTGCTAGAGTACTGCTCTGGCATTCAACAGCCACCCAAATGCCTGGCGCTGGACATATGTGATAATCTGAGCAGTACTGGGCATTGCTGGGTATTTCCAGACAGAGGAAAATGGCTTTATTTCATTGTGGGGCTGTTAGGAAAACTACTACTCAATTCAGGGAGCTTTGGGGAGCCTTTAACATGTCCCTTACTCTGAGGCTGCTATCCATGCATTTACACATTCTTTTTAATGGGTGCGTTTCAGTTGCATAATTAGAATTTAAAATAGCAAAACAGAATCTGAAAGACTGGAGACAGGAAAGAAAAGAGGTCTGAAAAGCCTGGAAAACTTCCCCTGACACAGGACCAGCTGAGATGAAATCTCCAGCAGCAAGGATGGATGATGAGTGCAACACTGCCATCTCTTGAATACCCTTTGCAAGATCTGGTTTTCCACTGATTTCTTTTTCTCAGTGGAGCCCAGTTAGGGCTGCAGCTGCACCGCACACATCCCAGCATGCTGGGTGCTGCAGCCTCCCTCTGGAAGGCTGAGTAATCTAACTGAAGTCCGGGCACACCAGGAGAGGAAAACAAACAGCAAAAAGGCATCCATGAAATAGGAGGAAGCTGATGGTAGTCTGTTTGCAGTGTGATGTGAAATAAGGTTTGTTTCTCAAATCCTTTTTCACAGGTTTGAAGTTTTGGAGTGTTCAAGGATAAGGAGACCATTAGACCATCTAGTCTGGATGCCTGCCTTTTGCAGTGTATTCAGGGATTTTTTGCACTGGGCCTTGGAGCTTGTTATCAGCTAAAAAGGAGCTTCTAGAAAGGTGTCAGAGCCTGAACTGAAAAATGAACAGATTGAGAATCTCTTGGTGGTTCGATTTACCCTCATTCTTAGAAATGCAAGTGTAATCTTTAGTTGGAATACGTTCAGCTACAATTCACAGCTACTGCCTCCTTATGTCTTTCATTGCTAAAGTCGCAAGTACCTGGTATTTTTGCCTCTGTGAAAGTATTTCGCATTACAGC
Organism: Phalacrocorax carbo; assembly: GCF_963921805.1. NCBI lineage: Eukaryota > Metazoa > Chordata > Aves > Suliformes > Phalacrocoracidae > Phalacrocorax > Phalacrocorax carbo. The sequence continues at coordinate 208,783,406 of NC_087513.1, forward strand.
CATGCTCTCAATCTACCTTTTGCAAACTGAACGTGCATTTCAGAGGAAAAAAACCCTCAAACCAAACAACAGACATAAATCTACTACACTTTTGCAGCCACCTCACTGCAGCTTCTGACATAGTTTTCCCCACCCAGTTTAAGGTTGATATTGTTCAAAAGTTACTTTCTTTCCTTCTCACATACTCTGATCGTAGTCAAAGAATTACTATGATGATACTTAAAATACTGGTATATGAATTTAGCATAGGAAGGAATGTCTCAGTTTGATAAATCAAAGTGATTCCTTAGGCTGTCTGCAGTGTCAGAGGCAGACTCTGAAGATATTCTCTGAGTCTTTAACAGCTGGAAACTATCTTTTATAAATTAAGCAAAATTTTAAAACCCAGAGACTCTGGCAAATGACTGAGAAGCTTCCTGGAACACTTACCTTGAGCTAGTCACTCACTTTGCCCACAAGGGCAGAGTGCTCACTTTGGGAAAAACTGTGTTGGCTAGTGTAAAATTAATATCACAGTTTTACTTTTGATACATATGAATGAACTAAATAATCTGTCAGAGTCCTCTAGCCTTAATTTGTCCTCAAGTAAATAGATTAAGGCTGTATGCAAAAGAGAAATCTTATACAATAACAGCCAATTTATCTACTTGTTTCATTCCAGTTTATACAGTTTAGGAGGCTTGGGGGAAAAAAAATCAAAATACATTTGTCAGTGAATTGAATTGCTACCCTTTAATTCTCAAATCCTTTTTGTCTCCCAAATCTCATAACTCATGATTTTTAACGTCATAACAATTCAGTTCACACTGCTTTAAGACTTGATTTGTTACAGCTTTATTCCTAATCTTTATTAATGATATGATAATTACTTTCTCTGTTCTGCACATCACAAAGGTGTGCTGAGTGACGTTTCCCTAACATCATCCAGTGAGAGAAAAACAAAAATTTTACCTGCAGTTCGGATTTTTCTGGGGATTTCTGCAATGCTTCTCATAGTGGTTTTAGAATGCAGAATAGCTGCTTTGTGCAGATACATTTCATATCATATTTTCCCAAGCCAGCAGTCACAGAATCACAGAATCATAAAATGGTTTGGTTTGGAAGGGACATCAAAGACCATCTAGTCTAACACCCCTGGTGTGGGCAGAGACACCTTCCACTGGTTCAGGTTGCTCAAAGCCCCTTCCAACCTGGTCTTGAACCCTTTCAGGGATGGGGCATCCACAACTTCTCTGGGTAACCTGTTCCAGTGCCTCACCACTCTCGCCGTAAAGAATTTTTTCCTAATACCTAATCTACCCTCTTTCATTTAAAAGCATTGCCCCTCATCCTATCACTACACTCCCTGATGAAGACTCCCTCCCCATCTTCCCTGTAGGCCCCTTCAGGTACTGGAAGGCTGCTATGAGGTCTCCCTGGAGTCTTCTCTGGGCTAAAAAACCCTAAGTCTCAGCCTGTCCTCACAGAGAAGATTCTCCAGCCCCTGATCATCTTCACGGCCTTCCTCCAGACCTGCTCCAACAGGTCCATGTCTTTCTTATGTTGAGGGTCCATACCTGAACACACTACAAAAACCACCGGTAGTCAATGTCTTAAGTAGCTATTCAAAACACACAAACAAAAAATCTTTAAGTAGCAAAAAAATGCACAAGTCGTGAAGGAGTGTAAATTCCCACAGGGTGCTTACTAGGGAGTAAGAAGGTTAAATAGCCCTGTTCTTTGTACTTTCTTTATCTGGATCCATATTTTTCCATTCAAACACTGATTGGCAGCTCTTTTTTGATTGATATATGGATTTTCTGTTCTGCCACGTGACTATAAGAGCAGAGAGGCTTAAAATTTCAGGCTCCTGCATAATTTTGCCTATGCTTTTTGTCCCTCCCGTCATAGCAGCATGTCCATATTCATGCACTTAACAAACATGGTGCCATGTAGCAAACATATATGCTTGTACTAATTTGTCTGAGATGATGACAAATTTTAGTATAACTCACAAATCTTTAGTAATATCTTCATTCATCTTTTGCATCCATCCCTTGTCAGTTAATGGATTTAATAACATATAGAACATTTCATTATTTTTCAAGATTAAAAACAAAGTAAAAAAAGAGAAAACTCACTAAAACTGTAAGCTGGTTTTTGATATGCAAAATCAAATTGTTCTTTGAGGAGTTTGTTCTTTTCTCTCACAAAAGCAGTCTGATAAGTAAAATAACTCAGACAAAAGCTATACCATATATGCTATTGGAAAAATAAGGTGAGCGAAGAAGAATTGCTACTGTCTGATGCCCTGCACCAAAATTCTCTTTGCAATGTAGCTCTTGAACATAAAGCTCTGGTGTTTGTATGGACAACTTGAGCATTATTCAGTGTTACTCCCTTACCTCCCTGTAGTGCAGCTGAAAGGATGCTGAAGGCATGATGAGCTGCAATTCTATTTCCTGGCAGGGTGAACAGTCATTACTGTGCCAAATTGTGCCTGGTCCGATGTTCAGCCTGAGGAAGTGTAGTTCAGGTGGCGTTGCTTGTCAGAATTCTGGATAGTATTGCCCCAGTGGTGGGTCTGATGGAGTACCGTCACAACATCCGTACCAGTAGAGGAAGACTGCTGGTACTAAGGACCAGATGTCAACACTGTAAAGGGTTTTCTTTTTTTGTGTGTGGGTTTTTTTTTTTTTTTTTTTTTTTTTTTTAACTTGGGAGTAGCTCTCCTTTAGTCCTAGGGAGTTAATGCCCATTTGTGCTGGAGTCCAATAGATGTGCTTTTGGAGCACACCTTCCAGTTTAGTCTCATTCAAAAGGAAACCAGCTGTCATACTCATTGAGTGTATCACCATGTAAACCAGACCACAGTATTAGGGGAAAATTGGGAGATTTACTTCAGAAGTCCACTTTTAGTCTGGACTAAATGTAGATGCACCCATTATTTGCTAAGAAATATGTGCTACAGAATGAAAAAAATACCCAGTTTCTTCTGTACATATTAGAAATATTATTCAGACAGCAGAAAATGAGAGCTCTGGATTTCTTTTGTAAGCTGTCAAGCCAATCTTGCCAGCAATATCTATTCAGATGACTTTGGTAAACCAGCTTGACAAGATGTAGGGAAGTGAGAACAGTACAGAATAAATATCAGTTAAGTTCTTGGCCTTATCCCCAGACTGCTCTCCTTCTGAATTGGCCTTTTCGTTTTTCTCCAAAGTTCAGCAGATGTTTAGCACAGCAGGACAGATGTGGGTATTGAAAAGAAGTTGGCTGCCAGTAGTTATTCAGCCAAAAAAAAGTCTCAGGGCGGAGGTGATATATGATCTCTGATCAGTGCAATTTGAGTCTGCTGCATGTCATATTATCAAATCATGGAATAAATTTATGCAGCAAACTACGAAGTCAGCTTTAAGTTCTGTTGCATATTCTACTTGCTTTTGGTTTCAATACATAAAGGTTATATTAATAAAACACTTCTGCAGTTAAGTCACATGCAGAGCATTTGAATCTGCAAAGACAGTCACAGACCAAGTCTAAAGGTGAGGAGCTGCACGTCTGTTACCACGTTATATTGCATAAGAACTCATGTGCCGCATCAGAGGGAAAGTGCATGTGGATTACAGCCCTCTCAACTAGTCTTTATTACCCTAGTAAAGCCACCCTTTTTCTGTCCTCTCCAGATATAGACCTACTTGACATTAGTCAAATACTTCTGTATACTCCATCCCCTTTTGGCAGAACAGTAGCTGAATATTTGGCATGTCAAAGAGAATGGAAAAATATACTTGCCCAACGTTTCTTTTGGTAATTTTGCCAAGTGGGGATTCAGTGAATGAAGGGAGTGCCCATCTTTGGCCACAGGTCATATCTTGAGGCCTTTCCAGTTTTCTTCATTAAGTCCCTACTCTGCAAATTCTCATTAATTTAAGAAGAGCTTGTCGAAGCTATTTAAAAAAATATAAAGTAAGCACCTGGTGAGTTACCGTTCAAGCTTTGTGTTACACCAGGTGTTGCTTTTAACCTGTTCCTGTCCTCCTTACACATGCCAATTGTTCTATGCTGCTTCTTGCAGCTGGCGCCCTACATTATCTTGCCTCTGCGTGCTCTGTTCTGATATCCCTGACTTGTACACAATGAAGGGAAAAATCAATACGTAGATCTTAATATGATAGGGTGAAAAAAGTAATTTCACTGTTGGAAAACTGAATTGCTCCTGAACATAATCTGTGATATTGAAGTTTCCAAAGTAACAAAGGAAAGCTATTAAATAAATAAAAGAGTATGAGCATTGCTTTTAATGGACAATTGAACCATTATTTTAATTAGGTTCAGGAGATTAATTGAGCCAAGTTTATCACAAGTCATGAATGATTCTGAGGCGGCAGACAGTCTGTCTTCAAAACCTTTCTAATATCACACACACTTTTTTGACTGAATTATAATAAGATGAGAAAATCAGTTTTATTGTCTTACTTTCTTATGTACATTTTTGAGTTTATACTTACTCTTAATTCCATGAGTTATGCCTGCTGAGTTTTTACAAAAGACTCTACATTTATAATTTTAAAACCACATTTCATGTAATTCTGGTTGCATTTCCTGCAGTTGCATTGGCAATTTACTCAGCAATTTCTAATTTACATAAGGAAACATTTTTCCCCCCTAATCTGCCCCTTAGAAGACATCTTGTTCTTCCTGTGTGTGGCAGTTAGACTTGCAGCACATGGAATGACTGAGAATTGAGATGTCCATGCGCAATGGAGGTCATATTGAAAGTTTGTGGGAAACGAGCTTTAAGTACTTCTCAGCCTCGCTACTCCCAGCCTCATCCATCAGTTTAACTCTCTCTTACAGCAGGAATTATGTAACAATTTTAATTCTCCTGTTGGGCTTGGATGTTTGTCTTTGAAAGGATGCTGTGTCAATCTGATCTTTTCAGAAATACATTGATTATCTCCTACAAATGCATTTTCCTCAGTGCTTCAAAAACTTGATGGTAAATAATTACCTTGCAAAAAGTGATTTTTTTTGTTTGAGTCCACTACACTAAGATACAGAGTTTTATCATGCATTACTAACACTCCTCAGATCCTTTTCAGTGCGTTATAAAGAAAAATGCTATCAAAGACGGCTGGATCCATCTTTCCCCCTCCACCCAGTCTCTCTGGCTACATCTGTGTTACTAAATAAAACAACACAGGAACTGGAGGCCTGTTGGCGTGATATTGCTTGCATCTCTGCATCTAAACTGTTATTATACAGGAGGCCACTGGAAATAGTCTTTGGCCGTGCTAGTTCCTGAGCCATAGCCACATGCTGTTTAGTACAGTATAAGTTAACCTGTACAAAAACTTGATAGGGATGATGAAAATAATTAAATAGCATGGATAAATGCTATTTGAGCTAGTGTGCACACCCAAGCCTTGAACTTGTCTAGTTAAATCGTATGTAGTTAACTTCAGTCCACTTCTAAAAGTGATGATCCTTTTCCTTTTTTTCTCTTGACTGTAATCACACATTTTTGCCTGTTCTTATAATGGACCTAGAGTACTGTAGCTCTATTCATTCAGTATCATACAGCTCTTGGGAAGGTGCAGTGCCAAGCTAAGTTGTACGAGCCTTACCTGGATTTAATCTTAGGAAGTCAGCCTGTCCTGTTATGAGTGGATTTTCTAGCTCTGCTCTCCATAAGCTCAGTCATCTTGGTGGTGTCTTCTGTTGCCTGTGTCATTGCTACTGCATGGTAATTCTGGGTTTGGTACCTGCAGTTCTTTCCTTTCTGAACCATTTTGGTGAAGAACTGAGGGTCAAAGAACCTTCTTAAGCCAAAGTAATTTTATCAGTTAAAATGCAGCACTTAGGGGAAAAAAATAACATATATCTATGGGCCAAGCAAACAGATTTTCTGGCCATACTCAAATGTTCAGGGATATCTGCCTGAAGTGCTCTCCACTTTTAGTCTAGACATCATTTCTCTTTTTTTTTTTGGCTTTGCCAGTTATGAGACAATTTGGCAAGCTAGTCTGAAGGTCAAGTCAGTCTCCTCAGAGCCTTTGGTTCTGCAGTCCTGAAACATCTTACCTTCTCAGCAGTTCTCCTGGATTGTGACTTTGTCTTCCACTTGTCCCCTCAACAACCCTCTTGATTTAAGTTCAGATAGCTAGTAAATAACACCGTGTTTAATACAGTGTGCTCACAGAGTTAATACCGCCAAAGGGGAAATGATATTTTGGAAAACTATATAAAGCTACCCCTCTAGATTTGAGACAAAACTGCCCATAAGCCTTTGTATTTGTGGCACTGCATTGCTCATTATCCCTTCCCCCTCACAACAGGTTGTCCAGAACAATCATCAAGAAAATAAGGGGTTATGTTCCCATGTAGGCAGTATCTTCACTAGGAAGGTTAATTAAATACTACTTCTCAGGCCACATGTGCAGTAAATCTCTATTAAAACCACATAACTTTGTGCTTTAGCAACCAGCCCATGCTTCCTTTTTTCAGTTTGGTTTGCATGAGTTAAAAAAAATTGGTTATTTCCTATCCCATTGTTAGCATGAAGAGGTTTGACACTGATTTCAATAAGGAAAAATAAGATATTAGTATTTTAGCATACAGACTAGCGGTCTGTGTTATGGATATTAACCATAAATTTCTTTATGTTGGCAGGTAAAATATAGCACAAAGAATTTACACTCCTGCTTTCCACAGCCAGTTAAAGTAATAGACGTGGAGAAAAATACATCTAGTTATGATATTTTATTAAGAAAAAAGTTGTATGAGAGTATGGTCTAATGGTTTGGATGCTAACTTGGAAATTATCTTAACATGTTGATATGTAAGCCCATTACTGCCCTGGTGAGCTCAAATTTAAAATTTCCAGTCTTAAATGTCATTGTGACATTGCTACAGGTAGTGAAACATTGTGATATTAAGCAAATGGATCTTGAGAAAATATCCTAGATAACACAAATGGGGAATGTCCCCTTGTCTTTGATCACTGACATATTTCTGTTAATAAAGTTATTGATAAGTAACTCTGATGTTTTTTATAAGTTATTCCCTCCTTAAATGAAGAATAATGTAAAGGAATTAAATGTCTGAAAAGCAGTTTGTATGCTACTAGAGACACTTCCTTGTGAAAAGGCAACACGTTTGAAACTACCAGAATGAGCATACGTCCTTATGCCCGTAATGAGCCAAAACAGACAGTAACTAGTATTTATAGCCTTTCATTTATATGTATACTTACTAAACACTGACTATACTAAAATACTAATACAAGCTTTGAAAATGCCAGTTACCTAAATCTCTTCAACCACAAGAGATGTGCTTTCAGAAAAGGGTATAAACACCTGTTGTCACCAGGAGGCAAACAAATTGCACATCATTAGCACTGTTTAATATTTTTATCTGTAGCTTTGTACAGTATGCAGTCATTTTCAATCTGTAATTTTTGCCTTGTCTTTACAGTCATAGCAATATTTAATCACGGTTGCAAGACTCAGGGAAAAAAATAGCTATGTAACTATGTAAAATGCGAACGCTGAGTTCAATAGGAAAAAATAGCTGCAAAAAAAGAGACACCTTTTTTTTTTTATCCAGTCAGGAAATACTTTGATGTCAAAAGCCTTTAAAGTTAAAATGCTTAGTATAGGTAACCCAGTGAAAACCAGGTTTCAGTTTGGTGTAAACAAGTTCTGGATCTTGGAAGTCGATGGTCATTGGTGTGCTTGCTTTGCTTTGATGTTGCAACATAGGTTGTGAGGTAAAAAATCTGGCTCCTTCTTACCTATAGAGTCAGATTTCCAGAAAGGAAAACTCAAATTCTGTCTGATCTGTATAGCATAGCACCTTGAATACCAGTAACTCTGTGGCAATTATTTTCTGCCAGAATGAAACTAAGTTCTATCAGTCCTATTTGTGGCTAATATAAGAAAAGATTTACTCAAAGACTTCAAGTTATAATGGATTTATTGCTTCATTTGGATGCTTGTTGAAGTTGCTAACTAACTGCAGTATTAAGAGCATGCATCTTATTTCCAATTTAAATTTTGGAAAAAACACTGAGGAACATTAGAGCTTGCCAGGCATTTGGCAGCTGAATGGACATGACCTCTAACGTCATGGTTTCACCTTGGTACATAATTTTGAACTACTGAAGTCACCTATTGCTGATAGCTTTTGGAACCCAGTATACAAATTTTCCTCTTGTGTAATCTATGTATCGTAGATGCTTCGATCAGAATTCTTAAAAATGCCTCCACTTACAAAAGCTTTTTGGTTTCCAGATCTTTTTATTTCTATCTTCAAATGAGATCAAGCTGGGAATTATCTTTATATGCAAGGAAATTTCCATTGATGTGTTAAGGGAATAAAGATAGTGCTAATTGGTTGCATAATATTAAAATATCTGGAATGTACATGAAGGCTCAGGCTGTTAATTAAGATACACTGTGAAAATAGTCATACAGACTATAATTTCCATGTAGACTTTAACAGCAAGAGAATTATCTTGGTAAAGGAGAAATATATGATAATAAATTCATCTGAGAGTCTGATTCTGCTCTGATAGTTCCAAATCATCGGCTAGTGGCACGATGCTTTGGGATCTCAGACTCCCTTCTGTCCCCTGCACTGTGTCTCTATGCTTTCTGCATGGTTAATGACGGGCACTTCTAGAGGGCAATTCTGAACACTTATCATGCACAATAATTAGGTTAAAACTATGGATAACCTGTTAAGAACCTACCACTCTCCCAGTCTATATTTGTAAACTCAAATCAGAGATACATGGGCCATTTATACCTCACTTTTAGTCACATTTTACTCATGAGTCAAAAGTACTCAGTGCCCTCAGACTGGTTGTTAGGAAGTGTCAATTGTGATTAATAATGTTTTCATGTGTTTAAAAAAATGCTGAAAAAATAAGTAATATATCAGAAAACAGGATCAGAAAAATCCACATGTGGTTAAGTCTAGTCTGCTGCATTTTTCTGGACTCTGTGTGTTGCTTTCTCACCACAGATTTATTTCACCTGTTTTTTAGCTTCTCTAGCAATAGCACTTGAACTACCTCCCTTGGAAATCTATTCCACTGACAAGCTGTTATCACTAGGATACATTTCGATGCTTATTCAACTGCCAACCCTTCCCTAAGACTCATATATCACTGGTATGTTGTAATGAGTGCTGACAAGACACAGTTGTACAAAACCCACTGGGATTAAGGAGCTGCAGTACTAGGTGGTGTTAGGGTAAAGAAAAAAAATATCATGCATGCCTAGTTAAGCCTCACATGGTTTAGTGTAGATCTCATACTATTCTAAGCGCACTTAACAAATGCCCACCGGCTTACATGTATCTACTCTTCTAACTGATATGCATTTATGCAGCTATTTAATCTGAGAGTCTCCAAGTGGTTCAGAAATTAAGTCTGACTGCATGCCTGTAAGACAGATAGACATGATACTGCTTTTAATGTACAGATGAGAAAGAGAAAGCATCAGATAATGTTTCATACTGGTAAGGGAACTATTTCACTAAGCTAAAAGAGATTTCGAGTAAGGATGATTTCGTTGGGCTAGCGAGGTTCCTGAGCTCACTGTCTCCACTCTTGTCTCTTGCCACAGGAAGTCACTGAGGGGGTAGAGGCTGCATTCTTTGTCCTTCCCTTCTGGAGGTGATGGTGCTGTGATCCAGTTTCAGATGTGTGCCCTGAGCCTCATTAGGCTAGCTTGTGTCTCTGGGCCTGTATTCTCCCTGCTGCTGTTCCTTGTCTGCTTAGTGAGACCAGATCTCCCCAGTCTCCTCCTACACAAATTTCATGTCTCCAGGGTTGTTCTAGCCCTCCCATCTCCAGTATCATATAGTCCTTTCATAGCCGGTATCTCCAACCTCTAGCCCTTTTACCATCCCTGCTCCCTCATTTCCATCACATCCAATCTCACCCAAGCACCGTTCCAATAACTCAGTCCCCATTTAACATCTTCCACCTCCTCCATGTCCTGGTATTATCACCCCAGCCTTCTCACCTTAGCGCTCACCATCCTCAGATCATACCCTTCCACCACCCTTGCCCATTCACCTCTCTCCACAGCCCAGTTATTTTCCTACCCAAAGATCCCTCCAATCCCAACATTATTCTACACAACCACAGCTATCAGTGGCCACCACAACAGCTCCATAGCCCCTTTAACTGCACTCTAAGCTTCACACAGCTGTAGTAACACTCCAGTCATTCAACTCCACTGTAATAGTTGCAAGACTATCCTGGTCAACCCCAAATCATCCCTAATGATTTCGTGCACTCTCTCTTCATCGTCTTCACTGCCAAAACCTAACTCCCGGCACCATCTCTGTCATTTTCTCCAGCTTTCTCCACTCTCAGGAATGCACATGGAATACTCTCTCAGTATTAATTTACACAGGAATCATAATTATTGCCTATCTGTAATCTAAAGCTCATTGACTATGTTGCATAACAAACGTGTGCCGCTTTAAAAATGTCTGTTACAGCTCCCTGTTTTGAAAGGTGAAGAAAATTGCTGATTTTCTCAGCTACACACCATTCAAAGAGACAAGCTGAGCAATTCACTGGTTATTACATAGAAAAATGAGTTTCCTGGATCACAGTTTACGACTGCTGGAAAATTGATGGTGGTACATTAGTGGAATTGTTTTAAAGGTAAAACAGTGTTCTGTGTTCAGCTGAAAGCTGAAGGACAATCCCTTACCATCATGGTATGTTTGCCACTTTTTTAGTATGTTCTTTCTAAACACCGTCTTTTGGCTGCTGAAGGTGAAAGGCTACAGAGGATGGATGGATGCTTGATCTTAGCCAGTATATCTCAATGACTTTGTATTTCAAAGTGTTCAAAAGTATTTCAAAATGGCTACTTGGTGCACACCCCCTTGATATCTGAAGATACACCTTTTACATATTTAATCTGTATATTTGCATCACTGAATTACCAGTTAAATGCTTACTTTCTGTCCATCAACTTGAAAGAAAGGCCAAAATGTGTTGAGAAGCTGGATACTATCTTTATTTAGATCACTACGTTCATTTCTCCAAGTAAACTACAGGGGAAAACAAAGTTTATAAACTAGATTGCTAGGCACTGATTGCAAGAAATACTTGACTGAAGAATGAAGTGAATTTAGATGAGGGGGTTTTGGTCCATAACTGAGGAGCTGTACAATGTGCTTGTCTCTCGTATTGAAAGTGCTCTGTGTGACAGCCTGTGGGTGGTCCACAGTGTATTGATTTAATTTATGCAGAAACCTTAATGTGGAACAGAAAGAAGAAGCTGTCATTATTTTTTGTCATAAAAGATTGTATTAGTGGAAGAAGTGGCGCTGTCATATATTGGCAATATAGGCAGTTTCTTCAGCCAAACTCCCAGTGAACTTGGTGGCAACTTTGCAAAGTGACACCTAAGAAATGTAGTTGCATGCTGTCTCGCTGACAAACACGTACTTATGAAATAAGGGAATCAATCACTGTAGCAACTTTTGGTTTACCCCCTGAGGGTTCATTAGCGTACAAGGATAAAACCGCCTTAGAAATCATGCTTCTCTTGACGTATCTGTACATTCCCATTTGCCCCACCCCTGATCATATGAAGAGAATGAACTGCACAATCCCTGGGCCAAGAATCCCTTTTTTGGGGCATCACAAATGAGCTATTCATGTCCAATAGGTCTTGTGATATGTTTTAGTCTATGAGTGCTTATTTCTGTTTACGTTGAAATCAGTGGTCAGCTTCCTTTTGATACCAGTGGTGCAATGAGCGCCCCAAGCACTGTACATGAGCCTTATCATATGGAAAGCTGGAAACCTGCAGAACAACAGGAAGCAAAAGAAGGAAGAAATTATTTTAGGTTCAAAACCTAATCTCTTGTTAAGCCTCAGTAAAACTTCTTTATATCACAGGACTGCTACATGGAAAAAATTATTTTCTTTGAACCCTGCTTTTTGAGTCCTTGACACTGCTAATCTGAATTTGCTGCCATAATCGTTGCACTTCACTGCCTGCTACCCAGAATTTCTTTCTACTTGAGATTTTGTATATCTAGAGTCAACTAGTTAACTTTCACTTGCCTGACTTCCTGCTGGCCTTCTGTTTTGGACTGCTCATCATCTCCGTCTGGCTCCACAGTAAAACAGGAGGAGAACTGAGACACAACATTTTGTAGTGATCTTTTGTATACGGCTCCCTTTCACTGGAGCTAGGGTGGCTGCCAGATGTAGCTGGCAGCAGCCCTGTGCAGGCACAGGTTGTGTGACCGAAAGGTACTTCTATGCTGATTTCCCTCTATGGCTGAAAGGGTGGTTTGGAAGAGGGAGGAGAAAAAGAAACAGATCTTGAGGATGAGGTTCAGCTGCATAAGCAGAGTTCTGGTTGCTGCTGAGGCATCCTCGGGTATGCAATGCATCTTCATGGGGCATACAGTTATATTGCAAGAGCTGCAGGGGACACACTCTAATCTAGAGCACTGACGTCCAAGCTGAATACTGTTTTCAGCTTAACATTGTGTTATTGGCAAAGAGGAAATGTGGCTGGTAAGCAGACCCCCAAACTCAGTATTGGTCTAATTAAAGTATTAGCAGTCTAACTAAAATACAACAAAGAGCTATTAGTATTAGGTTAGTTACAGTGACCCTAACACTCACACTCTAAGTTATCTAATGATTTCAGAAACTTTTCATTAATAATAAAGTTAATATTGTTATACATAAACCTCCTAGTGTCTGCCCCACTTCCCTGGTGTTATGCTTATCCTTCCTCTGCTCTCTAGGTCCTGTAGGCCAGTCTTCACTGAGAATAAAGTGTGCGTGTATGTGTGTCTGTACGTGGGGTGTTCTACCATAATGTATTGCAGTCCTTATTCTTCACTAGGAGGAGCAGGATGGTGATGGCAGGGATCTATTCCCTCGCTTTTTTCCAGTGTTGCATCTGATTCAGGTTGGTTTATATATTTTTAACAGGGTCTGCCTACTAGCGTTTTCCTCACTGAATAGCCAGTCCATATCATTCTAGCTTTTCTGTTCTTTTTGTTATCCCTGAAACTGGTTTTACCTGACCCACAAGTGTGCGCTCAAGGACCAGTAATTGCCCACTGTGTTCAGATTTTCATTCTAGCATCGTAGAAAGTTCTGTCTACACAGGAAATCTACTAGTTTCTACTGTCTATTAATTGACACTAGAGGTTATACCACACAATTTTACAAAGCCAAACTAAAACTGAAAAAATTTCAGGTAATTGTCAACTGACTGCTACACTACTGCTATCACAGATAATATGAGCTAAAATCAGCTCAAGCCAAGGCAAGACCCTATACTTTAAGACCAATAAAAAGACACCGGTTTTTGATCAGTAATGGCAAATTTCTATGTATGGGGCTACAACTTCACAGTTACCAAAATAACACTATGTATCTGCATTCAGGCAACTCCATCCTTCCCCAGCTGGGAAATAGCCCACCTACATGAGCATTTAGAGGATGTGAACATACCTCACTTGCAACAGGCAATCCTGCTTCTCTTACAGTCCAGACAATCACGGGGAAGACAATAATATGTTATAGTTTAGTGCGTTTTCTTTATAAATCTTACATACACTTCAGTCTGTCAGTCTGATATCACCCAGCTTGTATTCATACAGATACATAATAAGGACTTGTCAAAATCAGGCATGAATGGTAAAAAACCAGCAGGAATATAGAGCATCCTTTGAAACAAATAACTAGAGAGGTGGCTGATCCTAACATGGATGGTGACAGCTAAGAGAAACAGGGCTGTTCTTTGGAAAGGGAAGCAAGGAAAAGGTGCCAAATCCTGTCCAGCAGCTGAGGAACAGTTTGTGAAGTTCTGCAGCTCTCAAATAGCTGTTGAAACTATAGGCAAATGGAAGATCCCAAGGTTAAATCAGATCACTAAAAACCTAAATGGTAAAAAATTAGTACAGCATAAGTCTGAGTTTTTCCTCTGAATGCTGTATTCCTTTTAATAATTTGAATCTGCTCTTGCTCTGGAGAAACAGCCTCTATTGCTGTACATAGTCCACAAGCCTCAGAAAGGAAATTTTGTGGGTGCCAGCCCACACTGATTGACGGACTTACACCTGACTGATCGACAAATGACTTTGTTAGAGTTAAAGGCTAGTTGGAGAGACTGGCAGAACTGTGGGAGCTTGTGGATAAGGAGAAGCAGACATGCAGAAAGCTCCCTTAGAGGCTTTGTCAGAAAAGGCAGCTCTAGTTAAAGGCTGAAATAAAAACCTGGTGCATCCCCCACCATCTTCTCTGACTTCCACTCTGGAAATACTACCAAAATTTTCACATAATCTAATTATTTTTTTCCTTATCTTGTAGACTTCTTCATGTTTAATGTAGCATATATTTATATTTAATAAATTTTTATTTAGCAAAAACTACAATCAAAAACTGTTGATTTTCTGTGGTTTGAAAAGATCTAAATGAAAAAAAAGGAAAAGCAGTACTGAATTACATAAAGAAACAAGTTTGTTTATTTTCCTGCACTACAGAAGCATAGCCTCCCATTTTCAAACTGCCAGCATTTTTCTTCTTGAATTGAAAGCCTGCTCAGGAAAACAGAATTGTCTTCAGTAATATTGCCATTTCCATATTTGGGGACTGGTAAAATACTTCTTTAAACACTTCAAATTAAGTGCTGATTAGTATGAAAAGTTTAATCGCTGTATTGGAAAGGAATAATATTGCATGGAGTATTTGAGATGTTTAATTTCTATGGCAACAAGCTTGGAACACTGCTTTGATTTAGGATACAAAAACCTTTGCAGTTGCCTTGTTTAAATATTATTAATAATTTTGTACTTTAGAAAAAAATGCATCATATCTGAAGATCTCAAAATACTGCTATTCAGAAAGGAAAGTAGCAGCATTGTTCTTCAAACATAAAACAATTCACTGCTGCTTCAAGGCAACACAGCACACAGGTGGCTGTCTCAGGAGAATGGAAATGTTGGACCTCCCCAGCACCACCTCAATCTCAGAGCAGCCCATTCCACGCCTTTTTTGAGACCCAATAGTTCACCAATATGTGGAACTAGTAAAATAGATATTGAAGTATGAATATATAAGCAATTTACTGATGGCATTCTGCAGGCTTCACATAATCACCCTGAAAGCAGAAGATAGTTTGGGTTGAATGTTCTTTCCTTAGACTCTTACATCATTGTGGAAATGAGGTTAGTTATCAATGGACATCCTTCCATCCTTGTCTACTCACTGTACTGCTCCATCAGTCTTTAAAAGTTCAAGTCCTGTCTGCTGAAAAATTGTCACATCTAATTTTCTTGATCCCTGAATGACATTCTACTGCCTTCAATCAATCACTGATAAGCATAAAATCTACTAATATCTATGATAATTAAAACAAATGAGTGTCCTTACCAGCCCTATGTACAACCCTACTGCATGCCTTGGAACTGCAATATATTTAGGGACCTTGGCACTAAGGAGCTGTAAGCTAAAGTAATAATTTGTGTGCCCTTTTCCTCCTCCATGAGCAATCCAATCCTTTCAGTCCAGCTATTCCAAACCTGCCAGGTTCATCCAAATGACATAATACTGACTTAATCGATATTCATTTATTTGCTTGTTGGTTTATGAGACTTTCAGGTACACTTTGGCTGTGCTTTCTTGTTTCCCTCTGCATCTATGGGACTAAGAACTTTCATGTTCCAAAAGAGACTGTAAGTTTCTCTATAAATCACATTAATTCAGGACATGGGACTTCAAGAAGAAAAAAATCACCTGTGATTTGCACTAAATTGTAAGAGTTGCTAGAACTGTGATCCAGACAGATTTTTATCTGTCACGTCTGTGACAGTGGTAAACAGGGGTACATATGTTAACCTGCTGTTGGAATTAGATTGAAGGAAAACATACAATTGGTATTAGCCTCAAGGCTGTAGAAAAGAATAGGTTTATGCAAGACATTCTGTCAAGACATAGTTTATTTAAAATGTGATTAGTATCAGCTGCTAATAGAAGGGGAGTAGTGTGAAAAAATGTTACTTATGTCACCAAATATATTTACACCTATTTAGAAGTGTTACTGCAGTAAGTGTCTTAGAAATAGGCAGGGAATTTAATGCTGAGCATTCAGTTTTCCTTGGAAGTAAATTAGAATACGTTTAAAATAGGAAAGCACCTTCAAAAGATGAAGTGGAGAGGAAAAATTAATGAGTGGCATTCACATTGTTTTCCTTTCTGAACAAGTACTTTCTTAAAACATAGAAAGATTCTCTGTCTTAGTACAATGAGGCAAAGGTCTCTAAATAAAATTTAGCATCCAAATATTGTTTGTGCATTTTTAGCTTTTTGGAAGGAGTTCAGAGTGGTTTAAAAAGCTTTTTCAACAATGTTGTATCACAACCCCAGTGTCTAGCTGATCCCAAGAAATGGTGTCCCTGAGAATGCCCAACAAATCTGAATAGCTATCATGTTAAGAAATAGAGAATATGATCCACTATTTCTGATCAGATGAATTTTTAAGATACAATTAATTTACTGGAAATATTTATGCCTTTTTTGTAGGATGAGATATTAACTAGCCCTGCTTTAAATCTGTATGCTCCTTAAAATAAGCTTTATCAAGAAGATTCAAAACCTGAGATAGGAAGTAAAGTCATGTTCAAAGCATTCAATATCTTCTACAGATAAGAGCAGAATTCATAAATTTGGTCACTACTAACAGATTCTATTACTATAGATACCAGACACCATTTCACAACAGCTTCTGTCATCAACTACTGAATGAGTAAGTATAATCCTCAGAAGATTTCAGCAGAAGTGTAACTGGAATAACCAAATGTTAAAGGATTTGGTTTTTTAAAGCTGTGCACTCCTTACTTCTTTTGGACTGAGATCCTAATCATGCTTTTCAGTAAAAAACTAAGTCCCCAACCTGATTCCAAAAACCTACGCCCTACTTTGTAAAAAAGCAGATCTAGATGCTTTCTTAGGCCTTTAAATAGTCTGTATGCTTTTTTTCATTCCAGTTGGTTTAACTCATGTGTTCGTACTCTCATTCCATACATATGGATTTCGTTGCTATTTTCAGCACTCTTTTTGTGATCTTTGTCTTTGAGGAACATGAGCACATCAGTGCAATGAACTAAATTGTTGGTTATAAAAGCATGATGCAGTATTCTTTGAATCTCAGACTATGTATACTTATAAAAGTAAATCCTGTATTATATCTAGAAAGTCTAACCAGATGAAGACCCCATCACGTCAGTTTTATCATAAAAAGTCCATGTTTCTCTCACAGCACTTGACTATGGTGAGAACGTCTCCTGGCCCATGCCATCTTGTGAAGCATGTCTGACTGGAACATAGTTCCCTAACCTAAGCAAAACCATGTCAGGGAATGTAGTTACAGTTAAATGTATAGTCAACAGCAGGACTGTGTTTGAGTGCATGCCTTAACCCTATTTCACTTACTGGTGTATAGGAGCTCAACTGAAAGGTGCCGAGGGAGACAAAACATTGCTTAGATGCAGAAATTTCAGTTCTAGAAATGAATGCAAATGAAGAATTTTAAGAAAAAACAAAACATATTTTCTACAGAGAAAATTCCAGACATGAAGCCCCACACAGAACAATGAAGCCCTTGAAGAAGCAAAAGCAGGAAATAAGAAATTCTGATTTCACAATGGTGGTGATCAAACAACAGAAGAGCTTGCACAGAAAGATTGTGGAATCTCCATCCCTGATCATATTTAAAGCTTGTCCAAACAAGTGCCTGTCTATGCAAGTCTGGTTGGGATGTTCAACCATGTGATACCCAGAGGTCTCTTCTGGCCTCAATTACCCTCTGATTCTGTGAAAAACGGACTGGTATTACTGGTGGAACAAAGCTGAGCCTTCTCCTACTGCTCTTTTACTTGGTTCCAAAGTTTAAAGACATGGGTTGAAACATTGTAGATGTAGTCCAAATCCTACCCCCCAACATCACAGGTAAAGTGCAGAGGGCCATGGCTGTGATGACCTTGTGGCAAATTAAACAATCAGCTTGGCCTAACTAACAACTCATAAAACAAGGCAGCTTGTGCAGTGGTGGCAGCTACTGACAGTAAATCACAGCATGGAAAAATGCATGTGCATCGTTTCTCTTCAAAAAGCTGAGTCACACCATGAAGGTGGCTTTTATGACTGTGCAGGATGCTAATTTTTCTGCCTTAATCAAAGCCCTGTGCTTTCTGCATCCTGCTGATGTATGCTGCTCTGATCTGCCCTCCAGTGCATCTGCCCTTTGCTGTGCTTACACGGTGTAAGTCCTTTGGTGGCATTTCCTTCACTGAATTTATGGTGGTACACACTGTGGGATGTGTGCAGAGCTGCTTCTGAAACTGTGTGTTTGCCTCTTACATAAATGCCATTTTTTGAACACATTTGATATGTTAATTTCAGAAACTAATGATGCTTTAATTAAAATAATTTGAGTTCGTAATCAGAGATCCTGATCTTCAAAAAGGAAGGAGAGTAATGGTAGCAATTTAAACACAGTTATTCAATTCAGTGTATATATACTGAGAGTATGAACTTTTCTTAATACAAATGCTAGTTATGTTCTGGCTAATTAAAAGCAATGAATATTAAAAACTCTTGTAAGGGAGCTGAAAAAAAGAATGTTTATATTTTTGTTTCTGAGCACATGAAAGGACAGGTTATCATTCTTCTGGAGTGCTTGAAGACTAATCAAGAGTAAGGTCTAGTCCATTTGTTTACTGAAGTTTTAAATAAGCTTGTGTCATGGTGACGGTAAATGCATATTGATGACTCCCTCTGTGACCCTGATTCAGGAAAGTGCACTTCTCAGTTCCATTATAGATGAAGAGATGTGTGCAGTAATTAAATGTTTTGAAGAATTGGTATTTAATAACATAATTGCTTTAAGACGTAAAGTCCTGATTCAGCTGAGGGTTTAAGTACAGGCATTTTTTTGTGTGTTAGCTTCTAGAAGAATAA
Organism: Phalacrocorax carbo; assembly: GCF_963921805.1. NCBI lineage: Eukaryota > Metazoa > Chordata > Aves > Suliformes > Phalacrocoracidae > Phalacrocorax > Phalacrocorax carbo. The sequence goes on from NC_087513.1 coordinate 208,802,418, forward strand.
ATACATCATTATTTTGCGTGTCTCATACTAAGAAGAAAAGAGATTAAAATATGATCAGAGAACACTGTTTCAGCTAGAAAATGTCTTAATTCCAAATGAAGTTACCATTGCTGGATCTAGAGATCTGAGACCTTGATAAATATTTTAGGATTAAAGAAGAAAATTTACCATGCAGACTATGATCTGTATTATTAGCATCCTGCTGTCTGACCTAAATCGAGAAGTGAGGAGAATGCCGATTGCTGACAGACCGCAATGCTTCCTAGCTTAAATGTGCCATGTCATGTGCAATTCACTGCATATAACTTTCAAACAAAGCTGTAAGTCAAAATCCATTGAAAAGATATTTTGATAAGCAGGTTTAGCATATTTTAGAAGTAAAAGCAAGAACTATCCAGCTGGACTATTCCTTTCACTTTTGTTGGTCTTGGATTCTATGACTCTTTCTTGAAACATTCCCTAGAATATAGAACAGAAGGCACTTAGTTATGATAAATAGATAAAGTATTCCATACTAAAGCTATTGATCCCCTACAAAATGAATAAGGTCTGTACTTTCTTATGTTAAAGTATAATTCCCTTATGTCTTTGTCTCAATTGCCAGTGGTATTATGGAAAATGAACAGTACTAGAGCCTCAGATAACCACTAAAATAATCATGAAAAGAAAAACGACATGTAAAAATAATATGAACCGCTTCAATAAGATCCATTCAATGAACAAGGATTTCCGGGCTACATTGCCTGCTAATGGAAATTTGCTGACAACAACTTCAAAACTCAGATGCAAGAAAATGCTGATTTCACCTTTAAGTGATAGCACTGAATTATTTAAGCATAAATGCATATCAGATGATGTGCAGAATAGGTCTGATTTTTCTGCACAAGACTGAATATTTTAAAGCATTAATCATAACCCACTCAACCTCATTTGCAGCTGACTCCACTTCTCAGATACTGGGGATTTGTGGGATTTATTGGTCTGTGCCCTCTTGAATCACGCATGCTCATTTCTGCTGTGATGCACATAGGATGGCATCCTTTGATAAGGATAGCTTGTCAAAGGTAGCTGGGTCTGAAGCCCTTTAAGGCCTATGTGACCCTGGTTTGATGATGTGGGAGTGTAGACATCCCCCATAAGTTCTCTGTTCCCCACATTCATAAAACTGAAGACTCTGCCTCCAGTGCGCTGACTCCAGGCTTTGAGATTTCATCCTGAGTTTCTTTTTTCAGATTGTCAGATTGTATTCTTTACTCTTCAAAGATGTTAAATCTTTGGTGACAAACCAGTAGGGTCATTTAACCACCAGAGTTCTTTGTCTTCAGAGCAGGAGTGGTCTCTACCCTTTGGTGCTTTTGAACTGCTTTTTGACAGCATGCATACGTCAGTCAGACCCTCTGGGATCCATGAAGGGGATTATATTCAGGGGCCTGTGTTGTGTTGACAGTGATACCAGAGGACAGTTATAATAATTTCTGGTCCCTGAGTTCTCCTTGCTCCGTGCCTCAGAGGCTCTCACTCATGGGGTGCTGGGGGAGATGCTCCCTGCACCTTCCTTTTTGCACACCCTCCGCTGCAGAGGTTGTACAAGAGATTTAAAGTCACCAGGATATTTCTTCCTCTGTTAATTTAGAACTTGGTAAAAACTAGAATTTGCTCAGTTATTCAGCCACCAATGTTTTTGTGACCAGGGAGACTGAATAGTAGTGACAAGTTATTAGTGTGCAGCTATTGTGCTTCTGCAACAGTCCAGCAGAGAAACTGAATTTCAGTGTGTGCACAGAAACCCCAGTGGAAATGTTATAATTTTGCTTCTGTGTTCAGTAACCCAGAAAAGACCTAGAAGAAAGCTTCTCTCAGTGAAATTCAAATGAAACAATGTTATAGGGGCCCAGCAATAACTCTAGTAAAACTTTTGTATGCTTGATAGAGGATTTTTCATTTAATTAGTCTGATGGACAGACTGATGGACAATGTTTTTAAAGTAAAATTTAAAGAGCAAAAGAATTTACTGACCTGAAATTTGTCAGGAAAATCATGTAGCTGTAGAGAGGAGTGAAGGATTTCTGTCACTATAAGAGAGTGAAGAAAAATAGTTTCACCTTGTATTTTCACTCTTTGATGAACAAGGTGCAGTAAGATTCCTACAGTTTTGAGTTCCACAAACATATGTGTTACTGCAAGAATCTCAATAGCGTGAGATGCTATTAAGCATGTAAGTCCGTTCTCGATTCTGCCCATAATCAGTGTAAGAAAGAAGTGAATTAATGACTTTCATTAAATTACTGCACTGAAGGAATTCTTTGCATGACTACAGCGGGTTTTACTTGTTAATACATCTTCCTCGTGATTCACAGGTAAAAACCTCACTGGAGTACGCATTTACTCTCCAGGAATTCTTCTTTAATAACAGATGTTTTAATGCTTGGAAGAAAAAATACAGGTTTGAAATGTGCTACTAGAATCCACATGGAAAGTGTGGCAGGTATTAACTGAGAGATATTCTGGTAGCTTTTTACTGTGGTGTGTTAATTGTTTTAAAAGAAACCTCATAGGGAAGACAAGAGAAGGAGGACATTTAGGGACCAAAACTGTTAGTGAACCTTGAGAATTTGGGGAATAATTGTGTTCTCCCCAAATTAGGGAAATACTGAAAATGTTAAAATCTTTAAACTTTTTTTTTAATTTTATGTATTTTATTTTATTTTTTTTGAATAGCACTTTTAGTAGCAGTGCTGGGGAACCCAGCTGCCGGTGGAAGGGAAAGTGCCCCAGGTATATCCTGACCACAGAAAAAAACTGGACACCCATACTGCCAGAGCAACAGCATGTTTATTGTCATGCTCTGAGCTCTGGTCATCAGGAGCAGAGCTGCCTGACCGTCACATGTGAGAGGCCTTTGTCATATTATTCACTGTCCCTTACATCTGCTTTTTCCCCTCCAAAGGTCTTCCTCCTCATCACCCTCAATCCTTTTGTAACAAACAGCTCATCCCTGTTTACTCTTTCTACATTTGTCCTGATTTTGTTTATTTGATACCTTTATTTGATGTTTGTGACATTGCTGCCATGGTAATTTCTGCCTTGCTCAGCAAATCTGTTAAACTAGTACCTCCTTTTCTATCCATAACGTCTTTCACTTCTACTACTTCCCATGTTGCTATCTTATTAGTGTAATCACAAGAGTCAGAGTTCATCATCTGCATACACATTATTACCATTTTCCCACCTCTAACACCGTGAAACGTCTTATTAGTGTAGCAACAGATCACAGTTGGCCTTCTGCACCCGTGTCCTAACAATCACAGTGGACCAAAACTGTCAACAACAACAAAAAATTTCTCTTTCCAACTTGGGTCTAGCCAGCTGATCTCTCTAGAACTTCAAGTATATGTAAAGGCAGTAGTCTGTCTACCATTATAAACTCCCAGTCCTTAGGAAAAACTGGGATTTTATAATGAAATAAAGGTATTCAAATTTCAGAACGTTTCTCATGGCCTTTGCAGCGTAAAAAACTGCTTCCAGGGGTGCTTCAGCCTAAGCATACAAAAAGGTAGGCTTAATTTTCCTTAGGCATCACACCCTTCTGGAAGAAAGGTTTTGGCTTTTTTATTTCCCTTTATTCTGGAATAAGCATCCTTGAGCGTGACAATTTGGTTATCCCACATGTTCCTTTCTAAGTGTATTCATGTTGGGGATGGGGAAGGCTATAGAGATATTCATTAAGAATATAGAGAGGTAGGCAGCCAAATTTACACAAGATTTCACAGAAGATTTCTCCCATATGTGGAGAATCATAAGTCAACTTGCAGTTACATCTTCAACAAGAGAAGAAAAACTATCCCTTCTCAGAAATGGATCATGTTGAAAGGCCCCACTTGACTGTAGTTCTCTAAGGATCATACGGATAAGCCATGTGCAGTCAGGAACAGGAAATATTCTGCAAAAATGAATCATGGGACATAGAGAGGAATTTAGGAGGCTGTTGGGTCTTCTGTGGAGGAGCTGGTGAAGGTACTGAGCTGCCCAAGGTACTGCCTCAAGCTGCTGAGACCAACGCAGCACTGAGGGAGGAGAAGTCTCCTTTCAGGGAGCTTTGGCAGCTGCCAGGAACGGGAAGGTGGCAGCATATGTACGCTAAAGATGACCAGTTTTAAAAAACTTGAGCTTCCTAGAAGACAACTAGGACAAATGTCTAGTGTCAGGCAAAATCAGAGAAGGAAGTGGGGAAGAGAGTCCTGTTGCTTCCATACAAGAGGTGGTTGAAACAGTCTGTCCACAAAGAGGTTGGCTCAATTTGTAAGCACTATATGGAAGAAAAAAGTGTGAATAACCTTACCTGGGGCACATAACTATTTTTGTTTCCTAATCCAGTCGAAAAGTGTGGGGTATTTATTTATTTTTTTTTTCTCTCATACAGAGTCTTGGGGTTTTTTGGCTGGTTAGGGTTTTGTTTTCTTCTTTTTTTGGTTGTTGTTTTGGTTGTTTATTTTTCTGATACAATCAGCAGCACAAGCTTTTGGTCTAAGACTCTTTTTCTTTAGCATTTTACAATGAAATAAGTGTTTCAAAGACTAAGAGTAGAAAAAAAGAAAAGAGATACATGTTTAACTACTGAATGGAATAAAATAAATTGTTCCTTGGCTAACCACAGTATTGATTTTTAACACTGTGCACCATCAAAACGAGAGAGAATAAGAGAAAGGGAATACTTAGGTATTCAAGAATTCTAGTCCTAAACTTTCACAAGTTATACAGACAGTGGCATCTTGGAAGGGAGACTAGCATTTGTTAAGTAATAACTGATTGGAGACTGATAAATTATCATTCTCATTTGTGCAAAGAAGAATAACAAAAGAGAACAATAGTTTTTTCATTTGGGCTTAGAAATGCAGATTAAAAATAGAATCTGTAAAACAGGTACAAATAGGGACTGCAGACACTTGGGAAGGTGCTCACAAGCAAGCTGTGTTTGTATAACGTCTTGATTAGTTTGGACTAGCTTGAAGCATTTCTACTGAATCCTTAAAGATATCTGGATGTTGATAGAAAAAGCTATACCGTAGAGCTTAAATTGACGTGTTGCAGAATACAGCCCTAACTTGGTGTGGGTTAAAGTGCCTGACAAACTTTTTTTTCCTTAGGACAAAAGATTAACAGTCACGGTCTTTTTATTCAGTGTTTCTTTTTCTGTTATCGATTGTTGGGAAACATCTAAAGTTCAGTTTATATTCTTGACTTATAATATTTTCCACTGATCAACCTGGAATTTGTGATCCAAACTGTGTCCCAAAGGAGATAACATGAATTAGTAATGATTTCCAATCACTGGGTATATTTGTGATGGACATTATAAATGAAACGTTAAAATAAAGCCTGATCAGGTTAACAACTACGATTTGCAATGTCTGCAATAAATTAGAACTGTTAAAAGCCAATTAAGTAAAGCTTACTCTTGAACACGGCTCTGTAGCCCTGTTTGATCTTATTAAAGCTGTTATGGTAAAGCAAGCAGTCCACTTCAGAACAAAGGCTGAAGTTCTCCATAGTACTCCCACATACCCGTAAGCATTCACAGCTTACTATACCATGAACAGCAAAAGGCACTGAGAAAAAAATCAGAAAGTTCCTGCTTTTCTGCACTAACTTGATGTAATCAATAATTGTAGCGAATTCCTTGTGGGGGAAATCATGTTGCTTGTCTTATTTTGTAATTTTTTTGAAGTTTTTCATTTATTAACAGTGTGAAATTGAATGTGTGGAGTCTTCATCCTTGGAGATGTTCAAAAGCCACCTGGACGTGGTCCTGGCCAACTGGTTCTGGGCAGCACTTCTTGAGGAGGTGTGTTGGATCAGATGATCTCCAGAGGTCTCTTCCAACCTCAACCATTCTGTGATTGTGTGTCATATTCTGGCTAGTCAGAACTGTATCAGTCTATTTCAACTGTAGGCAAAGTCTGGACAACAACAGACCTATCCCCCCTACATTGCCACTTATAACTCCTACATCACCACTTCTGTTTCCTATCTTGACCTCAAAGATGTACCATGAGATGCAGAAGGAAAAACATATAACCTGTTATGGGAGGCGTTTAATTCATGTCTCCTAATAAAAAGCAAGTGCAAGTTTCTTTACAGTTTTCAAGTAGTCCTGGAAAGGCCAGTAGGCTTTGCCAATCACCATGACCATGGATTTTGTGATAGACGAACAGCTTCTTGTAACGACAGCTCTAATGAGCTGTACAAAGACCCACTACTTCAGGATTAAATGCAGTGAATGATATGTAATGATCACTTTTTGGCTGACACAGGGAAGAACAGCTTCTCTAACTGGAAGCCTGAGCTAAAGGATTTGGTCTGGATTGATCTGCAGCATGGACAGAAAAAAGCTTTGTCTTCTAAATAGAGCAGAGTAGAGAGTGTGACACATTTATCAAAGTTATAGCCTTCTGTCAAACTATTTCCATCTGGTAGTTCTTAGATCTGAAACAGGTTCAGTGGAATGAAAGGAAAAAGGAAAGAGGAATGAGGAAAAAAGAGAAAACTAAGCACCACACAGCCACTCACTCATTCGCCCCAGACCCCCTGGTGGGACAGGAAAGAGGATCAGAAGGGTAAAAGTGAGAAAACTCATGGGTTTAGATAACAAAAGTTTGTATTGGGTTTGCATGGAAAGCTTTTGGTAGAAGGGGGCTACAAGGTTGACTCCTGTGAGAACCTGCTAGAAGTTTCCCCCATGTCTGATAGAGCCAATGCCAGCCGGCTCCAAGATGGAAGCACTGCTGGCCAAGGCTGAGCCCATCAGCAATGGTGGTAGCGCCTTTGGGATAGCATAGTTAAGAAGGGACAAAAGCTGTTGTAAGAGCAGGACAGAGGAGTGATAATATGTGAGAGGAACAACCCTGCAGACACCAAGGCTGCTGAAGAAGGAGGGGGAGGAGGTGCTCCAGGCACTGGAGCAGAGATTCCCCTGCAGCCCCTGGTGAAGACCATGGTGTGACAGGCTGTTGCCCTGCAGCCCATGGAGGTTAATGGTGGAGCAGATATCCACCTGCAGCCCGTGGAGGACCCCACACCACCAGAGCAGGTGGGTGCATTTGAAAGGATGTTGCAGCAAGGTGGGGGTTGGTTTCTTCTCCCAGCTAGCAAGTGATAGGACAAGAGGAAAAGGCCTCAAGTTTAGATTGGAGGTTTAGATTGGATATAAGGAAAAGTTTATTCTCTGAAAGGGCTATCAAGCTGTCATGATTCAGCCCCAGTCAGCAACCAAGCACCACACAGCTGCCCCCTCACTACCCCCCAGTGCAATGGGGGAGACAATCAGAAGAGTAAAAGGGAGAAAACTCCTGGGTTAAGATAAGGACAGTTTAAGAGGCAAAGCAAAAGCTGTGCACGCAAGCAAAACAAAACAAGGAATTCATTCCCTACTTCCAATTGGCAGGCAGGTGTTCAGCCATCTCCAGGAAAGCAGGGCTCCATTCATGCTTAAAAGTTATTTGGGAAGACAAATGCCATTACTCTGAACATCCCCCCTTCCTTCTTCTTCCCCCAGCTTTATATACTGAGCATGACGTCATACGGTGTGCGATATCCCTTTGGCCAGTTTGGGTCAGCTGTCCTGGCCGTGCCCCCTCCCCTCCCGGCTTCTTGTGCACCCGGCAGAGCATGGGAAGTTGGAAAAGTCCTTGACCAGTGTGTTACTTAGCAACAGCTGAAACATCTCCACGTTATCAGCACTGTTTTCAGCACAAATCCAAAACACAGCCCCATACTAGCTACTGTGAAGAAAATTAACTGTATCCTAGCCAAAAGCAGCACAAAAGGGAAAGGGAAAGGGAAAGGGAAAGGGAGAGGGAGAGGGAGAGGGAGAGGGAAAGGGAGGGAGAGGCAAGGGAAGATTTGTAGATGTCACTACAATAATACATATATTTCATAGTACAGTCTGTTTCTTTCCATCCATTTACATTTTGTTTAGTTTCTGTTGATTGTTATGGGAAAGTGTGAAGAGAAATCTGTCAGTTTGGACAATGGATTTTAAAATTAATTAAATTTGTTTAATCTTGATTGGCAGGTGTTACATGCAACTGAAACATCATATTTAAATATAGAGAAAGTAAGCAGATGATGGAAAACTGCAGGTATTTTCCTCATTATTACAAAAAATCTTGAAGGAATGCATACACCTTTTTCATCACATTCTCAGTTAACATAATATAAATTCTTTCAACAGCTGCCACAGTCTCCTCTGCTGATTGGAGTGGAGGGCACGCATTATTTGGTCAGATGCTTCTGTGTGACTTTGTTAAAAGAAAATTTGGATCGCAGCTCTTAAAAGTTAAATGTAAATGGCAAAACCAAGCCCCTGTGAAAATAAGTTGCCAAACATGTCCATTATTCCTTTCAAAGCTAAATTTGTGCACAAATGTAATTAATTAAAATCATTTTTAAGGGAACTTGCAGAGAGCTAATAACATCATAACTTATAAATATTGATGCAGAACATAAAATTGCCTTCGAAGTCAAATATGTTTCTGGGGAGATCTAGAAAAGCATGTTCATGTGGCTGTGTCAGACTCTAGCTTGCTTGTGTCTGAAAGACTTGGTTTCAGTGATGAAATCTCCCATTCTAGGTAGCTATATTTCTTCATAAAATATTCAGAGAAACAGAGGATTTTCCAAACAGACCTTGCAGCTCCCAGAAAATGAGGTGCAAATCAGCAAAAGGAAAAGTGTTGGGGAGGGACATGTTGGAAGTCCTACTTCTCTTTCTGATATTACCATCAACCTATAGCTATGGAATAGGTGCCTCTGTGACCCAGGACTCACTGTGAAGCCACTCCAGGACTTTGGGCTGCACTTCTTCAGGAATGTGGGAGGGTGGGGATTTTTTTGTTTTATTTTCTCATGTCCCGTTGAAGAGGACTCTCATACAGAAAGAGAAGTGGTCTTTGACCTGAAAGGATTCAACTTTCCCATATGGCAGGATACCGTCCTAAGCTACAGGCTGCAAGATGCTTGGCAGTCTCCAGCTGTCTCATCAAAGCTGGGCCACTCTGCTGCCAGGAAGGTGCAAAGTCCTGAGAATAGCAAGAGGACACCTGATTCTTCAGTCGAGTATTTAAGATATTTTCTGTTCCTCATATAAGTTCTGTTTTTCTTCTAAGAACTATACAACAGAAGTTACCTAGTTAGTCCTAGAAGTAAGGAAAAGAAATCTACTCTAACAAATAAGAAGCAGAAACTTATTTATTTCCTTTCCTCCATCCAGTTTAAGGACTATCATTTCATATCACATGATATCATAGCATAGCATAGCATAACATAATATTGTTTAAACAGAAACAAGTTCCCCCTCACCTTCAAGTCTTTGGTAACATTTGTCACATCTACATTTCTTATGTTAACTATATACTGAACTTTTACAGTTCAGTTTACAGTTTTACAGTTTTACAGAGTGAGATTTATAAATGGTATCCAATGGCCCAGCAACACTTCTTCCATCAGCTGCAAACCCACCCACCCCCACCCTAAATCTCAAAAAAATCTTGTTATTTCAGTGAAAACTGTAACAGAAATTAGTGCTTTTTAAAAATGCCCCAATAGTGTTAATTCACTCAGTTACAGACAGCCTGTCAGAATCCACTTAGACTCCACACATCCTTAGCAAGAAAAAACAGTCATGTGTTATAGGGTCTTCAGATGGTCATAGCACCGAAAACAAAGAGGCTACTCTCCGCAATGCTTGTGCTTTAGGTATTGTGCAGTAGGAGTGTGTGGATCTTTGTCTGCCTGTTGCTGAGCTTCATAACAGGCTACTGAGTCTTTTGGTCTTCTACAATTACATAGAGGTTTGTTCTTTGAGCTCTCAAGGCCTTCACTCAGCCCAGCAGCTGAGAAAGGATCATGAATGACTACCATGAGCTTAGGGACAGGATGTTCTCTGATAGTTTGGCAATATTTGTAACAGTGCTTATCCACAGCATTGCTTTGTTGATATGTAGAATATTTCTGTGAGCACTTTAACACTGGTTTTCATTTATTTATAGGGGGAAAGAAAAGCTTTCATCAAGTTTTCTAAACGAAATTTTTGAAGAACTAATATCATGAGACTCAATCTAGGCAACCAAACAACATGAAAAGCATGTAGCTAGATGAAAACAGTAATACTTGAAGCAAAAACTAAAGTGTGTGGATGCAATAATGAACAATTTTAAAAAAAAACAAACAACCATACAGTTGAATTATTTGTAGAATTATAACTAAGTCCCTTATGCTGACCAATCATTCATAATGAACACTTTGAGTGGCCCTAAAAAGTGCTCCTTGATCCATGTAAAGATTGTTATTGCTTATTGCATTGTATTGCACTGCAAGGTTTATATGCAGGAATACATATCTGCTAATTTTCAAATTACTATCTTCAAATAGCTCTCAAAGACTAGTGTGGGTTTTTTTGTTGTTTTGCTTTGGTTTTTTTTTCTTAATTGGAAGACTTGTGTATTCTCTTTACTCAGACCACCATATCTTGCTTGTATTTATAAATCAAATTAACCCAGACGGCTGTGATATTGTGCCCATATTTTCCTTTGGTGTACAAATGAATAAAGAAGGATTCACTTAGCTTTGGTGCTTGCAAGTTACTTAAATGTAATTATCATTAGATCTTTAGATCTTTATTAGAAGCATAAATTTTTCTAGTACTCTAATGTGTATTTTCAGCTCCCACCTTTTCTCTGCTAGCTTCTTTCTGAATGTGTCTATAAACATACTCTGTTTACCTGACCATAAAGAAGAAAATTACTGCACAACTACAGAAAGCTTCATGCCCCTCAGGGCACAGCAGGATCAGTTCCCATTTATCAAGTTCTAAATACCTTTTGGTGTTTTTTAGTTTGAGAAGTGGTTCTGAAACTGAAGTGCTCCATTGCTCCAATGGAAAGGATGTAGGTTCTAAGGGAAGCATCCATTGAAATGTTTTTGTCTTTCCCAGAGGGGAAGAATTCAGCATTGATCTGAACCTTCAACTTCTTGGCCTTTCTCAGTCATTTCTAGCACATTTATAGCCAGACAAATAACACATGCTTCAGGGCATGAACGCTGATTACTGTAAGCAGTACTCAGCTGGTGAACAGACAGCCCTCCAATAGCCTTTGAGGTGTTAGCAATTCACACAGCAAGTACTTCAACTCTGCTACTGCTAACCACCTACAATCAGTCATGTCAAGAGTCTTCTCTTAGACCTTGGTCTTGAAACCTTTATCCCTAGGTTTAAGACTCACAAACACTTTGGGCATCAGAGGATACCCACTCAAACCCCTCTATTACTTCCAAGTCTGGCACTGGGTTTTGCAACTGCCCTGTCTCAACATTGTTGACTCTTATGGAAGACCATTAAATCCCTTCTCCAGTCAAAGGACAAAAAGATTGGGTTTGTGGCCGCTTCTTTAGTTAGGAAGACTATAGAAGCTACTTAATTCTGTTTCCTTATCCCCTTGCCTGCCAGGACCCATAGAAGATAGCTTCTCAACTTTAAAATATTTAACAATACATTGGCTCTTGTTGTTGATATAGGACATGGAAAAGTCTCATTACATTTGCTGTCTCCTTTCCCTTGTGGCTTGTATTATGGCATATTTTTCTTATAAAGACATTACAGCAATTAATATTTACCATTTGCCAAATACTTAATGTCATCAGAGATATACTTATGTTTATTTCTTATATCAGAAAAGCTCACAGATAGATTACTTTAGAAATGGATTACGCTGACATTTATCTGAAAGGCAGAAGAATTGAAGTGCTAACTAAAAGAAAAGTTAATAAACCCAGCTTTACTTCAACAGTCTTACTCTGTCATATTTATTTCATACAAATGCCTTTTCAATCCAGTTTTAAAGAAACAGATATGCCAGCTGTCCCAGATTTGACATTGATGGTTTATTTCATGTTGCAGCTCTTCTATCTGGAAAGACGTTCTGACCAAAGCAATTTAGTAGTTGTCTCTTTCTCAGCTTAAGTTCATGTCCCTTGTTCTTGGATTTGGCATTTGCTCAACTAGCCTTGTAACAATTATCCTTCACTTTGCAGTTCTTTATATTAAAGAGTGTAAGGCCAAACTACTGTTCTATTACACCGTTTTCAACTGTATAGTTCTTCTTCACGTTGAATCTGCCATCATTTGCCTTAACTGTTGCCAACAGTTTGCAGGGTCTGGAACTACCTAGTAATGATGTTGCATCTGATGGACAGTAGTTGTAACCTTGCAGCTGACAACAGCAGCAGTTTATGGGGGGAAGTAATGTAGGTTGTTTGAGCAAGAAGACATTTTATGTCAGGCTCTGAGCTGTATCCTGCTGTCAGCAGCACTGATGTAGCAACTAAACAAACTCCATGCTGGTAAAACAGATTATTATGTATTCGGTCACTGGTAACACATCTGCCAAACATTTGATAGCTTCATGATTATGTATCCAAACAATTTAAGGTGCTTAGTTGCATATTTAGCTTGCAGATAGTATTAACATTGTCTAGATTTAGCATAGTGAAATCAGTATCTTGGGAGCCATATTCACCGTGAAATGTTTGGATTAAGACAAAAACAGGACAGTTTTTCCCCACATGAACATCTCTGCCAGTATGCACCAACCCTCCCTGGGACAGGGGCATTAGCAAATCCTCTACTGTGCAAATAGTTTGTCTGAGAGGTTTCACAGAATGTCATCAGGGAGATCCCATGACTTAGGTCTCTTTGGTTCCCTCACTGTGTCACACTTACTCTCCATGTCTTCCAGAATTATTGGGCTAAATCTGTTTAAATAATTTTAATTTTAAAATAATTTTAATTTTTCAGTGTTGCTTTTACCATCAGAAAGTTTTTCTGGAGCAGTATCCTAGAGCTCAGGATTCTTCTAGAGCTCAAGAATTTGAACATCCAGCATTTCTGCCCAAACAAATGCTAAATTTGGTGCATTTCCAAGAGCCCATCTATTCAGAGGAGTCTTTTCTACTTCTCCAAGCAATGTTCTGCCTCCTCAGAAGAAAGTGATCTGAATGTCCCTGACTGCCCCGTCATATGCTGTGGTGCTAGGTCACAAAATGCAAATCTGCCACATAGAAGAGCATTATCCTTCCAAACACAGACCACACTTACCTGCAGTAATCATATCTGATTGATTATTTTAGGAACATGTTCTGAATAGAATAATATCTGTTTAAGTTTTCTTTATATCAAGCCTTTCAAAGTTCTGTACTAATATCTGAAAATGCAGCCTGTGAAAATGCAGCCTGTTTATAGATTTTTTCCTGATGATTTTGTTGACATCGCCCTATTATTGTTTAAACTAGAAAAACATGAAGTCCTCTGAGCGAAGTGGAAAAAAACCTGTCAACAGCCACCATCTGTCATTTATGTATTATGCTGTGTTTAATTATGGAAATGCTCACTTAACTGGCAATTGTCTGACATGAAGTACCCCGAAATTTATTTGGTTTATTTAAAAGCTGCATGCTGTGCTCTCTGATGTCCTAAACTCAGAACGGGCGGTAATGTTAGTGTGTATAATGCCAGCCTTTATTACCCTCATTGTAATTTCCCAAATAGGAATCTTAAAATTGCTAGCTAAAATACAATGAATCAAATTAGTTCATTCTGGAAGACAAAAAGCCTATCAGATGTGCTTTAAATGAACATTGTCTAAACCTGATTACCTTTTATAAATTGAGGCTTTGTTTTTATCATCGAGTCTTTTGTAATATGTATTTATGATCTTGTTTTACCAGATTAATGTAGTAAATTGGCAGATGTGGAGGAAAATGAAAGCTTTGCTGAACTTTAAATAACTTTGCTTTAGCTAGTCTAGTCCTTTTGTTTACATGTAAATAGTACCTTTTTGGGACTGGTGATTTGATTCAAATACATCCAAGAAACAACTAATGGCTTCATTTAAAGTACCTGGTACCTTAGTCTCTGTGAACTGATTGTTAGTATATTTCCACATAACGTTCTGTACAAACTGAGGAAAAGACATAGAACCTTAACTAACACTAAAGTATTCAGTTTCAAAAGGGTAAATAAATTATTTGTGTCTTTCACAGGGCTTATGCTCAGCATACCACATACCTGTGTTGAAGGTTTCAGCATAGAACTATTCTTAATACAAACATGATTTCAAGAATTTTGATCTGCCTAATCTGTTCTAATTATCCAAACTATTTCTGAGACTGTCAATAATGAAGTACTTGGAAATCAGCATTGCAATCATGATTTTGTCTTGTGTATTATTGAAATGATTCACACCAGCAGTCAGGATCTGACAGAACAATATAAATAAGAAAATTCACTAGCAGATCTTTCTTACTCTTATAGGACATTCAAGTAGAAATTGCAGTTTCTTCAAGGAGTTTTAGCGTTCTGTCTCACTTGGTATTTTTTCCATGATTCTTCCCTTTGTTTCACTGCACAGATTTATTACAAACCGTTTGCTGTGAACACTCACCACTGAAAACTGAAGATGTTCCAGTTAGTTGTGGTTTACAGGGGAGGACGGGCTAAGATAGCTTCACTCTTCTCCCTGTCATGTCCAGAGCTGTAGTGTCCGCACCCAAAGCACACAATGCTCCCAGAGGTGCACAACCCTTATTCCTTCCCTCATTCAGGCTGGGTGTGTGTGTCCCACAAGAGCTGTCGAGAAAGGAATCAGTATCATTCATAATCAGGGGAAGGGAAAACAGAAAACATCACGTTGCTTCCCAGAAGAGCAATCTGAAGAATACTAGGAGAGCTCCCCTTCCTAATTTTGCAGCAGACCTCATTCCTGGTAAGAGTAGTGGTAGAAGAAATAAGCTATTATTAGATTTATCAGCAAGATTCAGTTTATTTTGCTCTAGTCAGGTACAAACAAATGCAATAATGCGTTCATTTCACTCAAGTTAGCTGAAAAGGGTTTTGAAAGAGTTAGGATAACATTTAGATTATATGGCCTTTTCAGTTACTTATTAGTTACTACATAATTAAGTCCTGGACAGAATGGCTGTCTTCTTTTCTTTCTCTCTCTCTCTCTTTTTCTGGTTTTCTTTTATTTGGCCTTGGTTGGGGTTTTTTTGTGGTTTTTTTTTTTTTGTTTGTTTTGTTTGTTTGTTTTACCTATATATTCTTCAGGGCATAGTGGCAATCTGAAAAAGTAGAGAAAAGGAGTGCTATGATATTGAGTAGAATGAAAAGCCCCCTGAAAATTGTGGTTTTTTCTTTCATTCTTTCCATGAAAAAACTTGTTGAAAAACATAAAATACAGTTATAAGACAAAATCCGTAATACAATTTTTTCATATAGCTTTACCTGTTTTACAGAATTTCAATAGTATGTCAATAGTAGTAGAGCAAAATGACATCACATCGCTTCAGAATATGATAACTTGTCATATTCTTCACAACTACTCTTACAATTTTTCAATACATTTCGGTCTTTGTGCGTGATGTGAATGTCATCTCAAAATCTGATACACAATGATGCATCATTTTGATCTACTACTGTTTACACATTGTGAAATAATGTGAAAAAAAGCAACATAAATCCATGCCAGAAACATCTTAAAACTCAAGTTTAATTTGAAGTATTTTATTTCAAAGTAACTAATTTTGAAAAGTTTTCAAAGTTTTCATTTTAGACTAGATTCTGAAATTTCCATTTCCATTTCAGTCTGAAAAGTTTTGAAATGCTTAATTATTTTTTTGAAAATTTACTACCTGAATGTTAGCCATCTCTTTCTGTTACAGTCTCTGAGTTTCACAAGTAGTTCCTTTATTGAAGCAATGTTGGTTTTCCACATTTCCAGGTATCTCTTGTATTGATTTAATATACTAAAACCATTTAGGGTTTAGGTCTGATCATTTCCTATTGAAATTTCCTATTAACCTTAAAAGGCTCAAGATCTTAATAAGAGTATGGATAGTATAATAATGGATGG
The DNA here is from genome assembly GCF_963921805.1 of Phalacrocorax carbo. Classification (NCBI taxonomy): domain Eukaryota; kingdom Metazoa; phylum Chordata; class Aves; order Suliformes; family Phalacrocoracidae; genus Phalacrocorax; species Phalacrocorax carbo. The sequence goes on from NC_087513.1 coordinate 208,818,380, forward strand.
TTTAAATTTTCACTCTTAATCCTACTAATTTTTTTATTGCTGGCAGTGTATGGACATGCAGATTCTCCCAAGTTTTGCACAAAATTAAAGAAAAGTATGTGAACCCCATAGAAACTAGAAACAGAGTTTCTGAAAGCAGGAGAGTGTTAAGAAGCAGGATCCAAAATGTCCATAGTAGCTAGAACTGCCTGCTTCTCTGATGGGTTGGTTAGCTTTGTTGTTTTTTGTTTCATAGCATTTTAGAAGGAATGTAGCTAAAAACATGACTGCAAGTTGAAGTGTGAAAGTAATCATCTGGTTTTCTCTTCATTGTGATAATTAGGTCTGTTGTTTTATGGCCTATGAAAGGATTGTCCCAGCTGGAGAAAAGCTTAATGCAGAGGTAAACTACATTGAAAAAAAAAAATCTAAGTGTTTCTAATGTCCTGGAATGTCATTACACCCTTGAACTTCCAACTGGACCATATTTATTTTTATTTTAAAGATTTGTACATTATAAATTTCATCAAAGACAATCTATATAATTACTATTTCCAAGCAGCAGATCATTAGGGATTGTGTGCTAATTTTGGTCCTTTTTCAGTCTTTGCTACAAAATTTTAAAATTCTTACCTTGAAATAAGAAAATGTTGCCAAAATGTTCCCAAATCACTCCACTATAACCATCACTTTTCTGATTCCTTCTCTACCACTCACTGATTTTTGTTCTGAATAACATTCTGCGTACTTTAGGACAAAGAATCTTCAGAATTTTTGCGGTTGGACTTGATGATCTTAGAGGTCCTTTCCAACCTTAATGATTCTATGATTCTATGAATCTAGCTTCTTTTTAACACAGACTATGAATTTCACTGAGTTCCCTGATGTATTGTCTAGGTTGTACCTGATTTTGTGAGTTGAAGACATCCATAGTTGGTTGATCCAGCTGTTCTCTTGTTCTGTATGCTGATCGGCTTAATCATAGAGAAATTCTTCCTTCCAGTTCCAAGTTTCTAGAATAAATAAACATTTAACATCTGATGGTTTCGCTTATTCAAAACAACATGGCCCAGCTGCCAGCAGGTTGGCTAGATCAAGACAGAAATCCGCTTCCATGTGGTCTGCTATTACACTAACCCACCCTACAGATAAAAATCTCTTACTTCTGTGGATAACTTCCTAACACCCCAACATCATACTAATATCAGCCACTCTGTTATGCATCACAATCAAGTCACCTTGTTCTTATTTCTCACTAGTTAAAAAGATTAAACTTCATTAGTCTGAAATACAAGGCATTTTCTTGAGCCTTTGAAAACATCCTATGGGTTTTTACTCTCCCTTTCACCAAAGATTAGAATACTGAGATACCTCACCGTGTAGAAATAGGTTGTCCATCTCTTCTAATATTGAAGGGTATATGAACGCTGTGACATTGTTGTGGCTATAACAGGGAAGTTTATCCTATTAGAAGATTTTCTTCCTAATGGTGATCACACTCTAGATTCATCCAACCTTCTCCAGTTTTTCCTGCACTGTCACTTATGAGAAAGCTTTAATTTGCACTTAATCTGCAACAATCTGCATCTTATGATCTTTATTGTCCCAGAAAAATGCACATCTCTTGGCAGTTATGGAAGCTGGGGATCTTCATAGCTGTGGAATAAACCTTAAATTGCTGTGAGGATTAGACTAAAAATTCAAATTGCTCATTGGACCTGACTGAGAACCAGCAGAATCGGACCAGTCACAGCCCAAGGCTTTCAAACTAACCCTGAACACAGATGGCATTTTGCATTACATCTCTAGCTAACTAGGTTCTCTATCAAGTCACTTGCAAGTCACCTTTAAACTTACAATGTCAAGATATTTCCAAATTAAAACTTATACTCCATCCTTAAATCACCCTTATAATGTCAGCATTTTGTTATATGTATGGTAGTTATCCCGCTGGTAGAGATGTTTGCAGCATTGATGTATAATGAGATCAGGTAAGGAGAGCATGTCAGCCATAAATCCTAATTTACTTGATTGTCTCTGCCTGAGTCAGGCCACAGTATGGACATTTATTTCATTCTGAGTCCCTCATTACCTGCCACAGGTACATAGTGACAGTGTAGATGGGATGGTCTCAAACACAACTTTAAACAGAACATGAGCATTTTGAAAAATGTCCTTCATTTGATAGTTGTAGAGTCACTCAGTTTCTCCCTCTGAATTTGAGAAATTCCTTTCTCTCTTTCACTGGGACATATTTGTACCACAAGTCATGCCTGACTGAGTGCCTCTCTGACACAACCCTAATTTGAAACCTGGTAGCAAGTGTTCTCTGTGCACCTTCTACCCGTCTAACACAGGAAAAAATTGGCCCTCTCCACTCAAGCAAATAAGGTCAGGCAGAGCCTGCCACTGACTCTCATGGGATGATCGGCTGCAAAAATACGTTTTCTCCACAAGTCAAATGTACAACAGGAAGTTTGGTTGGTTTTATTAAACTAATTGTTTACACACTATAAGCCTGTGTAAGACTGATATTAATGTTTTTTAAAACAGAAAAGTGTCCTTATGGAATAAAGATTTATTGACGATTCTGGAAAACAAAAATTTTTATATAAGAACAGAACAGATACAAAAAGTGAAAGTTAATATGAATATCCCTCCCAGAACATGTCATCTTTGAGTGTGGGCAAGAAGAAACTATTTACAAGAGTGAGATGATAGCCATTCAATCTTTCGGTCTTTTGCCTGAAGCTGCCAACATATATGTAAACAAATGGCAGGCCAAATGTCTTGGTGACATCTCCTGAGGATGACTTATCTTCAATAAAACTATCTCTTTAAAGTCAGCCCAACAGACTGTTACCAGATAATAATGATTGTGAGTTGTTGCGCTTAAAATTGATGTCTGGCTGCCCAGGAGGAATAACAGACTTTGATTTCTTTTGCCATTCACAGGATTAAAGTATTAAAGAAAAAGAAAAAAATGGGCAAAGCAATACAAAGTCTGTACAATATCATTTTGTTCGATCATATTCTGGTCTTATGTGTATCAGAATAGCACCGTTATAGCACCAATAACTTCCCAGTGGACAGAAACATGTTTGTTAAAGTTCTTCTGATTATGCCTACAAAATTTTGTGAAGATTAACAGCATAATTATTTAATTGTTCAGTTTGTTAAAAGAAATTAAATTTTTCTGTATAAGTTAGGTTTCAATTCTGTATATAAATTTACAGTTAGCTGCACAGTTCACTCCTTTACTGAAATGGCACCTCTGTGAGCAGAAGCTACCACAGATGCTTACCTATCTGATGCTAGACAAGGACTGCTGTGAAAATCTTCTAGCACAGCTTTCAGAGATTCCTTATGTTCACCCATTTTTAAGCTACAGAGATCCCTTTGTGACAAGATTAGATAGGTATCTGCATGGTAGACATCTGAACAATCCCACTTTGCATGCCTATTTGTCTCCTACTCTGTGTTAAGTAATCAGACAGTGAATGAGTCACACAAGTTGCTCTTCATTTGGGTGAGCTAAAGAGATTGATCTCTTCTACTCTTTTGTTATACAATGCGTTTTCTAATTATTTTGATGGTTTTCATCTGAATGATCATCAATTTATCATTCTCCTTTTTATTTTGTACAAGATTAGTATATCAGTAGCAGTTATAACAAAGCCAAACACATAGATAAGGTGACCCTTTATTCTGCTTCAATCTACTCCAGTTTATATAGAACTTTTTGAACATATCATTGCCCAGCAACCTATGCTCAGCTAATGAATTATCCTAAGTCCTTCTCAGGACTCATTGTCTGAATAGAGATTTCCGTTCTACAAATACAGCCCTCCTCTTCTGTTCCTAGACATATAACTTCGCATTCGGCTATATTCAAGCACTTCACTAGTTTATGCCCAACTTGCTGAATCATGCAGGATATTCCATAACTTTGGTCTATTTTTGTTTATATTTTGCAGTCGTCTGTCTTCATGCTGGTTTTGGAATTGATTAGCACATCTTAATTTTTCTCCAGGACTTTAATAGGAACGCTAAATGCCAGAAGGTCCAGGATTACTCCCTGCAGGATCTGGCTACATTACACTCATTAATTCTCCTTTTACATGATTTACAAACTATCAGTGAATTTCTAATGGGATGTTTAATTTCTGTAAGATGCTCTTTTTTCAGGTTTCTTAAGTAAAATGTTGTGAATTATTAGGTTGAAATTAATCTTGTCAACACTATTAACTTTATCAAATGTCTAATTTAATTTTTTAAATCATGTTGGTTTGATAACACCAGTTTTTCATATTCCATTAATTATGCTACTCAAGTGATTTCTTTTTAGTTGGTTAAACTTTTTTTTTTTTGTTAGGATTTATGTCAGATAGATATGCCTATTCTGCTGTCTTAATATTGCCCCAGCAAAATGCTACTACTTTGAAAATAGACTGTATGGGAACTGTTTGGAAACAGACAAAATGGGAAAGCCTGAAATGTTCTCCAGCTGCAATAGGCAGAGTAAGCAGTCCCTTCCACTTCTTAGAAAACAAGATCTGCTACTGAAAAGAAAATTAATGTCAATAAATTATTTTTTACTTCTATTGTTATGAATCCCAGAAGCACTCGTAATCGCTTCTACGTAATTTGAGTTTGAAAGAGGGATTTTAATGAGAACTTTTAAGTCGAGTTTTCAAGGTTTTGCTTTGTTTGACCCATTCATTGTGTACTTGTGTTTATTTTTGGGGCCCAGACACATTTCATTTAGTAAAGTATATTTTATTTGTCGTTTTACAACCTAGTTTCAAAGCAAACTACATCCTTTTGAAGGACATTAAGATCTTGGCTTTTAAAATTCTTTCTCATTATTTTGGTATTAAAAGGGATTATTTCATGCTTGCTTAAATCGCCCTACTTTTTACTATTTTGCATGTCATGGATGTAATATTTATCAAAAGGTGGCCTATTTTAAATACATATCCTAATTGTTCATTTTCCGTAAAAGACTGACTCACAGAACAGAGATATCCCATAATAACTCAGGGATTCATTGGATATTTCTTGAAGCTCAAAATTTTCTATTTACATCTGGGAAAATTTCAGGTGTCAAAAAAATTCCATTGTGGACCCTGGATACCTCAGAAAAGCTGATCACAATGTCCATTTTTCGTCTAAGTAAGGGACAAATTTCAGCATGTCATCATTGTTAGCTCAAAGAAAGAAGAAAGTCTGGCATTTCAAAGACAAAAATCTACAGGCCAGAAACTAAAACAAACCTACTGAACTGATGCCCTACTCATTGAAACACCAAAGCACAAATGTGTGTAGCTCAACATAGATATCCAAACTGATGTGTCTTGACAGACTGCCTCTAAACTGGCCCTCACCCTTGCTGTCATTAAGGTTGCATCTACACTATCACATAACTATGACCCAGAGCCCACCCCTGACACCCGGGCCCTGGATCACGTACACTGCAATGTGTGTCACACCATGTGTTGCCTGCTACCTTCCCAGTAAAGCTGTGGCGCTGGGGACAGTTTGCTCCAAGGGACAAGGTACATGTGAGTTCCCTCTACCCTACACAGTCTTCCAACACTATCCCAATGGACCCTGTGTTGCAAAGCACTGAATTATGCTCTTATGCTTCCTCAGGCTACAGATAAACCTCCTCAGTGTCATGCTGTAAAAACACCACTGTGACGCGGGCATGTGAGGCTTAGAGGAGACACTGCTGTGCATTGTGGACACCGGCATTGGGATTCAGTTGCCTAACTCTAAATATTCAGTGTTATTTTATGTGTTGACAGATATCTCACCTTGCCTTCAGCTGCTGCTCCAGAAGGATATGGGTTTCCTGTAAAGCCTGTGTCATTCTTGCCAACTCTGTGCAGATGGTTTGGCTACATCAGGGCATATAAATGGCACTGAGAGGCAGTAATCAATTTTTGTAGTGGTTGTTTGTAATATACAGATATAATTTTTATCACGTTGTTCATAACGATAATGATAATATTGGCATGTTTTCTTTTAAAATTTCCAAGTCCTTCCATTGCACAAATTGAGGAAAAAAAATCATATTTCAAAAATGAAATGACAATTCTGCCTTTATGTTTGCAGGGAACAAGCTGGAAATGTCAGCCAAGTACATCCTAGTTTCTGAGGACCAGAAGGCAAATAAGTAGAACCCCACATTCACTAATGATACCTTGTATATTTTTTTACCAATTTCATTCTTGTTTTAATTTTGGCAGACAGAACAAATGGGATTCCTGCTATTTTTGTATACTTATAGTTGATGATCATAGAATTCTAGAATAATTAAGGTTGGAAAAGACCCCTGAGATCATCAAACCCAAGCGTCAATGATATTACATTTATTCAAAACAGGCTTGGGGGCAACTTCTTTCCTTAGAGGAAAGAGCTAACCATCAGCGCACTGTCAGAAAAATTCATCAATTAACAAGTTGTTGAAAGGCTGCACAGAGAGAGAGACTATCTTAGGACATGGAAGCTTTGGAACAGCTTTGATTGGCGAAGCATTATCTGACATCAGTGTTCCTCTGTGTGAGACAAAAAGTCATTTGTAAACAAACTTTGAGACATTAGTGATGACATTTGAGAGATGAAATCTGAAAACCTGTCCTGGTGAAACCAAAACAGAATAAATGATTCCCAGTGAGTCAGAAAAGAATTCAGAGCTCTAAAGAAATGAGTCAGAAACTAAATATACTGAGTAGGCTAAAAGCATGAAAAAAATAACTTTAGCAGTAAAAAGAAGCTGCAGGAAACTCAACCTAATTCAGTCAGTGGCTAATATGATCAAAATCTCTGAACCAGTTTGTTTGTGTTAAATATGGCATAAGGTGTTTTGATCACTTTGAGAAAAGTAGAATTGAATAATCTGTTTGCTAGCAGTAGGAATTAAGCGTTTAATGAGAAAGGCAAGAATTCCAAGTAAGGGAAGGGAAAACAAGAAAAGAAACCAAAAGCCAGATAAGGAATAATTGCCAACAAGTGATAGAAGTTGCACAGTTTTCACATTGCACAGAAGTCCAGGACTCCAGCTGCAGCCTGGGTCATTGGGCAATCTACAGTCTGGAGGGCTTAGAGACCCATGCCATTGCTTTGCCATTGTGAGCACCTCCAGGTTCTTTGCTTACTATGGTATGCGCCCATGTAATTACATCAGCTGTTCACGTAAATGTGGTAGTACTAATAAAATGTCCTTTCCCATTACTGAATACTCAGACTAGAGTTTTGTGATACTCATAGCAATTTAAAAGCTCTACATAAGCATTTAGGGCATGAGTCACCACTATTTGCCCCAGTTTAGTCGTTAACAGTTAGGAAAACTGCACAGAAAATGAAAGTTAACTCTAACTAGAGAGCATGTTACGTCACTTTTTTCTCTGTTCTAAATTATACTATCAGGCTGGGGAGATTTGCACCCTCAGAATGGAGTTGCAGATGAGATCATGCTGGACATCTTACAACAAATTCCCCGCTGGTTGCATTGGTTTTCTCTTCTTCTGCTAACATGAGGGTCTGTGAAGAAGTGTTCTTACAAGTAATAAAATATTTCCTTACACTGAATGTGTGGGCGTGGAAGAGGAGGGAAATGTACCTTATTCTATTTGCTAGATCTACAGTGAGATCTACAAAGAGGGTGTGCAAAAAATGCAGAGGTTAAAGACAGAGAAGTAGGTAGTGGTGCCTGGGCTCATTGTGCATACTGATTTTTATAGACAGTCCAAGAACAAAAGGACAGAATGGAAATGTGGAGGGCATGGGGGAGATATGAAAGCATCAGCTGAAGTGAGCAATATACAGGACAGTAGAAAAGAAGCTATATTTGGGAGACAGTCAGATGAACAACTTTGCAACTATTATCCAAGAGCAGAATCCTGTTGTGTCCAAACAACACGTTCTAAATAATTCAGTGTAATTGTTTCCATTCTTGCCATAGATAATAACAAGACATACAAACGGGGGAAAAAAATTAATTAGACTTTTTACAGTTTTTGTGCTGTGGTTAAAAATAGCAGTTGAACTTCTGAAATTTACATATTGAAATGTTTATTCTATGAGGATAATATATGCCACTCCCCTCACATCCTTCCACTGCAAAATATTAAAAAGGTAAATCAGACAATTCTCAGTGAAAAGCAATTTAAAATTGATTGAGGATGCTTTTCTTCCATATGTAGCTTGTAGAGAAGAAATGATCAGCCACTGTGATTATGCTCTTCTTTCCCATACCACAGATATCTCCTATGTAGAAGCAGGGTCAGAGTTGTGTCTTGACAGAAGCAGGAACACAAGCATTCATAAGAACTCTTTGTGTCCTAGAGGAAAAATACCACACCCATTCCTAGTCAAAAAAAGATACATCTGAAACAGGAAAACCAGAATGTTTAAATGGTATTGAGAATCTTGAAAAACGTAGCAGACACTAATGGGATGATGGAGAGACGGTCAGATCATTTACTTTGAGCAATAAATTAGGCATTATAAAGTCTATTCTTGTAGGTGTATAGACTTATGGAATTATTCAGAGCACTTAGACTAAGCCTTCATAATTCTCTACGTAGATGGTGCTCCCTGTTGATAGAGAGGTAGTGGTAGTTCTTACAGATTTATTCATAGACACTGCACACTCATCAGGAAACTACCCAAGTCTGTCTGTATGGAATACCGAGTTCAGAATTGTCTGAATATGCTTCAGAGAAGGCATCTGCTTTTCTGCACTCTTTATGGTAGGTAATTACCAGATGGAAAATAAAGGAAAAAGGAAGGCCTACTGACCGTGCAACAGACTGTCCAGGGACAGCAATGTTGCTGTTCTCTGTGTCTCCTAAAAGTGCGTCTCTAGAGAAAGGAATAGAAATTCAGAATCACTTTTCTTTACTTGGTTCTTTGCACGCCCACTGACATGTTTCATCAAGAGAGGAGGAGGACATTTCCAACCATAATAGCATGTGACCTGATAACTACTGTTATCACTCTCCAACAGCAGTAGCTGCATGTCCGGGTCCTTCTGACAAAGGAGGAATTAAATCTAAGTCTCCCACTCTGAGACAAGTATTTCAGGTGAAACACAAGTATAGGAAGAATGAGCACTACTGCCACCAACACTGACTGAACTCTGCTCTGTTCTCTAAGAACACGCCAGTTTGTATGACACGTGTGGAGATAAAATAATGTTGAAATAAATTATTTTTGAAATAAATATGCAAATACACATATGGTTTCTTTTAAGCTAGAATTCCAGTTTCATCTGCAGTTTATTTTTTTCAGATTTGTCAGCTAGCCAGATACACTAATAACTATTGTCTACATCTCAACTCAAATCTCTAGCCACCTTCTACTGCAACTCCTCATTTGATATGTTCTTGAAACACAGGACATCTGTCATGATTTTGCCTGGGATAGAGTTAATTTTCTTCACAGTAACTAGTATGGGGCTGTGTTTTGGATTTGTGCTGAAAACAGTGCTGATAACGTGGAGATGTTTCAGCTGTTGCTAAGTAACACACTGGTCAAGGACTTTTCCAGCTCCCCATGCTCTGCCGGGTGCACAAGAAGCTGGGAGGGGAGGGGGCACGGCCAGGACAGCTGACCCAAACTGGCCAAAGGGATATCGCACACCGTATGACGTCATGCTCAGTATATAAAGCTGGGGGAAGAAGAAGGAAGGGGGGATGTTCAGAGTAATGGCATTTGTCTTCCCAAATAACTTTTAAGCATGAATGGAGCCCTGCTTTCCTGGAGATGGCTGAACACCTGCCTGCCAATTGGAAGTAGGGAATGAATTCCTTGTTTTGTTTTGCTTGCGTGCACAGCTTTTGCTTTGCCTCTTAAACTGTCCTTTTCTCAACCCAGGAGTTTTCTCCCTTTTACTCTTCTGATTGTCTCCCCCATTGCACTGGGGGGTAGTGAGGGGGCAGCTGTGTGGTGCTTGGTTGCTGACTGGGGTTAAACCACAATGACATCCATTTAGTACCCACTGCAAGATTCATTAAAAATCTGCAGAGAAATAGGCATTTTATGCCACATTTTCTCCAACCAGTACTCAATGCCTCCTTTAAAATGAGGCAGATTTTTCCTTAGAAGTGCCTGTATCATTCCACCATGAAGAGAGTCCAGATGACAGACTGTATTTGGTCAGTTGAGTACCAACCTGTCTTACTTTATTTTATCTGATGGAATTTCCTTTCCAGTACCATATTTTTAAGTCTTAGGATGACTAACATTACAAAGAGCATGGTGTCAAAAAGTATAGACTCTTCAGCAAGAAGTTTTGAGGGTAAGTGTAAAGTAAGTGTGTAAAGACTGATGAACGTTCTGTTTAAGAAGCTTCACAGCTTAAAGTAATTATCTTTTAAGAGATAGTTACATGAGTTAAATTATTAAGATACCTCCTGGGTTTATCGTGCCTTCCAACACTGATCCTTAGAGCTAACATTTGTGATAATAATAGATAATGAAAATAACACTCCACAATTAATGGTGACCTCTTTTCAAAAGATCAAATATAAATTAAGCTTCCCCATCTTCTTGTGAAGTCATATATCCATTTACATCAATGGCCAATATGTTGTATTCTCCTATTAACATTTACCACATTCTTACTTTCTCTACTTTTGAATTATGGTCCCTTTTTACATCTTAATTTAAATTACATTGTAAGCCTTTGATAGCATAATTACCTCTTCCTTTAGATTTTTCATTGGCAAGTACTGCATTGCAGGACACTGTCATAATATTAATGATCCTGGGGCCTTACCAAATTACCACAAGACTGTCAACAGCAGAGTAAGAACAGGGACCAGTTAAGAATTCAGCCAATCTACCTTGATTTTAAAGGACATTTCAAGGATGATCTATACAAACTGCAGGTGTATCTTCCTGAATGCACTTGTTCCACTATTGAAAATCATTCTCTGTCATCTTTCTGATCTCCCTTCAGCATATGGTGATGGATTAATGCACTGATGGGTTAGGTCCCACAATACCTTACTGAAATGGTACCTTACTGGAGGGATCATCATTGTTACATAGTTTGAAACCAGGGCATTGCATATAACTGTGCTGAACTAAGATGAAGTAGATTTGTTTCACTAGACTCGTTTATCGTTTTAAATATAAATCTTATCCCAAGCCATTTTCTTCACCTAGACAGACAATATTCCTTTTGTGCTTTCTTCCTTCTCTCAGCTGTTTTGAATGTACTTCCAAGGGTCAAGACTTCTGGCAAGAATAAGGGAAAAGGAACTTGCAACTGATATAAAAAGAACACTGACAATCTAAATCTTCCTCATTTGATATGAAATGGCTATAAAGTATTTTTGTTCTGATTGGGAAGTGTGCATACTGTTGAGAGTCCCATTTCAAAATCAGATTTCATGCTACATGAAGATCTGAACCTAAACCTTGGACTTGAAATTTGTTATGTTGAAGGATGTTTCACATTCAAGTCCAAGTTTAGATGGTAAAATATGGTCTTTACTGCTGTAATGGGTCAAACCAAACTTAATTATAGGTGAGTGCTTTACTTTGCTCTTCTCCAATCTGATATTTAAATGTAGATGCTGTCTTCTGGGTTATCACCATGACATCAAAACACTGTACACAGTGATGAAACTGAACCTGCTAAATATGTATTGCTGACCTTTCTGTACTGCTCCTCATCAGGAAATACTGAAATACTGAAAGCTCATCGATGAGGTTCAAAATTTAAGGCTCAAAATACAAAGGTCACCCATCACTTGTGTTTATGGCAACATTGGTTAGGAATTAAAAACTTATTCATTAACATGTCTGTGTTTCAAGAAGCCACTTTTTTGCAAAGCTAACTGTCTAAAAGATCCACTACTCATAAATCAAAAGTGATCTGAATAGAAGAAAAGACTTTATTTCAGACAAATCAGCACAAATAAAAGTCTGAGTACCCAGTGAACAGTCTAATAGAGGTGTGATGTAATTAGCAGATAGTTGGCACTTTCCTCCAGGTCTCATTTAGCAGTTACCTTGCACCACTGGTTTTTCAGACTTGGCACTATGGTCACTACTGGTGTTGTCATGCTAAATGTATAAATAGCGAGGGTTGAGAGCATGTGTCTGAGAAGGAAACCAATTTTTCCTACAAACTGTCCTACACCCTCATACACTGTTCTTCATCTTTGTGGACTAATCTTTTGTGAACATTCTGTGCAAGTTTCATCTATTTTCCTAACAATTACCCTCAAATATGACTATTCTGTTTGTATTCTGTGTTACCTCTGATACATTCTTTGCAAGTAGCTATATTACAAATAAAAAAGAATCAGTTCCAATTTACAAACCGCACAGCAGTGTTCCCTTTACTTTTGGATATGAACCATGAGCAGTCAATTGAATCAATAATATGCTTGCTCAATGTTTTTATTTGGAAAAAGAAAAGTCTCTAATTATTCCCACTAATTTAGCTTCATCAAATGAACTTTACTCTTAAATTGTGTATTTTGGAAAGCAGCAACTGATATTTTCATATCTTGGCAAAGACTAACCACAAATACATTAAATGGGTAGTTGAATAATGATATGATTCAACTGATACTATGCAGATGGGTATTTGTGACCTGGGAGAACCTTGATTATTTGTCTCTTGCAATCAAGCTTTCCTGCTGATTACTACTTATTAGCTATAATGGAGTGCTCCCCAGCTCTTGCATAGAGACCTGGGTTTGCTGTGCTATGTACTACATGAAGAAATATACTATGAAATAATTTGAAACAAGTATCTAACAAAAAGCAGGAATGAAGAAAGAAGAGGATAAGAATGTGAGACTATAATGTTATGTAGCTAGGAGATAATTTGTTTTTAACAAATATTATGTTATTTTAGATGAGGATAATATTTGGCTGATTTACTGAAGACATTGTAGCAGAAAAGCTACCATTGTACAAAACGACTAAGCACTTGGGTAGTTCAGTGATATCAATGAGGCCAATAATTCAAATAAATAACAAAAACTAAAGTTTCATTTGAAAGGAGTCTCTTAAATTTTGACATTTATTTTAATTCTAAAAGACAGCTCTTTGCTTTTGTTTTTTTAGGGTTTGTTTTTGGTTTGGTTTTTTTTTTTTTCCTGAAAGTTACAATATAAAAATTAATTTATTTTGGTTCAAAATTGTTCATATTGTTAACATTTTCTATGTTACAGCATAATGTGTTATTCTTTTGCAACTTTACATTTCAAACTGAACATTGAAATTCCATTAAAAATTACTGGAGTGAATGTTTTGATGAGATCAAAATGTTTCAGTTAGTTTTTTTTTTCCAAACATAACTTCAAAATCATCATTTTCTTATGTGATGTTTTCTGTCAAGTCCAATAAAGACAACTGGGTGGTCACCATGTGAAGGTCCAACATTAGGTTTTGGAAATTTGATTCCAGGCAAGGAAATCATAGTCAACCTTTTCACCATTAGGGCATGGACTGGCAAACATGGTACGTTTGGCTTGCGTAAGAATCCCTGGTGAAGACAGCAGAACCCCTCACAAGACCTCAATCCTGCAGCTTGTTCCTGGTGTACTTGACATTGCTACTATTGGTAGTAGGGGGTTAAATAAAATCAAAGGAGTTTGCACAGTCATGGCCATAAATAGCAGCAATACTTTCAGGTATAAAAATAGTTGCAGTAGACCAGAGAAATATCTATTTTCACTGGTATTCTCACTCTGAGTGCAGTCAGATATTTAGGGAAAGATCATGAAATGCTCTTCTACGACAAGCAATGCTCTCTTTCATGTACTTTCTCAGTTTTTTGCAAAGTTCAACATAGGACCTCCTGGTCCTGCAGTTATACCTATGTCTTATTTGTGATCCAGTCCTTTTCATCCATTAATTTATCTAATTTAGTTTTCCGTTATTGAATTACATGATGTCATGGGTTGACCAGGGCTAGCTGCCAGGTGCCCATCAAGGGACCAGTGACTGCTCCAGCGTGGGTCGCCCACACGGTCACAGGTCCTGCCACAAAACCTACTCCAGCGTGGGCACTTCTCTTCACAGGTCCACAGGCCGTGCCAGGAGCCTGCTCCAGTACGGGGACTCCCCATGGAGTCACATCTTCCTGCAGGGCACATCTACCTGCTCTGATGTGGGGTCCTCCACAGGCTGCAGGCAGGTATCTGCTCCACCACTAACCTCCACGGGCTGCAGGGGCACAGCCTGCCCCACCATGGTCTTCACGAGAGCCTGCAGGAGAACCTTTGCTCCAGTGCCTGGAGCACCTCCTCCCCCTTCTTCTTCACTGGCTTTGGTGTCTGCAGAGTTGTTCCTCTCACATATTCTCACTGCTGTCTCCAGCTGCTCTTGTGTAGCAGTTTTTACCCTTTCCTAAATATATTATCACAGAGGTGTTACCAACATTGTTGATGGGCTCAGCTTTGGCCAGAGGTGGGTCCGTCTTGGAGTCAGCTGGCACTGCCTCTGTCTGACATGGCGGCATCTTCTCACAGAAGCCACCTCTGCAGCCCCACTGTTACCAACACCTTGCCACATAAACCCAATACGCATTAATATCTTTGGACTTTGCAACACTCTTTGCTGGAGTTCTGCAGTCTATCACATTTCTGTTCAAAAAAAGAGACGTATATTCTTAGCAATATTCATATACTTCTGTATTTCTCTTCCTCTTATTTTCTACAACAATAGGAAGATGTGCACTGTATTTTCATCTTCTATAAAACTGCTTCCTTTCTTAGCTTTGCAGCTGATTTTCTCAGGAAGCGTAAATGGTAAAAAGCATGTCCAATAAATTCTGTCAAAACCAGAACTGATGTTTACTGAACCCAGAGAAGAACAGTACTGATATTAAATCATGGAGTACTTTTATTTCCATTCAGAGAAAGATATTAAATATTTTGGGGTGAGAAGATCCTGAGATTAAATGAAACTATGATATGAAAAAATCCTTATTTATTCATTCTTCTTCTCTAGCATGATGCGTTTGATTGACATAATGTATATTAATTAACAGGAGGATGTAAGATATAAATAATATTTTCAAAGTATTTTTGTATCAAAATCCCTCATTGAATTCATTACACATAGTGGAACATGTGCCATAGTTTTAGCTGGGATAGAGTTCATTTTCTCCACTGCAGCTGGCACAGTGCTGTGCTTTGGACTTAGTATGAAAACATTGTTGATAACACACCAATGTTTTGGTTGTCGCTGGGTAGTGCTTGTACTAGTCAAGGGCTTTTCCAACTTCCCATGCTCTGCCGGGTGCACAAGAAGCCGGGAGGGGAGGGGGCACAGCTAAGAGAGCGGATTCAAACTGTCCAAGAGGATATTCCATATCATGTAATGTCATACCCAGTATGTTAACTGGGAGGAGCTGGCTGGGGTAGGGAGGCAGCAGTTGCGACTCGGGGATGGGCAGAGTCAGTCAGTGGGTGGTGAGCGGCTGTATCATTTGTGGTTTTGGTTTTTCCCTTTTCCTTTTTATTATATTATCATTATTGTTATTATTATCATAATGATTATAATTATTGTTTTATTTTAATTATTGAACTGTTCTTATCTCAACCCACAAGTTGGTTTTTTTGCTTTTGCTCTTCCGATTCTCTCCCCCATCCCAGAGGGGTGGGGGGAGTGAGTGAGCAGCTGTGTGGTGTTTTGTTGCCGACTGGGGCTGAACTGTGACAACATGAAAGAAAGAAGACAGAGAATCCCTTAAAAAAGGAAAAAAATAACAAACCAGAAGATGTATGAAGGCCATTTACTCCATTTGATAAGTAGTATTTTCTTTATTACTACAATATTGCAGTTTCAATAAGTCCAAAACAAAGATGGGTTCTTAATAGATTAGTTCATAAATATTGAAGATTGCAATCTTCATCCAGACCTGTTGATTCTCAGTTCATGCGGTGGCTAGTTGCCAAGAGGGAAAACTTGCTATGGAGGCCAATATAATGAATTATGCTAAGATTGGTTGCATAAGATTTCTAGTCAGTAAAGATAATGGACACATTGCAGAAGAAGCCAATAAAAATGTTTTCTTGGATGATGTCAAGATGCTTTTGGCAGAAGGTGGGAGGATCAGGTTGACACTTGGTCAGAAATTTTTATGGAGTAGAGGGAGGGGAAGAAATACAACGTCCCTCTGTCAGCTGAGGTGGTGGCGATGGATACAGTGGGAATTTCAGATCTACAGCATGGGAGAGGGACTGGCACTAGAGTGAGGATTCAGCAGCATAGGAGGAATGCTCCAACATTTTACTTTAAAGGAGTTTTGGCCCTTGAGACCTCTCCACTTTTCTATGCCTCTGGAAGCACTCCTGCAGCAGATAACTAAATTTTGTGAACTAAATTTTTGGGTGTTTAGTGCATCTAGTGAGGTGAAAGCAAACTGTCAAAGGGTTCCCGTGACATCCTTTGGTCTGACTGGTCCAACGTGTTTTAAGGTTTCCCCTGAATGGTGTTGTCTCCTCAGCGCAATAGGGAATAATGATGATCGTTTCTACAACTGCTTGATATTATTTTAGCAACAAAATTTTTTTTCTCTGAAAAGTATTGTTTAAAAGTAAACAAAATAATTTGATAGAACTTAGTTTGAGAACTCAACCTGAGTCTACAAATAGAAGTTAAAACGGAGATGAAAACAAGCTGGTTCATTTTGGTGGAAAATGGAAACTTTTCACTTAGGAACCAGCCCAATGTGAACATTTCTGTCACTGCATCTGAATAAATACATAGCAGAGCCACATAACATCTTTCTGTCCATGTTTTATCTGTCTGTGTGTCTGCATTCATTCCTTTAAGGGCACTTCGTGGCAGATGGTTAAGGAAGAGGTGCTCTCCAGTAAAGTCCTTAGAAAACTCAGAATTGAAGGGGGAAAAAAAAAGGGATACCGACTGAAGTGCTTAGCCAGGACTAGAGAGGTGTAAGATCTACTCTACCACGCATACGCACACACACACACACATACACGTGCACACCCCCTTTGTGTGATAATAGGGGAGGTTTCCTGTTGAGCTTGTACTGCCTAAAGAAGTTGTTCCACCCTTCTTTTCCCTCCGCTGCATTTTCCTGTCCTTGCATTGCACTGACTCCATAGAGAAATTGGGAAAGGTAAATAAATTAGGGGTATTTTTGTTGCAGTGTCACGAGGACTATAGTGCTGGAGGTGAGAAGATGTGCCTGGGAGAAGTGAGAGAGGGTGTGACTGACACTACTGGGGGAAGCATGACATTAGATTGACATAGTAATGAAACAACTTCTCAAATGCAGTGTTTAGTATATTTATGTGAAGGCACTAAGGTAATCACCATAAGTAATTTATAATGGCTATAATGGAGACTAACAGTGTCTTTTTTCCAATTAGTGGTTGTCACTGCAACATTTTTTGATTATTAAGATTCATATGGAGAAAAAGATAGCTAGGGAGAAAGCAGGATATTAGTTTATTTCTTGTATCTATGGAGCAGAGCTAGCTACAGCTAAATGAAGTGTGAGTAAGCTGGGAAATTTTTAGAACCTACCAGTTCTTTCAAATGTATAATGAATGTTAACAGCTTAGTGATGTTTCCTTGGACTTGCTTTTCTATCATGCAGGAAAGCTACAAAGAAACCATTTCAAAGCTAATTGCAACAAACAACTTATTCAGGTGATTTAACTTCTTTACCTGATGACAAATATACCGGATTACCTTTTCTCAGAAACTACGCAAGACTGATGTGTTAGAACTAAAGCTGTTAGAAGATCTGAATTTCTGTCCCATGATAAAATTTGGGGTTCATAGGGAAAAAAAAAATTAGGAAAAAATAGTAAAATATGTTTCAAGATGCATATTTTCACAGGAAATAAATTTTTAAAAAATGAAAAACATATTTAAATTTTGCCTTTCCAGTTGCCAACATAGCAGGATCTTGTCCAACTTATTTACTCTGGTGCAGACTGCTAGAAGAGAGTGGAAAATATGAGAAAAATAAAATTTTTGTAAGTGAGAAATTTGTCCCAGCAAGTCTCTCTAACAGAAAATTCAACTTTGAGATGTATCTCTTTCTCCTTATCAAGACTGGATCTATGTTATATCCTGATGTGTGGATGTTGTCTACCTAGACTCTAGTAAAGCCTTTGACACCGTTTCCCAAAGCATTCTCTGGGAGAAATTGTCTGTTCATGGCTTGGATGAGTGTACTCTCCGCTCGGTAAAACAAGACTGAATGGCTGGACCCAAAGTATGGTGGTGAATGGAGTTGAATCTAGTTGGTGGCCGGTCACAAGTGGTGTTCCCCAGGGCTCAGTACTGGGGCCAGTTCTATTTGATATCTTTATCAATGATCTGGATGAGGGGATTGAGTGCACCGTTCCTAAGTGTGTAGATGACACCAAGTTGGGCGGGAGTGTTGATCTCCTCAAGGGTAGGAAGGCTTTACAAAGGGACCTGGACAGGCTGGATCGATGGGCTGAGGCCAATTTTATGAGGTTTAACAAGGCTCAGTGCCGGGTCCTGCACTTGGGTCACAACAACCCCAGGCAACGCTGCAGGCTTGGGGAAGAGAGGCTGGAAACCTGTCTGGCAGGGAAGGACCTGGGGATGCTGATTGACAGACAGCTGAACATGAGCCAGCAGTGTGCCCAGGTGGGCAAGAAGGTCAACAGCATCCTGGCTTGTATCAGGAATAGCGTGGCCAGCAGGAGCAGGGCAGTGATGGTGCCCCTGTACTCGGCACTGGTGAGGCCGCACCTCGAGTACTGTGTTCAGTTTTGGGCCCCTCAGGACAAGAAGGACATTGAGTTGCTGGAGCGTGTCCAGAGAAGGGCAATGAAGCTGGTGAAGGGTCTGGAGAGCAGGTCTTTTGAGGAGTGTCTGAGGGAAGTGGGGTTGTTTAGCCTGGAGAAAAGGAGACTGAGGGGAGACCTTATCACTCTCTGCAACTACTTGAAGAGAGGTTGTAGTGAGGTGGGTGTTGGTCTCTTTTCCCAGGTAACAAGTGATAGGACAAGAGGAAATGGCCTCAAGTTATACCAGGGGAGGTTTACATTGGATAATTTCTTCACCAAAAGGGTTGTCAAGCATTGGAAGAGTCTGCTCAGGTAAGTGGTTGAGTTCCCATTCCTGGAGGTATTTAAAAGATGTTTGGATGCGGTGCTTAGGGGCATGGTTTAGTGGTGGACTTGGTAGTGCTAGGGGAGCAGTTGGATTTGATGACCTTAAAGGTCTTTTCCAACTGAAATGACTTTATGATTCTATGATAGATAAGAGTTGAGTTACGGAGTTTGAGTTATAGAGTTTATAGGCTCCCTACAGAGTAAAGAAAGTGTAGAACAGAGGAAGAAAAAACTGCCCTTTTTTTAGTTGTTTAAAAATTAAGTCATTGTTTAGTTGTCAGTGTATGAAATGTCACAAATGAAATTAGGTGACTTCTTTTTTCATCCGAAGATGCCATGGCACAGGTATAAAAGTGACTGAGATCTGGTGACCCTTTCCCAGTGTTTGACTTCAGTCACTATACAAACCTGCCTACACCATTCTTGGTAGATATGACCCAAACAATATGACTTGATTCTTTACTTGAGAATTAAGTGAATGAACTTGGAAGACGTTTAAAATCAGAGCAAGCAAAATTAATGGGTTCCACTTTAAGGAAGAAAATTGAAATAATTATGTCAGCTTACATCATAGTTTATGTCACAAATTTGTCTTGGCAGCCATAGGGACAAGATTATAGTTTTGGGATGAAAATGGAGGATATTTGTAACTGGAAGCATTTCCCAGCTTTTTCCAGCAGATATAGAAGTGGAGAAATGCTCCATGTATCCCTGAATCCTGTCATGTTGATGCAGTACCAGCTTGCATTCAAAGTCCTAAACGTGAGGGAAGGAAGAAATATGTAGCCGTCAAGAAAAAAGGTGGTAGCTGGTCCTTACATTAAGATGTTGCCTCAGTTTAATGCCATCTTTATGGGTTTTTGATGTTGACATGCCTATTCATATGCTTATCTGTGCTCCTCCAGTTAGGTTTTGCTAATTCCTTTAGGTTCTGGACTTTTGAAAATCTCTTGAGTCCTTTTAGATGTCATCCAACCTGTCTTACATACTATTGCTCTGTTCAGCAAATTTTATCCCATTATAAGGGATTATATTTCCAGTCAATCCCAGGATCAACTGTAGCTCTTTCTGACCATTGCCATCTGTTTCAGTTTCTGACCAATTGCCTTCATCACTGAGGAGTCTGTAAATCACACAGAAAATAAATTATGTGGCCTTATTTGTGTTTATTGATAGGAAAAACCCCAAATCTCCTCCCCCAAAGAAGACCTCAAAATTGCTTTTATGACACATACTTCTGCAAAATTTCCTTGCATGGAGCTTTAAAACTCTAAATTTCTCAGTAAAGTGCTTCTGAAACAAATATTGGAATATTAAAGGAAAATAAAATGTAGGAGAAATATACAAAATACTTCAGGTTTTTCTGTGATTGTCTTTGAATATACATCCAAGAATGTACTTTGAGAGCAGGGAAGAGTTTTAGTTAGTTTGATAAAGGTTTATTATTTGTATAATTTACTATGACTTCTAATAAAATGAAACTGTATTTAGATGTGCTTTTTTATGAATTACAAGCTTAGTAGAAATCCACCTTAAATTCTGAAGTCTGAATATTCTTCTTGTTTGTTTGAAAAATGGCTACCTTGATGTAGAGAAAATTAAAAACCAATCATTAAGAATTTATAGAAATATGCTTTTGAAATATTTTTATAAATACATGATCAGTTCAGGTCAGTTATTTGTGGGCTCATACCACTCTTTCCTTAAATGTGTTT
Organism: Phalacrocorax carbo; assembly: GCF_963921805.1. Taxonomy (NCBI): domain Eukaryota; kingdom Metazoa; phylum Chordata; class Aves; order Suliformes; family Phalacrocoracidae; genus Phalacrocorax; species Phalacrocorax carbo. The sequence goes on from NC_087513.1 coordinate 208,839,189, forward strand.
TGACATCTGTCAGTTCATACAACTTGTCACAAATCCTGACAAGTTGCACCAAATTATATTTATCCCCCCATAAAAATATGCCAGAAAAGTATTTTTTTACTATTTTACTTGTGTGATTCAGTGAAGACACAAGCTGATGTGGTTTGTGTTCCTCATAAGCAGATAATGGTTAAGCATCTTGAAAGATGATATCACTTTGCATTAATTCTTCAGCAAATAGTTTCAAAACCTTGTTTTCTTAGCCCAGTTTGTGTTCACAAGTAACTCAAGAGTAGAAAGTGGGCTAGTTTTTCAACTAAAAGTCAAAGGGTTCCCATAAATGATCAGCCAGTTTGTATTTAAATGGCCTGGTCCTTCTTCCAATAAAGTAGTAAAAATTTAATTGAAATATTCATGACCAGATTCACACTCTGTCTAAAGAATATATTTCCTGGTTATATAGTGAAAGTTAAAGATAATGTTTTGTTTGCTTACACTATAAATGTCTCATTTATACAGCACCCTTTAGCACACCATGTTCACATGCTGCTAGGAACTGTGCAAGCACAGGGCCAAAAGACAGGTTTGGTCTAAAGACTATAAAATATGATTGTAGAGTCTAGTCTGTGTGATTTAAAAGTCCAAAATGGGCAAGACAGCCCTGAAATTTGGAGCAGTTGGCCTGATATGCTCCTAATTGAAAGGACAACCCAGTCCTCCGCACTATGCTCCTATACACTCAAAGAAAGAGGCAAGGTTCTCTGAAATACTGACACAAGCTACCCAGTCCGTATGTTTAATCCTATTCTTTTGCTATGGATTGAATCGGGAAGGTGAATGTCTCTGGAGGCAATGCAGGAGCTCTCTGTTCTACCAAAAGTACAAGTCAACAGCACATATTAGGTATCTTCATCCATTTTTATTTGTTTATTTGTTTGCGTAGCATCACAGAGGCAGTTCTAAGATCTATGCCGGTCTCACCCAACACATCCTTGTCACCTAGTTAGTCAACAGCTGGACAGCACTTGTCCCTTTTTTGGGGGGCTCAGGTAGGCAAGAGTCAAAAGGCACCATGAAGAGCAGGGGGACTTCTTTCAGTGGCAGTGAAGTTTCCAGGTGAGGGGAGATGAGGTTTTCTTCCCTCAATAACTGGTTTTACATTACAGTTAAAGTATAAAACATGTACATACAAGGAAAATGGGACTTGACAACATGACAGGCAATACTCTATTCTCAGTGCTCTAACAATCAAATCATTATTGAGCTTTGGGTGCGTCATGGTATTGAAGAGGTTTAAAGAGAACAATGGAGTGAGCTTGAAGATACCTACAAAGCACTTCTCCCAGGTGTGACAGAGCGCATGAAAATGCCTATTTAAAAATGTAACAAGCAGGTGAAGGAGGTTGACATCACAGGCTGATCAGAAGCGGAACTGATGTTTCAGGATGCAGTGAGAGATGATAGAGTAGGTGAGGAGAAGCTGCTAACAGCCTTGGAAGGGATAACTGGAAGTGAGAATAAGTACTTTGGCAAGGAACCAATGGAAAGATGTACTTAAGTACATCTTTAACTGTAAAAACAAATAATCCAACTGACTTTACTGGAATTACCGTAATTAAGCACATCCCTAAATAGTTTGTTAATTTGGAACTACAAGTAATAGGTACCTGGAATACCGTGGGTTGCTGGGGGGATCAAATCACAAAAAAATAAGAACATGATGGTTCCTTTTTAATTTGTTAGATTTAGTTACTGAACTTCTATTAGTGTTTGGAACATATACTTCTAAATTCTGCTGCAGAATGTATTCTTTCACATTTCTAAAAGGCCAGCTGTCCTTCCAGAATCTCTCTGCATGTGATAAGTAGGAAAGGACTCTTACTGGAAAATGTCAGCCTTTCTAAATATCTGTGATGCCAGAGAGGAAGAGATACATTTAGCTACGATAGATACATGTCTGCATTAATAACCAGCATCTTTGCTGAGGAGACTCCCTTGAGGATGCTATGTCCACATCAATGAAATGCCCTCAGAATAAGATGTATTATCTTGGCAGCTGTTCTGAAGCAAAACTCACAAAATCTGAGATGGTGATGCCTGCCAATAAATATTAACAGAGTAAAGGGATATGCAACCACAAAAGCTGAGCTCACATAACAGAGTGATTTGACAGACCCAGTAACGCAGGACAGCTCATTCACTGTGAAGGCTGAAAGTCTGTCCTGAATTTACTTTGTGGTCTATTATTCTAGAGCTTTTGCTGCTCAGGAGGCCAGAGATTAGTAAATCTATAGGGACTCGGTAATCTAGACTTTAGTATTCCAGCATTGATGGTCTCTTTCATTAAGTAGTTTTATATGACCTTGAATGAATTAATTTTTCTGGGTTTCTATAGAATGTGTGTGAAACTGCTTTAAACCTTATCTACTTTACAGGGTTTTAAAGGCACAGTGGATAGTTAAAATGCTTTCGTAGCTTTAATTGTAAGCATCGTACCTGTACTTACAGATACATACAAACATGTTGTCTGGAAATAGTCATCCATTTTTAGACTGAATAGACTTGTAGCTATGACTGATGAAAAACATATTTTGTGATTCCTTAGCTCTTACTTTCTTTGTTGAGGACAACCATGAAGCAATGGAGATCAATATGAGGTTGTCACAGCCTTGGGAAAGGGAGGAGGCAGGACACATTCTGCTTATCTCATGGCACAGAAGAGACCTCAGAGCATGATCAGTGAGACAGTCGACATTAATGTACAGTGATTTCATAAATTCCCAGTAGTTCCTGTACAACAGCGTAGCAAATTCTGGTTGGAACAGATTTCTGATATGAAATGAATACAGACAGCATGATAAATTCAAGTGCATAATGAAATTATCTACTTTTCTATATGTACTCATGTGTGTACTTATGCATTTGTAATTCTAGAAGACCCTTTACCAAAAGCAGTGTTCAGTCTTCTTATGTGAAATTTTACCTTGTATTTTCATATTAAACCCAATGATGATGCTTGAAGTGAAGCTTAATTCTGGCTAAGTTTGTTATACACAAAATCTGGACTTGATATCCTGCTCTACACAGAAACATGGCACAACTTGGGTCACATCATGTAAGACATAAAACTTAAAGAAAAAAAAAAGATAATTTGGGGGAAGGGCCTCACATGTTGAGAGTTTAGTCTGAAATATCTAATGGTGGGTTTCTGTAAGCTGACAAAATCTTTGGGAGGGTCCAAAAATCCTCTGCAGCACCATGAAACTAAACAGCAATTTTTGTCACATAAGAGCATCTAAAAAGTTTTTTCTGCCTCAGTTTACCTGTTAAAAACCAGGAAAATATTCCATAATCATGTTTATTTGGTTTATGGCTATTAGTTACCTCCGGTACTTGAGGTTTTATTAATCATTTTAGAGTGCTCTGACATATTTGGATTAAACCATGGGATTATATTAAAAGTATAATAAAATCGAATTTTACAAAAGATAATTGTGTGTTGAAAGATGACAATAATATTTAAAACTGGTTTATATACGAGGTAAGTAGTTCAAACTGGGTATACAGCATCTTCCCTGAAACTAGGTGGTTTTTTAGAAGATGTTATAGTGAAAACAGGCCAGCATTTTGAGACATTTGGTATGTTAATAGAGTCTATCTATGACTTCTGAGGCTTCTCAGGTTGTTTTCTGTCACATGTGGCAATTTCTCTTGTAACGTCCAGTAGTTTCTCACAGTCTATTCAGTTAGCTAAACCTCAGGTTAGTCTTTGATCTTCACACTGTAAGGGAGCAAAAACGCAGAATTTTCAAATACTAGCAAATATTCTAGTTCCAATTTCTGTTCCACCTGTACTGAAACTCCAGTGAATTATGTGAAAAACAGAGAACTGAAGGTAGTGTATGAGGAAAAAGATTTAGCTAGCTAAAATTTTAAGACAATGATTGTTTGAATTACTGCAAGTGAATTGCAGCTATGTGATTAACTGTTAGACTGTCATCCAAGCGGCATGTTACTGGACCATAACTGACCATTTTTCAACATAATTAATGTTTTTGTAATGGAATAATCAAAAAGATTGGAGCATTAAGCAATACAAAATAGTGCCTGTATCTGTCTTTAAGTTTGAGTAGTTCTATTTCAGCTAGGTACCTAGGGGCTAATTAGGTAAATTGACAGAATCGCAGAATCATGGAATGGTTCGAGCTGGAAGGGACCATCAAAGATTTTCTAGTCCAACCTCCCTGCCATGGGTAGGGACACCTTTCACTAGCTCAAACTTCCCTGGGAAGGCTGTTCCAATGTCTCACCACTCTCATCACAAAGAATTCCTTCCTTATGTCCAATCTAAACCATTTCTCTTTCAGATTAAAACCGTTGCCCTTTGTCCTGTCTCTACAGGCCCTGGTAAAAAGTTTCTGTCTTTCTTATAAGCCCCCTTTATATACTGAAAGGCTGCAAGAATGTTTCTCCAGAGCCTTCTCTTCTCCAGGCTAAAGAATCCCAACTCTCTCAGCCTTTCTATGGTTATTGCCAAACACTACAAAATGTTTATTACCCAGTTAAGAAAAGTTTTCCCATTTTCATCAAATTAACTAGGTTTCCAGATATTTTAATTTGTACATAAAGGTAGGAACTGGTCTGAGGGGATTTTGTTAGAGGCTAAGGGTAGTTGCCCTGTTTCCACCTCACATCTATCACTCAGTCTCCAAAAAATTTTAAGCAAGAGTTTTACCATTAACATGATACAACAGAGGCTCAACTGTTTCAAAGCTACTTTTTGCTTTCATCGATAATTAAGGAAGTAAGGCATTTCACTAGGATTAGTTTTTTGTGTAAATGAGGCCAAATCTAAAGACAAAACCTTGTGAAGAGTTCTGCCTACAAGGCTACTTTCAAATAGTGTCTCTGCTCAGGCAATGGTTTTCTCCTCCCAAAGCAAGTGCAGGGCTAAAGAGTACATACTGAAGTGTGTGTTTCCAGCCGTTCCTGTTAGATTAGCCCTTAGGCTATTCTTCAGGCATTTCTTTTTTCCTTTGTTGTACTGCAAACACCTTAGTTTCATATGCATTATATAGCTGATTGATTGATTAATTATTTAAGGATTATTGTAATTGATATTTTGGAACAGCCCTTGAGGGCCAGCTGTGACTCACCTGAATAATGAGCAGAAATTAAGCAGTGATTATCTTCAGTTTTCTGAAACCGTAATGCCGCCCTTTGCTTTTCATGGTGCTATGTGACTAGAATAACCACACGCCCCTTCATTTTTGCCTAACCCCAACTTCTCTGATGCGCATTAATGACTAGACCATTACCTCGTGCAAAGCCATAGGGCAGCAGAATTAGAAAGGAAAGGGTTTCCTGCTAAAAATGCAAAATACCATGTTGCATTGGCCTTGATGCTACCTTTATGCAGCTTGTGTGCATGATCGTTCACAAATATTTCTACAATTTTCAGTAAAGCACTGACAACAGATCCGGGCAACGATCTGGGAAGCAAAGGACTGTGACAGTTTCTGTACTCTGTCAATAACTTAGAGAAAGTGTTTGGAGCATGTACTTAACTATTGTGTCTCAGGTTCCAAAGCAGTGAGCACAAGGAAAAATTAACATTCATTTTTAACCAGCACTTAGAGATCCTTGGGTCACTCATTCAATATAAGTGAAAGTTATTACTACTAATTATTATCACTTTGGGGAAATAGATTTCGTATTGTTTTCTTCATGGTTTAATTAGTTCAGTTCCCCTGTTTCTGGGTGTTATTTTTTCCTCTATCAGTTTAAGTTATTCTTGTTTCATTTCAAGAATATTCTAATTTTATTCTGATAATTTTACTCAGCTTTATTGAGTTTCCTTTTACAGTACTGTTGATGCTCATAGCAGCATCAGTAAGGACCAAAGGTTCTTGAGGAACATTAAATAAATGGAGTTGGACCAAAACTCCATTTTCTTTTCAACCTAAATAAAGATGCAAGTCCTCATGGGATTGATTGTGTTTATAGTCTACTCAGAATTAAAATTAACTTTTTTTATGACCCACAGAAGTAATAGTTTGGAGTGCCTCTACTCAATTCCTCTGTGTAGACTAGATTCTGGAAACAGTGTTTTTATATGGAGAACTGCTAACCAATGTTAACGTTAATAAAAAAGTGAAGAGTAAAACTTGGACTTTAAATCAAGGACAGGAGGAGAGACAGGAAGAGCAAGACACTGTGTGACACCTTCAAAGGTAGCATTCATCTAACCAAACATCTACAATATAAATGTCTAAAGTTATGAGGTGAATCTTAGCTCAGCATGTTACAAAGGTATCGGTATTTCTGGTGCTGCAGGAAACTGGTGAGCCTGGGTGGCTGAAGGCAGCTCCTTCCCCTGCAGGCACTACGTGAAGTGTGCTATTTGCCTTAGGGCAAAAGTTTTGGATGTCTTCTGTTCCTTTCCTCCCAACACCACGGGTAGCAAGTAAAAGTTCCAGTAACGATTCCCCTTTTTCATTACCTGGCTTCCATGTATTTAAACTCTTGACAAGTAGTGTTCATGTAGAATACAGGTGTCCATAGCAGTACTGGGAACTAAGAAATCAGACACCGTCCATAACCACAGTAAAATCACTTTCACCCTGGACTTCATAGAAGACATAATCAGAGGTACAGATATATTTTGTGTGTGGGCAGATGAAGGGTCATTGGGACAGAGGAGTTTTTTAAGTTTCAGAAGTTTCAGGGATAAGTAGGGATAGCCAAAGAATAAAAAATTATGGAAAGCAGGTTTCTGAAGACAGGACTGAGTGAAGAATAAGGTGAAATCACAAGAATGGTCACCTCTGAGAGTAATATTGCTGGATATCCTTCATGACTCTACCTTCTATCTGGCTATCAGAAATACATTTTAAACTGAGCAGTGAAAGTAAGCAGAACAGTTATTTAGTAGTACAACACACTGTACAGACTAGCAGCACATCTTCAAGGCAGCAACTGTATCTCACTTTGTTTTTCAGTTTGCCCACTGGCACATTGTGGCCTTATTATTTTCTGTTTTCAGAGGGAAATCTATAGTAGAAATTATGACTTCTGTGTAAAACATATTAATGAACATAATGATGTTTTCTTTTATTATTTTGCTCCTTCCATCTCCCACTGTTTTTCTTTTTTTTTCTAACTATTGCATCGTCCTGTTGTATCACATTTTGAACACTTTGAGACCGAAAGTGTATTTCATTTGTATTCACAGTGATTAGTACAATGGATCATGATCCTTCGATCCTGGCTTCTGTGCATTACAGTGAAGCAGGTAATAGCAAAGCAGCTGTGAATGACAAAAGTGAATAGTGTCACTCTGGATTCTCTGAGCACTAATCAAGTTCTAGATGCAACAGATGATACTGACCACACTTTCCACAGACAAACAAAAATCTTCCTCAAGGCTCTAAAATCCTGCTTTGTTCCCTTGTTATTCCCCTGCTACTCAGGTGCTCAGTATTGCATGGTTATTTTCTGCCGTAGCTCAGAAAGTTGGAGGTACTTTGCTATCTCCCCACTGGCATTAGCCCAGGCTCTGCACCTTCAGAAGGGTGAGGACACATCATGCCATGTTCAAGCGACAGTGTATTATGCAGCTTTGCAGGGACATTGCCAGCAAGACATCCTCGAAGACACCTCCTGGTTATTACCTGAATATCAGGTTAGAGGCATGATGTTGAGTTGTAGACCTTACTAGTAAATCAATTTTATTAGACCTTAGAGAAAACAGTAGCTGCCTGAATTTTTGCTTTTCTCAAAAAGGATTGTGAAGAATTCTTTTAAACCAAATGCAAGTAACTAATTCTGTGGAAGCAAAAAAATCCATTGCTATTGTTATGAAAGAAGACAACAAGTTGATCACAGCAGGTCCTTTACTCTTTGAAACCTTCAGATGATGGAAATCAGCTTAGAAATTTCATGGGAAAGTTTAAATATATAAAATTTGCAAAAGGAGAGAGGAGGTTGAAAGAAATCAGACTTTCGATTCAGAACAAGGCATTGTCACATAATAATGTATTGCAGGAAAAACAGGAATAACAAAAATATTCGTGGATTCCCAGATATAAATCCTATCAAAAATGTAGTTCACTGGTGAAAAACAAGCAAAAAAAAATTTACAGAATTTCATTTCTTCTTTCGTACCCCACAAACAAAAACAGCAAAGACTGATCTGTTTTATTTGCAGAATTTAAATCAGGATTTTCTGCCTTAAACTGCTTATACTGAGAGGAAATCAACATAACATAATTAAGCTTTATGCAGGTACCACACCCAAAAGCAAAAAAAGTGTCATTCATACTGCAACGTATAGCAATGATAAGCTGACAAGCATGTATGAGTTCACTTGCCTGCAAGTGCACACTGGGATACACAGGATCATTTGGAGGCCAGCAGGCATCATTGCAGTGTTTTTCCACCTGCCAGCCTTGTTAATGTTATTTTTACTTATGAACCTATTTTATACAGCTTATTGCAGCCTTTGGTTAAAATTACCTACATTCTTCATGTACTTTTCAGAATTATAAATCATTTCACATGCTATGGGGATAGGGAGTTATGCAAAGCAGGTCTTCCTATACATACCAACAAAGCCCGGTGCAAATTTTCTCAAACATATTTATTGGCGAATTAAAACTGTTTGCTTATAACAAATTGGAAATCTGTGGTGCAGAAATATTATGCATAACCTTGTAAATCAGATTAACTGGTGTTCCTTCTTTCATACAATAATTCCATAGGGAGCATCTGTTCAAGGCAGTGCCTGACGACCTGGCACCAGATCAGAAAGCTTGCTGCTTTCTGCACTAATTTTGGAATCTGGTCCAAGTGGGAGCATCATTACTTAAACTCAAATCTATTTTACACTGAAATAAACATGCTGTGATACCTGTACATTGTGGTCCATTAGGCCTTGTACCATTTGAGCAGTCAGCTGCAGTGTGTTCAGCGGCTCAGTCTGCTCAGTTTGAAATGCTAATTCATTTCATAACATTAACAGTCAACACTGTTGTGGCCTTTTTTAAGCAAACACACCATTAGAGTTGATGAAGCAATCAGAAAAGCAGAGGACTGAAAAATCAGGTAAGTTTGTCACAAGAACTGACCTCTTGTTTAACTAGTGTTTCTTTGAATTTGACAGGAGAAATATTCATTTATTATAAAGACAATGTGATGTCTCAATGGAGAAATACCTGTTTGAGACTGAGGATGAATAGGTGTGGGGGCAAACTGCAAAGGAAGGCAATGGATCCTTCATGTCCTCAAATAGAAATGGAAAACGAGTTTTAGATGTAACGGACTCAAGGGAAGGATACAGGGTGAAATTCTGTTTTGCACCTCAAACATGGAGGTGCTGCCTTTCTTCGCCTTTGTGGTGAAGGTTTGTTTAAACTGCATAACATAATCTAGTATCAGTTTTGTAATGATGGAGTCACTTGAAGAGGGTAATGTTTAACTGAGACTTAGGATCTGGACACATGGAGGTGAAGGACTATGAAGGCAACAGGCACCTAAATGATACTGAAATAAGAGGATAATTTTTGACCTAGTTACGTAAAATGAAAAGTAACTAGTCTGGAAGCATCGTCAGTTTACAGTAATGAGGGATTAGCCAGTAGTGGTTGTTCAATTACTCAGTAGTGGTTGAAGAGTAAGAAATGTATTTCTCTACTGTCGGGAGGGGTACTGCAAGGAAAATGCATAGTCAAAAAGAATCAATGTTTTTGTTCTAATTTTTGCAAATTACAGGTTGAGTGGTCTCTGTATTTCAGCAATGTTTCAAATCAAACATTTGTATTTCCTGCATCAGTAATGAAAAATTCATCTTTGCACTAAATGCTTGCACAAGTTTCACATAGCATTGAAATCCTAGCAGATGAGAATAACCTCAGCTGAAAGCTTTATCTGTTGACATGAACTTTTCAGGAAAAACTGATCTGATATACGCTCTGTCAAACTCAAACACAAATAGCAATACACTTATCAAATGAGGACTTCTCATATGATATCCTGTCTTCACACTTCAAGACAGATGTGAAGATTCCACCCAATAGTCTTTTAATTTTTATATCTAAATAGCTTGTCATTGTGTACTCAATGAACAGTGCACTGGTTAAAAAATAACATTGCAATTTATTGGAGTTGGGCAGGGACAATAAGAACTATGTTTTAAATTTTTATAGCAATTGTGATTACATTTGGCTGAAAGAGAGAAAAAAAGTTCTTGGAAAACCTAGTATACCTCGAACAAATTGTTCACAAAGGATTCCAATTCACTTAAAATTATTCAAACAAAGTCTACGTGCCACTGATAATTTTAAAATGACTTCTAATTTGAAGATTTGGGTTTTTTTCAGCTTAACGAAGTGATAAACATTCAATTAATAAAAATTTTGTCTGTAACTTCAATAGTGAAAGGCATACCAGCCAGTCCATAATAAACCCATTAAATATTCAGAGCTGGTACTGGGCCATCTAAAAGAAAATAAAGAAAGTAGTCTATCACCTATTGTTTACAGAATATCCTTAGGAATTATTTTTTTATTATTTTCCCCTAATGTACAATCAGCCAGTGGAACCAAGCAAGCTCACAGAAACATGGCAGGAGAGGTTTTCCAAAAATATTTTCTAAAGAAGAATATTTTCTAAAGAAAATATTTTCTAAATAACCCAGTTCTTTCACTGGAACCTAATAGTCTAAAATTTCCTAAACCTGGTATTGGATTTGTTCTCTGGCTCAGTTTCATACCCTTAATTGGGAGACTAAGTAATTTCCTTGATGAAGCTCTCACTAGAGCTGGGAATTTATTTTTAAGTGTGAGAAACAATCTTCTGGTCCAAAAAATACATTGCAAAACAAGAAATTTTCCCTTATGAGGATTGGGAGGGAGGATTTTCTTGGAATTAGATTAACAAATGAGAAAGGCAAAGTTATTCTCATTTTAGTCAGTGATTCAGTGGTCAAGGTAGTTAACTGGTGAGCAGCAGATCCAGGCTTCAGTTCCCTTTTCTCTTCTCAAGGAGATGTAAACCCAAAATCACTTATCATTTAGGAGAATTCCCTGACTGCAGGGTGAGAAGCTCTAGGTTCTGGTGTACTTAAATTCATTTGCTGATGGTCTTTCATTTTGGTAGGAGCCCACCTCTGTCTGATTCTGTAAGAATAACCACAAGGTAAAGACTTATTCTCCTCAAGTGCTGAAAAAATGTTTTATAGAAGGACTTGGGGATATTGGTGGATGAAAAGCTGGACATAAGCCAGCAATGTGCACTTGCAGCCCAGAAGGCCAACCATATCCTGGGCTACATCAAAAGAAGTGTGACCAGCAGGCCGGGGGAGGTGATTCTGCCCCTCTACTCTGCTCTGGTGAGAACCCACCTGGAGTACTGTAAGGAACAGGCAGACCCAATCAATCAAAACATGGCTCCGTGGCTGGTGTCACTGACACAGCTTTGGGGTTTTTGACAATGGGATGGCCTACACGGCACCGGGATGGCTGGTGTCAAATGGAAGCCACCATTCTCAAAGGGGAAAGAGGGTCTTTGCTCAGAAGCTTGTGGGGGTCATTGACAGGGCTTTAAACTAGAGGCAAGGGGGAGGGGGAATGTATCAGGCTTGACTGTGACACAATGATAGAGGGACGGGCTGCTAGTATAAGCCTACAACCTGCTGCCCAGAGGAGTGCCGGGGCACTGTAGCACAGCTGAAGTCTTGTGGAGATGAGCTGGGGGCTCCTGAGGTAGTAGGAGCCAACAAAGAAACTCCCATGAAACACCTCAAGGGTATCAAGGGGTACTCTGATAAGGAGACACGACCCACAGCCCAGACGAAATGCCTCTACACTGACACACGCAGCATGGGAAAAAAGAGGAGGAGTTGGAAGCCACCATGCTGCTAGAAAGCTACGACCTAGTTGTGATTACTGAGACTTGGTGAGACAAATCTCATGACTGGAATGTAGCTATCGATGGCTACAGGCTGTTCAGAAGGGACAGGTGAGGAAGGAGGGGCAGAGGCGTTGCTCTCTATACCAAGAAATCGATACAGTGTGAAGAGCTCTCCCTGAAGAATAACCATGAGCAGGTTAAAAGCTTATGGGTAGGAATCAGAGACAGAGGCAAGAAAGGGATTTTGTGGTTGGTGTCTACTACAGGCCGCCTGATCAAGGGGAGCATACTGACGAAGCCTTCTTCCTCCAACTCCAGGAGGCTTGGCACTCTCTCATCCTACTGGGGGACTTCAACCACCCCGACATCTGCTGGAAAAGCAGCATGGTGAGCTCTATTCAATCCAGGAGAGTCCTAGAATTTGATGAGGATAACTTCTTGAGCCAGGTAATAGACACCCCTACCAGTGGGGATGCAATACTAGACCTGATGGTCACCAATGCAAGTGAGGTCATCAGTGATCTCAAGATGGGAGGCAGCCTGGACTGCAGCAGTCACGTATTGGTGGAGTTCACTCTCCTGATGGATATGGGAAAAGCGGGGAGTATAGTCAAGGCCCTAAATTTTAGGAAAGCAGACTTCCAGCTCTTCAAGGAGGTAGTCAGCAGGACCCCCTGGGAAATGGTTCTCAGGGGCAAGGGAACAGAAGGGAGCTGGCAGATTTTTAAGGACATGTTCCATACAGCGCAAGAGCTCTCAGTTCCCAAGTGTAAGAAATCATGCAAGCAAGGGAAGAGACCAGTATGGCTGAGTCAAGACATGTTGGTCAAACTAAAGAGCAAGAGAGAACTGCACAGGCAGTGGAAGCAGGTATCCTGGGAAGAGGATAGGGATGCTGCCCAGTTGTGTAGGGATGGGGTCAGGAGGGCCGAGGCACGGCTGGAGCTGGATTTGTCAAGGGATGCAAAGAATAACAAGAAATGCTTCTACAGGTATGTGAACCAGAAAAGGAAAGCCAAAGAAAGTGTACAAACCTGATGAACAAGAATGGTGGCCTAGTATCAACAGATGAGGAGAAGGCTGAGGCACTCAACAACTTTTTTGCCTCAGTCTTCACTGGTAACCTCTCTTCTCACCCCTCCCAAGCTGATGGACTGCAGGATGGACACCAGGTGGATAAAGTCCCTCCCACTGTAAGGGAAGATCAGGTTCATGACCACCTGAGGAACCTGGATATACACAAGTCTGTGGTACCTGATAAGATTCATCCCAGAGTCCTGAGGGAATTGGCTGATGTAGTCGCTAAGCCACTCTTCATGATATTTGAAAAGTCATGGCAGTCAGGTGAATTCCCTGGGAACCAGAAAAAGGGAAACACTGTGCCCATCTTTAAAAAGGGTAGAAAGGAGGATCCAAGGAACTACCATCCTGTCAACCTCACCTCTGTGCCTGGGAAGATCATGGAACAGATCCTCCTAGAAGCTATGCTAAGGCACATGGAGGACAGGGAGGTGATCCAAGGCAGCCAGCATGGCTTCACCAAGGGCAAGTCCTGCCTGACCAACTTAGTGGCCTTCTATGATGGAGTGACTACATCAATGGACAAGGGAAGAGCTACAAACGTCATCTAGCTGGACTTCTGTAAGGCCTTTGACACGGTCCTCCACAGCATCCTTCTCTCTAAACTGGAGAGAAATGAATTTGGTGGGTGGACTGTTTGGTGGATAAGGAACTGGCTGGATGGTTGCATCCAGAGGGTAGTGGTCGATGGCTCAATGTCCAGATGGAGACTGGTGACAAGTGGTGTGCCTCAGGGTCCGTACTGGGACCGGTACTATTTAATATTTTTATCAATGACATAGACAGTGGGATCGAGTGCACATAACACCAAGCTGAGTGGTGCAGCTGACATGTCTGAGGGTTGGGATGTCATCCAGAGAGACATAGACAAGCTGGAGAGGTGTCCCTGTGAGAACCTCATGAGGTTCAACAGGCCACATGCAAGATCCTGCACCTGGGTCGGAGCAACCCCCTGTATCAATTCAGGCTGGGGGATGAAGAGATTGAGAGCATCCCTGCAGAGAAGGACTTGGGGGTGCTGGTGGATGAAAAGCTGGACATGAGCCAACAATGTGCGTTTGCAGCCCAGAAGGCCAACCATATCCTGGGCTGCATCAAAAGAAGTGTGGACAGCAAGTTGAGGAGGGTGATTCTGCCCCTCTGCTCTGGTGAGACCCCACCTGCAGTGCTGCATCCAGCTCTGGAGCCCTCAGCACAAGAAGGACATGGACCTGTTGGAGTGGGTCCAGAGAAGGCCACAAAAATGATTAGAAGGCTGGAGCACCTCTGCTAAGAAGAAAGGCTGAGAGAGCTGAGGTTGTTCAGCCTGGAGAAGAGAAGGCTGCAGGGACACCTTATTGTGGCCTTTCAGTATATAAAGGGGGCTTATAAGAAAGATGGAGAGAAACTTTTTACCAGGGCCTGTAAGTGACTGGACAAGGCGTAATGGCTTTAAACTGAAAGAGGGCAGGTTTAGACTAGATATAAGGAATAAATTTTTTATAATGAGGGTGGTAAAACACTGGAACAGGTTGTCTGGAGAAGCTGTGCATGCCCCATCATTGGAAATGTTCAAGGTCAGGTTGAATGGGGCTTTGAGCAACCTGATCTAGTGAAAGTTGTCCCTGCCCATGGTAGAAAGTTTGGACTAGATGATCTTTGAAGGTCCCTTCCAACTCAAACCATTCCATGATTTTATGATTCTATGTTCTAGCATGTTTTGGGTGGGACTCTTTGGGTATCTGAAAATAAGACAACTAACCAAACCAAATTATTCACTCTACAACTCTAGTCACCTCATCAAGAAAAAAAGATGTGTAAGATAGGTAGATTTGTCATCTCCTGCAGCTGATGGTTCCACTCCACATAGATGGAACACAAACAGTGCCCAGGAGGGTGACTGTTAAGATCCCAGCTAACATGGTTAAGATCCCAACTAGCAAGTGTTGTAGGGGACCATCCATCTATCCTTCCTTTAGAAAAAATCACTTGCCTGACAATTTGCGAGTCCTTTTACTTCATGTGACTTTTTTTCCATTCTCATTCTTTGCTTTTCATGTCTTGTCTGATTCAGAAAAGGGGCTCTCTTACCCTGTCTTTGTGTCATGCTTAACATGATGAGGCCAAGACCTTAGCTGGGGTCTCCAAGCAGTATTTAATACTAATTATATTCATAATAATAGTAGTTAAAGCTACACAGTGGAAGGATATACTTAATACAACATTTCTTTATTAGCAAGGTAATTAGCAAAATATCTTCCTCCATCTCCTTTCTGCCTCCATCTTTCTTTTTAATCTTTTACATATCTGAGCCACCTTTGTACTTTTGGGAAGATTCCTTTGTTTATCACCTCTTGTTACAGTGCACCATGGTCAGACTATTCTGAAAATTGATTGCTGCTGTGGTGCAGCTTGATTTTTATGTTCTCTATTAATATCTTAAATCAATATAATGTGCCGAGTGTATACATGATAAAAATCACTTTGACCGTCCCAGTTAGCCCTGAGCCTTGCGCCTGATAGGGAGCACAAATGAAATCTAACAAGGGGCTGAAATCCTGAAGAACACTGTTATTTCTTTGTGCACAGTACTTAAAAAAAATTCCAGAGAGTAAGGCTGGTTTGGTTTGGTTTTGTTCTTTTATTACTTTTTATTTTATTTCTTTTCTCCCTCCTCTTGCGATTTACCCTGGGGATTTTTATAAAAGGCATTTTATAATGAAGTGCTTCATTGTTGATGAACACTGTCACCAAATTCAGTATCAGGTGTTTAAATAAGTCTTTGAGGTTTGCAAGAGCCTTGTGAGTGGTTTTGAAAAGGGAAAAATGAAAATGAAGCTGTGAAGAAGCTTTAAATATGGACAGAGAAAAAAAACCCTTTGATATCTCAGTCTGTTCCCTGACTCTTCTTTCTATGTGCTCTTTAGTGATAGCTCATATTCAACAAGAGTTAATTCAACAAAAGCAAGTACAAGGTCCTGCCCCTGGGGAGGAACAACCCCATGCACCAGTACAGGTTGGGGGTTGACCTGCTAGAAAGCTGCTCTGTTGTGAAGGACCTGGGAGTGCTGGGGGACAGCAAGGTGACCCTGAGCCAGCACTGTGCCAACGGTGTCCTGGGGTGCATTAAAAGGAGTGTGGCCAGCAGGTCAAGGGAGGTTATCCTCCCCCTCTACTCTGCCCTAGTGAGACCACATCTGGAGTCCAGTTTTGGGCCCCCCAGTTCAAGGACAGGGAACTGCTTGACCAAATCCAGTAGAGAGCTACGAAGATGATCAGGGGACTGGAGCATCTCCCTTATGAGGAAAGGCTGAGAGACCTGGGTTTGTTCAGCCTGGAGAAGAGAAGACTGAGGGGGGATTTCATCAATATCTATAAATATCTAAAGGGTGGGTGTCAGGATGATGGGACTGGGCTCTTTTCAATAGTGCCCAACAACAGTCTAAGGGACAATGGGCACAAGTTGGAACACGGGAAGTTCCACCTGAATAGGATGAAAAACTCCTTTGCTGTGCGGGTGCCAGAGCAGGGGCACAGGCTGCCCAGGGAGGCTGTGGAGTCCCTTCCCTGGAGACATTCACACCCCTCCTGAACACGTTCCTGTACCCCCTGCTCTGGGTGTGCCTGCTCAAGCAGGGGGTTGGACAAGATGATCTCCAGAGGTCCCTTCCAACCCCTGCCATTCTGTGATTCTGTGATATTAAACTAAGTCCAAGCAGGTTTAGATTTCAGATTCATGAAAACACACAGGGAAAGTCACCTGCCACAGTCTTTTACACCTAATTTTGACCTTTGGGTATACCTCTAAAAGGGATGTAATATTAGGGAACTTTCTAGGCTTTTTAAAAATATATGTCTTTTACAGAATTAACATAAAAATTAGCATCAGAGATTGATGGGAATCAAATTTCTTATATTCTGATTTTTAAGAATTCCATCTCTGAAGGAAAAGTAAAAGTTTTTGATTCCTTCATAAATGGTAATTTTCTAAGAAAATTTCTAAGAAATTTATAAGAAAAAATTAAAAACCATTACAATATTTTGCTTCAGCAATACAGAAATGCTTTTTTTTATGGGATCTTTTTGAATGTTTTGGTTAATTTGGTTAATTTGTACTTTATTATATCCGATTTCAGCTATACAGAAATGTTGATCATGCTTTACAACACAAAAGAAATTTACCTGCAATATGCATTGTATATTATAGTGCACAATATAATCTATATTCTATTACTTTGGTCTAAAGGAAATGAACCAGAATAAGACAGGCTGACACGTCTGAGGCAATAAGATAAACTTTTCCCATTAAAAATTTTGTCAAAATTAATATATGATAAAGATTACAGCCGTTGTTTTTTAAAAACTGTTTAATTTATGTATTTTAGAGGCAGTTTGCAAATGTTTTAAGTAGTGTTCTTTACTTTGCCCAATATTTTGCTTCTAGTACTATTACCAGTGATGACATTATTAGTTTTATTCCAGATCTAGGAGTGCTTATGACTACTCCTACAGTTATCTTATTAAGCTAGACACCACAGGAATGATAAACTAAAACTTAGTCCTTAATTCATGTCTTTTAAGATCCTTGCCAAGTATTCAAGGATTTATTTCATGTAGTGGATACTATTTTTATCTTGCAAATGATCTTTTCCTTTTTCCTGCTAGTAGTTACCACAATTGTTTTCCAAGTGATTTGTATACATAAAATATTTGCATTTGTACTTTATTGTTCTAGGAAATGGATGGTATTTCATGGCCTGAATTTTCAATCCTATACTTAACATATCAACTACCATGACAACTTCTGGCACGTTATGAGTGAACATCCTGTTGTCTCATATTCCACAGTTTAAAAGAGACTATATGCATAAATTTAAAAGCTTTGTTGATACAACTGGTCCAGAAAAAGTTCTGGGGAGAATTCTGGATCACAAAATTCAGCACTTCTGGTCAACTATAGGGAGTAACAATGCAAAAATCTCATTTAAAAAAAATTGGGAAGTACTGCCAGGAAAGATTAAGAGAACCCATCCCAGATTACATTTTGACATGGTACGTAGGCTACCAACAGTGGAAGATATAGATCAGGTAGTCTTCAGTCAGAGGAAACTGAGACTGCATTTCCAACGTCCTTTCTAGGGATCATAATGAGACAACATTACCTGCAGTTAGGGGAATAAAGGTCCAATAATTAGCTTTTTTTTCCCAGAGGAAAAACATTCAGAAAAAATGATCTTTCTTTCAAAGACTTGATGTGACAGAAATCACATTTTTTCCTCTAAGTCTAAGCTAACAATTAAAAAACAATAAACAAAATAGACATGTCACTTGCATGTTTACTTAATCAAATCTAACTGCAAAATTATGCCTTTTTTTCTTTCTTTCTCTATTGCCTTTGTTATTATCCTTCCACCCAGTCCAGAATTTTTAGTTTAAGTATGACAAGGTGAGTCTCTTTCTTTTCCCAAATTTCTAGCCAAGTCAACAATATCTTTAGAAACCTTTGCAATGTTTCTGTATCCTAGCTGGCATCTTCAACATTGTCCTGTTCAAAGTAATTTGCAAGTTTCATCAAGGTTGTTTGTTCCCTCTTCAGATCATTACAGAAGAAGCTACATGTGATAGATGACAGTGTTTAGCACATAGCATGAGGCCATCATCTTTGCACTTGAACATATCACAGTCAAAAAGAGTTTCAGATCCTCTGAACATTTTGCTATCTGCTCTTTGGCCAAAAGTGTTCTACTCCATGTCTTTCTGGAAGAGCCCACCACTCTAGAAGAACTGCGTATATTTTTAGATGCCCCCTTAGGCAAAACTTATCTGCAGCATTGCTGTCTGTAAGCATATTGCTGATAGCTTTCCTTCCAACACCTAAGAAAACAATGGCAGTATGTAAAGCAACAGCAGTGCCCAAAGCACATTTCCTTTACTGTCTGCTGATTAAAGGGCACTTGACAGGGAGATCCAGCTAAACGAGCACAGACTGATCTTCCTGAATGCTCTGAACATTCATTAATCTGCCATGCCAAGTGCCAATGCTGATCCTGCAGAAGCTGAAACTTGCAATGTAATGTCAACCATCCTATAGGATCAGCTCCCCATCGCTCCATCCCTCCCTGAGACGTTGGCATTCAGGCTACGGAGAGCCTTCTTGAAGAAAATACATTTGCTCATGAAAATATGGCATGGCTCCAAACATGCTGAAAGTAAATATTATTCCAAAAGGGAACAAAGAGACATCAAGTCTAACACTGCTGTTCTCTTACTAATATAATGGTGTAATAAGTAGTAATGGGGTGGAGGAGGACTCTCTTAATAGTCATTTGATGGCCTGTGTGAAACAGCCTGGCAACTTCAGTCCATGCCCAGATAGATTAATTTGCCCACTTATTCCATTGCCTGAAGGCAGAACTCTCTGGGGTTTCTTTCAGTACTGTTTTCTTTGCAGCAGATGAGTGTGCTATAGAAATGTTTTGTTACTCTGGTGTTGGATCAGTCAATTAGATACTTTAGAGGAAAATATTTAATAAAACTATAAAAAAGATGTCAGGAATTTGAGTTCAAAATTTCCCCTAAACGACTATTCTACATTTACTATAATTTTTCTAGTTTATTTTCCATTCATTACATCATGGATTACATAAACAGCCCAACAGCCCTTCCCCCCCCAAAAAAAATAGATCGAAAAAGATAAAAATGGAGGCTAGGGACCGATCTTGTTATAGGCAGAGGACCAGAAACTTAAAGAAAGTCCTAAATAGTCAAAAGATCAAACTATATTCAGCTACAGCTGTTGTCTCCCAGAAAGACTTCAGGCTAGATGCAGTAAGGAGTGTATCTATCTCAGAAGCATGTATCGCAAAACCTGTACTTTTAGGTTCCTGATCCTTCTTATGTGATACCTAGCTTTGTGTTCGGTACCCAAGCTCTCTATGTAATATCTGAATAGGGCAATATACTTCAACATGTGGTTCAGAAAATCTTTGTGTTAAGTCGCACAAGAGAACACGGCAGATACAGATCACGACATCGTTAAGTACTACTGTTCATTTGGTTTCTAGTCTGAATCTTATCCTGAAAATAGACTTCTGTTTCCTCTTAAGACATGGGTAGAAGAGGAGGCCAGCTTTTTTATATCATAGGCTAGTAACTACAGTATGCTCCCAGGGTATACTGAAAACTTAGGTCTCATTCCCTCCTTAGCCTGAGTGTGTCCAATCTCATTCAGTGTCCGAAACAGTGCCATACTCATCAGTGTATAACCTATTTTTCTTGGAAAGAAGGTGGAAAAGACAGAATACAAAAGAAGTGAGACCACAATCTATCCATCTTATTAAAATGATCTTTCTGGTGAAAAAATAATTCAGGATGTATGACTCATTAGATGTAGAGACATCTTACACGTACTTGGAGACTTGAATGTGAAGAAGACTTGATAAATAGTGACATTTTCAAATCTAGGCAGCAGTTGCTTAAGGATTTTAGGATTACATTTTGTTCAAGTACCTAAATTCTGACTGTCATACTAAAATAAGTAAATGCTAAAATAAGTGAAGAAGAATTCAGAAATTATAGAAATTTCTAGAGATTAGATAATGATAAATGCTCCAAATATTTGGTTTATCTACCTTGCTGAATTGATTGAAACAGTGTTGAAGACTTTAATATTTCTCCTGGAGAAATTTGTCATACATATAAGGTTCCAACAAACTGAAATGAGGTAACACTACCTATCTTGAAAAGTGAGGAGAGAGCTCAGCCAACCTAATTTCACTTCTGCAACAAAAAAACAATTGTTCACAAGAAATGGCAATTTCCTTCTGGTGTCATACAGAAAGGACAGTGTGTATTCGTCAAAAATAAATCGTATCAAGCCAACCTAGTACCCAGTGTGAGGAATGAGTGTATCTTAAAATCATTAATTTTTTAATTATCACACATGAACAATCTTATAAGAATATATTAATCTAGACTTCCCTCTGTTAGGTGCACAACTGACTTTAAAACTTTTTTCAGACTGTATTTTTCACTTGTTAGCTTTCTAACAGGAGAGAGAAGCTCAGTGGTCTACTTAGAGATCTGCCTTGAATCCATGTTCAACTGATATTTCCAACGCTGATTTGAATGATGATAAACAGAGTATGGTTATTAAATCTGGAAACAGTGCCACGCTGGACAAAGCTGCTCCTATAACAGAATAATCTGTCGCTTAAATACTGGATGAGGAATGATAAACTGAGCAGCAGTTCTGCAGAATATTAAAATGGATCACAAGATAAACTTGAGTCAATAGTGTCATTCTGTTGTTAAAAAAGCTAAATATCATACTGAAAGTATACAAAGAGGTAATACATTTTAGAGATATGAAATAGTCTTTCAGTTCTACCCTGCTCAGGCAAGGTACAATATGGAAAAGTACCATATCTCCACTGCACATTATCCTGGATGGACAAAATAAACTAATGGGAGATCAACTACAAGAAAACCAGGAATATGAAAAGAAGTGTAGAAAACAGGGTCATCAGATTAAAACTGGACTTGTTTAGTCTTAAAGAAAAGAAAATTAAGTGGAGGCTTAGTGGTTGTCTTCAAAGCTGTAAAGGACTTCTGAAAACATAAATTTGAGAAGCTGTTCTCATATCTGATAGGACAAGATATAATAGGCTTGAAAGAGAACATAGAAGAAGAGATTAAGAACTAGGGAAGGGGAACTTATGAAAAGACCTGTTTGGCTCGGGACAGATTGTTCAAGGCAGCCAGGAAACTCCACCATTGTAAAAAGCTTCTAAAACAAAAAATATTATTTAATTATTTAATAACTAACTATTCTTTTGCCCTAGGGCAGCTTAGTCTGAAATTCAGGAGATCATATTCTTGCCTTCAACCCTTGCCTATTACTATTTTTTTCCTTCTTTAGTTTCTGCATCCAAAAGCAGAGGATGGTAGTGTCCAGCTTGTTAGTACCCTCTGAAGTTACAATTTGAAAACCACCTGTACCCCTAACATATTCAAATGCATTTTTCAAATATTCTTCTTAGATGCAATCTAGTGTTATCTGCCAAGAGGAAACAAGTAACCAGCGTATTCCTAGAATGAGACTATATCCAAGAAAGTAATTAGTCACACAGTACAGGCCTTCTCATCCTACACAGGATACTCTAAGAATGATTAATATGCCCCAAGAAACTTCATATAATCCCCTTCAAAATCTTTTGACAAGTACTCCTGGGAAATGCAGTTGCAGTTCTGCCTTCCAGTTGTTATTCTAAATATTAATGCATTCCTGACAGACCTTGCTGCTTTCAGAGTTCAGACTGGGAGAGTCACAAAACCCACTCTTGTCCCAAATGAATGTGCTGAATATGAATGTACATGTTAGTTAAAGTGAAGTTAAGGTGCTCTCTTTGGAGTAGCCTTGTCATCATCTACAATCACTGTGGGAAATATTAGATGTTATTATTAAAACAGATGTTAGTCATACAGAAGTGGTTACTGCTATAATAAATATGACGTGGTTATTGTTACAACTTAGCAAATGTGAATTTTTGTGAGGCAAAGCTACCAGGTGTTGTTCAGTCTGTTTAACATAAATGTGGGGCTCATTACTGTAGTTACCTGAGCTTCTCTGAATCTATAATACATTTATTCTTGCAACACCACAGTCAGAAAAACATTTTTACCTCCATTTCACAGCTGAAGAGGTAGGGCAGAAAGAGAGGCACTTACCAGAAAACCCATAAGGTTAATTGAAGGCCTTCAGAGCCTATCTAATCCCTGAATTATGCTTCTTTCTGCTGGGTGACTTCTGGTGGTGCTCATCTACTGCAACAGCTGAATAAGACATCAAGTGTATTTCAGAAAAGACCAGTCATGAACCATAGGAGAGTTAAGAATTAATATTACATGAAGGTATGTTCCAGGTTTTAAATATACAGAAGCGTATATTGTTGTTCACTTGTAGAATGGGCCAACTCTTTTGAGAAATGTAATAATTAATAGCCTAAGCCAGAACTGACACTGGGTCCAAATATTAGTGAAGAAACCCCAGGCAAGCTGCATTCCTTGAGAATTCACTACGCCCCCAATGAAGAATACAGGATCATAGACCAAAGTGTTCCCACTGCAAAGCCCTCTCCTTCCTAACACAGCGTTTGTCTCCTGAAAGGAACAGCCTCTGGTCCAATAATGTCAGTCTCACGTCCCCTCATTTCTATCTGAAAACCAAACAAAAAACTGAAAACTATAACTCTAAATAAAAATCAAAGAAAAGTTAGAGTATCCCTGGAGTCCGCTAGGAATTGTGCTTTCATTAATGGTTTCATTCTGAAATGTCTTAGAGTCAGGTAGATAGAAAGAGCTATTTCACAAACAGAAAGTATAGAAAAATTTTAATCTCTCCAGTCTGAAAACAAGGAGAGCAGGCAGAGATGGCAGCATGTTTCTGTAAAAGCTGTCAAGCTAAAAATCCTTTAGCAGACATTAGCATCACAGAGGACTTCAAACATTGCTCAGTGGACAAGGCCGCAGAGCTGCAGACATGCCAGTTAGCAGGATGGATCAAAGGGATTGTACAGAAAAGGCTGTTTCCAGACTGTTCCCTGTTCTCACATAACAGCAGTGTTTAAATGAGTCTCTTTTTTTAAGTTATGAAGTGATAATTTATAAATAAACAGAATTGAGGTGCACTAAAATGTGAAACTAGGTCATTATTTTCTTAAGAGGAATGAATTTATTATTTCAAAATAGCCAAGAGAAGATGAGAAAGAGAAGAGAAACTTTGCTATCAAAGTGATACTTCTGAGCTCTCTCAGATGAGGAGATGATGAACAGATATATTTAATTTAATTAAGTGCAGTTATGGTTTGTGCATATTGTATATTACCTCACTAAATAATTTAAATATTATTTATTTTTAAAAAGATCTAATGAATGGAGCTGGTCTAAAAACCTTCGAATGAAAACTTCTGGCCAGAAAATACTTAGTAGATGAAACTTAAAAACCTCACAGAAAAGAGTTTAATTAATTTCTTAATTAAACATGCTGAATTTATTTTTGAATGTAAAAATATTTCAGTTAATTATTTTTGAAATAAAAATAAACTCATTTCCTGATTCAGAATGCATAGGTAGTTTTCTTAAATTAATCACTGAGTGAAGTTTTGCCCTGTGCTGCTCCTTTGCTGTTTTCTAGTTCTCTGGTACCTCTCCAAGCTCGGCCAACATTGTCTGGCTGCTTTGCTTGAGTAGTCGTTTCTTTGTAGAAACCTTTCCTCAACATGATCACTTGGTTCTGTGTGAGGAGCAACAGATAAACCTTCTTGAACAACTCCTGCCAAAGAGCATAACATCACAGGAAAACAAGAAAACAACTCTTGTGTGAAAACTAATTGCGTATAACAGGCCATATTTTAGTCCAGAGGTCTTCCATCCTGGCTGCGTGCTGTGCCGTGCCACAGCTCTGCAGTGCCTGTATGAAGAACTTCATGATGGCTGTTTCAGTGTGCAGCTCAAAGTGAGGCGTGCTGCTGGGAGATATAACGTGGTGTCATGCTGAGGAAAGCCTAGTGGGACTTAGTCTAGGTTGGTGTCCTTTCACCAGAACATCATTTGAGTACTTGTATTCCAAATGTTAGAGATTAGTTTATAAAATAGTATCCTTACAGATGTGTGTGTGCGTGTATATACATATATACAAGAATACTAGAATATATATATAGTTCCATGAAATTCAGACTTTCAGATTGAATATCTTATGAGGAAAGAGCTCAAAGGCCTTGAAGTTGCTATCTAGCACTGAAGATAATTGACCTGGAAAAGCCCAGTCTCTGAGTGATTACTAAGGAAAAGATCGGGTTGGAGATGTTTAAGCAGAATATATATTGAGGAACTATTCTCATGTAAGGTATTTTTTTAATGTGCTGCTTTCAAAATGACCTTTTTATTTTATTTTTTTGTTGTTGTATACATACATGCTTAATATAGAAACTGAAAACCCACTTAATATCATTTAAAGAAAATGCTTTTATCAAATGAAAACAGGTTTGGGGCTTTTTTTTTTCCCTTTTAGCACACATAGGCAA
Source organism: Phalacrocorax carbo (assembly GCF_963921805.1). NCBI lineage: Eukaryota > Metazoa > Chordata > Aves > Suliformes > Phalacrocoracidae > Phalacrocorax > Phalacrocorax carbo. Next base: position 208,864,220 of record NC_087513.1, read on the forward strand.
CTGCAGAATTTCAGGCACATGTGATTTGATTTCATTTGGTTTATACCCTTTAAAATGAAATAATGCTCTATTGTCCCGCTCTATTTGCAGATGTAACTGTACCAGGAAGGCTGTGATTTTCATGAGGTTACATCAGTGACATGTGGTTGCTCTAGCTGCTCGGAAATCTGGTATTATGTCACTATTTTTAGTAGTGATGAAACTTTGAAAGGCTTATATAGTTACGGCAGTTAAATGTGGACAATATCTAGTAGGTACCAGTAGTATTAGGTACTGTTGGTGTTTTGTCCTGATTAATTTGAATTGTAATATTCAAAGAAAATTCTAACATTTCCATTTGGGAAACTATTGTACTTCCCTGTAGCCTTGACTTTCAGGAAGATCATCCTGGTAATCAACCAACACATTGCCTTTCATAAATATCTTCCGCTACTCCTACAGCCATTTTCAAAATTATACCTACTTAGGGTATTTTTTAGGTATTTCTGGCAAAGTTCATCCTATAAATGCTAATGAAAGCTAGTAAAAAATGAAACTCTGTGTTCCCTGTATTGCTTGCAAAACATCTACTCAGAATTTTAACCTGACTTGGCTTCTTTTCTGTGGCTCGGATACAGCATAGAATATTATTCCATGTTTTGCTCTTCCTTGTCTATAAAAATGATGGTAGCACTTCTGTTTACATAAATATACTTTGTAATAGGTAGGATTATTACCATCTAGATGAATGACATAATGCATTTTTTCAATTTCACCTGAACCTCCTCTTCTCTTATTTTGTGAATTTCCTCTGTATTCTGCCTGAAGCAATTTTACATCCTAAATCTCTCCTGAAGGTTGATTCTCATCTATGTTTACTGAAATTCTTTTATAAACCAAACAATTACCAAATAACAATTTGCATGTGCAGCTAATGATAAAAAAGTTCTTGTATTCAAAAAGAAATGTGCGAAACCCCAAAAATCCTTGGGCAGGAGAAAACATAGTTCATTATTCCATTTGGCTGTAGACAGTTTTTATCTTGTACTGATAACCTTTAGTGTGATAGAGACTCAGTGTATTTTATTTATTATTTTAAGATTAAAAACCTTGTTGCTTTGCTCTGTAGAGCAGATAAGATCTTAGTGGTTTATGTTTAGATAGTTTAATTGGCTCAATTGCTGGACAGGAGGAGCAGCAAGAGCAGCTTGCAGTTTGTCTGACCCTTTTCTATCAGATTGAAGTATTATTATGTACTGTACTATATTAAGCTTCATCTGGAAAAAAAGCACAATCTGTTCTTTTTAAGATTCCTAATAGTTTCTAGTACCAATTCATTGGAAGTGGAACTAACAGATTGTTATAGTTAGACTGTAGGTGGGGACGCATATGCTTGAGTTTTGAACAAAATTCCAACTCCGAAGCAGGGATAAGTCTTTTGCATGATGATGTAATAGGGTTTTTTTAAATATGCAGAGACATATGGGAGTAGCTTTTGGACTGGGCTTAGGGCCAAACGTTCAGGTAGGCAACATGCACAATTCAAGCTGGCATTTTAAAAGGACCCAGCTGCCAGTTGTTGCCATGAGTATAGGACGTATTTACAAAAGCTATCAACAGTTAGCAGCTCTGATTATGCCACCAACAGACCAACTTTCAAGAGGAGTTGAGCATCTAGTAAAAAATTTTGATACCTCCTCCAGCAGAACCAGTCACAATATAGAGGTGCTGGTTTCCAAATATGGAAATGGAGATGGAGTTTGGTGAGGGAGGAGGATCTGAAGTGACCGTGCTTCCAGCTTGGGTTGTTTGCTGAGCCTTTTCTGCTGAACTGGGACTAGCCAAGCAGAAGTAAATCAATCCCTCCCTTCTGCTTAACTTTTCCTTAGGATCTTTCTTTAAATTTAGAAGTAGAAATAAAATAGCTACATGGATAGATTGCCAGGACATAGGCAGCTTCCATCACAGGGGACTCACAGAAGATGTTGCTTTAATTCCAACACAGGGCTTCTGAATTAATTTTCACTTAGAAGTGAAACTACAAACTCCTTCTCAGAGTCAGCCTCCATAAGTCCTCACCTTGTCAATCTACGTGTGCAAGCCCAAAAGTCCCTGTATCCTTCCCTTTGTGTCATAGACCTGGCTGAAGAGTGGGAACTGCCCAGTCAGTAGGAACTTGCTCTTGCTGTGGCAGTTTCAATAGTATGGAAATGCCACTGTTCAAGAACAAAATGTCCATGAGGAGCCCAGTTCCATACAGAAAGCATGGAGATGCTCTTCCACTGTGAACTTCACATCCCATCCTCAGGGAAACGATGTAATGTAGCTTACCCAGTTTCCACTCCCATTCCCTCACTGCTACATGTATACCTTCATGCACATACAGGTTTTCCACAGAAAGAAAGATAACTGAAGAAATTCTTCCCCATATGTGGTACAAAGGTGTTCAGCAGAAAATAATTTATTTTTCCATCAAGGAGTGTTCATTATCCCCACAGTATAGTTCAAATTAAATATACATACCTCATCAAACCTCTTGCACAACAGGGGAATTCACTATGAATAATTAATTAAATAGAGTTTAATCAGCAATGATCATGACAAGAGATCCACTGGTGTATTTGTATGAGCATCTTGAAGCAAAGCTGCTTTCTGTTTCCATCAAATCTCCCTTGAGCTCATGACATACAGCTACAGTTTTCCCAGTTGGAGAACTCAGTCACTCTCAGAATTGGACTGCCAGGATGTTTTTTCCTCCAAGTGTTAAGAACATAACACTTTGCTAAGCAGCCTTGGTAGTTTAATATACTTCCTCTCATTCTGGATGACGCATTGTTTTCTGTATGGTTTCACAAAATCTCACTGTCTTGATACATGACGAGACCATGGCATTTGTGCCAGAGCAATCCTTATTTGACTGGAAAGGAGTTAATGCACTTCATGTTCATTGCAAGACCTACTATTTTTCAGTACTGTAATTAAACCTATTCTTGGCTTTATAGCAAGCCCCAGGGTAACAGTTTGTATGTTTATAACACTTTCAAACAAAGACTGCACTATCTGGAACATTGAGAGATCCAGTTCTGTAAGTCAATTAGACCTGGCTGTGAATTTTCCATTGACAGTCTTTTGACTGAAAATGAAGTCTTCAGAATGTCAATCTCTATGAGATATACTATGGAACTCCTTTTCCTCCAACTTCCATCTTCTATGATAAAGTTTGATACGATTTTTTTCCCTTTTTATTTTCTGTTAGGAAAAATGAAACAGAACATTTAATCTTGATCCACATTGACCTAAAGGAGAATAATTTTAAACAAAGTAGTGTATTTCCTATCAAACAGTTTAATTTTATTTTAGATGGCCCCAGGACCCGGTGGGAGTTATATGTGACTGACCCCCATTTTTCCTTCAGACTGACTTCTGGGGCTATAATATATTTTTCATGAGGCACCACATTTTTGACTTCTAGCTGAACTGTTTCTGCATCTCATGGGAATCACTTGAAGCTCATGTATTACAGGAAACAGTTTGCCCTAAGAGCATGACACATGGGGAAGCGCTGGGCATCTGATTTACAACTCCCAGGAAGTACTGCAACAACAGCATTTAAAAATCCTATGACATTTCATCCAGGCAACAATTTGCATAGTAATGGCTTTTCCATCAGACCTGATCACAGCAGGGAGGGAAGTGAAATTCATATTAACTAAGGGGATCTGCATTCAGGCTGCTGTTCTGGTTGGGTACAATTTGGAAATTTCAAGGTCTCAGAGATTCATTCCTGATGTGAAATGAAGGTAATGGTATTTCCCCTCTTCTGCTCTTTGTCTTTTTTGGCTATTCAGATGGTAAGATCTTCAGCCTGGAGACAATGTTTTTCACATTCATAGATGGTGCTGAGCTTAATACAGCATCTAAAGTCTAGCACCAGAGTGACAGGGGTGATCCTCTAGGCGGGCAAGCTGAAGGCTTGGTGGCTCCAATGTCCAGGGTCACAAAACCAGGTGACAGCCCAAATCCAGTTGTCTGGTTCTCAGTGCTTCACATGCATTTTCACTGTCAGTGCTCTTATATACCTGTAACTATGCTGGTAAAAGAAAGCCTTTTCCTTACTAATTCTTCTGTTTGCAAACTAACAGAAATAAGTGAAGGATGAGCAGTTCGTGGCAACACCATTACTTTAATACTCTCAGTCTTATTAATTTACTGACTGTGTTTCTGTGGAATGTTACTGAGGGGTTAAGGCAATACTTTGGAGGAAGATTTCCTGCCTCTAAGTCTTTCTTATTCAAATGAGACATGAAACAGATTTAGACAGCCAGATGGAGGAGCACAGGGAACCAGAGAGACAGTCCTGGTCAGGATGATTTGTCAGTGGCATCAGTACACCCACTGTTTAAGCACTATAACTTTTATGTAGGCCAGGCAATGAAGAATTTTCCATGGTGAGACAGAATAAATAACAATAAATGTATCTATTAATATTTATTGTCAGTTTATCCCACAGGGGAAGAATAGATTGAAAGAAAATATGAAGTTTTTCCAGTTGGGTTGGTAAATATTTAATTCAAAACAAAAAACAAGCACAGAAGTACAATTACTCCATCTGTGAGCCTGTGATCTCTGCAACGCTAATCCTCATTTTTGCCACCCATTCTCCCAAGTCATCAGAAGTTTTTTCTTCATAGGATAAGCTTTACCTTTCAGTGTGAATAAAAAATTGTTGCTTTTCAGATTGCATTATGACCACGGACCTGTTGTTATCAGTCATTATTTTGTTTTGGCTATATTTAAAATATTTATTCTGAACATAAATTTTTAGATTTTGTGAAGTAAACCTCAGAGCACTTCACCACATTTAGTCAACTTAAGAGAATCAGAAGAGACTGTGCAATTTATACATACATTGTTGTAAACATTTGGGACCAGATCCTCAAAGGTATTGAGGCACCTAACAACCTTTGATTTCAACAGAGGTGCAGGCTCCTAATCAGAAGTGAGGTTTCTGGAAAATATGTCGATCTTGACTTGAAAAATGGATTAATAAATTAAAATGTTAATGTTATTTTGTTAAGATTGGTACACTGATCTCTATGCAGATAAGGTACATACTCTTTAAAATATTTGCTGTTTCCAAAGCAAGAAAACTTCTGCAAATTTTAATATACGCATATGTGTTTCTGTTTGTATTTAGGAAACTATGGTGAAAGTGGAATGGAAGCTTTCAAAGATATGGCGGCCAAGGAAGGGATCTGCATTGCACATTCCTACAAGATCTATAGCAACGCTGGTGAACAGAGTTTTGACAAGCTGCTGCGAAAGCTTCGGAGCCACCTGCCCAAGGCCAGAGTGGTTGCCTGCTTCTGCGAAGGCATGACTGTGAGAGGGCTCTTAATGGCTATGAGGCGCCTGGGACTTGCTGGAGAATTTTTGCTGCTGGGCAGGTGAGTAATACCACACGATTATAGCCAGCCTCTTTACTGAGAAGGGTAGAAAAATAAGATAGTCCAGACAAACATATGTAAAACACATACTTGTAGTCTCTCCTATACATGCGCATATCTAAAAGATAGAAAGTAACGTCAGCCATGTCATAGTGGCACATACTCTACAAGCACACACATCATTCTCATGACATGCCAGGCGAACGCAAGTCTGCTTGACCAATCTTAATAGAATTGTGTAAGGGAAGGCTGACACAAAACCATTTGATTTGTATCGTCCATTTTGCTCACCGTAGTTTAAAATGCATCGTGTACGTATATGGCCTGAAGCCATTTGAATAACACTGTGTTAAGAATTGCCGATGCGGCTTCTGGGTGGACATGAAATAGATCTTCCCAAAACAAAGTGTGTTAACCATCACCTTTTCTTCCTGAGCCAATGTGCTGTCATGTGCATGCTGCCCTAAAAGCAATATATAGGTAATTCTTTCTCTTACGTGGAGCTCAATGATATCAGCAGTTTCTTCTTTAACCGCCAAGGGGAGAAAGAAAAACTCACTCAGATGTGTTCGCCAAGCTGGAAAAGAGCCTGGACTAGCAGACAGGGAAGTAAAATATATTGATCTTTTAAGATAAATCAGATAATATCTTATTTACTAATAAAGTAATAAAACTAATAACAACCTAATAAATATAAGAGGTAAAGATCAGAGACTTACTGGGATCTTTATATTTGCCACATATTCAACAAATGGACCCTAAATGAGATTAGAAAAATGGTGTCTTGACCACAAAACGGCACATGCCAGAAGTCAGCTAATGTGGCCTGCTGCCTTTCCAGTGCATGATTAGAAGGATGACTTGATCCTGTCCTGAGAATGAACTGTACAGGAACACAAATAAAACAGTGTCAGTGAGACCATCTGTCCTGGTGAGACCTTCAGGAAAACATGTAAGGACTGCAGCTTTGCCCAGCGGTCCTGGGAACTGGGATGCTGCGACTGTCCCACTGGTAGGACAACAGCCTCTGTTCCCAGTCTGCCTTGCTGCACACAGCTGCCCTTTCCCCTTGGGCAAAGGAGAAAGCAAACAGGCAACAACAAGAACTCCTGCCTCTGCCATTACTCTTTGGCATCAGCCTATATTTTGGCAATTTCAGATGTGAATTTCTTAAGTATTTTTTCTCTCTCCAATGGCAGCTGTGACCACCCTTCCTTTCAAATACATTTTATCTGTAGGCTTTTCCATGGACTACCTCAGTCCCTTTCTGGACTGACACCCAAAGAGACCACAGCCCTCAGGGTGAGATTCACCTAGACATATTTAGATGTCTACAATTTAGATACTTCCATATGGACTTGTCATCACGGTCCCCTTTATAGTTAATTGAGAAAAATAGGACCTTCTTAGGTCCCTTGTTTATAACATGGACATTTCAAGTACCTTGGAGAAATCACTTTCTAGAAAAGAGCTTGAACAAAGACTGTCTTGATGACTAGCTTTGGTGGAAAAAACAACTTGCCAGTTTTTTAGAGTAAAGTGAAGCAAATGCCACCTCCACCATCTCTAGCTGAATCTGGTGCCACATGACCTTTGCTGTCTTCTTTTATCCTGTAACAGGAAATTGCCAATTCTCTGCAGCAGCAACCAAATTTAGAAGCACATAACCATCATTTTCAAAAAATATGTTGGCCCTTAACTTCTCCAGACTCCAAGCCATACTTAAATTTGTATGGGATTTGTTTATGTACAACAGTGCTCAATTTAGCCCTCCGAGATGGTTTTATGAATAAGGGCTTCAGGAACTGGTGACTGTGAATAAGAATGGAGCAATACAGCTTAGCTTTTCGGAAAAGTAAGGTCTAGAGAGAACTGGCTTTGGTTTTTTTTCAGTAAAAAATACCTGTTTCTAGCTACAGTGGGAGCTGTTATGCCTAATTATAAGAAAGTTGTTATTCAGTATATGACTTTCATTCAGCAAATTGAAAGTGATAACTTCTCTCAGAAGTCTAAACTGCAAGCTGTTTGAAGTTAAAATCCTCAGTTCTACTGGACCAATTTATGTGTGTCCATGCCTGTGGCAGTACTATAGAATTTTTCTGTGAAAACTATAGCATGAATTGGAAGTGTTTACAGAGAAAGAAAAAGAGAATTGTAGGGAATTTTTATTCTCTCTTTTCTACTTATTAACAGAGATTACAAAGTAATGGCTGAGAAGTGGCTTCTCAGACATTGGTTGACCTGCCCCCGCCCAGTAGCTGCTGGGGACAGATGTAAAATAATTGCGCTTACCTTCACCTGAGTAGGGCGTTTCTATGGCATTTCTATGGCTGCATCTGACACCTGAGGACAGCTAGAGTGATGTATGTCTCTACATATGGCTCTGCACCTGGCAGGTCTCCAGGATCTAGGAGCCTCCCATCTCCTTTCAATAGATTTGGTCAGATTTGGTTTTAAAACCAGCAATGAGCCAGAACTAAAACAGCTAGTTTTGCCTACTGAGGACTTTTGTTTTGCTTTGAATCACCCTTAGTCAGGAGAGTGGACTGTTTTATGTCCCTGCAGTGCAGCAAGACTCATGCAGAGTGTGGGATGTTGTGGAGCAGTTATTTATGTTCCACAAAAATGTTCATTCTCACAAAAATGTTCTTCTGCTGTGGGATGATCTCAAAGCTTCTAAGCAGAGGGGAAAGAAAAAAAGCAAAAGAAAAAGCAGGGAACTTGCAGGAAGGCTTCTTCATGTAGATGGGATGTGAGACAATAGTGTCATTGTCTGTTGATGGTCTGAGTTCCTGTACGGATTTAAAGCTCCCTTTTCCAGAACCCTGATGTGCTGTGTGCTCTCTTGGTTTCAGCTGTTTGGCTCTGTTGTCTACAAATATTTAACTATTGGTCCAGAGCTAGGCTGATTTGTTGGTTCTGTGGAGAACAGCCTAAGGCACTGACCTGGGATGGGTGTGACACCAGGACAACCCAGATCTTACAAGCAGATTATGTTGGGGGTTACTTTGTGCATCATTTATGTATGGGGAAAAGGCATTTAGCAATATTTTGAAATTAATAGATGATTGAGACCACTCAAAGGAGAAAGAGCTATATCTGAAATAAAAGAAGGTTCATGCAACTAATTTCTCTTGTGACGCTACACAAGAAAATGGACTAGGATACTTTCATTCATGCTCTGATCCTAGAGTTGCTCTGAGCTGCCCATTCAACTGAGAAGGATATAAAAGGACACTCCAAATATAGGGAGAGTTCCAGTCACTGAAATGCAATGGGCTAACATGGAAAATTTCATCTACTAATGGATCCTAATCTGTTACCCAACAAATGCATTTTGCCTCCCCCTTTTTCTGTGGAGAATTATTTTATTTCCAAATACACAGAAAGAACTAAAGTCCCAAAGCCACACAGAAGCTTTATGGGAAGCCACAAGAAGTAAATATTTCCACTTCCTCTTAGCTTTATTTATTCCATTTCTGTATTGGGTTTACCCCTAATATTTCCAGTCTGAAGCCTTACAAAAATACTGAGATTTTTTGAGGGCATGGATTTCTCATAACACCTGTTTTATGCTCAGAAAAACAGAAAATGGAGTGGCCAAAGAAAGTATGTATCAAATAAATCACCCGGTAGAGACCCAAGGGGAGGAGAAAAGATATCCTTCAATACACTTCACTCTTGACACACTATGCAGTTCCTGAAATTGCATTGCCTGCCTGTGACAGAGATGAAAGATGGCAAGTCATTAGTGATTGTAGCGTTCCAGAGCTTTTCGATTCATGGAGAACATTTTAAATGCTCAGTAAATATTTACTTCAGGCACCCTGAGGAATTAGACTTAACCTCAAATAAAAAGGTGAGTGTGCTGACTTTCAAGAGTGAAAAAAATGCTATTTTAACCTAACCATTATTCAACTTAATTGATATATGGACACCAGGCTTCATCTGTTTGTCTTTATTGCTTCTGTCATGCACAGGTCATATACCAGGAGTTATCCTTACAGATAAAATTCATTAGAGTATAAATACATTCACATACCAGAATAACTTTGGGACATATTTCAGAAGGAAATATGGAGTATTAATTTTACAGATAAAACCAGCTTTGTTGTACTTGATTTTCAGCTGTTCTTTATTTTACATAATAGTTGGCCCCAATAGCTGAAATTTTGTTTTGTATTGTGTGAACACCTTCATCATCCTCCTCTTGACTACTCGTATCAGATGTTTGAACAAAACCTCTGTGATAACGTTCACCAGTGACAATTTTATCTGATGCCTTTTACCCGCAAGGATTCCAAAACATCTCTCAGGATTACTAAATGTTACAATGCCACTTCACATGATTTTTTATAATAGAATAGAAACTATTATCCACAACTGAAATTACGTATATTGACTGTAACTGTTCTAAATAAAATGAGGTTAGAGAACAGTACTACACTACTGGATAATTTTTTTTCTTTTTTCGCTTGCTGGCACTGTTTTGTCCTATAGCAACTAACACTTTTGAGACGGGACTCGGACATGGTGGTAGTGACAACACTGTCAGGGATTGCTACCAAGAGGCAGTTTGGACACTGGGGTAGAAGAGTGTTAAGGTTTGTAGATGCAGGCCTTGCATGCCTCTTACCTCCAGAGATAATTGTCCCTGGTTTGTTTTATTCAATAGTATAAAAGTAGCCATTGTACAAACCTACAAAGCAAGAGACTGAAATTTTGCAAAGGATTTGTGACTGCAAATACAAGACAGTACGACTTTTCCTACCTTTAGGAGAAAAGAAGGGAAAGGAGAAGGGAAACTAGAGACATATAGAATTAAAATGGCTTGGTCAACATCTCCAGCTTCCAAATGATATTCCAGAGGCAGTATTGATCTGCAAGGAATTACTGGAACTTCCATATGCTTCGTGTTCCAGTATGCGTATTGTGTGTCAAACTTACTTGGGCATTAACTACCTTGTCTGAGTAAAGAGAAGTTAATTAAGATTATCTTGACTTGCATTTGCATAAAATTAAAAAAATTAAACACAGTCAGTAAAAAAATTAACAAAGGTGGAAAGGTTTCCTTAGGTCCTAGTACTGATTCTGATTTTCAGCTGTCCAGCTGGAGAAACACGGCCAAAATTTATCAGTCCAATTTGACCACCACATGGCCATTAGACACTTACTCAGTCAAGGGTTACGGAAATGTTATAAAATTCTGTTTTGTTCACAATAGCTGCAACAGGGATGGGAAATCTAGAACTGCAGGGCATCCCACAGAGTTTTTGTGCTTCCTTGAGGTGCAGTCAGGACTTGATGAATATGTCCTTAATGTCCTTGCAAAGATCAAGAATCACATCCTGCATTTTCAGAATTCACTCTGTCCTGTGATACGCAAAAGGCTGTGCCTCAGGATAAGGGGAACTTGCCATCTTTGGCAGAGCATGTCCAGCTGAAGGTGGATAAAGTGAGGACACCAATCCTAGAAGTGTGATGATCACAAGCAATTCAAGTAATTCTCTGGAATAGGGAAGAAGGCCCCATGAAGCAGTGTCTGTTCTCAGAACAGCATGCGTATTCTCTAGCTTTCACAAATCACCTATCCTAATAAAAGAAAGATATATGCTTAGCTCCCAAGAGGATCATAGAATCATAAAATCATAGAATCAGTAAGGTTGGAAAAGACTGATGAAAAAGATCATCAAGTCCAACCATTAACCCAACGCTATAATGCTTCCTAAACCATGCCCTGAAGTGCCATGTCTACATGCCTTTTAAATACCTCCAGGGATGGCGACTCCACCACCTCTCTGCACAGCCTGTTCCAATGCCTGACCACTCTATCACTGAATAAATTTTTACTAATATCCAATTTAAACATCCCCTGATGCAGCTTGAAATAATTTCCTCTCACCCTATCACTAGTAACTTGGGAGAAGAGACCAACACCCACCTCACTACAGCCTCCTTTCAGGTAGTTGTAGAGAGCGATAAGGTCTCCCCTCAGTCTCCTTTTCTCCAGGCTAAACAACCCCACTTCCCTCAACCTCTCCTTAGAAGACCTGTTCTCCAGACCGTTCACCAGCTTCATTGCCCTTCTCTGGACACGCTCCAGCAACTCAATGTCCTTCTTGTCCTGAGGGGCCCAAAACTGAACACAGGATTCGAGATGTGGCCTCACCAGTGCCGAGTACAGGGGCACCATCACCTCCCTGCTCCTGCTGGCCACACTATTGCTGATACAAGCCAGGATGCTGTTGACCTTCTTGCCCACCTGGGCACACTGCTGGGATCATGTTCAGCCGTCTGTCAATCAACACCCTCAGGTCCCTCTCCGCCAGGCAGCTTTCCAGCCACTCTTCCCCAAGCCTGTAGTGTTGCCTGGGGTTATTATGACCCAAGTGCAGGACCCGGCACTTGGCCTCGTTAAACTTCACAAAATTGGCCTTGGCCCATCCATCCAGCCTGTCCAGGTCCCTCTGCAGAGCCTTCCTACCCTTGAGCAGATCAACACTCCTGCCCAGCTTGGTGTCGTCGCAAACTTACTGAGGGTGCACTCAATCCCCTCATCCAGATCATTGATAAAGATAGCAAATAGAACTGGCCCCAACTCTGAGCTCTGGGGAACCCTGCTCATGACTAGCCACGAACTGGATTTAGCTCCATTCACCACCATTCTTTGGGCTCGGGCATCTAGCCAGATTTTTACCCAGTGAAGAGTTCACCTGTCCAAGGCATGAGCCAGATGGATTGGAGTAATCTGTTATTGATTCTGAAGGTCACAGATGTTGCAGCAAAAAGAGCTAAGTAGAAGATGAGTAGTAGAGATGAATATAAGGAGGGAGAATAAAATGTGGACAACCATTAGTTCCAGGAAATCCCAAAAATAATTTGGCTTATAGGAAAGCCAGCAATATATGAAGAAAATCTGGTTAGCAACCAAAAAGGGTAACTATTGCTGAAGGAAAATTAAAGCAAGATAGATGATCTGGGTGAAATTAATTATTTTCAATAATTTAAAAAGAGGTCTTTTGTGATATTTGTAAAAGTGTCTGTTGGATGAAGAAAGGTCTCACTGCAGAGGATGTAATAATTTCCCTCCTCAAAGTATGCTGTATGGTATCAGCTAACATGCCTTCTTCTGTGTTTGTACAAGTCCACTGGCAGAGAAGTTCCTGTAAAATAAATGAGGATATGAAATTTTGCAGACCTGAAATATTGTCTAAATTCACTTTTGGCTATTTCTGCTGCTTCAGGGAAAAATTAATCAGCGAAAATTATTCTGTCTAAAATAGTTCTAACTGGATAATCTTTGAAAAAAAATGTGGAAGCTAAATGTAATATAAGTGTACAAATCTCTTCTCTGGGGACAGAATAAGCAGGTGAAAAAATACTTTCAGAGTATAATCATGCAAGCCCAGCCTGTATAAGGAGTCTGATCACTGTTCTTGTGTTCATGGTAGATAGGAACCTGTTACAGTCTTACCTGAATGCTATTTCCTCTGAGGCAAATGTCTGCTGCCCACTTATTTCACAGAATCACAGAATCACAGAATGGCAGGGGTTGGAAGGGACCTCTGGAGATCATCCCGTCCCACCCCCCTGCTTGAGCAGGCACACCCAGAGCAGGGGGCACAGGAACGTGTCCAGGCGGGGTGTGAATGTCTCCAGGGAAGGGACCCCACAGCCCCCCTGGGCAGCCTGTGCCCCTGCTCTGGCACCCACACAGGGAAGGAGTTTTTCATCCTATTCAGGTGGAACTTCCCGTGTTCCAACTTGTGCCCATTGCCCTTGTCCTGTCACTGGGAACCACTGAAAAAGTCCCATCCCGTCCTCCTGACACCCACCCTGAAGATATTTATAAGCATATCTCTCAGTTCTCTTGTTCAGGCACCAGTGTGTAGCCCAAGGAAGCAACTATTGTATTATACCTAGTAATTAAATGCACTGTAATTAACAACACTAAGTCAGAATCTTCATTGCCACCCAAAAGACAAAGAACTTAAAAGTAAAACAAAGGTTTGCTTTTCTAGAGCTGTAAAAGAGATCAGGGAAGTGAAAAGCTGTCTTCCTTCCTATATCCAAAGAGTGTCCTTAGAGGTAAAGCAGACTAGAGGCTAAAGAACAACTTAGCTTTTAAAAGGAGTTTTGTGGTCTCCATTTACCTGGCAGTCTTGGAGCTCAGAGACCCTCAAGGTGAGCAATAGTAGCCCCCAGCTGTTTCCTGCTCCAGAGGTCTACAGTAGAGTGCCTGGCCAAGGCCATTTGTGTAATTACTGAAAGAAACACCATTTTCTTCCTGTGGTATGAATCACAAATGATTAACATGAGTAAGGACGCCACAAGCTATGCTTGAGAATTTTAGGGAGATGGGTGAGGCAAACTTCTACACTGAAAGCAAATCAATCACCTGATTTTCTTAATCATCTTCTCTCTCTTTAAAATCCCCCCCGTTTTTTTTATCTCTCTGACCTGTTTCTAATAAACATTGCACCTTGCAGTCCAATTTCACAGTCACTAATATGGATGGAGGTAGTGGGGAATGGGAGTAACCTCTAAGCATGTTTGTAAGAATGTCTTCATTTTGCCCTTACAGGAATGCTGTAACTTCCCTGGGGGGTGTGTGGGTGTGACATGGTTTCAAACAAACATCAGATAATTTCCTAGTGTGCATATTGGCAAGTGAGCACACCTATTTATGTCAATAACTGATACATACGTCTCTGAGAAGAAATTCAGGTCCTACACGTCTGAAAACATAACATTAGAAAATAAACATGGCTGTACCAAGTCAGATCAAAGGTCGACCAAATCAGTGTGTTTTTTTCTGGAAGTGACCAACAGCAAATGAGTGGCAAAAAGTGACACCAGGCCTGGATGGAATAAAGTTCTCCTGGAGCATTCTTAAATCAGGAACCTCCTAAATCAAAGTAGGTGTCTTTGTAAGGGAAGCCCTTTTGCAGTGCACTGCCTTGAGTAAAGAGGGACAGAAGAGGCAGATAATGAATGCAGAGCTTAGTCCTAGGAGATAATGAGCTTTAATACTAGTACTTGCACTCTATTTATTAGTGATTTTGCATGTGTCATTACATTTATATGTCTTAGTTTTTCTCTGTAAGTCTCTTTCATGACTACTTTAGGCAGTGAGCAATCAGGCTAGGAGCTGTATTTTACTATGTACCTGTGTTGTCCTTTGGACTATGAAGTTCCAAGCTCTTTTGATTATTCAAGTACTACCATAATACAACATGATTTTAGTGACCTCAATAGGAAACAATTAGTTGACATTAGTAATGAATATATCCTTCTCATGACATGACAAATCATGAGTCTGCCCAATTAATTATTTACTTCCTGAAGGATCAGAACTTTCTTATCTAATACTGGCATTAACAACCAAGGAAAGGTAGCTTTGCCAGTCAATACACTTGAGTAGAGTTGTGCCTTAGCACTGCAGAAAATGACCCTGGCTGGGAACTCAGGATGTCATTCAAGGCTTTCACTTCTGCACTGCAGTATTGTCTCTACCTAATTCATGCTTGAACCACCTTTGGATGGATCTGCTTACAGTCTTTCAAAGATAAAAACTCCACAGCCTCCTCAGGCAGCTGTTTCTTATGCTTAACTACTCCTTATACTCTTACTAATGTCTAATGTAGGTTTTTAAACTGTTTTTTTAAGTCTGTTACTTCTTATCCTATTCACGTGAACTAAGAAAGCACTTAATTCCCTGCCTTTCTAAGACTACTATTTATATATTTGAAGACTTATGCTTACCCTCAATCTGCTTTGAGAACTTTAAGTATGAAAGGAAAACATGTTTTATGCTTTGGGTTAATGACATTTCTATTCTCTTGGTGGGAATGAGACATGGGAAAAGCACAGAAAAAGAGGTGGCAAAGAATCCTGAAACATTACATAGGATTTATTTTCATTGCAAAAGGACAAATCCATGAGATGACCCACACAGCTGAAAAATAGACAGTGAGGAAATCTCAAAGACAGCTCCATATTGCCAACAGACCAGTACTTGTAGTTGTGTATGAAATCATGTCAGTGGCATTGCTGGGAAATTATGTCCATTTATGGGTGCATCTCTGTTCCACGCTTCTGATTTTACATTTTACTTTAAAGTCTACTCTATCTGACAGCTTAGTAAAACTTAAAATGGGAGAAGTCTATGGGTGCTCACTTAAGATTGTTCTTTTCAAATATGTCTTCTGAGAGTGATAGGCAGTGCCCACAGAGAATTTTCTGAGGTGAGTCTATTTTGAGGATGAAAGAGTTTCTTCCAAGTCTAAGCAAAGAAACTAAAAATACTCTTGGAACAATGAAAACATTTTCTATTTAAACTTGAGAAAAGATGAGACGCTTTCTTCTCAAAAACAAGAATTCAAGAGGTGAAAAGAAATGAAGATCTTAAATTCTAGCATTGTTATTCTACCGTTCTGTGTAGGCCACAAGACAAAAGGTAACTATTTAAAAAATTAAAACTAAGACTAAAAATGTGATCCAGTATATATTTCTAGAAAGATTTAAAGGTAGTCTGAACAGGATGAAAGGTAGTACTGTCTTAGAGGAGCTATAAATTTTTTGTTAATGAAGTTAAGTGAGCCTAAAATGGTTTCCATTAAATGTTTGTCCAAAAAAAATGCATATGTTTGTCCAAAAAATCCCAAACCTATTTCTGCTCCTTTAAAATGAACACTGCAACTAATAGAGGTTTGCTGGAAGGTACTGATTAGTTGTTAAGATCTGTTTCCTTTCTATTCTCTTTCTCTGTAGTATGTGGGTATGTTATTTTCCATGACTTCTTTTTTTCTCTTTCTTTTTTTGATTTATCTGCATCATCCCAGAGTCTACACCTAGGAATAGTGACTCACTGCACACACACAAATCACACACACATCTAGATACAGAGAAAGTATGAGAGGAGAAGACCTAGGAGTTTGTAGCTCCATGTTACCACCTCCTGATAGAGAGCGTCTGTTCCAGATCATGTGGTCCAAGAACAGCCTCTTCTCCCAGCAAATCTGCCATCAATTCTGTTCACTTCTTACTTTCTGCATTCCCCAGAGGTCTTTTGTGTAGATAAACAAAAGAAAAGTGTGGGGCGGATAAAGGGAAGGAAGTACTGGGTCAATAGGATTCATTGAGTTGTCCCAAGTTTGTGGCTATTTTTACACATGCTCCATTTTTGGGTTAGAGAAGGAAAGTGGGAATCAGAAAGGCAGAGACGTGCTTTCTCCAGCTCTACATTTGAGATGATTTAAGAGTACTTAAAACACCCTGAAGATCTGAACATAAAAACATTACCTATGCGGCAGAGATTTATACCAAGGAACCATCTCACTAACACTGCTGAGTGATTATGGAAGAATCTTACTCAGGGTAATAAAAACTTCTGATTTGTAAACTTGTGGTGTAATTCATTTTTCTATCACTCTATTAAAATGACAAAGTAGCACACACAGCACCGCATTTCCCCCTCACCATGGCTGAATTGATAGCTTCTAGTGAAGCCATCGTGTCTCCAGAGGTTAAGGCTGAAGGCGACTGATAACGTGGATGAAATACCAAAACTCTCTAAACCTCATTCTGGTGGAATTCAGTTCACTACTGCCTTGAAAAGACATTATAAATCTTGGCAAGAAGATACTGCTTTCAGGAAGAACAGATAAAACGGCCATGTACTATTTCAAGGAATAACGCCCAGGCTGAATTCTGTTGATATTTTCCTATTAATTAGAAACAGTATAATAACAGAATGGATTAAATGAACAGTATTTTCATTAGGAAGGCAACGTTAATAAAACAAAATCTATATTTACTAAGAGGCCATATCCTTCAACCTTTATTTGTGTTGATTAGTAACAATGAAGGAAGTGGAGACTGGCTGAATCATAATAAGTAACTCATCTTTATCCTGGGAAAACATATAGTTATAAAACATTGTGATTTAATACATATTAGCTAGCACGTTGTGAAACTTTCTTTGTCGTTAAGTGCTGATATGTACAAATCAATGTTAAGCTTGGATGCTGACTCTTTTTAACCATGATTGGCTGAGGTGATTTTCAATACAGTTCTACCAACATATATCAAAAGGAAAATTAGTCCTTGCATCCCAGCAGTTAAGATAAAGTTAAATATGTTTCTGTTTGAACAATTTTCCAAACTCTACATGTGTTCAAAGGTTTCAGGGTTTGGCTAAATCTGTTCACTTTTCACAGCCAAATGTGCATCACCTGAAGGTTGTCTGAGTAACAAAAAGTGCATGTAAACCACCCAAAACCTGATTTTACCTGAGCATTTCTGATAGGATGAAAATTTATACTGTGATGTATTGTTAGCTGAGCAATATCCTGAGGAGGATGAGTGTCACAAAATGCAGGGCTTAATGTTAGCTGTACACTTAATCGAGATTTGGAGGGGGGGTGGGTTTAAGTAGAAGTAACATACTAAAATGGGTTATTTAGTTGCTTGCTCTAACAACAGGTATTTATACAAATGTCTAGAAACTCCTGCATAGAAGTGACTGACCAGAAGCCAAGACACTAACTGCAGGTTGTTCGTCTGGTTTTGTCTATGGCTGATTACTTGAAATGCCCTTACATAGGAGGAGAGCAATGAATACACAGATGGGGTCTTTTTCTCTGAAAAAAAGAATATCAAAGACAGATCTGCTTCTGCTTCTGAAGCTGTCATCTCTTTGCTGAAACTTTTAAGAAGGTTTATGTATATTTTTCCTTTTTACTGTAAGATATATAACTGATATTATGCAGTAATAATAAGAAAACAGCTTAATTACTTATGTAGCAATTGCTCTGTCAGGAATCTAATTACTTTTTGCTGCTCCATAAGTCCTTGTCATGGGGGATCTCCCAGTACAAGGGCTTGGGTAGAGGTAATTAGTGTTTTCTAATCATCTCCCCCTGTTATTTTACACTACATTGAATTTAATACACCAATTTCAGCTATTGGCAGCTAGAAGCTCTGTGACAGTTTGCTATTTCACTCTGGTTGTGCTCTTGTAGCCAGAAGACTAAATGATTCATTCTCCACAAAGCATTAACTCCTCTCTCCCAATTGAAAACAATAGGGCTAAAGAAGCACCTGGGACAGCAATAACCAACAGCAGCAGGTACCCCAGAACCTGTGTTTCGTTCCACTATAATAATTCAGCTGGGAAGTGCAGAAAGTCGTACCCGCAGGAATGCAGTCAGGGTGTTTCCAACCAACCAGTGTAAACCACACATCTTTCTTCCAAGCTCTGCTTCAAAGTGCCCAGGAATCTGCCCACAGTCAGGATATAGATCCCAGGCAGGGAAACAGTTCTTTTTTTCTAAGGCTTTCTTATAGCAGGCTGTACTTGACTGTTGCATTTCTCAAAGAGTGATGATCATCTTGATCATCTTTGATTCTCTGAGATGGACGTTCACTTCTATGTAGGAGTTTCTAGATGTTTGTATATTGGTGGTCATACCTGTCGGAGAAAAGGACCTATTTCTCTTCAAAATAAAGCAGTAATGGTTTTACATTGTAATTTCATTCTTAATTCAAACAGGTTTTTATCTGAACATTTCATAGCACTGATAGAGAAGAGCAAGATTGATCTCACCTACAGCCAGTGTTAAATTGGTATGAGCGCACTTAAGTAGTGGAGAGGTACAGGCATGTACTCAGGGTAATTCAGATCTTAGGTAAGGTAAATTGTCCTCTGCCATCCCTAGTAAAGGGGATTTGGGGCAAACACATCCAAACGTCCATTAAATGCTGAGAACCAGGTAAGATAAGCCTTGACCAACAAATCCCTATCTTAGGTGGCATATTGGCTTCTTGGGAAAAGAGATGCCATTTGTTCTTCATGTGGATGGAGAGATGTTAAATGTTTCCTCAGATACAGGTTTAATGGACACCCATTCTTTAAAAGTGGGGGAGGTCTGTGGAGGGAGTCTACTCAAGGATAGGAAATTACGCATGTTCAAGAAAAAGAATTCTTCACCTTGAATCTTGTTTTCCAGAAAAAGTATAGTAAATTCACATTGCTGCATACTCCTGCATGTTCCCTCTGTGCTTGGAGGCAGGTTCTGGCATGTTCTGCTGCCTTCTGCCTTGAAAAGGAGCTGTCAGTTAAATGTGCCAAGGGACAGATGAGCCTACTAAACAGAGACCAAATGTTTCGCCACTGACTGAGGAATTAAGTGCCTGAAAATCCTTCCAGCTTTGGGAATTCCCAGCCAGGCCTGTCCTGGAGGGTACAAACTTCAAAAGTTTGAATCAGTTGTTGTTTGTGTGTCTCAGAAGAGAAATTTTAAGGAAGACATTTGATTTCTGGCCTTGATCTCAGCCCCACTGATTCTGCTGGGGATGTCGCATCCTAACGTTTCAAGTGATTTAGGTGGCTGGGAGTTCTCGGAGACAGACCAAGGTGAATCTGGATGCATAGAATGATTGGTCTCTGTTCCCCGTATGTAGCAGCTTTAATGGTGACCATCTCCTGCAGGGCTCTTAAGGCAGAATCCACAGTCTCATGCAGAGTTATTATTTCTAAAACTTTATATGCTTATAACAAGTGGCTATTTAATACCAGAAGGTGGCAAATGACTTTTAAGATTGTCTGCAAGGGTATTTTTTCAGCTGCTCTCTTTTGCAAATGAATTTTACGAAAGTAGACTAAGGTTGTACATGGCTGTTTTGTTTGTATCATCTGCCTCAGTGGTCAAGAACCAGGACACTTCATTTGGAGTGGTCAAAACAAACCTCTTTAGAAATTGACTGGTCAGTATTCATTAATGAAATTTCTACATAATTTTTATTGAGACTTTGTTACCAACAACATTTTCATTAAAATATTAATTTTAGAAAAAAATGCAAGATCTTATTTTTACAGAAAATAAATTTATAGAAGTTTTCAACTCTAATAATCCATGTTCCTTCAGAGCACTGGAATAAAAATTTCCAGGACTAAGAAAACTTTTTAGAGTTCTACAAATTTGATTATTTTCACTACCACAGTTACAAAGCTTTGCAGCTAGAAAATTTTGCCTTTATACAATATTTTTTTGGTGGGCATTACCTTCTTGTGACTCAATTCATTTCATTATGCTGATTGCATTGGAGGTGCAGTTCCCATAACAATTCTAACAATGGCATTTAAATGGGCTCTCAAATCAGACATGGCAGCTGTAAGCAATACCCATAAACACTTCTTTTCTTTGACTGTTTTGGGTAGTGTTTTTTTGTTATTGTTGATTTTTTTTCACATCAGAGAAAAACTCATTTCAGATTAAATGCTAAGCTTATTCTGTGCCAAATCATGAGGAAGAGTAACAAGTAATGTTTATGAATTAAGCTTCTGTCCATGAGTATTTCAGGGAGAGGTATGATTTCTGCAAAGCACTTTTTGCCTTGGCAGCCTATTACAGCTGGGATGTGCTTCCTATCAAGATTTACAAAATGTTTCATCCTCCTTTAAATCTCCATTTGGATATTCTCCTCTATGCTCCTTCTAAAAGGATGTCAATAGTTCACATACTAAAAGCATCAACTATCACATTACCTCATGATATTATTTATTTATATTCCCCTGTCTTCATGTATTTTTTATGTTGTGGGTTGTTGGTTTTTTTTTTCTCTTGTGTCTGATTTTATGTCTGAGGATTTTATATGGCCTGTGCCTATAGAGGTCTTAACACCCCAGACTCCTAGATCGTGTCTATGAATCTTAAGTTCTAAAGTAGTATTAATGACAGATTCTACTTACCGCTCCTAATTTAGTTTCTGATCTATTGGTTTCAAGTATTAAATATTTTAGTCCATTTACTCCCTGTCTGAGCCTTTTACAGGTGAATCCTCTCCCACATGCTGGACAGTTTGAGCACTCAGGAGAAAACAGGTAAATCAATCACTTAAATCAGAGATTGTTTTCAGCCACTCCTCACATAAACAATTCCAAAACTCAGACACGCTGTGCAAATCACAGGGCACAATTTGCCTTTTATTTCAGAATTAACATCTTAATTGGCTATTTTGCTATTAGATCTTAGAAATAATGTTCTAACAGTCTTTGGTATTTAATTAAGATATAATAAATGGTTTTCTAAATTGAATTTTGTATCCAAGTGGATGTGGTTATTGAAAAAATCAATTGAATGGGACCAAGTATCTTAATAAAGGCTTTTTTCCTGCATTTGAAACAAGTTCTGTGTGTGAGTTAATGCTGATTGAGGAAACTTCTTTGGAGTCTTGAATTATCTTTACCTTGAACTAAATGCTTTGCAAACAAATGTAAACCTGATTTTGCTGTATTTGCCTTGCTTTTTACCTAAAACTAGTTTTCTGAAACAAAAAAAATTCTTGTTTATGAGACAGTCACAGATTCTACACCATCCATTCAGATTGCCTTTCTTATATGACATGCTCTTCAAGTGTTAGGTTAGAGAGACGCACCAATTATTATGCATTAGAATACTGTGCCAGATTATTACTGACTGTGTAAGAGGAACTTGTAATTAATTAATTCACAGTTCAATTTCAATGTTCTAAAAAAATGTGTTGAGGTTAGATAGCTATGAAAGCACTGAACATTATTAAAGTTACTATTTTGAACAAACTAACTTTATTCACATTGTTCTTTACTGGGCTTTCGTTAACAGCTGGACTGCAATTTTTTACTGTTTTGTCTCCATCCAGCTTTATATTCAGAAACACTAAACCAGAGATTATTAAATATCCACTGTACAAGGATGTGTATAATGAAATCATTCCCTATCTTTACAGAGTGAAAATTTAACCTGAAACTCTGTTTTAAAATTCATACAGCTAATGAGAAGGCTGGAGATTTCCATAATCTCTTCTTCCACAGTTAAAAAACCCTAGTAGTCCATTTCTTCTATGAAAATCAGTGAATTTTGGGATCTGGAACAAAAGTAGTCTGGAGTGGGAAAAGACAGAAGGGAACTGATATAACCTACAACAAAGTGGATTCATAAGCGCAACTGAGTTATTAAATTCTTGCCTGCAGATGATTACATACCTTCCCTCATAGCATCCACACGTTGTAAGGATCCCCACTGTTTTCAGCCTGTGCTTTGTAAACCTATGAGATTCATGCACTACTGCAGGAAGTCCACAGAAGGTCATTACAATCAATAAATTCACATTTGTTATTCACACTTCTATTTACCAGATCTCCAGGTATCTGCATATTGATGTAAATTAATATTAATATGTCTGAATAATAACATAAAGCATTCAAAGGAAATCCTGATCTGTTTAAGAATCTTTCATTTTACCCATTAAAATCATTAGAGAAGGTCTCAAGGAATTTGATAAGATAAAGTCAGGAAGTGAGGCAGTATTTCTGAATCGTACTCGAAAAAAAAGATTTGGATCTCCTTGTACTTGATCTGCTAAAATGTATTTTTAAAAGCAGTCAAACCGTGTTAAGTGCTTCAGTAGCAAAAACAATTTGCACAGCCTCCTTCAACTGTCCTATGTAATTTGCATTAAACAAGCTTGGAGGGTCACTTTCAGTAACAATTAGGACCTTCTAGAATGAAAAAAGATAGCATAGAAAAAATCCACTATGCTGAAATTAAAAAGGGATTGCAAGAATGTGTCTGTGTTTTTCCTATTTCTGATCTCCTCTCAATATGTTGAAAGATAGTTGAAAAGTTGCAGAGTTCCATGCATATATTTTCAGGAAGAAACTTGTATTTAAAATATCTTTCCAATATTGGCACTGTATTTTCTTTTAACAAAATATCAGTCATCATTTAAAAAAAAATCAAACTAAACTTCAGAAACTAAACTAAAACATCAAAAGTTTAGGGGTACTGGAACCTCTTATAGGAATATTCAACTTGTGTTCTGGTTGGAAAGTGGGGACGTTTTCAAGTTCTGATGAGACAAGAAATTCCACATTCAGAAAGACACGGACTGTGGATGTTAAAGAACATGTTTTATTGGAATAACCAATAAAACTTTTGCTTTAACTATTGTAAAAGTGATTTTCTTTTATTTTGTAATCCTGGTAACAATGTTATTCTTGGATACTTGAGGCATACACGTTTTATATTTTTTCTCACTTTTGACATTTTTCCTTTGATTTTGTGTTTGTATGCATCATCTCCCTGATGACTTCACCGTCCTGTAAGAATAATAAGTAAAGTAATTGCGAATTATTATGGAAATCTATGTCAGATGATAAATAAGCACTTTACGAATGAATATCTCATGATGACGCTAATTTAAAAACAAACTCTTTAAAATTGTGCATTTTGCTATGGCAGCTGAGTTGCTGGCATGTGAAGGAGCTCACAACGCAGAGAAGCTTCAAGTAGGCTGAAAAACTCAATGAAGGAGAGTCACTAGGTTAAAAATACCGAAGTGCTTTATGCAAGCACTGGGAAATGAAGTGTGTTTGTTCTGAACTGAAACCCTTGGGCTGGCTGTTTTGCAGGGAGACTGAAGTGTTAACAGAGAGGGAAAAGCTGCTGGATCTTATGTACAATGGATTTTCTTATGCCATGGTCTCCTACTCCTGAAATCTGCGTGTATTTTTCAGATGTCCAGTGTATTGTGTTTGCATGGCAGGGTTTTGGTAGCGGGGAGGCTGCAGGGGTGGCTTCTAAGAGAAGCTGCTAGAAGGTTCCCCCATGTCCGATAGAGCCAATGCCAGCTGGCTCCAAGATGGACCCACTGCTGGCCAAGGCTGAGACCATCAGCGATGGTGGGTAGCACCCCTGGCATAATATAATTAAGAAGGGGGAAACAAAAAAAAAATCTGTGGAACTGCAGCCAGAGAGAGGAGTGATAATATGTGAAAGAAACAACCCTGCAGACACCAAGGTCAGAGAAGAAGGAGGGGGAGGAGGTGCTCCAGGCACCAGAGCAGAGATTCCCCTGCAGCCCCTGGTGAAGACCATGGTGAGGCAGGCTGTGCCCCTGCAGCCCGTGGAGGACCCCATGACAGAGCAGATGGATGTGCCCTGAAGGAAGACTTGACCCCATAGGGAGCCCACACCTGAGCAGGCTCCTGGCAGGGCCTGTGGACCTGTGGAGAGAGGACCCCATTTATGAAATGTGGATATAACTTCAGCCTCAATAATTTCAACCTCAATAATCTCAATCCCAGTAATCATTCCACACCCTTGCTGGAGCACATTTTCTGGAAGGACTTGTCATCCCCATGGGGAGCCCTTGCTGGAGCAGTCCACGGTTCCTGGAGGACTGCACCCCACAGAAGGGACCCACGCTGGAGCAGTTTATGAACAACTGCAACCCATGGGAAGGGCCCATGTTGGAGGAGTTTGTGGAGGACGGTCTCCTGTGGGAGGCACCTCAGGCTGGAGCAGGGGAAGAGTGTGAGTAGTCCCCCCTTGAGGAGGAAGGAGCGGCAGAGGCAATGTGTGATGAACTGACTGCTACCTCCATTCTCTCATCCCCTGTGCTGCTCAGGGGAAGGAGGTAGAGAAATGGGGAGTGAAGTTAAGCCTGGGAAGAAAGGTGGGGTGGGGGAAGGTGTCTTAAGATTTAGTTAATGTTACTGTATTTAAATACCTCCAAATGCAGAAGAAGGATCCCACATCCATCTGTATAACTATTACTGAATTCACTTTATCCTGCTTATGTGTCAGGTCTGTGATAATGGTTAAAACCAGGCTTGACTTTGCATATCCTAAAAAGAAACCCATCCTTTTATCTTCATACTAAATGTCTCTTCAGTAACCAAATTCTATAAGTAAAGCTGCTGTCCTTTATGCCTATGGATTACTCAGAAGACATTTGGGTATTTAAAATCAATAATAAATAAAATAACACCTAAGGTTTGTTATGTATGTGACATTTTCTCTAAGTGCAAGATAACCCAAAGGCATTTTTTTCCTTCTCCCTTGAAAATGTCCAATCAAACTGGTTTGGTCTCCTTTGATTTGAAAGAAATGTCAGGTTTGGGGTTTTGTCCTTTGTCATATAATTAATTATGACAATGGATTTACAACCACTTGCAAAATACTGCTCATAGTAGCTAGTAAGAAAACAATATTCCTATTACTCATATAGGTGATGTGTGAACTTGAAAGTGTGAATTCAGCCAATGCGAATAAAGCTAATAAGAAATGTATAAATCTATTTAAATAGCATATTAATTTTCTTTTTGTTCTCAAAAGCCTTGGAGAAAAATCAAAGAGAAACTTAATGGGGAGATCAGATGTTACATGCCAGTACATAGGCAAATTAAGTTGCTGCTACCCATTCTCTGAATAATGATGGATAATGGCTTCCAATACTTAAGGATAAATGTAATATGAAGAAAAATGGAACTAATACATAAAAGCTAGAAAAAATTGTATCTAAAACTGGAGGAAGACACACTATAATAATATATTGGAAGACAGAGGCAAAAACTGATACACTGAGAAGAATGTAAAAAATCATGAACTGAATGAAAAGGGAAAATGAAAGAGAGAAGCTACGGAAGAGGGATAATGTTAAGGAACTGTGATAATCAACCAGATCATCAGCTGTGCCTCTACTTGGAAAAAAAGTTTCCTTAGCAAGAATCAAAAGCTTCCTTAACTCCCCTGGGCCATTCCCACTATCCCAGTTCCATCATGGAAGTATATTGAGGATTGACAAATAAGGGAGGTTTTTTGTTTGTCTGTATGATAATCCCAAACACTTACCCAAATTAAACTGCTGGCTTGAAGTGCCTTCTGCTAGCCAAGAATGAATCTGAAGACCTCATTTCTTTTGCACTTCCAATATGTGACTATTCATCTTACCAATACAAGGTTTTAAAAATTCACCATCAAAGGCAACCTGAAAATAACATAACA
Organism: Phalacrocorax carbo; assembly: GCF_963921805.1. Taxonomy (NCBI): domain Eukaryota; kingdom Metazoa; phylum Chordata; class Aves; order Suliformes; family Phalacrocoracidae; genus Phalacrocorax; species Phalacrocorax carbo. The sequence continues at coordinate 208,890,477 of NC_087513.1, forward strand.
CTTCAACATTTATCAGTAATTTTCCTCCTGTAACTTCAAGAAAACAAATAATTAGGAATGCTTTCAAAAATCTTAATTGGTGGTGAGCAGTAATCCTTATGCCAAGACAAACATTTTAACTCAAAGACAAAAGGAGATGTGTTTTGGAATACAGTTTCCACTTGTGCACACATGAGAGTGTTAATTAGATACTGCTGAAACTAGCAATTCCCAGAGACCTCTCATCACATTAATTTTATAGAAATGTGAGTTTAAAACCATTCTCAGGACTTGAAACAGGTCCAGGCAAAGCTATTACTTTTAAGATGCAGTATTCATATTCATAGGAAGACAATAACACATCCTGTTTGATGCCAATGGAATGTTTTGCAGCTCAACTTGTGATTATTTAAGTACCAATATAGAAAAGTGGCAATACCAGTTGTCTTTTTAGCTGCTGTCATTTTATATGCAGTTTCAGTAGGAAGCAGAGGCAGCTGGAAATGACTTATCAAGATCTCCTCTGTTGTATTTCATTATCACCTAGTGGCACACAAACAAAAATGGTCTGTTGTACCTTGTGAAAAATTTCCATAAAGAAATTGGGCAGTATATGCATGTCTGTGACATAGGAGTTGGATTATTTCAGGTTTTTTCGAAAACTTCAGAGGTCACGATGCATTGGCTGTGCAGATTTTTTGTGGCCACTTAGTATGTGTTCAGGTTTAAAATCTGGCATTACCAAAATTCAGCTCCCTAAGTGCTAACAGACTGCAGTTTGGGACAAAACTTTTTAAAAGTTATCCATAGGATCTGGCTGGCTCAATTCTTTGACTAAAGCGGTGGTATAATTTAAGGTAAACAGACTTACAGGTTAGGAGGAAAGGGTTTAGTTAACACAATGAAGCAATAGTATATGTATGTTATATAGACTGGAACTGTTTTCTGTAGGTAAAAACATATCTCTGATCCTTAGAAAAGGTCTGTAAGAGCACTGAACTAATTTTACTTAGTTTTAGCCAGCTATGTCTTGGATATCTGACCCAAGCTGGTAAATTAGTTTTGCTCTATGGTAAATGGAAAGAGGCATTTCTGGAGGACAATTCATCCTTCCCTGAAATAGATGACTTCTGTCTTTCCATCAGTTATAGAAGGAATCCAAGAGGTCAGTTTTAAATGTTGCATCTTAACCTGTCTGGCTCCTACCTGCCCCTGCAAAAGGGTATGATGTTCTGTATCTGCTAGCCTTCTGCAGATGTCTCATATGCTATAAGGTGAAGTAGAGAACTGTATGTAGGCAACTGGATCAAATTCCAGTTGATGACATTTGACAGTGTTCACTTATAGGTGATTTAAACTTTAAAAGTTAACCTCATCCTTACTGTTTTGAAAATATCTCTCTCTCTCCTCTCCCCTCAAAGGACCTGTAGATTTGCAATAATCAGCAAAGCAGTAGTAAAACACAGCACTACTTTGATAGAAGCACCATGTCAGCTTCATGATCAAAGACAGAGTGATTTCTTCTTCCCGAATGTTATGTAAAACCTACCCTAAAATAAAAACTGCGTGGTTCCAAGTACATAGGAATGCTCAAATCACAGTGTAAAGTAGAAAAAGAATGCAGGAGGAAGTTCATATAGCACAGTTATCATCTACCCTAGTAATGGGTCTTTTTTGAAGAGATTTTTGTAATTTTCCATGGTGGATCTGTTTACCATGTGTTTGGGGACTGAATCTCAGGCTAGATATTTGATACAAACAGCGTGGGTATTAATTTACCAAGAATCACAGGAAGAGAGTAGGCAACTACTTAAATCAAAATATATTGAATAAATGCATTTCCGCATGGCTACATACTTGTCAATGGCTTTAATCAAAAAAGTGAGTTTTCTTTTCCATGAAACAAGGAATAAAAATAATTTTATATATATTCATTCGTTTGTTTGTTTGTTGGTAAAATGTCTAAGAAAATAGACATCAGGAATAGTGGTCATCTTGTGTGGCCAGCTCTAGAATTTATTTTCCAAAAATTCTTGATAGATAGGACTCTTTACCTATAACACTTGCTCTGCTTTTTTATTCTTCAGTCTATAGTTCAAGAAGATATTAGGAAAAATTTCATGCATGTTACAATTAGTTTTTGCAAAAGCTTATGTGTATGTGTGGGCTTGGGGAGCTACGTGTGTTATTTTCAATATATTCAGTTACTGATTTCTAAACATTTACATTATTTAAACCAGATTTTTGACAGTCATCTCCATTTCTGAAACTTAAACACAGACCTTGAAAAATGTTATGCATATGCCTAATTTTAATTGTAGATAAGATCTGAAGGATCTTCAAACTGAGTTTGAGGTTTTTTAAGCAATGATTACTGATGCTTTTAGCTTGCTGGTGAGGCACCTATCCAACTGTCCAATTTCCATCACTGAGTCCAGGAGGTGAAGCTCAGCGTCTGAGTCTGCCTGCCTCCCCTGTTCCTGCGCATAGGCCGTCAGACAGGTGGTGTGGCAGCCGCACCATTAACGCTAACGCAGCCCTCCATTTTGTTGAGACAGTGTCATAGTAGCTCTATGAACAGTGCCAAATGTCTTCATAAGAGCTTATGATACATTTCTAAAATATGTGCATTAAAATAGTAATGTAACATTAATTAATAAACAAAAAAGGCAAACAAAAAAGCCACAGCCAGGTGGCAAGTCTGATAGCTTTCCAAGACATGCCAGTCAGAAACAGTCTGTTCAGTGTCTAATCACAGGCTAGCTACGTCCAGCATTTTTCTAGGCTTTTTATCAGACTTGTTTATTTCAATATTTTACAATAAGAATATGCTTATTTACTTGTTCTGGAGTAAAACATTTTCTGAGAGTGGTAGGAAGACCTCGTGTTTGGTTATGGCCCAGAATGGATCTCCCTGTGCAGTTTCTGTGCCCCCAGGTACTTCAGTGACTTTCACAGAATCACAGAATGGCAGGGGTTGGAAGGGACCTCTGGAGATCACCTTGTCCAACCCCCTGCTTGAGCAGGCACACCCAGAGCAGGGGGCACAGGAACGTGTCCAGGCGGGGTGTGAATGTCTCCAGGGAAGGGACCCCACAGCCTCCCTGGGCAGCCTGTGCCCCTGCTCTGGCACCCGCACAGGGAAGGGGTTTTTTCTCATGTTTAGCTGGAACTTCCTGTGTTCCAACTTGTGCCCATTGCCCCTTGGCCTGGCGTTCGGCACCACTGAAAAGAGTCCAGTCCCATCGTCCTGACACCCACCCTTTAGATATTTATAGGTATTGATGAGATCTCTTTCCCTATTGATGAGATACTTTCAGGTTTGTCACATAAAATATTTCTGTTAAATATGGTTTTTTTCAATTTTTTATTTTAATATGTAGTGTTGACTGTATGTATAGAGATAAGGTTGAGGCCTTGCTGTACTAAATGATATAACGTGTCTTATTCTTAAATATTTATACATGCTAGGAATTTTTCTAACAGAAAGACAGAAACTTTCAGGGTGTCATTTAACTCTCAGTTCATCTTGATTATAATGGACTCTAATCAACTGAAGGTAGACTACAAAATTAACCTGAAGTGTTACTTCTTCTGAGATTTGTTTTTAAGTGGAAAGGTTATTTTGTATTGGTTTTTAAAAGATTTTGATTAATAAGAGGCGATTTTTCAAAAGGTGCCTCATCAAAGAGCATTTTTCAAAACTCTCCTACTTGTTGCAATATGGGAAAATAATTTTGACTTAGCAGCACTTCCTGGTAAAATAGAGCACAAAAATTATACACTAGAGTACAAGAAGTACAACTGAGACCCTGTTTTATCTTGTGTCAGTTAGTCTCCCAGTGCTTATCCATGTCCATCCTGGATATTCAGCTTTAAATCCAAGCTATGAATTAAAAACATTTAGAAAAAGATTGGAGAAAAAATGTCACTAGCAAACAGAGAACAGGACGTGTAGTAGCAGAAACGGAGTAACAGTGGTTGATTCTGTGTAAATATCCTGTAACACTTCAGCATTCATTGGCAGTTTTGTGTTTAGGTGCTGCTACTAGAGATGGATGTCGCAATCTGTGGGTGACACATGCACACAGGGAGGAGGGTACAGAAGTTATAAAAACTTATAGAACATACATGAATTACTAGGGCCTAAAATGGAAACTCTCTTCCTGCTTACACCTTCTTTCAGGAGGCAACATCCAACTCTTGACCTGCAATGATATGAATGGCTTCATTCTCATGTCACTTCAGGACTTGTCTCCTTTTTACACACCTTTCTGTAGCACAGAGAGTGCTGAAGTCAGCTATGCAGTGTTTTGGGGGTGCATGATGCATTTTATGCGTGACACACTTCAGCCTCGTGTAGCCAGTGTCATCATTCTCATCAACTGCAACAGAGAAGAAACAAGCAGTGCATGACTCACTATGAAATGCTGCTGACCATGTAGGGATGCCACCAATGCTCAGTTGCATGTACTCCAGCAAAGGTAAGCATTTCTAGACAAGCTGGGAACTTCACCCAATCTATTGTTTAGTCAAGTTTATATTGTTTGTCCCATCTTTCCCCAAGCTATTTTGTTACTCCAGGGACCCTCTAGATTTCTTGGTCTCTTTATTTCAGATGACTGCACTTTTGTGGATAAGTACATTTTCACACTTCTTAAATGTCATATGGTTTTCTACTATTGCACCATGTTGTTACCTAGCTATTTCTCCCTCAATCAAGCGGTCCCTTTCCCTCTGCTTACTTACAAGGCTGAACATTTTAGGCAGTACTCTCTGAATCTCCGGCAATGGCAAATGTAGCATTGCAGGCTGCAAGATACAGACGCATCCTGAATCCAGCTGTAACATGTCGTGACTCAGCAGTTCAAGAGGGTACCAGCCCTCTTCCAGTCACGTCAGCCCCAGCAGGCATAGTTTAGGGCAAGCAAGCCCCCAGGGCAATTTGTGTATGTAATTTGCACTAGCACAGAGTCTGTGTAGGGTGTGGGTGACTCTAAGTCTAATGAGCTATGTAATTTCCTCAAACAGGCTTATGAAAATAGTTAATTGCCTCAGAATATAATCATACATTTGTGTTACTAAGTAACAGATGTTGCTGTTATATCACTTAAATTTACATAATGATTAATCTCCACCTACAACAGATGAAATACAAGAAGTCATAAATTTACCTAAAGAAATTAAATGGTAGAAGAAACAACTCAGATGTTTAAACACATGGCAAAGGATTAGCCTACATGTAGAAGGAGTGACCTCTATCTCACAGTCAGGAAGGAGTGAGTTTTCATTAGACTTCTCTGGTTTTATATACTCACTCAGAAGTATCTGAGATAGAAATTGAAACCTGGATTTATTTCGTAGAACTCGTCAGAGGTTCGAGATTTATTTTTTCTAATGCTTTAGTAACCTTCATAAACAAAAACTTTAACCTGAGGCAAAAGTAAAAGTTTCTTTTTTTTTTTATTCCACCTGAAGAAATCACAATTTACCTAAAGACAAGTAAGATTAACCATAATTAACAGTCTTAAAATCTTTAAGCTTTACTAACAGCAACAGCAGCAGGCCATTCTTACATACATAAATAGCTGTATTTAAATTATACTTTTGTATACTGCTACAAATGAAAAGTTAATTTTATCACACAGCACATTAAAAGCATTGAATGTAGCCCCAGACAAAGGATGCATGCATCCCTCCCTGCAACCAGCATTAGTTTGGCTATGGGTCATAACTAATGTTTTTAAAAGGGACAGGGCTTATTAACTCAATAGCAACACCACACGATTTCAGCTACAGTGGTTTTTGGAGCCAGGCTAGTATCTGCCCAATACTACATGGTGTTATGGAGATAAACAAGACCTCTCAGATCTACCTCCCTGTTTTCTGCATCATAAACCGAACTTGAGCTGCCCATACCCAGAGACTGTCATTCAGAGCCATCCAGTGATTGGAAGGAAAAATGAATCCAATATCTGTGGGCAATGCCAAGCTATAGAAAACATTGCTGGCTTCAAAGCTAATAGGAAGTTTCAAAAAATCCTCTCTCAAAAAAGTAACACTTATGAAAAAAAAAGGGTTGAACTCTTTTCCTTGCACTACGCTTGGGTAAATGGCATAGGGAGAGAAACTGAATTTTCCCCACCTGCCAAGGATTGTTACTGGAACTGGTTTACATTTGATGGAGAGAGGATCCCTATGGAAACTGAAGGAGAAGTGAGGATGAATGCTCACCAGAAAGGACAACTGAAAAATGCATAGACTAATCAAGATTCCTGAGCAACAAAGTGGAGTATCTAGAGATAGAAGTGCAGGAGGAGAAACAAGACATTACAGAAACAACACCACAGATGTAGACAGACACTACAGACATGACATGGTGACACAGTTGTCATGATACAGAGCATTGGTACTTCAGGGTGTGGTGTTTAGGAAGGTAGAAACACAAATTATTGTCATGGGGTCATATCCCAAATTAAAGATGAGATATACTTCATAGAGATAAGAAGGGAGATAAAGCATAAAATAAAGTCTGTTTAGGTTGAGACAACCTTGGAGTGGTTGAAGAGATTCTACTAATTTAGTACTGGGTATCAGCTGTACTTGGAAACAGAGATAAGCATGACCACAATCTGGGTCTCAGTGGGAAACTTCAACTTTCCAGAAACAGAATGGAGAACAGATACAAACAGTAATGATGAGGGCCTCCTGTTCCTGAAAGTGTTAGTCAGGAGACTGTCACTTGGCCAACGAAAGGGGTATTATTTTGGACCTGTTGCCAGTAGACAAGGGGGACACTAAGGAAGGGAGACACTGTTTTCTACAACTGTGTCTTCCTTGGCATCCTTATTTACTGGTAACAGGTCTAAAATAATATACCTAAGAACCTTAGATAAAGTGGCTGATAATTATACAGACCTGTGTCTCAAGATGTGTAGAGAAGTGCTTTGGGCCCAACAGGATTATCCAACAATTCAAAAAGCAGAGATTTAATAATGAACAGACAAAAAGAGAATTTAGGTCTTTGGCATCTCTAAGTATCTTTATAAAGCAAAAATTTCTGTAAAAGTAGTAGAGCAATTGAAAACAAGCAATGAACAGTTCTTTCATTATGTAAAGCAAAAGAAACCCAAGGAAATAAGATGTGAAGTTGCTATAGGGTTGAAGTGAGCCAGTGATTAAAGATAATATAGCTATGGTCCAAAAGCTGAATAAGTACTTCTTTCTTATTTTTCAGTAAGGATAACATTGCCAAAAATGAGAAAAAAAGGACATGTCCATTGGTTTAGTGGATATGGAACTGGAATTTAACTTGTTGAGGTGGGAGTAAAACAGAATTGTTCTTAATCCTCTCTTAAAGGTTGTCCTTAAACTACGTCAGAACTAGATTCTCCTGCCTGGAGACGACACTGACGGTTAGTCTGGAAGCTGGCAGACTCCTGAGCAGTCAGAATGTAACGTTCAGAGCCCATGAAACCATATCTGAACATGCTCAATGGATTAACAAACAGCTGGACATGCCAGAAAAGGCTTGTGTTTGCATAAAGCAGCTGTATAGACCAACTGAAGGGAGAGAGTGGAGGTGACTTGGGGTGCGCCGTTCACACTACCTCTGTAAAGGCTGCTCTTTCAGCTTGATTAAGATGTAGCCAATGCATGCAATGATGCAAACCAGTAGTTTTCCATCCCAGAATGCGGCTGAAATTGGTAAATGAAGTCATGAGGGTAGTATCAAGGCTTCTTGGTAAATTAAATGTCATGTTTAAGAATGGGGATGTCCTGCAGAAAACTAAAGTTTTGCATGTTTGCTCCAAAGTATACAGAGAGAAACTGAAAATGGAATAAAATTAAATAAAATACAACATACTCACCAAAGATAGATTGCACAGGAATTACCTGGTAACTTTCTTTGTGAAGACAAATAATTCTCTGTCAAAAGTGAATGCATTCCATCCATTACCTGAATTTCTGTAAGGCAGCTGGTATAGTGCCGGTGAAAAAAAAGTGAGCTGAAATGAAATGAAGTGTGAACATTTTGAAAAAGCAAAAAAAAGGTCAAGACTTCATGACTACTAGTTTTGTTGAAAGAGAAAATATTGCAATACAGGAAAGGTAAAGATGTGTCTTGGGGCCAAGTTTATTATTTTCACAAAGGCACATGGCACTAAAAATAAAACAGCACTAATGAAAGTTGCTGATAAGTCAGTATTAAGACACCCTGCCAAAACAAAGAAGAATCAGAAAACTGAGTAAGACAAATAAGGCTGTAGTAATTCAAATGGGATGAATGTAATGCATACAAGTTAAAAAATGTGCATCACCACACCACTTAATTTTTAGATGGTTTGGCTGAGGTGAGTTTCCATTATTTGCCATCAATGAAAAGACTTTCAGTGTAAGCATGCAGTTAATAAGAAATATCATAAAGTCAGCACATGCAAATAGTAGTTAATCATAGAAAACTGTGTTTTATGACTGTGCCCTGCTCATCTTAAAATGAGCTGATGATGTTTACAGCAGGGATCAGATAGTACTGCTCCCACCCCATATAGAACCACAGTCTAAGGTATGGCTGAGACGAGATACTTGGATAGATAGATCAGAACCTTTGTTCTGATCCACTATGGTTGTTCTCACAATTTCATCTGGAAGGTTCTATAGTGTTCTCTGTGTTTATAAAAAATACAGGACAACAGGAACATGCATGCAAAAGTACTATAGCATGGTTTGAGGAATTGAAAGACCATTTCAGGAAATTGTAAGAGTGCAAGCTTGTTCACTGTGGCACAGGGAAGGAAGGAAGGTGGTAGATTTCCTCTCAGTAAATACAGTATGTCAGAGTAAATATAATATGTCAGTGATAGTTGAAGAGGGAGAAATGTTCCTTAAGAAGAACAATACCCATCAATGCGTCCTCAAACAAAGAAGGCCAGCAGCCTCCTGGATTGCATTAGTAAGACCATTGCCAGCAGGTTGAAGGAGGTGAACCTTCTTCTCCCCTAAGTACTGGTGACAGATAACTGGAGTTATCTGTGCAGGGGTCTCCACATTTTTTCACACATCAAACTAGTGGCAGCAAAAACCAAACTTCTAAAACCCAATTAGCTTTCAGAGAGAGCCTGAGCTGTTTATGAAAAGGATTACATCACATATTACCTCTCTCATCAGGGAACTGGTCTTAGTGAGCCAGGAAGATTCTCCCAGTACTATGTTTCTATGTGTCAAAATGAAAAGGAAAGAAAAAAGATTGCAGGTTTCTAGTGAGGCTGCTGAGCAGTGAGTGAGTCACAGACTTGCCATAAACACTTGTATTTCTAAGTCTTCTAAATTGCTTATTTGCAGCTCAGCAGGAGCAAGCCAGAGACCACAGTAAAAGCTTACTCAAGTACATTTCCAGCACAGTTTCAGAAGCTTTGATTTCCTCAGAACTGGGGCATGGTCATTGTTTTACGTTCATCTTAAGTATCCCATGAGAAGCAGCTATGTGAATGCATGCCTTTCATGGAGAACAATGATTAACAGTCACAAATGCTTTAAGGACAGAAGCCAGTAACCCTTATTCTGCTGTTTCTACCACACTTAGTGTGAGAAAATAAAGGCATTCTGTCAAGCAGCACAAGGACAAGAGCAGCTATTTGAAGGAGAAAGGATCTTTTACAAGGAAGGACCTCAAGCAGAAGTGGGCAGGCTTCAGAGTAGACGAGGATAATCTGACTCATTAGCTAAATTGCATTGACTAGGTGCATAATAATAACACCATCATATTTCACCACGTCTTTTTGACATTGACAGGTTTGCCTTTAGCAGGTGCAACCATTTAAAGTCAATAGCACATAACTATCTAATTAACATTTGGGTCTTCTAAAGTTCCTCTCCTCCCAGTGTTCAGAATATGACAGTGGATGATAGCATTCCCACTGAACCACATTTGGCATTGCTACTGGATATAACTACCCTTTCTTGTGAAAGGATATCTTGTCGTATGCCCAGAACCACCATATTCAAGTTCATCTTTATATTAACACGTCATAGTCAAACTCATCTGCCCACTTTCCCTGTGCTGACACATTGCCTAACATGAGCCTGTGGCCCTTCTTTGCAACTTCAGATATTCTTCTAGTATAGAATGAGACAAGATGATGAAATTTTAGCATTTGGGAGATTTAAAATTAGATAAAATGAAGCAAGAGAAAAATAAATGTAGGGAATAATAAGCTATGGCTAGAGGATAAATTAGATGATGACCTCTAAATACATCAGCAAAAATACAAAAACAATTGAACACTAGAATAAGATTGGAAAAGATGATTGAAGGAAATATATGGTGACACTTTTCACAGTCATTAAGTTTTTCAGGTTCTTAAGTGCTTTGCTCAACTGTGGTGTAATTGACTGATGTGAAGGGATGAAAAAGTTTTGAAAAGAAGTCAAAAGAATATTTTTCCTTTGGATTTTGAAACAATAGAAAGACATTAATTCATTTGTCTAGAAACTTAGAAAGAAAACTTGTTTGGGTAGGTATCTGTTTGTGATATTGTTCAGGAATTTTGTGTTTTCTATAAAGATTGTCTCTAGTAAAATTTCACATCAGCAACCAAAAAAAAAAAAAACTAGGTATAATGAAGGCATGAAATAAAACATTATATTTGGCCCTTTACAGAAAGTTATTTGACTATTTTCAGACATCAGCCTATACAATATGTTAAATGTGCAAATTTAAAGCATAATTGTTGACCACTCAGACCAATAATTAGAGAAAGACAAAGTGTTAAATTTAGAATGTTTGGCATTTTTCAAAAGTATTCAGGGCCCAGATATTCCATTGCAATCACCCAGCTAAATCCAATCATGCAAATTGTTAAATTATCCAGAAGGGAATTAAGAAGTCTAAATAAGTGGATTTGTTTTACAGTTAACAAATTATAATTAGAATGAATCCATAATCCCTTTCACTGACAATTTTTTCAAAGATTAAAAATTAATGAGGTTCTTTCTTGTCTTCTTTTTCACCCTGAAACTTTCCCTCACAATGTTCAAAAACCTAACTGCAAAGTTAACTGAAAGTTTTCTGTTGATTTCAGTTGCTGTATGAAAAACCTACTGTTTTTCATAAAACTTGTCCTCTCTCGCACTTTGTTACCAAATATTAATTACTTTCTTCCAGTGTCCTCTCCGTATGTGCTATACTGTCTACACTGTCTTGACTATTTGCAATGCTGCATTTAAATAGTCATACAGACAGAGTTTATCATGAGAATAGTCAGTGTGACAATTTACTGAAACAGATTAATCATTCAGGAACAAAATCTTCCCATTATCACTGGGACATCCATGTCTCTTTTATTTAAGGGTTTTGAGTTTGTTAAAAAGACAAATTGTAAAGCACTAGTCTGTTCTCGTCAAGCCCCTACTCTATAATAATCTCGGTGACATCTGTATGTGATCTCTGTAGAGCCTAAGGGTAGGCTTTATCCCACTTTACTTACATACAGTCTGTCTTGTGTAATATGGTCATTTAGTCTCCCTCTGCAGTTGTGTCGGTAGATGAGTTGCACTCAGGACATACAGGCTTAAATGCTTGTCTTGTGAGCAGGTGATTCATCCCTTTCCATTAACAGCGCAGCTAACTTTTAAGTAGTTTAAATAAAGTGAGACAATCCCACCCTAAATGGTTACAAACTTTTTGAAGATACCGTCTTTTACTTACAAGCACTTACCTAATGAGCCCATGTTCAAGGGATTAAAACATTTAGAGATACAAGAAAGTATTCAACAGTTTTCAAAATGTAGAGTATCTGTTTCCTGCCAGTTTGCCACTACAGTGTCTCATTAGATTCCTATCTGCATTCTGGTCTCACTTTTCTAGTCTCACAAGTCTTTACAATGAAATCTCATTTTTCTGGAAAGATTTTTAAAAGTATATCCTGATACCCAGTATACACAGTCCCTTCCTTTTCATGTTGTAACTAGTAGGCTTCTTGCAGTTTCCTAAATGAGCAAAACAGATGTAGGAAAGACTTTGAGGCACAAAGATGAGTCAAACTGGAAACTGAAGAAGGTATGGTATGGTTGCTTTCAACAAAGGGATTTTTTGTTCTAAATGATTGCCAACAGTAAGGCAGAATTTTAATTTATTTTTTTGGTATAACTGAAACTTTAGAACCAAATAGAATGGCAATCCTAAAAGTTGCCTCTTCTGATTTGCAGAAAATACTAAGCACTCATCCTCTGAGAGAGGTGCCGTTACGTGGTCTCAGGACGGCCACTCTAGATCACCAGAGGCACCCTGTATCTTCCATCCATTCTAAGTAAAAAATTCCTATTTGGGTGTATCAGTATCAACAGGTATTTTCATCAGAGACATAGGGTAACACTGCAACTGCTGCTTTGCTGTAAAGATTTCATTTGCAGCAAAGCTGTCTGTATCAGATCTTGTTCACTTGGCACCTTCTATAGTGCTCATGAATAAAAAATGCCAAGAGAATAGGAGCACAAAACCAGCCTCATAAACAGACATGAGTGTGGGAAGCCAGGATACCATCTGCAAGTATCAAATGTGCCTGCCACCAGTGTAGCCAAGAACAGCCTTAGTTTCCATATGCATTAAGAGGCCACAACAATACAACTGTAGCTCTTGGCTGAATTGCTAGATACACCTATTAAAACCAACTACTGCAGATAATTCATAAAGAAAAACCAAAATACTTTTGGTCTTGTTGAGTGGTGCAGCAGTTTTCACTTCAGACTAGAGAATAACATCTTTACTGATAAGTGTCTGCCAGACCACAGTGTTGTCCCCACTCCAGTTTGATATCTGTCACATGTTTCCATGTCACATTCAAACAGCAGATTAATACTAAGGGTGGGATTTAACAAAGATGAACTTAGGCTATCTGAAGCTTCTCATCCTGGCTGTTCTTTTTTTCTGCTATTTGAAGACTAGAGGAACACAGGTGTCTCTTGCTGTCAGGTTATGCTTATATAGTTTACCTTTGATTGCCTACTTTTCATTCAATCTTCTGTCAGGATGAACTACAGATACAACCCTGTATGGACATTCAGCTCTGTGACACAGAATCTTTGGGACCTTTTTCTCAAGAAGTTTTATTAATTTGCAGTTATTCCATTCCTCCCTCCTATTCGTGACTGCATTACTGAACAGTATCTCCTCATAGGGTACAACACCCTAGCAAAGCTACCACAGGATGAATTTCTCCCTTAACCACAACTGATGGAAGGTCTCCATAGAGAAGCCCTCCCTCAAGCACAGATGGGTTCCGTATTTATTGAACATACATAAATTTATACATGTTCTTTTTCTGAGCTAAGTATAGATGGCCCACCTTGGTAAAGACAGGTGAAAACTGTCTTTTTGGCAGAAATAGTAACATGTCATGATACCCATAGCCCCAGTTTGTCCCTGCTTACTATCGCTCTCTTTATCTAAGCTTTTGTCACCCTCAGCTGCTTCGGGGGGTCCAGCTCCTGCCTTAGATAGGTAGAGAGTAAAGGATAATTTATTTACAAAACATCAAATAACATATTTACAGTACCTCAAACATTCAGATCTTACAATGGTTCTTACTTTGCTAAAAAACATATGCATAATGTCCACTGAAGAGAACAGCATTCGATTCAATAATCGGCGAGCTAACTTTTCCTGCTGGGAACTAGAGACTCCAAGTTCTTTCAACAATTCGTAGTTGCCTTGGTACTGTTTTCCACGTGTGCCTAGCAGAAATCCCATAAATTTAATGATAATATTGGTCAGTCCCTGCACTTGACCTTTTAAGGGTTGGTATTTCTTAACTTATTAGCACTGGACTTCTACAGTGAGGAAGATCAGAGGAAGCACACAGGGATACCTGATTTAACTCAATGAAATATATAATAAGGTTTTTCTCCCCCTGCCCTCCTAGTGTAATAAACCAACAATTATCTGTCTTTTTAGTAAAGGGAAAAAAACTGACTGGAGAGGAAGCACAGACACTTTTATTCTGGTATCTTAAAGTTCTGGAAGACCTTGTGGAAGGAACAGATTACATTCCATCAGAAACCAATTGCTCTCCCTCAGTGCAGGAAAGCTCACTGAAGGTCAAAAGAGTATTTTAAAGGGGACGATTGTCTGTCACTTACATTCTGATTGTTTCAGAAAGAATTTCTCTACAGTCAGCATAAGCTCACATTCTGTTGGGTCTGGAATGGGTCATGCCTTTCCCAGCAAGAAACTTCATCAGATTCATTAGATCTCAGTGGCATGAAGTGAATGTCAGAGTTTGAGTCTGAAAGAAATCCTCCTGACAGCCTTTTAAGCAAAATTATATTTATTTTTAAAAGTAGCGTATTATGATTATTATCTTTTCTTGAAACTGTCACTGGGTTTTTTGGCTGCCGCCAAGGTAAAATCATCACATCTTTAAAACCTCTTTTCATATATAGTGATGCCATCTTGGCCTTTTTTTGTAGTACCTCATGTGTTACTCATCAGTTCCTTAAATACTGAAATGTCATGAGCTAGCTATTCTTAACAGCTACAATAATACTTATGTCATTACAGATCACTGAAGCAGAGTGTAACATATTTCAGGTTTCTCTGGGTCAATTTTGGCCTTCTGAAGGTCTTTTAGTTAAGGAAAAAAAAGGAAAAAAAAAGAAAAAAAAGAGAAGCTAACTCTCTGAAACATCAGGAACCACTGCCCTACAGTGGCAAATGTATTTGTTTTTGAAGACAAAATATAGTGCTTTTTCTTTTGGTTTTGCACTTGAAATAATTGCAGGCTTTATTCCTGACCATCATAATAAAATAAATAGTATGAGAATGGGCATCAGAGTGCAGACATCCTTTGGTACTTTATTAAAAAATTATGCAAAACTACAGATGCAAGAGAAATAACCATGAGCAGGAATGGAAAGAGCCACATGCCACTAGAATGCAGGTTGGATAAATAGACTACTTTGTTGCTTTTTTCTTGTTGCCATACTAGTACTGGTACTGGCAATGACTACAACAATAACAACATTTTACATTTTTATAATCACTCTTATTCCAAAACACATGGCAAATCATAGGGCAAATGATGCTTTTGGTTAAATGGCTTAGTAAAGACACAGATGCTTCCATTCCAGAGTTGCACTA
Organism: Phalacrocorax carbo; assembly: GCF_963921805.1. NCBI lineage: Eukaryota > Metazoa > Chordata > Aves > Suliformes > Phalacrocoracidae > Phalacrocorax > Phalacrocorax carbo. The sequence goes on from NC_087513.1 coordinate 208,905,592, forward strand.
GTGTCTTGAAGAGCAATTTTATCTTTATTCTTCATGAGGAGTAAAGAGTGGCAATATGAAGCCCTCTTTTGACTGGGATGCAAGAGCAGTGTGGAAATACAGAACAGAAAATATATTTGTCTCAGAACTTAAAAAAAACATTTGAAAAATCTTAGACAGAAATTGTACCTCAAAAAAATGTGTTGCATCTCTGGAGAGGTTATAGCAGAAAGCTAACATTTATTGTTTGTAACAGCTCCTTCCTCAATGACCTCACTTGTCAGGCCACACCTGGAGTACTGTGTACAGTTCTGGTCCCCGCTCTACAAAAAGGATGTGGACAGGCTGGAAGGGGTCCAGAGAAGGGCCACCACGATGATCAGAGGACTGGGAAGCTGCCATATGAGGATAGGCTGGGAGAGCTGGGTTTGTTCAGCCTTGAGAAAAGGAGGCTTAGAGGGGATCTCATCACTGTGTACCAGTACTTAAGGGGTAGCTACAAAGAAAGAAGATGGAGACTCCCTTTTTACACGGAGTCCCATGGAGAGGACAAGGGGGAATGGACACAAGTTGCTCTTGGGGAGATTCCGACTGGACATGAGGGAAATTTTTCACAGTGAGGACAGTCAACCATTGGAATAATCTCCCCAGGGAAGTGGTTGACTCGGCCACGTTGGACACCTTCAAGAGTCGTCTGGACAGGGTGCTGGGCCACCTTGTCTAGACTGTGCTCTTCCTAGACAGGTTGGACTAGAAGATCCCTGGCGTCCCTTCCAACATGGGATTCTGTGTGATTCTGTGTGATTCTGTGACTTGCATCACAAAGCTACCAGTGCAATCTTCTCCAAAGACTGAATGGTACAAGCGTACTGAGAGCTTCTACAAGAAAAAGATAGCAATATGATAACAATATAAGCATTTTTTGAGGCAACTACCTGCTAAAAACGTAGTGAAGGCAACCCTCAGAGCCATTCTTAGTGGCATTAAAGCCTCACCTTGGGTTATTCAAGTGCCTTTCCTTGTAAATCATTCTGAATCAGCACATTTTCTGGACATCCCATCCTATACAAGCCCCAGGCACTTCAATTCTTTTCACTGACTGGCTGAAGACCTGTTGCAAAGTACAATGTCCTTTTGCCTCCTCCACAGTTGGCAGGATTTCCATATCTGGGCTCTCAGCCTGGATTTTGCCAGAGCATGCAGTAAAACTGGCCAATAGCTTTTTGGGTAGATAGAAGAAAATTATCTTTTCTTTCAGAGTGTATCACTTTTTATGTTACTGCCCTGTATCCATCTTGCTATCAGAGAAAAAGAAACAAGCTCACCAAAAGGCAATGCTTCTTCTTATAAGAAGTTTTGCAATTTCAATTTCTTTTTATCTTTTCACACTGTGATGGTCCCCAAGCCAAATGCATTTTCCTGTGAAAATGGAATGTGTGTCCAGCTGAGCAATTACAGATCAAAACGTTGGCTTCTTTAATGTGGGAAAACCTCCAAGCCTGGGAGACCAGTGTCCTCAAATGCTGATTCGGAGCTGATAATTTCTACCACAGATATTTCTGGAACTGGAAGATCTGGGTCATTTCTATCTTAGGACAACACTCTTAACACCAGTGTATAATCACAAAGTATAGCTTTATGTACCATATCATCATAAAAACACCGCAGACAACAATTTTTTTTTTCTGGATCTTCTGAATCTTTCTCAAATTATGGTAAGAAACCGAGCACAGATAGTTCAACCTTCAGTTCACTTGAAGACACGATTCTTCGCGTTATTACACCAATTTAACACTATCATAACTTGAAATCAACAGACACGTGAAAATCATGTTTTAGATAAGAAAATATAGCAGAATATTATAGCTGTAATAGTAAATAGGATAAAAATTAGGAAAAGGAGAAACTTAGGTCATCAGAAACCCCAGTGATGAGGCCCAAGAAAAGCCTAGTTCACTAGATCCCTCTCCAATTCTCACTTTTTACTAAGCTTAAGAATGTCATACAGTGCTGCGTCTTGTCTGTGCATTTAAGCTTGCCTCTAACTGGCTTGTGAGAGTGTGATTTTATTGACTTGCTTTCTGTCATTTAATAGTGGTCATGTAGTTGTTATTGATCTGCACCTGAAGCAAAGCAATGCCTTCGCTTCCTCTCAGAAAACAGATATCCATGGCCTGGAATTACCTCACCTAAATGGAGCATTAAACGATGTGCCTAAGTTGGAAGTGTTATTATTTAGATATCCTGTATAAAGGACTCTTCCTGATGAAAAAAATAAGAATTATGTTGTAGGCATCCTAGCGTGGAGCGCAGAGGGGATCAAGGAACAAGTGCTGTCTATCCTGAACATGAGCAGTTTCAAAGCCAGGGTCTCTAATGTTGCTTTATTTATCCATATAGATACAGCCATATAGAGGCGACATACAGAGATAACAAGGTGTTAGAGGGACTCTGCGATTCTCCAGTTTCTCCACTGTGTTACTGGAGAAACTACTGTTGTTATTGTGGAAAACTGCTCCTTAGTTGGCCTCGGCTAAGGAAAGCCCCACTGCAAACTCTAAACACTGAACAGGATTTGAAGAAAAAGCATCTGCCACAGAGGTGAATAAAACATAATATGGAATAAACCAGTAAGAAACCAAAGATGTGCTCTGTTTCTTTTCCTGCATTTCTGTGATCTACAGCTAAGGCCCACCACCTGCTCACATACAGCTGCCTTCATATGCATTTGGCATGCATATGAATTAAAAAGTATCTCAGAAAGTTTATAAACGCAAACTGAACAGTAAGATTTTCAGGCTATGCCACAGTGACCTGGAAGTCAGGCAATAAAGCTGAAATATGGTTAGAATTCAAACAAATTGTACAAAAAACCATAAATTATCAATTACTTTGCTTTTGAATGAATGGTAGAACAAGCAAACTCTTATTTTTCTCTTTTTATAAGCAAAGCAAAATTCAAATCCTTGATAACCTTACCTACTCACAGAGTTGTTAAGCTGGATTTATAAATCCTTCAAGACAGATACAACTGGATGTACACCAGCAATTTTTCAGTAATTATGATCCCTCACTGGGTTTTATATTGATTGCAAAGAAATAGATACAACCTTCAGCTGAGCTATGAAACCCTAAGGAGTCCCAGTGCTAGCTCCAGAAAGTGCTCTGCATGGACAGGCCTATAGGATACAATCTGCATTAATTCTTGCAAAGGCCCATGAAACCACAGTGCAGGAATACATTAACAGAAAGCAAACATCTTGTCCTATTTCACTGCCTACATTGGCACTTCAGGCACCAAGCAACTACCAATTATTTTAATTATCTTCTCTCTACTAAAAATAGTGCTTGACTTCTTAGGTTTTTGAAGATCATCTTCTGGAAGACAGATACTTTGTAAATAGAGATGCTAGTCCAGGACAAATTCTGATGCTTTTACTCACACCAAGTAGTAAATTGCTTTGGAAATAGCTCTGCTATTTATGACAGAGGAAGATTGTTAGCAGCAGAAGAAAACATTTCAGGTGCTTTCTCTGAGTTATCAAGGCAGAAGGTAGAACCTCTTTGGATGTCAGGAGAAGCGTACAAAAATTTACTGTTTAAAAATATCTTTCAACGAAGGACATATTTCAAGTACTTCACCTATTTGAAAATACTTTTGAGCAAGGTACTTCTGCCAGGAAAAAGAAGGCTTGTAAGGGTTTCTCAGGGGTGGAAGGAAATAAAAGTAGTAAGTGGACTTCAATCTTTGTTGCTGTTGACAAAATAGCACTTAACTGGTATATTTGGGTAGATAAGAAATCAAATGCTGGTTCCTGATTAATTCTTTTGTTTATTTGGTGCATACATTAGAAAAATAAGCTTCTTAAAATAAAAAAAAAGCTGTTGTGTGTGCACTGCCTGATCTGTGAATACTGTGCATCTTAGGAGGGACTGGGGTTTTTTTCTGAGGGTTTTTTGTGGAACTTGGATGAAGGCGGCAGCTAAGCACCACACAGGTGCTTGCTCACTCCCCCCACCACAGTGGGGTGGGGGAGAAAACTCATGGGTTGAGATAAAGACAGTTTAAGAGGTAAAGCAAAAGCCGCATGCAGAAGCAAAGCAAGACAAGGAATTCATTCACTCATTCCCATGGGCAGGCAGGTGTTCAGCCGTCTCCAGGAAAGCAGGGCTCCATCACGCGTAACGGTTACTTGGGAAGACAAATGCCATCACTCCAAACGTCCCCCCTTCCTTCTTCTCAAACTTTATAAGCTGAGCATGACATCATATGGTATGGGACATCCCTTTGGTCAGTTGGGGTCAGCTGTCCCAGCTGTGCCCCCTCCCAACTTCTTGTGTATCCGGCAGAGCATGGGGAGCTGGTAAAGTCCTTGGCTAATGTAAGCACCTACTTAGCAACAACTAAAACTTTTCCACATTATCAACACTGTTTACAACAAAATCCAAAACATAGTCCCATACTGTGAAGAAAATTAACTCTATCCCAGCCAAAACCAACACACCTTCTCAAGGAAACAGCAAAGTCCAAGTCTGCTCTTTCTTAGGAAGAGAAGATATGCAGGATATTAGCAAAAGGAAAAAGTTGAGAGGGATTGATGGAGAATGCTGAAGGCTAGAAGAAACTCAGATTAGAGAGCAGACAGGGACAGAAGTCTGTTCTTTTGGTTATTAAAATGTCTGTGATAAAATAGGCATCTCACATGCACGTATGAATACACACTCTGACTTTGACGTACGTTCTTGATCAACCACTACTCTTAGAGATAGGTTTTCATTGAAAAGCTGTTGTCTGATTTACTTAGCTGATCTTGATGAGGCCTTAGGTTTGGGAATTTGGCCAGTTCCTTACCTATTTGGAATCTATTAGCAAATTAACGCTCTGGTTCTATATTTTGATTACAAACATCCCTGAAATATCCCTGAAATAGAAAAGGGAAATCATATTTTAGTCCCTGTTCATTGATATGTAGATTATTATTAGAGATCATCAAAAATCTGTTACTGTCCTCTGGGTAATGTTAATATCTCAGAATATTCTATGACAATATGATTTTATGATTTTGTGATTCTAGTATATACACCTCCACAGTAAGCTCCAGGTATCATATACTATTGGTTTAAAATAACCTCATTTCCATTTACATAAAGTTAAATTGTAATGTTGCCTATACTCAACCTTATACCAGCATTTTAAAGTAAAAAAAAGTTATAATATTTTTAAAGGAAAACTCTGTTAAACTGACCCATCACAAAGTTTATTACTCAAATGGCTAGTAATAACCATTCTTTCTCCATCTCAAAGACAAATTATTTCGATTTCCATCTGCCTTGAATATCATATGTGGTTCAACAGGCTTCTGATTTTTTAAATCTAAATTCTTTTCGTTTCCATATTAAAAAAAAAACAAACAACAAGCTAGTAAACTTTTACACTTAGCAGCACTGCACAAAAGCTAAAGGAAGATTAGAGGTGATTATTTTGCTTTTCTTAAGGCTTTCCTTGGGATGTCATGGAATAGTAATACACAAAGCACAGTTTCCCTGGGCAACTGGATACCCCACTGAAAATTTTAATGCACAAGCCCTATACTTGCAACCCAAACTTTCCAGGAAAACAGTACAGAGATATGAACAAAGCAACAATTTTAAAATGCCATTTTGGGAAAAATAGAAGCAGAAATGTCATCCTGATTTGTAGAACATGGAGAAAAAATTTACTTATGGTTTGGCATTTTTCATCATGCATCTGCCACTGGGCAGGAACAGTAGGAGCTCTTTCATTGTTGTTTCTTTGGGGTTTCTGTGCACATGATATAGCATGACTTGAGTTGCCCTGATTCTGTTTTGGTCAGGCAGTTTGGTTCACTGGTAATGTGTAAAAACTCAACCTGCCCTCTGCTAGCATGTGTGTCTCGTATTCAGATCCCATTCACTGCTATGCTACTGATGTCACATCTCCCTCACTGTCACTTGTAAGTATATTGTTCCTTGTCCATGTGCTACTACATTCTTCTTCATTCCTATAAGTCCCATCTCTTTGTTTCAGTCTACATCTCTTTCTATGCCTCTTATCTTCTTTCTTTCTTATTGCTCTTTCCAGTTTTTATTTTGTCTTCCTCCTTTTTCTTGCTATCTCTCCCTTCTCACACAACTTTCAGAAAGGTGTGTGGTTAATACATAGGTATCCTAAGACGAGGAGAAATGCAGGGGTGGTGATCTGTCCTCCTAACTCATGGTCTCAGGAAGGTGGTGCTGGATGGGGATCTGGTCAACTAAATCTCGCATGGAGACTACCCATTACATCTTGACTTTCATATTCCCTGCTGCTTTTTACTGTGGTCACCTCTCCTTGGCAATAATTGCCTTGAAAAACAGCTCTTCCCACTTTGCTTCATGCTCCCTCAGTCGTGCTCAAACCCAGCATACCCCCTCCACTCTGTGTTAGTAGTTCATCCCCTGCTGGTTTCTCCCCTTTGACATTCATTAGCCTCCATCCCTGAACCATACATTACTGGAAGTATTAAGGACCCCAGTTTAAAAGACTATGCATTCTACTTCAGAGGGATTTACTAAGTTGTTACTCCTACAGAAAGAACATAAAGAAGCAGGTTGCTTGATTTTCCCTCTTTATTAGTGGATAAAAAGTAAATGGGGGTTATTTCCAGGAGCCTGATCAAATGTAGCTCAGCAGTAGTTCTGAGCACTGAACAGAATTGTGACAGCAAACCACTTCTCTCTGGTAGTCTTCTGTGTATGATTGGAATGGCATTGCACTGTCTACGAGATAGGAAAGGAAGAAAAATTTGGTGGCAAAATGTCCCTCTGGGGACAAATGTCTGGGGTGGTGAGACACTGGAACAGGATGTCCAGAGAAGTTGTGGATGCTCCATCATTGGAAGCATTCAGGGTCAGGTTGGAAGGCGCTTTGAACAACCTGATCTAGTGCAAGATGTCCCTGCCCATGGCAGAGAGGTTGGACTAGATGATCTTTGAAGGTCCTTCCAACTCAAACCATTCCATGATTCTGTGATTCTATCATTCTAGACTACCAAACCATAAACCTGTTGTTTTCCCTTTGAGTATTAGTAGGCTTCTTGGCTAGAAAGGAGCATGCAATATAAACAAAAGAAGGCAATGATTGACACTTACTCCATAAAGATCTTAATGTCTGGGCACAGCAGAAAGAATTATATATATACATACATCTCCAATGCAACTGTGAAATGGATAAACTGAGAAACGCAGACCCCTGTTCTGTCACCAGGTTCTCAAGAGTCATGTTTAGAGAGCCTGACGATGCCATCAGGAGGTCCAGTTTTCTAGCTTTAGACATGAGAGTCACTTCTCACAGTTACAGGATGTCCCTGTGCTACTGTGATACGTCTGAGGCTTGGGCAAGAGTCATGTAAGAATGAAGGAGATGAAAACAAATGTCTGATTGGAAGACACTGAGTTACATGGGAGAAAAAAGAATATTATTCAGCAGAATCTTTAATATAGCCAAAACTAAGTAAGGTCCTGCTATATACACCAACCATTATAAATGTTTTACTTTATACATGTAAGCCTGTAGGACTGTTTGCAGAAGAAAATAGAAGCACCTTATGCACTGCTGAAACAGCTTTGCTTTCTCTTTGAAAAAAATCTAGTAATTTTTACCATTATTCTGTCTTCTTTTACAAGATGATAGCCAAAGAAATGAATTCATTTTTGGAACCCTGGAATAACAGAAGATGATTGGAGTTTATATAAGTAATGCTCTAAATGAGCAGTTTCTTAACCTTAGAACAAGAGCATGATGACATCAAATCTGAACCTTCTATCTGAAAAACGAGAGTCTAGTACAAGATCCCTTGCCTTTGATTTAGCTGGGAAAAGAGCATCTGGAAATGGCCAATATTATAGAAGACAAAATGAATAAGAACCTAGTTTTGAAATCTTTTTGAGTACTGTAATCTGTAGCTCTTTAGAAAGAACCTGAAAATCACCTGTCTTGATTTAACCCCAGCTGGCAACTGAGCTGCTCATTCACTCCTCCCTCATGGTGTGATGGGGGAGAAAATCAGAAGGGTAGAAGTGAGAAAACTCATGGGTTGAGATAAAGACAGTTTGTTTAAGAGGTAAAGCAAAAGCCGCATGCAGAAGCAAAGCAAGACAAGGAATTCATTCACTCATTCCCATGGGCAGGCAGGTGTTCAGCCGTCTCCAGGAAAGCAGGGCTCCATCACGCGTAACGGTTACTTGGGAAGACAAATGCCATCGCTCCAAACGTCCCCCCTTCCTTCTTCTCAAACTTTATAAGCTGAGCATGACATCATATGGTATGGGACATCCCTTTGGTCAGTTGGGGTCAGCTGTCCCAGCCATGTCCCCTCCCAACCCCTTGTGCACCCCCAGCCCTTCGCTGGCAGGGTGGGGTGAGAGGCAGAAAAGGCCATGACTCTTTTTGAGACCTGCTCAGCAGTAACTAAAACGTCCCTGTATTACCAACACTGTTTCCAGCACAAATCCAAAATACAGCCCCATACTATCTACTATGAAAAAAATATACTCTATCCCAGCCAAAATCAGCACACCGCCACTGTACAGCAAGTCATAGTTGTCTGACATTGCGGGTAATTTAAAGTGAAGTATTAAATTATGGGCAGGCTGACACATCATAAAAAATTGTGCTGTGGATTTTTTGCCACAGAAAAAGAAAATAGTGGCTTCTTGCTTTTAACATGTGTGGGTTTGGGGCAGAAAGGTGTGGGTGTGACTCCAGGAATCAGTAGATAGACAAGAATTTTCTTTGTACAGCAGGATTCCTTTGAGGAAATGCATTCAAAATCTGCCTATGTCTACAGACGTGTAATTTGTGTATAGATTTTGAACATTTGTTTCTCTTTTTTGAGCTGCATGACTTTTTTGACTTACATGATTGGCTGTCTTTTTAAGTAATATAATGGTAAAGGTTTGGGAGTGTTGCCAAGTGGTTTAGAAGAATCACGGACTTGAGTTTCTGGAAGACAGGGTATATGTGGTTATATGTGTAGAAAAATTCAAAATAAACTCAGGTACTTTCATCTTTTTAAAACATTGTTACTGTTATTGACAGAAGTTCCAAAATGAATCAAGGACTTAACAATTCTGTAAGAGGATGTCACCGGTAGAGTCATCTCCTCTGCCTTAGAAATGAGATGGTTTCAGCTAGTCCCCTTGGACCAGGTGTAAGGTACCATTTTCTATTTTAGTGTAATTGCTCCCAGCAGGTTTTTTTAGGGTTGTTATAGTTGGATTTTTTTTCTGTTTCTGTCCAATGACTAGTAAGGGAGTCATTAATCAGACATTGACATCTATTTTGTAGGCATTTACTTGCCACATTAATCCTAACTTACCTTTTCTTTGATGTGCCTATACTGATGTCCTTGGGAACACTACTTGCATGAACAAGGCCTAATAGAGCCAGACACAAAATTAAATGCTAGAGACAATATTCTCCAAAAGTATAAATCAGCACCATTTCAGTGACATTGATGGGACAGCATCACAGCTCCAAACTGCAGTAACATTAGTTTGGGTAACGCAGCAAATATTAAACAAATCATGGGAAAGATTAAGAAAAAAATGCTTATCTCTCTCTCGTGTCTACTAAAGCAGGTTTCAAATTAAATTGACACTTTTATGGAATAAATATTTGTCCACTACAAGATAGAATTAGACTGCAAATGCATATTATATAATGTAAGCTCACAAATAGCTGTCACTTAATACCTTTGACTGCATCTGTCAATTAGAGTTTTTCAATTCATGGGCTGATTATGACTTTAGTTACCATTAAGTCATGCAGACCCCAGGTTTGTGTGCAAGTGTGTATGTGTTTATTATAGATATCCAGGACATCCTCACAGAGCTGGAATATGTGACACAGGATTTACTGATTCCTGCTGAAGCAGCAGTTGCAAGATGGGTGGGATACCCTTGGGCATCACAAAGAGAACTAGATGCTTATAATTAGGCAAATGAATCCTGCCCTAAGGATGTTTATTTAGGAAAATATGAAATAAAAGTTAAAGAGTTTCATGGCACTGCCTTATTCCTTATCCCTTCTAGATTTTCAATATCAGCATCTAGCCTTTCCAGTCACTAAAGGATGACCTAGACGCAAAAGGACTACTTTTATTTCAAATGTCTCTTATTTTCCTGCCTCGCCCCAGCAGTCGTTCCTCACTGGCTCAAGTTTCCCACCATCCCTGCATTGTATCTGCTACTTCTATGCAGATGGGCGGTAGAATGTCCCCGCTGCTACCCTTTTTCTGGACAGAATTCCTGCAAGCCTTAGACAGGGCACTAAATCCTCAAGCCTTGCTTAACACTGGTTAGTAATGCATTTATCGTATTGTGAAAGCTGTTGAGATTGCATAAAACTTCAGTTTGCTTTCTAAGATGTAAAACAGAGAAGCACGTTCTCCTCCAAGTGAGTAGTACTTCACTAACAACCCTAGGCAAGTGCCTCAATCATAAGTCTACTGACTAACATGGAAGAAATGCAGAGGATAACTGATTTCTCTGGCAAGACCTGTTTCTATTAACAAAGTATTAAATCTTGGTTATATTATAAAATCAGCCTGATTCAATTTCCCTTTCTAGTGCAATGATTATGCACAGGTTTTTTGTGTGAAACAATCCCAGGAATAGAGACCTTTAGGCAGACTGCAATGCAGGTAACAGAGCGTTCATATTTGATATGCAAAAAAAACCACAAGCTTGAGTTTCTAGTCTAAACTGAGAATAGGGACTTGAACCACAGTGTCCCGTATCTGAAGAGGGCGCCCTCGACATTGGTTACCTTAAGAGAAAAAAAGCTCTCCTTGTCTCTGACATAAGCACTGGAAGCTGACCTTTCCTGTTAAAACTGAGATGGGAGAAGACTTCCCAAAGATTCCCTGATTCTGATGAATCACGTACATAATTTTTCTGGAAAATTAGCAAGCACCTTATCCTTCTGTATGAAATAAAATTATTACCTCGGTAGGTCACCTTATTTCCTGTACTGATATTTTCTGCTCCCTCTGGGAGCAATGGTAGGGATAACCAGTGACCAGTCAGTCTCCTAGGGGTAAAAAAGGGATTCTAAAATCTTAAAAATTCAGGCCAGTCAGACTGTCACTTGGAAGCCTTGCTTGCAAAGTGTGTTTGTGTCTTTCAGATGAGTATGGTCATCAGGCTAGACACTATTTTGTTTATCTGTTTATTTTTCTTGTGGTTCTTTCAAAGTGAAATCAATGTATTGACACAGAAAAGCTTTTTATACCAGTTCTATAATAGCTGTTTACTGACCAACACACAAACAGCGGTCATAAATTACCTTATCTTTATTCTTACATATCCCCTGCTACCACACACCCTTTTCTATCAACATTCTTAAATTATCAAATAGCTATTATTAATATGAAAAGTAGTGCGTCGGTGCAAAAATGCATGAAGTCAGAACACTTGAAATAAGAGACAGAAGTGGGCAATTTATTACAGTATATAATATAAATGTCTAAAGCCAACAGACAGGAATAGAGAGAGAAAACTGAGGAAACCTAAGCAAAGTTTAAAACCATGTTTTAGTTAAAAATCTGTTTTAGCTGTACACCTACCACCAGTTGCCTCAAGACGATTATTTTACAGTTGTATTTTCATATCTTACATAAATGCTCCTTTACTTTCCCTTTGCTTCAGAAGCAGCATGTCAGGACAATATTGGCAAATTGACAGGAATGGTGATATCACACTTAATTACATTTGTAAATGCAGATGTAAAATCAAAGGAAATACACAAGTAAAATCATTTGCTTTACAGTAGCAGCCTGATTTTACAGCAGACTAGACACAAAGTGATGTCAAATGCACAAACTAATGCAAATACAAACATTTCTGAGAAATAATGATTTACAGTTCTGATAAGCACAGGTGTTTTCATAATAACAGGCAGTAAAACAATCTGAGACAGAAATGTAATTTAAAATTGATTATATCTTTTGAACATTGCAGCTCAAAGCTTGAAAGCTGTGTATCCCTGTGCCCACTCTGTTTCGATATGATGCCCAGCTGGGCTAAGCTTTCTCTGAGTGAGCTGTCCTTATAATCCACTCAGTACAGTCATAAAACAAATGAGGATTAACAACATCTACTGCAAAATTATGCAGCTTCTGTGGCTTCTAGATTATCTCTTTATTTCAAATACAAATTCTGTTGGTTGTGCAGTAACTGCAGGACCCCTAATATTCGAAACTTAAGCGTTTACAGTGTTGTGGTGCTATGATGACCTAGCACTAAGGAGCTTCTATCCAGCTTCTATCTTTTGTAGGTGTAAAGAGGTGCGTTGTGTGTGGGCATGTAGACAGAAGGAAGAGATATTACCAGCATGTCCATGACATGAACAAAAGTCACACATCTCCTCAGTAAAAGCACAAACGCCATTTCCAGCAGCTTTTGCTCACACCATCACAGCATAAGTAGGACTTGTATTCTTCTTCATGAACGAAAACCCTGTTCAGATTGCACTGACTGCCACTATGCAAGCACAGGTGGCAATATCAGATGCAAGCTCTTTAACCTTCTTAGCACTATAGCCTCCTTAGTGGAGGAATCAGGAATATCTATATTTCACAGACCAACAAGCAGCCTCGGTCCTCTGTGTTGTACCCTGTGAGGAGGATGTCTTCCTCGGAGTGTTACGCACAGCAGCTGCAATGGCAGTGCAGGCCTCTGACTCAGGTTAAGTATAGAATCATAGACTGGTTTGGGTTGGAAGGGACCTTTAGAGGCCATCTAGTCCAACCCCCTGCAGTGAGCAGGGACACCCTCAGCTAGATCAGGTTGCTCAGAGCCCCAGCCAGCCTGACCTGGAATGTTTCCAGGGATGGGGCATCGACCACCTCTCTGGGCAACTTGTGCCAGTGTTTTACCACCCCCACTGTAAAAATTTTCTTCTTTATATCTACCCTGAATCTACCCTCTTTTGGTTTAAAACCATTATGCCTTGTCCTACCACTACAGGCCCCACTAAAATGACTGTCCCCATCTTTCTTATGAGCCCCCTTTGAGTACTGAAAGGCCACAATAAGGTCTCCCTGCAGCCTTCTCCAGGCTGAACAGCCCCAACTCTCCCAGCCTGTCCTCATAGCAGAGATGTTCTATCCTTTTGATTATTTTTGTGGCCCAGTGTCTCACACCTGATGGCACTGGTATGTGAATTGTAGCCAATGAACAGTTCTCAGCACGTGAGGCTCTAAACTGTAACTCCTGGAGATTACTGCAATAGGGAGGGAAATTGTACTTAGTTAACTAAAAAATGTGCTTTCTAAGATACAGGCAGGCTTTAAAACAGAGGTGTTTGATTCCAGCCATTACTGCAAAGAGGTAACTGTCCTCAGGTGCCATTGCTACCACATTGTGTACCAGAAGGACTTTAAACAGAAAAATAGGCAGTACTTTGCTAGGAGAGGCTCCAGATAAACCATTAACCCTGTTTTAGTTAATGAAGCTTCATGCTACTTTGAACTCATTCTCTCTCTCTGTATTTTGTGTATAGACTTTGAACCCATATACATGGGAACACATATAGAAAACATGAATGTTGGAAGGTTAAAATAAAATAGAAATTTTAAGACCTCTTCCCTGATTAGCTGGTGGCTTACTTTTGCACTTGATGAATACCCGTAACAAAGATGACGTTAACTCACAAAGCAGCTGTGTAGCAAAACACTTTTACTAGAAAACTAATTGAAAAATTAAAAAAAAAAAATCAGTTTTTAAAGGTACCTGCCCAAACTAAAATATGCTTTTCATTTCCTTAAATATATGCCTTAGTGTATTAGCTTAATCTGTCAAATTGAACAGATTTGACAGATCTGTTGAATCGTTACTTTTTCTTTATATTTCCTGGTTGGTAGAGCATGTACTAAAATGAGCATGATATTCCTGGCAGCTAAAGTTTAATCTTAGCAGTTCAATAGATGATGTCTGTCAGGCATCCAGCCTTTTACCTGTTTAGGTCTATAATACATTTCCATTAAAAGAGGTAGGAATACAATTATGCTTAGGAAAAAAATAATAGAATTCTACCACTTTTCTGGTATTGTTCCTTCCCTTATTTGCATTACGCAAGGGCAAGTGAGCATGCTTACAGACATTTAGATTTACATTAAATTACAGGCATTACATTTCAATTTTCCTCAGACCATTCCTATTTTTGGAAATGCCCGTTGACCAGCTACTCTCTTTATCCAGTAGGTTCTGTCTGTGATAACTGGGTATCAGTTGTTGGCAAGACATACAGTACAAAAACCCAAATCTGTTTTTCTCAAAAGGAATAAGAAAGTAATGAGGTGTGTCATCATAAAAGTGAATTGTATTTGTGTTACACAGCTTGCTGTGTCAAGCCCTGATCTTCCTCTTGCCCACTGATTTGCCAGCCTGTTCTTTGTGTCCAAGTTGATGATAACAGAACAATGGAGCAATGGTAAGCACTGCATTGCACTCACTTTTAGGAGATTTTTGTGAACTGCTCACAGCAGGAGAGGACATTAATCCAATCAAAATGAAACAGCACTCTTCTGATTTCATGCCATTTGATTGTCATGAAATAACCCCTGCTTCCTGTTGCTGTGAGAAGAAATGAATGTTTAATAAACAGGTACCCTGTGATAAATAGAACTTATTTTTTCTGCAGAATAAGCAACAGCATCAATTCTTACTGGTTTTTTTTATTGTGTTTTGTTTCAATTCATTAGAAATATCTATATAACTTTTGACAGAGACAACTGAATTTGTAGTCATGGTCCACAGATCTCTCATTTAGCGTACACTGGGCAGTTATACCTAAGTCTTTATTCAGCCTGGAGGTATAATAAGCCTTCATTTATGCTCCTATTTATAAATTAGCACATTTACTCTCTACTGTACCTATGATCATGTTTTCCAGAGTCATTACACAGAAAGTGAATCTGAGGTAAAGAGTCTGTTTTGGGGGAAAACCAAATTAATTTGTTGTACAGGCAGTTGGTGCTCATCTGAGGCCACTAGCACAAGCAGTGGCTTTGGCCAGTAGCCCACCAGTGCAAAGGTGGAAATGTTAGGTCTGCATCCGAGACTGAGCTTCACACACCTGTGTCTACTGTCTACTTCATTTTGGAGCAGCGTTTAGGCTGGCCTATTCTGTGACAGTGTGGTGGGTATGAAATCCAGGGTGGAAAGGTCTGAGCTAAAGGCAAGTTTCCCCAGATAAACTGTCCTGTCTTGGTGGGAACAAGTACCTCCCAAAGAGCAAGTCTGGCAACTGCACCAAGCTGCAGCAACCTGTCCAAAACAGAGGGCTGGGAGACAGCACTGATCAAAGGGAAAAGCAACCCTGAATTTAGCGACCAGCTGTGTTGGACTGTACAGAAAAGGGTTGTAGGGGACTGTGCTATAAGAACAAGCAGAATGAGCGTGAGGAAGAGAACGTTCTTCAGAAATGCCCTGAGGGAACATCTCTCTTAATTAATGAGTACTGTTTCTTGGACAAAAGACTGCAGAACTCCACACAGTAAAGGGCTACATCCCAGTTAGGGTTGTAGTCCCTATAACAGATTAAATTAAGAGCAGTATAATTGAGCTAAGCCCTCCATAAGCACTAAGTGCAGTGAAGATTAATTTCAGATTGCACGTGTCTCACAGGTCTACACCACCACTGTTAAGTGATGATACAACTGTTAAGGGTGATCTAACCTTCCTGTGCAAAAGGAAATTGGTTAAGTTCTTTAGGTGTCCCAGAAAACCTGTTCTTTTTTGGTTTGTTTGCTAAGTTCTCTCCCAATTATTTGGAAAAATCTCAGTTGCTGTTATTGTGTGTAATTACAAATTAATCTCTGGAGTCATTGTTTTATGTTGGTCTGGTCAATGAATGAGAAACAAAAGTGGCCTCTGGACTTAAAAGAAGTTCCTGTTGAGTGCCCACTGAGTTAAATTCCATGCAGAATTGTGCATTGCAAACTGTCCTTAACCTTCACATGTTGTATGGGAAAGTTATTCCTAATTTAGCATCTGTTTCTGCAGTACAGCAGTCCTTTTCACCCATGCCGAGTTTCATTTAAGTCGATAGAACTGTGTCAGTATAAAGGTCTGTGATAACAGACTGCAGTGCAAAATTGAGACGTGATTACATACCATATTAGTTTATGCAATATAGAAGAATAGAGAAGATTTGAAAAATGTCTCTGTTGGAAATGAAAGATCAAAAATGCACCACTGAGCTTAATATTTTTTTTCTAAAATTGGATAGCGGACATTTGGCACATGAAACAACCTTATAACAAAGCTTCTGTAAAACATTTTAGACCTCTGAAGCTAAAAACTATGTTCTTTTTAATACTGTTAAGGAGAAGCAAAATTCAAGGGCTAACAAGTTGTAATTGCTTTTTGAAAAGAAGGCTGCCTAAAGTGAAGGTTATTTTGGTCCATTTATAGTGTGTACTGCATTTTCTAGGTAAATTATAGAAAATTATATGCCATGATTTTCTTTCTGCCTTTTACTAGCTTTATATGTAACTCTCAGTTCATCTTTGATATTTTGTTGCGTTGTACCAATTGTACGAAGTTTACAAAAATGTTCCCTAACACCCCAGATTTCTGATAATTATCTTTCAGCAGAGTTTAATGATGAGCAAGCTATTCTCTTTGGTGCAAAGCTCTTCAGAGGACCAACTTTCTGTATTTTCTTTGTCTCTGCTACTTACAATACTGAATAAAGTTTATGTTCTTTGAGGTCAGTCTTGGGGGACTACGGATTAATTTATTATAACCAGCACCTTGGAACAAAGAAGCAATTGAATGAGTGTTTCGCTACTTTATAATAAAAAATAAACTGGGAAGTAGGTCAAGTTCTTCTGTTTTAATGCATTCAAATCACTGTTCAGTTCTTGGGCAGTGTATAGAAAGCCAAAGAAAGGTAGAGAGTGTTTAAAATATTTTCTCATTCTTGAATAGAATCACATAACCCATAACATGCTTTAAAACATTATATGTTAAAAATCAACTTTGATTAATCTACAGTTTACTGTAATGTCAGTGCTTTGTAAAGGAGTATGGGAACCTTTATATTTAGAAACAACTGCAGATAAATATGGTCATTAGCAACTAACTTCATTATGGGGAAGAACACGAAAAACACGAAATTCAGACCAGTTATCCCCAGGGTATTCAGCACCTTGAACTGGAAGGCAGGGACGGGGAGCAGAATAAATCCCCCATAATCCAGGAGGAAGCAGTTTATTTATGCTCCACCTGGACACTCACAAGTCTATGGGGCTGGATGGGATCCACACAAGAGTGCAGAGGGAGCTGGAGGAGGAGCTTGCTAAGCTACTCTCCACCATTTGTCAGCAGTCCTGGTTAGCAGGGGAGGACCACTGGAGGCTTGCCAATGAAATACCCATCTAAAAGGAAGGCTGGAAGGATGATCTGGGGAACTACAGGCCAGTGGAGAGGTTCATTGTGAGTGAGCTCACTAGGCAACTGCAGGACAACCAAGAGATCAGGCCCAGCCAGCATGGCTTCGTGAAAGGCAGGTCCTGCCCAACCAACATGATCTCCTTCTATGACAAGGTGACCCACTTAGTGGATGAGAGAAAGGCTGTGGATGTTATGTACCTGGACTTTTGTAAAGACAAATCTTTATCTGCCACAGCATTCTCCTGGAAAACTGGCTCATGCCTTGGACAGGTGAACTCTACACTGGGTAAAAATCTGGCTAGATGGCCAAGCCCAAAGAATGGTGGTGAATGGAGCTAAATCCAGTTCGTGGCCAGTCATGAGCAGGGTTCCCCAGAGCTCAGAGTTGGGGCCAGTTCTATTTGATATCTTTATCAATGATCTGGATGAGGAGATCGAGTGCACCCTCAGTAAGTTTGCAGACGACCTCAAGTTGGGCGGGAGTGTTGATCTGCTCAAGGGTAGGAAGGCTCTGCAGAGGGACCTGGACAGGCTGGATGGATGGGCCAAGGCCAATTGTGTGAAGTTTAACGAGGCCAAGTGCCGGGTCCTGCACTTGGGTCACAACAACCCCAGGCAACACTACAGGCTTGGGGAAGAGAGGCTGGAAAGCTGCCTGGCGGAGAAGGACCTGAGGGTGTTGGTTGACAGACGGCTGAACATGAGCCAGCCGTGTGCCCAGGTGGCCAAGAAAGCCAACAGCGTCTGGGCTTGTATCAGCAATAGTGTGGCCAGCAGGAGCAGGGAGGTGATGGTGCCCCTGTACTCGGCACTGGTGAGGCCACATCTCAAATCCTGTGTTCAGTTTTGGGCCCCTCAGGACAGAAAGGACATTGAGGGGCTGGAGCATGTCCAGAGAAGGGCAAGGAAGCCGGTGATGGGTCTAGAGAACAGGTCTTATGAGGAGTGTCTGAGGGAACTGGAGTTGTTTAGCCTGCAGAAGAGAAGGCTGAGGGGAGACCTTATCACTCTCTACAACTACCTGAAAGGAGGCTGTAGTGAGGTGGGTGTTGGTCCCTTCTCCCAAGTTACTAGTGGTAGGGTTGAGAGGAAGTGGCTTGAAGCTGCATCAGAGGAG
This sequence comes from Phalacrocorax carbo, assembly GCF_963921805.1. Classification (NCBI taxonomy): domain Eukaryota; kingdom Metazoa; phylum Chordata; class Aves; order Suliformes; family Phalacrocoracidae; genus Phalacrocorax; species Phalacrocorax carbo. Next base: position 208,924,154 of record NC_087513.1, read on the forward strand.
GTTTAGATCGGATATTAGGGAAAATGTCTTCACTGAAAGAGTGGTCAGGCATTGGAACAGGCTGCCCAGAGAGGTGGTGGAGTCGCCATCCTTGGAGGTATTCAAAAAACATGTAGCCATGGCCCTTCAGGGCATGGTTTAGGAGGCACGGTGGTGTTGGGTTGATGATTGGACTTGATCTTAAAGGTCTCTTCCAACCTTAATGATTCTATGATTCTGTGAAATATTATTTGTTTTGGCCTTCTTCATCTGAACTTAAATTTATATTCCATGGCCAGTCCTTATAACATCTCTGGCTTGTTTTTCATAAAAATGTGAAAAAGAAGTGTAAATAACGTCAAAATAGTAACCTTCTCTGACATTATTTAAAAAATAAGCATAGTACACTAATGTAACATGTTGGCTACTATAATAAAGAGTCAGGTGATAATACTTAGAGCCACAGGTTAGTGAAAGAGTTTGGAATCACATTTGCTGCCTACTTGGCCAGTCAAAACACTGTATAAGAGTACCAATAGTTAACTAAGATATTTAGCCTAAAATGGCACAATAAAAAAGGATGAAATAAATTCTGGAAAGGTAATCTCATTGGTGAATATTGAATGCAGTAGGTCCAAACGCAACCTCTGGTTCAGGGAGCTGCTAAATTGCCAGTGCAAGAAATGAGCATAAATTAGCAATGGAAAGATAACTGTGTACTTATAGCAGCCTCTAGCAAATATGAGAGACAGCATACTGATCCCCATGTAATTTTGGTCTGACCCACTGTGTTAGTGCTTTTGGTTTTAGATATGTACTCTCCTTTCTTTCATTTTTGAGCATAGACTGAGATTTCTTAGAAGTTGGAACAGATTTCTTCATATTGATATGTGAACAGGCACTCTTAGTATTGGAACTTTAGAGTCAAAGTAAGATATTTTCTGTGTTCATTGCTTGCCAACAGCCATAATGCTTTTCCAACTCAAGTTGAGCAATTTTATTGCTGTTCTAGTGTCTGTTTGCTGGGAATAAATACAAAGCATAGGGTGCATTTCTGTGGCCTTGGAGTTCCTTGTTTGTGTGTGCTAAGACAAAATTGTAGGAGACGAGAGCCTATATTCCTGTATTTGAGGGGCACATGTGGCACAGGTTAGTATCCCGCAGTGGTCATTGGATGATCACACATATACATACATACAGACTCACAGAGGTGCTGAAAGACTTATAGTCCCTGATGGGAATGAATAGGGCTATGCTCAGGGCTTATTTTAGTCACACCTAAAAACTTATCCAGTAACACTGGGAGATGCTCTGCAGCCCTAAGGTTTCTATCATGCCTCTTGTCAAACTGAGCTGCTTTGCCTAGGTTGCTCAATGTTTGTAAGGCTGCTTCAAGACTTAGGGAGGAGGTTGAAGTGTTTTTACCTGGTTCATGTCTTTTAGCTTTTTATCACTGTCTCATCTGATAGAGGGAGTTCATCTGTGAGCCTTGTTGCAAGGTTAGGGTGAGGACAGCAAACAGCCAGAGAAGTCCAAAACTGAGAAGACAGAAGTGGTTCTAGAGAGGCTTAAGGGAAATTGCCAAAGAACACGGCTGACTTACATCTCAATCCTTGGCTGAGGCTCTTTTCATCAGCATTCACAGCTTGGGTGTCAGGTTAACAGCTGCTACACTAGCAAATAATATAAGTGAATGCATTGGCTTTTTGCACACTACTGTCTGGCCAAAGCTTTTGTGCCTATTTCTGTCCAACTTAGCCATAATTTTAATAAGCTTTTCTTACCTCTAGACTGAATGATTTCAACTCAAAATATACTGCACACAGCTAAGACTCAAAACCATTCAGAAACCTTCAGCCTTCTGCAGCACATTTGACACAGCTTCAGTACCACCTCAGCAGCATGAAGTCTCTAATCTGCTTCTTGCCCCATCTCCTACTCCAGGGGCAAGTTAAGAACTTGAGTTGAAAGTGCATTGTCTTGTAAGCCAATGTTACCATCTGCTGTGCTCTGATGGCTCCTGAACTTTGTATTCTTACCTCAGACTCTGCCTTTACTCTTGTGTCATATAAAAATAATCACATACTTTTTAATGTATCTGACTGCATTAATCACAGAATGATTGATGTTGGAAAGGGGCCTCTGAAGGTCAGCTGGTCCAACACCTTGCTAAAGCAGGGCCACCTAAAGCCAATAGCCCAGGACCATGTCCAGATGGCTTTTGAATACCTTCAAGGACTGAGACTACACAACCCCCCTGGGCAACCTGTTTCAGTGCTCAGCCACCATCACAGTAAAAAAGAGTTTCCCGATGTTCAGAGGGAACCTCCTGTGTTTCAGTTTTTGTCCATTGCCTCTGGTCCTGGCACTGAGCACCACTGAAAAGACCCTGGCTCCATCTTCTTTGCATGCTCCTGTCAGGTATTTATATACTTTGATAAGATCCACCCTCAGTCTTCTCTTCTCCAGGCTGAACAGACGCAGCTCTCTCAGCCTTTCCTCGTAGGAGAGATGCACAAGTCCCTTATTCACCTCTGTCACCCTTCATTGGTTTTTCTCCAGTATGTCCATGTGTCTCTCGTACTGGGGAGCCCAGAACTGGACACAGTATTCTGGGTGTGGCCTCACCAGTGCCGAGTAGAGAGGAAGGATCACCTCCCTCAACCTGCGCTGGCAATACTTTAATGCAGCTGAAGATACTATTAGCTTGCTTTACCACAAGGGCACATTGCTGGCTCCTGTTCAACCTAGTGTCCACCAGGACCCCCAGGTCCTTTTCTGCCAAGCAGCTTTCCAGTATATATTGGTGCATGGTTGTGTTCCTTCCCAGGTGCAGGACTTCACACTTCCTCTTGTTAAACAGATGTTCTTGACATTCTTGACTGCATCCTCTTGGAACAAGATACACCTTGCAATGCATGAAACACTGAGTGAAATCCCATAACCACAGTCATTCTTTGGTAATTTTTTCTTGTGTACACATTCATGGATGTGTGTTTTTCCAGACTATGCTACTGCCTTAGCCACTGGAGGCTGTTCATCTTCGCATTCTGGTCATAAATCACCTCAATATATCAACCTTGAAGGATAGTCTCAATGGAGTAGAAGCTGTAGCAGACGAGTATGAGAAGAGGACTTGAGAGGAAGAGCAAAATTGATGTTTTCATTTTGCCTATCTTTTTGTAGCACCAAAAAGTGATTAGTAAGAGAACCATGACACCTTTTGAACTGCCTGGAAAAGGCCTTGGCAATTGAACTGCACACAGAGATCATAGAGTCATAGAATATCTTGAGCTGGGAGGGACCAAAAAGGATCATCAATATCTCTTATCCTGTTGTAGTGAATGGAGATCTAGTCACTACCCACTAGAGCCTCAAGATTTAGGTTTCAGCCAGCAGAAATTTGTTCAAGTTATGTACATATTTATCTAATGCCATTTGAAATTCCCTATAGTACTCTGGCTGCTGGCTGCAGAAGTTCAATGGTGTCCCTTAGGTCCTTATCTGCCAGCCTACAGCCATCTCTTGGATCTCAAAGACTTCTAGGTGCTTATGTAAGCAACTGAACTGAACCTTAGTCAATACATACTGAGAAATCTAGAGAACAATCCATGTTACCTTGTAAGAGAAACCTACAGTTCAATTCAGTTGTCTATACATTGGTATCTGGAGCTACTTGAGATGCTCTAAGATATATAAAGCTCCTACTTGAGGCTGTCAGACATGGCACAGGACCTGTGGGAAACTCGCAGCCTTCTGGAGTGGCAGAAGGGAGTCAGCCAGGATGCCTCACTGTGTCTGAAATGACACCAGATACTTGTGATTAAGCAATGGAATCACCCTTTGATGTTGATTTACTACAACAGGAGTCTAGATGCCGAATTCACATGTAGACATTTACATGAGGAAACCTAAATGTATATGCTGTATGCTGAGGTTGGATATCACAACTACTGCCCTGTATGTTCTCTTCATTCTCATGTGCCTGCTCCAATCACATTTAGTACCAAAAGTGTCAGGACTATTAAAAATGAGTCATCTACTTTTCTGTGTAATATTAAACTTCTGACAGAACTCCTGTACAATCTTCCAAAAGTGTTGATAGGATCTTTCTAATCACATTCTTCATTCTTCTTAGTTTATGAAGTCACAGGCCTCCTAAAGTTGCTTTACTAACACATTTCTTGCTACTATGACTGCTACAATTAGTTCTGTGTTTCTCTGGTCAGCCACTACTCACCATCAGTATCACTGGAGAAAGTCTGAAGTATTCAGTTAGAGCAAATGATATACTTTAAAATAATAATCTATATTTTGTAACGGCAAAGCTTAAAATCAACACTTCTATAACTCATCTTAAGTTATGGAAGCCTCTACTATGATGTTCTAGATGAAGTAACACTTCAAGTTTGATAACTCACAGGTGTTTAAGTCCCTGCCGTTTCAGTGTGTTTGCCTTTTTAATGGAGAAACTAGATTAAAAAATACAGAACTGCCAAAAAATATTATTGGATTTTGTTTACAATGTGTAAAACTGAAGTATGTGTTTTCTTCCATAAATAGAAAAAAATTACTCCTAAAGAAAGGTATCCTTAGAAACTATATTAAAACATAAAAAATATTTGTCACTGGTGACACCAGAAAGATGAGATTTAATACGTATAACATGAGGATCAAGAATTATTCTAGTTTGAAGTTACTATTTTTAACAAACAAATCCAAATCCAAAAATCATTGCACAATTTTTTATCATTTTCCTATATCATATTTTACTGATGGGTAAATTTTCAGGCACTTAGAGCTACAGTCATATTTGTTTTAGTCAAAGTGACAAAACAGTCCAAAGGCCAGAATTTGCCCCTTTTTCAGCAAAGTAGGTTTGGGCTGAGGTAAATTCAGATGTCAAGAAGAGAGAAAAATATCATGGCTAACCTGCTGATCAGAAGGGAGATTTACTGTTACTCAGCTACCACTGTTAGGTAGTTGAGAAAATAGAGCTTTTGCTTTGAATTTGTTTTTGACTGAGCTCTTTCTCCAGATAAATTTAATTTATGAAAGAATTGAGATAACAATGGGAGGTTATTTAAAAAAACAACCAACCAACAAAAAAAAAAAACCAAACCAAAACAAAACCAAAAGCCAAAAGCCAAAACAAAAAAAAAAACCCCCAGTTTCTCATTTTGCAGAATTTAAATCAATTTAACTAATAAATAAATACTTTTTTTTAAAGTATGAGTTCTCTGTAAAGGAGAATTCAGGATAGGCCTTTCAGTATATATGCTGTTTCCAATAACTGGTAGCATGCATAAACTTGCTATTTTAAGGATATATATCAAGTTTAATTTACAATGAACTTGCTGTCTTAGTAGGGGAAGAAAGTGATATATGAAACCTGGGTGTGCAACTCAGCTGACTCTGAACTCAGGGTAGCAGGAAGGCATCAGGGAGGAATTCTTGCTTGGAACCCATTCAAAATTGAACTGCTGGATCCTTTCATCCAATCCAGAAGAAACTCAATTACAAGAAGTGACATTATACAACATAATAAAAGTAGTGTCAGCTCCAAATCCATGAAGGCTTGTTGACACAGGGAATGAGTCAAACTGATGTGACCATATGGTGAGAGGAGTGTGTGAACAAGCCTCTTTGTCTTCCATCCAGAGAATTTTATGGCAACATTCTTCACTGCAAATACATCTCATACCCTTTAAATCCATCCATGCAGTGCTATGCAGACAAGATGAACGTTGGTGAGCAAAACAAGGTGTTCGATGAAGGGAGGTCCTCAACATAGCTCTGCCACATCTAAGTACAGCCCAAGCTCATTAACATTGTGCAGGATATAATGTTTGTACTGCCACAAGGATCACTCACATAATTTGTCATAAACAACATGAATCATTACACAGGAATTCATCTTCCCACAATGGAAATTTAAAATAATTTATTCAGTGATGAAATAAATTGTGAAACAAAGAATTTTAAATTGTCACCATACTGAAAAGGCCACAAATTCACAGAAGACTAAAGAGTAGATATTTCTGAAGCCAATTGCAAACTTTCTGTTGACTTCAGTTGTATTTGAATAAGCTTCAGAGAAGAGGCAAGTCACCTAAAATACATTCTTTTCCTCCAGTCAGATAAATGCTGATATATAAAGCCATGGATAGGAATAGTTCATACTCCGCTACACTCTTGGTTCCACAGATACCTATTCAAATTGGAATAGGAAAAGATTATTAAGTAAACAATAAAGATTCTATATCATAAGAAGGCTAGATGAAATAATTTTATTAAGTTGACAGATTGGGAATTATTCCCTCTGAAAGAGTGAGGCCAAAGGTTGGGCGGGAGAGGCAGAAAATAAGAAAAATAAATAAAAATCATAAGGAAGAGAAAGAGCAATATGTTAAAAAAAAAGAAATTAATATCAATTATCTATGAGTAAAGAATAACTAGAATTTTTTTTTTTCTAATGATGAAAACACTAGGGTTCTGCAGCAGCCTTCCAGAGAAGAATAATGAGAAAAATCAGGTAATTTAAGGATGGAGCCTGTGTCCAGCACTAAAGGAAGCTATTGCCCATGAAAAAAGGCAGTTGAATATGATAACTTAGAAGGTGCTTTCTTGTGCGTTTGCACTAGTTAAGAAAGGCTAAGCACACAGAGTTTAGCACTAATCTATCATTGCCCTGACTGCTACCTGTTTAGCATACTCGCAGGCATGATATTATCCTGAACCCAGCAGCACTTTCGTGGACAGGAGCATGGTTTGGGAAATAACACATGACATAAATTCTTCTCTGCAGGCAGTATGGATGAGACCATCTTGCCAAGGGGAGGGAGAAAAAGAATACATTTAGTCATGGGCAAGTTTTACAGTGCCATTTGTCAGCAGTGTCAGGGAATGTCCCAAAAATTTTTTAGAAGTAAGTGTGTCCTTTAAGTTTTGTATTCCTAGCAACGTAACTAGGTATTGTGTTTAAACTGGATATTTTCAAGTAGGGGACTAGCATTTGGAGGTTATATACAGCCAGCTACCACTGTGGTATTGCAAAGGGTTTTCCAACCCACCAGTAGCAGTGACCAGTTATGGTGCTAAGCTAGACTGCACAGTAATGCATTCATAATTGTTTATAAAAGTCACTTTTTTTTTTCTTATTTTCATATAAAATCTCTAAATCAGTCATTGTCTTCCTCCCAGGGATCTTGCTAGAGAGCCTAGAGGTCAGGTGTTTTATCTAAATCCTCCTACCCCTAGATGCAAGTTATCTAGCATAAGTTAGAAGTACTTTGGTCCTCTTCCAGGCTGCATTTAAATAAACTGGTATGTTATTCAGGACAACTCTTGTGAGCCCCTAAATTTACACAAACTCTCCAGATAGCCTTCAATACACATAATAATAGACTGAAGAGTTTACACTGATGTAATTCCAATTAGCTGTGTTACAAGCATGGTGTCTACCTTTTATGGACAAATAAATCTTTTCAGGTAATTAGTTTTGGGTTGGGTTTTTGTTTTATTTTGTTTTGTTTATTTTTGTTTTTTTCCTTTACTGAGCAAAACATTCAGCTGATGCAGTTTTATCCTAAGGGATAAATAATATGTTCTTTGATAATAACTACATTAGCATAGCTTGCAGTATTCTCTATTTTACAGCTCAGGTTCAAAAGATTCTTTCTCATAGGTTAGAATAATTTTAAACTGTTTTATCAGCTGCCAGATCACTATAAGAGGAATCAAGTTCAACTGAATGCAGATAGAATTTGGAGCATAAGTTACTTGGTATTTACTCAAATGGGGATAGCCTTTATAAGCTTATGATTTGTCAAATAATTGATCAAGATTTTACTTTTAAATAAAATGTTTGGTTTCAAAATTCATTGACTGAAATTTGATATATTGCATCAGAAGACTGACGGGAAACCAAATTTAGTCTCTTTGGTTGCTCTTCTTAGCGTTTTTAAGTTAAAATGTAGAAAACTAAGCTAAAGGGTACCTCCTAATTTATTACAGCTACCTGAAGGACTAATTGTTTCCTTATCCTCCTAGTTACTTCAATATTACCTTAACAGATCCATACATTAAATAAATCAGGTCTTCTTCATGAATCAGAAAAAAGGAGACAAGCTGACTGCTGTGGTGAGTCTAAGTGAAATCAAAATTACAGCTCCCAAGTAGGTGATTTTGCAAAAATAAAGGGGCCCGCTCTTTGGTCTTTTAATGATCTGCAATGCACCAGAATGTCCACTGGCATGTAGCTGAGATACAGAAAGGACATTTTCCAAACTCAGCTGCATTCATCCATCTTCATAATTTCTACTTCTTTGCACAGACTTACTGTTCTTTCTACAAGGCCACTTAGCAGCCTCCTCAAACTGTCGCTACGCTCGGTACCAGAAACACCCATATCTGGGAAGGGATTTCGTACGCAATGAGAGTACTACCCATCCTGACCCAGCACGTCAAAGTCTCTAACTATTTTCTCATCTTTTCAGAAATCTTCCTTCCTCCTGCCATAAAAGGTTTGAGGCAAGGGCTTTACTGTTATTGATGAGTTGTGTGGTACTCAATATGCCACAGCCCTGGTCCATTGCTGAGATTCGTGTGCACTGCCACCCCGCAGGTAACAGGGAAGGGGGGCTGCACTATGGGTAGCTGTGTCTCCTCCTACCAGCTCACAGAATTGCAGGCTGAGCCCAATGACTGCTCTATGCCTTTGAAGGTGCTGCTTGCCAACTGCTGAGCAATACGATTGAATGTTATCCCACTCCATTCCATTACGTCACATTACATTCTTATGTCACCACACATTTTTGAGTGTCTGGCCAGGCATTGTAGTCAGCGCCCAGAGTAAATAGGATGTTCCTTAAAACCACTGTTTACTTTACAGCCCTACCACCTTGCTTCCAGGCTGCCATTGCAGGTCCAGTAACTGAATCAGGGTGAGATATTAAGTTGCTACATCATGTCACTGTATGCAAAAGACTAAAGAAATCTGAGTAGAAATCACCATTTTTATGGAAGTTATTTTTCTTGTCTTACAACAGGTGTTTACCTGCTACTATTTTTCACAGGTCTGGTGAATGTAATAGGCTCATTCACATTTGAGGTGAAATCCTCAACAGTAAAATTAATGAGATTCTGCTATGTTGCACAGAGATGTAAAGCCAGGTTTTTTCACATCTGATGAGGAGAATTAGCTGAGTTAAACCCTAGTAATGATGAGTATGCGTCATACTTCAGTTTTCAGAAACATTGAGTGAAGGTGAACTGACTACAGGGACCTCAGACCGTACCAGATGTTTGAATTTCCTGGGTGCACAACTCCAGTCTGAGCTCTGCTCTTGCTCCCAGGCATAACTGCTTATTTAATAACCTATTTGTGGATTTTTTTTTGCTGTACTTGATCTTAATCTTTCTTTATTGCTCACTGTGTTCCTCCACATGGCCAAAATGGAGGACAGAACAGATCTGGTATCATGGTTTTATTTTTATGTGCATTACAGACTGCTTTTCACAGGAGCCAGTTAATTAAGCTGGGTATGAAAGGCTCCTAAATACCAGTGGAATAACATGGAGAAGCCCAGTATAAGAGTGAAGCAGAGTCTTAACTTATAATCGTCCTTACCTATATACAGAGAGCAAGCAATATTTTCCTCATTACCTCTGTTCTGGTCTTGTCCTGTTGCACGATGGTTCCTGTGACTCCAAAATGATGAAAGTCCTTCAGGTCTCAGGGGTTTGAAAGCAGAGTTAGGCTCTTGCTGCTCACCTTCTTGTCCTCCATGTCCTCCACTGACCTGAGAGGTGGGAGAGGTCTATGTCCATGCTATATGGCTTCTTGAGGGCATATTGTTCCACTTACACAGATCTGAACACAGTTATGATAGCCTATCCCCAAACAGGGATTTACAAGCTAGATAGTCATGTGTCTCAATCCTCTCACAGGTTTAATTAGAGAACATGCCATAAAAAGCCTAACAGTTACAGGGCTAATCCCCACAAAAACAGTCACTATTACCGCTTTTGCTGAAGCAGGTAGTCAGAGACAATATTCACCTTTCATGTAATAGCTTAATGTTTACAGCACTTGACCAGGAGAGAGGAAGCTTGCCTTCTGCGCTTTCCACAGTCCAAGGGAGACCATTTATGCTTCCAGGAAAACACCCTAAACCCAAGCTAGATTTAAAAAAAAAAAAAAAAAAATTAAGAGGATTTCATCACACCTCCTTCATCCAGTCCAGTGTACATCCTGAGAAGCTGGTTACACTGGGACAGGGAGACAACATTAAACCCCCAGTCAAAAAGGAGCCTGGATGGCATATAAAGGGATGTTGGTTAGATTTTTGTCTCTGTTGACAGGGCTGAAGTTGTAGTTTGTGTAAAATAGTCATACAGAAGATGAAAGTAAGGACCAGCCATATTCTGTCTTTCTAGCGAGTGATTCTTCATAAAGTTCCTTTCTGGATCTACTTCTAGTCACATAAAATAAGACAAGAACAAAAATAACTTAGAAATGCAGAAATTAAAGTTATTTGTGGTTTTGTCTCACAGAAGATTGGAGTCCCACTGTTCAATACTGTAGGCAGCTATTAATTACTTCATGCCTTAGAGGCCACAGTCATGGACTGACACTTCACTGTACCCTACAACAAAACACAAACCAATAGGACTGTCTGTCTTTTAAGAAACAGGAGAGAAAATTATGTCTGTCGCAAGGCTCACAGAATCTCAAGTCTTTTGTTAAAATGAGACAGATGCTTACTGCCCGTTGTGGTTTAGCCACAGGCAGCAACTAAGCAAAACCCAGGCACTTGCTCACTACCCTCCCGTGGGATGGGGGAGAGAATCAGAAGAGTAAAAGTGAGGAAACTCCTGGGTTGAGATAAAGAGAGTTTAAGAAGTAAAGCAAAAGCTGTGCACACAAGCAAAGCAAAACAAGGAATTTATTAACTCATTCCCACGGGCAGGCAGGTGTTCAGCCATCCCCAGGAAAGCAGGGCTCCATCAAGTGTAGCAATTACTTGGGAAGACAAACGCCATCACTCCAAACATCCCCCCCTTCCTTCTTTATATACTGCACATGACGTCATATGGTATGGCATATCCCTTTAGCCAGTTGGGGTCAGCTGTCCTGGCTGTGCCCCCTCCCAACTCCTTGTGCCCCTGGCAGAGCACGGGGAGATGAAAAGTCTTGACTAGTGTGAGCACTACTTAGCAACAGCTAAAACACCTCTGCATTATCAACACTGTTTTCTACACAAACCCAAAACACAGCCCCATACTAGCCTCTATGAAGAAAATTAACTCCATCCCAGCTGAAGCCAGGACACTTCCTTACACCTGTTTCAATGGAAGTGAGGGCTGCATACTTCAGCCTAGAGCCCTTTCACCTTTTTTTAAGATTAAAAAATATATGCACTTCTGCTAAATTTTTCATTTAAGTTTGCAAGCCACATTGCTGTATACAGAAGATATATTATTCAGGTTCACCTAATGGATTGCACTGCCCATCACTTTGTCCAATTATAGTAAATAGGTAAATATAGTAAATATAGTTTCAGATGATAGAATAAAATTAACATTTTATTCTTTATAAAATACTAGATCAAGAAGTTAACTTCACATAGGCTGAATTAAGTTATCATAAAGTAGACAATTCTAATTGCCTTTCAATTTAAAACAGATGAATGGAATTACAATTGATTTATAAGACATCTATATCAAATCCACAGTACTTTTGCAGCTGGTTCTAATAAATCAGCATCTTACACGCCATACCTGTATACCAGTAGAAATCTTTGCCTTTCAAGAATGAATCTTTGAAAAAAAAAAAACAAAAAAGAACAGCTGCCTCATTATAAATTCTGAAGTCCAAGGAGTTCTCAAATCCAATGAATGCCCAGCATCACTGAGAGATTCATTTTAATAGCCTGGGCTTCTTAATGTGCTACTAGACTAAGAAAGCATCAAGGAACAGTGAAAACAAAATGCGTCGTGCAAAACCTGACATGTTCTTCTGGGAAAGGGCACTGGTTCAAAGAGGTGTCATCAGATCAGAGGTGGCATAATGGCACCATGCTGTTTCATGGCAGAATAGATGGCTATTGCAAAAGCAATTAAAGTTAGTAAAAGACATGATGTTAAAGGAAGGTGAAACACAAGAGATAATCCCTTGAAGGATACTCAATGATTATGATTAGCTATCAATACCCTCTATTTCTTGAATACCAACACACACACCCCTGCCATGTATTTGCTAATATAAATAGTACTTCTGTAATGTTGTCTTTTAGATTTGGAGTTGGCGCCAGTGCTGCCTCTTTGCTGGAATATTTTACTGTTGTCATTTGGCAGTTACAAACATCCTAGAGAATAAAGTAAAGGAAAAATTATCCCTCTCATCATACCTATGGTAGAACTAACTGCAGGCATTTTCTTATACTTTCACTGCAAACACTCGTTGCTTTCTTTTTTCTATTGTTTTCTGTGATTACAGCCTTTAGTTATTTCTTCCTTCCTATTTTCATTTATGCTACATATGCCGTTAAATTCCAGGTTGGAAAGTTCCTGAGTTATATTTTTTTCAGTTTGGCACTGCAGATGCACTGTTGCTCTATTATTAAATTCACTTTTGTGTGTGTGCTTTTACAGCCAAGACCTCCTTCCCTGCAGAAATACTTTGAAGATCAGCAAACCCTAAATTAAAACGAAAAGAGAATTCTCTGCTGTCTTTCTATGAGCCATTGGCGGTGCTGTGCTTTGAGCCAAAGCAGAGACCTAGGAGCATAAAAAGTTGGTTGTATTATTTTGGTTGGCTGAGTAAAAACTATATCTTACAATGTTAATTTTGTTCAAGGAATGATCCAAGTCTTTGCTGCCAAACGCAGTCCCGTGAAAGTGTCCCAAGACAGTTGACAGCAATCTGCTGGAAAACACCAAGAAAGCCATGAACAGAAGAGCATCAAAATAAAACCTTCCCTACATTCCAGATGCCCTCTGTCTTTTCCCTATCACCCTAGCTGTGATCAAAGCCTTATGTTTCATTTTGCTGTCAGAAGTTTCTTAGCAACCTCTAATTTTTACTTTTACTTTTTTTTTTTTTTCCAGAGAATGTTGATGCTATAGCAAAACCAAGTATAGCTTTCCGTGTAACATGGGCCTGTTGTACATGCAATGTTCTGGACCAATAATTCCCAATTTTTATAAGCCAAATTTCACACCAGCCAGAATTGATCCCACTGAGAGAGTGTGCAACAGGAGAATATATTAGTTTGGGTTGTGTCCATGTACTGGGCTCACACCTCATGGTTTGGGAACCACTGCCCTAGGTTAGGAAAATAACATCTATTCATGTATTTTTGTGTCTTTTCCCCCCCACTTTTTCATAATAGTTCATCATATTAACGTTCTTTTCATTTCTGTAAAACAATGAAAACCTTTGGCACTTTAAATTGCACTGAGTATGGAAATTTGACTTTTTATCTTTTCCCTCATGAATTTTAGAGGATTAAGCTGGTTTTTTTTCTACCAATTAAAGTTATATTTTTATTTTGAAGAACTATGTTTATTTGTCTTGTAAAGTTGTTTTTTTTAATTCTTATTGCTTAATTCTTCCTCCTCACATAGGCACCTTGGTTTCAAAGTAAGACCAAGCTATTTCAAAAACTGTTTTATCAGTCTATGTTTTCTGTGACTAATATAAGCACCTTAGATAAGGTAGGGCTTATATTTTAGAAGTCTTTCTGAGTTGGGCAATCCTCACTTAGAGTAAACACTTAAATTTCCTTTAGAATCCTTTTGGCAGACCTTTAGAAGGCAGTCTGGGATCAAAATGTAAGAAATCTTCAGCTGTGTCAGACCCTGGCTGCCAAGCCTATTTTGAAACAAGTTCCTACTAGAAAAGGACTTCTGATTTCTTTTTTTCCTGAAGGTGTCAGTTGAAGCAGTTTTTTCTCTTCACCTCCCCACATCAATTCTTCATCCTTCTTTCTATGAGCTATTCAAGTGGTTAAAACACTTATCAAAATATACGGATATAAATACATATTGTGACAAATACAGACAAGCATGAGTCTTGGGTTCTTAGCTCATGAAGACTTCAGACTTAAGCTCCCAAATCCTAAGTGTACTCTGATCATCACTTCCACTAATTACTTTTCTCATTAAAAATATCCGATGTATTATCCCAATAAAACTAATTAGAATCTCATTCTTCCAAATCTATATAAGGCTGGATGGTCCACAGCATAGCAGAGATTTTAAAAATATGAGCTCAAAATAAAAACCTCCAATGTCACAAAATACAGTGATAAGATAATTTTAGCATCATGGAGTATTGACAAGTTTCAAAACCTGAGAGCTATAAAATTATCAGCACACGTTGCTTTATTTCTGCTTCATTGGCGTTATAGTTCACAAACTATGTTACACTAATGCCATGTGGGAAGTTGTAACAGCCTAGACTATTCCAGCCTTACGGATGCTTTATTGCCAGAAACAAAGAAATACCCTAAATATTTGTGTAACCTGCAGGAATACGAGTGGCTTCTTGTTCGCGACATCACGGGAGCGAACGTTAGGGGGAGCCGTCTGCACGATGCCTCTTCAGACCTCAGTTGCGATCGCACTTTGACAGCATTTTGTGTTAGGGTTTAGCATTTTGTAGTTCCTCCCAAATTATAAAACCTTTCCCACTCAGTCTGCTTAAACACTGTGGAGGGATCGAAGTCAACCTGGTTTCTGTATATCACTAAGTTCTTTCCTGAAAAATTCTACATCTGCAATGATTGGTCTTTTGTTTGCCACAGTATTAATTGCACATTTATTTTACATTTTCTCATGCTAGTTACTTATATACAGTTTCAATTTTTGGGAGAGGTAAAAAAAAGGGAAGGTAAGCAGTATATGACCTACTCATTTGGGGAAAATGCTGTTCTGCTGCAATATTCAGGCCCGAAGTTATTGCTGCTTTCTTACGCCAATGCTCTGCCTTCATCGGCCACGTTTGCCATGTAGACCTAATTTTACCTCATGTGCTCCAACTAGTTTGACTGAATTATAGCTCACTTCTGTCCAATTCTGGCGTTTCTGCCTCAGAGGATGAGGTAGCTGTGGTTCCAACAGCCACACCTCACAGCTGGGTACCATGCCACCCACGCACCATGGTCTCTACCTACCCACCTGCAACACGTGAACTGTGGTTCTGCCCCTACTACATACCTCTATCTTTTTAAACACAGTATTTTTTCAAGCTGAGCTTTTTCCTTTTCTTATTTACCAAACAGTATTTCCCTCTTGTCTTTCCTGTCCCTACCATAGCCCCAAGAAAAACAAAAACCACCCCAGCACAAATACAATACCTTGCTGAATTTCTGTCCCACTGCACTGGAGAAGCTAGTTTTCCTATGAATATGCGTTTTCAGCTCTGCAGGTGTCAGCAAACAGTGTGCTACGCTCCTGCTAACTAAGCCCTCACAGACCACGTCAGCAGTTCAGTGGCAACGGTGTTTCCTTGCATAGCATAGTCAGAACAAATACCTGCTTTCCTCTCCCTGACAGCTGGCTTTCACGATGTTTGTTCAAGCTTCTTACCTTTGAGACCGCTATGGGTCTGTTGTATTTGCTCAGAAGAGGCCAACAGATTCACAAGGTATTACCCAGGCAGGAGGGACACATGGGTGATAGCCTAATAGTACCTCTGGAGAAACATGCTAAATAATCATTTGTAGTAGAATGCCACAGTCATTTCACCTGTAACAAACCAGCGATCGAGGCTGGTTGCGCCACCCTCCATCATGCCCAACTTGCAGACCCATCCTGGAAAATGTGTTCAGTCCCTCTCTCTGCCCCCTCAGGATAGAAATTGAACTGAACTGTCGATAATCTCCTCAGAAATTATTCTGAGCTGCTTATCTCAGTCTCCTCACTACTTCTGTTCTACTACACAGAAATTACTGAAACATTCTCTAAATCGTTCCTTTCCCAGCTAAATGGTCTAACCATCAAACTGTTTAGCCGTCTCCATTCACACTTTCTAGCCCAATTAATAAACTGTTTCAGGCAGTGTTCTATTAAAAACCAATATCAGTATGTTACTTATAGGAAAAGGAATGCCAAAAGAGATCTGATGATGAATATTGTTTCACTTTATTAAGTAGTATAAACAAATATTCATGCCAAGATGATAAATACAACACAATTAAGAATCATCATCCACTGAAAATTTGGCATCCTTTGTGGAGGTGCTTAGACTTCTGAAAATTACAAAGGAAAATAGGTGAACTTATTCTGGTCGGTCAAGAATAAGCAGGACAATCTTTAATGCGGAATAAAAAAAAGAAGTAAATGAAAGAACTGTGACCTTACTGTAAATATTATTTTAAACAACATACATTTAAAATAATCAAATAAAATACTCAGCTGAAATAATCAATTAATTTAATCAATTTAATTATTGCAGAGTTGCATTCAAAAGATCAATAAAAGCATTTTAAATATCTAGACTAGCAGGTTTGCTACTATAAGCCAGAGTTTTGCTGAAAAGATTAGCTGGTAAGAAAAGCCACAACAGGTTTGTTCTAAATTGATTGGGATGAAATGGCCCAGAAACATATTCCAATAGATTTTGAAATGAAAATTAATTAAAATTGGCATGCAGGTTCTTTCTACTAAACTTTTAAATGTCCCTCAAGGTGGCCAATTGGGAAGAATTCTTTTTTTTCTTCACATTGTTTCCTTTTGAAGTCACTGAACGTGTTAGCACTATGGATTATTTCTGAAAAGTTCTCATGTGCTTTCTTTAAGAAGTTCACTGATTTACTATTGTTAGGTACGCCTGAAGACATCAAGTGATTCAGCATTGGCATGTCAGAAAACGTGTAAGCAGAATAAGCAAAATAAGCCATTTTAAAAGGTTCTCTTTTTTTCTTAGCATAATTCTATTTAAAATAGGGCTTCTGCCAGCTTACTATCACAATTTTTAAATTACATAACTGTGGTGAGAAAAGCTGCTATTGAGACTTGCCATCATGACCAAAAGTTCCCGTGGCACTTATTTGGTTTTGTGCTACAAAGTCACTTAGGCACTATAACCTTACTAATTTTACCCCTTTTCACAGTCACTTCTCACTTTACTTTTTCTCATGCTTCTCGTAGTTAGGAAAGCAAGTCGATGCCCTTAATTAGTTTCTCTTTCATGCCAATGAAGCAGAAGAATATCTCTTGACTCTCTTGTTCAAGAAAGTACGTTTAATGTTCAGCACAGTTTAGTGATCTGCCATGGCATAGATCTCATCTTGACTCGAATATTTCCCCTTGTATTTACATTTTCTTAGTTGCAAAGTGTTGCTTGGCAACATGGATGTGGATTCAGCACATCATATTTTGTCTAGAATTGGAAGATTACTTTTTTATAATTTGACAAACAGGTTTGATTTCCTCAGTATTTGTAATGTTACAGAAACGTTCCCATAAACTTATGAAATATATAGAATATTGTAGGCACTAAACTAAAATTAGGGAACTACATTCTGGAAGTAAATTACGGATCTAATTTAGAACTAAAAAACTAAGATATAGAAAAACAAATCATATATGTAGAGCCTGTGTTGCTCTTAGTTCATGCTGACCAATACTAATCAAATTTCTGAAACATGTACTCTCTATATTCTCTATATAATATTCTAAATTCTAATTTTTAAATTCTAATTTTAAAAAAATCTAAATTCTAAATCTAATATATACTCTTTATTTCTATCCATAAAATGTGAAACCGATTTTCCAGTACCTGGAATATTCAGATTGGCGTTTGGTTCAAATAATACACTCTAACACATAAATTTATTAAACTACTCCCAGCAATAAACAGTGTTCATGTTGCCCACTTATCTAGTGATAAATAGTTGAAGTCATTAAGAGTCTTACCCTTGACTTCAGTATGAACCATGAATGAAAGGATATTAAGTGGAAACGCATATATAACATTTTAAAAAGGGGTCTATCCCTACAATTATTTTGCCATTTACAGAGGAATAGCTAAAAATGTATATTAGCATACATGAGCCACATAATTTATTGTTTTAATAAGAGACCTTTCAATTACCCAGCTGTCACAGAGAAAGTCCTTGCTATGTATTAACTGATAAATCATGATAGGTTATGCTCTATTAACCTAAGTTATCATTGGTTTAGGACATCAGAAGCCTGGGTACACCAAGAAGAGCAATAAAAAATTCCAGGTGGAATCATAGTGCCTTGCACTATGTCTTGCATATGACTCTGAAATGTTAACAAAGTAATTCTCAAATGTCGCTTATCAAACAACGTCTGTGAGATATGACTGCGATACAGAAGAGCATGTACTTCATGAAGTTGTAATTTATTTTACAAAAAAGGAACAGGTTTTGGTTTTGTATAACTATTTCCCGTAATTTATGTCATCAATGTGCATCTGTGTATAATTTAATTCTGGAATGTATTTTGCAATACATTTTTTAAAGATCTTGTCAGATAACAACCTGTTGTGCTATTGTACCGTAGAACAGATATTTAAGTTTGCTAGGTAACACCTACAGGCTATTATTTTTTCTGTAGGCCATTAACACTCACTTCTTCTCAGTGTCTTTTCTACCAGATTTGTAGCCCAAAAAACCCCCAAATGCTATCTCAATATTTACAGATGAATGAGTAGTTTTAGTGATAGACAGTGTTTGCAGACAGACATAGAAGTGCTGATAAATTTCACATACCATATTCATTGGTGGTAACGATAGCCACAGGTCTGAAACCTAAAGCCTGATTACAGTGTCGTAAGGGCTTTGCATGAGTATAAGGACTGTTTTCAGTAGTTTCACCCAAAGTAGGTTAGGAGTTTAGGGCTCCTATCTTAATCCTTTCTTCTTTGCAGACTTACACTTAGATATAGATACTGTGTTCAATGACACATTTTTACTTAAAGTGTGAACAACCCATCACATTTTTATACTTTTCCTCTCAAGTATATTCTGAATTGCATTTGGTTTCAGCTTTATATTTTGGCTACTTGTATTTTTAAGCAAATTTCTTATGCAGAAGGCAATTACACACCTGCGGTGCAGATCACCCCTGGGCCTCATTCTTATTTTTGTTAAGGACGATCTCTGCCAACTCAGTACAATAAAGGAGCCATAAAAGTGCTGCTCAGTGAGAATCAGGCCCACTTGAGCAGAGAAGCTAAGCAAAATGTAATGGTCCTGATCTAATGGCTTCTTCTGCTCTTCGTATCTGTGAGTTCTCTCACACTATTTTAAAATTCCTCCTCCACATGGGTCGTTGAAGCTTAAAGAAATCTCAGCAATATTTATGATGAAAGAAGTTAAGGGATTTTTTTTGTGACATACCAAAACACCAAAAGATGGTAAAGAAACCACTGGCTGCACATTTTTTTAAGATTTCCTGTGCTCCCTTTTTTGGAAGTGATTTAGGAAAAAGTTCTACAACTTGCACTCTTAACTTCACCCAAATTGGAATGATCCCTTATGCCTATAGACCACTTCAGATCAGGCTTTTATTGCTTTATGTTACTGACACAAATCCCCACCCATTAAAATGGTAGAACGTGGGAGCTGGTGTTTGCTAAACTGATTCAGATTCTGCTTTGGGTCTTGGCTGAATATAAGAATTTCGTACTGAACACCGTCAGGGAGAGAATTCTGGGTTTGGTGAGCTTTGGTTTGAGTATAGTAAAGCAAGCTCTGCATATTTTGATGATAAGTCTGTCATGTTTGTGTGGACGTCAACACAGAAATCAAGGTAATGCCTTACTGTGGGAATTATGGTCACTTACTTAAAATGACTAACTCCAAGCACTGGACGACCCAAGTCCTTGATTTAAAAAGAGTTGAGTGCATAGACATGTATCATCTTTTGAAAATGATGCTTCTAAATCTGTTTTCTGTGGAAATGAGAAATACAGCAAAAGAAATAAAGCAAAGGAGATCACTCTTTTTTTTCACAGTACTTTATGCCCCCAAGATGTGAAAGTATTCCTCGGTAGACCTGCTGTGAGTCTTGTAAGAGATCTGTGATTTGCTGCAGCAAAGAATCGTTTAGTCCAGACTTCTCAAATCTTTTGATGTATACATTATAAATTAGCTCTGTTATTTTAACACATTTATTATGGCACAATGTTTTGAGAAGCAGCTGGCTTTGAAAGCTGTAGAACAAGTGATGAAATGGTCAGGCTGCAAGGTCTTTGGCACAACTTCTTCCTTCTGACAACAATGAACATTCCTAGTGATGTTCCTCCTCTGATAATCATTAAAGTGTGTGTCTACCTCCATGAACAATTGACTGAAAGAACTTCATGTCATGTTTATAGCCCATGACACCTGGGTTATTCTGAACTGAGTTTTAGAAGATGAAGGGCTTATACAGCTGTTCTGTAACTCAGTTCTGTGGATATCCATGGGTAATACCAACGTGAGTGCAAGGGATGAGCTAACCATCACACACTGTATTGTCTGACGAGAGGCACTGAATTAATTAGAGGGATATGTCTTGATCTGAGCACAGAGCTGAGAAGGCAGTCATGACTGATGTCAGTGGCAAAGCTTCAGCTGACTTCAGCAGGACGAGGATTTTGGTGTATTTATCCTGCTTGGGACACTATTCTACATCTGACTTGGTTTCCTTTGCCATATTTGGCTCAGTTTGTTGAACAGGATGTTAAAAAAATACTGAAATTACTGATTCTGTGGGGGACTGTGAATATTCATTTCTTTGTATTTTTGATTAATTAAATGTGTGTTAATTGTTGCAATTATTAGCTTGAAATAACTTATTATTTCTCCAAAATAAAAATGTACATAACATCTGTCATTTTAAAACCTTTGAACACACAGAATTTGCTCTCCATTGTACCACTGCAAATTTTATATTAGTCTCTCTAGATTTACTGTAGAGGATACGCTGGAATCTGGAGATTTAAGATTTGTCTTTCTGATCACAAATAAAAAGTAAGAGTCTGCTTAACTCTGTGCTATTAGAGCAATGGAACATTTCTAGGCATGTACGGTTTTAAAATAGGGGCTAAAAATACAAATAATATTGTTAACATATCATCCTCACCTTTCTGTTCCGTGTTCAAAATTTTTGTGTCTGAACACAACATTAAGATTCATCCCAAAGTTTCTGGTTAGTCATAAATAGACAAATTCTCTCTAAAGTAATAAGCTTTTATATTACTGTATGTGTTATTTAAAGTAACTGCTGAAATATAATATGTTTATGTTTCTTTAAATTTAATTGTGTTGTATGATGTTTTAACTCACCTTTTTCAATATTTGTACCTCCTTAGAATACCTACATATATCTATATATACTGATTTACTCATATCGTTTCCTTGTTTACACATCCAAAGATTAAGTATATTATGATTAAAAGTATTCTTCTACAGAAACAATATGATGCAATACCCCAAGTATTGTTTTGAGTTATATTTCATGGCAGTATCATAGGTTTAATAATTACACAAATATATACCAAAAAAGTGCATAATAGCTGGTATACAGACATGTAAGATTTTCTATTGCATGTTACTTTTTTTCAGGCTAAAAATGCTGTAAATACATCCTCACAGGAAAGAAATGCATATTTATTTATAAAAATATAGATACATGCATATACATGTATATGTATGTTTATGTGTATTACATTTTCTGTCAAGTAAGTGAATGGCTTTACTTAAACTGATTTTTTTACCCATTTCTCAAATATTTTTAAAGTAGTGAGGCTATCTCACTTATCTCTTCATTCATATGGCTATGTTTGAATTTATTACAAAGATTGTTGTTGAATATCCATAAAAGTGGTGCCTGGATGTCTAATGAAGAATCATTCCATTGCTGGTAGTCCCAGTAAGTCATTGGAACAAGGTAATTCTGATTCAGAAAAAGCTATTTTTCTATGGGTGGACTTGATATAATTAAAAATCCTCTCAATCAATACAAGCAAAGTCAATCCTGGGTAGAAAATTAGGATTGGCTTATATTTATGATCATGATGTGCTGCTGCAGGATCTTCCTGCATTCAGGGTCATCCCAGAGATTTCAGGCAGATGGGATGCACAGAAAATAGCTTTGTGACAGTTTCTCAAGACGGTAGGGTTTTGCTTATCATTTCTGCCAAAACCTGTTTTCTGTACATGACTTTTCTTCAGCATATGCTTATATAGGCTGAGTAGGCACATAACAGTGCATTGCATTGTGCATTACATTTTAGTGTCTGAGAGGCGATACTGAAGTCAGGCATTCTAGGGAACATAAAAATCAGTATTTTCACTGTACAAATACATATTTGATTGAAATGTTTTAGAGATTAACCTTTTTTTTCCTTTCCTGTTTTTCTGCTGTTGCTGACATTATGTAACTAGTGTTTTTAGGCTGTCATTGTGAGAAGTTTGCAGTTTGAGGAGCTTAGAGTGAATTATAAATATGAGTCAACAGCATTAATATTGTTGAAAAGAAAAGCTGCTGCCATATTTGGAAAATATACTTCAAGGATGTGAAGTAATCTTTCTACCCTTTAACAAAGCAGTGATAGAAGCAGTTCTGATGCCTGATGGCCAGCTCCCAAATAAATTTTATTTTTTCCTACAGCACACGCTCCTTCCTTTGCTTTTACTCCCTCTTTAGGTAGTCCTCAACTAATGTGAGACCTGAGAATACGTCTCCTGCTCCTCTTTTCCCAACATGTTGTCAAGAAAAGAAACCATTCATCAAGCTTTTTTCCTCTTCCCACCCCCTTATTAACAGCTTAGCAGTTCCTCCTGGTAGCTACAGGGAGGAGGCTGGGGACAGCGCGGGAACTGCCTGCTGACTTCAGCGTGGGAATGTGGACAAGCATGAGAATGTCCCCGGCTCAGGACAGGACATCCCTATGTCTACGTGGATTCCAGTAGGGGCGTCCATCACTGCCCTGTCATGTTTAGTCCACAAAGCCCTCATTTTGGTGCTCAGTGGCACCTCCTCCCAGGTCAGATCCCTGACAGTTTGTCAGTCCTTTCAGAGCATCCCAAGGTAGCATTAAGTCTGCAGAGACAAGGACCAGCTGGGCACTTTTCCTGAGAACGAGACCCAGAGTGACAGCAAGTTTAGAAAATGGGTCTTGAAAGGGAAGTTGGAAAGAACTGGGTTCACTCAGTCTAGACAAGCCTGAAAGTCTGTGCAAATGGTTGCTCTAAAACAAAGGCAGTAAAAAAGTAAGGGACCTAAACTGTAGCACAGATTTACATTATATCTAAGGAAAAACAACTTTAAGACTTTGTAGAGTTTTCTAGACATCCAAAAATGCCTTTCTTCTTGGTAATATGTCAAATATTTACCTTCGCCTCATTAAAGAATTATTTGGCAATCAAAAGAGCATACTGCATAAGTTGAATATCCTTGGTGGTTTAAGGGGTAACATGATGTCAAATTTCTGTTCAATTTAGTGACAGCCCATACAATTTATGTGTACAGATATAACTTCCTCCAGTTGGTCTGATGAGCTATGAGAGCTTGCAAGCATGAAGAAAGAGCATCATACATTGGAAACTATATTTTGTTGTGGACTGGACTACAGTCAGGCTGAATTACTTTGCAGCTCTGAAGTACAGATGCAGACAGCTGCAAAACTCTCTGTTTTCATGCAAATTAGATGTTGCTATAGGCTACCAATCCTCAAATTGCATCACAACCTTTCTCAGCTTGGGGAAGTTTGGATACTCTGCAAGTAATTAGTACCAATAATCCCCTGTGCAAGATATCTGCCAAATTCACTGTGCAGTTACTTCTAGATATCATCTTGTAGAAAACAGTGTGTCATACTGCCTAAAAATAATCAGTTCATTCCCTTCCTTTGAATTACCCTTAAATTCATTTATCTTTATAATATGCATGAAAAGGAAGACAAAGATGAGGAATTGCAATCTAAAAAAAGCCAGGCAGAAAGACAAGAATCCCCATTCATTGCATACACAGTTATTATAAAATGAACTCATCTAAATGCAACAATTTACAGCTGCTCACCAAAAGCAATTCCACTCCCCCAATATTAACCAAACAAATTTACCTTTGCAAGACTGGTAGTGCTCTGCAGAAAAGTGTGAGGACTCTTTAATATTTTCAGAGCTTTTAAGGTATACAAAAAAAAAACCCTGAAAGAGCAGAGAAATACAATGAAAAGAAAATTAAAGACAGCCACTCAGTCAACAAACTCCTACACAGGTGGAGAAAAATTCTCAAATATATTCTCAAATGCTATCGGTCAGATTTTTGGCAGGAGAGTGATTACACGTGGGCAGAACAGCAGTTTCCATCATCATTATGTGGCCTGCAAACAGATTTTGCATAACAAAAAAAAGACCAGTCTACAGCCTAATGAATGTAGTCATTAACTGTAATAGCTTTAGCTATAGACTGAAGGGGGAGGTACTTTAGAGAAAAGGAAATCAGCTCCAATGATCCCAATATACTGCTGCATTTTCAATTTAGAAAATAAGTGGAACTGTTTACAAAAGGGAGGGTGGGGAGTCTATTTTTGTTGTATGCATGTATCTCAGCATTTTGCCTAATCTTAGAAAGAGTGGTTTAGAAATGTGCGCTGAATATTCCAGGCAGTTTTCACAGGGATCCTAAAGCTGCATTCCCCAGCTCAGTGTTACGGACTCACGACATTTCAGTGATCACAGTTGGTTTAGAGCCAATAACTGGAAAGTTGCTTTTGGTATAGTGAGTTACTGAACAGACCAAACTAGTGGACATGTCTCCAGCCTTCTATGCTGTGTCTCACTGGTGTAAAAAGACAGAGCAGCCATCATGTTAGCTGGAGCGACAACATGTGACATAGTGAGGAGCTGTTGCAGGAACATCTCTTCCAGCTGGCAGTCTGGATGTCCACCTACCTAGTTGTAGTTGGTTTAACATTAGTCCTCTCCCTGCTCCTCTCTCCTACCCAGGCTTGGCAGCAGCTGGAAAAAGGCCACTCCACCATCCTAGGCAAAGAAAATCAAGTGATATCAAACGAGTGGTATCAAAAGGAATCAGCTCTAAAACCATAAACTGTAGCATCTGAGTGGGATTTGGATGTGTCATAGGCAATATGTTCCTTTTTACTGTAACAAAAAAAAAAAAAATCCTGGAGCCATTTCTGTGACGCAGAGAAAAAAACAATTATTTTGAAATCACACACATATATTGTATAGAATTTGCTAGGTTTGTGTAGGTCATCTGCCTCTGTATGGAATGTATTATGTCATGAAGAAATTTGTGTGCACTTTTGGAAAGACCATCTTAAAATATTCATATTTTCACTTTAGTGTATATCGCCATTTGCTATCATTACCTATTTAAAAAAATCCAAACAAATTCTTAATACCACACAACCTTTAAGGATGGTGGTCTCATCTTTCAATATGTCAGGTGTATGAAAAGCATAAAATGTACTCTAGATCTTTCCCTGTAAATCTTGGTAACTTGATAGTATATACCTAATAGATCGTGATAGCATACACCTGGTACCTTGGTAGCACATACTTGATTAACTTTTTTAAAGTGAGCAGCTAACAAAAATCTCCCCAATGGCCAAAAAGGCAGATTTGCAATTCACTGTTGCTTAACTTATTAGTATAATAAAATTAAAGTAAGTTTATGGTCAAAGTTTCATATAATACATTGAAAAGGGTTACAGCAGTTTTGGGGCCTGCCAGTTTGCATTGTTGCTCTGCTCCTCTTTTACTGTCCAACACATGTGCTTGCTAAATTTTTAAGCAGATTATAATCAGTACTCTTCAAATCATAGGTGCATATCTTTCTCTATATACACAACTCTAGGCATAATGAAGTTCCAATTCTGATTCACACTGTCAGAATGCTGCATGGAAAGCCAACAAAAACGTAACAGGCATTGGCATGGTTCAGGAATGCTTAAATTTGAAGCTGTCCTTGAAGGATATTGTGGTACTGAATGGAAAAATAATCAATTATAGTATCTATTTAATCTGTTTATTGGTGTAGGATTTTCTTATTTGAAACTTGTTTAGTCCAACAAGCCCTCAAAAGTTGTAGATCCCCCCTACTTCCTTGGAAGGCTTCTCAAGAATCTGAAAACATTCACTGAAGTCAACATCATAAAGAAAAATCTGTACCTTGTAGTTGAGATTTAAGAAATGTCATAAACAGTATAAAAGACCTGTAAAGTTTTAAAATAATCTTGCATCCATTTCGTACGTAGGCATGTCAACTTGTGCAATCCCTTGTTCAGATGTGATGCCTTACCACTGACTGACTGGCATTAGAGTTTCTGTTCCCATGACTGAGGTGATTTGGACTACAAACGTAACAGACCTTACGTACAGGGACAATAACATAGAATTGCTGCTAAGGATATTCAAAGCTGAGTGGGTGGCCTTAAACTGCCAAACCTGTGTTCACTTCAGATTGTTGGCCAAAATGTCTAAATTAGGGAACAAAGAATTTCTTTTCTCTTTTAAAAGCACAAAGGATTATCTTAATTATACTGAGAGATAGTGTGATTTGGGGAACATATCTAAACACCTTCCCTTCAGAAAGAAGAAAAAAATTTAACAGTATAATTTTCATTTAGAGCAATTTTGAGAAGACTGAGAATTTAAAAAGTAACAGAAACAAACATTTCTAGTTCATAGTAAAAATGCTTTTTCATTTAAAGTATCTTGACCGTGAAAAATGTTAGCTAGCTCTAATTAGGAAATTTTTTTCCCCGTTTCTTTCATTTTGTCCATGGGAAAGTGTTCTTCTGTATGGCTAATTTCAGTTCCTCCTCTCAAGAACAAGAATCCTGATTCTGCTGGGCACAGGTGTGTGACCCACCGCACACTCCTGCATGTTCTGACTGCATCACTGGCATTATCTGTGTGTACAGTCAAACACACGATTAATCCTAAATCAATTTCTGTTGCCTGTTGATGCTTCCCATAGCAACTGCAGAGAGGGGAAAGATACATTAACGTGAAAAGAAGTAAGGCAAAATATCATGAGAATCTGGGGAAACTGTGAGGGAGGGGCAATATTTTAACTTTCTTTGCATTCTTTCTCTAATCCAGTGGGTTTTATACAAGCATCATTCCCAGACATATGTCAAATCTCAGCATAAGCTAATACAAATACAGAGCACAGTGGATGTCAAGAAGTCAGGTAGCGCGCTATCCTCCCTTTGCCAAGGCAGGGTTATTTATATCAGATGGATGTTTGTCTAACTCATTCTCTGACACCCCCAAGAGTCTCCAAGCTATTCTAGTTCCTCATACTCTTTACTGTGAAGAATATTTTCCTGGTGTCTAAAATGAGTCTTTCTCCTTCCAGTTTACATCCTGAAAGTTTACATCAGCATGATAAACAAATTATAATCTTTTTGCCATGGCTTTTTATGTACCTGAAGACAGTTGTCACATCTCTCCCCTAGTATTGTGTTCAGTTCTTTAGGCTATGAATCTTCAGCTAATTCAATCAAGCCTGTTTCTTAAATCACATTCCCACTTTTTGGTTGACCCTTCACCTCTGTCACTAGTCACTAGCTTTTCCTTTTGTGAAGTTTGATACTAAAAGCTATCCTGGATTTGTCTTTAGTAGCTTTCTCCCTGTAGTGAACTGCAGGCCAGCATTTTCTTTACTCTTCCTTCCACAATAAAGTGGTTAGAGAATTGCTGTCTGTTACTTCTGATGTCCCTTGTTTGTTGCAGCTTGTTTGGTGCCTTGACTTTTCTCATTTTATCACTATCTAATGTTTTTCTTTCATGTTGATCCTTGAAGATCTGAACTTGCTTCTGTTTTTAATATATCTCCATCTTTGAGATGGGCACATTAATGTCTTATTGTAATTCCTATCCCTCATTCGCATGGCACTTTTTAAATTAAAGTAATTCTAGTTCTTCAGTTCCTTTCAACAGATCTAACCTTAAAATTTTCTATGCTTGGTGAAGACTGCTATTTTCCCTCTTTGCTCTTTTAAAAGTCACAAATGCTATTTTTCATTAATGTTCTCACCCAATTTGTCTTTTGTCTTAACATTCTCAAGCAGTCCCTGCCTACTGATTAAACACCTACAGAAGAGCCCTCTCTCTCTTGTCACCAGCTACAGCTTGTACCCAAGTAGCATCGCCTAGGCTTTCCAAGAACTCAGTAGACAAACTACTGCATTCTTCATTTATCTGTCATTATCAATAAGTTCTGTGCTTTGGAGGATGCTCTGGTAGCGGCTCACAAAAAGCTTTCCTGACATCATCTTCCAGATTTGATGGCATTAATCAGACACATCACAGGAGGGTCCATATAGTTGTCACCTGTAAGCACGACCAGTAGTCAATTGTCCTAATTCCTTTCATGTTCTGCATCTCTGAACACGTGGCTGAAACCCTGACGCATGAGGCAACACCTTCTTCCTACTCCATTTGCCTGCTTTTCCTGAACCCATTAAAATCCATTAAATTTTTTTTATATTATCTATTTATTTATGCATGCTTAATGATCTTTTCCAAGCACTTGTTGTCTCACATGAGTCTTACCATGAAATTAAAGGTTTCCACATTCCCTTATCTAGTTTAAGCTGACAGTAGTTCTCTTCCTTTGTCCTGTTTACGGTGATGTGCAACTCTAATCATTTGCTGGTCTTGTAAAAGTTGTCAGTCAGGTCTGCAAATCCCAGTTGTGCCTGACAGCAGACTGACATCAGTAGCATACTCCACGCTTTCGGTAGTCATGCTACGTACCAAGTAGATGTGGAGCGCTCCTGGAGCAACGACCATCCTGTCTTTTTGAAGACGTTTTGTGGAATTAAATGCCTAGGTCATTGTTGACAGGAATTGATTACCTTCACCTTTCTGTAAATGATTTTCAGGAAGGCTAGCAATTTCTTGAATGCACTGTATGAGCCCAAAGCAGCCATTGCTGTTGCATATTGAATGGTCTTTGTAGTTATTGTCTTTCTGATGACCTCTTCATAACACTTCAAGCATGAGCTTGCTCCTGTGCTGTTCTTCACCTCAATTTTCTCCTCCCTCCAGAGTGATTCTTTTCAGAAGAAACAAAAAGACCATTCAAACAGGTGGAGATTTCCTTATAACAGATGAAGTCTTGCATTTCATCTTCCTCGGGTATCAGATATATTGCTTTTCCTTCCTCCCACAATCCCTCTCTATGATAGGCAAAGTGGACTGAAGTTGGCACAACAGTGCCACCCATCTGGGGAAGCTCTTATTGGTGTTGGCTGTTTCAAATGGAAGATGGGAAAGATGGGAAAGGACAAAACACAGAAAATCCAGGAACACATTCAAGTTTCTCATATTTTACCATAGCAAACCATCCTAAAAATTTTGCACATCTGTCTTCTATGCACACACAGCATAACAATACAAACTGGCCTACAGCGACAGTCCTACTTGTTCAGGTGGGCTGAGCTAGAGAACTCCGAAGACTTATTCCCTACCGTTGGTATCGAGGGTTGTGGGGGAGGAAGTGAGCAGGGTGCTCACAATCTGTGATCACAGCTGTGCAAACCAGTCATTTCAATAGGGTCTCATTTGCCTCTACTTTTCTGTTCAGATGTTTAAAAGTAATTGTATGGACAGTAATGATATAAAACATTGAATTGTTTTATTTTATTTACATTTATCCATTAATTGTTACATTTATTCATTAATGAATTTTGTAAATATTGGTGACTCTGTTGTGTTATTTATTGGGGCCTCTCTGTGATATAAAACTGTGTTCTGATTTACTGTAAATAAACTAAACAGGCCTTTAACAAAGCAGCAGGACTCTTCCCCTCTGTTTGCAGAAGGATATTTTTTCACTAAAATTTCCATCACCCTAGCATCTCCTTCAAAAACAGGTAGCTGGGCCAATATACACATGCAAATAAGGTCTGATGACAGATAAATAACATTATGATAATGGACTTCCTATTTCAAGATCATCTCTTGTTAGTACTGCAACAGTAAAAGCCATTTAGCCATTTTCCCTTTTTCCTTCATTCTGTGATTCCTTATTTTCTTTGGTGTGCCAGTATTTTCTTAAATGGTATCTTTTTCTTTTATTTTTTCTTTAGAAACATCATTAACAATTATATATTTTATTTGATACAGTATGGTTATTATCCTGTATCACATTACCAGCCTTTAAGAATATGTACCAGACATTAGTCTGATGGTGAAGCATATAAACACAGAAGAACTGGATGAGGGGAAAACGCATCATGATCCTGAAAGACAGTTCCCCACTGTGTTGAATGTCAGTGTAATATTGAGGGCAGCCGGACCTGCACATGTCACAGCCCTCATACCTGGATGACTGTCTACCCTGGCAGGCTGGTGAATGAGATATATGCATTACTGTGTACACCTGATAGATATCTCAGCAAGGGGCTTTTACTTTTGGTGCTGCAGCTGTGCAACTACTTGTTTCTTCCATATCAAGGTTTCTTCACCTACTACTCTGTCTTTAAGTCTTGTACGGATGCCTTTAAGGACCTTTGCCCATTGGTTAAAAAGCAACACGATCTATTTCTAATAATCAGAATCACCTAATCACCTAATCAGAATAAAATTGGAAAGCACAGTGTCCATGCAAGGGAGAAAAAATGAACTTGTGTAGTGATGTGTTAAGGATATCCATGTCCTATTTAATCTGTTGGGACTCTCTCATAAACATTACTGGAATACTCTTCACTTATTTTACTACCTGTGAGGAAGCTGTTCTTAACCACTTATTCACCTAAATATCCTATACACCCCACTGCTAACAT
Source organism: Phalacrocorax carbo (assembly GCF_963921805.1). Lineage (NCBI taxonomy): Eukaryota > Metazoa > Chordata > Aves > Suliformes > Phalacrocoracidae > Phalacrocorax > Phalacrocorax carbo. Next base: position 208,954,932 of record NC_087513.1, read on the forward strand.
AAAGAACCGCTTGTCTCACCAGCACACAGTCCTGCGCTGCACTAGTGGTAACCTGCACACCTCACCACTTCTGTGGGTTGGAGTGGAGGTTACACTGGAATTCATTTGGAGCTCCTTGCGCAGCCAGTTTCTGGTGCCAGAGCATACTGTTTCAGTTGAACCAGTAGATTCTAATGATTGGTAATACTATTTTGAACCTGTCATATTGCAACCACCAATGGAGTACAACGATACTACCAGCTACTACAATAAAATTAAGCCTTTAGGAGAGGAAAGAAGGTCTAAGAAGGGACAGGCATGACTATCAAAGCAAGCAGGTATCTCCCTGACTCTTTCTCCCTCACCTTCACACCCCTAACTCAGTTCAGAGGATGTCACAGATCTAATATCCCAAACACATCTATATCATCCTGTCACCGACACCCTCTAAGTGTTGTTACTCTCTTGTGGGTGCAGAACTTCAATAACACACGCTACCAGTGCTTGTTTTCCTACTCCACTTTCACTGGCCTTTAGCTACTAGTTTAACATTTGCTTTGTCACCTCATCTGTCTGAGGCTTTGTTATCTCTGCATTGTTGTCTCTACAATGCACACTTTGAGTACATCTTTTATATAACCCTCCTAAAAGCCTTTTGCCCAAGAAGCTAAGCTGAAATACTTACTTGAATGAAAAGCAGCTCTGCTGAATTAAGAAGTCCTTCTGTGGAAAAGTTAAGAAGAGTTATGTAATATGAAGTTGTTATTTCTATCTTTTTTAATAACATGAAGTTATAAAATGGTATCTCTGTTGCAAATCTTCTTAGAGGGGATAACTATTCATAAAGTAATACTATAAATTGTATAGCACTCTGCTGGATTAGAGCTACAAAACTGTTCCTCTGAAAAATGATAAAGAAATTAATTACAAGAAAATAGTTTTTTTCTAAGTTGTTTATGGGACAACTCATAAAGCTGGGATACTGACAGCACAGCTCTAATTCTCTTAAATTGTATTCAGTTTGGTTTTGGGGTTTTTTTAGAAAAAACACAGTACAGAAAAGCTATCACTTCCTGCATTCATAAAACCTGTCAGATTTTATGAGATGGATAAAACTGCTTAAAAACTTGCCAAAGATTAAGATGAATGTTTCAAAGGAACTGTTATATCGTTCATAAATTTAAAAAACCTCTGCAGCTTTTTTCACAAAAAAACCCCACACATAAATGGTTCTAACGCTTCATCCACTAAATAATCCTGGTGGAAGGTGGGGAGTGCTGGCCTGTCCTGAGCCTCCCGAGTGTGGTTGGGAGTATTACCACCTGTGTTCCTCCCTAATTGGATCTAAGGTTGAAGGTAATTTTTCCAAGTTCTGTATTTGAGCTGAAAATCAGTGCTCATCTTTCTCCTTTCATGAATGTATATTTTAGTCTTTTGTGCTGAGTAAATTAGTGCATTTGAAATCTGAAGCAAGTTTAATAGTCCCTTCATTTTCATTCCAAGACACTGGATATTATTTTCACCACTGGTGAAGCTGCTATTTATTGGCATTGCAGCTGTGCTAATAAGATGTAGTCAAGAGTCCAGGCTTCAACAAAAACAGTGTCTTGTGCAGAAGGTGTTACTGTCTGAGGTCTTGACTTCTGCACTGTGTGAGGACAGCTGAGTCACCGAGAAGAGAACAGGGAATGTGTTGGGGACCAAGTGACTGCAACAGGTTTCCTGCATGCTCTGCAATACAGGAGCACAGTTTAAGCCAGGCAATGAATGATCAAAATAGAACAACGGAACCATACAGGTAAAGGTCACCTACATCAGTTACACTTTGAGTAACTTAAAATAGTTAGGGCTAGCTTTAAACAACTCATGAAGTTTTAAAATAAGGCAAATTAAGCTTATTTTTTATCCTTCAGTTATGTGACCTTTAGGATTTAAAGGTGCTCTCTATAGTCATTAACATCAGTGTCTTTTTAGAAGGGATAAAAACCCAATCTGAGGTTCTTCTACAGTTCTCTAACTGGAGGACCTGGGGCTTTTAAAAAACTGAAATATCATGTTCATGATAAAACAGCAGAAATCTGCAGTGCTCTAATGAGATATACACATTTTTACTGGAGTTGAGTGAAATGTCGTAAATGTCAGTACTTCCAAGAAGATCCACTGTGAAACGAGGGAGAGGGGAATTACCCCGAGAAGTTTGTGACATTTTGTTTGATTTGGGGTTTCTGTCACCTCTGGCTACTTGTGGTCAGAGTGTTGCAAGCAGAAAGGTTAACAGACGGGTATTAAAATTCTGCGTGCAGGACAGTGTCACACAAGTTCATAATACTCCAGCCAGCAGCAACCAAGAATCAGAAGCCACACATGGAGCTGCATGATGCTTTGCCCAGCTTCATTAGTCATGTCTGCAGAGAGGATTTATTGCTTCAGATGCAATGCCATACTGTCTCAGCATCTGAGCTCTGAGCTGGTATTTCTGCTTGAGCAGCGTTGGCCCGTTCAAAATTTGCTTCTGGCTCTTTGCGCCATGCTCCATCGTGCAGTATAGGCATGGTCTGCAACAGGGTCCTGCCTTTCACCCTGTAAGAGGTCCTGTCCTCAAAGTCACCTCCTTTCAGGTAAGAGTAGGATCATTCCAGTGTCAGTAAACCACTGAATCAAAGATTTTCTCCCCAGAGCTCGGTGAGGCTTAGCGTGATGCAGAGATGTGCCTCTACATGGCAGATTTCAGGATCTGTGATTTTTAATGTTGTTTCAGTTACCTGAGGGATGAAAAATGTATCATCTAAGTAGAAGGTGCCAATGACAAGCAAATGTAAGGAAAAGGAAAACACTGAATTCTTCTGCTAGAAGTATTACAGGTGCTTTACTAAACTCCATTCAGAATCACAGGTGTGGGGGTGTGCTCTTAGGCTCCAAGTTTTATTTTTCAGAAAGTTCTTTTCTTATTCTGTTGAATGGTTATTGTCTCTCTTTCACTTATCCCTGCAGTGACGGCTGGGCAGACAGGTACGACGTGACAGACGGATATCAGCGCGAAGCTGTCGGTGGAATAACGATCAAGCTCCAGTCTCCTGATGTGAAATGGTTTGATGATTACTACCTACAGCTTCGGCCAGAAACCAATCACCGAAATCCATGGTTTCAGGAATTTTGGCAGCACAGGTTCCAGTGCCGGTTGGAAGGGTTTCCTCAGGAGAATCCTAAATACAACAAGACTTGCACAAGTAAGTGAATGTATTACTTCTGCTGTATAAACCTGCATGACTGTAGGTCTGGTGTAAAAAGCTCATGTTGGGCTGATGTGGCCTGGTCTGGTGGAATAGTGAGTGGGGCTGGAAGGAAAGAGGCTAGAACTGCAGTCCTTGCTCTTTCCAAAATGACAACCACCACAATTTAAAAAGTATTCAGATCTCTAAAGAAACAAATAGATAGTGCCTCAGTACCTAACTCCTCTCTATATTGGAAAAATTTGATGCTACTCTATGACCATGGGCATCTAAACACTTTCAAAAATATTGTAATCCAAAATTCAGTGCTTCTTTTCTGAAACAGAGCTAGTCATATCGTTTTACCTTGCAGGAGCAATGAGAGAGTTAATGCACTAAAGCTACTTGAAGTCCATACAGTAATGATGATTATTTGTGTACTTCAGATAGACGACTAGCTGGTTTGAAAGATTTCATTAGCTTTTCTTTCAGCCGTAAGTCATTTCAGGAAATGCTGTTCTGAGCTGATCTTTTTCAGTAAATTGTACTGATTTTAGCAAAGACTGCCACAACATTTTGTCATTTTTGCAAAACAGTGGAAAATAACTTTTTTCCACCACCACCACCCCCCCGCCCAAAAGAAAAAGATGTGGTGTGTTTTTACGGGTTTTTTATTACTTCTGTTAATTACTCTTTATTTCATGAGATGCCAAGCTGTACTAAAGCAATGGGCATCCTGCTGATGCTGAGGCATAAGGTGGTATTGTGCTGGGCATTAGCCCAACCGCAGCTCTAAGCCCCAAGGGACCTTTCCTCCTAAAAATGTCAATATCTTCCACACACCCATGAGACCAAGAAATAGCTTTAAGGATCAAAGTCCTGGTTCTACACAACACAAAACCACACCTAAGCCCCACTTAATGTTCTTAAGTCTTTCTTTCAAATTGTACAAGGTCGCAGAGGGAATTTGTGGCTGAGCTGGAAATCAAGTGTAGGAAACCCAAAATCTCGGTGTATACCTTCACCATTCAATTGACTTTTCTCTATTATTTTTCTTCTGCTACCCTTCCAACACAGACTGTTTGTTGACAGGGGTTTTATTTGTGCTATTGACAGGTACTGCATATTGAACAGTAAACTTTATTGATTTCCCCATGATAATGTAGATCTCTTCCCTGAGATGTCAGTACAGTGGGCATGGCTGGATACAGGCTAATAAAGACCTGGTTTCTACCACTGTGCTGTGTTAGCAACAACTTTTCAACTTGATGTTTCCGGGTTTCTTTTTTTTGGTTACTTTTTACCAGCACTGTGAGAATCTGATTCCCATTTTATATGAAAGATTGGGAACTGTAAAATGTAGGTGCCTACAGAGATTTTTATCATGCCTAAAATACAATTCACCACAACAAAAAAATTATCTCAGGGGTACAGGGAGATGTTATTTTAGACCTGAAGTCTCCCGGTCATGGATATGAGAAAACTTAATCATAAAGCTTGAATAGCTCAGTTTGAACAGTACTCATCGCTGGAAGGTTTCCCACAAAGAGATCCTGAATGAGCCACACCTCAAATAGGTTGCTAAAACCTAGGAATGCCAAACACACAAGACGTGCAAGAATTGCAGTCTGCTGATTTTCAAATCATTAGCAGAGAAAAGGACTAATTTTCCAAATAGATTGCTCTAATTACGTTTCCTTCATCTTTATTGTTGTATTCAGTGCTGGGCCATGATGGTTACAGTAAAAGAAAAAAAAACAGATTATAATAGTTTAAATTCCTTCTTGTTGCTGTAGGGTGGAAATTGTTAATTCCATTGTGGAGTTCCCCAGATTAAGAACACCATGCACAGCAATCACTTAAAACTGCCCATTTAATCAGGATTTCCATACAGGAAGATTTTAGTCATCACATTACTCAGTCTTATAGTCTTGATTTTGATATAGACCTTTGATATAGACCTGTGAAAATTCATATAAAGGAAATTCAAAGGTTGACCAGAAAGATGACATGCAGATTTATTTAATTACATTTATTTGGGTTATAAGTGCTAAGACACCTATGCTGTTTTTCTCCTAATAGCCCCAGAACAAGGCAAGGGTGTACGATAACATGAAGAAATACTGAAATTAGACAACGTTGTGGATTTTCCAGCTGGAAAGACACAAATATATTCTCTGAGAATTGCAGGAGTGAGAGATTTTGACATTGGGAGTTTAACATCAAAATTAACATGAATTTTTGAGACTGTCATGGTAGTTTTTGTTCCTACCTCATATCCTATGTTCCATATGACTTTGAAAATCAGATCTTTATATCGATACCTAAATTCATATTTAGTACTCTAACTTCAAGCATTCAAAGTTTTGAGTCTTAAATTCCTTCAGTTCAGGCTTCCTGAATGTAAAGGTGATACCTGTTCTTGATGGTCACAAGCATTTCATAGACTGTCCTGACAGTTTCTGCATGATGATGAAAATATTAGTGCTGCTTCAGATTTATCCTGATAAGAAGACAGAATTGTACCCTTTAGTTTAACTGAATACATTCTCTTCTCCAGCAGCTGCATAAAAAAAAAAAAAAAAAAGTTGCTACAGGTATTTCTGGGGATTCTAATTAAAGAGGTTGAGTTTGTTGAGAAATGCTGGAGTACAATAAATATCTATTTTCACACCAAAAGACAAGTCATTCTTTACTTCTTGGGATAATGATAAAAATATAAACATAAAGCTGATTAGTGTTGATAGATGAGGTCATTATTAAATGAAGGTGAAAATATAGGAAGCAATAACCATTACTTTAGTGGGAAAAAAATGGATTATTATCCAAAACCTGCTTTTAGTATCATGAAAAAATAAACAATAGTTAACAGTATAAACAACTTATTTAAGAAAATAAGCACAAGGGGATACGGCTGAAATATGAACAGATAATTGACTTCACCTGTGCCCCAGGTATGAACTTAGTTGTTTAAACTTTTGTATTTACTTTGCTGATGATACCTGGTAGGCTACACTTACCTCTGTGACAGAAAACACATGAAATCATAAGTCAATGAATCCAGCTCCAGTGGCTTTTGAGGGTTTTTTTCATTTTTTAATATAATCTATCTATAAACAGTGCCAAGCAGGTATTATTATGAAATAAAGACATGATTTAGTAAAATATGCTTAATAAAACTGTGAAATCAGCCAAATAAAGAGAATTAAAAAAACAATCCAAAATAAGTTTTTCTCCATTCATTTCTATCTAGCACTAAAAAGTCTCCATCCGTCCACCCCTTCACATACGCTTAGTTCACACTGAAGTGAAAATTTTAACATCAAGCAAATTTGCAAATTTGAACATACTTACTTAATCTAAATGGGTGTCACTGCTATTGCTAAGTACATTGAATTTCTGCCCAGCTGGAGCACTACGAAAGTGAGAAGTTTGCAGACTTATCTGACTTGATTTTCAGTTCCATGCCACAGGAGAGCTGCTACAAGCCACCTCTGAACACCAAGAGTCGGCGGAAAAAGTTAAAATGCATCTTTGAAAGGAGACACATAATGGCCTCCAGACACTAGGGGTTTTACAAGAATTGGATTTGGCTTCTCCTCTGGCACCAGTCAGATATCTTTTTATTATCTAACACCACAATTCGGTAAAGTTTGTAAATAGGTGTGCAAGTTGATCCAGATGAGTAACTCCATTCAACAAGCATCTTCAGGTCATAAAAGGCTAATCCAACCCTTTGGTATTGATTGTCTTTGCACCTTTGAAGACTAGGTGTGCATGTGCTTGCTTTCTTACAGACAAGTGTCCCTACCAAAACCCAGATTCCTAGCACTTCTTCCTCCTGGTGAGGATGCTTTACAAATGCATTTTAACATAGAACAGAAAAAAAACCCAAAGCAAACAAAGTATGTTGTGAAACTCTGGCTCCACTGACGTTAGTGGAGAACTCATGTATTCAGGGTCATCGGGGCAGAAGCATATTTATTACATTTACCAGTCTGTTAAATGCATCCTTTTGCCTCTGCTATGTAAAAGCCAGAGGCACGGATGGAACAGCATTTTTAAGGTGTTGCTTAATCACAGAGCAAAAAGAGAATACACAACCCAAGTATCTGTGTTCTAAGTGTAAGACAAGAAAGGGCAAATAAATAGAGGCTGATGCTGATGAAGCATTGCAACATCTTAGTTTGACTGGCAGAAGTTACAGACTTCAGAAAAAACTGGTAGTTTCATTAAAAGGCACAATAGAAACAAGATTCTGAAGGAAGGTGATGGGGTGATTATGCAGGTATTTACAGCAGGGTCCTGACATTAAATACTGTGGTTCAAAGCAGTCAGGGACAAAACAAAAAGGGAAATGATGGAGGCTGGGTAATCACAGACAGAGATCAAGGACAGACAGAACACAGAGGGCACTGAAATTGCGGAATGCAACTTAGTTCTGACATGCCTGGGAGCAAGTAGCCAGTGGCAGGAAGGAAGAACATACTCAAAGTGATAATATGGAAAATGATATTTGCAGTAGCATTCCGAACAGGTCTTAGCTGGATGCAGAAAGCCAAATCTTCCATTCATGATTTAACCACGTGGCTTCTCTGAGAAAAAAGCACTTTTTCCAAGGGCACAAAAATTGACATAGAATAAGGATGACCAATATTTCTCCAAGCAATTAAGAACAGGATTAAGAGTGAAAGAGTTTATTTGTGGAAAAAGAGATTAGGGAGACTTGGGGTAAATGTGAGAAAAATTTTGCAGCTAAAGGTACAGAAAGGCACATAAAATGTAAATGCAAAAATTATCTACGCATTTGCTGAATCTCATCCAGCTCCAGCTGCTTTTAATGAGGTCAAAAGGACCCACAGAAAATCCCAGAGTTTTGGCTGAACAGAAATTTGGTTTAACAAATGGTCTTTTTGAGTTTCCAGATACTACTGAGGAATAAAACATCACTGCACTGAAACATGCTAATAACCACTTGGTTAAATCTAAGCTCAAATGCCAAAGCTGGTTTAATCAGAACCTAGCTGATAAAAAAAGTAAGTACTGTGAGAATGGAAGGATATTTTCTCTATTTCAAGGAATGTGTCATATTTAAAGGCTATATTCACATTCCCCAAACGTGGCATTCCCACACTTTTATTTTTAAATAGCAAATGAAAACAAACCAGAATAGATTAAGTTAAAAATCATTTGTATTTCTTAAACAGTGAATTAAAGGGCATTTTAATACTGAATACATCCTGTCTGTCACTCAGTTTGATACCTGATATATTATGTCTCATGCTTGGGCACTGGCAAGCTGAAGGATGGTCCAGCCCTCATATTTATGGCCAATATTTCAGATCACAGTATCACAGAATCACAGAATCACAGAATCACAGAATGGCAGGGGTTGGAAGGGACCTGTGGAGATCATCTTGTCCAACCCCTGCTTGAGCAGGCACACCCAGAGCAGGGGGCACAGGAACGCATCCAGGCGGGGTGTGAATGTCTCCAGGGAAGGGACTCCACAGCCTCCCTGGGCAGCCTGTGCCCCTGCTCTGGCACCCGCACAGGGAAGGAGTTTTTTCCTCATATTGAGATGGAACTTCCTGTGTTCTAACTTGTGCCCATTGCCCCTTAGACTGTCGTTGGGCACTATTGAAAAGAGCCTGGTCCCATCATTCTGACACCCACCCTTTAGATATTTATAGATATTGATGAAATCCCCCCTCAGTGTTCTCTTCTCCAGGCCAGACAAACCCAAGTCTCTCAGCCTTTCCTCATAAGGAGGATGCTCCAGTTCCCTGATCATCTTTGTAGCTCTCTGCTGGACTTGGTCAAGCATTTCCACATCCTTCTTAAACTGGGGAGCCCGGAACTGGGCACAGAACTCCGAATGTGGTCTCACTGGGGCAGAGTAGAGGGGGAGGATAACCTCTCTTGACCTGCTGGCCACACTCCTTTTAATGCACCCCAGGACACTGTTGGCCTTCTTGGCCACAAGAGCCCAGTGCTGGCTCAGGGTCACCTTGCTGTCCCCCAGCACTCCCAGGTCCTTCTCAGCAGAGCTGCTTTCCAGTAGTTCAGCCCCCAGCCTGTACTGGTGCCTGGGGTTGTTCCTTCCCAGGTGCAGGACCTTGCACTTGCTCTTGCTGCATTTCATGAGGTTCCCCTCGGCCCAGCTCTCCAGCCTGTCCAGGTCTCGCTGGATGGCAGCACAGCCTTCTGGTGTATCAGCCACTCCTCCCAGCTTGGTGTCATCAGCGAACTTGCTGAGGTTACACTCTATCCCATCACCTGAGTCATTGATGAATATGTTGAACAGGACTGGACCCAGCACAGACCCCTGGGGAACACCACAAGTGACAGGCCTCCAGCCAGACTCTGCTCAATTGATCATGACCCTCTGAGCTCTGCCGTTCACCCAGTTCTCTGTCCTCCTCACTGTCCACTCATCCAACCCACACTTCCTTAGCTTACCTGTGAGGATGTCATGGGAGACAGTGTCGGATGCCTTATTGAGATCAAGGTAGACAACATCCATTGCTCTCCCTTCATCGACCCAGCCAGTCACGCCATCATAGAAGGCTATCAGGTTGGTCAAGCATGATCTTCCCTTGGTGAATCAATGTTCACTATTTCTGATAATCTTCTTGTCTTCTACATGCCTGGAGATGACCTCCAGGATGAACCGCTCCATCCCCTTTCCAGGGACGGAGGTGAGACTGACTGGCCTGTAGTTTTCCAGGTCCTCCTTCTTGCCCTTTTTGAAGATTGGAGTGACATTTGCTTTCCTCCAGTCCTTGGGCACTTCTACTGTCCTCCACGACCTTTCAAAGATGATAGAGAGTGGCTAAGCAAGAACATCCGCCAGCTTCCTCAGCACTCATGGGTGCATCCCATAGGGGCCCATGGATCTGTGAGGATCCAGTTTGCATAAGTGATCTCTGACCCAGCCTTTCTCTGCCGATGGTAAGTCTTCCCTTCTCCAGATTTGTTCTTTCTCCTCTGGGGGCTGAGATACTGAAGGCCAGCCTTAGCAGTGAGACTGAAGCAAAGAAGGCATTCAGTAACTCCACCTTCTGTGCATCCTCTGTCGCCAGGAACCCTTCCTTGTTCAGCTGTTGGCCCACTGTATCCCCAGTCTTCCTTTTACTGCTGATGTATTTAAAGAAGCCCTTCTTGTTATCTTTGACATCCCTTGCCAGATTTAATTCCAAGTGGCCCTTGGCCTTGCTTGTCGCATCTCTGCATACCCTGACAACATTCCTATATTCCTCCCAAGTGTCCAGTCCCTTTTCCCACATACTGTGAACCTCCTTCTTCCATTTGTGTTTCTCTAGAAGCTCTTTGCTCATCCATGTGGGTCTCCTGGCTCCTCTGCCTGACTTCTTCCTCCTGGGGATGCCCCCATCTTGAGCTTGGAGGAAGTGGTCCTTGAATACTGTCCAGCTCTGTTGAACCCCACTGCCTTCCAGAGCCCTAGCCCATGGGATTCCTCCTACCAGGTCTCTGAAGAGGCCAAAGTTGGCCCTCTTGAAGTCCAAGGTTGTAACCCAGCTCATAGCCCTGCTTCTACCTTGCAGTATCCTAAACTCAACCATCTCATGGTCACTGCAGCCAAGGCTACCCCCAACTCTCACATCCTCAACCAGCCCCTCCTTCTTCGTTAGGATAAGGTCAAGTAGCACATCTTGCCTCGTTGGCTTCTCCACCACCTGCATCAAAAAGTTGTCCTCGATGCTTTGCAGGAACCGTCTGGATCGTGCTTGGCTCGCCGTGTTGCTTTTCCAGCAAATATCAGGGTGGCTGAAGTCCTCCATGAGGACCAGGGCCTTCAATTACGAGGCTACTTCCAGCTGTCTGTAGAAGGCTTCATCAGCTTCCTCTTCCTGATCAGGTGGCCTGTAGCAAACGCCCACAACAGCATCACCCTTATTTGCCTGCCCCTTAATTTTTACCTGCAAGCTCTCAACTTGTTCTACTTCTGTGCTAAGGCAGAGGTCGATGCATTCCAGTTGCTCCCTCACATAAAGAGCAACTCCCCCACCTCACCGTGCTGGTCTGTCTTTTCTGAAAAGCCTGTAGCCATCCATGACCACATTCCAGTCATGCGAGCTATCCCACAATGTCTCTGTGATTGCAATGAGATCGTGGCCCTGAGACCGCACACAGACCTCTAGTTCCTCCTGTTTATTCCCCACGCTGCATGCGTTGGTGTGCAGGCATTTCAGAGAGGTGCTTGAGCACACAGGTTTACCCAGAGGGATGTATAAGGACCCACTACAGCCATGCAAACCCTTGAGGTGGTTGGTCTCCTGGTTGCCATCACATGAGGCCACTACTGCACCTTTATCACTGCTCAGGTTGTCCTGTCTTATTGCCAGTATGTCCCCCTTGCCCCGAGTTCCTCAGTTTAAAGCCCTCCTCACCAAGTTTGCGAGCCTGCTGCCAAAGATTACCTTGCCCCTTCCATACAGGTGGAGTCCATCCCTCCCTAGCAGCCTGTGGTGGTTGAAGAACATCCTGTTGTCATAAAAGCCAAAACCATCACATTGACATCAGTCATTTAACCAGGAGTTAATTTGTATTATTTGCCTATTTCTAGTCACCCACTTTTCTCCAATGGGTAATATGGAGGAGGAGATGACTTGGGCACCAATATTTTTAACCTGCTTTCCCAGGGCTTTACAGTGTTCCTTAGTTCTGCCCAGATTCTGGCTTGCAGCGTCATTTGTGCCCACATGGAAGAGTAGCAGAGGATAGTAATCAGTGCTTTTGACAAGTTGTGGCACTCTCTCAGCGACATGTCAGATCTTAGCTCCCAGAAGACACAAACCTCTCGTGACTCCCTGTCAGGTTGGCAGTTGGGTGCCTCAGTGTCTTTTAACAGAGTCACCCACTACGAGCACTCATCTCTTCTTTTTGCGGTATCTACTCTGTGCTGCTGGTACAGTTGCACCTTGTGGACCTTGCTCGTGGGTGTCTGCAGCCGCTAAAGCCACAAATCTGTTGCTGGTGGTGATACTGGTGATCTGGAACTCAAACACAGTTTATCACTACTTTTACAGTAATGCTGGGTCAGGTCCAGAAATTTCAGCTGTAAGGGAAAGATCCAGATCTGAATTTTCTAGAAGCCTGATATAATCTGAGCCATGAGCCTACACAGACATGTAATTATTTTTTTGACTCAGAGAAAGCAGCAGCAGTGTGGCACTGAGAACTGCTATATGCTCTGCTATACCTATTTGAAAGACTTTTTGATGTACATTGATTCTGATTTTAACACACCTGTAACTCAAATCCTTAAATAACTTCACTCTTCTCACTGCTGTTTTGGAATTCACCACACTCATCCAAAATTTTACTACAAATCTACAAAAAGGAGGAACTGCAGCTCCGTGCCCACTCAGACGGGTACGACATCACAGGAGTTGCTGAAACGTGGTGGGACAACTCAAACAACTGGGGGATCACAATGGACGGTTACAAGCTCTTTCATAAGGACAGGCAAGGTAGAAGAGGTGGAGGAGTTGCACTCTACATCAAGGAACACCTTGAATGTATCGAAGTCAACTGTGGTGATTGCAACTGCTCTATCAAATACCTCTGGGTTAAAGTCAAAGGGGTCATCTCCAAGCAGGACCTCACAGCGGGCATCTGCTTTCAACCTCCTAACCACGGTGATGAAGCCAATGAAGCGATATTTGGGGCACTAAAGCAAGCTTCTGGCCAACAGAACCTGGTCCTGATGGGTGACTTCAACTACCCAGACATCTGCTGGAAGGACAATACGGCAGCTCGCATGTCATCCACCAAGTTCCTGGAATGTACAGAGGACAGTTTCCTGATACAAATGCTAGACGTGCAACCCAGGAAGGAGGTGCTGCTGGACTTGCTATTCACAAACCGAGAAAACCTGCTTTGTAGTATCTCGGTTAGTGATAGCCTTGGCTGCAGTGACCACAATGTTGTGGAGTCTGGTATCCTGCTGAGTGTGCTGAAGGTCAGCTCTAAGACAAGGGTTCTGGATTTTAGAAGAGCAAACTTCAGTACACTCAGGACTCAGTTGGGAAGGATTCGATGGGATGCTTCCATGGAATACAAAGGATCTAGTGAGTGCTGGAAGTTCTTCAAGAACTCTCAATTGGAAGCACAAAGCCAATTTATCCCCTACAAAGGAAAGGGAAGTAAGCTGAGCAAGAGGCCCCAATGGCTCAACCATGACCTCCTGGGTCTACTCAAATCCAAAAGGGAAGCATACCAGAGATGGAGAAGTGGAGGATTATCTGTCAAGAACTACAAGGGCATAGCCAGAGTATGCAGAGATGCAGTTAGAAAAGCAAAAGCCCAATTTGAATTGAAACTGGCTGTAGACGTAAAAAATAACAAGAAAGGGTTCTTCAGACATGTCAACCATAAGCAGAAAAAGAAGGAAAACATAAGCCCACTGTTAAACAGAAAAGGAGAGTCAACCACCAATGATGCAGAAAAGGCAGAGACCCCCAACACCTTCTTCACCTCTGTCTTTAACAGCACTGTTGGGTCCCAGGCTTTGGGAACAAAATTGCCGATTGAACCAACCACCGACCCACCATCAGTGAAGGAAGAGTTGGTACATGAATTACTACAGTAGCTTGACCGCCACATATCAATGGGCCCTGACACCATCCACCCGAGGGTGTTGAGAGAGCTGGCTGACATCATCGCAAGGCCACTCTCCATAATCTCCGAGAAGTCATGGAGATTGGGGGGTGTCCCAGAGGACTGGAGGAAGGCAAATGTTACTCGTATCTATAAGAAAGGCTCAAGGGAGGAGCTGGGTAACTATAGGCCCATCAGCCTTACTTCAATCCCTGGGAAAGTTATGGAGTGAATCCTCCTGGGGGCCATCACAAGTCAAATGAAGCACGTGACTGGGAAAAGCTAACATGGCTTCACTAAAGGCAGATCATGCTTGACAAACCTGGTGGCCTTCTATGACAAAGTGACTTGCCTGGTTGACATGGGATGGGCAGTGGACATTGTTTACCTGGACTTCTCCAAGGCCTTTGATACGGTTCCCCCACAGCCACCTCCTGAAGAAATTAATGTGTTATGGCCTAGACAAGTGGTCTGTGCAGTGGGTGGGGAACTGGCTGACAGGCCGCACCCAAAGGGTGGTGGTAAATAGCTCATTCTCAAACTGGCAACCTGTCACTAGTGGGGTCCCCCAGGGATCAATATTGGGCCCAATGTTATTCAACATCTTTATAAGTGATCTGGATAACAGGATCAGGTGTAGCCTGATGAAGTTTGTTGATGACACCAAGTTGAGTGGGGAAGTAGACACTCCAGAAGGGAGAGCTGCTTTGCAGGGAGATCTAGATAGGCTGGAAGAGTGGGCCAGCAAGAACCTTATGAAATTCAACAAGGACAATGTAAGATCATGCACCTGGGAAAACATAATCCAGGGGTGCAGCACAGACTGGGATGCACCTGGCTGGAGAGCAGCTCTGTGGAAAGGGACCTGGGGGTGCTGGCGGACAGGAAGCTCAACATGAGCGAACAGTGGCTGCTGCGGCCAAGCAGGCCAACAGGATGCTGGGTTGCATCAAAAAGGCCATCTCGCCAGAGATAAAGAAGTCATTTTCCCACTCTACTCAGCACTTGTCAGGCCACACCTGGAGTACTGTGTACAGTTCTGGTCTCCACTCTACAAAAAGGATGTGGACAGGCTGGAAGGGGTCCAGAGAAGGGCCACCAAGATGATCAGAGGACTGGGAAGCTGCCATATGAGGCTAGGCTGGGAGAACTGGGTTTGTTCAGCCTTGAGAAAAGGAGGCTCAGAGGGGATCTCATCACCACGTACCAGCACTTATGGGGTAGTTACAGAGAAGATGGGGACCCTTTTTACACGGTGTCCCATGGAGAGGACAAGGGGGAATGGACACAAATTGCTCTTCGGGAGATTCCAATTGGACATGAGAGGGAAATTTTTCACAGTGAGGACAGTCAACCATTGGAATAATCTCCCCAGGGAAGTGGTTGACTCAGCCACATTGGACACTTTCAAGAGTCGGCTGGACAGGGTGCTGGGCCACCTTGTCTAGACTGTGCTCTTCCTAGACAGGTTGGACTAGAAGATCCCTGGCGTCCCTTCCAACCTGTGATTCTGTGTGATTTATTTTTCCTTCACTTTATGCTCCCTGCCTTCCTCCTTCTGGATATTAGATATATTTGATGATATACCCTACTACTGTGGTTTTATTTTTTATATTTGAATTCCTTTTCTCACTGCCTTTCTGAACCTTGAAAACTATCTGGAAGAGATTAGTACCATTGTACAGGTAGACCATGTCTCTCCAGCCTTAAGAATAAAATAAATTATAATTAAATGTGTTTAGATATATACATTTCTTATTAGACTGATTAATTGGAGTAACTCCTGTCATTCTTTTCTCTCAGCAGTTCAACTTCTTATATAGATTCAAATACTTCATGTAAGCATGCATGTTTGCAAGTACAGAAAGTTTTATGCCAGCATTTAAGTGCTTTTATATCTTTAGTGGTTGTGTTTCACTGTAACTTATGACCAAAGAACTTAATTTTTTAGAAGGTGAAAGGATAGTAATGTTTTTAAGAAAATAGTGTGAAGAGATATCTATTTACTTACCCTCTCCTAGGACTTACTGTAACTGTAACCAGTGTTTTGCTGATTTTACTGAACTTGGAAACAAAGGCAGATGACCACAAGTGCGTAGGTGCCTAAGGATGCAGGTCAACCTCTAGTCAGATTTGTGAGAGCCCTGAACATGCCTTGCTCATGTAGGCTTAAATAGACATAAAACACCAAAGTCAACTAAGTACTTGGAAAAAAACTTTTGAAAGTTCTCTCTGCATTTTAGGACACTGAATTTGGTCCCGCAGTGATTCTCATATTTAACACTTTAGTGATAATCATCACATAAAGTGTAATAGTGGTAGTATTGGCTTTCATCTGCGAAGAGTGAAAGTTATAATGGGCCAAAAACATTTGTCGAGTGGATTGCACTGGAAGATACTTGCTTGTCAAATCTGAAAAACTTTCCATAGCAGCATGTTGATTCAATGACATGGACTTTGAAAGAAAAGCACTGAAATAAGTAATTTTTGTTTTCTTATTTCAATAGCACTGAACTGTTTTTTCCAAGTTTATAATTTGCTTTTACATTGTTTCAGCGTTATGCTACGCTTTTTGCCTCAGCATCGAAATTATATTTTCCAGTGTTGCCAAATCTCTTTTTTTTCCTCTGAATTTGCTTTTCAGACAAGATAAAATAAAATCTTGAGGTTTTATATTCATTTTGAATAGAAAAGGATATTTGAACAAATTGAAATTTCCCATAACACCAAAAATACCTTTTTTTTTTTTGTCAGTCCAAAAGCCCATGAGAAATTAAATTAGGGGAAAAAATAATAAATAAATGAACTATTACATTTGGGGTATAGCAGAAAAATACACCTGGAACCTTACAAATAACAGAGAACAGAAAGTTACTTTATTCACATTGTTTTAATAGAAAGCTCTAATGACAGATTTTTGGAAGAGTCTTTCCAAAGTAAGTCTTTTTCTGTATCTTTAACAAAGTTAACTTAATGAGATATGAACACTATGCTTTACCTTGCTTTATATACATAGCATTTCCTCCATTTTATAAGACTCCACTAATTTCTTCACTGAAGAGGCATGCATGTTTCTGGGGTGACTGACTTGGTGCCTTGCCATCCAGAACACGCAGACCCAGGGAAGGTTACTGATGTGCTCCCAAGGAGCACAACTGTGACAGCAGGGACCCATGACAGAGCAAAGAAGTCCCGCACTATAATCTGTAGCGGACGGGACCTGCTATGTCTTGGTTACAAAGGGCAGCCTTTTCCTCTGATATTTTTTTTTTGAGATATTCACTAAGGCAAAGGGGGGAAAAAACCTGGAACAACAGAAATATTTGCTGATGGGCTTGAACTTCAACTACTGCTAGCAGAAAGTGAATGTGGGACTATTTGCTAGCAAAACTAGAACTCATTTCTGTGAGTCTGTTGTCTCTCAAAACAAAAATTAACACAAAGAATTGATGAAGTCTTTAATGATGTATGTATAAAAAATATATGGAAACTATTTTGTGAATTAGTTATGGGGAAACTTTATGGGATGGTCGGAGACAGTAGGTTTATATTTCTTGTTTCCTCTGTGACATCCTCTAGGATTTTGTTGTAAACAACCTTTAGATCATTGAGAAATTTTAAAATAAGAAAGTGAAACACTACCCATTTCCCTTTATTTCAATGTTAAACTCATTGCATAGCAAACAGCTCTGAACTTTGAAAAGAATATTCTCCCATATTCTGTCTCATATGTTGTTCTCTTTTTCCTCCTTGGAGAAATTAAATAAAAGGGAGTCTCTGAGATGTGCTGGGTCCAGTGGAACACAGTTGAAATTTTATGGAGATTATGAGACATATGAAACACCTCAAAGTAATTAAGGGGTGTTCCTCGAAGAAGGTGACATGGATGACAGCCCAGCTGAAGTACCTCTACAAAAATGCACACAGCGTGGGCAATAAACAGGAGCTGGAAGCCATCGTACAGCAGGAATACTATGATATAGTTGCCATCACAGAAACACAGTGGGATGACTCGCACAACTGGAGTGCTGCAATGGATGGCTATAAACTCTTCAGAGGGATAGCCAAGGCAGGACAGGTGGCAGGGTGGCTTTGTATGTTAGGGAGTGTTTGGATTGTCTAGAGCTTAATGATGGTGATGATAGGGTTGAGTGTTTATGGGTAAGAATAAGAGGGAAGGCCAACAAGACAGATATAATGGTGGGAGTGTGTTACAGACCACCCAACCAGGATGAAGAGGCAGATGAATTATTCTACAACAGCTGGGAGAAGCCTCATGATTGCTAGCCCTTATCCTCATGGGAGACTTCAATCTACTGGATGTCTGCTGGAAATACAATACAGCAGAGAGGAAACACTCTAGGAGGTTTCTGGAGTGAGTGGAAGATAAATTCCTGACACAGATGGTGGGGGGCCAGCTAGGGAAGATGCCCTGCTGGACCTGTTGTTTGCAAATAGAGAAGGACTTGGGGGTGATGTGATGGTTGGAGGCTGTCTTGGGCATAGTGATCATGAAATGATAAGAGTTTTCGATTCTTGGACAAGTAAGGAGAAGGGTCAGCAGAACTCCTCCCTTGGACTTCTGGAGGGCAGACTTTGGCCTGTTTAGGAGTCTGTTGACAGAGTCCTCTGGGAGGCAGCCCTGAAGGGCAAAGGGGTCCTGGAAGGCTGGACATTCTTCAAGGAGGAAATCTTAAAGGTGCAGGAGCAGGCTGTCCCCATGCACTGAAAGACGAGCTGTCGGGGAAGAAGACCGGCCTGGATGAGCAAAGCACATTTACTGGAACTCAGAAATAAAACAAGAGTTTATGACATTTGGAAGAAGGGGTAGGCAAGTCAGTAGGACTACAAAGGTGTAGTGAGGTTATACAGGGAGAAAATCAGAAGGGCCAAAGCTCAGCTACTGCCATAAAACACAACAAAAACTACTTCTGTAAATACATTAGCAGCAAAAGGAGGGCCAAGAAGAATCTCCAGTCTTAGTCAGATGTGGGAGGAAACATAGTGATAAAGGATAAGGAAAAGGCTGAGATACTTAATGCTTCTTTGCCTCAGACTTTAATAGTCAGACCAGTTGTTGTCTGGGTATTCAGCTCCCTGAGCTGGAAGGCAGGGATGGGGAGCAGAATGAAGCCCCCATAATCCAAGGGGAAATGGTTAATGACCTGCTACACCACTTAGACACACACAAGTTATGGGGCTGGATGGGATCCACCCAAGGGTACTGAGGGAGCTGGCAGAAGTGCTCATCAGGCCACTTTCAATCAGCAGTCCTGGCTAACTGGAGAGGTCCCAGATGACTGGAGGTTTGCTGATGTGATGCCCATCTACAAAAAGGACCGGAAGGACGATCCAGGGAACTACAGACCTGTCACCTGACCTTGGTGAGAGGGAAGGTTATGGAACAGACCATCTTGAGTACCATCACACAGCACATACAGGACAACCAGGGGATCAGGCCCAGCCAGCATGGTTTCATGAAAGGCAGGTCCTGCCCAACCAACACGATCTCCTTCTATGACAAGGTGAACCACTTAGTGGATGAGAGAAAGGCTGTGGATGTTATCTACCTGGACTTTTGTAAAGACTTTGAGACCATTTCTCACAGCATTCTCCTGGAAAACTGGCTGGTCATGCCTTGGACAGGTGACCGATTTGCTGGGTAAAGAACTGGCTAGATGGCCAAGCCCAAAGAATGGTAGTGAATGGAGCTAAACCCAGTTCGTGGCCAGTCATGAGCAGGGTTCCCCAGAGCTCAGTGTTGGAGCCAGTCTTGTTTAATATCTTCATCAGTGATCTGGATGAGGGGATCGAGTGCACCCTCAGTAAGTTTGCAGACGACCCCAAGTTGGGCGGGAGTGTTGATCTGCTCAAGGGTAGGAAGGCTCTGCAAAGGGACCTGGACAGGCTGGATGGATGGGCCAAGGCCAACTGTATGGGGTTGAACAAGGCCAAGTGCCGGGTCCTGCACTTGGATCACAACAACCCCAGGCAACACTACAGGCTTGGGGAGGACTGGCTGGAGAGCTGCCTGGCGGAGAAGGACCTGAGGGTGTTGGTTGACAGACGGCTGAACATGAGCCAGCCATGTGCCCAGGTGGGCAAGAAGGCCAACAGCATCCTGGCTTGTATCAGCAATAGTGTGGCCAGCAGGAGCAGGGAGGTGATCGTGCCCCTGTACTCGGCACTGGTGAGGCCACACCTTGAGTACTGTGTTCAGTTTTGGGCCCCTCATGACAAGAAGGACATTGAGGTGCTGGAGCGTGTCCAGAGAAGGGCAACGGAGCTGGTGAAGGGTCTGGAGAACAGGTCTTCTAAGGAGAGGTTGAGGGAAGTGGGGTTGTTTAGCCTGGAGAAGAGGAGGCTGAGGGGAGACCTTGTTGTTCTCTACAACTACCTGAAAGGAGGCTGTAGTGAGGTGGGTGTTGGTCTCTCCTCCCAAGCAACAAGTGATAGGACAGGAGGAAATGGCCCCAAGCTTCATCAGGGGAGGTTTAGATTGGGTAGTAGGAAATATTACTTCACTGAAAGAGTGGTCAGGCATTGGAAGAGGCTGCCCAGAGAGGTGGTGGAGTCCTCATCCCTGGAGGTGTTTAAAAGACACTTGGATGTGGTGCTTAGGAACACGCTTTAGTGGTGAACTGTCAGTGTTAGGTTTGTGGCTGGACTCTTAAAGCTCTTTTCCAACCTATACGATTCTCTGTGTATTCTGTGTGTGGGCTGCCTGGAATGTAAAGTATTTTCAATCTTCCTTTTATGAATATATGAAATATTCTTAGTTTTTGAAAAGTTAGAAAGCAGGAAAAGCATATTGAACCATGGTAATTTTGCACTCTCGCACATCCCTGCTTGATGAGGCTTTGTAATGTCACCAGCTGGCAAAACAGGAAAAAAATTGTATTTCAACTTCCTTGAGGGTAAAAAGTAGGGAGAAAAAAAAAAAAGGGAATGACATATTTTACATCAAAAACCTGTAAAATAATGAATTCTATTGAGGAATATTTTTTGTTTATTTGCATGCTAAGTACAGCGGGAAACAGTAACATTTCAGAATTTCGTGTAGGATTTCGATGTGGTCTGATTTTCCGCAGTGGTGGGGGGTGCGGAGCAGGGTCCTGTGGGGTTGCTAACGGTTCCTGCGAGTGCCGCGGCCCCCCTGCCAGAGGAAGGCAGGAGCAGGGCAAAGCTCGGCACCCCCCCTGCCAAGGGCTGGCTCACGTTGCTCCGGGACTACGAGCACCCTTAAGTGCTTTCTTGGATCTGTGCCCATAAGTACACTAATTGTTTTTAAACAGATCCAAGAAATGAACCGTTGCCAGCTGGAATCTCTCCTGATGAAAAAACATGTTTCTTTTCCATCATCTACATATTTGTGTTTTGGAGAAGTGACAACAGAAAAGAACAAATTTGGACGAGGAGTTTAGTGCTGGGCAGCCCCTGCATGGTTAATCACAGGTTCAAGGCTGCTTTTGGAGCTAGCCCTGCCCAGCTCCCCAGTAAACTCCCAGGTTCACGTTAACAGGCTGCTTCGGCTCAGACTCCATAGCTGTGGAGTGCATGTTCCTGAGCTTGCCTTCACACGGCCCCAGGCCCTGTTTCATGAGGTGCTGCTGGGTAGCGCTGTGCGTGATCGCCCTGCATAGCCCACATTTATCCTCTGCTAAGATATTGCTGGAGTGTCCCAAACTGGGTCACTCCCAGCGGTGCGGGCAGAAAAGCTGCAGGTTACGATGCTCTGAGTTTATACCATTCTCATGCTGTTTTTTACCTTTGGTATTGCCACAGTCCTGTAATAAATCTGGGAACATACAGATAAATATACATTTAAGCAGGAAAAAGCATGGATATTAACCACCTACTCCAGTGACAGCAAATTCCTAAGCTGATATTTAATGCATTTAACCATATTGCAAAGGCTTATCTGAATCCTGTATATACAGATTTCTAAATTTTCGATAGAATAAATATTTACATACTTATATATCCCCATGAAATCCAGGATAATTTTACTTTCATTTCAGAAAGTGCACGATAGCACCTAAGAACTCCAGCAAATAACAAGCCCATTGCATTAAGCAGAAGAAAAACAGGAAGATAATGAGAAGTAGTCCTCTTCCTAAGGAATATTTAGCAGAAAAATGGCAGATAAAGAAAGATGGCAGATAAAAAGCAGTAGAAAGGAAATATTATGAGATGGAAAATTGAAGGTCGGATGGGTTATCTGATCCGTCAAAGAAGGGACAGGATTTGTCTATGTAATATTTTGTAGACAGAAATGGCAATGTGACTTCAAGTCTGGAACTGCCTCATGATCTTACAGCCTGGAAAATAATAGGATAAGCCCTTATTTACTTACCAAAATTACTTGGACAAAAACGAATAGGGAACAAAGAGAACAGAACTGAAGGACCTGCTCACATGCTCTAACCACTGAGATTTCCTCATTTCTCAGACGATTTCACAATGTTTGATCCTTTATGATTGCAAGTCCTATCCCTCTTTCCTCGCTGTTGATTCACCCTGCATTCTTCCATTGCCTTGTACATCTTAATTGTGGGAGGCACAATTTTTTATTTCTGCAGTAATTGTCATGACACTGTTACTATTTATTGGTTCTGAGGTACTGCAGTACTTTCTATAAACATTTGGACATAATCACAAAATTTATCACAGATTCATAAATAGATTGATATTATTCCAAACAACGTTTGTGGGAAAATGAGCTACATCCTGAGAAAAATTGCTTAGTCTTACCACAGAAGCCTACTTAAACCTCTCAAAATTGCACTAAGCATCAACTGGAGACCTACAAAATTAAGTTTTGTACCTGGCCACACACATTCTCACCTCTGTACCTCCAACTCCTGCTGTCTGCAGTGTGGTGGGAGTGACACTGAGCATGACTGTAAATTCTGTGGGCCAAGAGAGATTCACGGCTTGGGAAAGGTTTACTTTAAACTGGCTGTAGCCTGGTCCTAAGGTTTGAACACCCATTTGCAGCTGTGGGGCATTAGGTGCTTTCCTGGGACACTTCATCCAGTTTAGTATCATCTGAAAGAAATTTGATACACTTGCTCTAAAACTGTGACAGGCAGTTGAAACCAAAGCACAGTGAGCAGGAATGATTTGGAGACTGACTTTGAAAGCCCACACCCGAACTGAACTAAAACATTCATGTGAACATGTCCAGCTTATCCCTACATGCCAACATTAAATGGCATCTCACTGGCTTTTCCCAGCCCACAGGAAAACAAGACATTTTTATTTCTTTCTTTGCAAATTTTTCTCACATGGTAATGTACAAGATGGAGAAAAACAGCTCTTTTATGGATTTTTTACTCTAGTAGAAAAGAGTTCTACTATGGATATTACAAACAAGCATACATGTTACAGCCTGAGGATTTTTATTCTCTGCCCAGTAATTCTGTAGGAACTCCTCAACTTCTATTAGATTTTTTCATTATTCTTGACTCTTGACTTGTAAAGTCATTTCCATTGAACATTACTGGTGTCATCATCATTAAATCCATCTGTGCCACCTCTCCTTCTCATGATGACCCTGTTCTTGGTCACCAGGACCAAGGAAAGGTCTTTGACCGAAGACAGCACTCGTGGATGAATTTAAGAATATGTGTTTGAGTTGCAGCAAGAACAATAGGCACTAACACTGAAGTGATCAATGTGTTTAAGGCTACCTGAATCATACTTGTTGCAGAGATAGACTTAAAGTATTTTTACTTTTTTTCTGACTGAGATATTTTGTGTATTCAGCTTTCCCTTAAAACCACTCATAGGATCACTGGGGTAAATAGGGTTACTTATATGCTTCAAGTCTGATGTGCCAAAGTACTTTGTGAAATGGGTTGAAAATCACTTTCAGACCTAACTAATTTTTTTAATACTGGAATTTCTAAGACCATGATGTGGTATATTAAAAAGCAAGAAATTTATTTCCTCTCAGGTTTTGAGCTGTTCCCCTTAACTACAGAGTCTTGAGGTACTGTAAACCAACAGTCAGGCTTGGCAGGTAGGATTTGTCCCTATGTAGCAAAGTGAGTCAGTTAACATCTTGGGAAACGTTTTCTCCAGCTGCAGGAAGTATATTAAAATTCTCACAACAGCTAATGCCCTCACAACTCTGTTGACAATTGCCACCAGCTTCTATGAAGAGCTAAGCAGCCTCATTACAAATCATCAGGTGAAATGAATGAGGTTCAATGTTTAAAGAAAGTCAGAATAATAATTCCATAAAATTGAAGCACAAAGCCCAGTGGAGAGTGTTCCTGTAAGAATTAAGCTATTAAATTTTTAAGTAATCATACACAATAAAGCAGCTGAAATATTGTTTCATAATAAATACTATTGGTGATGCAAATCTGATTCATTCTAATGGCTACTATAATTATCTGCATGGTTTGTGAGCTGTTAATTTTGAGGATGAATAATTGGTTAAACCAAGTTTTGTGTATTGCAATGTAATATGCTTGTTCAATTTTCCACTTAATTTCAATTAATATGGGTTTTACATGTACTCCACTGTTGCAGTTTTTATGCCTCTTATTTTTAATTAGGAAAAAGCAATACCTTAGTAGAACAGAACAAATGAGCAACACTGTGTGTTGTTTCCAAGGTTTTTTCCTGTTACAGATATTTCAAGATCACTTAACTATCCAAAACATTAAACACTGCTCCTGAGGTTGACTGGAACTGGGAGTGCCAGCTCCCACACAAAACAGAAGGGACAAAGGGATCTCTCAGTGCCCTCATCACTTACTGACCTCTACACAATGATTTCCAGTTCAAACTATGTATCTTTGCTACCCTTCCTGATGTTTTCAGTACTCCAAAATGTTTTAGTGATTAGAACTGCACGGTGATTTTTTTGTTCACCAGTGATGTTTTGGTTTTGTAGATGCACCAATTTTATGATGAGATCAATCACCAGCTGGAGATTCTTACTCATCTCCATGGAAGGTTCCTAGATGTCAGACTAGATGCTTGTCTTCTGGAAGGATATTGTTAAACTAGATGAGTGCTACCCTCAGTGTCATATATTAGTCTTCATTTCTTTCAAGAAAAAAATTACCTGTACATCAGTCTTCTCATGGCATAAATTACTTGTCACATTGTGCCACCCCTGCAGTTGAGACAGGCAGGTGTAAGCTCCATCCCTACCACTTGCCAATCCCTCTATGGGAGGCTGACTCTCATAGAGTGGACGGAGAGGGTTATTTGCATTCCCTTTGCTCCTGGCTGCCCACACACAGGACTCCCTAGCTCCTAGGGATTGCTGCTTGACCGATAAAAGGAGAGTAAATGTTCTAGTAGAACATCTAGTAGCTACATCTGGTAGCCATCCTTTTGGGTCCTTCCAGAGCCAAATCTCTCCTGGTGTCTGACAAATTCCCAGCATCATTAATGCATTTGCTTTATCTCTGACTCTTCTCACTTCACCAGTATTAAAGGTCTGGTGGCCGGAGTGCAGCTGGCAGCTTTGCTGACAACATATGAGGCAGAAAACCTCCAGCCTACTCTTCCTTAGCTGGACTGGTGCTGCAAAGAGAGCAAACCTGTGTCCTTAATAACAATGGGTTATTAAAAGAAAAGGCCTTCAGGATGCTGCTGAATGAATTTTTACTGCACATTTCACAGAAGCTTAAATAGAAAATAGAAGTCAGACATTATGTTTTAAAAGCTAAACAAAGTAAGGTTAACTAATTCTGGCTAAACAGAGTCATTGCCTAACCTGCATCATCAAGCCCTTCACAGACATTTTAATGCATTCATCTGCATTGCATCATTATGCTCACTTCATAAATGGAGAGGAGTAAAAGACACAGAAGTAGGAGAGCTATTCACGTAGGAACTGTTGGTACAGTAAAGAAGCTGGGCCTAGGTTGGTCTGTTTGCACAGGATTGGTTCCCATGTCTCTGAAACAAAAATGTTGTCTACAAGGCCACTGCAGAATAGATGCTATGTTAGCACTTACACGTCAGCAAAAGATCTCTGAGGATATGGAAAGATCTCTGCAGGCAGGAAGAAGATCCTGGATTCCCCAAAACATTATATTATAATGTTCATGACGCATGCTTTAAAAACACATGGAAGAGAAGTAGTCAAAAACCAACATACGTGAGGTGTGGCACTGCACAGAGAAAGGCGTCAGCTGGATGGTAAAATATTTAATGGGAGCCTCTTCTTTCATTGTTGTCTTTTTTTTATTTTATTTTTTTAACATGGTCAGTGTGTGTACCATGAGCTGTTTAAGACACTTAAAAAGACTTTTTCTGCCACTAATAGCCAACCCAAAAACAGACGTCTGAAGAGCTGATCACGTTTCAGGCCCGTGCACTGACCACCCACTTTGTGATATTCCCTGGCAGGCCAGATGACTCTGAGGACACAGCATGTCCAGGACTCGAAGATGGGGTTTGTAATCAACGCAATATACTCGATGGCATACGGCCTCCACAACATGCAGATGTCGCTGTGCCCAGGCTACGTGGGCCTCTGTGACGCCATGAAGCCCATAGATGGTCGGAAGCTCCTGGAATCCCTCATGAAGACAAACTTTACCGGGGTCTCTGGGGACATGATCTTGTTTGATGAAAATGGCGACTCACCAGGAAGGTAATGTTGACATTTTTCAAACTGTTTAATACCAGACATGTTAACTGTACGTAGTAGATGCATGCAGACTTGACGTCACAGCTGTGATGACATACTTCTGTTTTCACATTTCCTGACTTTCTGTGCTTATTTTTACAAAAGAACTCCTTTTTTTCAATGTGCAATTTTTTTTAATGATTAAGGTTAGACACATGAACTTTCAGGCATACAATCTTCCTGCATGAATTTGCATTTTCATCTGTACCATTTAAAGGTATTAATTCTCACTACAAACCATCAGACCTTCAACTTTATGTTCATAGACTGTGACAGCCACCATAACATTGCTTTCTCTGTTTTGGGGTGTTTAAATGTATGTGTTTGAGTGATAAGCATTCATGGCAGATATAGTTCTTTTATTAAGAAAGGTAAAACACTACTAGAAATATTGTATTGATTTTTCTAGGATTTTTTTCCATCAGAATTATTAAAAATCTGTTTCCATATCTTCCAAATAAAGCCTTTCCACTTGCATAACAGACTAAGCTACTAATTCATGCTGTGCTGCTATAAGCCAAATTGAATTTAAACAAAGCTTCTTTTGCTGATAACTTACATACATGTATGTACATACACCTATGAAACAGGAGTTTTTCTTTTTTTATGACTTATCTGCAGTATCTGTATAAATGCACATTAAAAAGAATAATGAGGGTTTTTTCTGGGTTTCTGCCTACTGAAGTCCCAGAAGATGAACAGCAAGTGTGACAGCATTCAAAGTATATTTTCCCCTATATTTCAGAGGCTAGATTCCTGCCTCATTCACTGCCTTTGCCCCGGTTTGGCTGAGGCAGTCTGTTCTGTCTACATTATTGGGAAGTTTTTTTAAACATCTTTGTGATAGCACGATATAAAGAGACGTCTAGAGGAAAAATTGTTCATCCTGTACACTCATTTAAATTTTGACCTTCCTACTAATGTGAGCTGAAAGGAAAGCATTAGCTTCCAAATGGAGATGGGTAGGAAATGTAAATCCATTGGTCAGAATATTTTGACATTTCAAAAAAATTTCTGCAATTTCAGAACTGATTTTTTTTTTTTAATTTTATTTGAAAACCTGTAAAGTCAGCGTTCTCCCCAAAAGAGAGCAGGGCAGCCACCTACAAAGCAATCTGTCTGTGTTTCTGGAGACACAAATTCTCAGACTCTTCAGACTCAGACTCTAAGGAAGTGCACTGTGAGCTGGTAGGAGAAATCAGACGCAAACTGGCAGAAACCCAGGAAAATTTCAGATGGAAATTTCTTTTCAGCACTGTTTTGGTGAGCAAGGCTGTCTTCTGCTAAACATTTCTATTTTTACAAATAGCTGAATTCTGAAGAAAAGTGCTCAGTCTGGATTTTTCTGATCAAATTATTTTAAAAAGATTTGTCCCAGACTTCTCCTAAAGGATTCCCACTTGGTTTTAGTGGTGCTCAGATGCAGTGGACTGCATTCCTATCTGTTTCACTCATTTCTTGCAGAAAGGCCGAAGACTGCCACAAATAAATGATATGTGGCATGACAACAGCAATGAAAATATCTAAGTGTTGCAGAGAGACCTTTTTCTCATGTCAGCATGCTTAACAATAATGATTTCATTCCATTTATTGCAAGGAATTTAATTACATGTCTTGGGTCTTTTTAAATCCACTTCTAAGAAAGATGATGATGGAATTATATCATGTGCAGTCATGTGCTTAGCACAGCAAGACATTAGTGTTTCACTGAAGAGCATGGGGACACCATGTTGACTGTGCACCTCAGAGTAATGCAACTTTAAGATAAAGTCCAGCCTCACTGGATTTGTGTGAGATACAGTGCTCTGTCTACTCAAACTAATGGACTGAGTGTAGTGAAAAAATGGTCCCAGAGTTGGTTTACTTTTAAACATAGTTCTTTGTTCCCTCTTCTCCTACAAAAGTCACATCATTAAATCCAGTCTATGTGCTTAAATTAGCCAACATTGAGTCAAAATCTATTTTTTCATGATTAAGAAGGTTTTATAGGAAGCTCCATCTCTAACACCCAGGTTTGGAATAGTTTATAGTCTTTTGAGCACTGTTAAATGCTATTTGCAACAGCTGGGAGATAGTGCAGTCATACTGGAACAACTCATCTCCTCTGCTCACTTGCCTTGATAGCTGCATCTTCACTTTGTAAAACGGAAATTTAAATCCTCACAGCTGTACTGTGGTGGTGGTGTTAAGCAGGAAATCAGAACATAAAAAGCCGTTCTGACCTAGATAGCTCAGGATTTTGATGTATAGCAAAAGGGTTTTGGTATTATACGACAGATGATTAATCCCAGAAGATGCTTTGAATTCTGGCCCTGTTCCAAAGTCCTTTATGTGTGTGTTGAGCTTTAATCAGATAGACAGTCTAGTGAAGGGCTTGTTCTAGGTGAAACAGAAGACATGGAAAAAACCAAATGAGTATGGAAGGAACAGCCGTGATTTCTCAGGAAGATAACAACTATCTGTAAATACTACTGAAACTCCAAAGAAGGCAAGAAAAACAAGATGCTGATGTTTTGCCTGTGCTACCAATAGAATATGGATTCTCAGCAACTTCATGGCACTTCTGTTTTGAAACAAGTGTTTTGCACTGTGATTAGGGTACTGCTGGAAAAGTGTTATTGCACCATCTGGTCTCTCCTCTCCTAAAGTGACAAACTGTCCCTGCAGTATCTCAAGGGAGCTTCAGGGAACCAGTGACTCATGAACATTCTTCTTTTGGAAAGACGCAAAAATCATATGATATGGGTTTTTAATATCACATCATATGGGGTTTCGACATGCATTCATATTGCCCATCCAGTCGGGCTCCACCTTCATTTTCCTTCACAGGTTGCTTGCAGTCCTAATCCTGACATGTGTATGATTTTGGCATTGAATCCCTGCAATAGTTTCTCCACTGTGACAGTTATACTTTGTTTCCTAATGCAAAGCATTCTGAGATCCACAGACGGAGAAAATCATACAAGAGTTTTGCCAGAAATCTTTTATGTCAGCCTCAGAAAAATATTGATGTTAGATACAGTATGGGTAATGCTTGTCATTCTTAAAAGTGTTTCCTCAAAACTTAACACGCATCAGCACCTTATTTAAGAGGTTGCTTGATTTAATGTGCTGGTTCTTTTACTTATCCATACATTGGACGTCACAAATTACACTTTGACAGTTTCACTCATAAAGCAACCCTGTCCATGTGCTTT
The DNA here is from genome assembly GCF_963921805.1 of Phalacrocorax carbo. Classification (NCBI taxonomy): domain Eukaryota; kingdom Metazoa; phylum Chordata; class Aves; order Suliformes; family Phalacrocoracidae; genus Phalacrocorax; species Phalacrocorax carbo. Next base: position 208,984,610 of record NC_087513.1, read on the forward strand.
GCCCTGGGATCTAATCTCGTGCCTGCTGCCAGGAAAAAGTTGTCTCCTTGTTTACAAACCAGGCAGTTTTTTAAAGCTATGACTGTGTTAATCTTCTCAGTCTGTATAAATTCGCTTATTTGCCATCAGCGAATTTCATGGTGCTTAGTCAGATATCTGCAAAACCCACCAAATAGGAGGTAAAGAGAAGTATGACATCATCACTTCAGGAGCTGCCCAGCTTTCCAAGCATGCCTTACAAACAAGTGCTAAAAGAACTGGCTTGTAAGCCAGAAAGGTGGCCTGGTGTTCAGCATGCCAGTAGGGGGCTAACGAGCCCTACCTGCTCCGCAGACTTTCTGTAAGACTGTGGGAGCTAAAAACAAAGTAGGAGGAAGAGGAACATGAACCTGAAAACTCTGATCACCTCTAGCTCTGCTCTTAATGCTTCTGTTCCCAGACAATGAGGTGATCTGAGCCAAAAGCAGCCTAGGACTGAGACATGAATACTCTTGCTCTTCCATACCATACTGCGCAAGGAATTAAATGTGTTCTGATCACTGACGAATTATATAAAAATGAAGGGGGTTGTATGGATGGGAAAGAATAGCATTTGCTGCTGCAACGCTGTAAAAGAAAAAGGGGGGAAAAGAAAACCCAAAAGGCAAGTCTCAACTTCATTCTTCAAATGCCTGGACTACAAGGTACCTCTTGATAAGAAGATCCCCCTGAAGCTTCTAGAAAGTCCCAGAGTCCTGGAGTCTGTGCCTGAAGAATGATGCCTGGTTCCTCTCTGGGTGCCACACCAAATTGCACCTTGCAGTCTTACAGCACAGGAAGTTTCCTTTGATCCCACGGGACTAGGTTGCTTCTACCTCACTTTAGGAGCTTAGCTGTCTTCAGGCTTCCTCTCTCGGCAGGGGAATAAGCACCTGCAGACAGTGAGGACCACTCAGTGCTGGGAATTTCCATCATAGGTTTAGATTTTTTGGACAGCTAGGGTTCCTCATGCAGTTGGCTTCAGTGCTGAAAGTTACACAGGATGAATCCTGCCTGGCCCGTTTCATTGTTTTCCTTAAATAAACACAGTCATTCTCAGAAACTTAGTCAGTTAACACCAAAGTGTTCAATAATAGAAGAAAACAAAATAAAATATGAGGGAAAAGAAAGATTATATGACAAAAATTATTGGGAGAGGCTCAAGGGCAAACATAATGCTTGCTATTTTGCCTTCTTTATTTCAACAAGTTTGATTTTGACTGTATAGTGTTCCTTTAATTTGAAGCATTTCATGATGTCTTCTTCTACTCATCTATGTCTCCCCTTTGTGTTTCCAAAGATATGAAATAATGAATTTTAAGAAAATGGGGAAGGACTACTTTGATTATATCAATGTTGGCAGCTGGGACAATGGTGAGCTGAAAATGGATGATGATGAAATATGGTCAGAGAAAAATAACATCATCAGGTCTGTGTGCAGTGAACCCTGCGAAAAAGGGCAGATAAAGGTAAATATTTTATCCATTTACTTCAGTTGTGTAGAATGCATAGCCTTGAAATTTGAAAACAATTTTTTCTTGACTCTTACGTGGAGACAGTATCCCACACCTTAATTAAAATGCAGAGACCTATGTATTTAGTTCTTACTCGTATCATAATCATCTCACTATTTTCATAAGTCACCATTTTCTTGTATTCATATGTCTGTGAACTGCTGACTTTCCAAATGCTTTAGAACAGGCATTGTTTGGGGGCTTTTTACTGCATGTTTTTACAGCATCTGATTCAGTGGAGTGCAAATCCCTGACTGGGACTTGTTTATAATTTACTGCAGGTAAATTATAAATAATAATTGCTACTATTTCAGTGCTAGACACCTAAACTGGAACATTATTACTCAGACCTTAAGTCTGTAGTATAATCAAACAACATCAATAACTACCGCTACTTAGAACTTCAGGAAATGTCGGTAACATTTTTTTTTAATCATATCTGTTTTACTGCTTATTTCCCAGGGTTTTGACTTTTCCTTCCTCCCTTTCCATGTTGCAGTAAGTAAGGAGGGTAGATGAAGCTGTTGTATATTAATTCTACTCTATTATCCGTCACCATCCCATGACACTTCCTACAGAGCAGCCAAAATACCGAAAATCGTTAGCTTACGTTGCAGTCCTTTATATAAAACCTGTGGGCTGAGGGGATGGGCATGGACAAAAGAGTGGCCCAGACTGAAAAAAAGCAGCTGTAGTTTCTGACATGTCTCAGTGGAAGCTGGATCACTTCTCTCCCATGTTAAGACGGCATGCCTGAAAAACCAGGAAGCAGCTACAGTGAGGGGCTGATGGGAGGCTGACCATGCTCTGCAACACAAAGTGAATCTCTTCAGTCTGAGTTCTCCAGAGTTTCAGGACACAATCACCATGGTTTATTCACTACCTGGTTTTTGACAGTCAGTAAGCAAGTTTCATCGGCCCAAATGTATATGTCTTCAGTGTTGGCATATACAGTTATATCGGATTTCTGAACTTTCTTTATAGTCAATGGAAATAATATATTATTGCAGATGAGGAATTATCTCATCCTCATGTAGGCTTTGAAAACAGTTAAGATAAATCTTGGTGTAGAAACACTTCTTTCTCTTCACTGATGGTAAAAGGCACTCAGGCAGGACAGTTGGTTCAGATGAGAACATACCTTCTGCAGATACATAAAGGAAGGTGGGATGAATTACTCCCACAGTAGCTAAACAGGGGTCTGATGTTAGCCTGCTCCATCCACAAAGTCACATACATGAGAGGATGGAGATGGACAAACAGATAATAACTTCAGAACTGGGCAGCTCTGAGTTCCTTTATGGTCTGTTGCCACAACACAGGTGATGGGATGTATCTTGTGACCTTCATTAACAGTCTCCTTCCACCTTCTGCCCACGCTCTCAAGGATTCTCACAAGAGGATTCTTCACTATGAAACCAATTCATCACACACTTAGACAGATGCTTGAAGTCCAGTGTCTGAAATGTTCTTTATGCTCCACATCAGGTTATTGATTATAAATCTCAAAGTTTAATTCACAGACCTTTATCTTCACGGTCTTCATAGATAATTGGAAGGGCTTAAACCTGCCAAGCTCGGTGGTGGTTTTCATGCAGAATTCTGTGGGACTGAGTTATTATGCAGGAATTTGAAACACTCAGTGTAATGATATCCAACAGTAAGCATCATTTGGTATATCCATCTGAAGGACTTGATAAAATCCAAACACAAACCAACTCCATACATTTGAAATAGTGCAGACACACGATTATTTAAATAAATGTAGGTTCAGAGGATTGCCCAGATGACAAGGGGAAAGGAAAATAATTTGTTTTAGAGATAATTATTTTTGCTAAAAGGGACAGAAAATATTGTTTTAAGTTAAGTGCTACAACAGAAAATTTTTCAAGAAATAAAAAAATAAAAGGATGAAGAAATAGCTGACTAAGCAATTTAATGCAAAAAACTCTGACCTGATTCTGAGTAGTAGAGAACAATTATTATGATTCCTAGAGAAGGATACATAATCCTTCTCTGGATTAATCCCCAGCTAGTGCTGTGTACGAAACGATCAGTGTACCAGCTTTCTGACAGATTTGTCACATTCCCTCTATTTTATAGAAGATGTTGATTTGGTGAAAAGTTTAATAGAAAAATGTAAATTAATTGTTTACGTGTTTTGATAATAACATGGTTTCTATTTTGCCATTTCATTTTCTTGAGTATTTTATACAGTGTAAAATTATGGGTTTTTACAGTGCATCAACTCTACCAAAATGTGTCTAAAAATTAATACAAGATTTCTAAGAATTGATTTTCCCAGATACAAAAAATTTTGGGTTTTGTTCAACTTTTCATTCTAGTTCAAACTGAAAGAAATCTCAATATGTAAATTCTTCTGGAGGACAGATATTCTGTTTTGCATGTAGCTCTAATCTCAACACTTGCAGAGCAAAACACTTATGCTCCCATGGCTTTTCTGCCAGCTTAGCTCTTCAGGTATGGCCTTTTTTCATTTCATACTCTACAGTTTTAAAAACAAAACCTAAAATTGAAGTTTCAAGTCCCCATATTTCTGACGAAAATTACATAATTCACACTTTTTTCACAGCATCATTGCAAAGAGCAATCCAGTTCTTTTTGATTACACTCCTTTACATTTCATTTATTAACACTGCTATAAAGACATTTGGTTTTGAAGCCATCTTCTATATTCATCATTGCAAAAGATACATAACCTACTTCTTATGCTATAATTGGGAGTATAATTTATAAATTGTTTGGGAAGAGCAGAGAAATTGGGAATACTTTACTTCAAAAAAAAGACATATTGACAAGAAGCACAGATGTTTTCAGTGCCCAGAGATGATAAATAAGGACCTTGAAAAATCTGCATCTCAATCATAAGCATGCAATAACATTTGGCAGTAAATTATAAAATGAGAAATCAGGTCAGATGTTAAAATGGATAGATACCATTCTCACTCATAAATGTTAATTAGAAATGCAGTAATTAAATAATTCTGGAAAAGGCATGTTTGGTTTGATGTCTGGAAAAAATCTGTTTTAACTGATCACTCACAACTGGATGAAAAATAAGCACCCAAAAAAATTTGGGTAATGAACTGTTAGGGAAATAACGCCGTTGACATGATTTCCTGTATGGACCACAATGGACTGAAATATATGCCTTGACTGTCATGCACTGGCTCATGTAGGCACATTGCCATCTGTGAAATTTTGAATTTTGCTAATTCTAAGAGAGGGAAAAACATCTTGCTATCATTCTGTACCACCACTTATACTTCTGTGGGGTTGATGATTTCTATCTTCGGGTACATACATGACGGGAGAACTTGTGTCGTATTTCGTATAAGCAAACATATAATGAAAAGGAATTTTCTTTAAAATGAAATTTTGAAAACCTCTCTATAAAAAAAAAGAGATTAAAAATTAAATTAGCAACTGGGGCAGCATGAATGTACGTTTATGCTGCTAAAACAAATGTCAATTCTTGTCTCAGGTGATCCGTAAAGGAGAAGTGAGTTGCTGTTGGACCTGCACTCCTTGTAAAGAGAATGAATATGTATTTGATGAATACACATGCAAAGCCTGCCAGCTCGGCTCCTGGCCCAATGATGACCTCACAGGTAAATGAGTTGTGGCTGTGCTGATGTTGTAAATGAAAATGTTCATCTGCTGAGTTGAAGAAACAAATGCCAGGTACAAGTGAGTATGAGGACTGTTTCCATCAGATTGAACCCAGGGATAAAGCTGAAATTTGAACGGAGGCTGGTATTTGTCTTCCCGCCTCAATCTGATCCAGGAATTGTTGGCATAATTCAGCTGCTTTCTAAAGACCTGAGTTACTAGATCTAGAAATAATTAAAAAAAAAAAAAGAAAAATAGCCCTGGTTTTGTATTCAACCTTGTTCCAATATCTAGCTGGTGGTGCACATCTTGTCCTTCCCCAAGCAGGCAGAAAAATTAAGTCCTTATCAGAGAAATTATTAAGGGAGGTCAAGTTTCAGATTTTTATTTTCCTCCCGAGCAGGTACAGAAGAGTCATGTCATACTTTATTTTATAATCTGAAAAAGTGATTAACTAGTTGCTGTAGTTAGTGCTACTAAAAGCGTGACTGCTCCAAACAGATTTAGGTTTGCATTAGTCCTTTGTTCACCAGAAAGTCTGCTAGAATACGGGGCTCATGTTGTCCTTGCCACGGCATAGATCTCTATGCTCTTGCAGAATACCAATTTGGCTACTTTAGAGATAAATTATTCCAACACTTGTATCCCACAGCCTCTCTTCTTTACGATTAGTAAACAGAATTCAAGTATTCAAATGCTCAGAGCACGCATCACTTCAAAACATTGTTCAGGGGTCAGGTTTTCATTGTGCCAGGTTCTGTATAGACAAGGGGAGAAGAGACAGGTTTTTTCCAGAAGAGCTCACAGATTTGGTTTGCGTATAATTTCTGTGGACGAGGGGAGAAATTTTTGAGGTGAAAGAGAGGGAAGACAAAGGGAAAAGCAGTTTGCTGGAAGAATTTATATAAGTGGAAGAGAGTCAGGCAAGGCTTGGCGTATAGGCAGATTTTTATACATAAAGTTAATCCTTTCCTGGTAAGGATTGTTGCACGGTTGTAATATATGAGCTAGGTTACCTAATTACTCCCAACATATCCTTTAGCCATGAAACTGATGGGGTATTTTCCAGAAAATGTCAAGCATCAAGCTTCCCTTGAGAAAAAAACTTTTAACAGAGAGAACTTAAACAGCCACAAAATGGACTTGCAAGTGCTCCTGCAGCCCAGCTCCCCCAGTCCTGCTTCCCCAGGCACTCAGCACCCAGCAAAGCCATCTCATCTCAGGGAAAGCTTTCTTGTGCCAGGAGAAGGGAGAAGGGGAGAAAAAGAGACCCAGCCCCATGTGTCCCCCAGAGCAGAGTACTGAGTGTGTGGTATAAGCTCAGGTTCACACCCCAGCTGGGCCATCCAGAAGCCTCCAAAGCTCACATTGCAGGGACCAGGCCACCACGCCAAACTGATCAGTTTATGAAGATCAACTAGTGCAAATGGTCAGCTCTTCAACCAGTGGGGGTCTTGTCTGAGATGTGACAGATCCCATCTTACATCTTTGTTTCAGTGAGCACCTGAGGTTTTACCCAACGTAGAATAGCTGGAGAAGGAGCTGCTACAAGTCAGTTAGGAGGCAACTTGCTCCAGGTGCCTCACCGGCGCAACAGAGGACCCACTTGTGAAACACTAGTGTTGGGAACTGCCCATTGACCTGATAAGTTTGGGTAATTAGCCTGTCAGCACCATATATAAGGCAATGTGGAGCAAACAGCCACCAGGCTGGTCTTTGGGCTCTGTGCTTTGAGCTGGCTTCCCAGGGTGTGCAGATCTCCATGCCTTAGACAAGGCATCTGTCTGGGCTTGTGGGAGGATTTACCCTCTGAAGGTCTTACTTTGCTCTCAGGATGGAAAAGCAGGATGGGGTCTTGTAGGATGAGTCAATGATTTTCCCCTCAGATCTGACTCTTTTAAAGGCAAGTAGTTGTCTTTTTAGTCAAGCCAACTGCTTCATGTATTACATGAACTACTACATTTGCAGATAGTTCATCTGGCTTTAGACATGCATTTTATGCCTTTATAGGGACCAAAGTCAATATGCTCACAAAACAACCCCTCAGGACATCAGTGACAAGTAATGTTCCTCAGGAGATCTAACCCTTGTTCCTCAGCCAGACACAAGTTCAACAGGCACTATTTGGAAACTGAAACCACTGATACAATATGCACGTCTGGTAACAGGACACCCATCACCATAGCTTCATGGGTGTGTAGTCCCCAGATAATTTACTATTTACATGATGGTTGGCTCTTGTCTTATTTAGCTTTGTATCAAAAACAGATTTTAAAAAGCCTACTCTCAGCTTGTCCATACAATATATTGAGCTGTATTTTTAATGGTCATATTTATAGTCCCAGCTTTTGCAGATTGTAAAAAAATGCCTCTCAGTCTCGTTTACAACATAAGTTTTAGTAATAAATTTGAATTAAAAGTAAGGAGAGAGACATGTATTTTGTATCCTGGCAAGGAAGTTTCCCTTCAGTTTTATAAAGCATACACCAATCTCCTTTAAATGTCCCTACATCTGATACTGCAGCAGTCTATGCCTCTTTGCTGCTTGATAAAGCCACGTCTTAGGTAATGTCAGCTCCACAAGGCTACACATATAAAAACCTCCCTGGAATAAGTCTTTCCTGCATGATCACCTGCAGATGAGAGACCTGTAAATATATCAGCCACGCGCCTTAGGAGGCTTTCAATGTGGAGCTGCACCTCACTTTTTGCCAGAGATCTGGACTTCGATAAAAACATTTTTGGAATCCTTTCTTGGCTTATGCAACAAAACATTGCTCCGTCTTTCTTATGCTCGATGACCAGCATCAGTTTTGTGCCGCAAACTTCACTATATGAAATGTGTAATGGCAGGGATGTTGCTCACAGAAAATAAGAGATATTCATGTTTTTTCAGTCACCTGTGAAATATCAGAATTCAGATGCAGGAGGAGGAAGACAGAGGGGATGCAATACAGGCAGGAAAATGAAGTTATTATCAGAACAGAAAAAGACTTTGAAGTCCTGAAGAACTCAAATCTACAGGAAGCCCAATGGTAGTGGGAAAGAGAAGTGTGAGGAAGAGTTTCTCTTGATTAAATCAGTTGCTGGCTAATATCTACATCCAGAAGTGAAGCTGAGGCAAGAAAGGGAATGGTTAGCGACCCGTATTTTATTTCCTCACAAATTTCAGTTTCATTGCTTATGCATACAACTTTCCACAGGGACCAGCTCCTGCTTGGACAAAAGTCTAGTCATTCTCTTCCTTTTCTCCAAATTATCTGTACCATCCCAACATGCACCCTGAGTCATTTTGTTCCTTCTGGTTTAGTATCAAGACGTGCTTTCCAATCTACTGTAGCAGCCCTTCTTCCCCATGCACTGTGTTAGCAACTGCTGTATGTTACAGCACCACTTCACACATTAGCATGGCTGGTATGGTTGAGCCACATACTTGATTAGAGCAGGATAAACTCACGGGTTTAAGTCCAGAAGTATATGCCAACCCCTCCACTATTCCTCAAAGCCCTTCTATGCATTATATTCACAGTGGAGGGAAGAGAAATAGATTCCAGGCATGTTTTGACACAAATGAAGGGATTTTTCTTCATTTCACTGAGGAACAAACCTAAATGAAATTAATTTTTCAGTAGCTTGATGAGAATGGGATTTTGGTTTTCCAAAACCTCAAGTGACTTTGAGGACATGGCCTTCTGCATTGAAAAAGGGTGCCTTGGAAAGACAAGGTAAGTTTTGTTCAGCACCTCAGAGCTTTTTCAGTGAATGTAGGAACATATTGGTCCAGTTGTCACTAGTGTTTGTTTAAGGACATTTCTGAGGTGGAAAACAGGCAATTACTCTCTCTTTCTGTGATTCAGGGACAGATACAACAATAACAGAAACAAAGTTTTGTCTAGTGACCTTGGGGACTGCAAGGAAAGTAGATTATATTAATTTCAGTGACGCTTGGATTATCTTCAGGCTGTATTGACATTTTTCTCATTCTCTGTATACACCAAATACCCTGGCTATTTGATTTTCTTAATTGGATTCCCACAAAAATAGGAGCTGAAATATTTTACAGCTCTTGAAATGTTTTGTTGCTATTCAACAGTAAGGATAAATATCAGAAATATATATTTTTACTATAGTTTAAAAAAATGCTTTCACTAAATACGGTACAGAAAACGCAGGATAGCAGTGTCATGATCTTGTCTGCCTGTTTGAAAGTGCCAGATAAGAGCTGGATTACCCAAACAGCCCTTGAATGGAAAGGACTGAAAAAAGGGGACCCCACCTCTAGGTGACACAACAGCCATTTCAAAGAGCTCTGACAACCGTTCGGCCTATACCAATCTGGATTCCTCACTGAGAAGCAAGGACAACTGCCTCCCTCATCCTGAGGGCATTGCTCGTACTGTCAGTGAGAACAGGCAGTGCTGGGAGCCGCTGTTGTCTCAGCTCCAGGCAGAGTCTGGGATAGCCCACTGCCGTGGCTCATGCAAACCACCTGCGGGGCCAAGGGCAGAGGCGATGCTCGATGTAGGATCTTGGAGTACTCTTGCGAGGGCTTGGTCAGCTCTTCCTGAAGTGTACTGATTCGGGTCTGTGTCTCATAAGACTGGATCCTACCCCCAGCCCAAGCAAAAAAATCACTCATCTCTTGCCCAAAATATTTTCAAACAGTAACTGCTTTTTTGCCACCAAGCTGCTTTCCTGTATTGTTGCTTGCAATAAAGTTACAGCCATCGGTAATTTCAGCAATTGTCTGACAGTTGTGAGCACAAGGCAGAACACAATTTAGCCTGTGTTGACACTGATTTTGCTGCTGAAACATTTTTGACCGTACTTGGTAAGGCTGTAATTCAGACTGAGGGTGGAAGAAGGACACAATTTTTATCTGGTTGTTTTTAGCATTATAAACGCACATCAGCAGACATAGTGTCCAATTTTTACCCTGATTTTCTGTGCCCTATACTGCCCTTTCCTTTTTATTTCTTATTCCAAATGAAATGTAACCATTTCCATAAGTCACTCACATGCCAGCCTTTTGGAGAAAGCAGATGAGGATGAGTCAAGGGTTCAGGTGGCAATATTATGACCAGGATCTCTGGCTGTCATTTTCTCCCCTCCCTTGTTGCTGGGTTTGTGGACTTTTCATCCCTCAATTGCTTGGTCTAGGTAAGGCGTGGACTTTAGCTTCCAGTCCATTTACAACCCAAGTCTCCAGCGTGAGCCACACAGTGCTTCACCGACGCTGAGCTCAACAAACAGCTCTTGGAGGCTCCTGAGCTGGATGAAGGGGGACTTGCCAACAAAGCCAGAAGGATCCACTTGTAATTGTGCCTTACATTATCGAAAGTTTGCTGAACATGACATATTTTGAACAAAACATTTACAACACACAGAGCCAGCATTTTTTAGTGAAACTTAAATCAAAACATTAGAGCTAACATAAGGATAGGCCTGATTGCTGCAATTCATCAGTTGTTCCAGTCATTCTGCACATTTGTGTAATTAAGGAATCATTCCCCATGTGGTCACAGAGTAGCTTTAATGTATTATTCTAAGATTCATGGCTTTGCCTTTTACTGTAATGCACAGCTAAATCAGTATATTTGAGTTACTAGGGACTTAGGCCTCTGAGCTACAGATGCCCCAGCTTTCACGGTTTTAAGACATGACCAATCCCACCTCCTGCCCTGCAGAGTTGGCAGAATAAACACATGCACAGTCCTCAGCTGCATCCATTGACTGTGCAAATCCGCCTCTGCTGATGGGTTCAGTAAATGTGCCAGCCTGGGAACTGCAGCAGCTAAAAAGCCAGGACATGGTCAACGCCACATACCCTGCTATTGTAGCAACTACAAAAGGTCCCACCAGAACAGGGCAAAGAACTGGTGACTGTAATAGTTTACCACAGCACCAGAACTTAGTACAGAAATGTTAAAGATGTCCCCTCACATCAGTTGGTCTACATTCTATGTGGAGGTCAGGGGGCTGATTTCTCACCCAGGATTTTGGAAAGTGTAATCCTCACTTTTACCTTGTCAGTTTGGGTAACAAGTTGAGGTTTTATTAAAAAAAAGAAAAAATTATAAAAGCTACCCTGCTAACTTCATCGAGATTTTTATTCTGACTCCTACATTTTTGCATGTCGGCTCTTCATATGTGAAAAACCCAAATAACTAATCAAGATAACACTTATCCCAACTTTTGGCATTATAAATAGGGAACCATTCAGAAACATGAATATAAAATAACAGCATAACATCACTACACTTTGAATAACATGTGCCAAATCCTATGTGGTGGCTTTCATTCACAACTAAGATGTGGCTAGGTTGTTGTTTAGATTTCAGCCTCTGTGTTTGGACTTCCGTTATCCTTGGAAGGATCTGCAAAAAGTTACCAAGAAAACCAAGTCTTTCGTCAATGGGTTGAACTCCCTGCCCAGGATGCCAAACCCCACTAAAAAAATAGTTAGGACTTATTAAACCAGCAGTAATTTTCTGCCAGTTTTTGTCTCCATGTGCAGATTCAGTGAGTGTTAGCTCATCATGTTGACTTAAGAGACTTCACCGAATTCCCTTCACTTTCCAGAGTGCATCCTATTCACAAGCCTTAGTCTTTTATGTTTACCTTTGGAACTAGTTTAATTATATTTTATACTGCCTACCATAAAAGGGATTTTCAGTGCTAAGCTAATACAGTTTTATGGATGCTGAAGGCATGGTAAGGTCTCTTAGGTGTCAAGGCTGTAATAACAAATTAGAACAGTGTCAAGATCAAATCCCTAGAAAATATGGACTATAATACAGTGCTTCATATCTGTGAACTATTCTACCAGATGAACTAATTTTAATGCAGTATGAAAGATCAAAAATAAGTGACAAGCTTACCTCTACAGAGACAGCACAAGGTATTAATGGCTTCTCCTTTCCTTGTTCATGACACAATTTAGCCTATCCCTGAAATAGCCAGATATTTTTCCAAAATATCAGAACCTATTTTTCCCCACAGAAGATCCTTATCCATAATTTGGTGGTGATTTTTGATGCTCCTTTCAGAAAACCTTTCCCTAGAGCATTTAATGGGACTCTGATTTTTAATGCTGCTTGCCTTGCTATTCACAGGCACATCTAGCACCTTGCACCCACTGGCTATGTTTCTGGCCAGAAAAACATAGAGACAGTTTTATGTCAATTTTACTGGGGCTCTGGTCCCAGAAATAGTGCACTCTTGAGCACAGAGTAGAACAACGCTACACCTGCTCCAAATTGGACTGGCTCCTAACAGCCTTTCCACAAGCCAAAGATTGCCTCAGCACACTGCAGGGACCACAAGAGAGGGATGCTGGCCCTGTTCCACCTGGAGTTTCTAAGCTAGCTAGGAGAGGACACTTTCCAGGTGCTTGGAGATGTTGATGAACTGTAAGAGGTGGGCTATGGGGCCAGATCTTGTCCAAATGACCATCAAGCATACACATATTTAGGGGATAGGAATGAGTTCTTGTGTTGCCCTTTTTCAGCTTTTGCTTTGGTACAATCCTGGCTATCAGCCTAACCTGAACACTCACACTGCTGTTTTCCCATACTTCTTTTACCTGATCTAGTTGTCCCTTTCTGCCAAGTGCCATTGTCAGGAACCATTAGCTGCAAAGCTATTATATAAAAACCTCGCCGATCATTGCTTTATGAAGACTATCCAGTCCTTAAATCTTAATTGAGGAATAAATCATTGAACGGTTTAGCATTCTCCTTGTAAAGTACACCCAGTGATGGGGGAAAGAATGGGACAAGACTTCAACTCCTTTCTCAGATATTTTATCAAGAGAACATAAAAAGAGTAATAAGGCAAGGAAGGCACGAAATAGTCTGTAACTAATGAGAAATGCTTGGTTATGATTCACGTCTGCTGTAACTTTAGAAACTGAGCAAAATTCAGCCTCTATATCATTGTCTGCATGTAAAGGCCAGCTGCCAGATAAAGACCTTTTCTCTTCAAATTTCCTGTCCAATAAGATATGGTAGTATTAGAAGCTGGTAACAATTTGTTTCCCAAAAACATTAGTTAAATTTTGACAAAATCACAAATAGATTTCAAGGTCACTTACTCACAGAACTTTTTGGGGAAGAACCCACATGGGGATATCTGCACACACCAGAGTACGCTTTCTAGTTTCCACCCTTCTTCCACCACTCTCATGTATAAAATGTTGATTTTAATTATGTGATTCCTGTGCTATCTTGTTCTTGATGAAGTCAGAATGAAATACAGTCTCTTCCTGACAATGAATAAGTAAACCCTTTAAAACCAACAAGAGTTAAACAGGTATCATCAGTTAATGTTATGAGTGTTCAATAACAAGTTAAATGTCTTTGTTACATTAAGATGTGGTAATAATTTTATTATTGCAACAGAAAGCTTTGCACACCAAAGCAGTTAGAATATGGATGGCAAATTATTCTGCTTTTAGTAACCAGGAGCACAACTCTGTTACACTGGGATGGCTGCAAAATTGTAGCTTTTAACCACACTAATGTAAAAGATTTGTTGACCCAAATCCTTCTGATTTTTCTACAAGAATACAGAACTATCTGCCTTGTACTTTTGCCACCCAATCTATTAAGTATACCACCTTATTGTAGGTATTCTGTTTTTGATAATGTTAATTGTGTAGAGATATAGAATACAGAAATTCTGGGAGAAGAGAGGAGCTAAGCCTAACATCTACCCATACCATTTAATTTAAGGATTTTTACTACTAAGAATGTCAGTGACAGATTTGGAAAACTTTAAGCTCCACTTAAAATAAAGGAAAAGGCAAAGAGTAGGTCTTGCACATAAAAATTCCCAAATGAGAGTCCTGATTGCTACATTTACTCCTGTTCATCAAGTCATTGAGGTCCCAGGTTCCCTAATTAAATTGGATTGCTTGGCATCCAGATGCCCATCGGACAGTGCTAATTACCCTCCCTGCTGAAAATACAGATGTGAGCACCTGGTGCTCCATCACCACAGGATGAAGTGCCTTGCCACCACCCACCCCGAGTCAGGCTGCCACCAGAAGAGCAACCTGATTACAACAATCCTAAATTCTGAGGACATTTAGATTTTGCAGTCAAGGTTAGTCAAACTTAATAGAAGTATAGGGGAAATAAGAGCTTTTAGTTGCATTTCCTCCACTCCATCACCTCCTTTCAGCAGTCCTGCCCCAGGTGGCAGTGCCAGCATGTCTAGTACTGTCAGGAAGTTGCCCTCCAGAGCATCAAGGTCCTCCCCCCTTATTGCTATCTAACCTCTACGGTGCAAAAAGAAAGGAGGGATGGAGAAGGGATGCCAGCAACAAGTTTTCTGCCAGCTTTTACTCCTGTCCTTTGATCTGCACACTGTGGAAAGAAAAGCTTTTTTGACTTCCTATAACATGCATATATTGCATGACTTATTAAAACTTTTGCATAGACTGAAAAACAAGTATCTTTAGATGGGTTGCACTGCTAATTCATCTTTGTCAATAATTTATTGAATTTAGTTTGATTTCATGAAATAGATGAGGTTTTAGTTCCTCAGAAGTCTCAAAAGGCTGCATGACAAATAAGGAAGTGAGCAGGGTGTGCCATCCCAAATTGCCTATTATCTGCAACTCTGATTCTAGAAAATTTTTGTTAGAAAAAAGGTAGCATATCTGAAAAAGAACTCTCTTTGTCTTGGTACCTAGAATCTGTAAGATTCCTCTCCATAATCATTAAACAAGTACCAATGTCCTTCATAGTGTACAACAGTAGGATTGACATCTGGTCCTTTAAGTGCATATAGTATGCGGACAACTCTGAAGCATTTTGCACTGAGGTAACGCAACTTGATTCTGCAATTTGCTCATAAATTACTATATTTCAAACAATTTAAAAGGAAAATTCAACTGTGAAGAAAGATAACTTATCTAAATCAGCTTGGCCATTTTTTCAGTCATCATGTTATACTCCAAATAAACTGTGTTACTGAAATAAGCTGTCACTGAAAAGTATTTATTGTGCCTTTCTATTAATATAATCTTAGTCTATACTCATTATAATAACACCTTCCTGAAGAGGAAGAGAATTACCAGGGAAATCTGTAGCTATATTATTAAAGAATCTCACTCCCACATTTTTTTCTTTTTCTGTAGGTTGTGACCTCATCCCAGTCCAGTATCTCAGATGGGGTGATCCTGAACCAATTGCAGCAGTCGTTTTTGCATGTCTGGGTCTGCTGGCCACCTTGTTTGTTACAGCTATATTCATAATGTATCGTGATACTCCAGTGGTCAAATCATCCAGCCGAGAACTTTGCTACATCATTCTAGCCGGCATCTGCTTGGGTTACTTGTGCACTTTCTGTCTCATCGCAAAACCTCAACAGATTTACTGTTATCTTCAACGAATTGGCATCGGCCTCTCCCCAGCTATGAGTTATTCTGCTCTAGTAACTAAAACCAACCGCATTGCAAGAATCCTGGCTGGCAGCAAGAAGAAAATTTGTACAAAGAAACCTAGGTTCATGAGTGCCTGTGCCCAACTGGTTATTGCATTTATCTTGATATGTATACAATTAGGCATAATTGTTGCCCTCTTTATAATGGAGCCACCAGATATAATGCATGATTACCCAAGCATCCGAGAGGTCTACTTGATTTGTAACACCACCAACTTGGGTGTTGTAACTCCCCTTGGATATAACGGATTATTAATTTTGAGTTGCACCTTTTATGCATTTAAGACAAGAAACGTCCCAGCTAATTTCAATGAAGCAAAGTATATTGCCTTTACAATGTACACCACCTGCATCATTTGGCTGGCTTTTGTGCCAATATATTTTGGAAGCAACTACAAGATAATCACCATGTGTTTCTCAGTGAGTCTGAGTGCCACGGTGGCCCTTGGCTGTATGTTTGTGCCCAAGGTCTATATCATCCTTGCTAAGCCTGAAAGGAACGTACGCAGCGCATTCACCACATCAACTGTGGTCCGCATGCACGTAGGGGATGGAAAGTCATCTTCAGCTGCGAGCCGCTCAAGCAGCCTGGTGAACCTGTGGAAAAGAAGGGGATCATCTGGTGAAACCCTTAGGTAAAGTTTGCTAATGTGGGAGTGTGGGGAAGCAATTATGATCTTGTGAGAGTTAGTAATAGTGGAAGGACAAAGGAAAATACATTAATTCCCTTTGCCTCTGTAATGAAAAAGGAGTCCTCTCTCCCACATCGGTAACAGTCTCGTGTTTGATTTAGTCAAAACACTCTGCAAAAACAGGGGACAGACCACTGGGCAAACAATTACAAGGCTGGAAATACTGACCGTGTCAACTATAGACTCAATGTAGGAAGGGAAATAAGATCTTAGGGAAAAAAAAAAAAACCCAAACAAAAAACACAGCAGAACAAGAAATATAACTCATTGCCCTGTCCTGAATGCACCCATCTACAATCTTTTTCCCTTCAATGAATTGCACAGTGTCTGTATTTTGCCTTTAGTCACAGCAGTAAAACAACAGGGTTGCTGGTAGTGCTACATAATCAAGGTGGAGTAATAAACACAAGTGGCATCATGAGCAGCCACTCCCAGGCATCTGAGGATTTGTTTCATATGACTCTTCTGTTATACTTCTCTCTTGTATTCCTTGACTTTCCTTTCTTGTATTATCTCTTCCTGCTTTCTTTCTTTTTGTCTTCCCCTATCTTCTCTTCTTTAACTTTCTTGATACTTTTTTCTGCATTCATCCTCCTAACTCCATCAAATTCAGGTGCTCACAAGCCCCCTCTTGCTACCCTTCCTGCCATTGGACAGATACTCCCTGGTGAGATATTTCTTTGTTTCTTCCCAAGGAATTATTTGAATTCAGTGATCATGAAGACAACTTTTATGTTCATTGTATAAAAATTAAAGTAAATGAACACTGAAGAGAAAGGAGAGCTCTGGAGTGGAAATACTGCTCTGCTTTATAGACAGAGCATGTAGAAGCGCACCCAATCCAGTGGTTCATTTCCCCCTTTTGATCCCTTTCATTTTTGATATGGGTGCTGTGGGGATGATTTGGGTTATTTAATTGCTGCCATAAACAAATAATTCTGCCTATATGAAAGTGCAAAGAAACAGCTTTGTCGTTCTTCTGCTATATATGTCTAGCCTGGAAGTGAGAAGTAGCTAGATTTTCCTCCTCACTGAAACGCATGCGGATTTTAGGATTGGTAATACGAATATTTCCGGACATGCCATTGTTCACAACTGGAGGTGGCATGGAATGAGGGCGTGTACTTCCATTTTTGCGTGAACCACAATTTTGACTCAACAGAGGATTTTATTAGTAATACCTGCAGGACAGATTATGCCAAAGTGATTATATGTTTCTGTCAGATTATTACTAATGCTTCTCTTTCAGTGACTTTGAATTGGTACAGAAATGGCCAGTCTATTACAAGATATTTTATACCTATAATCTGTTAATGATGGTATCTTCTAGTTCATTTCCAGGTGCAGAGTAGGATGCTATTTTAAAATGATAAATCCTTTATGAGTTTAAGTGATGGTTACCTGAAATGTTCTTTTCTACAGCCTCTGTCTGTATGTCTGAATGACCTGAGGTGTTCAGGTTAGAAGCCCTATAACCACTTCTGGGCCAGATAAAAGAGACATTCTTCATAATATGTCCTCAACAGGAGGGCAATCTCTTTGAGATAATTTTCCCTCACTTTCACTGCAGAGCTCATTTGCCATCTCTCTACTTTTTTACTCAACAAGATGAAGTTATAGATGATGATCTTGGGCTTGGGAAGGATCTGTTTGTCATCTGTTAAGGCCCAGTTTTGAAAGATATTGCTCTAAAACCTTTGTTTTGTTCTGAAAAGTAAGGAGTGTACCCTGCTATTAAATATCCTAAAAGACAAGGTGTATTTTATTCTTTCTGAGGACTCACTTTCCATTTCTTTGTATCCCACAATGTGTAGATAACATCTGTGGTAGAGTTATTAGCAGAATGTAATAGATCATCATTGACAATTACTTCTTTTTCAATAGCACTGTCTTGGAAATATCTTTGATCCTGAAGAGCATTGACAGTGCCCGATATGTGTGTGTAGGAATGAAAAATGCAGCACGAAGCTGATACACTGACATATTTACCTAGATATAAAGAGCTGGAACATTTTATTTGAAACCTAGAGGAATAAATTCCATGTCATCAGCAGTGTTCATCAACACAAACCTGCAACAAAGACAACATTCCTAAATGCATGTGTCTGAGTTCTCAGCTGGTTAAATTGTGATGGTGCCGGTGAGTTTAGCAATGCTGTCAGTGTGTGCCTGAAGGGTCTGGGAATCCAAGAGCAAATTGATTCCATCGATCATGGGAAATTCTCTCTAATTAATGCCTATTTGGTTGCATAAAAGAAAACAAAACGGAGACCTAAAATGTGCTAAGTAAATCTAAAATTCTGCTCAGGACTTCACCTATGTCACATATCATCTCCAAGAAAGAATAGAAAACCACTTTCAGCTTCAATTCTGCTTACTTTAGAGCATGAACAAACACAGTCCAACCATTTCACTTACTATTCAAACATTTCTTTAAAAAAATCTGTTGTACAAAGTAATATGTTTCAAGGTATTATTCGGTACAATGCTCAAAAGCTTGTTTGGATAGTTATTCAAGTAAGCACTGAAGTACTCAGAATCAAAGAAAATATGCACTAGAGCCACATGGCATCATTTAAATAGCTCAGAGGGGTTTTATTTAAGAGAGTGAGTCACTGTTGAATTTTAAAGAAACATGCTATTTAAGTCACCAGTGCATAAAGGGGCCCCTATCATTAGCATTTTGCTTCTTGACACTAATTTATAGCACAGTGTAGTATTGCATCAAATCGTTGTCAAACAGATAATGCCAATGCTCCATTCAGAGCTTTCACATCAGCTGCAAAATGACAGGTAACAAGACTGCTTTTGCCTAAATAAAGCAATGCATCTGTTAGAGTCCTAAATGACTTTTTGCACGGGGTGTTCTTCAATTAAGAAAACACAGGCAAGCTGTGGATATGTATTGGAATGAATCTTCACATACTGAAATAATGTAGAAGGAAAGAGCAAAACTATTCATTACCTAGTGAAATGAAAACCATTTCATGTAGGCTAGTCTGATTCAGCAGTACTCACCAAAACATATTCTACCCTCATTTAAAAGTAAGGCTAACAAACCGGCCATTATCAGAAGGGACTCCACAAAGAAGAATGCCGAACAGTACACAGCTAGAGTCAGCACCACACAACCTGTGTAGGGAGGCATCTAGACCTTCTGCTTCCAGTTATCTTACCAGTTAATTCCATAGGGACTAGGAAGGCCACAAATAAATTGAGCAAATCTTACCTTAAGGTCCCAGGAACTATTATCACATATGCTCCACATCCCTTTTGCAAAAGACCAAAATACAGGGCTCATTCATACTCTCCTCATTCTCAAATAATTCTGTATCCCATGTAAGATAAGGACTGTATATTTCTGCTACAAGAGCTGCTACTCTGTTATTTCTAGCCAGGACAGCACACCAAAACATCTCAGTCATGTTGCCTTGGCCTGGGGAATAAAGCACATGTTCCAAAGTTTCTCTTACCTTTCTAATATCTTAGCCCTGGTTTTCACACAGTAATTTAACCACTGTAGGTGTTTATCTTTTCTGGAGCAGGTCTTTAAATGGCCCAAACCACACAGCATCATTTTCCAAGCTTACATACACTGACCCTTTAAACATGCTCACCTCCCTCTACCTACCTGTAGAAAAGCAAGTTTCCTTTCCTCTAAAGCAGGTAATAAACTGTTCTGAGTCACCAGAAAAGTGTTTTAAAAAGCCCTAAACATTGTCTCTCTCACACATATGTACTAAGCAAATCTTTAAAATCCTACCAGTACTTTTCTCTCTGCCCTTTAAATTACTCCCAAATGTTCACAGTGCAGCCAGTGCCCCTTGTCTCCAGTTCTCCAATGACTGTAGATGCCACAGTGGTTCCTGCCCTCAGCTGCTTCTTTTGGAGGTCCTCAACCCATCTTCAAGGTTCCTCAGTTGCTTCAGCAGCAAATTCTGCACTGTTCCAGCCAGTAACATGTTATGGGGAAATGAAGAGGAACCTGGCATCCTTCTGTAGACCAAGCTGTGACCTGGACACAAACAGCAGAGCCATGCAGGCAGTGAGGTGGGAACCTCTGAAAGAAGAGTGAGGTCAGAAAACACCATTGTGATCACAAGGCAAGGCTTTCTGCTTGGAGATTTGAGGCTTAGTTCATTTGCATCGTCTTTTCTTTTTGCTGTGACAGTGAGAGGCACAAGAAAGAAATGAGGCAACTAAAGTGTTTTTTAGCTGCCAGTTGGCCATTTCCCCTGTGGTGATGTAAGAATCATTTAGGTTTCTTCTACCACGTTCTCAAAAGACAGAAGCTGGTAGCTGACAAGTACAAGCCAAAAATGCTCTCCTGAAACAATACAAGACAGATTATCATCTTCTAAATGAATTGGGATCACTGAAAGTAACTATTCATTTAAGCAAAAGGACTGAGCAGTGCTTTAATTCTGTTACCCAGGCAGGTAGATGTGATCACTCAACAGGAAAGAATCATCACCAGCAAAGTCAGATAATGTTAGCTGTATTCAGGACACATTGGATGTTAGTGGATGCCTCCATACGGATGTGAACAGCACAATACTAGACAACAGAAAGAAAGATGCACACTGATTTCTGCACCTTATCATAGACACTTACCCACGGCAACTCACAAATCTCACTGAGATTAAAGCTTGGTGTGCAGTGATGCTTTATTCCACCTGGATTTACTACGTGATGCACTATTTCCTAAATAATTAAACATTAACAGTGGCTGTCAAAGCAAATGAACTACTCATTTGTTTTTTAATGTATTATCTTGTCCTCTTAAGTTTGTCTACTACTGTGTGATTGCAGAAGTGGGCATTGCTCTGCACACATCTGCAGAAATGGTAGGACTGACAGCTTTCATGCAGGAGTGGGGATCCCTTGCTCTATTGAGCCAACACTCACCCTCAGGTGAACCACAGGATTTGTATTGTATAAATCACTATTAATTGTGTTTTTCCTTACTCAACTTAGACGAAGATGTTCACACATCCCTCTAAGAATCAGGTGCCATTTGGGAGCATTTTTCCTCCCTCCCAAGCACTACCCTGGTGCAGTAATATCAGCTTGAGGGACCAAGAGCCTGCCTTGCACAGACGTCAGAGAAAGCGTTCAGGTGACCAGGCTCAGGTGCTGTTAAACACCATTCCCTGTCTCCTATGAGGAAAACGTGATAAGCAAGGTAGATTTTTCCACTGGACTGGATTCAGCCCTGGATCACCAGT
The DNA here is from genome assembly GCF_963921805.1 of Phalacrocorax carbo. NCBI lineage: Eukaryota > Metazoa > Chordata > Aves > Suliformes > Phalacrocoracidae > Phalacrocorax > Phalacrocorax carbo. The sequence goes on from NC_087513.1 coordinate 209,006,147, forward strand.
GGTTATAATTAGTGTTTATATCAGACAGTCCCAAACTGTGCCGTAATGAAATATTTTGGATACAGGTGTCTGTGATCACACCGTGTGCTCTGTTTCCTGCAAGGAACAGCTGGTTTTCCCCCGTATCTGTTCTCTCTCTTTTTCTGTCTTATGACTGACTATATCTGTTTCATTACAATTCAGACAGGAGCTATTTTGATCCACAAAATAAGAAGAATATGCTTGGATCAGCCTAGAAGATGCCACTCATAGTCTAAAAATATTGCAGTCTAAATATTATATTATATATCAGCACATCATATCTCAGCACCAAAATCTTCAGATTAGTTTTTTTCAGAAGCCTAAATTGAAATTTCTCAGGAAACCCACCCTTTTTTCTCAGGAAAATTTTCAAACATTCCTTCTAATTCTGAATCTGGTTGAACTCCATTTAAAACACTGAAAATATTTTTAGAATATATGTTTGCATTATTAGTGGGAGGATTTCAGATATAAAGGTGAGAGATTCAAATTATCTATGCCTCAGAAAGAGAAGTTGCCTGAGAGATGAAACAGGGTTGTTATGTGACATGGAGCTTTTAGTCCTATAAAGAAGAAGGAGTGTAAGAAAAACTGGGTAAGTTTTGTGGAAAGCTGAAGCTGGCTCGCATTCCTCACGTGTACATCCATTGAGAAAGATACTGATCATGAGTTTCTGCCACAGAATATTCTATTGGGACACATTTCTTATAGTACCAGTGCCAATTTTGTCTTCATTTATATGCAGCTTGAACAATTTCTAATGCATTTTGGATGATAAAAGGACATTACAATGCTCTTCCAAACTAACTTGTCAAAACCTTTTATTTACCAGACTTTGTCAGGGCATGGGTTATAAGCTCATACAATTTTCACAACCAAAGGGCTCAGACACTCTTGGTGATCTGATTGGTCAATCTGTACACTGACAAGTACACTGACACTCCATCGGGTGCATTGCCTGGCAGACAAGGGAAAAACCAACTTTCTCAACCCATAGAATAACAGTCACAAACTTAATACAAATCATTGGTTCTGCAGTTTATGCAGGTAGTTGCACTGGTTTACTCATAGAAATATGAAACCGAATATAGAAGAGTTTGTAACCTCACAATCCATAGCTCAGGACTGGTATATGACCTCTCCTATAGAGTTATATCAGCAGCTTGTCAGTTATGCCAGCATGGGTTGCTTTCCTACTGGAGCCTGACAGAGCCATTCTGTCATATAAAATAAACACTGATTGGAAGAGGCAGAGAGTTATCTTCTAACATGGTGAAAAGAACAATATTTTTTAATGGCAGACAATGGCAGATGAGAGATTCCAGCCTGGGTGTCTTGTACCCCACAAGGACATTATTTGGAATCCTGAAGTTTTATAAAATAGACAAATAACTTATTGGTGACTTTTAGTTATTTAAATCAACTCTTGCGTATGTGAAGAACTAACCAGGAGATTACTGAAGAATATGAATCAGGAGAACTAATGCTTACAAAGTTACATGATAGAAATAATCTGCACCATCCCTGAACTGTCACAGTGACCGGCTTTTAGCCATCGTGCATCTCAGTCCAATGAAAAGCAGTGGAAGCTGAAAAGTGAAAGTGCTGCTCAAAAGAGGACCAGAGATTACTGTAAGGCAAAACATGTCGCTCAGAAATCATCATGTACCAAAAAAAAGTTAATTTCTACCGCTGTTGTTTAAGGGCACCATCGACTACAAATTGCACAAAAGTGCTTAGACGGCTTTGTTCTATGAGATGATGGCAAAAAAGTGAGGGTTAAGCTTCTTACCTGGCGTAACGTCATTCGAGTAGGTAACAATATGCATGAAGTAGAAGGTTTGGCTCAATGGATATTGTTCTTATTTATAAAAACAAAATCTAGCCATAGTGATGCAAGATATTATTTGTTTCCTTCATAGCCAAGCTAGAAAAGAACTTTGATGCATGCAGGAAAAAAATATTTGACTCCTCAGAGGAAGTCATTATCTTTTTGACTGATTAGTCTGCATTTATTAATTAATCCATTCCCAAATGGATCATTCAGGGTTATTTTGATCTAATATGCTACCAAAATTTAGATTGAGAGATTACTGAATGGTTTGACTCCTTCATTTTTTTCATAAATAATTTAGTCTTGGTGTCTTTTTGGACAAGCATGATACTATGATTAATTAAATTTCAAATATTGTTAAATGACTGAAGAATATTTTATGAAGCTCAGTGAAAGGTATTAGGTCTGAAAGATTTTTATAAATTGCTGCTAAAACATTCCATCTGTATAATGAATTTATATTCTTGAATGCCCTGATTACAATTATTTTTAATTTGTGTACAGTGTTAATGTTGTTTTGAATTTTCCCCTCAACTTAAATTTAATTAAAATACTGATTGATTGATTGATATAAATTGTTTGTCTGCATTAACTGAGCACATGTATTCAAGCATAAGTTTTGGAATTATTTATATTATTAAGACAGCATCCCCATCAGTTTGAACTAAATATCATAGCTGAACTGTGAAAATTAAATTACATTGCAAAGAGTTCCCTACCTACTCTTACACAAATATGCTCTAGATTGCAAAATGCAGTCTTGTCAGTGTAGTAAAAAGAGAAAAGGAAGGAACAGTGGAGACAGGACCCAGCAGTTGGATATTTTTTTTCAGGGAAGAAAGAGCTGAGGAGGGGTTTTCTATTTTTTAACAGCAGTCCCTATCCCTTCTACCTTTTCTTTCATCTTCAAGCCTGTCTCCTAAAAATCGGGTGACAAGTGAATACCACCATGTACTATATCAATATTGTTCTTATCAGTCATGCTGAAGAACACCCAGACAAGCCATGCAGATGATCTGACATCCACCACGTACATCCTGTTGCAAACTACCATCTGCCCTGAGCACAGGTTTGTCTACCAAAGGAACTTCTGGCTCTTTCCAGAGCAAACTTTGATATGAACTGACATTGTAATTAATCTGACAGACAGAAGTCTAGGACACACACCCTCCTTCCAAGGTCCAAATGAGACATGAGCCAGTCTTCCACCATGCAAACACCGGTATGAATTATAAAGAAGGGTATTTGCACTTGAATACTGATAGTTGCTCTGGACTGGAAGAGCTGGAATTGCAGCTGGCTTCTTAGAACTGCATTTGGTTACAGATGTTTTTTAATAACTGTGACTGAAATTCAAGGCAGGTATCTGCGAAAATATATAAACACAAAACTCTTTTTAATTTGCTATAGTTTTGATTATAGCATCATATATTGCAGCAATAATTCAGTTTGCTGCCAGCTGATGACTTATAACACAATTATACATTGCAAAAAAACCCCAACAAACCACCATTTTATAGTCCACTATCCAATAATGAGGTAGCAGAAAAAGAAAGGTTAAAAATCTAATAAACAAGCACTAAAGATGCAAAACATTAGAAAACAAAATAGAGTTAATATATTAAATATACAGCTTAGCTGTACATACAGATCCAAATAATAAAAACCATTGGAAAAGAGAAACTTGTAAGTTGGCAAAGTTGAAAAATGTCATGTTAAACTCAATGCCAAGGTAACGCATTGCAAAGCAGGCCCCCATCCATCCGTTTCACAAACCTCGATAAGTTTTTAACATTCAAAATGCTTCAGAGCAAAAAAGGTGTGGCTTCCCTTTTCAACATAATGAAGGAAATAATGAATAAAGTAATAAGATCTTCCTATGGCATCTCTAGTTATATATACCTGAAGAAAAGAGGACAGAAATTCAGCATGGTGAATAGAATGGGTAGAACAGGAAGTCTTGTGTAAATAAGACCCTACTGTACAAAAATCTTATACAATGGTTTGTCCAACATTTCAGAAATACCCTTTCTGGAAGAAGGTAAATAAACATACTGGTAATATTTTGCTATTGGTCTAATCTTCCCTTGAGCCAGTATAATGTTTTATATACCGTTCCATCAAAAATGTAATTTTAATTCACCAGCTGCAATTACATATGATTGCTCAATTAGAATAAGCTATAAAAAAAGTTTATATTGCACTTCAAAAAAATATTGTGAGTTTGGCTTCAAAGTAATTTTGTTTGCTGAAACTGTGCTACTAAGCAAACAATGTTTATATGCTGATTTTTTCAAAAAAAGGAACAAAAAGTGCAGTTTAATAATATACAGTTTATTTTAGCCATTATGTAAATGGGAAAACGTCACACAATAAGCTGAGACCCCTTTAAAAGCACTCAGTGCAATGTGGTACAATGTCAAGATAACATGACCAGTCTCACAGAATTGATTTTCAAGAACATACTATGTTTGTAGTTCAAAGCGACTCCTACAGTAACAACACTAAATATTTTTCATATTTCGGTCTTTACCATTTATGTATAAATCTTCATACACATATTTTCTTACCTAGTCTAAAGGTCAGCCTTAACTCTGCTGCTATGAAATGCAAGATCTTCATCATTTCTTAATACCAAGACCAAGTAATACTACAGATGAAAAATACTACTTGTACATAAGATCTTACAATTAAAATATTTAACTGGGTATGGGAAGGTGGATGGCTTTGTAACATTCAGCAACCTGTTCAAGTTACAGTATAAGCACATTGAAAAGGCCCCATAAAAGTGATGGAAAACAGAGACAATATTTCATCATATACCATAAAGCTTTCTGAATCACCTCTCCCCTCCCCTCCCCTCCCCTCCCCTCTCCTCTCCTCCCCTTCCTCCCCTCCCCTCCCCTCCCTCCCTTCCCTTCCCCTCCCCTCCCCTCCCCTCCCCTCCCTTCCCTTCCCCTCCCCTCCCCTCCCCTCCCCTCCCCTCCCCTCCCCTCCCCTCCCCTCCCCTCTCCTCTCCTCTCCTCTCCTCTCCTCTCCTCTCCTCTCCTCTCCTCTCCTCTCCTCTCTCCTCTCCTCTCCTCTCCTCTCCTCTCCTCTCCTCTCCTCTCCTCTCCTCTCCTCTCCTCTCCTCTCCTCTCCTCTCCTCTCCTCTCCTCCGTTAATCTCACTTTTCAGGGCTTTAAAAAAGTCTTGCTTCGGGTTCATTCCAAAATAGCCAAAATGAGTGGTCTGGGGCTGAATTGGTAGATATTACCTGCTTTGATTATTTCTAACTTGCGGGGAAAAGCTGGATTCAGAAAGAGCTTTAGACACCTAATATAATTTTCAGTATCTCAGACCAAAAATTGGAATCTTGTTAATCAGCAAGGCCCTAAGGAATCAGTCACTGCAATGCTGAACTTAAGTCCACAGTGTATGATTAGCCATTACACTACAATGAGATTTGCCTCTCCAACATCTCTGCTCTTAAGCGTTCCTGTGGCATCATCACTTTTTCCACCCTTCCAAGGTATATGGTTTCATCAGGCCATCACTCCCACCTTGAGGTAGAAAAAGCATGTTGATTAGAGCTACTCTTCCTCTGGGTCTTAACAATGCCAAGCACACATTTAGTGCTCAATAATTAATAACATTTCTTCATGGCAGTATGAGATTGCATTTGAAATATGGATTGATGACAGCTCTCCATCTCCTACACAGCAAATTACCTTTGCTTTGCATTGCATTAAAAAACCCAAAGATATCCTGATACATCTTTCAGTTAGTTAAACTTTTTACTTTTTCCTGAAAAGGGAGAGAGAAAAAAATCTTATGTCTAAAAGTAAAAGCCAGTTTCTAATTGCTGGGATTATTTTTTTTCTTCCAGAGGACAGATTATACAAAACAACTACTTTTTGTTACTACAAACACTTGTGTTTTGGAAAGCCTGAACTGGTGTAATCTGTGTACCACTACCCACACTCCACCCACAGACTATTTTTCAAGGATTTGACTAAATTTTTGACCAAATTATACAGAAATGTGGGCTATGGCACATCTTCTAGGCCTGGCCTGCCAACATCTGCCAGATAGGGGATATACTACCATACAGAATGGACTACTGGTCAAAGCATCCAAGATGCTCTGCATGGAAACCAGGAGAGAGCAGGAGCAGGAGGAGCCATGAGCACACCTGGGTCTCACACTAACATGAAGTCAGGACCACCAGGATACTGGTGTCTGGTTCTGAAATGTAGGCATAGTCTAACAAAGTCCATATCTAAAGACTATCTCTTTTTGTCAGTCAGGATCCCACACCCACACTGGGGGGTAAAAAAAAAAGGTAGGGGTCTACACATTAAGAGATCAAAAAATGGTTTCTGCACAATTGTAGTGGATGACTATTGGTCTCATTCAGGATGATGACTCCCATATTCCACCTTTATTTCCCATAGCAGCCATTAATTTTGGTCTACAAGGGGAGTTTTGTTAGAAGGTGAAGGCGGCAAGGATAAGGTCTAACAGTTCTTCAAACCTGAGCAGTCATGCTGTGTTTCCTGACATCTATAACATGTACCCAAGGCAGTACGGATGTGGTTCTCTCAGCCCAGGAGTATGTTTCTTTCTACTGATCCCCTCTGGAGAGTGCAGAACACTGCTGTGTAAGATAAAGTGATGTGGCAAAGTGTTTGGCAAATGGACAAGCACTGCAGTGACTGAATTACTGTGAATTAATTCCCAAATTTCCTGCAACTGATCAACAATTATAAAACTTATTAGTATGTATCATTAAGCATTTGTTCTTAAGAAAACTCACCTGTGTGCAAAAAAATTACACAGCCCACAAGGCCACACTCAGAACCTCAAAGAACACTAAAAAATACCCAAAATCTTTTAAATCCTTCAGCAGAATTTAGTAGATGCCTTTCTGCACAGAAGCAAAGTCTTCTCTCTCTTTTCTAACCAATATATAGTCCTGGAATTGACCCTGAGAAAAGAAATCTATTCTTGTAAATACTGCTCATGCTGTAGTGTTTTATGCCTCCTCCATACATCAGCTGAAATACCAAATTAATTTTCACATTAGCATTTGTTATGAAAACTGCAAAGACATGTTTGAGGGATTTTTCTCTCCTCAGACTAAATCTTTTAAAGCAATCCTTTAACAACCAGAAAGGGTTCTAATGCAAGGCATTCTGAGGCAAAATCTTGTCCCTTATCTGCTCTGAAAGGTGAAAATCCTTTTTACTGAGAACCTCTGGTGTCTTTTTCCAGAACAGACACCCAAAGAACTTGCAGCTTCCGTGCAGTTGTTAAATGCACTTTCCACACTAGAGTTTGGTCACTGTTTTCATAATTACATGGATATTTAGCACTGCATGAATGGTAGTGGAAGAGATATTATAGTTCAAGGTTTTGAGGCATTCTGTGACCATGTACTATTTCTAATGGTGTAATTTGCTCTTCAATGGATGGAAAAACTTGAGAGATCCATATCAGTCTCTCTGAGATCCTCTCCGCTGACTTTCACGGCAGTGAAATTTATGCTAATGACTGGGGAATGGGGAATTTGGGGATTTTCTTTATCTGTGTCTATCATCCTAACCGGGAGTTCTTCAGGACGGAGTTACCAAAGACACTTACTTCTTATTTCCTTCTGTTGGCTACTTTTTAGTATTCAACTTTCCAAGTTCCTTCTCTTAGTCTTGACTTTTTCTCTTTCTGTCTTGTTGGACACAGAGTACCTCTTTTGGTTATCAGGTTTAAATATAACTGTGTTTCTTTCCTGCTCTTTCTAAACTCTGCTTTCTTTGACGTTTAACACTTTCACCCCAATTTTATTTCCTTTTCTTTCCTGTCAAGTTTCTACACAGTCTTTTCACTTTGCTCTTTCTCTCTGGCTACCCTAACTGAATTTGTATGATCCAGCTTGACTTCCTTTGTATTTTTCAGTGAATTTATCTACTCTCTAAGTCCCTCCACTTTTTTTCTCTGCTCTAGGAATCAACTCCATTTAATATGTATGTGTCCTGTGCGAGCTTCGTGCCCATCTGGGAGCACTGCATATACCACACTCTGGATTGCCTTAAAACCTTGGTAGCCAGTCTGCAAAGCTCCTGTTGTTCCTCCTTTCAGTAAGGTTATAATTTGTAAATGAAAGGACTTCTCTGCACTGAGCACACCTCATTTTACTGTCTCCAGTTCACTCTCAGATTCACTAAGCTTCTTCCTCAGTTATTTATGCAATATGCACTGCCTCTGAGGATCTGCTACAACTGCATCCAAAGTTTAGCCCGACTTTGTGTGTACTCAGCTTATTTCTCTTTTACAGGGTTGTTCTCTTCAAGGTACTTTTTGCTATCTAGATTAGGTTAATGGACAAGTAACAAATAAGTCATTTATTCTGTAGCGTTAGTAGTGTTAAAATGTACAGGCATCCCCACACAAGTGTGTTAAATACCCACAATGTACCTTATAGCACATGGGAACAGGGTATCACAAACTCTTTGAGAAGACACCTGCAGGCATTTTGCCCAGATTTTATTAAAGCATTTAACTAGGTGTCTCAACACCTAGCACAAGAATTTGTACAATTAGGGTGAAATTCACCCCTGGGAAGAGATCCAGCATAAGACCTCTTCAATGCTCACATCACAATTAAGTGCTTCAGAGAGTAAAAGGTGGCCAGCTCTTATCCTGGTATCCTATCCAGGGTTTAATTAGATCCTCAAGCATTAAACTGTTTATCCAAGCAAATTTTCATCCAAGTGTAAGGTATGGTATTAAAAAACATTTATAATACTGCACTGGACTCTAGGATTGGGACTGATTTCACTTGACTTCATGTCTACATCTCACCAAGTCACCTAGCCTCCTTTTATTGCTAATGGAGAGAGAAAGGCCCATTCATGACGTGAACTATGAGCCCATCCAAATTTTATCCAAGCAATCAGCTACACTGGTGCTTGCTTCGACAAGCAGAGGGACAAGTCAAGTGATACAGAGATGGTGAATCAGAGAAAGATACTGTTAGGATTGAGAACGTGGCCACCATCTTATTTCTCACTTAATCCTTAATTTAAGTGTTGTTTCCCTTAAACAGTTCAGCCAAACATTTTGGTCTAACTCCAAAAAGTATTAAAGACGAAAGGTTAGCATGTTATCCATTCTGTAGCGTTTTTAGCTTTTCCCATACATTAAAAAAATAAAATGGTGAGCACCTCTCCTGCATAGCCCTGCTTGCTTTACCACAGGTCTGGGGTTTTATGCAGCTGTTCCGCTGCTCCCACGGCTGCTTTGCACTGTACGTCACCACTGCCACAGTAGCATTCATGTGCATGGCCCTTTGCACAGCAGCTGTCACGGAAAGCTGAGCACACAATCACTTCTTTTTGTTTGCTCCTGTTGTTGTCGTGATTTATTAGGTACAAAGGCAGGAGACTGGCCCCGCACAAGTCGGAAATAGAGTGTTTCACCCCAAAAGGGAGTATGGGGAATGGTGGGAGAGCTACAATGACCAGGTAAGCAAACAGCAAGTGGCCTTAGGGCAGTGTGATATGTCTGTGAACAAGAGGAGCAGCCCTGGGACAATGCCAGGCCAGATCCTCTGTCTGTAATTCCTGTGCATCCCATATAGTATGTTTAGAAAATACAAAGAAAAAAGAAAACACATGGCCACTGCTGATTTCTATGTTCCATCTGACCGCCAAAAAAACCCTGCACCATGTTCATTTGAGTGATCCGAACCACGTGTCCTGTGTGATGTTGTTGTAATATGGTGCTTACACTAGACCTGACCCATTAATGCAGTAGAGCAGATAAAAAGAGACAGCATTCAAACTTGGAGAAGCAGCTCCAGAACTCCTCTGGAATGGTGGCCCCACTAGATATCAGAGGTTACATTAGGTCTAATCAAAAGAGCTTTCAAAAAGAGCAGAGAAAAACTGATTGATGAAGAAGTTTTCAATATGAAAATGTTGGTTCTTCTCAATCAAAATATCTTGTGGGAAAGTGCTGAGTTTTACAGTGGTTTTAATGCAAGGTTTCAAACTAATTTTAAACAGAGTTGAGAACATCTTTTCCATAACTTTCTCCATTTCATTTAATGTAGATATTTATTTTCACTTTTGGTTTGGCCATTATATATTGCATAACATTATACATCAATGTTACAATTTTGATTAACATCAAATACTGCATTTTTTTCAGTGTTACTGGGATGAACTCTTTCAGTATATCCATTTGATGGTTTTATTAAAATATTTCAAACTATTTAATTCTGTGAAATACTTGGAGATTTCAGCTATTCATCTCCTTTTGAGTCCAGTCAGATTTTCAAACGCTGAATTCTCCCATAGGACAGAAAATCCATTTCTCCAGACATCTCCATTAATAAATGAATAAGCCATGTGTGTCACAGGTGTTTATAAATCTTTCATAAAACAATACTCTTAATAAGCATTGTATCGTGTTACATTCTACTACAAGATAGAAGCATTTTGTTTACTATGTATTAAAAGATCTACTTATTCCTTATCAAACCCTGTAAGGCATTTATAAATGCAGTTTTAGAGAACAGCATCACCAGATTATGCCTTTACTTTTCCCAAGTGTTACATCACAGGTGAATTTTATCATTGCAGGAGGGTGTTCAGTGAAACACTTGCGCAGTGTTATGTTCCCCTTGGGTACAAGAACATTCACTCGTGTATATAAGGCTATCAACTATAACGCCACATAGCACACACCTGGGGGACCCCTGCTGTTTAAGTAACATCACGAACATTCACCGCTGAGTGTTGTACAAAATGTATACATGCCTGTTATTTTTTGTCAGCTGGGATTCTGTTTCTTGTCTGCGTGTTGTCTGAATTTTTTTTTTCCTACATTGCATTGCCTTCAGTGATATTTATTCTTCATTTAAAAGCATTCTGGAGTCACTATATAAGGGAATTTTGAAGAGAAGTAAAATACATGTAAATGTCAAACAACTGTATTTTGTTGTACGGTATTCAGCTCTGTTTTGCCTGGCCATATATATACACTTGAAAAACTTCTCTTTTATATTTTATATCTTCACAGTGAAGAATCTGTTTGCATTCCAGACTGTAATCGATCTGAGTCAAGTAGAGAGGAGAAAAAGGTTCCTGTTAAAGAGGATGCCCTAACAGTCAAAAAGACTGGAAACTGTGTCAGTCTAATAGTTCCACAGCAAGACTGTCAGCTGCAAGACCTACTCAAACAGTTAAGAACGCCTGCTGCTTAACAGAGAGTGCAATTGCATTTGATGGCTGTGTTTTGTTGTCTCCAGCCACAGTGTCCTGGCCAGTGGTCCTTGTCAAGTTTCACGGCCTAAGTAGAGTTGCCACTGAATAGCCTGGGAACCTCCCAGAGAGAATATAGATGTTGCAGGAAGGAAAGTAGGTGCTATTCTCCTGTCTCAGTAAGTATCAGGCCAGTGCTAGAAGTCACTGGGATGAAATGCAGATGGAAAAAGACAGAAGCAGGGGTCTGACCGTTCGTGAGTAATGAAAATATCTCATCATCTCACGGGGCGAAGAGGTCCCGTGACACTGACCAAATCCCACTTACATCTGTTCAGTCAAAAAAATGCTGTGCAATTTCACGCTGGGCAGTATTGTTCAGCTCATGTTCTCAAATCCCTCATGCAATATTATTCTTGCATTCCAACCCTGGTGTAGATATTTTTCACATCAGGGCCTAACTATCATTGTATATTAGTCGTACAAATGGCTTGAGATTTTTCAAGTTGAAAAGTGACATAAAAATAGGTGTAATAGGTACTCTGTCTGATGCTTTGTAAGGTTATTTCTGATTAAGAGAAGATACTACATCCTGCATCACCTGTGAGCATCATGCACATATATCTGACAAAATCAATTATGGAATAGAATATTTTATGGGCTTTCACAAAGCAGGCATCACAACATCTGGTTTTTTTGCATTTCTTGCATCATATTTGCATTTCTGATTTTATTAAATGCAACAAATTAGAAACTGCTTAATAATTCACAAGAGTAATTTTTCTGATGGTAAGTCCCATGCGCATAAATACCACTGTAATTATTTATCAGATATGCCAAACACCTGAAATTCCTCCAATTGTATGCTTTTTGCAGGGAATAGAATTCAAACCAGCCCTTGACTCTCAAGATACAACTGGGGAGTTACATCTTTCTTTTGTTTTGTTTTGGGGTTTTTTTTTCTTTTCTGGTGCACTGCTTGTGCTTCTCATTTCAGGGTTGGGTAAGCTGATGATTTGTATTTTCCCAGCTTCCGTTTCATACCTTTCACAAATTATCAATGAAAAAAATGAAAAAAAAACCTTGTTCACTAAGCAATGTCGAAAGCATCTTCAAGCTTTGTGCAGCAGGAAGCAGAACTCACAGTCCAAGAGGCGTCATTGTCCACTCTTCATCCTGTAAATAGGATGTTTCAGTGTAGCAGAGATGTGCTCAGAGATGCTCGAAGTAACATTTTTCAGATGAGAAGCAAAACCCAGCACTAGCTGCCTTAATTAACAATTGCAATGAGGTCACAGCAATACAGGAAAGAAGTTACATCTGGAATCAAAATCTTTTTTGCATTTTGGGTCATGATAATAGGCATCCTAGAAATGTTTCATTCAGATCCCAGACACTCATTTCCCATTCTAACCAGGCATGCTGCTGAAACAACTGCCAGCATTAGTGGTGTTGGTGGCTGTGCTGGGAGGTCATTGGCAAAGTTTCTGCCCATCAGTGCTCTCTTGCTTTGTATTTTCTTTCATCCTTACAGATTAAGGTCATTCACATAAATGTCAATTGTGATTTTCATGAGGAAAGGAGGTATCAACCGATTACAGTTCATGAACTAATATAAATAAATGGCATCACTGTTGTTAGCCACTCTCTGCAAAATAATTGGAAAATATGTTGCTTGCTTCTAGAATTCAGGACAGGACAAAATGAATTTTTGCCCTATATCATTCTTCTTTTGTGTTTCCTTGCTACTTATTTCCATAGAACAAACAACATGGAAATAATTTAAGCTAAATTACTTGAGTGATGTACCACTAGCAGACTGTTTGTGTGTGGCAGAATTGGCTTTCACCCAGGGAAACAATTATATAGGCATGTAGAGGTTTCCTTAAAAGCTATTCAAAATGGCAGCAACATAAACCATTACAGTGCTAGAACTGACATAGTTTAGACACCTTAGATTTCTGCGTCCAGCTTTAGCCAGTCATCTAGGCTGTCCTGCAGTCCCAGGAGAAACTATGACTTTTCATACTGGAGTTTGCCACTTCAACCACCTACTGAATTCCAGTATTTTTAGCATGTGATAAGGCACTTGTATTCTCCCAAGGATGAAGAACTTGGGTCACTATAAGCAAAATGTATATTAATCTGAGATTGGCTTAAATAACAAGACTAGAGAAACAAAATACACGTGCACCCATGCTTTCATGCCTCACATACAGAGATTGCCCCTTATGAAGTTTTTAATTAAATCTACAGATAGCATACAAATCCTCTTCAGACAGAGCAGTTATATCACTGAGTCATTAATATGGCTTCAGCAGAGGACTCTAAAAGGACAACAGCTTCTTACTATTTGTTTTGAATAGTAAGAGTTCTCCTTGGCAGAAAGTTTTGTGGACTAAGTTAAGTGCAGAAGTTTATCATGCTTTCCATTGCCAGCTGCCTCTGTGGATAAGACAGAAGGACTTCTCCCTTAAAGACAGAAGACTGTCCTTAAGAAACATGCTTGGCCTGCACGGTGTCGGAGCAATAACTTAACTGCATCAGCCTCTTTAAAAACAAGATATTGCTTCAAGTTTGAATGCAACATTTCAGCCATTGGAACATCTAAGCATAACTTTGCTGCTAATTTTAGCTCAATAAAATTTAGACCAGTGTTCTAAATATGAACTTTCATGCATGGACTTATAAGTTAAAGAATTTGAAATCATTCCTTATTATATTCATGTGAGGACACGTTACAAACAGATCATATGGGTCTCCATTAAGTTATTGTCCAGTACCTGTCCTCCGTTGTATCATTTTAAATCTGGGATCAGATACTGATATTGGTACATGATAGAGAACAAAAACTCTCTTAACTTTTTTGTATATTAATCACTATTGATTCCCTTTGTATTCCAGTTTCCACTGGTGAATAACACTAGTGGCTATACATCCTAAGCTTTCTTAGAAAATAATAAATTCCATCATTTTAAACTGATTTTCCTATTTCATTTAAAGACATTAGCAAGAGAATAAGTGACTTATTTTCAAAATACATATGCCTTCAGTAACAGTCCCAATACTAGTCCCTAAGCACTCATAATCAGAAATAATTTTAGGAACTTCAGGTAATTGATGAGAATGACACCCTTGCTAAAATATGAGAGTTTTTAGCTGCTGTGACTGCAGTTCTTCTTCCTGTTTTTAATTTCTTCTGCTTTTGAAGGACCTCACAAAACACATTCGCTTTAATAGCATCTGGCTAAAGAAACCCTGCTGGCAGAGCTATGCACCGCCTCGTAGATAACCATACCACAGGGCAAGAAACACTGAAACAAAACTTCTGCTACCTCAACCAAAACAAAGGACAAAGTGATCTGTTCTGGACAGTAAAAAAAGATGTGTAAGGGGAGGGGAATGGTTTTCTTAACACCTAAGTGGATAAAAGCAGTTAATATCTCTTATGCATAGAGAACAAAGTCCTAAAGACAATAATTAATTGACTCTAAAAAGATTAAGTAAGGGAAGAAAATGAGAAACAATACTCATTGCTATTCTGTCAGCAAGTGGACAAGTATAGAGGAAATATCTGAAATATCAGATTTCAAAAGCTCTCTTGTTCATCTCACTTTCATTTGCTGTACATATTACATCATGATAGGTCTAGCAGGCTGGGAAAAAGCCTAGCTTTCAAAATAAAGCAGCTTTTGGTAAAGATACTGGAGAATGACTGAAGAGACCGCTATGACTGGTTCTGAGGAAATCCCTCTCATACATAAAACTGAACACAATTAAACTATAGCGAAAGAAAATAAAAAATATGACTTGCAAAAGGTTTTGTTTTACCAAAAAAGAAGAAATTATTTTGCTAGCATTTTGGTTTGGAGATTATGTGACTGGTTGATTGGAGTTTGCTCTTCTCCAGATATGACCTGTACTCTGCTCTGCTCTGCTCAGTGCAACATGCCAGCAGAAAAGCAGAGTGGGGTAGAAAATTGTGTATTCAGTCAAACTTAGCAGTGGAATTCTTTTGGGAGGTCAAAAGTGTAATTCTGTTGTTCTCATATGAGGGAGCCAAAATCTATTTGTAAGAAAACTCTAAAATTTCACTGACCTGATGTTTCCCATCATCAAAGGGTAGTGGCAGACCTGGGCATAACAAATGTAAACAATTCCATTAGTAGACATCATAGCCTATGTCTCTGATCAATCTTTATTTCTCTATTCTTAAATTGTGTGGATTGCAGTGGTTTCCAGTTAACTTGACAGAGTAGCAATATGCAATTAGAGCAGAATTATGAAGTACTATCACTGGAATTTACCTGTAACCTAGCATCATATCAATACATGGAAACAAGTGGTGCTCCTTTTAGAGAGGGGATAAATGATTGCACACCTCAGTCCAGTGTTGACTTTGTAGTAAATAGGCGCAGCATGATAAGGTGGATGATACATTTCTGAGATAAAAATTCCAAGTATTGCTGGGCATACTACTAGGATTTTAACTATAGGGTTCATTGCTTACTGATAAACCGCTGCTTGCTTCCTATTCAGGTTTTTATATCAAGGAATTTGCAATGAATAATGGTCAAGTCTTTCAGGCTTTTGCACAAAATTTACATCAAACAGCAACTGAGTCTCCTTTAGAGCCCTAGGGCCTTCATGAGAGCCACACATACAGCTTGATTACTCTTGGGCACAGTGCAAAGCCAGTAAACAAGTGCATCAGCCAAGACTGACCCAAAACTAAACTAGGATTCAGAGGGGCTGCTGACAGCAGCTCCATTGAAGATTTAACTGTCAGCTCCCTCGACCAGGGCTGGACACCCCCCCAGATTTCATCCTTTTCCTTTCCCCAGGCCCTTCAGTGTCATATCCCTCCTTAATAATTGTCTCCTGAACGGTGACCAGGGAGGGAGTGACATGTACCCTTCACAGCCTCTTTCAATCTGACCTACAGTCAACTGAAAATGTCTATGTGCTTTTAGTATGCATGCACACACTTAAAGCTGTAGGATTGGGACATCTGTAATGAGGCAGTGCCTGAAGTCAGCATGGGCGCTAGAATATACCTTTTTCCTCAGGCAAGCTCTTCTATTTGCATTGGCTAATCCTTCATGTTAGTGGCGTTCATTTAGCCTCTGTGGAAGGCAGGTCTTTCACAGACCCCTCTGAGCTCTGAACTCAGCAGGATTTAAGACACCCCACCAGGTAGGACACCCAGGACTGGACCTAGGCCCTCCCTTTCTGCCAGATCAAGGTTAAGAGTGCCAGGTCACCCAGCCTCCTGGTCCAGCTCAAACTCAGCAGGAGCTGGGAGGAGGTCTCCTCATGGTCATCATACCAGAACTAGAGGCAAGATCTCATGTCCCAAAGGATCCAAATCTTACTCCTGATACTGGCACTGAGCTCCAACTGAGCTCAGGACTCACCATGACCAAGGAGCCAGGGTTCTCTAACAGCTCTCAACACCCACCGAGCAGGTGTTCTGGTGAGAGGAGCACACAGTCCTCAGAGGCAATATTTTTCTGCTGGAAGACATTAGTCCCAGCTTCTGTTCAGCTCAGAAGCACATCCACAGAGACGCAAAGAGTCAAAGTGATCAGTGCTACAGGCTAGATTTTGCTTTGCCTGCTTGCTCTGATTGAGGTACCGCAAAAGGAAGAGATTGTCTGAACAGCAAGTTACAAGCCACCAGCTGTTCTGCCTGGCATTCTGGGGGTAGGTGCGTAACAGTTAACTTCCAAGATCCAGATAACAGCCTGATGGTCACTGCAGAAAAAGGGTGAGCCGTTATATAGTCATACAGATCACCTCCCAGTCTAGCCTCTCTTAAAATACCCACTGGTTTGTGTTGTGTTCGTCTGCTGGATTCTGTCACGCTGCTGTTGAAGGGGAAAGCTGTCGGCGTATGTTGTGTTACGTGATCCATCATAATTCCATGTAATGTAATCATAGATGTGAACCCAGAAGAAAGTTTTGTTTATGCTCAGCACACAACTTTATTTTTTTTAGATGACTGGAAGAGCTATTAAATTGATAGTGTGTGGCAAGCCTCCACATGAAGGCTGGTATAAAGTCATCTGTGTTTAGTAAACTATGTGTCTTGCAAACTGTTACATTGCAGGCTAACATGTGTGAGTATATCTATTTCAGGCTTAAAAAGCAAACAAACAAACAAAAAATTTGTGATACTCTGCCAGGGTCTCCAATGTGGTTGTCTTTCCAAAAATCCTAAATGGCTGTAGCAAATGTTTTGGAAACCAAAGTAAATTGCTTAAAGTGCTGTTGCATTTTATATATAAATCATGCTTATTCGTATGTGGAGACTTATGTTTTTCCTGTTGACATCATGTCAGAGTCACTGCCTGTTTCAGCTAAGAAATATTTCTAATGGTCTTTCTTAATCCCAAGAACTATAGGTTAATGTATGTAAAAACCCCAGCTCATCAGCCCAAGGAAGATGTAAAAGGAACGGAGCGGTTTCATACTGTGTGTTTATGAGTGCTGCAGCTGCCTTTCCTTAGGTAGCAAGAGGAGAAAAAAATAAGGAATTTTCATAAAGAGCAGGGTATTATGGGATCTGAACAGAAATTACCCTAAGAGGACTCATTTTGCAGAAGAGTGGATCAAAATGTTTACTGCTCCAAACTCAGCTCACCAGGAGGAGCTGCTTGTATAGTTTGTCCATTATTTATTTTCTGCTAGAAATATTGTTTTATTCTCTGAGTTGACCTTCAATTAAAAAAATATATATATTTAAGCTAGTGGTGTCTAACTTACTAAGTATCTGGATGAAGAAGAGGTCATCCATTAGAAGTGTCTCTCCACCCACAACCAGTATAACCCCTTTCTGAAAATTGCTCCAGTAATTCCAAGTACTGGGATATAAAGAGATTTTTTCCCAGCCATAAGAGACTACACTTCTCCATCTCCCAGTCTACACTCCCTGCCCCATACAAGGAATCCATGGCCATCACCCTACAACAAGATCCCTACCACGGAATGCTCGCAGGCCAGTCTACATACCTGCCCCCTGCAACCCAGCCAGTCCAGGTCTCTCATCTGTTCCCTGCAGACATTTACCTTTTCCTCACTCCTCCATGCATCCCTCAGTCCCACAGCCTCTCTTCCTCACACCAATCCAACAAAAGGGAAACCATCAAGCTGCTCTCTCCCCAGGACGGACACTGTCTATGTCCCAAGGGTAGCAACAGAGGTGTCAACAGTGGCCATGAACTAACACAAAGTAGGTGACAGTTAGATGCACAAATGGCCTGTGAGATGAGCTGGCACATCCCGTTTGTTTTCCTAGATCATATAGGTATAAATTATAGGTATATTGCAATAGATTATAGATATCATTATAGATGAAACGACAGTCAGCTTTATGATGAATATAAGCTCTGGGACACCATATATCCATGGTATAGGTACAGTGATTACTTTTGAACTTTGATGCAAGTTACCATCTTATTTCTGTTTACAGCTCTAATGGGAAATCAGTTTCCTGGGCCCAGAATGAGAAAAGCAGCAGAGGAGCACACCTTTGGCAGAGGCTGTCAATCCACATCAACAAAAAAGAGAATCCAAATCAAACTGCAGTGATCAAGCCTTTTTCTAAAAGCACAGATAGTAGCCGACACAGTAGCAGTGCTACATTTCCCGAGGCCAGTGCCAAAACGCTTTACGAGGTTTCGGAAGCAGAAGAGCAATACCCAGCTCAGTACCGACCACAGACTCCCTCGCCTATCAGCACCTTGAGCCACAGAACTGCCTCCGTTAGCCGAACAGAAGATGATGCCCCCACCTTCCAGTCAGAGCCTCCTCAGCGAAGTAGCTCCTCTCAAGGCTCCCTCATGGAGCAGATCAGTAGTGTGGTTACTCGCTTTACAGCCAACATCAGCGAGCTGAACTCTATGATGCTTTCAACAGCCACTCCAGGGACAATGGTGGCCACTCCTCTCTGCTCTTCATACCTGATCCCACGGGAAATCCAGCTCCCTACAACAATGACCACGTTTGCAGAGATCCAGCCGCTTCCTGCCATTGAAGTCAATGGCGCTTCGCAGTCAGCTAGGAAACCTTCAAATGGCAGCGTCAAAGAAGGCACTTCAGACACCCCATCAGCCAAGCAAGACCTCGAGGAGTTGGTAGCTTTAACTCCTCCTTCTCCTTTTAGAGACTCCATCGATTCTGGAAGTGCATCTCCCAGTTCTCCGGTTTCCGAATCAGCTCTCTGTATCCCGTCCTCCCCAAAGTATGACACGCTCCTCATCAGAGATTATACTCAAAGTTCTTCTTCGCTGTGAATGTAGTTCAAGACAACATTGGATCTCGGTGACTACAAGCAAGTAGTGAGGGGACAGCCAAGCCTTCAAGATCTCCAGTGTTTACGCAGATAGAGAGAGAGGCATTGGGTCATCTTGTGAGAAACAGAGAGGAAGAAGAGGAATTACTTGAGAAGTGGAAACATCAGATTAATTATGCTATTTTAAAGACAAAATGACTCTTGGCAGATTATCGTGGCCTTAAAAAAACATGGGCTTTTCAGAAACACTGAATCTATTTTTGAGGGCTTATAAGGAGTCTGTTAAATCAGTTACATACCAAGTGCTTTGCTTTAGTATTACAATGAACTGTGTGTACAATATACGGGGCGGGAGGGAAACTAGATTGTAAACAACTGTACAATGGTTTGTTTGTTTACTCTGATTCCTTACCCAGAAGTGAACCTTGATCTTATCAAGAATAGAAGACCAAACATTGAATGTACATTTTCTAACAGACTTAAATCTGGGACCAAGCTGTCAAGCTTTCTTTCTTTTTTTTTTCTATGAAGATCTCAAAAAGCAGTAATGTATGTTCAATAACTACCAAACTTTTTGCTGAAGCATATTGTGTCCGTGATACGTTACACGTGGATAACACTAAGCTGAGGCTTTGCAGTAAGTGACTGCAATATGGAGGGCTTTACAAGTGACTTCTCAACCTACACATTTGTTTATGAAATTCTCTTCTATCAGTATCAAAAATTTGATTTGTTAACATTGGATTCACCTTCACAACAACAAAACCCAAGGAAGATTTCCTGACTATTTCACCATGTTGCCAACTAATAATGAAGTAGCAAAAAATATTTTCTGGAGTACTGTTTTGTAATTCCCTTATCAGGGCAAGTTGTTGAGGTGAATATTCTCTTTCTAGCAGCACTACCAAGCTATATTATAGCCGCACTCCCTACCGAAATTAACACATTTTTATGGACATTCTTATGCTAACACTACCAGTTAAAATACTTATTTGGGCTCCCATAGTCTTTGCTTGTAAGGAACAGGTAAACACCCTAAGGATTTTCTCCATACTCTGAATGACAGAATTCTAGGAGACCAGTCTGGATTATGACGAATGCTAACTGTCCATGGAAAGGTTGTTGTAATTATAATTTATATATAGGGAAAAAAAAAAAAACCTGTGTCAAAATCTGCTTAGAGGTGATTTAGCTACTCTTTAATAAGCAACAATTTTAACTCTATTTAGCTGCTGATGTGTTGCAGCTATGAACTGTGACAAAAAAAATACTTTTAAAGCAATACAGAGTAAAGATTAAAACAGAGAAGACCTAATGAGTTATGAGCCAACAGAGTCTTTCTTTGTTTCTTAGCAACACACTGAAGAAGCTAGGGGATTCCTCATATTTTTTTCCTATATCAAGGTAGTACAGTTTAGTGCACTTCATACTGTCACAGCACTTTTTTAATACAGGCAGGGAAGAGTTTTAAAGTTTGAATAGAAACTAAATAATTTTTGATAGGTGTAGTTACATTGAACTTGTAATTCAGGCCCTAAACGCACACTGTATTGGCTCTCTCCTTCATGACATAGCTGTCCTCAGGTGCCAAATTTTTATGGGTTTGTTTTATTTTAAGGATTGTATGAAGTCGTGAGTGATGTACTTCAATTCAAAGTTGAGTTGATGTAGCCTTATATAGAAGACAGCATCATGGAAGGGAGCCTTGAAATAAGGCTGCTGTTTCATTTTCAAAACTTTTAGATTTTATTTCTTCAAAGATAACAAATATTTTGCAATCAAAATTCATACCCCCTTTTTCTACCCCATGTCCAAAAAAATAAATATTTCATCAATCAGAAAAAAAAAAAAAAGACGAAAGCACATTCATATACTTTAGCAAAGAGCATTTTCTATTAATTTTGGAAGCTGGTTTCACCATTATGTGCTGCACCCCAATTTGCTGCTCAACAACATTAAAAAAAGAAAGTCATAGATGACTGAATCCAGGCTAGCACCTCACAGAGATACTCTAGTGGCTCTGTACATCCTGCGCAGGCAATGTCATTCAGGAGCAATCTGTGGGCATGCTTATTTTGCCAGGTACAGTTGCTTACTAGCTATGCTTATAACATGAACTGGCAGGTCACAAAACAGCTCTACTCCAGAAGGCAGGTAGATACGCCAAGTCATGACTGTATGTCCTTGTTGCTTATGTGTAGTTCTTGCCTCCTCACATGACTGATTAGCACAGACACAGTTCTGTGTAGCTGTATGGTTTCCAGACCAGAGCTTGGTTTTGCCCTCCTGGTTCACAGTCTTAGCATGTCTCATCATTCCCTAGCTGCCCATGTCTTTAGGAGAAAGCATCTTCTTTCACAGGTTACAACCCACATTTAAGGGAAGGGCATATCCAATCAGTTTGTGACACAAGCATTCCCATTTAGGGAGTCTAGACCACTTAAATGTTGTTCATGGAAGATTTATATGATAATATATGTTTCCCATCAGTGCACTATTGTTTCAATATATACAGAGCGTACTGAGATAGTGAATGTGAATTTCAAAGGGATTCTATTACTATCTGTTCTCTTATACTTTAAGCTGTTGAGCAATGTCCTTACTAGAACATTCTCCACTTTGATCTTTACCTAGCCTTTTAGATTCCCACTTCCGTAGTCTTTTCTTATGTTAGTGGATACTTAATATTAACATATTCCTGCTAAAATCTGTGGGCTTCACCGCACTATGAAATAATCATCAGTGGAAATAAGGATTATAGACAGAAATAAAAATCTTTTTTTAAAAATAAAATCACTAAAAAGGAGTGAAAAATAGAAACTGTTAAACTGTGACTCAGCATAAATATACCTTTTCTGCTCCCAAATTGCAATCCTGCACAATCCTGGCCATACCTATTGCTCAGAGCTTCTTGGAAACTTTCATATATATCACCAAGATGATATATGTATGCGTGTGCATGCGTGTGTGCACACACAACCCTCAGCCTAATACCTGAATACATGTTTTAAGAGACTAAAACCCTAATGTGACACAACCCAAATTTTAAACACTTCCATCTTTTGTATATCCATTAGCCACAGCAGAAATTTTAATTGCACAAGGAACCAAGGATGGACCCTGCTGAGATTTTCCCTCCCTGTTGTCAGTCTATCTTTAATGAAAGATAGGTCAGCCTTAGTAGCATTTAAAGAAGGCAGAATCCATTTTAATTGTACAGGCTGGAATGGGCCAATGTCACCTTGTATGATACATTTGTATTTCAACAAAGGGAGGAAAGGATTTTTTGGGAAGAAGATAATAATTATGTAATGACTGTAGTAGGAATTCAAAGGAGCCCAGTGGGAGATTTGCAAGACTAGAAAGTCCTCTGATAGAAGTCAGTGGGTTTGACACAAGAAAAAGAAAATTATGAATGACAGACATTATGATTTTGTTATGCTGTTTGTATGCTAGTCTTTGTTTAGGACATTACGATATAAAGGCAGGGCTTTTAGGCATAAAAGCAAAGGTTACAATCATGAACACTTTCCAATTTAACTAAAGAATATGCAAGTACCAACTGAATGGCTTGAAATTGCCTTTCAATTTAGTGCTGCTGCCAGAAAGGGAATTAAGGGAGTTGAAACTATTGTCATCTTGACCACAGGGACCTTGGAAAATCGCTTGTTTCTTTTCTGCTTGAGGCCAACCCTGAAGAGCGAAGGTGTAACCACCTCTGGAATCTGTGCTTTTGAATTAAAGCGAATCACTCTGGCAGGCCAGTTGGGAAGAAGTGTTAGCAATACTGAAGAAGAACTGTATTTTTTAATTGGCTCTGAATAATAATTGCATGACTTTGGAGATGTGCTTCCTTGTACTTCTATCTGAACATTTGGTGCCTAGACTCATACAGATACCTTAGACCAGAGATTTTTACACCACGGTCCACAAAGCACTTGCTGATGTTTCATGAGAGCCTGGCTGATCACAAGGTGCTGGCTTCTTCCATTGATTTCCAGCTACAAAAGTGAATTAAAAGTTAAATGCTAATTAAAAATTAATTGTTAAAAGTTTTGAAAGAAAAAATAATGTTAGCTTGCTTGGATGTTTATTCAGTTCCTGTGTTTGCAAAATGAAAACTTTGTGATCAAAACTGGGAAAATAAGATCTCCAAAGAGAGTAAGTGGGAAGGCCAATCCATGATTCAGACTCTGGATGATAGCGTAGTTCACCTGGGGATGTTTTCTTTAGAGAGACCAGGACCAGACTGAAAGACAGCACAGCTGTGGGTGTAAATTCTGTAGAGGAAAGTGTGCAACTTTGCTATTCTGCTTAATACATCATTTATGAGGTGAGAGGGAAAAACATGACAGCAACAGACAGCATATAAAAAATATTGGGTCCTTAGAGAAATCAGAGCAGCATGCTCAGGATTAATAATGTAACCATTACTTTTTTATTGTATTGGAGACCAGTGTCAGGGCTGACCCAAAAAAGGACTTTGGTGCCTAAAGTTAAGATTTCAGCCAAATTTAATACCTACATCTAAAACTCAATTTTAAAACCACTATTCAACTGCTGCCTTACTCAGGCATCTAACATTGTATGTCTGTGCATGCTCAGGATTATCCTGATCTTGATACATCTAAGGATCTTTTCCCCTAGCTCATGCTAAAACCCGTCAGCAATCCAGAAAACAGTGGTTCCTAGGTTAAATCCCTGTATATCCCATAAGTGAATACACAGAGCACACAGCACATATGCCATCAGGATCATACTCCCTACAAAATAGAGTAGAAATCGTCCTTTGTTTTAAGGCTGTGGGCCTGGTTATGCTACTGTTTTTGTAATAGTCTTGAGTTTAGAGCAGTCAGGCAGAAGGGGTGAGACCTAAATTCAGACCCAACCATTGCCAGAGGTGACGACTGAAATCTTCCTCCTGGCTGGGAAGTGCTATAATGACTCTGTGTTGAGGCACCCTCTGTTCATCTCACTAAGGTAACCTCACAAAATAGAAAGAAATTCAAGAATCCCGGAGCAGAAAAGGAACAGCTACTGCTGCACCCTGATAGGACATACACTTGATATAAATAGGGATGGTATGTGACCATTTAATAGAAAATATTTTTAAAATCTTGTGAGCAGGAACCAGGTGAGTATTTTAACTACAAAAAAGTTGAGACAACATTTTTTTCTGTGCTATGCATTGGCTCAAAAAAACCTTAAATACTTCCTTCAAAAGTGCTTTAGTGACAGGAGGGGAGGATGTGCCTTTCCTTACCTCTCTGTCTCTAACCATCTTGTCTTCCACCTGGAGTTCTCAGACCCCTCTGTGGAAAGGGAGAGTCTGAGTCTTCTTGGAGAGGTGAAGGAACTAAACTTGGGGTTCCCACTTCTCTGAGACTGCAGAAAAAAGGGATTCATTTAATTTCCCCCCAGCCATCTTTTACAAAGTCCACCCATCTTTGAAACGAAGATTATAGCCATGTCCAGAAATGTGTCCCAGTTGAAAATTAGTATTTTCTGTTCATTGGATTTCCATTGAGTAGAGTAATCTCAGACTTCTCTTTCCTTGTTGCATTGCTTTCCTGGGCACCTAACTCTTCTCACAAACTTCACAGTAAGGTCAGACATTTAACAAAGGGTTCTGGCCTCCACATTAGAGCCAAGTAGTACAAAACAACAGGTGTTGCACTGCATAACTTTAAGTGCTGAAGTCCTTTACTGGCATTGGCCCTTAACCTATTGAGGTCAATGAAATCACTCCAGATTAATATCTGTGTAAAGAAAATCAAAGTTTGATAGTGGCCAGCCAAGTCTAGATCATGACTATTTGCTTCAGCAGCGAATTATAACGACCGGATGTTCTTCCCACTTTCTTTTGAATCAAACAGCAAATGTATTTTGTTAGGTTCATTCTTGAAGCAACTTGCTAGGCTTGTTGAATAGTACCTTCCCACCGTTCTTCTTTATCATTGCTCCTCCAGCA
This sequence comes from Phalacrocorax carbo, assembly GCF_963921805.1. Lineage (NCBI taxonomy): Eukaryota > Metazoa > Chordata > Aves > Suliformes > Phalacrocoracidae > Phalacrocorax > Phalacrocorax carbo. Next base: position 209,031,514 of record NC_087513.1, read on the forward strand.
GGTATCCCCATGGGAAAATTGTGCTTCGACTAAATGTGTCAAGGGATGTGAGAGAACATGTCCAAAAATAAGAAACAGGTCACGGTTTTCTGGCTGTTTTGTGGATCTCATAAAAGGAAGTCAATACTCTCCATGAACAAGAAAATCATTCATCTGCTCCCCATTTCAGTGTGCACTGCATGTATTAAAGACTTGAGTTGAATTAGCTGAAGTCACTGTTTTTACTATGGTTTATTGTTATACCTTCTGTTCAAATCTCTGCAATTGCCACTTACAATTTTATACTGTGAAAAGGAAAAAAGATACAGACCAGTGAAGCATAAAGGTAAGTAAAAAATCACCTAGGTGATGAATTGGTGTATATGGCTGGTTTTGTCCCATCTGAGTACTGACAGTACAAAGAAACAATAATCATTAAGTCACTCCGATCTGCCAAATGGGAACAAATATACTATGTATATTACATGTACTAATAGGATTATATGGCAGCTGCTGGTGGTATTTGTAATTAGAAATCTATATAGAATATAGATGTTTTAGAGAGACGGTGCCAATTCTAAAAGATTTGTGTGGGCTACAAGTGCTTGTAATTATTTTTTTTTAATTTGCTAATAACTTATGAACAACTGGTTTCAAACATTCTGTGAGCATTTGTTCTTTTTTATGTTGTTGCTGCTTATACTATTAAAAATAGAGGATGTAAAGTTATTTTGATGTGAACTGAAAATGATTTTTCATAAAATTTGACATTTTTATCAGCTTTGGGTTTGCTTTCTACCTGTACAAATGTAATTTATTTTAGCATTGAAAAATACATTTGCTTGTTTCTCGATTGTCTACATCATGTTATAGTTGGTGTTTATGTAGAGTCAGGTACTTTTTGAACAGTATTAAAAAAATTCTGTGATATGACTGAAAACTGGATTTTTTTTCTCTCAGATACTTACAGCTGTGTTTTCAGTGCATTTTTATGCAAACCAGGTGTGCCTATACACAAACTCTTAAATGATAATCTTTTTCTCTGTGTTTTAAAGGATTAACCTTACATTCATAAATAATAGTTACATACCATTCTAGCATAGTTTGATCTTTCTCTTTCAAAACAAACACAGTCTCATTGATGAGGCACATATGGATTTTTAGGTCCAGAGGAAACAGTATAATAATCTAGTCTCGAACAACAGAAAACAAAGCTGTTCAGCTGAGAATTCATATATCAAAGTGTTATTTTTATAGCTGGTATAAGAAACCACATTACTACTACCATTGCAGGTTCACATCTAATCTTGAACTGCAAAGAGAACATCTGAGAAAATTTTCTATATCCTTTAATAATTTGGTTTCTAGTGCTCCGCCATTGTCACCACTAGAAATCAATGCCTTACCTCAAGTCTGGCTACATTCCATTTCCAGCCAATAGATTTTGTTTTACTTCCCCTGCTAAATGAAAAAAAAAAAACAAAACAGACCCAGCAACACCACCACCACACCACCACCACCCCGCAAAAAACCAACTTTCTTATTTAGAAATCTTCTCCACCCCATTCCAAAATCTGGTCTTATTTTGACTGGCATGAATCTGGAATAATTGCACTGCATGCTGTGAAGAGCAGAATGTGAACTGCAGCCCTCAGAAAAAAGGCTATCATACACACTATTTTCTAAACACATCTCCAGAGAGACTGACTTGTTTGCTGTTGAAGAATTAAGAGGAATAATTTCCTAACACAATGGTAGGTAAAGTGCCCATCTCCAGCTAAAAAGAATGTGAATTCACATCATGTCTTCGAACCCCCCAAAAGCCCACATCCCAAAGTAAATTCTCTCAGTGCAGAATTCTATGGCAGTTGTTTCAACAAAAGACACTACTTTGGGTGAAGAATGTTTTAGCAAAAGAAACAGCGCAATTACTTGCACTTTGGAGACAAGGATTTTAAAAACAATATGCAATAACCTGCTTCACTGCAGAATATTTTTTAAAGTGTTGTCTGGAACACTGGATCCAGGTTTTACTGTTTGCAAGAAAAATTAATTTATGCCATGCTCCATCACCACCTCTCTGCTGTGTTTTTCTGAGTTTCTATTATCATTACAGTATGATGACCTTCACAAGCTAATAAATCCCATCCCAGATTTAATCACAATTCAGTGTTTACATAAAAGGAATACCATTCCGTTATATTCATTCAGAAATATCAGAGCACTTAGTGGTGAGAAAAACAAAAGCTTAATTTCTTGGAAAGTTTGGAGTCTAAATTTTCTGCCAGTCTGGAGTATGATCTTTCTTTCATGCTTGCTCCACAAATGCCATCTGGTACCAGAGAAGTCTTACTGTCAGTGCTGCTATGTTCCTACAAAAAAGGAAAAAAAAAGGGGGGGGGGGGGGGGAAATCACTGTTTTCAGTGTAGGAGGTTATCTTTTTAAAAAAAGCCCTTCTGTGATATTCACCCTATTCCAGCTGCTTAAGTCATGAAGCAGCAATAGGCAAAAAGTGTCCTTAAGGGAAGGAGAACATGATAAGAGTAGATAAGCAAGTTCAAGGCTCCCCTAGGCCCTACTTAGCTGAACTAATATGTGCACTGGGTGCTCCTTTCCTTCTCCCATCCTCCTTCTGTTCACAGCAGGGATGAACCTTGGGAACAAGGCTGGAATTTTAAGAATTGCAATCTGCCTTTGTGTCTGTTCAGGGGCTGTTTAAGAACTTGCTTTCCTATTGTAGAAGTTTAAGACCAAACCACAGTGGAGTGTATAAGGCGTTTGTTATGGCAAAGGAATTAGACTATATTTCTTTCACATACACGGAGACCTTTGTGATTATTTACATTTTTTTCAGGGAAATTCAGCTTAAAACCACCATCTGCTTTTATTTCTTTGTCTGCCTGTATGTCAAATCTTACGATTTAGGGGTTTTTTTAGGCTAAAACAAAGCAACCAGCATGCTTGTTCACTATGATTTTGTAACAGGGATTCAAAACTTCCCTCTACATAACATACTACACTTAACTCCTTCCCAAAGATTGGTAAATTAAAAGCTTCACTGATAAGTGCTGCCTGGGGTTTCTCACATATGGTGTCTCACATATATATGTTCACATGTATATAAAAAGGGTGAAACTTCAGATTAGTGCTTGTTCGGTAAGGTAAAGAGTAAGCTCAAGTGTTTGCCACAAGATTAATGTGGTGTGTTACACGCATTATGGGCTGATGTTTGGCCCTAAGGAGAGCAATTTTCAGGATGTGGGTCTCCTCTGCTGGGCACCCTCTGCCTGAGCCACCCCTGAGGTCCTCCAGAGCTGCAATTATGAATGCACTCAAACATGGGTGTAAGCAACAAGGACATTAGCTGAATCTCAACTTAAGAGTCACTTTAGACTCATATTTAACTAACTGTGTAGATACATCACTGATGAATCTGGAGAGGAAGATAGAAAGAGGACATGGACTCCTAAAAATCTCAGTCTGAGAGGACAAGATTGGCTTCTGAGGACAAGAAAACACTACAGGGTATTCACAAGCTAAGGCATCAATAACAAGCTTACAAATGAAAGGCCAGAAAGGCAAAATATGAACAGGAGATGTCCTGCATCTATGTAGAAAGAATAAAAGTAACATATGGAATATTGAGATAAATTGACTAAGACAACTAAGGAAAAGGACACCAAAACCAAAAATTTGAGACTGTATTACAAGTGCTTGCTGAAATATGACTAGAAGAGTAATCATGAGACTATGAATTTAGGAAGCAACTAAAGAGGGCAGCACAACTAAGGCCCACCTCAAGGTAGACCAGTCAAAAGTGCTAAGTACCACATTGCCATGAAGCAGACTGTGGGTGGAAGAGCATTAAAGAGCAGAAGAGAAATCCTATAATGATCTTAAGGTCACTGGATTTCTGTGCCAGTGTCATACTGAAATCCTGCCACAAGCTATAAACGGAGAGGCCAATATATCCTTCCATATTAACTTGTCCCATTTCTCTTCTGAGTCTTTTTCTATGTTATTTTCTGACCAGAAAGATGCTGGACAGCGACGTAATTGCCATAGAAGAATGCAGCATCAGGTTAGTGCAGCAAAGTTGAAAACATGAAGAGTTGCCACATTCTTCTCTGGGAAGATAAGGCTGGCAAGCTTTGCCCATATATGAATACCAAATGTCAGGAAGCGTTCAGCCAAACAGCAGGCGTCACCAAGCTCCATCTTAAAGCAATATAATAGAGTATCTTGGCTTGTGCCACTTACAGTTTATTCCAGCTGCCTTCCAAATAGCCCTGGGAGGCTTGGAATGATGGTTTCATCAGGTTACAAAATACCAGGCTTCTTGGTTGCACTGCTGCTCCAACAGCAAACAGCATCTGTTCAGGCTGGGGAAAAGCACGATAGCCCAGATATAACAAGACATGTATGTCTCCAGTGAATTAAAATGCCTAACCACGGATGAAAATCCCTAGTTGAACACAGCTACAGAGAAGTCACATCTTCTGCAGATACCCACAGATATAAAAGGGAGCTCATCGGGCAACGCCAGCTTGAATTCAGTCCAAAAGGTGCACATTTCTTGTACCATGCAGCTAAACTTTGCCTGCAGCTTTGTTAAAACAGGCTGAATGCCAAAAAAAAAAAAAAAAGGAATCATATAGGATTGCATAAAAAAGACCAATTCTGCTGTGATGGATTACATGAAAATATTGGAATTATCTTTTGCTCTATTATTCCTCAGTTATCTGCTGATGACAGACCATGTGATAGCGAGTTTTTAATTCCTTCATTATTCTTTCAATACCCCCAGCAGACTACAAATTCACAACATGATAACCAACAGGGGATGATTGAACATCTCATACTGCATTGATAGCAGTTGTCTTCAGAATAGATTGGGAGATACAAGCAATGAGTCAACACTGGCTGAGAGGGAACATGCAGTCAGCTGAGCGAAGCAAAACACCACATATGTTTTACCAAACGAGGTGAAAACAAAAAGACTCAGATTACAGCAATATCAATCCTGAATAATTTCACTGAAAATACTGGTGATGAGTGTGAATGAGACTTATGAGTGTGTATGAGATCGGAGTCTGAGCCTGTGTTCAGAGTCACTGGCGGTGTAATACTTGCTGTATTTGTTTTTTCTTAAAATATTTCCATAGCAGAGGTTTCCTAGAGAATGTGCAGCTTTTGTTAATTAGTATTGGTTTTCCCAGTTTCTAGATTTGATAATTTCCAATAATTTCTTGGCTTTCAATTTTCCTCAAAAAGTTGTCTATAGAAAACAGTGTACCTGAATTCCACTGAAAAACTCCTAAAACTTTTTAATTTTGTTATTTTAATCAATCCTTGGTAATTTTGTATTAATACTGCCAGCACTGGTTATTTTTTACTTAAACTAAAACCCAGAAATATAAATCCCAGCTCTAATTAAGCCAATGGAAATTCAGCCATAGAATTACTTAACCAGTGAGTAAGTCTGAAGTTCATCGTTAACCCTATTTGTGTTGGAGCTGATAACAGCCCATATGCATCAGCAGGGGCACTGTTCCTGGTAAGTAGCATTTGAAGTGGAATAATTTTCTGCACACTGCGTGTTTACAGAAATACAACTCCTGACTAAAGCTGGACTTCTTCCTGACTGATACCCTCTTTTATTCTGCACCAATTACCTTTGATACAAAGCTAGTTTTCTGGGACAGTAAGTTCACTAGGATAGTCAAAAGCTACATCATGCCAGTCAGTCTCAGTGCCACAAAATGTTCTCATTCATCTTAAATTTACTAGGAAGGACTAGATATAAAGTCATGTTCTCTGTTTTAGGACTTATTCAAACTTGAAACATGAAAAAAATCAGGGTGTAACACTAAGAGGTCAACACAATTGGATCAAAACTGAAAGGTTACACACATTCTCTGTGGTCAAAATCTTTCTGAATTTAACAAATATCAAGTCTTGTCTCTTTTTCTGTCCTACAAGAAAGAGGGGAAGAGCTCCAAACCAGTATTCAAACCCAACCCCTAGGAGTTTTTGCTATAGATGCTGGGACATCAAACCCATTATCAGTCCAACAGCTAAATCTCATTCTCCTCAGTCACGACAATGGTTTCAACAGAGTTATCAGGCAGTGGAAGGGTATTCAGCTGGGTTAAACACATGCCATTAATTCCTAATACCCACTGACTAGGTAATAAACATGTACTTGTTGTACATGTTATACGCTTTTTGCACTAGGGGGTTTGGTACATGACTGGTCAAGGTGGAATTTTATGCAGCCTTCAAAAACAATAAAGGCTGCTCTTTCTCATAGCACTTTGTGTTTCCTGAAGTTACCATTTATGCAAATGCTAGGACTGACTTATTTATGATTTTTTTAACACTTGACAGCAGTAAAAATATTCTAACTGTTCATCGCCTTTGTTTTCCTGTTTTTCTTTACAACTTCCTTTTAGAGCAGATCGGTACCTCTGACGCTGTATTCCTGCAGTGTGTCAGCTCACATTGCACAGCACCTGACAGGTGGAGCCTGTTACCTACAGAAGGAAGTACGCCTGGTTTTTTTCCTGCACCCACACATCAAAACAAAAGTCACAGAATAGGTCAAATGTAATTACAGTTTGTATGACATGGTTTCATTCTTCAAACATTTCTGTTTGTTATTTGTCAATTTAGACTTGACAGACAGTAATAAGGTTTCTGATATTCAAAGCCACCGTGATACTATCTGTAACAATTGAGTTTGGCATTTTTAATGACTAATTGTACCGTATTCCATCTGAACTACTTTTTGTGTCTCTCTACTTCTCATGCAAAAATATTTATTACAAAAAGTGGATGCCTTATGGCAAAGTGGTACAGATTTTTAAAAGAAGATTTACTTAATTGTTTTAGTATTATTTTAGTATTTTCATCTTACTAAAAATACGTCTCTGTCACAAAGATGGAAAGGATAATGGGGTTTAGTTCATTTCTTTGAGAGATCTCATCCTTATTAGCATCAACACACAGAGTTACTGAGTCAGTTGGCCATGGTCACCCAAATTCATGCATGTTGATGGCCTAATGCAGCTGTGTGGTAAAATGTACTCTTTCAAACATTCTTCCCTGAACTTTAAGCTATAGAATTTTTGCCTCACTTTTGCACAGGCTTAAAGCAGACACATTGTCTGTTACGCATCAGCCAAAATAGGGTAACTCAGCAAGCTGAGTGGTACATGACAATCCCCCCGAAAACCAAAACAACCAAATCCCCTTCTCCCTAGTATGACCTTGAATCAAACAAAATTGTCTGTCTTTAAATATTCAACATTATGGAGAGTCAAAAAATAAGCTGACAAAGAGGAACCAAGTTCCAAATTAATGAGTCTGCTGAAGGAAAGAGAGTTTTCGTCCACTGTAAAAGACAGAAATACACAGGGGTAACGTGAATGAAATGCAGTGTGTAACTTCTGCCTTTCTAATTCCATTAGCTGTGTTTCCACCTTCAAAAATTATAATAAAACTATTTTTGCACTGCTAACTGTAGTCAGCACAGCAAAATCCTATTGAAGACAAGGTAGTGATAGCTTTTTGTGTAGTGCAGCAAACCTGAGGTCAGTCCATGGTGGATAATTTAAGGCTGACCCTGAACACATCCTGTGAACCACCCCTCATACCTGGTACTCAGTGGGATTTAGCTAATTATCTCTGACTTGTAAAAAGACAGAGTCTTGTTCTGTTACAGGAAGAATTTAATGGTCAGCTTAAAAGGTCTGAAACCCCCTCATCCATCCTACGTCCTCAGCACAGCTTCATTCGGCCTAGGTTCTGCAGGCAAGTACTCTGATCCAGTGCAATAAATCTTACAGCTAGCTAAAACCTTACCTTTTCTGCTTCTACACTTCCCATCTCTACTGCCATGTGCTTAAAGTGTTTGCAAAAAAGCCTGCGAGGAAAAAATACCTTCACAAAGCACTTCCTGAGGGTTTTATTTCCAAATAAAGTTATTTAAGCACTCTTTTTCTTCTATCTAGCACAGCCCTACTTCCTAATGTCAGAAATCCCTTTGGTGGAATAAGAATGGTGCTGGCTGTCAGCTCTGTGGGTTTTATTGTCTTGTCACATCAGAGATAATCCTATTATTTCTTCCTTGAACTCACTTCATAAGGATGAAGAAAATGAAAAGGTATAAACCAAGAGATAGAAAAATGAAATAAAACCCACAATACATTACGAAGCAGAGAAAGCTGTAAATACAAGGAAATTTTCAGGTGATAGACTTCATTCCAACCTGCTCGATTCCTTTTTACACCTTATTACTTGGCTCAGATTATCCTTAGCTTCAGCAACACCTCTCTGTCTTTGAATCAAACCTCTAATGAGACATCATAGTGTAAGCGATTTCCCCAAAATCCTCTACAAAGTCTATGCAGAAAAAAGAATTTATTTCATCCCAGATTCTAGACAACACCCTTAATGTATCTTTTCTTCTTTCACCCCAATAAATCAACAACCCTTTAGGTCTTCTTGGTTGCTTGGAGGCAGCTAAAAATTATCACTGAACACCCCACTAAAGGAGCTGGGTTTTCCCAATATGCATTTCTAGAGCTGGTCATTTAAATTTGGCAAACGAATACAGCTGAAGGCCTCCCAAAAAGGCTATCTCATGATCAGCAGCTGTGACCTCCCCCTTTCATCTTCTTTAACCCACTCCTTTCCACAAATATTTGTTACGCTAGTTTTTCTTTTGTGCTCTGGAAATATTATTTTTATGGAGAGGATTTTTTTGCACATGTACTGGAAATGCTGCTATGACCCTTTCACGATTGAATAAATACTCTTGTCTTAATGTAAACATAAACATAGATAATTGCATCCTGATAGATGTACCGTTTATCCATAACATTCATTTATTTACTCTTATTTTGTCTCACATAAATGGTCCACAAAGTGCGGAAATCAAATTTTTAAAACCTTTGTATGTTGGCCTTCATTTGTATCGTGCTCAAAATTATTCACCTCAGAAGACATCTGCTTAAAGTCACTAATAAGTATCAGATGTTTTTCAGAGTGATTTAGAAGTACTCCTGCATAACATCATGTTTGCCACTTCTTTTTTTTTTTTCGCAGCACCTGTGAAGTTATTATTGGCAGACGCAGACTGCTTTATGAACTGGTGCCCCTTTTCAAATTGCATCAGCCATACTGAGTTAATGGACCATGTTTCAGCAGAGTGGGTGGGTGGCAAACCACACAGAGCTACTTAGTATTCAAGGAGACCTTTTTTTTCTTCTTGTCTAAAACCGTTACTTAAGCCTCTGCAGTTATCAAGCAGCAAGTGCCACTCGAACTTGTTTAGCGTACCCCTCTGGTAGCAGGGAATAACTCTGCAGTACGGCCAGTGTAACAAAAGGAGATTATTCCACTGTTCTCCAAACAGCTGACAGTACAACAGAATGGGGCAAAGAAATGAAATAAAATAACATAAAAGAAATAATAAAAAATGAAAAAATAAATGCTGAGAAGAAAACATTTTACACTGGAGAAATACAGGATGCAATGCTGTTTTGTTGATATTCTTTATTCTCATGCATGACAGTTATCAGGGAGATACTGGACTGAGTTTGTAACTAGAGCAACTGGCACAACGTACCACTGAATTCACCAGAGCTGTATTGATTTACACCAGCTGGGTAATGGAAGAGGAAGTGAGCTCAATATTTGTAACAACCCCACTGAAAGGCAGATTGGCTTTCATTTCTTTTAAGCCAGCTTGGCCAGCTTGGCCAAAAAGACTGTAAAACCTAAACAGAAAAGTCAGGAGGAGAAACAGAAAGCTCACAGCAGGGAAGTGATATGTCCGCTATCATGAAGCAGGGCTGCATTTAGCACTACAGCTCCATGCTGCTCACAGCATTAAGGTGCTGCTGCGTCTGAGAAAGCTTTAAACCACCCCGCCTGAGGACTGGTAGCAGTTCACCAGAGGTACCACAGGATCCTCCTGTGACCTTAGCAAACACTTAAACATCAGCTCATGTCATGTTTTCCATTGCCACAGTTCATCTGGTATTGATAACTACATCGGGTGGTCTAGGACTAGGGCAGATGTGTCTGCCCCTCACTGCAGATACGGTGGTGATGGTACCAAGAACTACAGGCACACAGATCAGGAGCTCAGCTCTTTAAAATACAGTGGGCTCTATTCCCCCTTGGCAGCAACAAATAATGATGTCTGAGTAGCTTTTAAAATCGATTTGTGAACACTTTTGAAATTTCCTGCCTCTCCTGCATCCACATGGGTTCATCTGAAGGAGATTCTCCCTCACTTAACAAAACAAGATGCCTGAACACCACTACTGAGCTCTCCTAATCACAACAGCAAATGCTATGTCAGGAAACAGACTGTTCTCTAACATGCTGCATTTTCGGTTTTAAACACAATAATCCAAAAGAATTTGCACAATATGAGCAATCCAAAATTTTTCAGTTGAAGATTTCTCCATGGCACTGCTTTTCCCTGGAACAACACAAATACTTAAATTCATCCATGACAATGTGTTATCTCACATCTTACTGCCTCCATCTGCTGTTTGCACGTGTACTATCACTTCAAAGCCTGGAAAAAGCAATTGTGTTTTGACAAATAACATGGGTAGATCCCAGACCTACAATAATAATGGCTATTAAAATTAACAGAGAAATTGAAGGAGCTCCATTTAACTGCCTTTGCATTTTTCAGAATATACAATATACAATATACATACCCCATCACAGTTCCTGTCGCTTCAGATACAAAAATACTGTTTCTTTCAGCTTTGGAGAACACCCTGTAATCTGTGAACCAAGCAGAACACACTGGCTTACATACTTATTTTATTTAGATGCTGGAAACCAAGTGGTGACCTGCCAGGAAATTTCCTGTAAGTTAGTGTTCAAATATTGTACCTATTGATTATGATAAAATATTTACTTACAATAGTTTTTTTCTGCAACTGTCATGTATATTGTACAAAATTCAACTGGTTTTGATAAACAATGGACACTAGTTGAGGCTCAAGCCATCCTGAAGGCTCAATTCTTGCACCTCTATTCTGGTTCCTTGAAATTAATGCCTTCCATCTGAGAAGTCTTTCCTTGTGTCATGACACTAATACTTCTGTATAGCAGATAGAGTTGGTTTTGTCCGTTAAGAAAGAAAACATTTGTAACAGATTTCTGGTTCTGGATATTTTTTTTCATACCATTAAACAGAATGCAATTTGTCATTTCAGCTACTAGGCAACTAACAATTTTCACAACAGTCATCAAAATTATTCACAGAGAGGAGAAAATCTAGTGAAGAGAGATATCAGATGGCTGTTGCTTATTTAATGCCTTTCTTGCAAATGAGGAAATATAAAGTAATTGAAAAACAAACTGAAAATTCGTCATCCTCCATCGTATAGTATACGCTGTCTTAAAGTAATTCATAGGTGTTAGGAGAGTCAGGAATGTAGCTGCTTGAGGATTTAAATTGAAGGGAGAAAGGAAGCATGTTCTCCTGGGTTAAATATGCTTCACTGAGACTATAGATCAAACCTAATCAACAGTAAGAAATACTAGTGACAGGTTCTTGGGAGCCACAGAAGAGTAGTGAAAAAAGACAGTTTGGAAAGCACTCCAACCTGATGCTTTAGAGGTGAGATTTTAATGATCATTGAGATTTGGAGACTTTTATTTGTTGAAAGTTACACAAAAGCACCTGGCTTTGGTAGGACCAGCTAAACAAACACTGGTCTATCACATAGATCACTAACTTCATAAAATTCATTCTAATGACAAAAGCAACTGTAAGAGACATGATGAATCCTCTAAACAAAAATACCAGCTTCAGGGAAACACTAAATCTTAAAACTTCTTCTTGTCTTCATTTCCAAATAAGGGATGATCACGTATCTACCTCCCTTAGAAGGCATTAGAAAGACGTTTGGAAAACACTGAAGGTGAAAACACTTACATAAGCACTTACATACATCTCTACCAAGAAGAAAGACAGCTTTTACATATGTCACATTATATACATAAAGAAAAACATGCTTGAGAATACAATTGTGTAATGGCTATTATTTTATTATTCTGTCACTGTTACAGGCAACCTCACACAGAATACAACATTTTAAGATTATCTGAATGTGCACTCCAACTTTCTGCTTGTTACAAATGACATCATTTTTTTCCAGATTTTCTTATATTGAGACTGGAAACTTATTTGAAGAAAACTTATCTTCATTGTCGAAACAACTCACCCAATTATCAGAACTTCAGCTCTGGTGAAGTAATCAATAGTCTTCAAAACATGTTACTTCTGCAGAATGTGAAATATGTGTTTGCCTTGAAAAATTACAGGCAGTTATCACAAATTCTTAACAATGAGGAATAAGATCCTCTCTTATTCTGCAGCTGAGACTTATTGTGTCCTAGTCCTCTCCTGGGAAAGTCAAAACGCCTTGTAATCCCTGGCTCTATCACACTCCATAGAAAGAATGGGTCTTAGAATATGTTAGTCTGGTTTAATTGATCTTTATTTATTTGAGCTGGAAATTTAAACACGCAAAGCAAAACAAAACTACAATGACTGTGATTTATATACAGTTGCTAACTCATTGTGGAACTGACAATAGCTCTGCCTGATGCTTCACCTGACTCTCCAATTAGTAAAAATGATCTATGATTGTTGCGGGGTAATTCTGAGCAAGTCCCTTCAGTCTTCTATATCTCAGTGTACGACTCTGCATGGAGATGGATCATACTTCAGAAGTGTCTATTTCTTTCCATAGAAAGAACCTAGACAATTCATTTATAGAGGATCAGCTTTTGGATTGGCAAAGTTAAGTGAGTCCTTCAATTAAACCCCATATTTTGAGGTTTACTGTTGAAAAGTCAAGAGATAAAAGCTTGATAACATTACTGAACCTTTAAAAAAATGACAAGGGTATGTAATAGCCAGTGACCTTGATCTCAAGATTGTCTTACCGGCTACTTTGTTTAATCCAAAATGAGATTTATTTTCAGCACATGCTATATAAAGCCACAACAGTTATACTTTTTACTGATTCCTGCTGGAAACAAGAAAAAAAATCCAGATTTATTGAAATGCGGGAAAAATGTGAGGTGGATAGCAATAAATCCAAGGATGTTCATATTCATCTCTTTTTTTACATCAGTATGAAGTGGTAAATTATTATGATAGTGTTGTGTGAGCTGGTTCTCCGGTGCTACTCAAAGAAACAAGATGGCCCAAAGACGTACCAATGGCACTGATAATATAATATTTACTGCTAGAGATTCTCTTCATGTTCAGCCCAAGCTGGTGACCAGAAGGTCCTTTCACTAGGAGACCTTGGTAAAACAGTTCCAAGTATTTCTCTAATGATTTTTCACAAAATCCTCCCATGGGATGCCACCAGACTATACGAAGCCAGAGGGTGAGAGATGGGTTTGGAAGCTTAGATAACTGGGGTTTAGTCCTTGCTGATTTTGTGTACAAAAGTGAGCAAGACTCACAAAGCCTGACTCTCCAAAAGTGACAACTGCACTTGGTTCGCTCTATGCTCTGAGTATTCTCTGGCTTCCCTTGGAGCCCTACCAAAACCCCACGCCATGGAGCCAGGCATCTTGTTCCTGTGAGGGGGTTGTTCACCTCCTGCTACGCACAGTCAGAATCTTAAACTGCAGTCAACTCCTGCACTTAAGTATTTCCAGAAAAGCAAAAGCATTATGCTCATTGCTTGGTCTTGCATTTACCTTAAAATGCTTTCATTTTTTGCTTCTGCTTCTGTTTGTTTATTTGTGTTGCAGAAAAAGACAATTTCCAAACTTATTAAGAGAACCACTACGAAAATATCCAGCCCAAAAGGCACTTTTGGTGCTGGTGGTACCAACAGCAGTTCTGCTGAAGTTTCTTTTGCCTTCTCTCCTTCTTTTCTGTTCAAAATGTGTATCCAGTCAAACTTAGAAATATCCAATAGTTAAAATAGCAGAGTCAGCTGACAGTAAGTTACACAGATAGATGCTAGCGTGCAAAGATAGATCCTTTCACAGAAGAAAACACTCTTCTGGAAAAAAATTCTGTTACAGAGTACTATTACAGACATGAGGATTCTTCTCTCCTGATTTAGACTCTATTTCCCATTCTAAAAATATGTAATAATGAAAGTATAAAATGAAAAAAGATAAGAAATTGAAGACAGATGAAACAAAGGTTGTAAGTTCAGAACCTCATTGTGTAACAACCAAAGGAAAATGTGACCTTATACAGGAGTCTGTAGGTGTGAGGATGCTGAGAGTGTAGTCTTTATCAAACATCAAATCAAATAACAGGTAGTTCGCTTAATACAGTGAAGATACACAGTGTAGGCACAGCATTTACATGATTTGGTATTGGTGGACCTTCTGCAGGGTGCTCTATTTCAGACTTGATGAAAGTGGAGAATCTTTCTTTTTTATTGTCACTCTCCCTGTGTCTGAAATAGCGTGGCTTCTCTTTTCTCATGGCTGAATGTTGATGGAAATCCTCAGAGACCTGGAGCAAGAATGCGTCTGTAGAATAGTAACTTGCTCTGGTTCTCTCCTCCAGGATTCCCTCTGAATCTCCAAATGGCTCCTGTGAAGCCACAGACGAACTAGCAAGTAACATAGGTTATCCCTGCAAGGGAGCTAGTGTAGATCCAGTCAGGTGCAAGCCGAGACAGATTTCATTGTGAGCTTTCTTTCACTTAAAGGGTTTAAAGGCCTTGTACACTGCAAAAGTAGACATACTTGCTTACTCCTTACATCCTTCTTCTCTGTCTAGGGAGATGCTCTGTAGAACTTCATGGTGTTTTTCTAGTCTTTCTCTGTGCCTTCCCACCACCCCCCAAGATCTTCTCTTCCTGTGGAAAAGGGTGAGAGTTTGACTAAAACATATTCTGCAAACTAGCATGTTGTTCCGAGTAATCACTTATATATGTAATCAATGCCTAAATAAACTCTATAGCAATTACCACTTCTTGAACTTAGAATGAATCAGAGGTTCTGACCTTCTCTCAGAATATTTTTGAAGTCACTGCACTGTGCCAACAGATGGTTTCATTACCAGAATGATGGGCATCTCAAAAAAGAGTAACACAAAAAAAGTACAGTGGGCATAGCTGATGAGTTAAAATTTATCATCAGCAATATCTGCAACATTGCATATATGTTATGCTGGATAATATCATGATACTGTATTTGCAAAACTAACATGATGTTTATAAAGAGAACTCTTTACAGAAACTGAGGACTACTTTTGAGCCATGTATAAACTTTCTAGCGCTTCCTCCAGATTGTTCCTTGTTCCTGTTTCCTGCTTTACAAATATTATAGAGATTATTCCCTTTTGTCTTCTGATGGTTTGGTTGATTTTTTAGTAGTGCAAGCACTAGCTGAATTGTTAAGGCCAAGGGTCACTAAGACATATTCTACCAAAGAGACATGCCTTAACTGATTCCTAATGCTTGTTAAGATTCAGAGCCCTTCAATTAAACCGTTAATCTTGCTTATGTGCCTGTTTCCTTCCAACACACCTATTGTAGTCTTGCCAAACGCCTGGTCTTCTTCTACCTCTTGGTCAATATTCTGTTTGTTTGAGAAAATTTAAAATTATTTTCAGGCAGAAATAACTATCTTCAATGTTGTCTCTACTGTTGCCTTATTTGCTTCTGCTTCGTCTGCTGTGCATCCCACAGTATTTGGATGGATGCTCATGTTTTGTGTGCACAGGGGCTGCAGTTCTCATTGGCAGCAATAGACAGTCCATCATGTGAAGCAGACAACCACAGAACTATTCTCTGTGTTCTCTAATCCAAAAGATGAGTCAACACGGTATCTTCAATCCTATCTGCATTGCCATTGCCATCAGTCACTTTACCATCAATGCCATTTTCATGTTGCATTGTGAGTACACAGAACAGGACATCTTGTGCTCATGTTCCCATGTGGTGTTGAACTGTTTGAATTTAGTCGCAGGTTCTGTGACTCACTGCTTCATTAGGATGGCTGGGATACGCTTGTCCTTGCTGTGCATGCCTTCAGTTTCCTGGTGCCAGCTACAACCCACAGCAACATGTCATTTCTTATCTCATGGTAAAAATACTACCAGTAAAAATCCCAGCACTTGGGTTTTTCTCTAGGTGAGGGTGTTCTTTGGTTTACACTGACTGCCTCCCCAATGATGATGAGATCCAAAGACCTTCTCATTCAGCTATTCTTGTTCAAAGATTTTCAGAGGAGTAGTAAACTTATGTCACTCAATATACCATATGACTTTTATCCTGGGTAAATCTAGTGGAACTTCTTTAGTCCACTCATGATAAGCACTGGCTTCTTTCATATATTATGTTAAATGGCTTTCAACCAGTGCAGCTAACCCGGCCAATGTTATGCTGCTATCATGCTCAGTGCTAAATTCAATAAGTGCTTTAACGTGACCACTTTGCAACCTTCTGTCTTCCCTCCAAGTTAAAGGAATTGTGCACGTGAGTGAGCTCAAGAACAGTTTGTGGAGTTTTAACTTTTGTGTTGCCTTTGAATTTCCTCCTTGAAGCACGTGTTCTATTAAAATTTTGACCAAGTTCACCATGACTTGTCTCCCTCTTCTCTCACACCTAGATTTCAGATATACTGACAGTTGACTGAGTAAGGAGTTTTGTTGAAGGTGAGTTTTGTACTTGATGGTCCTCCTCCATTTCAGCTCCTATGAACTCCAAGGAACAATATTTATTGCTTGGGTCCTTTGTTTCTTTTACTAACAGCTTCAGACTTCTTGTATTGCATATGCCCTTTACTTGGCCACATTTTCTCCAGTCTAAAATCACCTTCTATCATTTTTGTGGGTTGATATTATGGCTTGCTGCACCATCCATCAGGAAACAAATTTCTCTTTAATGTAAAAACAGATCATAAAAGGCAGCATCCTTCTTCTTCAGTGCAGGGAGAACCTTGGGATCTCCCAGGTTTGCTGGAGGAGGTCTCCTTGTTCTGGTTAGTGCAGAAAGCAAGTCTTGTTTGTTCATTCATATGTTCTTTCTTTCTTTCTTAGAATGGGACATGAATTGATTCTTTTCAAACCCTATTTGCTTCACTGGCCATGGTTCAGGCATTTTTACTTCTGCTTTCCTGTTGATTTCTATGATGTATAAACTGGATTGTGCTATTTATCTTCCTGATGCTCTTGTCTTTGTCCAGAAAAGGTTCTTTTTTGTAGTCCTGTGAACTTGTTCTGAGCTAGTGACATTTACTATCTTCACTCTTTCAGTGGACAAATTCTTCTGTCCTTGATAGGAGGTGAGATCTCTCTGGAGCTATATCTGTTTCTCTCAAGAGCGTGTTCTAAAACCAGGAACCACCTGCTTTGCATATGATGCTGCATTTAATAAGGCTGTGCAATGCCTTCTTACCATAACACGGATGCAAATGTTCTTCACTCTGGTATGTATTCTCTCTTCTGCTGCTTGCTTTTGGCTTTAAAAAAAAATTTCTCTCTAAAACCTCATTGCGCAGGGTTGCAACATTCATCAGTCACCTTTTTTGGCTCTTCCAGCATGTTATGCATTATTCTTGACAGCAAGGTGAAGACACTACTCATTCAATTCTTGACACTCCTCATTCTTCTTCTCTAATGAAACAAAAAATTCTAACTTCTCTAACTTAGGGGTCTTTTTCATGAAGACACAGATTCAGTTCTTGATTTTTTTGGGTTTTTTTTGTTTTCACCTTTGTGCTGCAAATCCAGCATCTTTAGAAAGCTGAGTCCCATTATGCCATTTTCTTAATCCATTTCCTGTTGTTCCCTTTTGCCATTAGATCGTATTTTCTTTTGGGGTTATTTTCATTATCAGGTTCCAGATACATAGGTACATACATAAATACTAACACGTGGACTCCAAGCACGTAAACTAAAATTGAATCTTTAGCCAGATATCTATTTATGTAGACAGCCGGTTTCAGCCAATGTTCCAGCCATGCCCGTGCCGATTACTCGCCTGGTGTTCGCTCTAGCGTGTATTTGCCATTTTAAATGCTTCTTTATAAATTCTGCAGAGATCAGAGCACCTTGCCTCTTCCACCATGAGTCCTTCACACAGCTTCTGTTTGTATCAGAATTTGTGATGAACTATTGATCAAATCTTCATCATAGCATAAATATTTCTCATTTGAGAACAAAGCAGGATTAGAACCTAACTATTCAGAAATATTCTTATTTAACTCAGTCAGGACCTGAATCTGTATGTGCCATAAGGTACTGCCATCTGCCCGATTATCTCATCCTAGGAATTTATGAAGATATCAGTTGCAAATAAAAATTAACAAGTTTTAGGAATACTCTAGAAATCTGAATTCAAGTAAAAACTGCCGGCAAGCCAGGCAGAATATTCTTTTCTACTGAGTTGCGGTATTTTATGGTTGCTAAAATAGTAATTATAAAAAGAAAAGATCATGTGTTTTCATCTTTTATTGAGTTTAACATTTAAATAACTCATTCTTTTGAAGTGAATACATCTTTAAGGATACAGCAGATGTAACAACACGTAACTTATTCCCAGCACAGCAGAAAAACGATAAGAACTTTGGTTGCATAGGGGCAGTAACAGCTTGGACTGCTCGTGGCACAGCCATCTGACACTCTACTTCCTATGGACTGGCTGTTGAACAAGACAGCTAAAAGCTTAGTAGAGTCATGTCAGGAAAAATAATTTTTAAAATAGCTGGCTAATAAATGCAATCAAACTCTATTTCTTGGGTTTAATTAAGTCCTGGTTTTGTCTAGGATAGAGTTATTTTTCTTCCTAGTAGCTGTTATAGTGTTGAAGTTTGGATTTAGCATGAGAATAATGTGATATCAGACTGTAGTTTTAGTTGTTGCTGAGCAGTGTTTATACGAAGTCAAGGACTCTTCAGCTTCCCGTAGTTTGCCAGCGAGGAGGTGCACAAGAAGCTGGGAGGGGACACAGCCAGGACAGCTGACCCGAACTGGCCAAAGGCATATTCCATACCATATGACATCATGCTCAGACTATAACCTCTGGGGAGTTGCCCGGGGGCAGTGATTGCTGTTTGGGGAGGGGCTGGGCATCGGTCGGTGGGTGGTGAGCAGTTGCATCACTTGTTTTTCCTGAGTTTTATTTTTCTCTCTTTTTGTTATGTTCCTTTTAATTACTTTTTTTATTGTTATTATTGTTTTTGTTGTTGTTATTTTGTTTTAATTATTAAACTGTTCTTACCTCAACCTGTAAGTGTTCTCACTTTTACTCTTCTGATTCTCTCCCCCATCCCACTGGGGCAGGGGGAGTGAATGAGCAGCTGTGTCGTACTCATTTGCTGGCTGGGGTTAAACCACAACAAATATAGATTACTACAAAGGTCAATGCTGATGGCAATAATTTCACAGCAAAAATTTTTAAGGTAAACTATTAAATAAGAAAATTAAGTTCATGTGGAAGTTGCGATCTAGACAGCAGCAAAGTAATCTCAGCCCTCAGGAGTGACTCAGGTGACTGCCTCACTGTTTGGACCGTCTAAAACTATTATGGTTACCAGTAACTGAGACAGGGTATTTCACACTCAGATCATGAGGCACTCACTTGGCAGGAGACAGTGAAAGATATTGATAAAAAATTACAAAAGGTACTGTGGTGCCAACAACGCCTTGAGGTTTATATCAAAAGAGACAGTAAACCTGAGGTAAACATAATTGTTTACAAGGATCCATATAAAAACAGAACAGGATGTGTATGAAATGTCTCAGCATAAATGTGAAAAATGCAAAATTGATGTTTGGCCCATGGCATAGAGGAACCTAGTAAGTATGTGCCCTCAAAAATAAGCATGAATCAAGCGTCCTTTTCAGACAATCAAACTGCAAAAAAAATATTTTTAAATATCTATGGATTGAAGATCCTTCAATTACTTAAAGTTAAGACAATGCAACTAGTACGGAAATCGCTCCTGCTACAAGGGGAGTGTGCTGTGTATACTACTATCCATATAACACTCTTGTGAAAAGTATCTGTTGCAGGACAGTTAAAGTCTGATATACTGGAAAAACGATTCATTAGTTGTTTTTATATAGAAGACAGATTTCTGCAGTAGATAGAAATACATTAGGTATTATAGCTTCTTTCATCTTTATGTATGAATGTATTCCAGTCTTGGCTATTCTAGAGTAATATATTCCAGATCTGGCATACCCTTACTGTAATGCAGAAATTTTCTATAATGCTGACCTATTATAACAGACACTAGATGCAATCTCATGCATTTATGTAACATTTAAATTGATTTATTCAAAATGCTAAAAACCTTTCTTTAGTTTCTCTGAATAATGAAATATTAAATGTTATATTGACAAAAACTTATAGACTTTTTTGTGCTAATGTATTCCACTCCCAGTTTGCAGGGTGAGAACATTTTCATAGTATTTCTTTGCAGATTAATTGATCTAACTGCAGTGAGGGCTCTTATCATTCCTCTGCCAGAGCTGAATTTTACTGCTAATCATGCTGCAATCGGTGCAATTGTGCTGCACTATGAATAGCGTAGGAGAAGATCATGTCTGTGATGAGGTGGCCTGAATTTAGTAAGACTGCTGAGATGGAGGAGAAAAGGGGCAGCATTAAGCAGTAAAATTAGTAGATAAGGATCCAAACATATAGAGAGCATCTCTGTTGAGGAAGGCTGTCTGACATCTCTCTGTCAGCAAAGGCATCGCTAGGGTGCCACTTATACTTTCATTGGCAGCATCCCTGCTGTAGATGCCGTTAGTCAGCCCTGCAAGGAGACATTTTGCTGCTGTTACTTTGCACCCATGCACTGCAGAGGGGTGGGCAAAGGTATAAATGGAGAGATTATTCCCCATATTGTCAGTCATGGATTAAAACAGTTCCTTTATAGGATCAGAAGTCCATGCCAGTGGTTGGGATCAAGTCTCCACAGACTGATACTTCATCCCTTTCTCCCTGTTTGCCCTGGCTATGGGGACAGCATGGTGATATTCTACAACAGTAAAGCATTAAGATGTAGGCATGATTAAAGCATTTTTCATGTAAGGGAGAGGATAATTTCAGTTATCTGTTAAAAGATACAGGTGTCATTTCATTTGGACTCCATAGATAGTCAATGTAAAGAAATAACAACTTCCAAGAGGAAATTCATCCTCCCACCTTAGACATTTACATCAGGGCAGGAAGAGCTGTTGTGCAGAGATGTATCGTGCTCTATCTTTCCATGTAGCAGGGAAAATATATTACTAGCATAGACTAAAGGCTCATCTTTAGACACCTACAGTTAGGTGAGCAGCATTACTTTTACTGTCAGTTTTCAGTGGGAGGTAATGTGGCCTTTCTCAAAATCAAATTTCCTTCTGACAGTAGCATCTATGGGAATGGAACTGAGAATGTATAAATCTGACTGCAGTTCCCAGTCCATTTAATTGTCAGTTAGCAAGACTCAGTATTTTGCAGGGAAAAAGAAATAATTCAGGGGTTTGAATTCACTGGCTCAACTGATGCTGGATGTTGTTTACCTTGAGTTTAGCAAGGCTTTCAGCCATGTCTCCCATAACATTCTCATAGACAAACTAATGAAGTAAGGACTACAGAAGTGAACAGTGAGGTGGACTGAAAATTAGATGAACTGCTGCACTCAAAGTGTTATGATCAGCAGTACAAAGCCCAGCTGGAGACCAGTCACTAGTGGTGTACCCCAGGGGTCCATACTCAACTCAACACTGCCTAACATTAAGGATTTGGATGATGGGACAGGCTGCACCCTGAGCAAGTTTGCAGCCAATACAAAACTGGGAAGAGTGGTGGATGCACCAGAGGGTTGTGCTGCCATTCAGAGGGACATACAGGCTGGAGTATTGGACCAGGAGGAACCTCATGAAGTCCAAGAAAAGGAAATGTCAGGTCCTGCTCCTGGTGAGAAATAACCCCAGACACTAGGGCAAGCTGGGGCTGACAGCTGGAAAGCAGCTTTGTAGAGAAGGACCAGTGGGTCCTGGTGGACAAGAAGTTGAACATGAGCCAGCAATGGGCCCTTGCAGCAAAGAAGGTCAACCACCTCCTGGGCTGAATTAGGCAGAGGGTCGCCAGCACGTTGAGGGAGGTCAGACACATCTGCAGTGCTGTCTCTAGTGCTGGCCTCCCAGTACAAGAGACATGGACATACTAGAATGGGTCCAGGAAAGAGCCATGAAGATCTCTGAGGGCTTGAAGAATCTGATGTATGAGGAGAGGCTGAGAAAGCTATGATTGGTCAGCCTGAAAAAAAGAAATCTCAGGGGGAATCCTGTCAATTCGTAGAAGCACCTGGAGTGGGGGGACAACAAAAGACAGAGCCAAACTCTTCTCAGTAACACCTAGTGACAGGACAAGATGCAATGGACACAAATTGAAATACAGGAAATACCACTTAAATGTAAGACAAAACTGTTTCGTAATGAGTGTGGTCAAACACTGGCACAGGCTGCCCACAGAGGTTGTAGACTGTCTATCCCTAAAGATATTTAAAATCCAGCTAGACAGGGCCCTGGGAAACCAGCTTTAGCCAACCCTGCTTTGAGCAGGGGTTTGGATGAGGCAATCTTCAGAGGTGTCTTTCCATCTCAACTGTTTTAAGATTTTAGGTGTGTAGAGTAGAAAAAAACATAAATAACTCTTTGCCCTCACTTACACCACAGGCTTTGAGGTGAAACATTCTTGAGAGACATACCTTAGCATTTCTGAAAGGATGTAGTCTGGAGTTTTTTTGACCATACTTCTAAATGCTATTGCAGATACTGAGCAGCCTGCTCCAGGGTCTGAGCCATAGGCTCTTTTTTGATGAAGGAAGAAGCAGTGAGATTTCTTCACAGGTAAATTATGTGGGAAAAAAAAACCAAAACCACAAAATGTTTTGGGGTTTGTTAAGAATTTTGTTGAATTAGGTACCACAGAATTTCATCCCACAATGCCTAGACTGTTTTGGTTTTCTGAAGTCATCTTACAGGGTAGCTCCAAACATCTGGAGCTTTTCAGTTTTAATGACATTTCCCTTAGTGACAGACTTAGAAATAGCTCATCAAGCATAATGATCACGGGATGAGTTAAAATATGGTGTTATTGCCTCTTCTGAGCTGCTAATGTCTATTTTGTAGCTGATAAATTCCCTGGGCTAAATTACACCCATGGATAGGAAATGGCTATTGCATAAACCACTGGGAGTTTGACATGGTCATCAAGGGATGATAAGTAGCCCTCAGGGAAAACAATATAAATAAATTGTCTCTTCTGCTGGTCGATCCCACTAAGAAAGAAATCAGAATGTGATAGAAAAATATTGATGGTGAACAGATGCATTTGCTGAATGATTATTGCAAGTCTGGTTTCTAAAGCTAACATATAGAGCAGAGCACTCAATATTTTACTTTAGAAGTCTAAATATGTGTTACTGTCAATTCTCTATAAAGCATCAGAAGTGTGGCAAGCATTTTGCTAAAGGTCACCTCTACATATGAAACAATTTATATCTAACTTAGCTAAAATACAGGTAATGTGCTGATCTCATTGGCACGTCACATTCTCCCCATCTGTTATGCCCACACATTTTTCAGCTTATATTGTAAATTTGTCAGGACGTCATCAAAGTGGCTGTGATTCTAGCAGCCCTGGACACCATAGATGGGATTTGCTAATTTTAGGTATCGGTGATTGTCCTGGTTTTGGCTGGGATAGAGTTAATTTTCTTCACTGTAGCTGATATAGTGTGTTTTGGATTTGGTATGAGAATAGTGTTGATGGCACACTGATGTTTTAATTGCTGTTAAGTAGCTGCTAAGTGTTCTTAAGTAGAGCCTATATTAGTCAAGGACTTTTCCAGCCTCCCATGCTCTGCCAGGGGCACAAGAAGCCGGGAGGGGAGGGGGCGCAGCCAGGACAGCTGACCCAAACTGGCCAAAGGGATATTCCATGCCATGTGACGTCACGCCCAGTATATTAACTGGGGGGAGCTGGCCGGGGGACGCAGCAATCATGGCTCAGGGTGGGGGCAGTGAGCAAGCAGGGCATGGTGCTCACTTGCTGCCTGGGGCTAAACCACGACAGTGATATAAGTCACTCCAAAGTCTCCACTTACTCAACACATTAAACCAAACTGGGTAACTAGTCCTATGGGACAACTGGAAACTCAGACACATTAAAATTAAAGCTAATAATTACTTTGTCGTATTCATTGTCTCATGTCTGTTTGGTCTCACATTTAGGTTGATAAGAACTCTAAGTAAGCACTGAGTATCAGATCACTCAAGTATTTCAGTGCTTAAGGAGATGTGCTTAAATTAAGCTATCTATATTAGAAAACCCTGGGCCAAAACTAAAAACATACCCACATTCATCAAACAGTGCTTTGTGTTTTACAGCTTCTGATGTCTCTTTGTTGTACACTATGACTTTTCAAATCTGAACATGCCATTAACTTAAGAATGACAGCAAAAGGATGGGATTTATTTCCTTGAGTCTTCATAGGCCAAATGTATCACAAATTGCCATTGTCCTTCATTTTTAGTGATGCACATTTCCTAATTCCTTCACAAGATATTGTGAAGAAATACAGATGACCTGGAATCACTTTATTCCACTTTTGTGTTTTCCTTTCAAACTGAATGTACTTAGAAGCATCATCTGTTGTTTGTCTGGGTAAGAAAGAAATTTAAAATATTTGTCTGCAGCTGAAACATGATGCACTGGGAAGAAACTGCCTTGTATTTCTTCCTCCCACTGTAACATGTCAGTATCACATGCTTTGTGGACTTGACATATAAGAAACCATCTTGCTTTTATAAATTTGTTTGAATGGAAGTGATTGCTGTTGATGTTTGCCATGCCCAATGGTGTATTAACTGTAAGCTTCAACAAAAATATCTGTCAAAAGACAGTTGGAGCATTTTGAACACCTATGTCTCAGGCTGGTGCTATAATCATTGATGTGAATTATGGCATCTTTACAAGTCTTTATCTCAAGTCTCTGAAAGGGATTTTACAGTGAAGTAAATCTGGCCTATGTGCTGGTAACACACTGCACTGAAATTGAAATACATTTTATATGTCAAAAACTGGACCCAACAATGAGTTAGAGTCAATGCTTAGCGTTCAGTCATAGTGGGTTACCTCCTCAAGACTGAGAAATAAATTTCTCAAGCCAGCAACAATCCACAAGTCCTGCTCTTTCTCCAAAAAGTCCAAGGGCACAGGGACTGTGCCTCTGAAAAGTACTACCTCACTGCATACAGGGTGTAGTGCAAAATTACCTCCATCTCTCACCATGAAGATCACGCTGGAATAACCCTAAAAGTCTTAGAATAGAAGTTAGCATGGCATCACCTTTTAGGAAACAGTAGTCATTAACAGAAGCGTTTCTGTATACGCTAGTCTCTTCAACTAATGCTATGATAGCTTGTTTCTGCACTTTTGAAACAGGCATATTTAAGACCTTTGGTGAAATAAACCTGTGGAGAATAAATAGCTGATACATAGTCTTGTTGATGTCATTGGCTTTAGCAATAGGCTTTTTTCTTTAAGAAACCAAAGAGTGAGATACTTTCTTGGAAAATAGCTGGTTTAGGATAGAAGCACTATGTCCTTATAAGGTTTATCTATGCTCTTTCATGTTTTCCTCTGTGCTTTTCTTTAGCTCTCCCAAGATCAGACTCAAAACTGAATATTCCAGAAAAAATAAATGTGCACTGCATATTGAGATAGATTGTTGAATTTGTCTAAAAAAGCATTTCATCTCAGACTGAGATCCTTTCGTTCTTTAAAATACTTTGCTCTCCTTCCAGTTGTTCTCTTATTGTCATGAGAGCTCATCTACTTTGCAGAACAGACAATTTCCCAAAACCCAGTGACTTACAGAAGTTATTTGTTGGATCGGTATTGGCCCAAGCATGAGAAACTGCAGACCATCCTGACAAAACAGATTTTCTCAGAAGCACAGCTGGGCTTTGAAGAATAGGTAGAATCAAAAGTTGAATTTTTGTTGACTGAGGTTGTAGTAAACTATTTTTTAAGGAACTCAAAACAGTGTCTATTCAGTTTCAGAAAACAACGTGAATGATGCAGGCACCCTGGGGCTGCCACCCACTGCTGTAATATAAAGTCCACAGGGAGTAGAAGCTGCCCCTTTGACAGCAGTCTATAGGTCTTACCTTAGCTGTCTCACCTTAGCTGTCTCACCTCCTCCCTTTCTTTAGGCTCACATCTTCACTTTCTTTCGAATAAGACAAGACCCCTTGTCCTATTCACTAGCTAGTGAAGTTGGTGAACATCTCACGTACAGAACTGAAAGTGTGCTCGTGCAGAAAATTGAACAGGTTTTAACAAGAAGATAGGATAGACTGCAAGTATGGGGCACAGGGTTTGGCCAGGCAAAGATGTTAACCAGCCCACTTGCTTATACATAACAAGCTCCTTTTATTCTCCCTTTTCCCCATGTTCTCAAGCTTGTTCTTTCCCAGTCCATCTCAATGTCTCCCTTTTTCTGGCCCTGTATCCTCCCAAATAATCAGCCCAGCCAGCCATTGCTGAAGTGGTTTCCCAGGCCTTGCCACCTCAATTACCCAGAGGTCCCCAGTGCTTCCCACCAGGTGTTGGTGGGGTCTGGCTGTTTCTCACACAATTTACCCTTAAACACCGCTAAAATTCGTCCATCCCACGTGCTGTTATCCATTACTTTTGTCACCTTCTCACCCTGTAAGCTGTTACCATCCACCAATTTCTCATGGTCCGTGCAACTAGCTAAGCCTCAGACCTGCCCACCTTGCCAGGGACGTTTTTATTCATTAAGCCAGCAGTGAGGCTTAATTTTGACACTATTAATCACTTTTTTGGACAAAGAGTATTCTGAATGGTTGGCCTTGAAACCTTGAACAGAGAATATAGAAAGCCCCTAAAACAAATATCTGCAAATCTTTGAGGGAACTGGGATTGTTTAGCCTGGAGAAGAGGCTCTTTGCAATTACCTGAAAGGAGGCTGTAGTGAGGTGGGGGTTGGTGTCTTCTCCCAGTCACTAGTGATAGGATGAGAGGAAACAGCTTCAAGCTGCACCAGGGGAGGTTTAGGTTGGATATTATGAAAAATTTCTTTACTGAAAGAGTGGTCAGGCATTGGAACAGGCTGCGCAGAGAGGTGGTGGAGTCGCCATCCCTGGAAGGGTTAAAAAAATATGTAGACATGGCACTTTGGGGCATGTTTTAGGAGGCCTGGGGGTGTTGGGTTGATGTTTGGACTTGATGATCCTAGAAGTCTTTTCCAACCTTAGTGATTCTATGGTTCTATGAAATATCTGGCTTGGGGCTAGCCATTGTTGAGGCAGAAGCCACAGCAGGTGGTGAAGTAACACCCTAACTCAGTGATAACTGATAGGATGAAGGTATGATCTCTGGTTACCTTAGGTAATTACAGTACTAAAAAGCATACCCCTAGGAGAAAGACCTTAGGTGTAAATGTGAGCCCACCTTAATGTAATGAGCCAAACTAAAAGTAAGACATGCCCGGAAAAACTTTTGTACAAGTAACCAGTCAGATATTTTAATGTAACTTCTCTTGTTATTGTTTTGTATAAAAGATCCCCATGTGTTTCTAAAAGGTGTGCTGGCTGCTGTTAAATGCCTGGCACCCCACTCTGCAGGCTGGCAATAAAGACAAATATATTGACTCAGTGTGTTAATTTGATTAATGTTTTGCAGACTGGGTGCAGAGCCCTGATTTAGGGACAAGAGCTTCACATCATCACAATTAGCTGATGATTATTCGCTTATATTCAGCTGGGAATCTGAAGCAATGACAGGCAAGATTTGAAGGGGAGACAGGAACAGATCCTCATGAGCCTACTGTTTAACCTCTGTGTTTTATCCTTGGTCTGGCCATTCAGCAATTCTAAAATGTACAGGAAGATACAATTTGTGCAGGGTGAAGTTCTGCTGATGCGATTCTCATCTGGTACCCTATTCTATTCTCATCTGGTATCCTCTGTTACAAATACTAGGTGAGACTATCTCATGTCATCAACAGGATACTATTGTGGCTGCATGAGCTAGAAACCTAGGAAGAACTGCAAACTCTTTTCATGCTAAATTGAACTCTGAATCTCCTGTACCTGTAGTGTTGAGAAAAACAGGTCAATACACTTTGCAACTGATTTTTACCGATAAGTTTTGCACTGTTCACACACAACTAATATGTGTTTTAATCTTTATTGATTTTTTTTTGTTTGGTTTGGGTTGTTTGGTGTGGTTTTTTAGCCCTGAATGTGCAGACTTGAAATGCATCTAATAAAAATTACCAGCTTCTAGGCCTTGGACTCAAGACAAATGAAGAAGCGGGAGAACTGTTTTTAAAAGTCAACTTTTAGCCGCCTTCTTAGGGGCTAATTGGGCCTCTTGGGAAGGTCAAAGGTAAGTTAATCTTTACAAATGAGACAGAGTCTGATGCAAAGTCATGAAGCTGACTGACACCAGAAGATAAGATTTTAGCTGCACTTTGTGCTTTTTAGGGGTAAGATTTAGAACTGATAAAAACACACACGTGATGGGAACTGGTAAGAAGAAAAAAAGAAGAAAAAACCAACCGTGAGTGAACAATAAGATCACTTAAAACCTGACCATAAAACCACTGATTAGGACTTGTCCTGTTCTTTCACTGTCTGTCACTTCTCTGTTCCTCTTCTCTTTGAACTGTGATTGCAGGTCATGTGAAGACAGCTATAAGATTCCTATTATCAGATAAGCAGCACAGCCTCAGGCTTCAAAGTGAGGAAACTCTAACGATTCACATTTCTTCACAAAATACTGGTAGGCTAATTTTCTATCAGCAAGCTCTGAGTGGCATCTGTCCACCACATCACTAATGTCATGGTGTTACAACGTACTGCTGGTCTTTCACAAAGACATTTAAAAAAAAAAGAGGTCATAAAAATGTCAAAACGAGCTTTCAGGTTGATTCAGCAGAAGTATGACTGTGTGGAGTGTGTTTTCCTGGCTGGTCCAGTAGTGGCACAATCAATAATCATTAAATCAGACCTTCAGGGGTGACCTATGTTATTCATGGTTTGGCAGCACAATTGCTGAATCACCTCTACATTGCCCAGGCAGGCTGTTAAAGAGCCTTTGGCCCCACACAGTTATTTCCTTTTCTTGAATAGCTAATACTGTACTTGGACATTAGAAAGGAATGTTCTAGAACACACACACACACCCCCGGAATAACCCCTGATGAGTGGAAACATCCTGTACTTATTAGCACTATTTGTAGGGTACAATGAGAAGCAAAGAGCTCCTTCATGGAGCGATCTGCAAACTCTATGCCTAGATAAAGAACTATGGGGCCCCACAGAGTAATGAACCCTGCATCCATCCCACCCACCTTTAAGCTCCTAAGAGTACATCTGTGCTGCTACACAGAGTGCACTGCTGGTTAGCTCTTTCTCCCCTGGGTTTATTCCAGACCATTCCAACTAGCTGTACCCAAGAAACATCTGCTAGAGAAGAGGCCACGTCCAAACAGTGTGAAAATGAGTTAGTAACTGATAAATGATTTAGCAGTACAGAGCGTTTCATTTACCCACTCAAGTCAGGCACATGGTCACCCACGCTGTCCACTTTAGTCAACAACAGCCTCAGAATTCTAGGGTCTGAGTTACTGTCTGATGATTTTTTTCTCCAATGACAAAGAATAGAAATGTACCTCATTTAAGCAGACAAAATCATAGCTTCCTACAACCTGGCATTCATCATGTTGCTAGCAATACACTAGCAAACACTGGATCAGTATCTCCTCATTTTGCTAATGGATGTTCATCAAAATTATAGGTAGGAAATTCCCTAGAGTGGACATAAAACCAGCTGTCAGCAATGTTACAAGTTTTGTGTCTTACAATACAAATAAGAAAGAAGTTCTTAAATCTAAGAGCATGAGCAGTACCAGTGCAAGGGAGAGCAGAAAGCAGCTGCAAAATTTCTGGGAAAGCACGTAAGATATACACTTTCTGCCTGAAGGCAGTGCGCATGGTATCAGCATCACTCAGGAGGAAGTGGCTGCTGTCTGCTGCTCTCAGAACAGTGAATCAAGAGTTAATCACCCTCTTGAAGTCACAAGGCATTATGCTGTGGCTTGAATGCCTCAGCTCAGAGATCTTTTATGAATCCTGGCTGCTAGTTAGCTAACTGCCTTTGCCTATTTCAAAGTCATTTGACCCGAGGAGTAATATTCAATGTAATTAGATCTATTGACCATAAATGCAAAGTTTGTAGGATGCGTGCATTGCTTTTTTTTTTTTTTTTTTGTCTTTTTTGAACAAAAACTGCAAAGCGCTCTGAAAAAGAAACACTAACCTATTTATTATATTTGCTCTCTGGTTGCAATTACCTTACCTCTTTTCCCAGTTCATTACTAAACCCTCATTTTGCAAAACTACTTTAATAAACCTCTGTTCTTTATTTCCTACTTAAAGCTTACCCCTTGTTCCTTTCTCCAGTCTCTATTATTACACTGCAGTGATCATCAGCGTGCATGAAGGCAGTTGTCAGGTTCCAAGAAATATTTTATGTGCAGCTAGGCTTGTGTATATGCATGAAGCATTGGTAAATAAGTAAATTTCATTATCTTTTATGTTAGCACAGTCAGGAAACAGCTGAATGCTGCTTGAAAAACAAATACACAACAGCTCAGGAAAATCTATTAAACGTATTGAACAGAGCTGTCTAGCGGAGAAGCCATGAATGTATGCAGCTTGGCACTTTGGCTCTCAGTATAAATACTAGGTGTTTTCTCTGGGATGTATAGGTAATGGGCTGGACTGCAGCTGGATAACTATGCTTTTGATAAATTAATGTACATCTTTGGAGAAGATTTTGGCTCTCAAGTAATAGGAAGAGATCACATTGCCCCATCATTTTTCCCTATTTGGGACCACCTGCAAGAATATCTCTACGTGATAATTACTGTTTTTTCTCCCTGAATGAATCAAAATGTTAAAGCACTGCCCAGCTCCACAGATGGTGAACTTGGGTGCTTATTTGTAAGTTGTATGAAGTCACATGTGTAGTCTGTGACTTAGTCACACTTCCTTCCTCCACTACCCTCTTCCTCCACACATCCAAATTAGGTGACTTCACGACATAGAAAGCTGCCACTGAAGCTGTGCTCTGCTAAACACATCTCTCTGCCAGGTGGGTGTAGCTTTCACTATTATGAATAAGAATTGCATGAGCCCTTCAAAGGAGGAAGAAATCCCCAGAGGCTTTATCTCCAACTTGTTTTCCAAAACCCAAATTACTCTCTCTGTGTTTCATTACTGCTTGTTTTATCCAAAAACTAGATCATTTTGTCATTAAAGTCTTGGTTGGCAGCTCATTCTTTAGAAAAACATATGTTCTTTTTCATTTTTGGAAAAATAAAACCAGGGAAATACATTTAAACTGAGAACAGCCTTTCCCAGTTGTACCCAGGGACCAATGGTTAGTGCATGTTGCTAGCACCCCAGATGTCAGCAAGACCCCTAAATGGCAATCTGACTCCAGCTCCATGAGGCAAAGATCCAGTAGCAAACAGGGCACTGACACCTTTTCAGCAAGGTCCATGAACTGCACAACCAAGCTGCCCTCTGATTCTTCCCAAAATGAGATGGCGGTAAACCAGCAATGGCAAATTTCACACCTAATTGTTTGCACCAGGTATCCAATATCCATTTTGTCTTTTGCTTCTGCTTACGAGCAATAGGAATGTAAAATCTCAGTGGGTTGGTGTTTCATATTCTTTCTGCACTGATGAAAGGAAGAAGCATGGGAGCATCCAGACCACGAGTTTTTTACCTAACAAGCGCTACTTTTCCCTATAAAATAAAACACTTTGCCAAAACAAGCATCCACTGTTAACCTTCATGCCTGAGGAAGGAGAATCACTAGAAAGATAAATGACAATTCAGGGAAGAGGTTAATTGCATGCTTTCATGTATTACTAGAAAGAGTTCAAATATTCTAATATAAATAGCCCGGGTTTTATTTCTTTGTGTGCTTCATTTCTAAGTTCGTATTTGATCCTGCCAAACTTCAGTCTGAGTAGAAAACCTTTTGGTAAGATTGCATGAAATAAATTCAAAGATTCCAGAATTAATATTGTTTCAGATTTTTTTTCTGCGTACAAAAAGAAAAAAAGAAATGGCTTTCAGGATTATTCCTCATAGTGAGATATTTTACTCTGTGGTAATGAGCGATTCTAAGCCCCTGTGCTTCCACCCACACACAGTGCAAATGTTAACTTCGCGTTAACCTAACAGACTTTGTCCAGCCTAGCTGCTGGGTAGCAATAGCTGCTTCTTGCAAGCCAAGAACACAGAAGAAGGGGGTGTTACGGGAGGAATTGTTGCTTAGTCCCTTACAGCAGCAGCTCTCTCCACAATCAGAGGATGGTATTTTAAACCCCATGAACTCTGCTTTGTCTGAGACCTTTGAACAGTGCTTGGCACCACACTCTGCTTCAGAGTTGTATGCACCAGGCTTTTCTCACAAAGGAGAGAGCAACAGGACAGCCCAGATCAGGCAGGGAGGACATCTCATCGGCTGGAGCCCAGAAGCTACGGGGAATCCTCTGCTCATATAAACATCAGTGTGCTTCCCAAAGGCTGCTCAGCACTTTGCCCAGAAAACTCAGGAACTCAGGTATCAAGTATCATTCAGTATCACTTTAGCATTTTAGTTAGTGCTACAAAGTTTTTTTGGGGAGAAAAAAATGTGTAGCATTCTTATTAACTGCTTTAGGATAACAAACCTGTCATAGACACCCCCTTCTTGAGAAGGAGAGTTATATTAAACATTAAATCCATGGAAACATGCATGGGTTCACATCTGTCTGGAAGCTTTAAGCTAATCCCACAGGCTGATGAGTTGCAAATTTTAGCGTGCAGTTGGATTGCCTGAGCACCATGGTTGATGTTCATGAACACGGACCTACAGCCGCTCTCTCAGATGCTCATAGCAAACCTTCTGCCTTGGGTAACTCACCTCTGCACCTCCAGCCTCAGGCTGAGCTCGTATGCCAGGCTCTACTGCATGTGTGTTGGACACACGAATTGTATGTTCTGTCCTGCCAGCTCAGCTGAGGTCGCAACGTTATCACCAGCGAGATCTGTCAGAGCCCTATACTATACCTTTTCCCTTTCTTCTCCCACCTGTTATTTGTCCCAAATGTCTTTTTAGGTAATGAGGTATGCAGGCACACGAGTTTGTCTAAAAACAAACCACTGGTCTTTTTTGTTCTGCCCTTACGGAATATCCCGGTTTTCTTCATTTTGTGCATCATGAAGCTACTCAGACCCTGACTCTGTAGCTCTCCTCTGGAGACATGGAATGAAATCTCTATACAGGCAACTTAGGCAGGAGGTACAAGGCAACCACCACCCCAAAATGTCAACCATAAGCTAAATAGCCAGCAAAATTACAGATGACAAATAAAGCAGGAGTTAATCCAGCGTCGATAATATATTTCTATGCCTTCTGATTTTGTTTTTTCCTGCTTCCTTGAAAACAAAACTCAGAACAAAACCAGCTGCTGTGAAAAAGTGAAGTGAAAACACCAAATGTAATGTCATCCTGAAGATCACAAATTAAATACATTGCAAAACTAGTTAAGAGAAAGTCCTTAGTTTGCAATATGCTTTTTTTTTCTAGACAGGCTTTTGCTCAAGCAGGATGTGTCCAACTGGCTAACAAATTTCTTTATGGTCTTCCTAAAACGGAGGCAAGCGCTGGGTGTCACAGATTTTAGCTTTTAATGCTAACAATTAACAAATCCTTCCTACTAGGTTAGGAGAAATCACAGGGTTGTAAAAGCAATCTTGACTGCTTAAATATTCTAATATTTCACACACATACGTGCACACCATACTTTTGGGTATCTGTGTTAGCCTCCAGTTTCCAGTGGGATTTGATATCATTGCACACTCAGCAACGGAAGCTCTTTGCTGCAGTGTTCAGCCTGCGTTCAGCAGTTCTTCCATGGGCAGGGAGGTAATTGCCCAGAAGAGGAGAGGATGTAAGTGAGAGAGGTTGTGAACTTGGAGAAACAAGTAGCAAAGCAAAAACAAGTGTGAAGAGCAATGAACGGACACTTCACACTGGGAAAGAGGAGGGCAAATGAGTAATCATTTTGCAGGTAAGCAAAGAAGCAATACGATCACTTGACACTTGCCTGACTCTTTTTCAACAGAACTGTCATTTATTTTTGTAAAATTAAGTACACGGCCATATTCAATCCCTTCTGCTATACATGAGCTTTTGGAGAGTCCAGAGTAGGGACTGCACTTTGCCTCTCCTGTGAATGGGGGAGGACAACCTTGTAGCAGAAATGTTTCCCCAGAGCTGGGGGTGATCTGAGCGCTGTTTGCAAAACTGCTGCAGGTTCACAGCTGCCGATGCCGCTAATCCCAGTATAAACCTCCCAGCTGGGGTTACTTCTTTCCTCTTACAACTGTATCACATGGAGGTTTAACCTTTTCTTTCTCAAACACAGCAAGCCTCTAGCACTCACTATCACACAGAAAACCCTGGCAGTACAGACCTTACAACATCCCCTCCACCCCAAGGCCTCGGGCCAACCGAAAAGCAAAGCAGCACACACAAGATAATCCCACCAGGCTGACCGGACACACCAGAAAACAGAGGTATTTGTGCTCACCACATGCCTTTGCTCTCTTCTGACAACTACAGGCCACTGTAGTTCAGCTGAACCTCAATTTTCACAGACCAAGACTGACTACACCCCTCCAGAGAGCTGTGCTTCAGGAGCTGGCTGGACTTCTTGCTGCCCAGGAAGGGGAGAGAGCAGTGCCAGCAGCCCAGGTATGTGTCACGGGTTGTGCTGGCTCCATTCCCAGCACTGGAGAGAGCTCTCTCCTGCCCACAGGACACACCAGTGAAGGAGGGCTGATTGCTTTCCCATGTCGTCAGGCCATTTCAGGACCGTTTAAAACTCACAAGACTTCTCACAGTCTCTTTCTGCATCCAACCTGCCCCTGTACCATGGATATGGGGTAAAGAGATGAGTGTAGTTCTAAATCAGGCAAGCATCATATGCCCTGTATGTTTATTGGGGGCTAAATAGTATGGTTTCATCACCTCCTTACAGCATTGCAGAAAGACATGGGGCAAGGCTTTCCCTGTGGTGTCATCACGAAAACAGAGTCAAGGTCCTCACAGGGGTGTATGGTATGAGCGTTACAGACAACAGCAGATGTTCAGACTGGATGTTAGGAAAAGCTTTTTCACCAAGAGGACAGTCAGGCAGTGGGACAGGGGCCCAGAAAGTTTCTGCACTCTCTGTCCTTGCAGGTTTGACTTCATTCATAGCTGATCCTGCTTTGGCCAAGAGGTCAGAGTAGAGATCCCCAAAGTCCTTCCCAACATGAATCATCCCGTGATCCTACGTACTCTGGACCTCTTCTTTTGCAGAGGGATGGAAGAGAAGTCCACAAGTGCTGCTCACCAAAGCCTGAGATCTCCCTGCTCCATGCTGCTGCTCAGGAAGGTGAGCTTCCCTGTGCAGGGACTTTTATTCCTGCTCCTGCAGGAACCTGCTGTCAGAGAATTTCCTCTCTACCTGAAGAAAGTAGTGGAGGCCATGGCGTTGAAGCAGAAAGTTGAGTAAGTCTCTGCTTACAAGTATTTTGTCTCATATATTTAGGAAGGAAGAGAGAACAAGGGCAAGGCAACTTAGCCCAAGCCTTCACAACCTGTAGAGCCAGTGATTTGAGCAGATGTCTGTAAAAGATTTCAAAGGAAGGAGAGAAGGGGAGCATAACCTCTCCTTGTTTTCTGTGTTTTCCTAGAGACTCACTGTTCCCACAAATGGCAGGGATTTTGGGCTACAACTGCAAAAAGTACAGATGAACCCTTACACATATGAGAATACAAGTGTTCTTCTGAGGTGGTGAACATACCTGTGTTTGGCAAGCAGGTGCTTCCCTGCATGCACATAATTTGTGAGCAGAGTTTGACTGCTCTTTAAAATTAACTTGTGTGTATACTGTGGCATCAAAACAGTGCAAAACCCAGCGAGGAACACCCAAATATAGCTTCAAATGGCCAGTTCTGAAGTACATCCTATGAGGCCTTACGTCACTTTAAAAGAGAAACTACATCTGCTGGATGTGAACTTCTAGCCATTGTCTTGTACTGGATGATCAGACAGCCAGCCCACCTTCTGAGGACCTTCAACTTTTCTACCCAACTAGAAAAGATTGGCCCCATTGCTGCATATGTGCTGTGCATACATCCTGAAGAAATATCTTTCCTGAAGAAAATGGAATTTTCTGCTAAGTAATAACAATGAACCATGTGAGCCTTGCAAAACAGAATTTGGTGGTCAGAGAAGGGAGCTGAGAAATAGGGAAGCATTTGTTTTATGACTATACCCTTGAAGAAGAACTGAGAGACTGATAAAAGGGAACATCCCACCTCAGAAGACACCAAAAGCAAATTATTCTAAGTAACATCAGTTTCTGAAAGTGCCCCTCCAACGGGCATTCAGCAACACAAAAGGAAGTTATTTTCATATGCTCTGAGCAGGCTTTGTCAACAATATTGTGGACTAACTGGGGAGAATGACAATAATTCCCTACGGCTTCAGCAACCAGGAAACCAGAGGGGGATTTTGATGTACCCAGTACAAAACCAGAATTGATGTCCACCTCATTTAAGTAAGGCTTGGTTTCATCAGTGCTCAAAGGAAAATCCCCATGCTTTGTAAAACAGTGTCAGTGTTCAGAAAGGGACATTTTCCACCACTGTACTCATTAGGCCAAAATCAGTTGTGGCCTTGGTGTTATCATATTATTGGCATTACTTCATATTATCATATTGAAGTAATCATTTTGGGTAGCTACGAATCAAGTGCTATTTGATGCAAGCCTGGAACATGTTCTCTCCAGCATCTTTCCCAGGTTTCTCTGATGGTAATTTCTCTGGGACTGCATGAATGTATTCTGCATTTTTAACTTCTCAGGCAATGTGTCCATGTACAATAAGGCCGGATGAGAAGATGGACTTACACTGTCTCTTAAACAGATGGGCCAGACCCTGCTCCTGATTGCGGCTTCATGCATCTGTTTATACTTATGTGAAATGGAGGTTAGATGCAAAGAAAATGTACCTGGGCATGGCTCAATGCTTCAGGCCTCATTCGTCTCCTCCCAGCTCAACACTGCTGTCTTAGAAACTATGGCTAGTACAAATAAACGTAACCACCCTTTGATATTGAATGGTTAAAACAACGATGAAGGTCAGCCTTGAAACCTTGACAACAAGAACAGAAAGCCTCTAAACCAAAGATCCACAAATACCTGCCTTGGGGATAGCCGTTGTTCAGGCAGAAGCCACAGCAGGACAGAATTTAGTGATAGCTGATAGGCTGAAGGTATAACCTCTGGTTACCTTGGTCATTATTTTACTAAAAAGCACACCTCTAGGAGGAGACCGTAGATGTAAATGTGAGCCCACCTTAATGTAATGAGCTAAAAGTAAGACAAGTGCAGACCAACTTTTGTAACTTTGTTATAATTTTGTATAAAAGACCCCCATGTGTTTCTAAAAGGTGTGCTGGCTGCCGTTAAATGCCCAGCACCCCACTCTGCAGGCTGGCAATAAAGACAAGTATCTTGACTCAGTGTGTTGATTGGCATTTTGCAGACTGGGTGCAGAGCCCTGGTTTAGGGACAACACCTGGGAGGGCGTCATTGCTCACGACTCCAGAGGACACTGTGGGGTTTCCATTATGTGATGCCATGCAAAGTCTGTCTGTATTGAATGTGGATCAACGCAGGAATGCTATCACTATGAAAATAATCAGGTCTGCAGGCAGGGCTAAAAGGTGATAAAAATACGTATTTTCAGTCTTAGAGAAGCCTCCATTTATTGTTTTGGCATTTGCAAACTTGCAGAGGTTATCCAATGAACCAAATGCATTAAATAATGCATTGTTTATAGTGAAACGGTACCTAGGAGATGTAGGACTGTACGGGGGTAGGTCCTGTACAAAAACAAAATAAAAATACAGCTCCTCACCCTTGTGCCCTATCCCCCTGTGACTCTCCATGTGCTAGACAAGACAGTAACTAGAGACAATAGATGGGGAGTACAAACAAAGACATAGTGAGAAACTAGCCCTCAGCTTCTTACCCAAAGCGGTGTGAAGCAATCCTAAGGTTAATGCAAGCGAGCCCTGCAGCTCTGTAATAGGTCTGATATTGCTTTCAATAAAGTAAAAATTGCTTGCAAGAGGGAACAAGCAGAGAAGAATCAAAGCAGAAGTGAGAAGCAAAAAACTGAGAACAGTAAGATGAAAAAAATCCCCAGAAAACAAAATACACTGGACAGAAAAAGAATTAAAAATAAACATGGTAGTTTTATAATTTTTAAAGCTTAGATGATGCTGTGACATGTGATTCCAACCAGTGGCAGAATATTACATGTAAAAAAATAATTTTTGCCTTTGTTTCTAAAAAAGCAAATGCAAAAAAGGCAGAGGTCTAGTTCAGCGTGCGCGGTACGGCTGTTTTGTGGTGATTAAGACATATCTGCTGCAGTACAGATAAGTGAGGGCTCAGGGCTCACGGCACATCCCTCTGCTTTCGACGTGGTACCACTTCCACCTGCACGAAGTGGCATGCACTTGACATGAATTGGGAGCAAATCTGGAGCCTGCTCTGCTCCATCACTGCGCCTCCTCCCCTGAGCAGTTAGCGCTGTTGATTTTGTAGGACAGGCTTTTTGTGCTTTCCTGCTGCATTTCGTGTTTATGACATTAGTCAAAGCAAACCACCTTTGCCTCCTGTTAGTTATCTCATGGCAAACAACACAGGTGTGCCAATTCGGACTATCACAAGACAACTCATTTCTTGTAATTTTGCATTTAAAAGAAGTCAAAGCATCCCTATTCAAGCAGATTATATCCAAAGATCTCGTGTATTTGTGTGCTGATGTTCCAAAGGCTATTGTGGCACAATCTCAGAGCACTGGCATGTTTTAAGGCATCTCAAAATAGGTACAAATTCCTTTTAAGCATCCTGAACATAGTGGTTTTGTTAACGATATTTTAGAAAATGGCATCTGAAAATTATGGGAGCATTTTTGGTTTTTTCTAAGAAAAATGAATGAATACGCACTGAATGGCTTGCTACAACTTTCTCAAATGTAACCACAGCTAAAAGTCTTATGTTAGAGATAAGATAGACTCAAGACAACTAACTCAGTGGCTTTATAGACTAAAACCAGAAGCAGCTGCTTCTGACAATTTATTCCATTAAAGCCAACACTCAGTTAAGATTTTCCCTGAAGAAAAACTTTGGTCTCTTTGAAGAAAGAAAACAATCAGCTATTGAATAACAGAAATGAACAGCCTAGCGTTGTTATTTTCATAGTTTAGCATCATTCAGAAAATAGGCAATTTTAAACCTGGTGGCATATGTTAGTGAGATATCTTTAGGTTCCTACTGTGGGAAACAGTGGGAACAGAAAGAGGGTCCTTCAAAGAGCAATTCAAATCAGAAGTCTAAATTAGGCTCCTTAAAGTATTCTTAAGATGTTTTATACGCATGCCACTCATTTTTGCAGAATTGTAGGACTGGGGATGTGCCTCCCAGCCACTGAGCTCAGTCTGGGCTGTGGCCCGTAATCCTTCACTCTGCTCCGCCCCAGGGGCACTCCCAATTTGCCCTGCTTTGCTGGGATAACACAGCTGCTTCTGGGTTAGGAGCCACCTTCTGATTTCCAAACTGAATTTTGACCTGGCCAGCATGTGCCCACCCGCTGCTCTGCCAGCAGCCATTTGGCTTCAGGTTGCACACATCCTCATCTCTGGTGTCACCTCCCCCACTGCATCAATAGCCAGCAATGG
This sequence comes from Phalacrocorax carbo, assembly GCF_963921805.1. Classification (NCBI taxonomy): domain Eukaryota; kingdom Metazoa; phylum Chordata; class Aves; order Suliformes; family Phalacrocoracidae; genus Phalacrocorax; species Phalacrocorax carbo. The sequence continues at coordinate 209,071,448 of NC_087513.1, forward strand.
CGTGTCCTGCATTTCGCAACTGTCTGGGTGCAAGGATTGAATGGCAGCACTGATAATAAACTTCTTAATCTCCTTTAAATGGAGACAACCAAAGTGCACTTGCAAAACCTGTGATTTCGTTTGAAGTCTGATTGCATCTGTGTTTCAGAGGAGATGAGGAATAGCCCTAGATAAAAAGCTTTTTAATTTTATATGTAAAACAAGGTGAAAGAGTCCAAGACAGACTCCATTTTTTTTGTGGCCCTGGTGTTGAAGGAGTAAAACCAATTAAAGACTGAAGTTGGTGATAAACAGGAAGGCAATTACAGAAATTTTTCTGGGAGATGATGTTATATTTTTTTCCTGCCAACCTTCAGGTTTGATGGGAAAATGGCTTGGCAGCATTTCAGAAAAAGTGCTACAAACTGACAAGCTCTTGACATATTTTAAAATGCATCAGTTGTATAATCCCCAAGGCAGCTTGGAGTAGCAAGTAACGAAATAACAGAAATAAAAAAAAAGGAAAAAAAGAAAAGCATCCCGTGTTTGTTTTTAAAACTCAGGGTGGAAAAGCAATAATGAATATTTGGCATATGCACATGGTTCTTTGGTACGTGCAGAGTTTAACTGGCATTTGGCTTTGAGGTCACACCACACAGCTGCATCTGTGTTTTCACCCTATGCAGCCCTGTTTTAAAACTAGGCAGAACTTCAGCGGAGTTGTGGGCAGTAATCATAGAAAGGTTGTTTGCTAAGATCTTACAATTGCAAATATCTTTTGGGTTTTAATTCTTTCTCAAATAGGAGCATACCTGATATAGTACTGCAAGGTTTCTTGTGGTCTGCAGGCAGTAGTACATAGCAATAAACAGAGAAGTGTTGGTGTTTCAGTGGGAGCTCGCCTTGTTCAGTCTCAGTTTGGCAGTTGATAAAGCACAGGAATGACTTACGGGCGCCCTCAGTTCACCAGCTCCTACCAGGCAGTAACGGTCTGCGATGCATTGGAAAGACCTTTCCACCTGCCGAGAAAAGTGCTCCCCACACCATAGCACCTCTTGCTGCAACTGAACATGTCTTTGTCACCAGCTTCTGAGGGAGCTCACCCAGGCAGGGCAAGCACCACTAACAGCCTCCTGGATGATTTAGGCACCCAGAAGTCACATGGGTGCATGCACATGGGTCCTACGTGCTACCACCACACTTTGCATCACTGTGACTGAGGCAGCACTCAATTCCATGGCACAAAACCAATTTGGTTTTGCAACAGGCAGCAGAGCACCTCTCTGCAGTTGGGACATAAATCCCACCTCAGGACAGCGTTGAATGGATGATCTTTTTGCCCAGAATAGGCAGACCCTTGTGCGAAGCAGTGCTTTTAGCAAACTGCTGACTTGCACCTCAGAATATGAGAATGTGCCAGAAGCCTGGGAGAAATGGGTTAGATCATGAAATAATTAGTCCCATTATGGAGTGCAGTTCAGTACTCCAACAAATCCACTGCTGTGACTGTAGGGAAATTGATGCTGCCGATGCCTTCCTCCAGCTCTTGCCTTCACCTCTCCTGCCTTACATCAGACCCAGCGATGGTCTAGACACAGGTTCAGTGAGTGGCTCAGTGAGGCAATGCAATGGAAAAATATTCCTTTTCTGGGCCATGTTAAGTTTTTTTGTCTGATCACCTTGCTCACCTGAGGCTGCTCAATCTCTGGCTTTGACGCCACAAAAGCACCTGCTGGGCCTGGCAGAAGAGAGAGGAGGGAAGAGGCAGAGCAGGACCGTTCCTTGCATGGGCAGCCTGCAATTACACCAGCTAAAGCAGAACATCAAACTGCAAACAAACACCTGGACAGGGAAATGAGTTATCATTTTAACTTTTTACCAATTTGAAAATTGACTGGAAAGTCTAAATAGAGTGGATTGTCTTGGAAGTTTGTTATTATTGTTTTATTTCAACATGATACAGCTGTATTGTTGTCATGATTTCTACTTTTCATGGCCATCCAATTTCCCACCTGACCCACACATTGTAATATCAACACGGAGGACTCTAGAGTAATTTAACTCCTCTGTTTTTTCCCCCCAGTTCTTAACAGTGAAAATAATAGTGTTTATCTATGGGGTTGTGTAGATAACTAATTCTTTCAGGTTTGTAAACCCCTTTGCCCTTTGAAGATTAAAATGCTCATATGTACCAGTCACTCAGACAGAAAAGCTGTTCATATATGAGATGTGACGGTTCTGAAAAACCATTTCCTTTCAGTGAAGGAGACTCTGAGAAGGTCACCTTCTTTAATTGAATCACAGGGCTGGAGGGCTCTCCAAGAGGTCACCATCCACTCAGTACCAGCTTATGTCTTCCACTACAGGCTGGATGTGCTCTGGGGAGATATTTATGGACCCGCAGCAGCTCAGCCATATCTTTCTGGGAGTGGCTACACCAAATTCGACCTAATCATCCTGCTGACACCTCCTTGATTCCTTGATGCTGCAGTATTCTACAGATTTAAATACCTGAAAGAAAGAAAATTTTAAAGTCAAGTCTCTCTATATTAAAACTTACTGAGCTCCTGGCAGTTTTGAAGATAATGGGTTTTTCATGTTGCTTTTAATTACAGCAATATTTCCTGTTATTCCGCCCTAATTGGAACATTAACTGGATATTTTAATAGGGTCTTAATCAACACGGAATTAGCATTATTATTTTAATAGTCATTACAATAACCAAAGCAATAGTTTCCAGGAAGCCTCCACCCAAATTTCCTTATTTTCTAAATAGGAGTGCAAATTCAACACCATTTTAAATTAAGGCATGTTTTTCCAGGAACAAGGCTTTATATTTGTACACACACACGTGAGACAGGCTATGCAGTCAAGCATTCTGTATATCATCTTTCAGAAAAAGTTGGCAGAGACAATAAGTCATCAGTGGACAAAAGCCAAGCAAACTAACTGAAAGGTGATATTTATATTTGACTTATGGGATCAGATTCCACTATGAATTCCGACCTTGTAGTGTGCTGTAGGGAAAACCCGTCTCCACTGACATCCTTCTACAACTTGGGTGCTTCAGCAGCAGTTGCAGTAAACAGAATTTCTTTCCGGCTAGCTCCAGCTATTCCCAGCCCCAGGCTTCAGCAAGATGGTCTTCCAGGCGGACCAACACAGCTGGTTTGGAGACACGCTAAGACCAATCTCAGTGAACTGATCTGAGTTAAAGTTATCTTCCCATTCCCCTTTCTCCCCTCCCCACCTCCTTTTTCTTTCCGGTTTTTTATTCAGCTGTATCATTTTCCCAGTGCATTTTACTACACTGCACCACACACAGGTGGGTAGGTGTGTTAGCATACCTGGGAGGAATGATGCTCTCGGTCAGACGACTCACCAGATCATTAAAACACAGGCTCAGACTGTGCTTAAATCCCACCCTAATGCTATTTATCATTGCTATGATTATTATTATTTAGGCTTTGGACAGTGGTAGCACTTTAGAAAGCTACCTTTTGTCCACTAGATCCAATAAAGAAAATAATAAAATAACAGTGAAAGAATCACTGAAAGAATTTGAGGAAATACACTGTTTCTAAAAAGAATAATTAAATAGAATTCTTCCACATTGCTTCTGTTTGTTTTATTATTAATTCCTGCATTGGAAGAAAAAATGAAGTCCACCCCCCCCCCCCCCCAAAAAAAAAAATACAACAAACAAGCAAAAAAAAGGCCACAAAACCAACTTTCTGAAAAATGGTACTTCTTTCCCAAACAGCTACAAGCTTCAGTTGTGAATTTAGACCTCCCAGGTGAAGTGCTGTACATTGAGCTGCACATAGACACTTGAGAAACCATCCTGCTTGTTCTGTTAACAGAATTAATTCCCACAATTGCTAGCAACTGTTTCAATTGTTCCATATAGCAAGTGTCTCCTCTTAAAAAAAACCCCAAGTTTATAGGTGCAATAAATGAATACATATTAGCCTCCCCGCTCCTAAAAACCTCCAGAAGCACAGCTCTGCAGTTCCACCATGAAGGAAACAGGATGAATTCAATCATGCATAAATGCATATAGTGCTAGGCTGGTTTAAGTACCCTGCAGTAAAAAAAAAAAGATCAAATTTTATAGTGAGATAATGATCATGTATGAATTAATGCTCTGAAAAATAAGTCTTTGAGTACAGTTCTTCACTTTTAAAAGGCACATAATTAGGGCGTTGCTCTTGCCAGAGAGCCTTCTGCAGAACAGCAACAACTATCTCAGTAAGGAGTTAATTTCAGAGCCTACACAGGACCATAAAAATGCTCATATTCTTGCACCTTCCAAAACAGACAAAGGAAAAGGCTGTCCTCAGTCATGATTAGGTTCTAGATTTTAAAAAAATTAGTTCCATTATACTGTGCTAACAGCTTCATCAGCGGTAGGGTGATGATACAACAATAAAAGTGCAGCAGGGTCTGTGAGGAGGTATACTTTTTTTATTGGACAGATATAGCTGACATAAGTGGATAGGTTTTGTGCACAAGGATCCTTTTTTCAGTTCAGCTTTCCCTGAAATTAGCTTTTTGTGAAGCTGTCCAGGCACGTTATCGTTCTGTTTTGTCCTTTAAGTTGTGGATGGCTCATTACCACTCGGGCCATGGTTAGCTCCCAGACTGCGGAACTGACCTGACTGAATTTCAAACAACCACCCCTGGGGGTTTTGCTTCTGAAATTATTTTCAGTGAGATCGTTTCTTCATATCACTTCACCACAGTCACACAACACTTCTACTTATACAGGCAGTGACAGGTCAAAGTGGACAGGATTGGGACAGGGCAGAAATAAACATTTTATTTGGCATTATTTACCAAAATTCTTATTCTAAGCATTCAACAGCTAATCTTCCCATCTGTTGCCACCAGAGGAAAATCTCTGTTTTTCCCCATGCAATTGCTGCTGGCTGTGCCAATCCCTGAACCAGCCCCGGCAAACGCTGGATCCTTTGCTGAGCTGATTCAACTGACAAACCCAGCAGAGAGATCTTCACTGCCTGGAGGATTTTGACTGTTTATTTTTGAGGGTTCCCCCACCCACCCCGACCCCACAGCCAAAGAGAGACTTCAATTACCTTACAAAAGAGACCAGTGCACACTATAGCTTCCAGGCAGTTACTAGCCCAACCACTTCCCTTCGGAACAATGAACGACCACATAGACTTGGCTCCTCTTTGTGTAACTTTGCCCTCAGTCTGAGGAGTTTTGTAAAACACTGATAAAACACAGTGTAGGGAGGAGCTTGATAGTGTCAGGAGGAGATTTGATAACATTTTGGCTTTAAAAGAGCCTGAGTGTAACGATACAGGACAAGTCTGTCACCAAACACTGAAGATGTCCCACGTGTCTCACACACATAGTGGTACTAATTCAAGGCGTATTTCACTGAGAAACCCAGGTATGTCAGCGCTTGTGAGCCGGGGAGTTTTCCATAGAATCGTAGAATGGTTTGGGTTGAAAGGGACATTAAAGATCATCTAGGTCCAACGCCCTGCCACGGGCAGAGGCATGGAAGTAATTAACTTGGAGTTACTAATGGAGACAAGGCACGAGGAGGGAAGTAGTTGACTCAGCCACATTGGACACTTTCAAGAGTCGGCTGGACGGGGTGCTGGGCCGTCTTATCTAGACTGTGCTCTTCCTAGAAAGGTTGGACTAGATGATCCCTGAGGTCCCTTCCAACCTGGGATTCTGTGATTCTGTGATTTACCTTGCTCAAACAGGCAAACCAAACTACAGCTCAAGAGCAGAAATGGAGTGAACGCAACAAGCCAGACTGAACTTAAACCCCCATTGCCTGCCCTCAGCAACAATTTTACATCTCCATTATGTAAAATACATCTTATTTGCAATAATCTGTTCTGACTCCAAGGCAGTTAAAGAGAAACACGTCTGGTTTTATGCGGCAACAGCCTGAAGTGGCTACAAACTGAAACTGAAAATTGAGGTTTGAAGCACAGTACAAATGCAAAGAAGCAAGATCACCCAACCAGCATCAAGGGGATGAGATGAAGACACCACAGACCTTTTCTGCTTCTGCATATAATACGTGAAGAACTTTAACACAGACATTTTCCTAAGGTCACTGGGAACTTTTGGGTTCCTTTTGGAAAGTGTGGAGCCAAAAAAATATCTTATTGGTAAAGAAAGGAGACAGGATGGTGCTGTGTAGCCACATCTCATTAGACAGGTTTGCTCAGGAATGGCAGGGCACATGCACTTGTATGGAAAGTCCAGCAAAATATAGCTGCCTTTGGAAAAAAAAAAACGAACGCTAGAGCTCATTTTTTTAATGCCCATAACAAAACTATTTGCCAACTCAGTCTCAGTGAACTGAAACAGCATTTATCTTCTTGCCTGTAATATAGAGGAGATTCTGCTTCTCCTGCTAAGTCAGTGCTTCAGGATTCTTAAAAGACTGGCCAAAAGAAGTGCAATATGTTTTTATTTCTTTGTTGGCCTGAATAGAGGATATATTAGCTGGTTGTTCTAAGAATCAGCAACAAAATGACAAATTAATCCTTCCCCAAAAGGTTGAGAAGATGATGTGAAAGCAAAGTGGTAGTTATACAACAATGCATTACTTAAAGAAGTTAAAACTGACTGATGTCATTCCTAATCTCCTGATTTAAATAAACACAAAAAAAATTAGGACACTTCTAGTTTAAACCTAACTTAGCTCATAAGTAAGCTACAGAATCATAGAATCACAGGTTGGAAGGGACCTCAGGGATTATCTAATCCAACCTTTCTAGGAAGAGCCAAATCTAGACAAGATGGCAGCACCCTGTCCAGCCGACTCTTGAAAGTGTCCAATGTGGCTGAGTCAACCACTTCCCTGGGGAGATTATTCCAATGGTTGACTGTCCTCACTGTGAAAAATTTCCCTCTCATGTCCAACCGGAATCTCCCCAAGAGCAACTTGTGTCCATTCCCCCTTGTCTTCTCCATGGGACTCCTTGTAAAAAGGGAGTCTCCACCTTCTTTCTTTGTAGTTGCCCCTTAAGTACTGGTACGTGGTGATGAGATCCCCTCTGAGCCTCCTTTTCTCAAGGCTGAACAAACCCAGCTCTCCCAGCCTAGCCTCGTATGGCAGCTTCCCAGTCCTCTGATCATCTTGGTGGCCCTTCTCTGGACCCCTTCCAGCCTGTCCACATCCTTTCTGTAAAGCGGCGACCAGAACTGTACACAGGACTCCTGGTGTGGCCTGACAAGCACTGGGTAGAGTGGGAAAATGACTTCTTTATCTCTGGTGGAGATGGCCTTTTTGATGCAATCCAGCATCCTGTTGGCCTGCTTGGCCGCAGCAGCCACTGTTCGCTCATGTTAAGCTTCCTGTCCACCAGCACCCCCAGGTCCCTTTCCACAGAGCTGCTCTCCAGCCAGGTACATCCCAGTCTGTGCTGCACTCCCGGATTCATGTTTTCCCAGGTACAAGACCTTACACTTCTCCTTGTTGAACTTCATAAGGTTCTTGCTGGCCCACTCTTCCAGCCTATCCAGATCTCCCTGCAGAGCAGCTCTCCCTTCTGGAGTGTCTACTTCCCCACTCAGTTTGGTGTCATCAGCAAACTTCATCAGGCTACACTTGATCCCATTATCCAGATCACTTATAAAGATGTTGAATAACATTGGGCCCAATATTGATCCCTGGGGGACCCCACTAGTGACAGGTTGCCAGTTTGAGAATGAGCTATTTACCACCACCCTTTCGGTGCAGGCTGTCAGCCAGTTCCCCACCCACTGCACAGACCACTTGTCTAGGCCATAACACATTAATTTCTCCAGGAGGTGGCTGTGGGGGAACCATATCAAAGGCCTTGGAGAAGTCCAGGTAGACAATGTCCACTGCCCGCCCCATGTCAACCAGTCAAGTCACTTTGTCGTAGAAGGCCACCAGGTTTGTCAAGCATGATCTGCCCTTAGTGAAGCCATGTTAGCTTTTCCCAATCACGTGCTTCATTTGACTTGTGACGGCCCCCAGGAGGATTCATTCCATAACTTTCCCAGAGACTGAAGTAAGGCTGATGGGCCTATAGTTACCCGGATCCTCCCTCGAGCCTTTCTTGTAGACAAGGGTAACCTTTGCCTTCCTCCAGTCATCTGGGACACCCCCCGATCTCCACGATTTGTTAGGGGTCAAGCTCCTGTAGTAATTAATGTACTAGCTCTTCCTTCACCGATGGTGTGTCAGTGTTTGGATCAACCGGCAATTTCGTTCCCAAAGCCTGGGACCCAACAGTGCTGGTAAAGACAGAGGTGAAGAAAGTGTTGAGCACCTCTGCCTCTTCAGCGTCATTGGTGATTGACTCTCCTATTCTAACAGTGGGCCTATGTTTTCCTTTCTTTTTTTTTTTTCCTTTTTCTGCTTGGGGTTGAGTTAGTTAAAACTGAACTGTTTAAATCAGTAAGAATAGTATCTACATGGAGATTTATACTGGGTTAACAAAATTATTTTAAATGTATATAGTTAAACTGGTGCATCATTTTCATAGCCAACATAGTACTGTATGCATTTATAGTTCCCCTGAAAGGGGTTATATTTTATGTAACATTTTAAAAATGAAGGCATTTTTACTCATTAGTAAGTATTTTAGCCTTCTTGATGGCATATATAACTTTGGGGATATGAAAACATGAACATTTTGAATCTAGAGAGACAGCGGAACAAGCACCACTTCCCTGCACACTGAGCCATGCACTGAGCTGCACTCAGAGGCTCACGGGTCGGTGGAGACACCTCTACCCTTCCGCAACGCCCATCCTCTGCAGACAGTCTGGTTGCTGGACGTGCAAGCTTTTGCATGTCACGTCCACCTTTGGGAGGAGTTTTCTGGTCTTTTTCCTCACTGCCACTGAGTACAGGGCCTCAAAGGTGCTGCAGGTTTTGGGGGTCCACATCCCATACAGAACTGGCGCCGTACGGTTTCCTGATTGCAATGCATGGCTGCTGGAGAAACTCTGAGTCACTTTGTGCCACTAAAACCGGTGGTGGATGAGAAGCCTCGTCCTCCACATCTGCAAGGTGCTTGCTTGAAGTAACACCGGGGACCAAACCCGGTGGCCTGCCCCTTTCTACAGGGGACTTCTGTGTGCGGAAGCCTGGGGCAGGGGCTCTGGGCAGGAGGCTGCCCTTTGTGGGGGAAGGATGGCCTTTGGGGAGGTAGATGGGCTTTGAGGAAGAGGATGCCCTTTGGGGAGGACGACTCCCTTTTTGGAGTGAAGGAGTGTTAGGGTGAGGGATGCCTTTTGGTGAGAAAGATGCACTTTTGGGAGGAGGGTGCCCTTTGCAGGAGAGGATGCTCTTTGGGGAGGACACCTTTTGGGGTGAAGGCTGCCTTTTGGTGAGGAGGACGCCCTTTGTGGGGCAGGCTGCCCTTTGGGGAGGTGGGTGCCCTTTGCAGGAGAGGACGACCCTTGGGAAGGGCACCCTCTGGGGAGGAGGGCAGCCTTTGGGGAGGAGGTCACCCCCGCGCGCTGCGTGAGGGTCCATCTCTTTGTCAGGGCCCCCGGGGGACACACACACACACACACACCGCCGTCCACAGCGGGGAGCACGCCCCACCTCTGCGGCAGCTGGGACATGCAGACGCACGGACACACCCCGGCCCTCCCGCACCCCCGCGCGGCGCGGCCGTCCCGGGGCGGGCCCGGGCCCGGGGACGGGGGGCGGGGAGGCGGCGGGGCGGGGAGGCCGCGGCGCCCGGGCCCATTTCAGCGTTGGCGGCGGCGGCGGCGGGAGCGGCGCCATGGCTGGGCAGGTGCTGTGGGCCGCGGCGCTGGTGCTGCTGGCGGCGCTGCCCGCGGCGCTGCGGGCCGACACGCCGGCCAACTGCTCCTTCGCCGACCTGCTGGGCGCCTGGGAGTTCCGCGTCTGGCGGAGCGGCGGCGGCCGCCACGGCAACTGCTCCCAGGCGGGTGAGACCGCGGCGGCCCTGCCTTGTTTCCCTTCCCCGGGGCCGGCCTGGCCTGGCTGGGCCGGGCGGTCCCTGTGAGTCTCCCTGGGGGAGGAGTGGGGCGGGATGGGGGGGGCGGCCGCTCCGTGCCGGGTGGCAGCGGTGCGGGTGGCGGTGCCTGTCCCGTTAGCGGGGCCGGGCCTCGCCTTCGGTGCGGAGCTCCCCGCCGGCCTTGGGGCAGGAGCCCGTTAATGAGAACTAAGCAGCGTGAGGCACTCGCGTTAGTGCGGCTCTGGGTGACCGCTGCGGGCAGCGCTGCTTCTCTTCCGATTTAGTTTTTTGGGGTTTCGTTTGTTTCGGTTTGGACTCAACTAGGCCTCTTCAGGAGCACCACCGGCTCGCTGCGTCCTTCCTCACAGCCCGCAGATGCCTTCCCTCGGCTCGGCGTGCCCTGAAGGCGGTGGTTGGAGCAGCGAGGCGTGGTTGTGCTGGGTGGCACCTGGGCAGCTGCGGGCCGCGGCTGCCGGGGCTTGTGCCCAGGGAGCCCCGTGGCTTCAGGGGGAAGAGAAATACCGCTTCCCTCGAGGGGGTAGTAGTAGCGGGGAGTTCCTATTTAATTAATGTATGTCAGTGTTATTTAAAAAACAGTACATACTTTACATTTGTCTTAATCGTCTGCCTTTTGCTCAGGTGAGGCAAGTGGCCCTCGGAGCGGTGGAGGCGAGGTGGGTGGCGGCGGGAGTGGGAGCACTGGTGTGAAGGAGTGTGGGTGGCTGGTGCCTCACCTCGGGTGTTTTAGGGGAAGAGTGTCCCTGCAGACACAGTGCCTGAGTGACAGTGTCAGAGTCCTGTGTAGCCGCATAGCAAGTTATGTTTAAATAAGTTGACCTTTCCCAGTAACAGCTATTTGGTGGTGCTGCTGCTGATTAAATGTGAAAATACTGTCTAGAAGTTGAAAAAAAGAGCATGTAGACCTACTGATGGGTAAGTGAAGGCCCTGAAGTGTGTTTGCTTGGCGCATTTTTGAAGAAGACTGCATTCAACAAGTGTATTTTAGCATCTTTTGGAATAAAATAAATGTTCCAACATCCTTTGTACTAATTTTTTATTTTTATCTCTTCCACAAAATAATTGCACAATAATGTTTGTATTTCTTGCAGGGCCTGTGGAAAGAAAGGTGTTTGTGAATCTTCAGAAGTTAGATGTGGCTCAGGATAGTGTGGGAAACTATGGCTTCTTCACTTTGATTTACAATCAAGGCTTTGAAATAGTGATAAATGGCTACAAGTGGTTTGCATTTTTTAAGGTGAGTTAACTTGGTGTGTTCTGCATCACCAAGTGTTGCTAAAACGGCCTGTAGTTAGGCTTTTCTTTAGTCTCTGAGTGCCGTGGTGGGGCAGCTGGGACACTTGGTTATCTTTGGCCCTAAGGTTTGCCTGGATTACCAGATACGAGACTTCTTAACATAAGGAAAACGTATCAGTGGCTGGGTAGGGAGCAGAGGGAGGGAAGAGGTATTTATGTTCCACACTGGGCATTATCTGAAATATCTCTTACAGATATTGCTGCTTTCCCTTCTGGGCATGCTTAAAGCAGTTGAAGGCCTTTGCTAAACTAACTCTCCCACTGTCTTGGACATTTTGTTTTTAGTTTTTTTGCTGACACCTTGAACCCAAGTGAAATAGCAAACATCATTGCTTTTATCTTTCCTTAAAGATGTTCTCAAATGCATGAAGACTTTAGAAGGGCCATCTGTTCTTGCTGGAAGATTTCTAGGATCTTTAAATCTTATTCCAGAATACTACTTTAAAATCTAAGGAACCTTCCTGCTGCCTATAATTGTTCTTTTTGAATAACACTGTTGTCTCCAGTCCCTGTTACTGACTTTGGATCAAGCTGAAAACAGTGATGGTAGGCAGGGGATAGACTGGAGGCCCACTTGCTAAGGAGTGCTCTGCTGCTGCTGTCCTGATGAGTGGCATGAATCTGGAGGGTGGCTTGAAACAATCTCTTCAGGATGACTTTGTTGCCTGGGAGACAGGGGTTTTGTGCAGCCCTCGGCAGGAGCAGTGAACACGTTTCTTGGTTGGTTCAGAAAGCGTGGTCTTGTGTCTGGCCTCAAATGTGCTGACAGTAATCACCCAGACCTTGTCCAAGCATGAAATATCTGATCATTGGCTAGTAGTATGGAGGGTGAAGAAATTACTTTTGCCTTAAATTGTCTTTCTGGGAGCCAGTGTAGGTGGCTTATTTCAGAGCAGCTATTTTTGAGTCAGGGTTTTCAGATGTGAGTGATCCACTCTTCCAGGAGAGCGGTAATCATTCCTGAATATAAGTTATATACGCGGCTTTGATTAAGCTGCAGTTTCCTCCACGTTGATTGGAGCTCCTTAAGTTAAGGGAAAGGGCTGTGTAGGGTTTTTTCACAAGACCAATGGTGAAGTTGTTTATGTGGTCTTTGTTGTGAGTTAACCCTGGTAATCAGTGGGATGGGGGAAAGAATGGGAAGGGTAAAGGTGCTAAAACTCAAGGGTTGAGATAAAGGTACTTCAGTAGGTAAAGCAAAAGCTGTGTATGCAAGCAAAGGGAAAGAAGGCATCCATCCACTACTTGCCACCAGCAGACAGATGTTATCAGTTTCTAGGAAAGCAGGGTTTCGTCACACACAACTCTTAGGAAGGCAGATGCCATAGTTCTGAATGTCGCCCTGGCTGTTGTCTGAGTCACTGAAGGTGCTTCTGTTGCTATCTATACCTTGTGAAATACATCCCTGGAGGATGAGCGCTAGGTCAGTGGCTGATAAGCACTAATCTTGTGTGTTCCTCTGTGCTTATGAAAATGTAAATGCATTGATTTGCAAGAGTACTCTTTAACAATACACCAAAACTGTGTTATAGAATAATTTAGGCTGGGCAGAACTTCTAGAGGGCATCTGATGCAACTTGCTGCTCAAAACAGAATAAGTCAAATAGGCACCTGAGTAGCAGCAATGCACCAGCTCGCATTTCATGGTCATGAAAATGCCTTAGCCCTTTGTAGGCAAATGGATTAATTGATAGTTTTGCAATTGCTTTTGGTATTGAGAAACAGCAAACTTGTTTGGCTCATTGTTCAGGAGTAGGGACTCCATCAGCAAGACATGCTTAAATTGAAGGCTTCTTTCCTTAAATATTATAGAGAGGATTAGAGCCCAATTCAGTTACCCTCTCTATAATTTTGCTGCTGTAAGGGAAACAACATATTATGAAGATGCAAGTGTAATGGCTGAGAAACACAAGGAAATATCACAGCACTTAGTAAATGCATTTTTTTGCTGCGGACAGCTGGTTGGCTTTGTTAGGTAACAACTTGCAATGCTGCCTATCTGCAAATCTATAATTTCACAATTTTAAGTGGGGACTTGGGGGGAAGAAGTGGTTCCATATAAACTCCTTGACTTTGACATATTTAGATATGTATATCTCTTTACTTTTAATCTACTAAATACTGCATTACATATGAAATAGAAATACCAAATATCTAGTCCTGGTATAAACTAAAAATGTGGTTTCTTCTACCAAATGTAGCTAATGCTCTTTTAGGACCTATTCCACCATTTTCTACTGTAAAGCTTCTAGGAAACAAGAAATATATTCAGCTCAATGCATGCTTCAGAGGTGTTTGAAGAATGATTGCCTATTGTTTGAAATACTCCCACCATTTGCACCTGAAAGTAACGTAAACATAGCAGACTTCATTTGCTTGGTGTTGGTCATAATCTAGAAGCCCTTGGAGTAAAATTGGGTAAACTAGAATGCTAATTGGTGAGGGCCTTCCTTCCTGGAAATGCAGCAAGAGAAAAGCATAAAAGCAATCTCTTAGAATATTGCTTAGCCTTAATCGTTATTGAGAATGTGGAAAGCCATTAGACAAAGTCCCTTTGGAATTCATGGAAAGAAGGAATTGTCATTGTTGCCAATCTCTTGCTTTACAGCGAGAAGGTGCAGAACTAGTGTGTTTAATATAGAGTAATTTGCTGTTGTTTTTACTACTTGGTAAAATTACTTAGTTTCACTCTGAAAGAACCTTCCATTGTGAACACTGTTCTGGAGTTACAGCTTGATTGTGGAATGACTTTTTGGTTCACGGAGCAGTTTGTGGTGGTGGTTTCCAGATGAAAGATTTCATGCTGATGAGTTGTTTCAGAAGAGCAAAATTGCTACTCCCCACTTTGAACATACTGATTTTTATTTCAGTTGTAATAATTAGGCAGAAAAAAAAACCCCTGAAGTTGGTCTCATACCATTCTTAAGAGTTTTGCTCTTCTGAAAATGCTGCAGGTATTGGAGCATAACACAGAAAGCCTTGCGCATCTACTTCCATAGCTGTGGGTTTGGGCTTGTCAGGAGAGTCTTCATTGCTTCAGGGCTGCTCATAAACTTAAAGTTCTGTTTATGTTGCACTCAAGTTAAATTATGGGGCTAAAAATCTCATAATGGTGACAGGGCAGATAAAGCATCCTGATTTACCTACTATGATCCTTTAACGCTTCCCTTATATTCTGTGGTTGAACAGAGAGGATGGAGTTGCTAGGCTGAATGAACTGTATTGGAGCCAATACAGTACTTCATGTGTTTTGAGCACAGAAGTACAACTGGTGCTAATTGAACTTGCAGGGTATTTTTGCTTAATGTTGAAGAATTAAGCTATTAATTATGAACAAGAATGCTGTGGGCTTGTCTAAATGGTGGTTTATCAGAGCTACTGTAGTGTGTGGATATAGACACAGCCTGTTTGATGATGCATGTTTCAGTGAGTTTTTAATAGCCTTTTGTTCCTGTGGCTTACTAAACAGATAACCACTAAAACTTTCGTAGGGCCTCACTGCCTTTACAAGTTATTTGTTCTTTTACCTGAGGACTGTAGGAAAATGACTTTCTACACCAAAGGAGTAGGTTGGGTGAGCTTATCAGTGTGTTTTTTTTCTCAGTTTGCTTTAATAGCTTAAGTAAATAAGCTCTAACAGTGTTTTATTTCTAACTATTGTTGTAATGTAGACCTGTCCCCCAGGGCATGCCAAGTTAAATGCAGCCTCCTACTGCATTCTTGTATTCTGCTTCTCACAAGACATAGCTACTGTGCCTGGCATTTGTTTGCAGCACTAAATAACTTGTTTATGGAAATGCTCATTTCTTATTTAATGTGTGCTGCTGAAACATCCTGATACTGAACTTGAATGTGAAGTTAGTGTATTGACCTTTGGAAGAAGCTTGAGCATGTGCTTCTGCTGAATGATATAAGGATTCTGTAGGGCCATGTAAGATATGAGGCTCTAAAGAATTTTTTTTCCTCCAAGTGATGGCAAAAGAAATACGAACAGCATAAGGTAAAAAGCTGGAGTGAGGCTGAAAGGAAAGTTGAGGCTAACTTGTTTCAATTATTTGTTATCTTTGTAGTATTTATTTAATGTTAAGACTACCACTTTGAAGGGAGACAGTCTCGTAAGATTCTTACTGTTTGTCCCTTAAGCTAAGTGATATTACTTCTCACTTTTGAGATGTCCTCTGGCAAAAAGGAGAAGTCTGGCATTTTTTCATATTAAAACATTAGCACTACTTCAGGAAAAAAAAAAGAAATAGATGATAGAATATTCCACTGCTCAAGTTACTGGTCTTTTCCAGTCTGACTTGGTGACATCTTTGTCACATCTTTTCCTCGCTTTCGTGACACCCCCAAATTTGATTAAAACCAGAATTCTATTCTGAGGTAACCAGCCTAGACAAGCGACAGTAGTTAATGTTTAAATTTCAGAATGATAAAAAAAAAAATCTGAATGCATTTTATTCCATGTTGCAAAAATAGAAGTGTTACAAGTTGCTAATGCTATTTAATCATCATGCAAATCAACTGAAAGTTAATTTCTAGCCTTAGTTGGACTTAATTGGCAGTGTGCAACTCCTGCTTCCCTGAAGTGTAAAGCTGAATTGCAGAATGTTCCCTAGAGGAAAGAAAATGCATCTGTAGTTGGTATTTGCTGGCATTTTATATTGGGTAGCAAGATGCAGTGGTTTGTACTGTTAATATCTTCTATATTTTTGTACAGTAAGGCATCTGCAAGTCTGCAGTCCTGTTCTAATTAAGAATGTGCTTCCTATATTAAAATACATAGGCACACTTGTAAATTTGATGACAAATGAGTGGTAAGTCTTTCCACCAGCCTTAACGTACAGGGTAGTCTTGCCTCCTGGAACCTGAGTTGGCTTATTGCCTGAACATTCCTTAAATTTAGAACAGTAGATGTAAAAGAGGGTGGGATGGCAGTCTGTGTATGCAGCATTGCCGAATCCCTGATAAAATGCTGTGTCCAATAAGGTCTCCATTCTTTCTTGCTTTCCTCTTAGATTAAAAATTTAAATAAAGCTTGAAACAATTACATTTTCTACCAGGACTAGAATTGAACATACAATTAGATTATGTCATGATCAGCAACAACACAGGAAGAACTTTACTAAAAGTGTAGTGTACCAAAAATCTTACCTAGGTTCAGGTATCTTATGGCAAGCCTTTAAATTTAGGTACATGAAGCCTTTTAAGGTCAATATTGGAGTTGCTTGGCTAAATAATGGCATTAGGCAAAGTCACGTGAGTTGTCAGACTTGAGAAAAATATGCATTTGAAATTGAATTAAAGCTTAATGTTTTCAAACTTCAGAATTGGAACCGTCAATATAGTTTGGTGCCTTTCTACAGGAGATGCTCTAGATCAGTCAGATCACTGGATGGAGTTAACTTAGTACTGCAGATGTAAGCACTGGCTGATGAAATTATCACATGTGGTGTGACTGCTGTGGTCTTAACTTAAAAATGGAACTGTCTCTTAAGTCTGCAGAGGAAATGCATTCAGCAGTTGTCCAGCAGTCGCTGGTGATCACAGCTGTGTGGCTGTTGTCATCTGTGAAAGATGCTCTTCGTTGATGGGTTCCACAGATGTGCTGGGTGCTGTGCTGGCAGCTCCAGTTGAGTCTGGCTTTGTAATTTGCATCCAGCTGAGTCAGTGGTTGTTCATGCAATGGTGCTGTGCCAAACAGTTAGTCACACCCCTGTACGGCTGTTGGATGAGCACACCTGCCCAGAGCAGGTCCTCTGAAACTGGTACAGTCGGGTTTGCTAGATCTAGTCTGTCAGAGCTCTTCTCTGGTTACAATAAAAAATGTTGCGTGTGGTTTTAGCAATGAAATATGGATTTGGTGGTGTACCTTCTGGTAGTAAGCAGTGCGTGTCATTGTCATGGCACTGAAGACTTTGCTGTCCCAGTTTTTTCTGTAACGTGGCCCCTTGGGAAGTTAACTAGGTTGTAGAAATTAAGCACTAAGTATTGGGTTTTTTAAAGGTTTCTCAGCCACTTCTCTGTATCAGTGACTCTCAACTAGAAGTCAGAGAGGGGAAGAAGCAAACTAGGACCTTACTGGGTATGTTTCAATTTCTTAGCTGAAAACTGGAGTTCAAACTCCCTATATGTAGATGCCATTAATTGGCTATAGTCTCAAAGTCTCCATCTCCCCTTTTTAAAGCCAATTCAGCAGTAGTATATTATCTGCCAGTCTGCAGAAAGATAGCTGCAGAGGACTTGAATTGCTTAGCTTTAGGTTTCTACACAGAGTGTCTGAAATTGTTGTTTTGTGGGTTTTTTCTTGTCTCTTGTCTGTCTTGAAACATTGCCACTGACTGTCCCCTCACCCCTTTCCTAGTCTTGTTGGTATGTTTGAACTGAAAGGACAGCACAAGAAACTTGCTAAATTCACTTCCCTGAAAAGTAGGTTGCACAAATGTTAATACTATTTTGGTTATCTACATTTTAAAAAAAGCAATAAATTTAATCTCCAAAAAAAGAGAGGGATTTCTAGGGAAAACAAACAACCTCAAGGCAAGTTGTCATTTTACTTTGCTAGTTAGCAGATAACTTGTTACCATTTTTCTGGGAAGATAAGTCCAAAACTGTTCCAGTGAAGAAAATTATCTCTATCCCAGCCAAAACCATGGCAACTTGTTACGATTCAGTATAATTCTCCATGCTAGGCAGGACCTGCATATGAATGTTGCAGGACACAGACCGTTCTTTTCCTTGAGTATTCTTCAAGTATTCAGATTGAAGGCCAGTACTTACCAAGAGTGGTTGTGCTTGGTCTTGTTTTAATCTGAGACAGCTTTTAGATGGACAAGACAGTTAAGTATTGATTTACACTATCATGTAGAGCCCAATAAGACCCTCTCACAGTAACTTACTGATGTAAGGACAATAACTTTTTGCTTTTGGTAGTGTCTGGATTTCTAGCAATGCTATTCTGAAGAGGGTATTTCTGAAAAGCTGTCTCTGGACCTTGCCCTTGGTACTTGGCCAAGTGCAGTTATTTCCTGTATTGCACAATCTTGCACATTAAGGTAGGATGAATAGAACAAGGTAACAGCTCAGCTTTCTACTGCCCTCGTCCTGCTCTGGGCAGCAAACATGCTTACCTTGCTAGACAACCAAGGGTGTAGGTGTGATGCCTCCACAACCTCTGAACCTGGGACGAAGCAAATTCCCATTGTTCTAAAACAGTCAGAGGATTAACCTTCAATTTTATCCCTCTGACTTAATTATTTCACTATGTATTCTCCTTCAGATTCTCCACAGAGCCTTGACATAGTCACAAACCTCCCAGTCTATTTACGTAACTTATTTTCTATCTTCAGGCATTTCGATCACTGTAAGCCACCACCTTCTTCAGTGAAGAGGCTGAGCAAACATTTTGTTGAAACGTAGCTACAAAATCACTGTACCATTGTATGTGTGCAACTCAAATGGGGTGGGATTTAATAAAGTATTCTTGGACTAGGAAACTTGGATTCCACTTAAGTGATTTGTGTGATCAGAAGAGTTACATTAAAGCTTTTGTTGTGTGGGGTTTTCAGGCTTCTGTGTAGCTTACAAAACAGATTTAACCTTAAGAGATGACTAAATATCATCGTCGTCTGTTCCCCCCCCGCCCGCGGACATTCTGCTGTCAAAGAATTGCTAAGCCATGAAACTTACACAGCTGGGCAAAGTGTCAGTGTTAACCGTTGAATGAAGACACGTTTCACTGAATAGATTAACTTAGTAGTCCCCTTCAGTGGTAAAATGAAGACTTGTGTGACTGAATAAGGAAGTATTAGGACTTGAGGTTTTATGAACACTCCCCTCACCACCAACTTCAAATGAGTTGCTCTCAATGGATCATCATTTCCTTTTGTCTCATTTTGATAGTTCAGGTGAAATTGTTTCTTGGTGCTCTTGTACCACAGCCCAAATGTAAAGCAGTTGCAGGAAGTCTCACCTTCATTTCTGACTTCTAAAATGGAAAAGCTATAGTGCAATTCTACCTGAGAGGTTACTGGGTGAGAAACTTGCCGTCCTTTCTGTGTTTACTGTTCAGGCTGCCATGAGTCTTTAGTTTCTCAAACTTGCAGCAGCCCAGGGTTAGTCTGACTAGTCACATATTTGGTGCAAGAAACCACAGGGCCTTGAAGAGAAGTATAAGTAGCAAGGTCTTTACATTTTTGCCTAGAAAGTAACTGTTGAACCCAAACAATTAGCACCTGATACTAATGCATGCTTTGTTGCTAAAAGTGCAAGTCACAACCTGTTTGTCTCCCTCTAGCAATTTGATAAAGATCAGTTTCGTTTCTTTCATCTGGTTAATCTTATTTTGATGCTTTTTTTGAAATCTTTAAATCAAACACGATGCTGGTTGATCTGAAATATACGTTTGGCCACTTCCTCTGGAACACAGGCAAAAAGCAGCTGAGTGGGTAGGGACTACTGCTGTGCAACAAGTACATCTACTCAACACAAGCATAACCTCTTCACATTACAGTACAAAAAGGAAGGCGAGAATGTAACCAGCTACTGTAATGAGACTATGCCAGGATGGGTACATGATGTACTTGGCCACAACTGGGCTTGTTTCAGTGGACAGAAGATTTCTTCATCTCCCTCAGATGTTCACATAAACGAACTACCTCTCCAGAAGCCCAGAGGAAGGTAAGCAATGGATAAGTGACCTTTTACTGGAATAAAATGTTTGGTAACTGTGCTTCAGGCTTCAGCTAAAACCATATGGACCAATTCTGTGACTGAGGGCAAAGTTAATGCCAGTGATAATGTTGGGAATAAACCTGAATGCACAGAGGAGGGTGTCCCTGTCACACCACGTACTTTCTCCTTCAGTCTGTGGTGAAGCCTGATTACAAAACTGGCATGTCTAAAGATCATTGTAGCCTTCTAGTTAGTGTCTCAAATTTCAGAAACCTTGCTTTGATCCAACTTTGATCCAATAATCATATTTCTTTATCAATACCTACCAGAAGATGCTTCCAGAGTTAGTCTTTTCCATAATAAGTTTAGAGAACACCTTAAATCCCAGTCCTTTTCTTATTATTTTATTTGGTTGCTTTTCTTTGCAGACTTTCAAGCAGACGTTACGTGCACAACTCTGACTTTGTAAATGCTATCAATGCTCGACAGAAGTCCTGGAGAGCAGCAAGATACAAGGAGTATGAGAACTTTGCCCTGGAAGAACTAACTAGAAGAGCTGGGGGTCTCTATTCCAGAGCTCCAAGGTATTAAGACTTTTTGTTTTGCCATAAACCCCGCTGCTGCAAAAAATCTGCCTGTATTTGTCCTGGCTCTTCCTAGCTGTCTCTTGGCTTGTAGTTCAGATGTTTAATCAAGTTGCAAGGCCTTCCAGCTCATTTTCCTGGAGTGCCAACATATTTCTTCATGTGAATGATTATTCTGAGCATCTGTTGTCTCAAGTAGTTGAGACAAATAGGGTTATCCAGCCTTTAATCTTGCCCAGTAACTTGCTGCTGAATTCATATGTGCAGGGAATAAATGGGGACTGTCTCAGCTCTCATCTCACTCTCCTGTGTACACATCAGCTGCTTGCTGTAGTCATGAGTTTCTGCTTGACCATGTTCCCAGTTCTGCTAGTTCATAATTGCAATTAAAAAGCAGGAAACCACATTCTGCTATTAAACATAAGATTTTCTGAGGGAATTCCCTGGTTACTTTGATAATTTGCTGTGCTTGCAACCAGGGACCTTTAACAGGAGTAGAGTCTCAGTGAGGAAGCATGAAGTAGCCCTGAGAGTGCCATCAGGGTCTTGCAGATCACACAGCAGAGAGTGATAATGGGGATGGACACGTGGTCCTCTACGTTAATTTGAGAACCAGAGTTCTTTGATCTGAAGATTCCCTTCTTTACAGCCATTTACCTTCCCTATATTTTTGCTTTTCCCACCCTGTACTGCTGTGGGTAGGAATGCTACTTACTTCTCCAAACTGTGGTGTGGCAATTGTATGTTTGCAGAAGAAGGTCCTACTATACAATAAAAACTCTGATTTGCATGGGAGTATTATGCAGATTATCATGGTTTCTTCCTGTGGACAGAAGTCTCCTTGTAGATGGGCTTAAATACAGTAACCTATTTGGAAACCTGTTGCACCATGTAGTGCCATGACAGTATTTTGTTGGCCCTCTAATGCTTTCAGAACAGACTCCAGCGTCTGGTGTTTGTGACTGGCACTTGATGAATGATTTATGGGGCAGGCATCAGGTTATGTGAAAGCCAAATGCAGGCAGCTCTTGGCTTGCTGATACATGAGCATCACTTGTCTGCAAGCGGTAGATGAGAATAAGTTACATTCAATACATCTTCAACAGACACAGTAAAAACTTGCTCCAGGGAAGCCTCTGGGACAGGTGGGACTGCAGTTATTGAAGTGTTGATGTAAGCCATGTTTGTGTCTGCAATTAAACAGTCTGTAGTTGCAATTAGTGCATGCTGCCAAGGTGCCTTTGGCAGGTGCCTTCTGCAGTCAGTCTACATACCTCATGACGGCAGAGGTGTAAAATAGCTGCTGCAGAGCTGTGTTGCTAGTCGCTGAGAGGTGCCTCAGCACTTCACATTGGGTCAAAAGTATTTGACCTCACCAGTTTGTGGATGGTTCATAATATAGTTCCTTCAGGGAGGGAGTTGATTAGGTCTTGCATCCTGCTGAAACTAATCTCGACACCCAGTCAGCTTAGATGGAGACTATTTTAAATCGCTTAGCGTGAAGTAAGTACAACTAACTAGTAGAAGCCAGAAGATGGCAACTGAGCATTATGTGATTGTTTCCTTGCCTAGAGTGTGATGTGTTACTCAGAAGCATTTTCTTCTCTTTAGACCGAAGCCTGCACCTCTAACATCTGAGTTACTCAAAAAAGTTTCAAGCTTCCCTGAATCCTGGGACTGGAGAAATATCAGTGGTGTCAATTATGTCAGCCCTGTTCGGAATCAAGGTAAAAAATAATTAAAACTGTGAATTAAATACTTCAGAGCTTCTGTGATATACTTTGTAACTTGCTGTTAACAAGAAGGTTTTGTCTAGTGTCCTGCAGTTGACACATTGCACCTTCTCTGAATAACCTGTGGAAACTGGGTGGAGTCCTGGCTGACAACGCTGCCAAAATACAAGGTGGTAGTGGCTTACTCAAACAGCAGTGTCTCTTGCTGGAGTGAAAGCCAGTTACCACAGTGCCCTGCATAAAGACAGCTGTCAAGTTTTGTCCAAACAGTCTCAGTCATTGGTTTCTGCGTGCTGCCAGATCTGGTGTACATATAATTCTTTCCCTACTTCCTGCTGATGGCAGATTATCATGCAGCTTTAATGAATAAACCCATGGAAATGGTTTATACTGCCTCCAAATCTTATCACCCTGATAACTTTAGGATTTACTTAAACGGCTAGTTGCAAGAGGAGGTGTCAGTCACTATGAAAATTGTGGACACTGAGAAATGCAGAATACTTGTAAAAAATATTCTTCTTTTGCCCCTGTGATAGGCAAGTATTTAGCTCAAAGTAGACTGAAAAGGAAACCATTCTAGTATATGTTTCTTCTATAGGGAGTGCTTTTATAGCACTGTAGCTTGAGATACCTGAATCAGATAGTTACGTACTGGAGGCCAGGAGTTGACTCGGTTAATGTGTCTGATCCACCATTTGCAAATAAATTTGCGTCTACTGGTGGCTATCTGGTTGCAACTTTGAGGGGGAGGTAACATAATGTTAGCATGGTGGGGAGAGAATAACTTAAATAACTGGTCCCTCATTTATGGCTCAGTTTTTCTGCCAAATTCTGCCAGCTGGACTCCTGGTAGCAGAGGAAACATAGGAAGGCTTGTGGGAGTTCTAGCTCACAAGCTGACGCACGGCAGCACTGAAAGATGGCAACAGAAAACTAAATGGTCCTATGTAGGTGTGAGTTCTGTACTTTCTCCTGGTGTGAATTGCGAATATCCCAAGGGCTCTCTTACCTTCCGGACAGCTGAGCACTTGGTCCCAAACTTATCTTTTCTCCATTGTGTTGCTTCAAAGTTTCTCTAAATAAGAACTAGTCTATTGCTTCCAATAATAAAGCTGCCTACACTTTTAATCTGAGAATCCATGCTCAGTGTGTTAAATTTCGGTGGAATACGCATTCTGCTCCATTAAATAAAAATTTTATCTTTCAGGCTTTAAAAAAGCGCACAAACCAAAAAACCTCTGAAAGATGACCATGTGCAAATGGTGCTGACATACAAATTAAGTCTTGCTTATGGTAGCTTGTATGATTTTTCTGAAGCATTGGATATCAGTGCTTCATTAAAATGATGGTATTAGAAAGTCTTAGTTGTATATCATTAAGATTATTAGATGACTAATGAGAAAATGCCATGGGGGAGAAGGCTGCAAGCAGTAAGATGCCAGTTGTGTGGCATATGCGGAGGGAATTGTATTAATTACAAGATCATGGATTCCCAGATCTCACATACTTGTAGAGTCACTGCTCTTTACTGAAGGAGGAAAAAAATACAGCATCTGAAGTGGACAAGAATTAAAAGGGAAATGTGCATTCTCTGTAGAATACCCTGAGACGTGGCAGGCTTCGTGCAACTGCAGTTGTCTTGGGCTGTAATATTTACTGTCAGCATGTTAGCTTCCCTGCTAGTATTTCCTATAGTCAAGAAAGTAAAGACTGAGCTCTCAGGTTGTTTATAGAGCAGTAACTGCATCATTGAGCCAAGAGATGTCATCTTTGAAGACAGCCCTGTTTTTGTTAGTTAGCAACTTCACTGGGAGGAGGGGAACCTGCAGATTTCGTTAGCCTTAAAGAGTGCAGTTCCAATTTCTTGCTGACTTCTTTTCTGCAACAGGTCAAAGTAGGTCAAAAACCTGGACCACTGATTCTTCACTAGGTATGCTGTGTCTTCTCCTTACTCCTCATAATGCAACAGCCCTTTGCAGTAGAGTAAGTGGAATCTGATGTGGCTGAAGCTTTAATTGACTCTGAAAGAGAATTGGAAGTCTCAGAAAAGCAACTACTCTTGCAGCTGTGTTTGCCCTCTGCTGATACAGTGTGGTTGTCATGCTATGGGCTTCCCAAATACCACTGTGGTAGCAGGAAAGAAATTTAGCAACCACCCCAACAGACTTCAGACTAAAATGGTTATGTTAATTGTATGTTTTGCATCTTTGCACACAAAATGCAGCAAAGCGTTCTGCAGAGTGGCCTGCCTTGGATGCTGTGACTGTACAGTGAGTGGGAGGCACCTTTCACTGCTTCAGTTTGCCCTACTGGGCAAAGACTGTTCATGTTCAGGCTGATTTTGTCCCTTCTCTTCAGAGATACGTCTAACTGAGTGAAGGTGCAATTTCACAAAGTCTTGCCTTTGTAATAGCTCTGCTTTTATACACCTACACAGTTCAGGAGAAGGTATTTTGTTTTGTTCCTCAGGCCTCCCTCCTTGTCATAGCTCTGCAATATTTGACTTTCCTACTGTCAGGAAACAAAAGGAAATTGGGCACCTTGGTGACAATCAGTAGATAAAATAGGACCTCATCCAAGTAATTGTCCTTCCCTGTGATGCTTGTCACTCCACTTCCAAAGGTTCTTAATATGTTACAGGAAGCTCCTAAGGAGTGAAGAGGCCTAAAACTAGAAGCAATACTAAGTTTTGATGCAAAAATAAGACTTAACTCTTTGCCAGGAAGCAGAAGGGAAATTGAAGTGCCGCTGAAAAGCCAGCATAAGATTTATATGCCCTTGGAAGTAAGGGGAGCTGGGATGAATCCACTACATCAAACCTCCTATTTATACCACTAGACTCTAAAAAATCAGTTATTTTAGAGGTAGCTCTAGAGGTGGAATATTCTTTCAACTGGAAATTACAGCATAAAATCCACTGATAGGTTGAAATAATCTAGAACAATATTGTTACATTCATTTAAAATATTTCATTGCCCCTTAGCATATGTGCTCCATAAGAGTTAGTCTGAGGCAGTAGGTTACAAGCCTTCTCAGCCCTGCTAACGCGGTCCCTGTAGGTTCATTCTGAAGGACTAGCACAGCTCTTAATACTACTCAGAAACACTGAAGAGCAATAAATTGTTGCTTATTCTTGAATAAGCTCAGATTCCTTCAAAAGCTGTTAGAACTGTTTTTTTTGAATTGCTTACTTAAAAACTAAATGTATAGTTGAAGGTTTTGCTCTATCAGGGTTCAAGTTCTAATCACTGTCTGGAAGGTTATCTGACTCTTTTCAGTGGACTCTAGCAACAGTTGTACCTGAATGCCTGAATGCAGGTGACTTGCCTTGTTTATGGTGCTGACTGTTCTTTGTGGTTCCTTTATCTTCAGGCTCATGTGGCAGCTGTTATGCATTTTCCTCCATGGGCATGCTGGAAGCAAGAATACGTATCCTCACAAACAACACTCAGAAACCAATCTTTAGTCCTCAGCAGGTCGTGTCTTGCAGCCAGTATTCTCAGGGTAAGTACACTGGTGTATACAAAGGTAACTCTCAGCAATGATAGTGCTGCAGAAGGATACTGTATATTAAAAACTTGCATGCCTTCCCCATCACCCACTATATAGTTTTTTTCATAAAACTATCTAGCAGGTTATACTTTCATAGTACTTTCTTTGAAAGATTGCAGAAAATATTCCCGGGTTTTCAGCCCATCTTACTGTAGGTGTGGGATTGAACCATGAGTAGGTGGCCTCATGCTCAGCATGTTACTGGATTTCAGGCAGATCTACCTGGGAGATGGGGAATATTAAGGAATAGGGCTAAAAATATAGATAACTTGCAATGAATGCCTAGAAAGAGTGAAAGCAAATATCCCCTGGAAACCATATTCAGAGGGAGGGGGAGCGTGTGGGGAGTGGGGGATGAGCAAAAGCGATAACTAAAGCTTTCCAAAGGACAGTACCTGTGTTAGGACAGGTCTTTTTACTGCGTGTAACTAACTGTTCGTCCTGATGGGGAGCGTCAGGAGCAATTGCATGAGAAGGTGGTCCATGCATTAGCATTTCCAGCATAGCTCCCACTGATGTGAATTTTGTCTTCTGTGTTCCAGAAAGCTAGCTGTAGCTAACTGGAGTACTAGGATTATCTGGGGTGGCTGCAGTCTGTGTTCAATACTGTATCTAGAAGTATCCCAAAAGATTTGAGTAGGAGAGTCTCCTACCTCAAATAGCTCTCCAAAGGAATAAGCAGGTATTTGGGTTTTTTTTGTTTAGGTTGTGATGGAGGCTTCCCATACCTTATTGCTGGAAAGTACGTCCAAGACTTTGGTGTGGTGGAAGAGGACTGCTTCCCTTACACAGCCCGAGATTCTCCATGCACTTTCAAGCACAGCTGTTACCACTACTACACTTCCGAGTACCACTATGTCGGTGGTTTCTATGGTGGCTGCAATGAAGCCCTGATGAAACTTGAGCTTGTTCTATATGGGCCAATGGCTGTTGCCTTTGAGGTTTATAGTGATTTCATGCTTTATAAGGAGGGGATCTACCATCACACTGGGCTGCAGGATGACTTAAATCCTTTTGAATTGACCAATCATGCTGTCTTGCTGGTGGGCTATGGTACAGACCCAAAAAGTGGTGAGAATTTCTGGATTGTGAAGAACAGTTGGGGCACCTCATGGGGAGAAGATGGTTACTTCAGAATCCGCCGTGGCACTGATGAATGCGCAATTGAAAGCATTGCGGTGGCTGCAACTCCTATTCCAAAATTATAAATGCAGAGGTCTTCATCCATCTAGTGCCTTGTCCCCAGCCATAAGAACATCCTGATTGATAGAAGTGGCAGTTAAAGTCTATCCCCTAGCTTGAACAGGGGAGCTTTAATGAAATTTTCCAGAACAAAGGAACAGTTTCCCTAGGTGAGTGAATGAACACTGTTATCTCTGCTCTGTGCACTGAAGGCTTCCTCTCAAGTCTAACAGCAGATCACCTAGAATTAGCAGTGGTGAATATCACTGGATATACATCTTCAGTCACCAGTTACATTTTCTTCTGCAGACAATCTTGAACTTCAGGTCTGAGGGAAGCATCTGCTATGATATTCTGTAACTGCTCTGAAAGGACGCTGTAGTGCCTTACTTTTCAGAAATCAGGAAGTCACTGCAATTTAGAACATAAGTGTGTATTGGGGAGGGAATGGGCAATTACACTGATTAAAAGGAAATTTTTAAAGCTTTAAGTGTCCTGCAAAAACTGCATGTCGAACCATTATGGCAATAAAAAACAATTCTACATTTCAGGCTGTTAAATATTCCAGCTGGATTTTATTGCTGTGCTTTGCAATTGATCATCTCAGTGTTCAATAAAAATTACCCCACTCCTATAGGAGTTTGTAATTGTGGAGGTGGTTGGTTCTTTATTTCAGTGACCTGTCTTAAGTTTTGAACTTCCTGTCAAGAACTTTTTTCTTCAGCAGGATCTGAACTGGTGGGGGAAGGAGGATGAGAGGGCAGAGGAACTAGGAATCATCCAGCTGAGGCTGAGATTCTCA
The DNA here is from genome assembly GCF_963921805.1 of Phalacrocorax carbo. Taxonomy (NCBI): domain Eukaryota; kingdom Metazoa; phylum Chordata; class Aves; order Suliformes; family Phalacrocoracidae; genus Phalacrocorax; species Phalacrocorax carbo. Next base: position 209,099,235 of record NC_087513.1, read on the forward strand.
CAGCAGCATCAAGCAAGGTTGTCCAGGAGTCTAGTAGTCCTTGCTGTGGATATGGGACAAGTCATTGGGTAAATTGGCTAATTCCTCACTAATCCTGCTTAAATCCTCTGTGTTAATCTGTTGCCCTACTCCTTTCAAATATACAAGGTAGAAAAATAGAGTTGAGGCAGATTGCTACACTTGCAGTTAACCATTTCTTTATAGATGAATTTCAGCTGCAACTCAGTATTTGGTTAGTGCAGCGCTGGTCTTTGTTCCTCACCAGAGTAAATAAGAGTGGCTTATGGGCGAGTCCCAGCTTCATAGGTAGAAGGTGACTTCTGGTAATCTTCTGTTAAAATATGTGACCAAAGTAGTTAATGGTTTTTATATAATATAAGTACAATATATTTTTTTAGGATGCAGGGAAATTTATAGAATACAGAAAAATGGAATGGTTGTCTGTCTGTAATCAAAATACTCTATTTAACTTAGGAGGGAAAGCTCCCTTTTATGTTGGTAGCAGAATTTCCCAAGAACTGCTGGACTCTAGGTAGCTCAATTTGAGGGGCAGGAGAGGAATGGTTTTGGCTGGTGTGTTTGGTTTTTTTTTTTTAGCCCCCCTGCTCAAAGCTGTCAAGCCATGTTTGGAAATTTGGCAGAATTTGAACAAGACCCCCCCAGAATAGCTTATACATTGTATTGGATTATTTTAGGTGAGGGAATTGGGGGCAGGAGGGGTGGGGGGGAGGAAGGGCACTTTCGCCTTGTTCCTTCTCACTTGGATTGTTTGATGTTGCTGCAAAATTGAGAGCCTTATGGGGGCTTAATCCCTCGGTAGCAGCTGCAATTCTCCCATGGCCCTGTTTGCCTGAAATACACAACCAAGCGCACAACACCGTTTCTCCTTCTCTTCCCCCTTCTGTACTTGTGCTTTCCTTGGGGAACATTTTACTGGGGTGGGAGAGGCAATACTGCCTTCCCCTGACTGCGTGTGGCTTGTGTCTGCTGTGTTATCAGCTGTCATAATGGTGTGGTAGTTCCTGTGCTGATAAACAGCTCTCAGTACGTCACCCACTACCCTTCTTCCAGGTATTGATTTGAATTACAGTAATAAAGCTAAAGCTGAAAATTGCTTGAAACAATCAAGGATGGAAGAAGTTGTTGCCTGTGCTTTCATTAGAGGAGACAAGACTGTTGGCTGCAGTGCAGTGCCAGCAGCAAGCTTCCTGCTATGCTGATATTACAGCTACACAGCTTGACCTAATTTGGATGACAGCTTCTCTATACACGAGCTGCCACGTTGACCGTTGACACCAGTATAAACTCTCATGAGGTGCAGTAGATGGTCGTCTTCATGTAGATGATCTGCAGGCTTGTCTTGCCACCCATGAGTGCCTGTGGTTTCACTACACAGATACGATGCATTTTGAATATCCAAATGGATTTGGAAGTGTCAGTTCTTAATAAGCAGGTATTTTTGTGAAGTTGTGGCTTTGTATGGATGTGCTAGGTCCTGGGATTTCTTTAACATCTGTAGCACTTGAGATTAGCTTGAGAATAATGGTATGAAAGCTAGGTATTTCTTGCTATTTTTACTATCCTTTGGCCATTAGGAAAGCAACTCATTATCATCAAACTCCTGCTGACACTCATGGCACTACAAATATAAAAATACTTGGTGTTCACTGTGCCTCATAAGTGTTTTGAATAAGATCGTGTGTCATTTACTTGGAAATTCCCATGTCTGTCTGTCTGTCACTGCTTGTATGTGGCAGCTGCACTGGTGCTGATGTGAGGATGGGCGAGTTCTCAGAGCGGTCTGTCCCCGTCACCACCTCCAGCGACTGTCATCAGGCATACTTGTTTGCCTCTGGCTGACTGCGGTATGCGAGTGTCCCTGCTTGCAGTATTTCAGAGTTGCACAAAGAAGTGTCAGTCAGCTGATGGAGCTAGTTATGTGGCCAACATGACATAATTGAATTCTCAGCTTTTATTTGGGATTGTGGGTCACATGCAGAAACTACATTGGGGAGCCACAGGCTGAAGAGCAGCCAGAGCATCTCCTTCCTGCAGGCCATAAGGGATGCAACTGCAAGAGTTGGTAAACCCTAGAAGTGAGGGGGTACCACTTCACTGAGTGATGGTGCAGGCTGTGACGCAGCTTCATCCACTGGTACCCTTCCAGCTCCTTGGAAGTCGAGGAGCAGGGCTAAGCTTGGCTGTAAGGAGTACTGAAGGCTGGAGGTAAACTACTGCCCACAAAATAGACAAAATGAAGAGACGTGGGTCTCTGCAACTCCACCTTTTTTAAGAGGCTATATTTTGCTTAGATGGCTTCTACCTATAAATGATGGGAGTTTTCCAGAGTAGCTTAAAATGGGAAACAAGCTATCGCTCAGGAGAATAATTGCAGGTTTGGCAAATATGCCTTGCAGTGAACAAGTAAGGGCTGAATTAATTTAACTTATCAAGGAAGTTCAATAGATAATGTCATGGCTGATAAATACTTACAGGGGAAACAGAGCCTATCATCAGCCCGCAAACTGAGATATTAGAAGTTCAGTGTTTTGAAAATAAATACATACAGAGGACAAATAAGCTATAGCTGTGTAACAGCAAGTGTAATAAATCCCTAAAATCTATCTAGGGCTCTGATGGAGTCTCCATCACTGGAGCTGGGTGACTTTCTAGTTTGGGCACTTTCCCTGGCACAAGGATTGCTCAGGGACTCTCGCAGTTGGTTTATGAAGGAGACCTGGCCAGATCATCATGGCTGCTCCTGGCTCTGTGATCTGAGGACTTGAAACACGGTGACGTTTAACTTCCAAAGTTGTCAGTCTAATTTTATGCCATAAACTGCGTGTAAAGTGACAGCAGAGACATTTTGCTAGATTTGTTCAAACTGCTGAAATTTGGACTAAGTAATTTTAGAGTTGTAATGGTCCAGGGGTCTTGGGAAGACAGGGAAAACCACAATGTGCACCAATGGAGCTTACTAAAATAGCAAGCCTGGGAGAATATTATACTTTGATAACTGCTTGTTTTTTTTTCTTTTTTTCAAATGAGCTGCACTCTCATCCATTGCTTTCCTCTCCATTGCTAGAGGCTCAGAACTAGTTTGTAAAGTAGAGTTAAGATCATTGGACTGCTTTAAAAGGTTCTGCTAATGTCAGACTTCCTATGAACTCTGGAGATTTTAAGCTGTATTTCTCAACTACTTGTCTTTCAAGGTGTGATTAAAACAAGACTGTAGGTATTGTTTATTCAATAGATGCAAAGATGTCAAATGGAAAATTTTGAAAAGCATTTTTTCTCATTTTTTATATTTAAAAAGGAACAAATGCTGATTTTTTGTTTTAGGAGGGAAAAACAAGATGGACTAAGGAAGCATTTTTTCCATGGTTTCAGTCTACAAAACAGCATCCTTTTTCCAAGAATTTCAGTTTCCACTTTCTCATTCTTCCCTTTCCCTCCCAAACATCATAGCATGTATTTTTTGCCCCCACCAAATCATTAATTTCTTCAGAAAAGCTGTTTCTGGTGTGTCTTAAAATTCCCAGTAAGACATCAGAGCTATCACTGATTTCACTTTCACCTCAATGGATGGGACTTAGTTAACTCGGCTCTAGAGGATCAGCAGGGGTAGAGCTGCCTGATAGAGCTGGGACTGTCTCGCTTTGGGTTGAAATGACATAGGAAACGGTGTGGGCTCCAGAATGTGCTGAAGAGCACTGCGTAACGCCTGGAGCCTCTCAGGGATGTGGTGCAGCAGCGGGTAAGGAGAGGCTTGGAGGGGGCTGCGCCCAGGTCTGCCAGGCCTTGGCGGGAGCTGCGGGGTGTTGCAGGGACAGGGCAGGGCTGGCTGCAGGGCATTCGGGTCACGGGGGGCCTGAGCCGCTGCGCAGAGGTGCCTGTCCCTGCTGAGCATCTCACAGCACAGCCTTACTAACGACCTCATTTGCGCCACTTCAGCTGAGAGCAAAATAACACTTGAACTGTAAAATAAAGTGCATTAGCTAAGTCAGAAAGCCTGTGGGTGCTAACGCTCTTGTACCCAGACTGATACATGGCTAACTCGGTTTCCCCCACCACGGTGCATTAATGCATGTAGACATATCTTTAGCTACTTAAAAAGAAAAAAACAAACGTTAATCTCAGTTTGAACCTTGAATTTGAAATTTTGAGGGAGAGCCCAAGCATATTGAAAAAACCAACAACTCCTTTCTATATCCTGAACAATAGGGACAGCATGTGATAACCAAAGAAAAGGTGGAAGCTTTGACTACAGTATAATAATAAAAACATACTCGGCTACCCCTTCTGAACAGTGAGTTCTACGTGAAAAGGCTCGCACCCTGCTTGACTGAGAGCCAGGGTAGCTTGTGTGATGAGGAGGTGTCGAGGATGAGGTTTCTCTGCTGGTTGCTATGGCTTTGGACATGCTGCAGGCTGAAGCAGCGTGTCAGCACGTGTGTGTGCATGTTTAGGTTTCAAAAAAAAAAAAGCATTTAGTGGCAAGTGAGAAGTTATTAATGACCTGCAACATTAGGAGATGGTCAGGTGCAGTACGTTAACAGAGCGTCAGTTTTTATCAGTTCCCTCTGAGTGACAGGTGGCGCAGGACGAGGAGAAGTTGAAGCCTTTCTGTACAGGCTATAGAGAAGCAGGCATGTGCATATGCAGTATTTTTCTATATCTGTAAGAGGAAAGACACTAACACGTACTTCTGCCAATTATTCCTAATCACTTCATTTGGCTCCGCTGACCTGATTCAGCAGATGCATGAGATGCACAAGCTAAATTAATTTCTCTCTCTCAGGGTAACATCTCACTATGCTGATGGCTTAGTTCTTTCTTCACCAAGCACGTTTTGCTGTTTGCACTTTAAGATATATACACATGTTTATACTCGAAGTGATCCCTGGGACCTCTGACTTACCTCATTAAATAGAGAATATTTTTAAGGGCTGTGTAGAAGGGCTGATATCACTTCAGCAATAAAGCAGGTGGTAAATTTTAAGTACCGTCATAAGCACCACCAATATTAAAAGTGATGTCTTTGCCCTAGAAGGATTTCAGAAGTCTGGAAGGCATTGCGCATTCTGAAATGTCCAGTAATTCCAACCCCAATGCTCTGCATGTAAGATGGGAAAAACTTCCAATAATATTAACTAACTCTACAGAATCCTTATGGTTGTGTTCAACAAAAGAAATATAATATATACAGCATGTGGATTTTTTAAAACCTCATTTAATTACTTTTTCTATTACTGTCTTTACTTATTCAACACTTGTGACAGTAATATAAAATGTCAGCCTCTTCTGCTGCTCTGTTTAGCGTGCAGCCACAATAAATAGGATTTTTGGTCTGGGCTGTACATGGGATTCCCTAAGACTTTTCCTTTCATTAGCATTGATGACTGAAGGGAACTAGAGTACCTCAGAAGATAAATCTTCCTGAAAGCAGACATACCATGACCTCTGGGAGGCCATTGCTTCACCAGGAAACAAGGATACCCAAAGCAACAGCCTCTTGACTTTTGTCTCACTACTCTGCTCTTGGTCCTACTGTGCCACTTGCTCCCAGCCCCCCTTCTGCACCAAGGTTCTGGCAAATCTCTTGGGCCCACTTGAAATCCTGATCCTATTCTGGGACCTTCTAACCTCACCCTGTAAGTGTTTAGGCATAAATAGGAATACTCTAAAAGCTGAACGTTGGCAGATCTGTACTGCAGCCCATACTGTCGCTTTACACAAAGATTTCCTTCTAAATCTCATACATTAATAAGGCTGCAGAAGCTGTGAATTTTGCCACTCAGTTACATTTCTTCCTCCTTTTCTGAAGGCCCCATTAACCTTGGGGTTATACTGGGTTAAATTTCAGGTGGATAATAACTTCAGGAAACTGTGTCCAGTGGTGGGGGGGAAAGAATCAATTGAAAGAAATCGACTAAAAGGCCAAATCAAATACATAAAACTCAGCAGTGGGATGATAACATATAAGCAGTGTAATGCTTCTTTTCACAGAATGTACCTATTTTCCATGTCTGCTGCCCTGAGGAAAGGAGTAGAAATAGGATGATTGCATCTTCCTAATTGCTGGGGGCTGATTTTTCAGCTGTAACATTGAGAGGGTGATTTTTTTTTTTTCTTTTTTAATTAAAGAGGATGGCAAAACAGAACTTAATGTTAGCTCTGTCTTATCCATTAGGATTGAAGAGGTTTGTAATACCAGTGTTAAAACTGCTCCAAATGGAAAATGAGTGGGACTGTCTGGGTGTGGAAGAAGCAGGAGGGATGGCAGGAGATGGGCTGTAGGAAAGGCAGGTGCCAATGGCACCTGGGTTGGCGGCATATTAAGTTCCTAGCACATCTGCATGAAGTCCATCACAGCACCCAGAACAGGTAACAAAGGGTAACCTAAAGCAAGGGACATCCTAAAAGAAGGAGAAATCTTAAAAAATAAAAGACAGTTCACCTACTTACCTATGCCATCAAGAGGTGGTGTCAAGAAGAAAAGGTCAGATCCTTTTCAGCAGCATCCAGATAAAAAGACTTTAATAAGCAAATTGTAATGCTTCACAGAAGTGGGACAGAATGGAGAGGTAAAAGATCACAACTGTTTTCAGATCTGAAGCAGCACAAGACTAACTTATCCACAAAGACTGAAGGCTAACCTAGGCATGAGGAGATGATGAGGGCTGGGTAGCCGGCATCCCTTTTCCTTCCCATTGCTGCCAGGAAACCTGGCCAAAGCACTGGGATATACCTGGGTATAGGTATACAGGGTATTTGAACATACAGCATGGCAGTTGTAAGAAGGTGGGTGTAAGGAAGTTGCTGTATGTTTAAAATAAAATAACTTTCCCCTCCTATAGGTCTTACATTGAGTTTAACTGTGCTGCTGGTACAGGGAAGCAACATTAATTACTATAAAATCTTTGGCTTAAGAATTCAACTACAGTCTCCAAGTTCAACTCCCTTCCTCATTGCTAATTTGTGTGGTGTTTTGAACCTATGAATGATCATGTATGGCAAAGCTTGTTTACCTTCTAATTTGTTTACACCTTTCCCTGCAATCCCATTTCCACAAAGAAAAGATATGTCGGCTCTGCCATGACAGACGATGGCTCTCTTACACGTGCTATAGATTAAGTAAAAATTCATAGCTGGGAGCCTGGTTCCCAGTGGACAAGGCTGCATTTTCATAGCTAAAATGACTTCCAGAATAGGTAGCAGGTTTTATTATTCGAAACGAGTGCTAAAAACAGGATAAAAATGGTCAAAAAATCTAAAAAGCTAAAACATTCTGATATATCTGAATTAGTAATTTTGTCTTACTTTGTAATGTGTTCATAAAATCTACAAAAAGGGAAGATTTGAGAAGAATATAAAGTTTCATCTGCTTGGTAACATGTCGTGGCATTCCTTTTATATATTTGTGGGTATATGTATATATGTATGTACATGTGTGTATATACGCGCACACAAACAGAAAGGACTTTTTTCCCTCTTTTTTTACATTTCAGAACGCAGCCAAATGTCCCAGTCTGGAAACCCTTCACCAGATGGACCGAGATCCACGCAGTGTTACTTACCCTCCTTATCTCTAACCTTCTCTTGTCTTGCCTGTTGAGATAAGGCCCGGCCACCACCGGCGTCTGAGCAGCGTCAGCACGCAGGAGCCCCGCCGCGCTGTGCCGAGAGCAGCCTAAATAATGAGCAAGAAAAGGTGGAAGGAGCTCAAGCCCAGCACTGTCTATATAAACACTTTTATTTCATCTTATTTCCTTTTCAAAGTCTTGTATCTGGGTAACAAGAAGAAAAGCAGCCTCCTGGCTGCTGTTTTGGGGTCAAGTGGTCCCTTCTGGAAGGACACTTTGAGTTGCTCCTTCCCTGAAGCATGAGTGAGGGTGGTGGGCACGGGGAGACCTCTGGAAGGAGAAGCAGCAAAGGGAGAGCCTGGAGGATGACGGGGGACTGATCAAAAGGGCAAAAGACAGCTAATACAGCCAGGCCTCAAAGAGGACAGCAAGAAAAGGTCTTCTCTTGGTGTCTCAAGGAATCTATATGGAGGTTGCTGAGAGTGGGGAAAGCTTGAAAAGCTGCTGTGAGCAAGATTAAAGGGATGTGAACCTGTGCTGCAAGGAGATGGTGGGCATGTTTTCATCCCTCTGAATTCCCAAGACCATGGCTTTGTTCTAAATCCTGTTGAACTGAATTCACCTTTAACTTCCCAGTTCTAACACCCACACAGGAGTCCCGTCCCATGGAATGGTCAGCTCGGTGCCTGGTCCTGCTCTTAGAGGCACATGCAGACCTACGTGCTCCACTGAGACATTGCATGTCTGAAAGCAAAGAGAGTTTTTGGGGGCAGAAACTCTGATGTAGCCTGGCTGGAATACACCAGCTGAGGGGCTGGCTCTCTGGTCAAGAGACCACTCCTTTAAGCCTTTCGTCAGGCAAAAAAACCCCACCTCTTTTATAAGCAATGCTTGCTCTGAGCAGGATGTCGCTTTTCTTGATATTTGACATTTGTGACAATGTTTTGCCGTTGGTTTTTGTGGGCTGCACAAGGGCAGTATTTGGCCATAGCAGCAACATCATCACCACACGCAGTCAACAGAACGGTTGTCTGTGTGGGGCAAGGAGACATTAGACCTCGTGAAACACTATGGTTTTTGGTTGTATTAATGAAAAATGAGATCCTGGTTCTGGCTAAGAACGAGTACAAGTGAAGGTTCTGGGCTTTGCTATGGTATTAATAAAAGCTGCTCTAACTGGGGACAGTGTGGACATACAGTCAGATCCCGGGCTTAGCTCCTCATGCAAGTGAAATTCTGTGGCAATACATTCATAATGTGCCTGGAGAAATGATTTTTTATTATTAACAATAGGTACTGATATATTTCTGTGTAAAAATGTCCAGAATCATTATACTTTCTCATGAACAAAAAGGGGAACAAAAAAAAGCCTTTTTTAAAAAAAAAACAAACCCAAACCCAGTCCTCATTGCTGCAGGTATGAAGCAATTCCTTTCTTTCTTAACCTTTCTCTTGAAGGGAACAATAATAATGTTTCTGTTGCTCCTGTGAGTGGCATCATGATGTGTCCCTGAAAGGGAGCAGGTATGCAGTTTATACGTCTCTGCCTCTCTGCAATCAGTAAAGGGGGAGAGGTTGCTGCATATTTAGAAATCCTTTAAACTGGATCTTCACTTTTGCTGCATTTCACTTTGCATGTTATGCTCTTACATCTAAATAGTGAGGGTTGGGCTGTGATAAGACACAGTAAGCATCAGTAATGTCTGGGTACCGCTGTGTCTGTCTGTGATTCTGAATCTTGAATAACCATGGAAAACACTTCAATAAGCTAGAGCAAATTTCTGCAGATATTAAATTGTCACTGGAAGAGAGAAAACAGAGTGGGAGTTCAGGAAGTAATCTATAATTTTCAAGCACTTTATTCTTGGGCAGATAAACCTACCTACAGTGAGCGAATCCTGACTCCCTGAGCAAAGTCACTGGTTTCAGTGCAACTGTTCAGGCCACAAAACATCAGTCTCTATGAGTAAGAGTGTAGGATTTGCCCTCCCTTTTTGGATAGACGGATACCCACAGGCAGCAGAACTTACTAAGCATCGCAGACAGCTGTTGAAAATTGCCATCAGCACTGGATGTTTTGCATAACTTCTGTGCCTTTTGCAGCTATTTTCAAGATTAAAGGGTTTTGGTTTGTTTGTTTGTTTTTGGTTTTGTTTTTGTTCTTTAAAGAGCCTTTTGTTGGTCTTTGTAATAATTTTCATAAGTCTGTCAACTTTTTTTTTCTACTTCTGAGTATGGCCTGGTTTGGATCAATAATTTCTTTATAAAAACTGTCAGTGGGGCCTCAGGAAAAGGAAGCTAATGGCACTGGTCATCCCAGACTGTTGCACAGTCACCAAGCATGCTCAAGACACCACGGAAATGACCAGAAGGGATCCCCCTCCCCAGATGGACCATTCTGGGATTTGTAAAACTCTCCACACCTTTCCAACAGCACTTCTGTTCTTGCAAACTTGTTCTGAGAAGCAAGGGGACATCGTTCCTGTCACCAGTGATACAACTTTGATGGCATTTTAGCCTCTAGTTTCTATGTAATGCATCCAGTGCTACATGTTGTAGTTTCTATCCACTTTTCTTGCTGAAGTCACTGCTCGATTTCCCACAGCTCACCTATGCTGGGTGTAGCAGCATCTGTGGCTGAGATGAGACCTGAGGATATCAGTTTTCCTTCTTCTCATCACCTGAGTGGGTGTTTAATTTTTTCTGAAAAGAAAGATTTGCTTGGATTGAACAAAAGCCTTGATACATGAGTGCTTCAGGATGTGGTCTGTTGGCTCTTGAAGGGTTTAGCAATCCTGTTTGTAGCCTGCCATAGAGACTAGAAAGAGAAACACAGGTCAGAAATAGCAGAGAAAGGGGACTGTTGCAGACTTAACAGCAGGTCATTCCTTACCATCTCAGCATGTGCTATTTACTGAAAATGATGTTTTGCACAGGTAAAATGCCTGGCATATTGTAGGGTTTTAGAGCCCCCACGCTACTGCATGGCTCACCTTCATGCCCATGAACAGGAGTCTCATAATTAAGCATCTCCTTGTGCATGACTGCTTTTCAGCCTCTTCAAATGCAAAATGTACTGGTAACAGAGTATGAATTTGACTTGGCTGCAATATGAACTAGTCTGTAAACCCACTGCACCAATAATCTGAGTAATTCAGCATATCGGTCAGCTATTAGAAGCCTCTGAGCTCTTCTTCTGAGATACCTGGAGGTCTTAAATTTCTCTGACTTGGCAAGGTACTGTGGATACTTCATGTCTTCCATGAAATAGGCAGGACCACACAGGATCAGGCCCTCTGGGTATTCATTATTGCATGCCAAACATTATATAGTCTATTCTAGTACAGTGAAGCTCTTGGGAGCTTTGCTGTGCACACCATCCCCTCTGAGACAGTTGCAGCAGGAGACAAATGAGGCAAAGGGGATTGCAGCTGACAGTGCTGTGTGAATAAATTGCTTGATTTCTCATATAATGGGCAAAATCTGTATGGCTCCAAATCCATAGTGACCTAAATAACTTTGATGGACCTGCTCCTTAAACTGAATCTATTCCTGAATCTTTTTTTCCTAGGTATTAGAAATATTCATACATACTATGAACTTCCTCAGGCACCTGAAAGAAGCCTCAGGTTTGCAGGCTCTGGTCCTGATGGGGGACTTCAGTCACCCCAGTATCTGCTGCAGGGACAGCACAGCAGGGCACAAGCAACCCGGAAGGTTTCTGAAGGGCATTGATGGCAATTTCCTGACACAGATGATTGAGGAGCCGATGAGGAAAGATGCTTTGCTGGACTTCATACTTACAAACCAAAGAACTGTATGGCGATGTGAAAACTAGGGGCAGCTTTGGCTGCAGTGACCACAAGGGGGTGGAGTTCAGGATCCTGAGAAGAGGTGAAAAAAGCAAAAGTGAGGTTACAAACTTGACTTCAGGAGAGCAGACTTCAGTCTGTTCAGGGATCTTCGTGGAAGAATTCTCTGAGAGACCCTAGACAGTAATAGGGTCAAGGGGAACTGACTGATTTTCAAGAATTGCCTCCTATAAGCTCAGTAATGATCCATCCCCATGTCCAGAAAATGAAGCAAAGGCAGCAGGAGGCCTGCATGGATGAACAAGGAGCTCCTGACTAAAGTCAAGCATGAAAAACGAAATGTACAAGAGGTAGAAGCAGGAACATTTGACCAGGGAGGAATATAAACTCACTGTCCAAGCCTGCAGGGATGCCCGTGTAAGTGCCAAGGGAGCTGGCTGATGTCATTGTGAGACCACTCTTGATTATCTCTGAAAGGCCATGGTGAGCAGGAATGTTTCTTGAAGACTGAAAAAAAGCAAATTTCACTGCTATCTTCAAGAAGAGCAAGAAGGAGAATTCAAGGAACTACAGGCTAGTAAGCATTGCCTCAATCTTAGGAAAGGTCATGGAGTAAATCCTTCTGGAAGCCGTTTCCAAACACAGGGAGGACAAGGAGGTGATTTGGAGTAGCCAGCATAGATTTATGAAGGAGAAATCATGCCTGAGCATGGGTAGCCACCTATCATGAAACGACAGACTTTTGACACTGACTTCCATAACATAAACATACAGATGAAGTATGGCGGGGGTTAGGGGAATGGGCAGTGAGGTGGATGAAAACTGGCTGAACAATCAGGCTCAAAGGGTTGTGATCAGCTGCACAAAGCCTATCTGGAGGCCACTGACGAGTGGTGTACCCCAGGGGTCAATACGGGGGCCAATACTGTTCACCTAGACAAAGGACAGGTTGCACTCTCAGCAAGTCTGCAGATGATACAAGGTGATTGATACACCAAGTGGGTGTGCTGCCATTCAGAGGGACTGGCGGGCTGGGGAATTGGGCAGAGATGAATCTCATGATGTTCAACAAGGGAAAATGCCAAATCCTGAAGCAGGAGAGGAATAACCCCAAGCATCAGTGCACACTGGGGGCCAACCAGCTGAAAAGAGCTTTGCAGAGAAGGACCAGGAGGTCCTGGGGGACAACAAGTTGAACCTGAGCCTTGCAGCAAAGGCGGCAAACATCCTCCTGGGGTGCATTAGAAAGAGTGTCATCAGCAGGTTGAGGGAGGTGATCTTTTACCTCTAGTTAGCACTGGTAAGATACAGCTGGAGTGCTGTGTCCAATGCTGGGCACCCCAGTATGAGAGGTAAGGAGGCCTGAGTCCAGCAAAGAACCATGAAGATGACTAAGGGCTTGGGGCATCAAGGAGAGGCTGTGAGACCTAGACCTGGGATGGTTTCAGCCTGGAGAAGAGAAGGCTCATGGAGATCTTATCAATGTGTATAAATACCTGGAAATTCTATTTAAACATAAGAAAAAACCTTTTTACTCTGCGTGTGGTCAAACCCTGGAACAAGCTGCCCAGATGTATTGTGAAGGCTCCATCCCTGAAGGTATTCAAAACCCAAGCGTACATGGCTGTGAGCAACCTGCTCTCACTGACTCTGCTTTGAGCAGTGGGGTTGGACTCAATGATCTCCAGAAGTACTTTCCCACTTCAGTGATTCTGTGATAGTGAAGACAATTTACAAACTATACTCCCAGTTAACTTTTATTAGGCAAAGGGAGTATATGCTGTTGTTTTGTTTCATGGTTTAAATTTACAGTTTGGGGACCCAATCCTTAATGGAGATTATTTAAGTCAATGCACATTAATTTATTAATATATATTATTTAAGCTGTTGCATAATAATTTAGGATCTATTCTTATAAATAACCCCAGACATGAAGTTGATGTTGCTGGGTGAGCACCATTAGAGATTGATAGTCTCCAAGAATCAGACTTAAATCTTACAAGGTAGACTAGTCTCTAAGTTAGTGCCGTGAGGTTTGTCTATGGACCCTCACAGGAGAGCATAATACAGATCACTGACTATCAGAAACTTTCTATCTTAATTTAGACATACTTATCTGTAGCGCTGTAACTGTTCGATCCTCATCACACAAGTAATTCACAGTACCTGAAGAGGGTTAAAACTGCTGCACTGTTAGTTTGGTCCAGGCTCTTTGTTGGCAGCTCCATAGTAGCAACCCTGCAATGAGTGTGGTGGTTCAGTCTACAACCTCAGCGACTGCTCTTAGCCTTCATTTATTGAATCTGAGAAAAGGACAATGTTCATTTGGAACCAGCACATTTCAGACTAATTCTGTGCCGTATGATGCTTTCACTGCCATCTGGCCTCAGGGACAATCCATTTTATTTTTCCCAGAGTATTAGTGACCCCCTATTATTAGATTTTACCCATGGCAGACATTCTGGTCCTTCCCCTTATTGCTTTTCAAGTTGCACTGCGTTCATGTATTCCCAGGTGACTGCTCAAATACACTTGGTGTAAAATGCACTGCAACCCATCTAAGATTTTACTGCAGGCTCCAAAGAATAGCCCTTACCTTGGACTTTATTAGGCTGTGCAAATCTATACAAAAAATAATAAAAAAAAATTCTGCCTTGAGAAAGGGCAATTATATAAAATTATTATTTTTTTTTTTTTTAGTCTGATTGAATAGAAACATGTTTTCACAGGTAACTAAAACCATCTGAGATGCCCTGAGGCATCTGTACAGGGCTAGTGGGTATGGAAAGATATTGAAATGTGCAACAAGTAGCCAAGCTGGGTCACCTTATTAGACTAAGCGTTTGTAATTGTGAGACAGCCACAAACTCTCACTCTTTAAATACAATGACTCATGCACCTATAGGTTGTCAAAATTTGGAACCTCTTTCTCTGTGTTCACTCTGTTTCTCTGCCCTGAATCCTGTCTGGCCTTGATGTCTGATTTTGCGGGATCTCTAACCGTAGAAACAGATCCATTACTCCAGAGTGCAAAACTGTAAACTCAGTCAGCTTTAGCTGAATGTCTTAATCGCAAGAACTGTTGGAATGGAAGAAGGGAAAATCCAAACTAATTAAGTCTTTCTAATGTAAAAATAAAATTGGGAGGAATGCACCATTTTGTTCAAACTATTTCTCTGTAAGAGATTATTCTTGCCGTGATTGAGCATTCGCATGAAGTCAGTGAATATGCTATGACTGAAATGAGGAAGACGATATATTATTAAAAGATGAATGGTCTCCTGTACAGCTAACAACTTAGTATGTAGTCCATACCCCAGGATTAATTGAGATATGGAAGTCTGGCAAAAAACTGTAGAATTTCAATATTTTGAATTTTTTTTTAAAGCAGAACATAAACCAGTCTTCTATTATCTCAATTTGTGTGTGTGTATATATACACATATAAATACACACACACTTGTATTTATGATTTCTCTGGGTTTTGGTCTCATTTATATTATATGATATTCAGTAAGATCAATGTGACGGCATAGGCCAATCCCTTCAAGACATCCAAAGCTACCAGGCAGAGCTGTGGTGTAAAACCCCTAGATAATTAGATGGCAATCCTTTATGTACGTACATTTCTAATAATTTGAATGTGTTTACTTGGGCAAAACCTATCACCTCATGGTTTCAATATCTCAGACAACATTGTAATTTTTAAAAGCTACATTGGTAACAACCGTGGTGGTCTGTCAGGATCGACGCCCATTTCTGTGGTATATGCCATGCTAAGAGAAGGAGTGGTAAAATCCAGGATGCATTTATGCTGTCCTTGATTCCTGTCAATGTAATTGCATCTTCAATTTTATAATTTCTCTCAGAGAAAAAGGTTACTAATGACGGAGAAATAGTGAGAAATTCCTGAAAGCTATCGCTATAAAATGGGTTTCACTTTTTACACTGAGGCCAACAAAGTTTGTATGCCTTAATTTGATAGAAATTTCTTAAATGTTATTATTTACAAGAGATGAGTAGAGTTTGTATCAGTTCCTGCCAATTAAAATAGAGTGTTAAAATACTCTATCAGTATTAGCATAGGTATTAAAATAGAGATAGCAGAGCATTAGATGTCACTATTGTGGCAAACAGCATAAGGGGTAGGCAGGGAATACAACAATAAAACAGCATAGATATACATAATGTCATGTGGGGTTTTAGTTATTATTTACATTGATTTAATAAAGTTTAAAATACATATCTTTACTAGAGAAAACACAGACAACCGAAATATAAACACTGAAATATCAACTAAATTGGCAGCTTGTTTACGTGTTCTTATAGCCTGGACATTGTTGAAGGACCTGAAGCAGCAGAATAAGGGTTCAAAAGACACCACCTGGTTCTCCCAGCTTAACACGTTACTCCATGTCAGCTGAGCCTTGCTAACTACCTACCTGTGGGTGGCAAATGCAAGCTAGTATGGTTCGCATTAACTGCGGTCTCGGCTAAGACAGATTGCATCGCATCATCTTCAGGCTAAGTAAGCTTCCCTGGACACCTCTACCCGCAGCAAATCATTGAGTCATGGTAACCTGCTTGTGTGCCCAAAGGGATCAGCTGGCATCGTCAAACAAGTCTTGCAGTGATTGCTTAAGACATGACAAGCCCAAATTATCTGCCTTCCCCCATGACAGTGCTTACTGTTCCCGCAGCAGAGTTGCTAATGAGGAGTACATCCACACCTCCCTGCCCTGGTGCCTTCCGATGATAATGAGGCCAAACCAGTACAGCCATAGTTCAGGACATGGGAACAGTCCTCCAAAAAGGTGGAGCAAGGCAGGGCTGAGCGCCTTGTCCCGCCTCAGGAGCATTCAGCAGACGGTGTCTATAAAAGCCAGTTCACTGAGGGGTTAGATCTGGGTAGAGCTTTCACTCAGCAAGACACTTCAGTCCATGCTTCACTTTAGCTCAGTGAATCACCCCTCTAAGTGCAACAAAGCCTCCTACGTGCGCACCCCACGTCTGAACCCCTCACTGAATACCTTGCTTGTAGCCCTACCACGATCCTGGGGTGACCTTGTGTGGTGGGTGGACCCCAGCTGGATGCCAGATGCCCACCAAAGCGGCTCTATCACTCCCCCTCCTCAGCTGGGCAGGGTAGAGAAAATATGACGAAAGGCTCCAGGGCTGAGAAAAGGACAGGTAGACATCAGTCACCAGTTACGGTCATGGGCAAAACAGACTTGACCTGAGGAAAGCAATTTAATTTATTACCAATCAAATCAGAGTAAGGGAATGAGAAATAAAACCAAACCTTGAAAACACCTTCCTCCACCCTTCCCTTCTTCCTTAGCTTAACTTCACTCCTGATTTCTCTACCTCCTGCCCTCAAAGAGCACAGTAGGATGGGGAATGGAGTTGGGGTCAGTCTGTCACAGGTTGTCTCTGCTGCTCCTTCCTCCTCAGGGGAGGACTCCTCACACTTCCCTTGCTCCAGTGTGGGCGCCTCTCTCCACAGGCCCTGCCAGGAGCCTGATCCAGCATGGGCCTCCCATGGGGTCACAGCCTCCTTTGCGTGCATCCACCTGCTCCAGCGTGGGGTCCTCCACGGGCTGCAGGTGGATATCTGCTCCCTTGCTAAACTCCATGGGCTGCAGGTGGATATCTGCTCCACCGCTAACCTCCACGGGCTGCAGGGGCACAGCCTGCCTCACCATGGTCTTCACTAGGGGCTCCAGGGGAACCTCTGCACCAGTGCCTGCAGCATGTCCTCCTCCTCCTTCTTCACTGGCCTTGGTGTCTGCAGGGTTGTTCCTCTCACATATTCTCACTGTTCTCTCCCAAATGCTCTCCCATTACAGTCCTTTTTTACCCCTTCTTACCTATGTTATCCCAGAGGCAGTACTGCTGTCTGTGGCATGTTGTCTTGGAGCCGGCTGGCATTGGCTCTATTGGACATGGGGGAAGCTTCTAGCAGCTTCTCACAGAAGCCACCCCCATAACCCCCCCACTACCAAAACCTTGCCATGCAAACCCAATACACCTTGACTAAGCCTATGAGGAGCTCATTGTACCAGGGTGTTGCTGGGGCCAAGGATTTAGCCAGGGTCAAAGAAGTATTGGAAACTTAAACAAATAACACGATTATCCCAAGCTGTTATAGCTAATGCTAACAAAAACTTTGGAAGAGAGGTAAAGCCTCATGCTTCTGGGTGTAGGCCAAACTCTGACTACACTTACTAATAGCCTAAGACCTCCAGTTACCTAATATCTGCTTGCAGGGATCTCCCATGCACTGTTCTCTGAGCACTGGTCATCATCAAAGGAGGATAAAAGATTAGATATAATTTCAACCTCATCCGAAACACCAATTTCCTAATTTCCTAAACTATCAAACCCTCTCAGGCTGTTCTTTTTTTAACCTCTAAAATGGGAAATCTTCAACTTCAGAGGGGAATTGCGAGTGCTAGAAGTGCTTGGGTATTGGTTCCTCTCTGAAAACAGTAGTGCTGTGAGGTAAGATTCACAGACCACACACTACCAGTAGCAACAATAGTAAGTTTGAATCATGCAAAGACAGTAACTGATTGGAGTGATTGGGTTTGCTTCTCAAACTGTAGTCTTTTATGATGTCCGTAGGTAACAAGGCTAAGCCCTTTGAAATTTTTCTCCAGACAGAAGGATACAAATGACTGTTTTGGAAAGAGAATTTATCTTATTGAAAAAAGGCCTCTTACTAAAAGTAAAGAATTTCAAGGAAAATAAGAAATTCTCTCCTCAAATTACCCATTCTACTTTGTGTGTGTATATATACAAACTTTAAAGTTTGAGTTTAAAGACTGCTTATAAAAGATTGCATAACATAAGTGTTCTGGATTCTTTGTCTATGAAAATCCAGCTTTTTGGATAGATGACAAATTTCTAATGCTGTTTCAGTGCACATTTGGATAAGAACTCCATCAAATAATATTTCAATAAGAGTAAAATGTGTTTTCATTTTATCAAGATCATCAATAAATGTAAAAGTCATTCATTGATGAGTTTCACACAATATTAAATTTCTGGGGGTTTGCTATCAAAACTGCTAAAAATACCAAACACCTCTAGGCAATGGACGGGGGTCTCCAGCTAACCTGCCGAGTTGAAACTCTCAGCGTGTTCTTCATTTGAAATATATCTGCCCATATATCCATGACAGTGGAATGATTTACTCAAATGTGCTTAATTGTTTGCAAGTTTGATATCACTTATTTTGGAAAACAGAGGACCATTAAGACCCTGGCATTCATATGCTCTAATGCTGTTATGCTTTCATAACTTCTGATTATCAGAGTCATGGGGTAAACCTGGATTTTTTGCATTTTAGAGTCCAGTTGTAGGAAAAAACAAAGCATAGGCTGTGTGCTGCATTCAGCGGATGTGAGCATGTTTGTAGGTACAGACAGACAATCACAATTATGTCAATGAAACTTAAATATATATGTCTGTTATAATTAAATTCACACAGCCCTCCTAGCGTGGACACGTGTAAAGATGCTTTCAGCTGCTATAACTGCCACTTCTAGTGAAATAAGTGCCTTCACACTGGCTTACAAATATTGTTTAAAACCAAATCACATCCAAAATTAAAGTCACACTGGTTTAATTTTTGCACTTTAATGGAGGTGTGAAACCTCTGAAAGGATATTTCTGCTTTTTTTCAGGGACTGGCATGTTAAAGACGTCTGGAAACAAGCACAGGGCAATAAATTATCACCAAGAAGACAGTGATTAAAAAGAGTATGTAAAACTAGTGCAGAACAACAGGACAGTCTTTCTAGCGAGGAGCAAAACAGGGAACAGGACTGTTGCATGAATTTTTTTTTTGCAAAGTCTTTAGTAGCCAGACTAATCCCAGACACACCTCGTGCTGACCTTTACACACATACACACAAAACTTTCTGGGAGACTTTCTTCCCCCGTCCCTTGCTTAATTCATCTCCCACAGGGCTGCTTGCTGGACCTGGTGATCCTGCTTCCGTACAAAGGGAAAGAGCCTCCACCTACCTTCATCCTTCCCTCCCTGGTTCCTCACTCCCTCTCTCCCCCTCAGGCTGGCAGGATTCCTCGGGCAGAGCATGCAATCAGTTCGCAGGGAGCAGCCGCAGCCACAGGAAAGATGCAGAAGCACAATCAGAAGGAGCATCTCTACAAGCTGCTGGTGATCGGGGACCTGGGAGTGGGCAAAACCAGCATCATCAAACGTTATGTCCACCAGAACTTCTCCCCCCACTACCGGGCCACCATCGGGGTGGACTTTGCCTTGAAGGTGCTGAGCTGGGATGCTGAGACTGTGGTACGGCTGCAGCTCTGGGATATTGCAGGTGAGTACAGAGGAGAACCCTTTGCCCCTTAACCTGACCAGAGACAATACAAAATATAGATCCAAATTCATCTGTACTAATCTTTAAGTTGGAAACTACCGGTGCCTATGTGGTGAGGGAGAGGAGATTGAGGAGAGAAAACTTTAAGAGCAGATTGACATTTTAGAGCTTCCCTAAAGCCACCAGACACCCAAACAAGGGGTGTCAGAATGAAACCTGCCCTGCCTGATTTGTCTCCCAAGCCCTTGGATGCACGTGGGGACGTGGGCACCTCTCTCCCAATGTCCCAGTTCTTCCCCTTCAGCTTCCCTCACTAGACTAACAGATCTCTGTGAAGGGAGGGAGACTATCAAGATTTTCCTGTTACATCTATTTAATTTGGTGGAAGAGATGAGGGATTCAGTAAGATGGTTAAAATTATTTTTATAGTTTAAAAAATAAGGAAGAAGTATCAGTGGGTTACTTTATCAAAAAACCTTCCTTCTTCCTTTCCTTCCTCTCTCTCCTACCTTCCTTCCTTCAGCCCAATGAAATGTAAACAACTTCTGACATGCTTTGAAAAGAAAAGTGTTTCTATTTGGCAATAATCCTTGTGGTTAAAAATGTATTTACTCACGTTTACTTGTCCTTAGTCCAACATCAGGCAAAAAAGATTATTTGCTCTGTGCGGGTAGAAAAAGAATGAAGAAGTCCATCTATCCTTGCATGATAACATGATTAAAAAACACAGAATTTGACACTGTTGCGGTCAGTGTTTTGGATTTTTCGTATTCAGCTTCCAATTAAAACCACAACTTTATATTTTTGCCACCCCCGTTACTAGGAATTAATCACTTTTATTCAGACTACAAAATAAAAGTTTATCTTTATGGCACATTTCACGTGCAATCATTTTTCATTTAGTATACGTAGGAATCCAAATACAGCTATCACACAATAGCTTACAGCAAAAAGGAAGGCATTTTAAAAACTCAATTAAATTAAGAAGTTGCATTTGTTAAGTAGGGAGTAGAAGTGAAGATTATATCAGCTGTTAGGCAACTGTGCCAGCCTGTGGCCTGAGCTGTGGGTTCAGTGATCTAGTCTGGAAAGGCACTGAGTAAAACTAGTGAAATGAGAAAATTCTTGACATTCTTATTGGTGGAGGGAGTGCCTTTCTTCTACACTTAGTTGCCTCATGTCTGAGCTCTGAATTTGGCACCAAGGTACTAAAACTTATGCAACAACCCTGCTTTATGCAAAACATGCATAACCTCAGCTTTTTGGCACATCAGTATAGTAATGTAGTTTTATGATATTAAATATATATATGCTCAGTTTTCTGTATTAAAAGTTGGAATAATGGGGAAAGCATTGCTTTTATGGCTCACCTGTGACCAGTTATAACCATAAATACATACACATCCAGCAAAACTTTGCTGCATGAGAAAAAGCATTTAATAGTAAATTCTGAATGCATCAGGGACTTAAAGAATGTATTTGCATGCCTTGTTTCAGAGATTTATTACACTACTAATCATGTGCTGGCGGATCATATGATGTAGCTTTCAGTCAGGCTGCAGAAGCAATTACACCAAGTTGTAGTACTGAATGACTAGCATGCTTTCTGAGTTATCACACATGACAGAGAGAATTACAGCATAGTACTAAATTTCATATGAATTGCTCAATTCAAAGCATCTCTGTGAAGGTCAAGACAGTGGCTGGTAATAAAAAGAGTTGCTGTCTCATTTTAATGACTTCTGTGTAAGGAGCTTTAGATGTTGAGGGCTACATGTAGAAAAGTTCTGTGAGCAACACAGTGAATTCAGATCAGTGTGGTGCTGGCATAGAAGTTATTGCAAATAAGGTGTCTGGCTGGTGAGAAAAAAGGTTGTTTAAAAATGAAAGCAAAGTAAAACTGCCTGGAAATACGGAGGAAATGGAAATGTTTTATCCTGGCTGTAGCTGGTCATATATCACCACTTGCAAAACAGAAATATGCAAGGATAAGAGGGAGGAAAATAAAACCTCTGGTTTCAGAACATCCTCTCCTTTGGCAGAATCCCTGTTATTAGGTCATGTTTATCTTTGGGGGTAAAGGAATAAATTTTCAGTCTCTATCCAAGCTGAAGGATGTTGGCTTAGCATTTAGGACATCTTGAACTGAAGCAAATGCAGCAATATATGAATATATAAGTATATATGTGTGTGTGTTTGTGTGTGTGTATGTGTGTACGTGTATATATATCAGCTACCATTTTAGCTCTTCCATCCTCTCCTCCCCCTCCATTATACAGCCAGTGAACTTACTACTAAGTGTGATATGCACTCTTCTTTGCACTTCACTATGTGGATCAGTGGGTAGTAAATTGTTTAACAGTCTAGAAATAATGTTCTCAAAAATGTTTTGATTAAAACTAGTGTCAAGCTTATCTACATTATCAGTAAGATTTACACACGGGGTGACTTCACAGGAGGAGTGACATACTCCAGCCGAGGACCCAGCAGTTTACCCCTGTTTACCCTTACAGACGTAAAAAGAAAAAGTAAATTTGGTTTATCTGGTGCCATATGATTTCATAGGTAAATGTAATTTATATTTCTGTAACGTATTTTTCTGTATTCTTTAATTTGGTAAACAAAACTATAATAAGATCTAATAACTAAATGCTGAACCTGCATTTATTTATGTGAGAGATAAATGTTGAGCAATAGGATAACTAAGCATTTAAAAAAATAATTCAGGGATAAGATAGGTTCTGCATCATGTATTATTACATTAAGACTTGGGGTTTTTTTTAACAACTAATATATTCCTGAAGCTGTGGATGTTATACGGGAATAATTGGGCAAAACTTCATGGTTTATGGTGTTATGATATCTGTAACAACACACTGGCATTAAAATCTATGAATTTATGTCTGATCCAGTGAAGTGCCTAAAGTTTCAAGTGAATGAATTGTAACTATTTTGTATGGGAGGAGATATAAATGGTAAGATTCTCCTTGACTTTAATTTCTGCCCAACAGTTCCATTTTATTTCATTGAATGTCCCAAATTCTCACTTTTGGTGTTCCTGTCCCTCTAATGTCATCTAAGTCTTGCTCCCCAGTCAATTTGTTTTTGTTTCCATATCTTTTCTGCTGTCTCTGTGTGAGTCCCCTTTAAATGCATTAACAGACTGTTAGAAGGAAAGCTTTAAAAGAAACTGTTAATCATATTTTGAACAAGGCTGCTGTGGTGGGGGTGGCCCTGCAGATGCAGGCTGGGACTACTTTTGAAGAAGGCAGCTATTGCAGACAGCAGACCTGGGTGTATTTGCTCTTCACTTCTCTGCAAGGCTGCTCTCAGTGCTACTGTCCATGTTTCGTGTCCTCACAGCCCTGAGATTTCTCTGAAGACCAGTTTTAGCTGCAGATTTACTGCAGGGAGCACCTCTGCGAGTGCAGCAGAGGGCAGAGAGCAGCACTTCAGAGCCTTCCCCCTCCCCTGCTACTTTTTCACAGCCATGTCAGCATCATCGTTATCCCTCCTGCTGTGTATGTGTGGGCTGGATTATTCACTGCTGCCGAAAATATGCTGGTTTGCTTTTACAAGGCTGGATCTCATCTTATAAACAGCTGGTCCAATGCACTGGAGACATCCACACACCACCAGTGGTGAAAGAACAATTTCATTTCCTTTCCCTGCAACTTTCACCTTTGGAATCAGCAGTCTTCACACAGATATAGGCAAATGTCTTTGTAGTTGTAAAGTTTTTAAAACTATTATGCTCCAGAAGGAGTAAACAGAGTGTTCACTAATGCCAGCCACAGCACATCCTCAGCGGTTTAGAATTTTAGTGGCTGCTAAGCATCACAGTACATATGCATAAATAAGATAGTCATGGTGATTTCTAGCCTAAGTTACCTTGAAATTACTGTTCTGCAAACATAAATAAGACCGTCATCATGATAGTTTATTTCAGTATAGATCTGTGGTGGCATCTGAGGGCCTGATCGTGCTGACAGTCTGCTTTTCCACATTCTGGCATGGTGTACGCCATCTCAAGGCTGGCTTAAATTTCAGTCCATAAAGACAATGACTTGAATTCAAGGGTGAAAATTCTGAAAGTTACTTTGAAGAGAAAGGTGAAAAATATTGAAAAATATTTAAACCTCATCCACAGTTTCCAGCTTCTCAGTGTTGGCTAAAGGCCCTCTGTAAAGCATGGTGGTTCCCAGAAGCTTTTGCCTCTTAGGATGAGGGATGGTGGCAAGAAGTAAAAGCTGCTGTAAAACTGGGCATTAGGCAGTTTTAATCAATTTTTATCTTGCACTATATTTCAGATACTGTGGGCGAGATGGTGAAAATTATCTGAGTTTTAGCACTTTATCATTAGTTTTTATACCTTATCAGAGATGACAGTGGTTTATGGAAATTGTAGATTTCTGTACAAGTCATGCTGCCAAATTTATGTGACGTGCATTTTGATAAACTATGCAGATTCAGCTGTTGATTGCTTTAAACCCATACAATGATGCCTTTCCCTGCTGCAGAGGTGCCACTGAGATAAGGATAAATGTGCAGGCAGGTGCTGTTCAGACAGGGAGCCATAGAATCATAGAATCATTAAGGTTGGAAAAGACCTCTAGGATCATTAAGTCCAAACATCAACCCAACACCACCAGGCCTCCTAAACCTTGCCCTGAAGTGCCACGGTTACATGTTTTTGAACATCTCCAGGGATGGCGACTCCACCACCTCTCTGGGCAGCCTCTTCCAATGCCTGACCACTCTTTCAGTGAAGACATTTTCCCTAATATCCAGTCTAAACCTCCCCTGATGCAGCTTGAGGCCATTTCCTCTTGTCCTATCACTAGTAACTTGGGAGAAGAGACCAACACCCACCTCACTACAGCCTCCTTTCAGGTAGTTGTAGAGAGTGATAAGGTCTCCCCTCAGCCTCCTCTTCCCTTTAATAGAAATCTGGTTGCTTGGTCTCACTGGGTTCACTTCAAAGTGGGGTAGGATTCATCTGGTTTAACAATTAGACACCTTGTACTGAACCATCTGAGAATAAGCTACTCACCCTGGGCTTGCCAGGGGTTTGAGGGTAGAGATTAAATATCTCCATCATGAAGTTTATGTGACCACTCTTAAATGTCTAAACTTACTGAGAAGATGCCCTCTAGATATCTCTTCTCAGTCGCTGACTACAAAGGGACCCTAATCTTAGATACACCTAGTTAATTTTTTGGAACCTAAATTAGAGTTGATGAATCACAGTGTAAAGCATTGTCTCAGTGGGCAAAGACCATCAGACTCGTGGGGTTTGACGCCGAATGTCAGTGGCCTTGCAAGGAATGCAGTAAAATACAATGGGCCAGATCAAACAAACATTTCACAAGTTTCTGACCCTTCCAATGAAAAGCAAAACCCATGTTGCCCAGTCCCTCTTGTGATAAAGGCCCAATGTTCCAGGCTGCCTGCGAGATACCACTGGATACCTAATGGTTGACTATTTTCTAGCCTAATTACTGTGTAAGCCATTGTGTTGCTGAAAACCTAAGGCCAGATTTTATACACCTTTTATACATTAAACAGTGCCTATTTTCATGAGTAATTCTGCTAAATGAAAGTTTTAGGAATCTCATCTATTAACATAGGCATTTGTTCACATAAGGGAAAATCTTTGGAAAATAGAGTCCTCCTGGATCCTTAGACAAAATATTAGCTCTCCAGGTACAATGCAAACACTAGTGATCACTTTTTTCACAATGTAAATCAAATAAATGTAAAGCCATTATGCAAATGACATAAAAGTCTGTGATTTACAAAGCACCTCTTTTTCCATTCAAAGTTGCATAATGTCTTTATGCCAGGCATGCTCATATATTAATTGCAACCGATGGGGAAAAAGAGCACTTCAAAAAGGGTTTAGGCACTTTATTCAGCCAGCAGCTCCATTCTTTCTCTTTCTTTGAAGTGATTGTTAATGGAAATTGGTGAGGTCTGACCTCCTGCATAAAACTGCTTTTACGAACACAGTGGCTTTTCTGTGCAGTGAAAAACTTAGGTATCTGCAAAAGCAGCTGGAAGCAGGAGGAGGAATCAGTGTCATACCATTTGTCAGAACTTTGTGGGCCACTACCAGCCAGAAGATCACATTGTAAGAGCCTTCTTTTCCTCTGATAACTTTGCGATGAATGATTTTATGCTGCAAATTAAGAATTTAGTTCATGTTCTATAACAACATGTCCCGCCTGTCTTAGAGATCTGTGTCCCAATAAATATGTGTAAGGCCCAAGTTTAGCTGTTCTTACATCATCTACATCTCATCCACAGTGCATGCATCTCAAGAACTTTTCATGAGAAGTGTAAAGTAACACTGAAATACAATATGCATCAAAAACTAATTGTATATGTTGCTGCTTGCCTTACTGCTAAGTTTCTAATCAGACATTGACTTTTGTTTAAAGGCACCTTCTTGCAGATGAAGAAAAATTGCTCAACAAGGAGATTATTGAATAACACATGACTTAGCCATTCATCTGATTAACGCACTGATAGGAATCATAAGACATTTTAATAAAGCATAGCTATAAGAAATTTTCAATATGACCTCGTATTTCCCAGAAATTATATATTTCTATCTTGCTTTATCAATAGGACACAATGTTAGTTTAAGGTAAAAAAGAAAAATTAACATGAATTTGGAGAAGACAGACATCCACTTTTGGTTTCTGTATATGTGAATGACTTTCTCCTTGCTGCAACAGCTAGCGCTGTTGCAAACAGGTGGTGTTGACTCCATAAGTGCGTTCAGTGCCATTTCCACTAAATGAACCACATGGTCTAGAAGTCCAGTAATCAGCTCTCTTCAGTTCTCAACCCAGCCTTATATTTGACAGCAGAATTTCCATCAGATAAAACCTCCACAGGTAACCTTTCTAGGGTCAGAGGCAGACTGCCAATCATCTTGGCTGCCTAACCTACTCAAAATTATGCACATAGAGAAAATAAGGCTAGAAACAGGTTTCCACTGAATGCTATCTATTTTCATAACACCTTTTCTCAGCTATGGAAGCATATGGTTAAATACAAGAGTTGTGTTGCTTAAAGACTGCTGTTGTCGTGAGACGTTTCGGGAATTTATAATTCTTATTTTCAGATCACAGCTCAGCAGTAGACATCAATGGAAATTCTATTTTTTCATTTCAAGAAAAATTATGTGTAATTTATTGCCATTCTTAGAAACATTTTTTCAAAGGTCCCATGAAAACAGCATATGTATTAACAAACCCACAGCTGATCAACATACCACATCCTAATATCAAATATATTAATTTTTACACTGTTAATCATATAAAATTGTAGATATTTACAAATGTCCATGTTTGAATACAATAACATAGTTAGCTCACAAAAATACTGTAAATAACTTCCCAGAAAACAGAGTTCAGCAAATAAAGCCACAAAGCTTCTGTACAGATCTTTTGTGAAACGTCTCATCCCAGGTCTTTTCACTGAAGCAATACAGCTCTTCATATCACTACTGCTGTGCTATTTCTTAGAACACTTTCAATGTTTGTAAGGCTTTAAATTCACCTTTCTCACCTCTGTGTTTTCATTTGCCAGAAAAAGTAAATTCATAATGACTCTAATGCCTGGTATGGCACCAGAGCTTATGTTACTGTTTATTATCACTTGCATGAGAATATGTAGGATCCTCTTCATGCAGGAGCAGATCAGTTGTTTTAGATGTTTCCTGCAAAATCCTATAGAGTCAAGGAGCTCCCAATCTGGTACCTAGGTTTTTTGTGACTCTTGTTCAAAGTCCTGTAACGTACACCAAGACCCTTGGTACTGTCCACAGACTCAGAAATCTGGCAGCTTAATAAGACTGTACACTGAAGCTCAAGCTTGTCATAAAGTTATTAAATTTCCCTGGAGGTTTGCTTTAAAACTCCTTTTTCATGCTCTACTCTTGCATTTTCATACAAATAAGTCTAGCATGGTGCTTATCATTATTTAGACAAAGAGTGGCTTTTCAGAGACGTACAAAATTATGTCCTACCTTCAGTAATGTTCTCTTAGAAAACCTGCTATGTGAAATATTGACCTAGATTGGAAGCAGTGATTTTTACAAGGTGGTGTTTCTTTTCCCCTCCTGCTTTCCTCATCACAGGTCAGGAAAGATTTGGAAACATGACCAGGGTATATTACAGAGAGGCCATGGGGGCATTTATTGTCTTTGATGTTACAAGACCTGCAACGTTTGAAGCAGTGACAAAATGGAAAGAGGATTTGGACTCTAAGTTGGTTCTTCCAAATGGCAAACCTGTGCCCACAGTCCTCTTAGCAAACAAATGCGACCAGGGGATAGATGTTCTTATGAACAACGGCATCAAGATGGATCAGTTCTGCAAAGAGAATGGGTTCGTGGGCTGGTTTGAAACATCGGCCAAGGTAATGTTTCCATTTCTTTTTAATTGTTTCAAGTACAGAGAAATTGAGTCTAAAAATAGTTCACTTGGTTGAAAGGTGTACCTTGCAAAGCTCCTCTCTTGGTGGAATTAATTAAAGGTGAATTTGTAAATTAATACATTTCTATTTCTTTTAGGCCATTTATTGCAATGCAAATTATATATGATGTTCTGAGCTGCTCTAATATGATAGGCCAGCAGTAAAGTATGTAACTGGTCAACAGCTTACTACGCAGTAGCCCGGGGAGGAAGATGACCTTTGGCAAGGCACAAAAGCTGCCTCTTATGAATAATATGAGGATGTTTTTCATAATTCTTAGCAGTGAATATTATCTCTAAATATTTTATAACCAGTTTGCCTGAAGCATGCTGATTTAAGACAATAGCTTTACTGTCTTAGAATCCAGAAGAAAAGTCAGTCTACCATAGTACTTATATAATGTTTACTGTTATAAACACTCATTCTCAAAAGCTTTTTCAAAAAAATCACATACCTGGGGAGGAAGGCAGGATCAGTGGTCAAAGTGCTGAATGAGCTGCTCTGAGGTTCAGTTCCTTGCGTTGGTACAGATTTCCTGGGTGCTTACAAGAAAATGGAAATGAAAATCAGACAGGGCACTGGGACTTCCAGGGGATAAAGGCCCAAGGTACAGTGGTCCTGTATATCAATTTGAGATTTCTCAGACAATCTCAGTGCATGCAAGATTTGGAGACCTGGCATGAGAAATATTGATTTGAATATCAATGGATATTTTGTTTGTCATATTCTCCAGTTACAAAAGCTGGTGTCATCCTTAACAGCTCTGGGGAACATTTGGGTGTTTTAAATGTAAACAGTTTGACTCTGGTTTGACCTAGATTGTTAGTAGACTAAAAGCCAAAATGCTACATTCAACTGTTTAATTTCTTTTAAGCATTTTATGAAAGTTACTTGAGAACCTTTGGAGTGTGTACTCGTATTTTCCTTTTCTGGTCTTGACTCTTTCTTTAAGCATTAATATTTAAAAGAAATCTCATTTGTAATCAGCATAAGTAACAACAGGTGCCTAGCAGCATGTCCTAGTCTGCCTCAAGCATAGCATGAACTCTGGGATGAGACATCTTTGTGGTCAATGTCTTTGCTTTTCTACCAAATCGGTCTCAAAACTAGTCTCTGTTTCTTCAAAATGCAATCTTTAGGAAGACATTTTAATCTAGGTCAATGTATAAATTATCTTACTCTATAAACAGGGTACCTCTCATTCCTGCATGTGCAGGACCTGGTTTGAATTCAGGTCTGTGGTTCTCTGCTGATTTGTGCTCAATGAGGCAACCAGAATCCAGTGTTCCTCTCTAGGATAACCAAACTTTTACTATGGACAGTGTCTAGTTCTGGTTAAGAAAGAAGCCAAGATCTCTTATATCAGATTCTTTGTGATAATTATGCAGAAAGCTAATTATTGCAGGAAAAAAGGAAAACCTAGAGAGCAAAGCATTTGGAATAGCAGCTACAAGAAGAAGATTTGGAGAGTTGAGGGAATTATTACAGGACAAATTACTATTATTATTGTATAATAATATTCTCCCCCTTTTCAATATTCTGTTAGGTGTCTAACTATCTTTCAGGTCACAGAAATATCTGTTTGTGAGTATTTGGGATCCAGTTCACCAGTGATGTGTAACGCTGTATATGGCTATTTAGAATTACTTCTTCTTCATTTCTAATGTGTACGTGAGTCTACATTTCCAGGACAAGAATCAATTCACCAAAAACTAAGACCTGAGGGTAAAACCATCACAAAAATCATGTGAGAGAAATAAATAACAGATTGTTTTAAAATGTCTGCATCTAAAAGATTTTCAAAGAGAACGAGAGGGAACAGGAGGGACCGCTGTTTAAAGTATACAGGGCCATAGTTTCGTTATGCTAGGTTTGGATCAGCAAAGTCAGGCAGCTGGTCACTGCTCTTTGGCCTATGAGAAAGGAATCTGTACCATGAATTCCAGAAAGCAGTCACCAGCAAGCACCTGTCCACCTCTTAAAAAGAACAACAACATATACTCTGCCAAGGGCCATTGCAGGTCATGGCAGAGAATGAATGTACAAACAATTTCAAAGGTGTCAGAGGGGTTTTACCGTGATGATGGAGCCAGCCTTGGGCAGAACTATGGAAGTGTAAAGGACGATTAAAGTTTAAAAAAGTCACAAGAGGGGAAAATTCAGTCCAAGGTTTTCTAAGGCACATGGAATTAAAAGTTATTTTAAACAAAGGAAATATCTAGATTTTTCTTACTTTCTTTAATTCAGAACTCCAAGCAGTCCTCAGGTTACCAGTGCAACCAAGTAACAACAGAAAGAAATCCAGCTATGACTAGTCTTATCTTCAAAAGCCATTGTGAAGGCAGCAGTGAGAGTTGAGGACACATGACTTATCAGACTGTTCTCTGCTGCTATAGACTAACGGCTAGGATCTGTTATTCTGCAATCCCCACACTTGATTTCCACCCAGAGTTATAGGCTCCTGACTTTAAAATGATGCAAAGAATAATTCCAATGAATAGAGTAGAATCACAACATTTAGGCTAAGTTAGATCAGAATAATTTTCCTGCTTGGTCTAAGTTCTGAACTAAAACCTAAACATTGTTTCTAAACAAAAGTTATTATTACTAGTATTTTAAAATATTGGATGTAACATGTATCTTGTATTCTTTCAGCCTAGGGCATATTAAATAATTGAACTCAGATCTGGGGAAAATAAAAACCTAGCTATGGTTGCTATAGAGAATAGAAACTCTTTTCTGAAGCAGAAAAACACTGACAGAGAAGTCATCATATTGCAGCTAGCAGTTTTAGCAGTTCAAGTAACTAACAACTCTTTTTTGTGGTATCCTGGAATAATTAGATCTCCAGAGGTTTTCCAGAGACGTGCTTGGAAATGTTATATCCTTCAGAACAAACTGAATATGATTTATGCATTTTGGAAAAACAAAGGTGATTATTTACAAAAATACTTTAGTTCTGGTCGCCTTGCAGAAAGTATCATGCTATATATGCACCTACCATATTTCAAGCTGTCAAAGGTTTGAAATTTTTGTCTGTGGCACTGACAGATTACACCAAAAAACATCACTGTATTATTCCCTAGTGCTGTTTTTCTTAAGTTAACAACTTCAGTATAAAACATTTGAGCCACCTAATGCATTCTCCTGTATTAGTTTTGATTCTTGCATTAATCTAAAGGAAAGACTCAGCCTGTTCCAATCTTCTGCTCCCTACAAAGATAGAAGAATTTGTTCTGATAGTTTGCCATGTGAGAAGGGCCTTGTGGGGCAACAGCACAATGCAGTACAGTCATGTTACACATATCGCCATATATCTAGTCCAAAGAGACCAAAGAGCCTGGTCTCTTTTACATATGGTTATTTGGTTTGTTCATATTGATTGCCTGTCCCCAGACAGGCATGAAATAACCCTTAATTGTAAATTCTTTAGTAAATTTCATTACCACAACTATTGTGCAAGATGCATTTTTATAAACGAAGAAAATTTCTCCTTCCTGGCACACCTTTATTTATCCGGCACGTGGCCAGAGAAGCTGAGAGCCCCACTCACACTTCCAAGCCTTTAAACTGTTTTCACCACCATTCCTAGTTCAAAGAGGTGAGCTTTTGATTTGGATTAGAAAAGCAGCAATTTCATGCTTATTATCGCTTTATAATGAAAACGGAAATTGTGCATCAAAACAGACAAGTCAGACAAAAACTAAATGAAAATACCTACTTCAGAAATAACTTGAAATACCTTATGACTGACCAGGGCTGTGCTGTGATTATGCTGGAGTTCCTCTTTTCCCTGCTGTAATTCTGCTGTCAGCAATACAGAATTAGGTGAAAAGACATCCACTTTTTGTCTAAATTGCCCAGAAGGTCTGGCAGCAGTGCCTTTCAGATCCTTACCAAACTAGGGCAAGCACACAGCTCCTTGTCTGCTGAGCATCTTGGCCTGGAGACTGACTGAGCACTGAGTCTCTGGGCTGTTTGGACACATCCTATTTGGACCAGGTAAAAGTTATAGAATCTTTCCTCTTCTAGGAAAGGTGGATAATAACGTTTTCTTTCCCCACCTTTTGTCTGACAAGCAGTCCACCATGTGTAATAGTGCCCAAATGCTGGACTAGAAATCAGGAGTCCTCTTTGTCACTGATGTACCGAGTAACCTTCAGAAAGTCACTCTCTCCTCTGATCCAGCCTCTTCTTCCATAAAGCAAGGGCAGCAATTCTGCTCATCTTACCAGTGAACTCTGCGCACGAACCAAGCTCTACTGTCCCTTGTTTAAATCACAAATTCTTCAGTTCTTCTGACTGGACAATTATTATGAAAGTTGAAAAAAACAAGCTATACTGTAGACTTGCAGAAGAACAGGTTATGTGTTTTCAATTTCCATAAAGACAAACAAGGTTTGGACATGTGTTTGAATTAGGCCGACACACTACAGCTAATCTGCTGATCTGGTAATTGAAACCAAACCAATCCATTTGAGACTGCCAGACCTAGTTAGGGATGTGTAGCTCTTACACTGTCTTTTTAATTTACTCAACAAAATATCTAACCTATCTCACCACACAGAGCCTTAGAAAATACTTCAGCTTCTGCCATAAACCAAGAAACGAAGCTGACACCTAAGGCAGAAGCTTTCAGTTCAGATATACGGTCACTCTGTGCAGAATCCTCTGCAGAGTTTGCTTCCCGTGACTAAAAGAAGACGAGTTGCTTCAGATCATCCTACAGGTATTAGAGCTGTCCTATAGCTCTCTGGATCACTTTTATGAAATAGGTTATTTAGTGCTGGCCAAAAGCTGGAAGTTCATGGAAGCACAGACCTGAGGGCGGAAGGGACCTCTAGAGGTCATTTAGTCCAACAATTTTGTTGCAGAATATCCAATGGGTTCTAAGAATTCAGTTACAGAAACTATTTTATTCTCAGGGTTGCAGTCACAGGAGTTCACATCCATGAAGTTCATGTTCATGCATCCAGATGGCTTTTAACTCATATGCTTGTGTTTTCCTAGAAACACAACTGCAGCTGTACGGCACATCTTACTAAGACTCTGCTGCCAGCGGTTTCCAAGGGCGCTCTGCTAAGGGTGCATGTGGAGCCATTTCCTCAGGTTCCTTGCTCCATGGCAGTGCAAGTTAACACATCTTGGAAGTCATATCCCTGCTCCTGGATTTTAGCACATTATAGAAATAAAATGTGGAAACTATGTGATTCTCACTAGGTTCCTATCTAATACTCAAATATTTCAGAATCTGTAATTGTTTGCTTAAAGGAAGTTTATTTCCTTTAACTCCAATAGTAGAGAATAAGGTCATGTCTGTAAGTGGTGCTAGCTTAGACCTTCCCAAGTGCCCATGTTAGGTAGCTATGCCCGCAATGAGTGTTGTTCTTCACCCTGACTTTCAAGGTAAGACTCAGAAGCATCAGATTCAGTCAGAGAAAGAAACTACCCAAATGTAGAAAGGGAGCAGTTTTATACCAGAAAACAACCAGACAGACAAATCTAAGATACCTGCATGGCAAAGAAAAAAGGTTCATTTGGAAGTAAGACAGGCCCAGAAAGCCAGAAAAGGCCTTTTTTCCTTCTGTAAAGAGCAAAGAGTCAGTCTAGTCTGAGGAGATTTATTTCATATCTTAAAATGGAATACTCTAAATGTTAATGTTCTGCATCTGCATTAGAGCTGACAGATAAGGGGTAAGGCAATCCAGAATGCAAAGAAGCTTGCTGAGCATATGTAGTGCTTTGAGAGACATTCAATAAAGTATTTATTTTCCCTTCAGCTAATGGTTACATTACAAGACTGACATTATTTCCCACAGCAATAGGTTCAAAGGTTTTAAATCATGCAAATCTACTTCCCTGCCCCAAGTTGCTATCCTTTCCCTAAAACTGCCCTTTGAAAATGTATATTTGAGTGGGCTCAAACTACAAAGTGAACTGTAATTTCATTTGTGTCTCCCAGTGTTCCTTTCTGGCTTTCAGAGGTTGCTCAGAGTTATTTTCTTTGCCTTGCTTTGTCTGGTAATAGAATAAAGAGTAGCATGTGCTGATTTGCCTTTTTGCCTTCTTTCTCAATGGGGTCAAGAGAAAGACCGACTCAAGTAGTCATACATCATCACAGGAGCTGGGTTCAGGTCCTTGCTCTGGCAGACAGTGGCCATTTGGTGCAGAGTAAGTCCTTAGGGCTGGATTCATAACTTAGTTCTTGCATCACTGACTGTGATAGTGTCTTTCAGGTGCTGGGGTTTACTGTGGCACAAAAATCATAGAAATGAGTTAAGCATCTCCGGGGACAGGACAAGGAGAGATGCCCAGGAAGCATTTCATAAAAGCTAGTGTGCTAAATCAGGATGTCAATGTTGGAAGTAGAACAAAAGCAGGAAGAGAGGATTGATAACAGCAAAGGCATCATAATACAGGTAGGATCCTTCCTTTTTGCCCTTGCAGTAAAAACTCTCCCACCTTGGGA
The DNA here is from genome assembly GCF_963921805.1 of Phalacrocorax carbo. NCBI lineage: Eukaryota > Metazoa > Chordata > Aves > Suliformes > Phalacrocoracidae > Phalacrocorax > Phalacrocorax carbo. The sequence goes on from NC_087513.1 coordinate 209,133,943, forward strand.
AAGAAAGGTGTTGCATTCCTGCCTTATCATGAGAAGACTATGCCATCTCCCACTTTCCAACTAGCCACCATGCACTGGACCAGGTTTCATGCAGTTTCCTCTCTTTGGGGGTCTGCTTTTTCTCCATTTGATAAATGGCCATAGCAGCCCTTGCCTATCACAGAAAGGTGCTGCAAAGATAAATACATCAAACATGCAGTGCTGGGTAACAACAGCCTTAAAAGTAGTATAGGACAACAGACCTTTCCCAGTGTTTGGAGAATTGGGAAGATAAAAGTGCCCTCAGAGCAGGGTAGAAAACAAGCTACAGCACTACAGGTGCATCTAGTACAATGTCAAGAGCTAGATAACCCCTGAACATCTTGATGTTCAAATGTGGTTCCACCAAGGAGGCAGAGTAGGTCCCTCAGTATGACCTAAAAAGTTTCCTTAGAAAATGAAAAGAAGTTAGTAAAAAAAAAAAGAGAGGGAAAGGAAGGCTAGGCAAGGGAATGGAAAGGAACGGAAGAAAAAAAGAAGGCAAGGAAAAGGAAGGCAAGAGAAGGCAAGAGAAGAGAAGGAAAGAGAGGAGAGGAGAGGAAAGGAGGGAAGAGAAAGGGAAGGGCAAGGCAAGGCAAGGAGAAAGAAAAAAATTCTGAACTGCAGCAATCATCACAATTCCTGTGGTGTTTTGTGTAGCACAAAAGCCATAAAGGAGATAACAGTTAAGGCATTTCAACAGAGTCCCACTGAAAGACATCGTTTCACTCTGTTGTCTCACTTATATTTTTTTCTTTATTTGAAACATAATTAATTTTACTTTTAGGCATAATTGGGGCTGTTTCTATGCTTCAGTACAATTAGTAGGGTGTCTGCAATGATTCTTCTCTGTCCAATCGTACACGCTGACAGTTGGTTTTTGGGTGGATTTTCACCTGCTCCTTTTTCTCTGCCCTTCCCTAGATTGCCTTTCAACACTTTCTGCTCTCTAAAATTACCAGGTGTCTGGGTGTCTGTGTTCGGATAGCAGATCACCTTCTACTGTCTGCAGCTGCTTCGCTGCCTAACAGAATATTGATTTCTTTTTTTTTTTCCAAAAGACACTGTAGGAGAAGAGGTGCAGAAATCAATATTTCATTAGACAGACCAGACTACAGCCATGTCTGATCCACAGACCTGGGACACGGAGCAGACACTGTAGGATTAGGGTTGTAACAAAAGGCAATAGTAGCATCAGCAAGGAAGTGGTGAGGGCATAGAGCTGGGACTGCAGGAGTTGCTTTGTTGGCATGAGCACAGGCATCTTGCAGCGAGTGACTTAACATGCCACTTCTCATCTGTACCGTATACCAGTTGTCACGCGAGCCAAGGGAGAAGGCTGGAACTAGACAGAAGCTCAAAAACAGCTGTGCAGTCTGCCAGGGTCACCCTTCCTCTCTTGCTCCCTTTGTAACCCAGCAGAAATTATCAACTACACAGCTTAGTTCATAGAACTGTTCTGGATAAGAAAATGCCTCTCTGATTAACACACATCACAGACGGGGTTTTTTATTCCTTTCTTCTCATACAGAAAAAAGGCAGAATTTTAATGACATGGGTGCAAATGCTTGGAATAGTGAATCCTCGCAAACCAACACATTTTGCTTGAAGTAAGAGCTCAGTCACAAACTTCAGCAGGTGCACCTGAAAGGATTGTGCCCTGGCGGACAGGAAGGTGGGCATGGACTGAAAGAAAGTAGAAGCCTTTTCAAGTGGAATAGCCAGAGCCAGGGATGATCTCTATCTGTGTCTAATCCCACTTTACAGATATTCAGTAAATCTGGGCAGACACCTAGCAGGAAGAGAGCAAACTCAATCCAAAATGCAATTAATAATGTGATAAGGAATACAGGTCAAATCTGGTAAATCATTTCATTAAGATGGAGAAAGAGCAATGCAGAAAAAGAGAAGCTTTTAATTTTCATATTCCAAAAATCAAATATTTTGACTTTTAATGTCAAAACAATACGTGCAAGTTCAAATTTGGCTTTCTTCCCCAAGAAATCCACAGAGGATTAAAAAGATGTTTAATAACCCAATTTCAATTTGGTTTGAGTTCTGGCTGAAGTAAAACAACATTGTTTTTCCCTTCTGAATTTTTAGGCTTGGGGCTGGCACATGGACTTACATCCATCACCAGTGGGGATGAGGGATGTCCACCTATACTCATTTTATGCTTTTGTGGGCTTGGGTGCCTTTTCCGCTCTTACCAAATGCTGATCTTAAGCCTCTGACAAAGAGGATTTCTGTTAATACATCTGAACATTAATCAAATTGAGCACAAGCTCAGATAGTCACTGAGACATTATTGAAAAAATGCATGCTGCCATCCCAAGAGAGAAGTAGCACATGGGTAAATGAAATGCTTATCAGTCCATTAATAAAGGAAAATGCTATGCAAAAGATTTTTACGTGTGTGTTTTTGTGCATTTAACAATCCTGTTTTTTCTCCAGCTTTCTAAGCAGTACTGAGAGATATTTTTCATTGTCTGTCTTTTCTAATAAAATTTCACAGTGTTCTGAAAAAGACTTTTGGTGCATGCTTGAGGAATTTGCTTGTCTGGTCTGAGAGCCATGTGATACAGTAACATTTTAACATCTCAGTACAGAGCTGATTCCCAGCTCTGCATGACTTTCTAGGGGTCAGTATGTAAATGACTTGTCTAAAGATTTGTGTTTTTTTACAACCAACTGATACTATTTACAGGTCATGTTTCAAATATTTAAGTTCACTTGTGTAGTTGAATAAACCTGTGAAATCTTGGCACTAATTAACATCTTCAGTTAGATCTCCAGAACCGAGCTCTTTACTGTGGTGCAAAGGGATTGTCAATGGAGTTTGTGGAGCTTTGCCATTGATTTCAAGGGGAATAGAAATCAGCCTCACATAATCCGTTACTTTAGCTTTTGATCTTCGTATAATTATACCACCTCTACTGAAACAAACACACATACTTCCGTTTCTCTCTTTTGAAGCTGAACTTCATACTTAAACATCTCATCTGACTTTTCTTGAGCATACACATGCAACAAAAAGTGTCAGGTGTTAAATTTTACAGGTGATCTTATTGATGATCCTGAATTGATACTGAGCATTTGCTGAAGGTAGACTTCATGGCATTGTGTGCATGGGTGTTTATGGTGTCAGTACAACAGGCTCCAGATTCAGATTGGAAACCTGGGTCAGTCTTAGACTGCAAATAAAAACATAACGTTTATGGAGAAAGAAGAGTATGTGCATATACATAAATACATACATATATATTTGTACGCATTTCTGTATGTATGTATGTGGGTGAGTGATTTCCCAGACGACTGAAGCTACTGTGAGGTTTCTATCTCCTGTCATATAAAATAAGTAGTCAATGCCAACAGTTAGAGTAGAAAAGTGTCTTTTATGCCAGAGAGCCTGACTTTTCATTCCAAACATATCTGTGCCTGTCATTAAAAAAAATCCTTACTCAGTAGTACTGCTTATTTTATATGCTGTGCTGAGCTGTGTCTCACTGATGAGGCTGTTTCAGCTTTGCTTATTCTACAGAGTAAGGGTTGCTGCAAGTTAAACGTGCTGCTGGAATAAGCCACATGTAGAAAAAGACGTGTTTTGCCTTCCTTTCTAAACCCCTAGAGTGAGGATTTCTGTCTTGCAAACGAAACCAATGGTGATATAGTTCTTCTGAAGCAGTACATTGGAGATAACTCAGCCTCAACAGAAAATAAGTGAGGACTCTGACAGAGAACTTTTTTAACTATTTTGTGAATAACTTGAGATTGTATCATTTATCCAATGAATCTTGTTCATCAAAGATTTCATTGTGAGCATTGTATACAGAAATGTTCTTGAGGCTGTGGAAAAGGCTTTAAAAATGAGTGCTATTGATGTCTGTAGTTGTTGATGGATTATTAATAATTTGAAAATCAGAGTAACCATTATTCAAGCAGTAAAATATGGATTTTGGAACATTACTTCAGGCATCTGTCTTTAACAACCAGGTAGCGGGTTTGTGTGGCAAGGTTTTGGTAGCAGGGGGCTGCAGGGGTGGATTCTGTGAGAAGCTGCTAGAAGCTTCCCCCATGTCCGATAGAGCCAATGCCAGCTGGCTCCAAGGTGGACCCGCTGCTGGCCAAGACCGAGCCCATCAGTGATGGTGGTAGCGCCTCTGGGGTAACATAGTTAAGAAGGGGGAAACAAAAAAACTGTGGAACTGCAGCCAGAGAGAGGAGTGAGAATACGTGAGAGGATCAACTCTGCAGACACAAAGGTCAGTGAAGATGGAGGAGGAGAAGGTGCTTCAGGAGCCAGAAAGGAGGTTAATGGTGGAGCAGATATCCGCCTAAGCCCATGGAGGGCCCCGCACTGGAGCAGGGGGGATATGACTGAAGGAGGCTGTGACCCTGTGGGGGACCCACACTGCAGCAGTTAGTGATGAACTGCAGCCTGTGGAAGGACCCATGTTGGAGCAGTTCATGGAGGACTGTCTCCTGTGGGAGGGACCTCAGCCTGGAGCAGGGGAAGCGTGTGAGGAGTCCTCCCCCTGAGGAGGAAGGAGCAGCAGAAACGTGTGATGGACTGACTGCAACACCCATTCCCAGTGCCCCTGCACCACTTCAGGGCAGAGAAATTGGGAGTAAAGTTAAGGCTGGAAAGAAGGGAGGGGTGGGAGGAAGGTATTTTTAAGAATTGGTTTTATTTCTCATTAACGTACTCTGATTTCATTGGTAATAAATTAAACTATTTTTTCCAAGTTGAGTCTGTTTTGCCTGTGACGGTAACTGGTGAGTGACCTCCCTGTCCTTATCGCAACCCACAAGCCTTTTGTTATATTTTCTCTCCCCTGTCCAGCTGAGCAGGGGGAGTGATAGAGCGGCTTTGGTGGGCACCTGGCACCCAGCCAGGGTCAACCCACACATCTGGCCATTTGTTTGTTTAGTTTATTGTAACAATCAAATCACCAAGATTTTGGGGTAAGTTAAAGTGAGCTCTGTGTATAATTTACAGGAGTTATGAATCATAATTACAAAAAACCTAACTAACTAAGAAACTACAGTGAACATTATTTAATACAGTCAATTTTTAAAAGCTGTTTATTAAAGAAAGTAAACTTTTGATGTTGCCTAGAGAGAAATTTATTATGCACAGGAAATATGCAGCATGGTGTAAGTAATATTGACTAATCAACCTCTCTTTCTTTTTCACTTGCAGGAAAATATAAACATCAATGAAGCTTCCAGATGCTTGGTGAAACACATAATTGCTAGTGAGAGTGATCCAGTTCAGTCTATTGAACCAGATATTATAAAACCACACTTGAATTCCTCCAAGGTTGTCAGTTGTTCAGCTTGCTTTAAATCCTAGGAGACCTCCAGACTATTACAAGAGCTGAACAACTATGATTCACAATGTATACTTTACCCAACATACCCAGTCTGCCCAGATTGTCCATAAGCAGATTGCCGTTTTCTCAAAAAAATACTTTTTTTTTCTGTAAGTTTGACAGCTAAAATTTATTGTGAGCTGTTCATTGATAGCAACTATTCAAAACTGTCTTTGGCTTCTGGTCAAATAAGACTCATGCTGATAGTTGTGTTTCCCAGTTGGGTAGCACCAACAGTGATATCAAAACCTATTTCTTTGCAATGTGGGTTCCCAAAGCTTATATTTTTGATGTGGCTGCAGTAATACTCTACTTGTCCATTGGTCCTCCAGCCTGTCATCTTAATACCCCAGACAGGCATCCATCATTTTTACACTTTATTGTCATCCCTCACACCTGAATAATCTTGTTTCATATGAGGAAGATAATTATGACAATGAAAATATAGCTGTTCAGAAAGAGGCAACAAAAGTGTTCACAATGAAACATTCCCATTACAAGTTCAGTCTCCTGGATGAACTGGCTGGATTGAACACAGAATCATAGAATAGTCTGGGTTGGAAGGGACCTTTAGAGGCCATCTATTCCAACCCCCTGCAGTGAGCAGGGACACCCTCAGCTAGGTCAGGTTGCTCAGAGCCCCGGCCAGCCTGACCTGGAACGTTTCCAGGGATGGGGCATCGACCACCTCTGGGCAACCTGGGCCAGTGTTTCACCACCCCCACCAAAAAAAATGTCTTCTTTATATCTAGTCTAAATATACGCTCTTTTAGTTTAAAAATATCACCCCTTGTCCCATTGCAACAGGCCCTACTAAATTATCTGTCCCCATCTTTCTTATAAGCCCCCTTTAAGTATTGAAAGGCCACAATAAGGTCTCCAGGCTGAAAAATGCCAGCAATCTCAGCCTTTATTGTCATCCAGTTATCCAGAAGAGCTTGAGAGACTGAACCCTGATGTAGTTTTTGCTACCCCTTTCTGAAGAGTTAAATTCCAATAGTTGTTAGCATTATCTTCAGGTGAAGCAAGATGAAATAAGTCAAGGGTAATGGATGACAAAACAGGGAATCAGGGGTACAGTCTCATAGTTTAAGTGGCTGAGAGTTTTCAGAAAGGTTATCTGTTCTTGAAAAGTACTCATTGATTTTGTTCCTGCCTCTCCATTCTTCATGCCACAGGTGTTGTCCTTGCATTTTTAAACTGTGTATATTTTATAAGTCCCTGCATGTGTCCCTCCACTATGTTGATTCTCATGGGAAAATTCACTATCCAGCATAATGTAACAGCTGAGCTTTTCAGGAATGCATCTGTGTTGAATAGCAAGATATTTGCTTTCGGAGAATATTCTTCTAAAAACCACAATTGTGTTAATAATCATCAGGAGCAAAATGAAAGAGTCCTAAGAAACGCTCCTGGAATATGTGTGGAATTTGTTGAGCTGTATTGTGGAAATGAAATGGTTGATTTTCAGAGTCTCACAAAATATGCAGGTTAGTAGTCATTCAGACAAGTGTGTCTAGACAAGAAGTCTTGACATCTGGCTGCAAGCCTCTGCAAGACAAACTTTGCCTGTCTCCTGCCACAGACAAATCACTTCCATTTTCTTGTTTCTACTCAGCCTTTTCCTTCCTAAGCTGTGAAATCTCAGTGGCAGGAGCTGTCTTCTGAGATGGGTTTTCTTCCTTAGAGGTAACACCATGGAGGGGAGGAGGCAGAATCTCATTACCTCTTGTGTTTGCAGACATCACTGCAATATTTCCCTGAATACTTAGTTGGAGATGAAGGAGTAAAACTCTCAAAAGCTAGTAAATAGATGTTGGGTGGGAAAAAAATGAAAAAAGAAAAAAAAACATCCTCAGGCTGACCTTATTCTGTGAGACCTATTCTATGGGGTTAATGTGTTTCAGACGTTCAGCCTATTACTGAATTATCTGTTTACTTTATAGGCACTGCAGAGGAGAGCCAGGGACAGAGACAGCTCTTTTTGTGCTCTTCCTAAACCCTTAAACTGATATATTTTTGTCACAGAATTTTAGAGTAAGAAAGCAAGGTCTGTGGTTTTAAAAATGAAAAGCCGCATCCAGAATTAATCCACAAACACAGAGATGTAAGGATCCATATATATCATGGGCTGGCTTTTTTTGAGGAGAGTAATTTTCAAGTTGTCTTGATCACAATGTTATCCTTTAACACCTATGTTAAACGTCCTTTAAATCCTGCTGTGATCTGGGTCAAATACCTAAATCTTTCTGCCTCAGTTTCCTCATCTGTAAAATAGGGATTGATGTACACACCTACCTCACAGCACTTCTTGAAAGTTACTGTTGGCACTGTGCTTTGAAGATACATGTTATCAAATGCCAAGCTCTATTACTGCTCAGAATGAAATATGTGTGCCCTCTAGCATAAATACATGGTGCTGTAATGCCTTAATGTTCTAAATCTATCTAGAGCTTGTCTGTGCTGCAACAATTAGCTTCAATTATTCCACCTCAGTTAACCTAGTCGAGGTTATAAGGAAACGTGTGACAGCATGGGATGATTAGATTAGCTGCAGATGTGTTGCAAAAGGAAACTGTGGCTGCACAGATGTCATGGTACTAGTTGAATAATCTCAGCAGCAAAGCTGCAGTTCAGAACTAGCGCCAGGTCAGCTATTTCAGATTTAGAGCATTATTTCAGTCAAGTCGTATGGATGCCTTATTAAGGACAACACTTTCTTCATACCTTGGGCTAACACTGTGGGGAACAGAAGCACCTAGATATTCAGGTGGCTTCTAAAGGGCTAAGTTTTTATTAATTGAACCCCATGCTTTAATTATAAATCTAGACACCTCAGGTGCAGCACAGAAAGTTGTCATCTCCCAAAAATTATTGCAACAAACGTAGCAGTTGTTAATGTGTTTTAGTTATCTTCAGATCACTCGTCTTTGGGGGTTTCTAGCCAATATCCATTAAGCATAATGGTAACTTTCACAAATGTTTGAGAACTATGGCTAAAGATCTGGTATAATAGTAATCAAAAAAAAAACATATAAATACAACACTTAAAGGACAGATACTTCTTTTTTTTTGCTTCACTGTATTGTATAAACCTGCTTTAAACTATGAACTCATCATCCATTCCACTTGTTTCTGTTGTGTCAGGTTTCACTGCAGTCACAGTTCTGGGACATATTTTCCACCTCTGGTAGATGGTGAGGAGAATTTGGCCAATTTCTAGACTAAGGAATACACAAGGTATAAGTTCTAAAGTCATACATATTTGCACTGTAAGAATTAGGACAGCATCATGAAGAATCAGGCTTCCTTAGGAGGCTGCATAATTCCAAATGTTCATTTTTGTTTGTACTGAAGAGATAAGAATCTGCCAAGCCTCTTTCTATAACACAATAAATGTGTGAATGCCACCTGGGTATCTAGCAAACAGAGCCTTTTTAGAAGGGGTTGTCATAGGCAGGCCAGAATAAAAGCTTTGATTTAGAATTAATGAGCTCAGTTTGCGCGAATACCCTTTCAGGAACAAATGTAAAATTTAATTATACTGTGTCAGCCTCTGACAGGTCGGGCTTCCTTGTTTTTTATTGATACATTCTGTGCTATGTCCTCTTTGCTGGTCGCTAGGGACCAGGCATGTTAATTGCATGGCCATTTCAAAATGAAACATTTTCCCCTTCTGTTTGCAGTAAGTAAAGACACAAGTCTCCGTTGCCTTCCAAGTGGGCAAATGTACTGCAAAGGGGATTTAAAATTACTTTTCATTCTAGTTCATTCATAAGTACCCCTCTGGGTGTCCCAGCACCTAGAACCACAAGCTGATGCACAGGTGAGGTGCCGGCTGTGAGGGATCAGCCCAAAACACTCATGAAAAATAGTGGTTGAGCATCTCAACCCTGAGGCTTCATTTACTAACTCAGCCACAACACTGGTAATGGCAGGATGTCTTTCATTTTCCGTCTCTGAAGCTCCATACAAGCAAAATCTCATGATCGTGAATACCTTGGGAAGCACATACATATTACTGATAGGAAAATGGATGGAGTGAAAGGAAAGGTAAATATTACTCTATTATTCCAGAAAGATCATAATTCATTTGACCAAGTTGAGCTTTCAACAGAAAGCTCAACTTAATTTGGACTCTGAAAATCAGACTTAGTTCTTCTGATGCACCATTTTTTTAGATCATGTCTTTTCATTGAACTTCTCTATTCAGGAGTAGTATTTTCCAACAGTACCTTGTGTATGCAGCTTGAATTGTTGTACATCAGTATTTTATCTTCAGATGTTTTTTGGCTTCTATTTTAACCTACCTGACCATATAAAAAGGGGAGGGAGGGAGAAGGTGCATGTTTATAAACAGTCTTGTTTTACTTCTTAAAACAGCTTGTCTGGCTGGATGAATTGAAGTCGGTAAATACATGTGGGAAATACAATTTTATGTCAATTGCCAGTAAACAATCAATGAAAATATATTTTACTGCACCAATATTTATGCATGTGGCCGCAGGTTCTATTGTAATAAAAGATGATATTTCTGACAAAACATGGAATATGAGTGTTTTGTAAAATTAATTCATTAATCAAAGTAAGCACATGCAAGTAACCACAAGCTAATTCAGCTTTTCTCATATGTAGCCAACCTCTGATATATTTGTACATATAGATATATAGATATATAGATAAAAATAGTTTAATTTAGGCTGTTTACTTTCTGTACAACCTCTCTTTAAAACCATCCAGATTAGTGCTTGACATTGATTAAAGAGTTACATACCTGAGACAGAAACTTTCCACCTTTTCTTCTTTCATCATCCTATTTGAGATGCAATTCCAGATGCAGCTTTTATGGCTCCCGCTCTTCAAAGAACCTCAGTTCAAAGTCTGATTTTACAGGCAGAATTTTTGACTTACTTACAAATAAATGCATCATCAGTTTGGGGGCTCGTTATTAACCACATGCTCGATTAGTGGAAGCCTGGCTGGGTAATAAATGGCCTATGTTTGCAAATCAGGTAGCTGCACGTCTAGGAGGTAGTACCTGCATTTGCCTTCGGCTGTTAGGGAAGGCTGGTACCTGCAGTAATGTTACACACTTGACCTTTCATGCTTCCCTAGATTGTTTTATTAATTTAAAAAAAAAAAAAAGAAGGATATTCTTGCTTGCAGTGTGAGTCTAGTGTTTATTTTACAGTTTTTAGCTTTTCTTCAACCGCAGAACCCCCAACATTCTGGTTTTGTTGCCTTTTTTCATAATGCAACCTGACATCCTCACACCCTGTGGCTGGAGCTGCTGCAAGACCTCCAACGAAATCCCCAGCGTTTAGTGACACAGTTGCAGCTACAGTGACCAAGCAGCTCGTAATGAGGAAATATCTTTGCACAATTTGGGAATACTCATTTCCTGAAAATCATCTCCTTTGCAGTTGCAGTGCATCAGCTGCCTAATTAAGATTGGAATCTCCGTGTTTCATGTTTCAAATGGAGTAATAATAGTTTACAAAGATAAGATATTAAACTTAGCAAAGCCACAGCACACGACTCCCCAGAGTGGAAACTGAGCAAATGAATGTCTCCTGGTAGACTTCTCTGCACATCAATAATGGGAAAAAGTTGTTTTGGTCTGATATTCGCCTTTTTTCTTCCAGGAAATGAGCTTTCACTTAAGCCATAGTAGCTCAATTCCACAACAACTGGTAATATTTCCACATGGCATCTAAGATGTTTAAGTAGTTTTTTAAGACAAGCTACAATTTCTTTCAGAAATGGCATCTTTGTTAAAGGTTTAAAAGTCAGAGGCACCTAAATATTTTCTCAGGTATGTAAAAGGTCATTTTCGGTATCTAGCTCCCATGCTAATCTATCCCTGTATCTTCTGGTTTTATGAATTCATGCCTTTGGCTTTCACAAACCATTCAAGGAAAGGGCCACTGCAGGACGTTCCTTTAGCAGAGGCACTTCAGCCGCATCCAAAGTCCTGCAAAGGAGATGCACATAATGAATGGGAAGGCAAGGAATACAGCTGGGGTCAGGGTGAACAGAAGCATCTGGGATTGGGCCAGGAACAATTTAAGACGCACTAAAGGGCAATGAAAGATGCTCAACAAGTTCCTCAGCAAGATGCAGAAATCACTTGGTGAAAATCTGATGTAGTGTTAAGCTTTCATCACTTAGAAGTCTATGAATTTTCTAGGGCACAAAGAGCTATGTTTTTACCTTGTGTGCCTTGAATTTTTCTTCTTTACTAGCTACCTTGCCAAAAATGCTCAGTTTCTTTCAAGAATTCTCTCTCTTTGGCCTTTGGTGCCACCTCGTCTCCTTGTCTTGACACTTTGGTGAGGATCTTTTACGAGAGTCATTAAGACTGAGGCTCATGCTGCAGTCTTTATGCGCCTTGCATCCAGATCATGCCTCCAAAGGCCTCTTGTCATGCTGCATTAGCATTTCTGATCATTGGTGATAGTAGGTGTCACTGCAACTCATGGCTGATAAAGAGAAAAGGTACTTTAAACCACCTGTACACCAGTCTGCTGGCAGTGTGCTAACATGGCTTGTCTGAGCGTAGCTGGCATTTCAATAAAAAAGTTAGAAACCTGACAGAATATAAAAAAAGAAGTTTCCCCAAAGAAACTGCCCCTGGCAGTCTGTGTCTGCTACTGGGCAATATACAGGTAATGGGTATTTAAGGATCCATCTGAGCCGGGCTAACATGTCAATCTCATCCTGGGGGTTTTAACTCTGGGAGGAAAACTTTGGTTCCACACCTGAGTGAGGGTGATGTAGGGGTCAGGAACCGCAGCATGCAGCCAGTATGTGGGGGGAAGCAGCAGTATTAAATATATTAAATATTAAATATACCACATTGATATAGGAATTTCTTCAGTTTTCCCTGACAAAAGTGGTATATTGACAGAAGTGGACTATTTGAGAGGACCCTGTATCTTCCCTGGAAACCATGTGCATAAAAGGTGTTATTTCCAGACAGAGGAACATCTCTGAGAAGTCAGTTATAACATATATTGTGAAAGCCAGAGAGATATGTCAAACTGCTAATTGACTGCTGAAGAGCCTTGTTTTCCTGTTTGCTGATGGTGAGCATGCTTATTATGCAATGGGAGGCTCTGCACATGACAAGCAACTGCAGATCTATTTAGCCTGGATATGTTTTTGGATTTTGGAGCCCTTTATAATGAAGACACAAAGGGAAGCTGTGGGGTTTTTTCATACCTGTCATGGTGGAGTAAACCCTTCCTGGCATCTCATTGTGCTATGGAGAGAAAACACAGTGTAGACTGCTTTAGTTTAGACTTTGCTTTAGTTGTATCCGCTAGATGAAAAAGGAACAGGAGTTACAACCTATTACTTTTCCCATGAAATAAACTTGTTATAAGCTTATTTGGTTAATTAGCTCATAAAACATTTCTTTTTACAAAGCATAAACTTCTCATTTCTTTAACTAGGACTAAATAGATTTCTCCTCCTAAAAGATAGCCTGAACTGGTTAAATGGGGCAGGGAGAAAAGGTATCTTCCACATAAGCACTGCAATGGGAAGAGGGGTTAATAAATGATGAGATCATCCCACTCCCTTTAGATATTTTATAAACAGGATATATATAAGCCATAAGCTATGTGGGGGGATCCATGCATCCCAGGCAGATGAAATCCTAAGCCCTGGACTGTACAAGTAGCCAGAATGAATAATAAACCTTCATGGTAATAGACGTTTTCAGCAGCATATGAGAATATGAATCTTCTGTTATAAAACACAACACCAAAGTTCCACAATTTTTAACCATCCTGAAAATTCAGAATATAATCTAGCGTGTTTTCAATTTGCCTAAAGGTCATCTGGAGGCAAGGCAGGCGCAGTTTAGGTCTGAGTGACTTTAAAATGCGACAACGTATCAAGGTGCCCTTGGAGGCTGTGACAGTATATCAGCTTTTTAGACATACAAAGTAAACAGCATCAGCCATGTTTGGAATGAAGAGGGAATTTAAATGAAAAGCAAATCAAAGCAAATGCTGAAAGGAATAGAGAAATTAGCAAGTCAAAAAAAGTTGTTTTGTCGGTCTACTTGACTGGCAGTTACCACTCACGCAGCCGGGAAACACGTGTGTGCGTGGCGCAAGGGAGCCAGCCTGCCCTGCCAGACTGACTGGCTGCGTGACTGGTGTGGTTCAAGGCTGGGGACAGACTGTCCGGACACCCTTCTGTCAGGGTCATGGTGGAGGATGGCACCTCCAGCTGTATACTAGGCATGATGTTGCTCTGGGAGGCTCCCAGGAGTGTAGCATCTCTGCTGAGGTTCAGCAGGACAAGCTAGTCAGTTTTGTGCTTGGACAGCAGCTTTTTGACAGGCAAAAGTAATCCTATGTATTAGTCTATATTGCTTGCTGTGCCATGACATGGATGTTCATTCTCCCTCCAGAGTAGCGTGGCTGAGCACTGTGGTACTGGCTGGGTTGGTTTTCAGCAGAGGTGATGAGACAGAGTTGTGGTACATCCTCAGTGTCTGGATGCAGAGATGGCCCTACCAGCACCAGCTGACATGATTCTTTTGAATTGCCTAATCCCAGGAGCAAAGAGGCACATGGATATATGGAGCACAGCTCTTCAGGTGCATGCTTCCTTCTCCTTCCACGAGTGACACCCCTGCTTACTTCTACCCTAATTTCTGAGTCTGGTTTGTATTTTAACTTGGTTGGCCACTGATGACTCCAAACATTCACTGTCCGCCTCAGACAAGTGGTGCCCCTAAAGGGTCCATACTGGTACCAATACTATTTAATAACTTCAGCGACGTTGATAGTGGCATAAAGTACATCCTCAGCAAATTTTCAGATAACACCAAATTGAGTAGTGCAGTTGATTCACTAGAGGAAAGGGATGCCATCCAGAGGGTCCTTGACAGGCTTGAGGAATGGACCCATGAGAAACTGATGAAGTTCAACAAGAGCAAGTGCAAGGTCCTACACCTGGGTGGGGGCAATCCCCAGTATCAATACAGGCTGGGGGATGAAGGGATTCAGAGCAGCCCTGCTGAGAAGGACTTGGGGGTGCTGGGGGCTGAAAAGATGGACGTGAGCCAGCTATGTGTGCTCGCAGCCCAGAAGGCCAACCGTATCCTGGGCTGCATCAAAAGCAGTGTGGGCAGCAGGGCGAGGGAGGGGATTCTGCCCCTCTGCTCCGCTCTGGGGAGACCCCCCTGCAGTGCTGCGTCCAGCTCTGGGGTCCTCAGCACAGGAGGGACATGGACCTGCTGAAGCAGGTCCAGAGGAGGGCCACAAAAGTGGTCAGAGGCATGGAACACCTCTCCTATGAAGAAAGGCTGAGAGAGTTGGGCTTGTTCAACCTAGAGAAGAGAGAGACTTTTTACCAAGACCTGTAGTGACAGGACAAGGGGCAATGGCTTTAAACTGAAAGAGAGTAGGTTTAGATTGGACATAAGGAAGAAATTTTTTACAGTAAGGTTGGTGAGACACCAGAGCAGCTTTCCCAGGGAAGCTGTGGATACCCCATCATTGGATGTGTTCAAGGTCAGGTTGGATGGTGCTTTGAGCAACGTGATCTAGTGAAAGATGACCCTGCCCATGGCAGGGGGGTTGGACTAGATGTTCTTTAAAGGTCCTTTCCAACCCAAACCATTCTGTGTTTGTATGATGCTATGAAAACCAGATGTGTCTCATATGATCTCAGTAGGTCCATGAACACTCCTTTGCTTGGACAATATTGAGATATCAGACCTCAAAAAAGCCCAATGGTGATGCAGGACACTGGAATCACTTCTCAGGTATCTTGCTTAGGGCTAGAAAATGCCATGCTGACACTTTGGAGAGTGAGTCAGATTTCTTCAGGCAGTTCAGCTCCCTTCTGTAGGGCAGAAGGTAGGTAGCGGGAGAGGAGATGGCATAACAGGAATAAGGTATAGGAGTTTAGGGTTGATATGGGCTCCAAAAGGGTACCAGGGTTCAGCCATAATTAAAAGATATTCTAGTGGAGCAGAGAAGGATAAAGTGGGCTGGACTAGATGACCTTCTCATGTTCTTTCTGACCTGAATTATTCTATAGTTTTATGAAAGAGAACTAACTTATGGAAAGAAAGGGAAGCTGGGGGCACTCTGGAGGCACAAATCAGGAAAAGACAGGCAGTAAAGCACAATAAAAGAAAAATATATACAAAATGGTGGGATTTTTAACATTGACTTAATAGTAATGTCAAACTCTTTGCTGGATATATGTTCACACACGGAGAAATTGTTGCATTACATTTTTCATGTGCACACACTAATAAATAATTTCAAAGTCTGACCAAATTTTTTATTTTACACTAGTGGTTCTGGGTAACTACCCAACAATGTCCTGTGGTTATGCTTTTGCTTGTCTCTTCAACTCCAGTCTATCAGAAAAAGCTTTGGAAAACCACTGCCTGGGAGAAGTGACAAGATTGGGACACCCTGAACACACAGACACAGTGGAACAGAAGGGGGAAGAACTTCCCCCAGTGACCTTGCTGATGAAATTCAGAAAGGAACAGAGCTGAAAGGAGGAAGGGGATCAGTCTCTAGAAACTGCTACCCCAAATGGATCATAAAAACTCTTAATTTCAGGTAGTTCAGACAGTAACAAATCCAGCCAGCAGAAAGCCTTCAGGGAAATCGCTGTGTAGGTTTGCCTGAGATTAATAAAAATTACACAAATAGAGAAAATTGGCAGAAGTAGAGGCACGAGTCTGCCCTTTCATAGGTCTCATTAATATTTAGAATCTGACATTACAGTAGATGCCTTTGATGTCCTAAGGTCTTCAAGGCCAAGAACTATGCTTCCTCCTCCTGTGCCCATGTCCATCCAAGTACAGATGTTAGACTAACAGAACAAGGTGAAATCCCCTGTCCCAAAGAGATTTATAACCTAAACATTCAGAAAGATACCGACAGTGATTGGAAATGTCATGGATTTTATGACTAGCATAATAATGCTAGATGAATATTTATCATGTACATTAGATCTACTTCCCTCCCTACACATTTTATATGGCTGTTCCTGCAGTGTTTCCTCAACTAGCTATATATAAATGGCCATCATTTTGGGATTTCCATCTCAATAAGCTCATGTGCATCATTTGTCTGAGTCACCCTCCATCTTCACACCATAAGCTGCAGCCTGGCATGGGATGGCAAAGCAGCATGCCTAGAAACACCATGTCTAGGGGACAGTCGGGGGCTCAGAATGTTGTGGCAAATCCTCTGTGCTGTAGCTCATCTCCTCTGATTGTTCAGGGGAAATCCAAGTCTCAGGCAGTGCTTTGAGTTCCTGGCAAGTGGGAACAGGGACTGATGCCACACAACCTCTGCTCACGCATGCAGTTGAAGAGGACGTTACTCCTATCTCCTGGCAAAGCCAGCACATGGGAATGGGTTCAACATATCTGACAAATCAGAATTTTACATCTTTTGTGGAGTCCCACTTGTGCTTTGTTAGCACAGGCTCATACCACTTTAGATACAGTCTTGTCCCCCACTGATTGAATTCTTTAAACAAAAGAAAGCCAGATCTGAAAGGGGGCTTAAACACTCAGTGGAGGACACAGTTCAAAATCCAAAACTGCAGTCCTCAAAACACAGAGGCAGCTGCCAGCCCCGAGACATCCAGCTCTGCAGTGCCCCAGCTCCTGGCAGCAGCAGTGCTCCAGGTGCCTCAGCTCTGTCTCCTGGCATGCTCACAGATGCCTCTATGGTGACAAGACTGAGGAGCTTAGCACCCAGTTAATTCTCAGTATTCCTCCACTACACAGCTCCTCATTATGAATTTTTAAAGAACAACTTCTAAATGTTCCTGCCACTTTCTATTCTATGTAATAGCCCACTGATTAAACTGTCCAATGTTTTCTTCCTGATGGCGTTCAAAGCCCCATCTCATGTTGCCCTGAGGTGGAGCAAGCAATAGAACTGTTGCCTGCCTAGAATAAACCTTTTGGGACCAGGGTTTGGTCTGAATTAGTCAAAAGATTATATAATCTGGAAGCAAAAGCAATCACTTAGAAAGTGTGCAAAGACTTGAATTGCTGCCCCTGCTTGACACACTCTTTCATGCATCTTTGTCCATGGTTTTATTTAATAGAAAGTAAAAGCAGGACTCATATCTCTCCCATTCCTGGCTGGATGCAATGGTACTAAGCCACATGGCCACAAGGTTCCTTTTCCTTAATGAATCCGGAACATCTTGATGGAGGGTGAATGAGCTTCATCACAGCTTTTATGAGCCTAACACCTCAGCTCATGAAGCCCATGGCTTGGTGATCTGGGGATTGTTGTGGAAGAACTATTAAGAATCAAGCCTAAGATTTAGAAGTGTAAGTTCTATAAAATCTATAAAATATCCTCTGCAGTTTTATAACAGCTGTGTCTTCTCATTTTTATATATTGCCTCTGTGTGTTTATGCATCACAGGTAAACTCTGTGCATAGAAATGAAATAGCTGGATTTGCATTTCTGTAAAACCAGGTTTGATTCAAGAGATACAAAACCTGCAAATACATCTGGATGCACGTTGGTCTTCTGCGCTGATAACAATAAATGCATTTGTGATGTGATTTACCACATAATAAAGAAATTAAGGAGGAAAATAAAAAATGCAAATTAAAAAATGCAAAAAGGGAGAAATTAATTGCAAAATGTCTTTTAAGTATAAACAAGATGTAAGAGAGAATCTTACAATGGAAAGTCATAAAAGGATACTCTCATTAAGTAAACAATTGCAAGTCAGAATAAATGCATATGTCAGGCAGATGGGGCTCTCACCAAGAACATGGTGGAGCAATGTGTTGAGATTATTAAAGAAAGAACACAGAAAGTAGGAAATAACATGATAAAATTATTTCAATTTAAACAGAAAAGACAACATTGCAGATTCACAAGGAAAACAAGAAGGTATTGTAGCTTTTCTCGTGACACACAGAGTGAAAATACATCCGTAATACCAAATTACTGCAGGCATAAGATATTTATAAGAGGGGAACTCAAGATTGCAAATGGCACCAAAAATCATAAAGATTTAGACCAGGTCTCAGATTTGTATCCACTTAATGTCCACAAAATAGATACACTGAAGTATCTACAACAAAGAAATCAAATAAAAATAGATTGAATTCTGGAACTATGGGAGCTCTGCTGTTCCTGCTGAGCTGTCAGTGGGCATGGTACTGTTATACAAGGGAGCCACAGGAAATACAAAGTCAACAACAATGCTTTTCAAGTATTCAAAGGTCATGAGAAAAACCATCCCGAAATAACGTCA
This sequence comes from Phalacrocorax carbo, assembly GCF_963921805.1. Classification (NCBI taxonomy): domain Eukaryota; kingdom Metazoa; phylum Chordata; class Aves; order Suliformes; family Phalacrocoracidae; genus Phalacrocorax; species Phalacrocorax carbo. The sequence goes on from NC_087513.1 coordinate 209,152,629, forward strand.
TGTTGGTTTCAGAGTCATAAGATTCTTTTAAAAGAGAAATAAAACCTTCTCTTCTGATTTCTGAACACTAAGGGCTCCACAAAATTTTCCTCCCAGCTTTTCTCATCAAACAAGGTCTGGAACAATCCTTTTTCTAAAAAAGACAATGAAAGACAAAATTCCCACAGACCCATGTGATTCCAGAAACCAGAAGCTTAACAAAACTCAGCAGAAGGGTTGCCACTAACTTGTGTTAATTCGCAGCTTTGAGTGACTGTCCAAACGCAACAGCTATTTCTGAAAACATTAGCTTTAGTACCATATACAGTCCAATATATATATTATTCATAGAAAGAATACCGTACGTACATAAAGTATGCATAATTTTTGTACAGTATCATCTGTACAGCTTAGTTAGTACAACATATAGCAAATGCTAAAAATATGTGTGCAACTGTAGATGTAGGGCTGCTAAATTTGCAAAGGGAAAGAACATTTCTGCCAGAAAGCCTGCTCCTGTGTGGGCTTCTCTCCATGGGCTGTAGTTCCTGCCAGGAGCCAGCTCTGGCATGAACTTTCCACAGGCTTCAGCTTCCTTCAGGACACATCCACCTGCTCCAGCGTGGGCTCCTCCATGGGCTGCAGGTGGATATCTGCTCCACCACTAACCCCCACGGGCTGCAAGGCCACAGCCTCCTCACCACGGTGTTCACCAGGGGCTGCAGGGGAATCTCTGCTCCAGCGCCTGAAGCACCTCCTCCCCCTCCTTGTTCAGTGACCTGGGTGTCTGCAGGGTTGTTCCTCTCACATGTTCTCACTCCTTTTTCACTGCTGCTGTTGCACAACACTTTTTACCTTTTTACCTTGTACCTATTTAAACATGTTATCACAGCGGCACCACCAGCATCACTGATTGATGGGCTCAGCTTTGCCCAGCGGTGAGTCCACCTTGGAGCTGGCTGGAATTGGTCCTGTGTAACATGGGCACAGTTTCTGTTGTCCTTTCACTGAAGGCACCACTGCAGCCCCCCTGCTACCAAAGCTTTGCCATATAAACCCAATACAGTCCCAAATCAACTAATCCTCTATTCATCATTCCTCCCACCACAGAGTTTCCTCATTCCTTCTACTTCTCCTCTTCCTTCCATGCTGCTCTTACTCCAGCCCATTGCCCCAGTATCCTGTGTTGTTGTGCCTAATTCTACAGCTACCACCCATACTGTGGACCTGTCCCCCAACTCTGCACTCATACAGTAGGCCAGCACTTGCTGTTCTTTCACTGACTATAGAAGGCAGCCAAGCTTTGCCCTTCCCTAGATTCTCGGAGTAGGACAATTCCTGTCGCAGGCTTAAAAATCCTTAGCAAGAGCTTGCACTTAGATAGAAATACCAAAGGGAAAGATTCAGTAGCTGAGCCACTGAACTGTACCCATCATGCAGCACACGGACCAATTCCCTACGAGATCTCCATCCCCCTAGGCATTCCCAGAGCCTTGATTCAGAGACAGCCTACTGGCATTATCCCGAGTCTAATTCAAGCATTCCAGAAACATGATGATGGTGAAAAGAGAGAGCATTCTCCAAATACTCTGGTGCCATTGCCTGCTCCAAAGAAAGAGTGATAACAGTTTCCTCCCCCTTAGGGGTAGATTGCAAAGCATGAGGTCCAAAAAAGGAGTAATGCCAGGTCAGCAACTGGGTCTGCCTGTCCAGCAAGTGGAATCCTATAAATGAATAAAAAATAATGGCCCATACATTTTGATTCCAGTTGGTCCTCATTGACAATTGGCAAAATTTCTAATAGATATGGGAGCACAAACTTCAGTGCTAACACAACAGGATGCCAAGAAGCTGGGCATGCGACCTGGATGGCAGAGAGTCAATGGTGTTTATAGAGCAAGTGTTATTTACCAAACTGCAAAAGTTAATTTATGGCTCCTAGGCAAAAAGCACAAGTCATCTACTTGCTTTGCAGTAAAAGATCACAATGAAAACATTTTGGGTTTCAATGTTTTGAATGGCCGAGATGGCAGTGTGTGGTCCTTTGGTTCAAAAGTTGACCCTAACCCTGATAGAAACTGGGAGGCTACAGTGCATGTACCCTGTGCAGCCCCTGCACTCCCTGATTCAAAGATTGCCAATGTACTGCAATAACTGATTTCTGCTGTGGCACGAAACGGAATTTCTGAGGTAAAAGCAGACTTGGAAAAATGGCACGTTATTTCTAGAACCCACTCCCCGTACAATTCATCAATCTGGCCAGTCCGAAACCAGATGGGAGATAGTGTCTAAGGATTGTTTATTGGTGGTTGAATGCCAACATCGCCTGGCTAATGGCTGCAGTAGCCAGTATTACAACTTTAACAGCCAAGCTACAAGCACCTGCACATCCATGGATGGCAATGAAAGATATGTTCTTTATGGTCCCCTTAGAGGAAACGGATAAAGAGAAATTTGCCCTTACCTGGGAGGGGATACAACACACCTTTAACAGACTCCTACAGGGATACAAACATTGACCCACAATTGCTCATGTTGCACTTGATGAGCTTTTAGTCAGTCTCACCCCCTCAGGATGTGAAACTGTACCAATATATAGATGATGTCTTAATTTGAGGGACCTCCCATGAAAAGGTAGGGGAAGCGGCAGCAGCAGTGTGCCAAGACTACGTAAAGCATAAGTTGAAATCCCACCTGAAAAATATTAGGGACCAAACAGAGAAGTAAAATTTTAGGTACTTGGTGGATTACAGGTAGTGCAGCAATTCCACCAGACACCCTAAGTAAGATGGAACAATTGCAGATGCCCCAATCTAGTAAAGAATTACAACAGCTCATGGGTAATTTAGGATACTGGGTAAGACATGTACCTGGATTTTCTATCGTTGTTCTTTCACCACGCTCACTTTTACAGAAGGAAAACCAGTGGAAATGGAACCCAGAACATGAAGACACAGACAGAACTCTAACACAGGAATTAAAGACCTATCAGTCACCAGGGCTAGTACACCTCCACGACCTTATTATAGCAGAATGGTGTTTTGCAGAACATGGAACGTATTGCAGTCTATTTCAGACCAGGCCAAGCAGGCCAAAAAGGCCTTTAATGGTTAGCTCAAATGCATTTAAAGAGGCAGAACAGCGATATTCTGAGTGGGAAGAGGGACTTTTGTCTTTAGACTGAGCAGTTAAACAAGTAGAGCCACCACGTGATAATTCATCTGGGAAAACCCTGCCAAGACTTGTATTGATTTCCATTTCCAGGAACAATACCGGGAACAATACCAGCACACCCTCCCTGGAGATTAGATCGACCATTGGAGGATTGCTTATCCTTCTTGCGGAAGTAATCAGCACCAGCATTAAGCAAATACGGTTCACGTGTCAACAAGCTTGACCCACAGGGTGGAGACCCTCACTTCTTTTATTTATGCAAATCAATACAGTAACTAAAGAACATTTATTTACTGTGGTAACTACAGGCACGTCAGTCTCACTTCTGTGCCTGGTAAAATTGTGGAGAAGATTATTCTGAGAGTTATTGAAAAACACCTGAAAGGCAATGCAGTCAGCACGGGTTCATGAGGGGAAAGTCCTGCCTAACAAATTTTATTTCTTTCTAGGACAAGGTTACCCGCCTAGTTGACCAAGGAAAGCCAGTCAATGTGATCTTTTTGGATTTCAGTAAAGCTTTCCATACTGATTCTCACAGTATCCCCCTGGGCAAAATGCCCAGCACACAGCTGGATAAACAGGCAATGCAGGGGGTGAGCAATTGGCTGATGTGTCGGGCTCAAAGGGCTATAGTAAATGGGGTTACATCGGGCTGGTGGCCGTCACTAGTGGGATTCCACAGGGATCCATCTTGGGGCAGGTACTCTTTAATCTCTTTATTAATGACTTGGATGCAGGACTGGAAGGAATACTAATTAAGCTTGCTGACCACACAAAATTGGGAGGAGCTGTTGACCCTCTCGAGGGCAGAGAGGCCCTGCAGAGGGATCTGGACAGACTGGAGAGCTGGGCAACCACCAGCCATATGAAGTTTAACAAGAGAAAGGCCTGGATTTTGCACCTGGGGCACAGCAACCCTGGATGTACAGACAGGCTGGGGAACGAGAGGCTGGAGAGCAGCTCTGCAGAGAGGGACCTGGGGGCTCTGGTCGATGGCAAGTGGAACATGAGCCAACAGTGTGCCCTGGCAGCCAAGAGAGCCAGCCGTGCCCTGGGGGGCATCGAGCCCTGCATTGCAGCCGGGCGAGGGAGGGGATTGTCCCGCTCTGCCCCGCGCTGGGGCGGCCTCACCTCGAGTGCTGTGGGCAGGTGCACCACAGGACATTAAGGGTATAAAGCTACTGGAGAGTGTCCAGAGGAGGCCACAGAGTTTGAGAAGGGTTTAGAGGAGAAACCCTACGAGGTGTGGTTAAAGTCACTTGGTTTGTTCAGCCTGGAGCAGAGGAGGCCGAGGGCAGCCTCATGGCGCTCTGCAGCTCCCTCCCAAGGGGAGGAGGAGGGGCAGGTGCTGATCTCTTCTCTCTGGTGACCAATGCCAGGACCCGAGGGAATGGCAGGGAGATGTGCCAGGGGAGGGTTAGGCTGGGTGTTAGGAAAAATTTCTTCCCTCAGAGGGTGGTGGAGCCCTGGAACAGGCTCCCCAGGGAGGCATCACGGCACCAGCCTGGCAATATTCAAGAAGCACTTGGACACGGCCCTCAGAGACACGGTGTGAGTTTGGGGTGTCCTGTGCAGGGACAGGAGTTGGACTCAATGATCCTTGTGGGTCCCTTCCAACTCAGGACATTCTATGATTCTATGATATATTCTGTACCATACATGTTTCTCAGTTGTGGATGCAATGTGCTGTAACAGCAATTATAAGGGAAGGTGATGAGGGCACCTTGTCTGGTGAGATTTGAAAGGTAGTTTGGGATAATGCAAGTCAATTTGGAAAGGCTTTCCAGTCTTGGTGGTACCTGGTTAATTGCAATTATGACCCCACTGACAGTAAAGCCACAGCTTTTGCTTTAACAATATGCAATGCTTCAGCATACACCATATACTGAGTCATTGCGCTGGGATTAAATCATGATGGAACTGTCCTCTGTCCAGTAAAACATAGAGCATAGGCCCAGCAAAATGGGAACAAATGGCAAACTATTGATGTCAATGCATGTGTTGTATGGGAACATTAGGTATTTATTTCTGAAAGAAATACTAGTAAAGCCCAAAACATTTGTCTTGACACTGAACAAAATGTTCATTTTGAAATACATCCTCATGAAACCCCTGAAACTGTATATATTGAAAAAGGATGTGTTTGTATGAGAACCCTGTGTGATTTTTGTATTTGTAGATAACATTACTGTAGATGCAAATAATCACTTGAATAGCTGTATTTGTAATTTTACCAAAATTATGGGATGTGACTTTAGCTCTTGAGCTCCTGTCACAACCCACCAATTGTTACAATCTAACTATACATTGTATCAAGATTTATTACCTACCCCCATTGGAACGAATCTTACATTGGTAAGAAAACTGTCACAACATGATAAACTAAGTCAATTGCTAAAACCAATTCAGAAAATGGACAAAGAACCCTGATTACCATCCATCATGATGCAGAGAAGATACACCGAGTCCCAGAAAGAGTGAACAAAGATTGAGAACATCACTGGTGGAAACTCTTTTTGGATGGTCACCAAGAGCAACTGGAATTTGGAATTTGATGCTGCACCCAATTGTAGTTTTTTTTAATTTAAAACTTATTATGTTTATTGCTTATAATTATTTTATATATCAAAGTTTGGCAAAAAAAAAAGAAACAAATTGCATCTATCCAACATGTAAAATGTATACAATCAACTGATTTTTTATGTGATATTGTATATAACTAGCATTAATTGTGACACTTATTCTAAACATCTTATCAAATAATTGGACTCTTTCCACTGATCTGCAATGTGCCACGTGTTTATGACATAGAGGCACAAGGTAACCATACTATATGCTGTGAGTCGTTAAAGTGGAATGACTGTAGTCATGGGTGGGGTGCAAGGAATACACTCTACCTCTTAACTAAACGAGCAGTAGTTTGGTACAGGCTCCAAAGGAGGTAAAGGCCTGAGCCGTGGCCAGACCAGGAACTCCTCTGGTTCCAATCTGTTCTCTGAGAACTCACAAAGGAGCTGAGTGGCATGGAGAGCATCAATGCGTATGAGCTTGGAACGCTGATTATGCAATTAGCCTATGAATAGCAGGTAGCTTTTCCATGACTCATTTATCAAAAAACACAGTAAGTTGTGGGTACAAGAAGCCTTATGCATGCCTTTACATTGCATGTAATTTGACTATGAGCCAACCACTTTATTCCGTAAATATGACAGCCTAAGAGAGCCTCCTTTGTGCTCTCCCTGCTAGGATTGTGGCTGCATGGCGGTGGCTTCCCCTTGAGCTTGGACACCTCTTAAGTTTGCTTCTCAAGACGGAAAGACCTTTTACCAACAGTGGATCTTTGGTAAGTAACGAATATCACGCATAACCTTGCAGTATGCTATCTTTGATTTTGTGTTGGTAACTCTGCATGCTTAATTGCTGCTAGTGAAACATTACGTAAATTTTGCATATATAATCCCTTAGACAGAAACCACTGACCAAGTCTGACACTACGTTTGGACCTAGATGCACCTAGGCTCCTTTCTGAGGAGGAGTTTAGAAAGCAAGGGAGTCCACTCTGAACTTGTGACTCAATGGGAGAGTCCTCCTTACCCTTTGCATCCCTGGTCTCTCTGTGAATCCTTCTAACTTGAGTGTAACCCAGTTTACTTTTGTATGTTTCTTCCATGCAGTAATTGATAGAGTGAACCTTGCCATTGAACTTCAAGTCGCATTTTTACAACATCATATTAAAACCATTTTTGCAATTCCTTTGATCATGATTCTTTAAGCAATCTAAATCACTCTTTTGTGGCAAGCTTAATCCCAGCAGCTGAATCCCTTTCTCTCACCTTTTCTTGTGCCTGCTTTTGCTGTGCCATATAAGGCACCAGTGAATGTCTGGCCTCACAGAAATCTTCACTAAAACCAGAGGTAGTCTGCCAGACACAGAAACCATTGCAACCAAATAAGTCATTAGGCTGTCTAAGATTGCAGTCATTAATAAGAAATCTTTTCATTTGCTTATAACGATGACAACAAAAATAAGCTTTTCTCAGATCATTCTGCTAGCTTTTCTCAGATCTTTTTCCTAGCACAGCAAGAATCTCAGGGCAGCAGGACTGTGTGAGAGCCAGGGAAGACTTTATATGTATTCAGATACCAGTGAAATTAGTGGAAGTGGAATCTACTGAAGAACCAGATGCAGCTTGAGTCATTCTTATACTAAGACTATCTAGTAACAGACAATATCAAGGACTTGCACTCTTCTTACTTTCCCCTTGTTGCTTTTTTTCATTAGTGGAAATAGGGCACTGGACCCTTGGTCTAACTCAGAATGACTCTTTTTATGTTATGCAGTAAGTGGCATCAAGTCAGCTGAAAACTTTTTGGGGGACCACAAGCCTTCATCCAATAGGAAGCCAGGGTAACTCGGCAAAAAGTTTTTTCCTGTGCTCTATAAGAATCATACTCAGTGTCAGGAAAATCGTTCTTCAGTAATCACTTGGAGCCAAGAAATTTGACAACCTGAATATTTATAATTTAATTCTTAGCATCATGTAAAACGTCCCCTTGTATAACTTGTTGCAGTGGGTTGACCTTGGCTAGCTGCCAGGTACCCACCAAACCGCTCTATCACTCCCTCTCAACAGGACAGGGGGAGAAAATATGAAGGAAAAGCTGATGGGTTAAGGTAAGGACAGAGATATCACTCAGCAGTTACTGTCACAGGCAAAACAGACTGGACTTGGGGAAATTGATTTAATTTTTTGCCAATTAATAGCAGAGTAGGATAGTAAGAAATAAGAATAAATCTTAAAACACCTTCCTCACACACCTCCCTTCTTCCTGAGCTCAACTTCACTTCCAACTCTTCTGCTTCCTTCCCTTAAGTAGCATAGGGGAATGGGGAATCGGGGTTGTGGTCAGTTCATAACGCTTCATGTCTTTTACCCCCCTTCCTCACTCTCTTCCCCTGCTCCAGCAGGATCCCACCCAGTCCTTCACAAACTTCACCAACATAGGTTCTTCCCAAGGGCTGAAGTTCCTCAAGAACTGTTCCAGTGTGGGTCCTTTCTGTAAGGTACAGTCCTTCAGGAACAGACTGCTTCAGCGTGGTTTCCCCACAGGCCCACAAGTCCTGCCAGAAAACCTGCTCCTGCATGGGCTCCTCTCCACAGGCCATTGGTCCTGCTGGGAGCCTCCTCTAGTGGGCTTTCCATGGGGTCACATCTTCTTTCAGGGCACATCCACTTGTTCCACCACGGCATCCTCTCAGACTGCAGGTGGGTATCTGCTCCACCTCTAACCTCCATGGGCTGCAGGGGGATATCTGCTCCACCTCTAACCTCCATGGGCTGCAGGTGGGTATCTGCTCCACCTCTAACCTCCATGGGCTGCAGGTGGGTATCTGCTCCCCCACTAACCTCCATGGGCTGCAGGTGGATATCTGCTCCCCCGCTAACCTCCATGGGCTGCAGGTGGGTATCTGCTCCACCGCTAACCTCCATGGGCTGCAGGTGGATATCTGCTCCACCACTAACCTCCACGGGCTGCAGGTGGATATCTGCTCCCCCACTAACCTCCATGGGCTGCAGGTGGATATCTGCTCCACCACTAACCTCCATGGGCTGCAGGTGGATATCTGCTCCACCACTAACCTCCACGGGCTGCAGGTGGATATCTGCTTCCCTGCTACCCTCCATGGGCTGCAGGGGCACAGCCTGCCTCACCATGGCCTTCACCAGGGGCTGCAGGGGAATCTCTGCTCTGGTGCCTGGAGCACTTCCTCCCCCTCCTTCACAGACCTTGGTGTCTGCAGGGTTGTCTCTCTCACATTTTCTCATTCCTCTCTCTCGCAGCTACTATGCAGTGTGTTTTACCATTTCTTAAGTTATCACAGAAGCACCAACAGTGTTGCTGATAGGCTCAGCTTTGGCCAGTGGCATGCCTGTCTTGGAACTGGCTGGAATTGGCTCTGTGCAACATGGGGACAGATCCTGGCATCTTCTCCCAGAAACCACCCCTGAAGCCCCTGTTGTAGTTTAGCCGGCAGCTCAGCCCCACACAGCCACTCACTACCCCACCGGTGGGACGGGGGAGAGAATCAGAAGGGTAACGCTCGTGGTTGAGATAAGAACAGTTTAATAATTAAAATAAAATAAAAACAACAACAACAAAAATGCAATGAAAAGGAAAATGAGAGGCGCGAAGGGGGGTGAGGAGGGGAATGAACCACCAAAACAAACCGCATGCGATGTAGCCACTCACCACCTGCCAACCCAACACTGCCCCCTCCCGAGCCGCTACTGCCACATTAATGTGCTGGTCACGGTGTCACATGGTATGGAATGAACCTGCCATTGGCCAGTCGGGGTCAGCCGCCCCCACCATGGCCCTGCCCCTCCCAGCCCCTCGCCTACTCGACAGAGCACGAGCACAGGCACCACAGTGAAGAGAATTAACCCCTTCTCAGCCAAAACCAGCACAGCCCCCCAGTAACAAAATCTTTCCTTGTAAACCCAATATAACTATCTCTGACGAGACAAATGACTCAGTCTACTTTTTCTTTTGCCCTTACAGTCAGCAGTTGCACTTATCTCAGCCAACTGCTCTTTCCTAAGACATCGACATCTAATCTAAGCTCATTTCCTTCTCTCCCTTTAGACTCTGGAGAGCAAGAAAAACACCCCAAGAGAAGATCTCACTTGTTTAGGTATCTGTCCTAGGGAGTCATGAACAGTCTCTGGATATGATTTGATGCTCACTGTGGCAGAAGCACAGATGATGAGCAAAATTAATTGGCTGACATTTCAAGAAAAATTTGGGTGAGATGCATTATCACATGTTCTCATAAACCTGCCTACAATAAATGAAATTGAAACCTAGAAAAGTTTAATTGTGAAATGCTTTAGAATGTAAAGAGTACAGCATGAATGTGGAAGAGTAGATAGCATAGAAAAATCCTTCGCCTTCTAATAATCTCAGGTTAACAGTAATTCCTGTAAGGGCATTCTAATTCGTTTTTTGGTTTGGTTTGGTTTTGCCTTTTTTTTTTTTTTTTTTTTGTATTTTGAGAATGTCCCTTGGTTTTCCCCGGGAATTACGGATTTTCTATAAGACAAACGAGTTTAGATTTCTATTTTCTTGTCCATTTCTTCCTAGTTTCCTTTGGTATTTGAAATCATTTGTCTTGCCTGTATCAGTTTACTGGTGCTTGTTTTTTTAACAGTCATTTGACTCTTTCTTGGCTGTACTTTACCTTCCTATTTTTTATATTTTGTTGAAGTTGGTAATAGATGATGAGGATGAATTTTTCCTTTCCAACCTGAGATTTTAGCCAATTTTAGTCAATATTCATGCTGCAGCAAATATTCCCTTCCAGGTCACTTGTGAGAAGGTGTACTAACAGTTCTAAATAACTATAAGCGTATTAATCTTGTCATAACTCATTTATGAGGTTTTAGCTAGTCAATGTATAACCAGAATACATTTTATCAGCCCACAAACTGATGTAAATGGTATGGAATGAGGGGTGGCTACTGTCATAGTTTTAGCTGGGACAGAGTTAATATTCTTCACTGCAGCTGGTACAGTGCTGTGTTTTGGACTTAGTATAAAAACAATGTTGATAACACGCTGATGCTTTAGTTGTTGCTGGGTAGTGCTTGTACTAGTCAAGGACTTTTCCAGCCTCCCATGCTCTGCTGGGTGCACAAGAAGCCGAGAGGGGAGGGGGTGCAGCCAGGACAGCTGACCCAAACTGGCCAAAGGGATATTCCGTATCATGTAACGTCATGCCCAGTATGCTAGCTGGGATGGGCTGGCCGGGGGGGCAGGCAGCAATCATGGCTCGGGGACAGGCAGCGTTGGTCGGCGGGTGGTGAGTGGTTGTATCATTCGTGTTTTGGCTTTTTTCCCTTTTTCTTTTTTCCTTATTATTATATTATCATTATTATTATTATCATAATCATTATTATTATAATAATTATTATTGTTTTATTTTAATTATTAAACCGTTCTTATCTCAACCCACAATTTTTTTCTTCTTTTGCTTTTGCTCTTCCAACTCTCCCCCCCATCCCAGAGGGGTGGGGGGAGTGAGCGAGCGCTGCGTGGTGTTTAGTTGCCGACTGGGGCTGAACCACAATAGTTTCGCATTTGTTGTATTCTGTTTTTTGCCCTTTTTGTCTCAGTGGTTGTCCCCTTTGTGGGCTGTATAGTTTTGACAGTTTGTGGTTGACCCCATTACACTGATCTAATTGATGACCACTTGAATTATGATGACAAAGCAGATATATTAATCATGTAACACACTGACTTCTTTTACCATATTAACCCTCTGGGAAATCCTTCAGCAAATTATATCCACATGTTAAGCTCCTTTGAACAATCCGTTCAGCTAAAGCCTTAGACACCAAAATCCATTTCTTTTCTTTAGAAATCAGTCTCCTAATTTCTAGTGACTTAGCCTTTTTTCCACTAGGTTAAAACCAAATTATATGCATATTTCATGCCCAAAGAACATTCATTTTAGTACAGGCAAATGGAAGGAACACAGTAGCTGTCAAATTATGTGAACTGTAAATTTTCCTATTCTGATGCATATAACAACATCCTATAAGCTTGAAAAGCTTCATTGTTCTTCCTTTTTCCTATGTGCTGAAAATGACCTGGAATATTTATCAAGATGAATAAAATGTGCTCAGTTTTCACCTTGCCCTGGAAAATCTTTTTTGCCTCATCTCATTCTATACAGTAGAAACAAGAAAGAAAAGTTCTCAGCATGGACATGAGGCAATTCAGGCTTTTTTTTGGTCAGACCCTTTTGTTACTAGTACATCCTGTAAAGAACATTAACATTTTCCTGTCTTAACATTGTAACACTTTATATGCAGTGATGCCACGGTTCAGTGTAATGACTGCTTATTGCCTTTCAGTTGCATAGGTCTGCACTGCAGCTGCCTGATTTACATGGCCTTCCAAGATAAATGCATATGGAAATCCCAGTTGTGAGGCACCCTTTCCCACAGGAACAACACAAAATCTCAGCACCACTTAATTTCATAATTCTTTCAGAAGTCATATGCTGTCCTTGCACTACATGAATAAATATCAGCTCAGGTGTGTGGGTTACACTCTGAGTAGACAAGTGATGTCCTTACACTTCATATACCTACTAGAAAAGTAGTCAGCTTAGCACAATACTGAACCTCACTGCATTTAGCCCACATTTCAATGCCACTTCTTAGCTCAGATTTAGCATCTTCCTGCTTTGTGCCTTCTCCAATGCTCAGACTTCTGCCTGCCAAGAAGTCCTGAAATAGTCTCATTAAAGGTAGATTTGGAAAGAGCAGTGTTATAACTAGTGAAAACCACCCTTCTACCATCATGCTCCACCAGTCAGATGTTAGTGAATTAGAAAGAAATGGCAGAAGTGGTGATTTCTTTAGGATAATTTTAATAATTTCTCTGCAACAGAGCTCCAAAGCTCATAAATCTGCCAGTCTTTCAGAGACCCAGGACTTACTCTTGCATAAACACAAAAGTACTGTTCAATAGGTGGACCATCAGCCTGCTGTGGTGGGGCAAAATCTCTCTTATTATTCAGCTGTACACAATGTTAATCAAAAGCTACAGGCCTTGTCTCAAAGGACTTGTGATATAATTACTGACTGCACATGAAGTATGAGGCCACACAAGTGTGACAGCAGTAAGCTTACACACCTGTTTTATTGCTGGACCTTATCTCAATTATAAGTGTCTTTAAGATAAACAATTCTGCTTTCTTGATGTGTTGCAGGTCTCATAATGCAGCTACACTTACAGAGGCATTTGAAAGTAAAGGAATTATTCAGCATGTTAGATAAAGTATTTTCTGAGCCTTCTTAGTAGGAAAAAATATTTTTGTAGTTATTGTGGATAATTATCTGAAATTACTTGGTTTTATTATTCTTCATACAAATTCCTGCTTGAGCAAGTCCAGCAGGGAGCTACCAAGATGATCAGGGGACTGGAGCATCTCCCTTATGAGGAAAGGCTGAGAGACCTGGGTTTGTTCAGCGTGGAGAAGGGAAGACTGAGGGGGTATTTCATCAATACCTATAAATATCTAAAGGGTGGGTGTCAGGATGATGGGACTGGGCTCTTTTCAGTGGTGCCCAACGACAGGCCAAGGGACAATGGGCACAAGTCGGAACACAGGAAGTTCCACCTGAACATGAGGAGAAACCCCTTCCCAGTGCGGGTGCCAGAGCAGGGGCACAGGCTGCCCAGGGAGGCTGTGGAGTCCCTTCCCTGGGGACATTCACACCCCACCTGGACGCATTCCTGTGCCCCCTGCTCTGTGTGTGCCTGCTCAAGCAGGGGGTTGGACGAGATGATCTCCAGAGGTCCCTTCCAACCCCTGCCATTCTGTGACTCTGTGATTCCCAAGAATGGTATTAAAATGTTAATTCACTATTTTCTGCTAATAAAATATCTTGTATACATGTATGTTGTGTGCAGTGTATCAGAATGATTATGAAATGTGTTTCTGGAAATACTTCTGCACCTAAGGTAAATGAACAATCTTACCACCGTTGTAAAATGTAGTGGTTTTCCCAGGAAGATAAAAGACATGGTGTCAGAAAAACATCTTGATACAAAACATACATAAAGAACTGTTGACACTGTAATTGCTGACACAAGCTACATTAAAATGCTGATTTTAACTCCCCTTAGCAGCAAAACACATTGTGGGATTTTTTAAAAGACATTCTCATTACATTCATGACATCGATTACTTCATAAGGTTTTCCTTTCCACCCTTGTTAGAATGGAAAGAGTGCTGCTGCCTCATCGTCCACTGCTGGGGCTCGATCCACCCACATGCAGCTTGCTCTCTCCGGCTCCTACCAGGTCTTGAAAAGCAGACAATTGTGTTGAAAGAGAAATCACTTTATGTGACAGAATAATATGCACATGTCTGTTTAGGGTGAGGTCTGAAAGAAAACTCTTTCCATTTTCCCACCCGTTACTCCTGGGAAGAGATATTTTGGCATCCAAGAGCTATTTTTCTAGGACACACAGCAGCATTGAGCTCAGCTCACTCTTACATTCACCACAGGTTTTAACCAGCGAAACATTTTATTTTTCGCAATGATCTGAATATACTTTTCTCCTGTACTGCATTGCCTCTGAGCTGCAAGGGAAGGGATGGAAGAAGTACGACTGTGCTGAGATCTATCTGGGTTCTGACACTGTCCCAAAAGCCTTCCTGTGGGCATATTATATTTTAATTTTGGAGCACAATAAACCTCCAGAAAAAAAAAAATAGTTGGAGGCAAGCTTTCTGAGGAAAAAGACAGCTGCTTAGATCAGCAGATACTCCCAATGGTATGGTAATTACTACCAAAGAGGTAACAGAAACTTGGCAAGGTGCCTCATCCCTAATGTGTTAGATCCCACCTCATTTTAACCCAGAAAAGATGGATCTGGCAGTAGATTTTGCCTCTTCCTCCCTCCTTCTAAAAAATGGCACCCATGAATTCACAAGTCTTGCGATAATTCTAATAAAAAAAGGAAACAGCAAATCATCACAGAGACAAGCAAAGGACTAGTCCAGCGTATCACTAACCATCTCCATGTACACTCCATTTACATCTGGTTTTGCAGAAAAACAGTTTCACAGTGAACAGTCCTAGGACCTTTCAGGTCTCTGCAATCAGAGATGAGTAGTCAGACACGAAGGACACCACTGGGAGCTCCTGTCTCTGTAACCATGCCCCGCTTTTATTCTAGCACGCTCTCTGGGTGATTGCTCCATTACGTTGAATGCCAGCACAGAGCTTCACGTCAGGCCCTTTGAAAAGCCCAAGTGACTAGAGATCGTGAGTTGTGCTGTTAGCAGAAGGTGATAATAACAGGAATATTTTGTTTTATGTACAAATTCATGCTTTCTTAAAACAGGTAAAATCAAATCAGCTGGGCAGTTTCTCAGCTCTGAGATTTTTCTTAGTGTCCCTTTTCTTGTGCTTCTGTGGCTGAGGTTGATGTGACTGTGCAGTCCCCCCTACACCTTCCTCCTTCCGTTTACACACAGATTCTCCCCTGAAGCAAGAATAAACCATAGCGTCTCCTCCAAGATTATTAAAATTCTGCAGTGACCTTGCAATGCTTTCTTATTTGAGTGGAGATACATGCCCATATTTAGGATTTCTCAATATTTCAGGGACCTTCCTCTGTAAAAGAGAACAAGAATTTCTCACAGCAGTCTTGAGTAGTAGCTACATTTATTTCTTTGAACAATGTTTAAAACAACAGACAAAATTCTCGATCTGCATGTGAAGATCACAAGTTCAGCTGAGTGAAGAAATGCAGAACACGTCTTGCATATTATTTCTACAACACACATGACCATACATCCCCTCTCTTCCTCCTATATGCCTATGAAGGGAATGAAGAAACACGGTCAGCAAAGGTATCACAGCCTACTTGCTAAAGTAATAATTAGTAAAACTACCTGGAAACTCCTTAAAGGACCCTTTGGCTGTCACGGGATCACCTGAGAAAATTTTTCCATGGTGCAGAATTTACTTGTCATAATGGGTACAACCTTCAGGAAGATCTTTGTAGAGGGCATTAATTTCAGCTCCAGAAGGCACTCTTGTTACTGTAGTAAGTACTATATTGTACTATTAACCATTAATCCAGTGTGCTGCTCAACAGTCTGGGGGATAAAGCACAAAACCTTCAAACCGCTGGACATCAATCTCCATTATTCTATAAATGAGATTATTGGCTTCCTTGGATGATAAACTGGTTTTTGTGCTACAATTCATACAACTATAAAACTCCGTGAGATTTATAAGAGGAACAATAATATAGATATGAGCTCTGCCAAATGCTGCTAGTTGTGAAATAGCAGAAAATTACTCTGAATGACACCAAACTTCTCAAGATTAAGCCATTCGCATACAAGTATCTAAATATAGATTTACATCATGCTTCAGAAACCAAACTGGGTTGCCTTAAGTGACTTCCATTTGTTTAATTGGAGCATTCTCCATTTTGGTCTGTCTTTTAAGATGTTTCTTTGTACATATTTTGTGTAGGTGTCATACATGCCAGTAAATCATCAGAAGAAAAATAAATAGAGGGAAAGAGAAATAACATCGTGCCATAAAAATTACTAATAAGGGTACTTCTGAGGGAATGATTTTTCATGGGTTGTTGTCTTCTACTAATAGATTCATATCCCATTATTATTCATGCTTTCTCTTTCTTTCTTTCTTTCTTTCTTTCTTTCTTTCTTTCTTTCTTTCTTTCTTTCTTTCTTTCTTTCTTTCTTTCTTTCTTTCTTTCTTTCTTTCTTTCTTTCTTTCTTTCTTTCTTTCTTTCTTTCTTTCTTTCTTTCATATATCATATTATTATCATATTATTGTCATATTATTATCATATTATTATCATATTATTATCATATGGGGTTGGACTAGATGACCTCTAAAGGTCCCTTTCAACCTAAAACTTTCTGTGATTCTATAACCATAATTTAAAATAATAATATCAATAACAACCCCTTCTTCATAGAATATATATAGACACGGTTATGAGCCAGTTATACCACAGAATAAAAAGCAATGCCCATCTGACAACACCTACAAACAACAAACAGAAAACAAAGATGTAAGTAGGTTAATATAAGGAAATAATGTACTAGGGGATTAGGCTGGAAATTTTGGATCACCCATTCCCGTTCTATCACATCTTACATCACATGTTGTCATATTAGGTCATAGTGTCCAAATATCATGCCTGAACACACACGTGAATGCATTCAGAAGACAGTATTAAGTCTCTTGGGAGTGTTTACTATGTTTTTTACCAAACCTAGCACAAAAGGTGGCTGTTCTATGACTAGTGCTTCTTCACGCTGCAGCAAAACAAATTTTATATAATCACAAAACCAGCTACAGCTCCTTTTTATTTCATCTTTCGTGTTACTACTACAAAGCACCATTGCAGTTCCACAGTTAACCTCATTTCTAGTCTGTGCTTACCACTGAAATCTGTAAAATCTAAAGAAAAATAATTCATTCCATCAACTTAAAAAAGTATACCTAGGTATATGATTTTTTCAAAATAACCTGATCACCTCCTAATGTTTCTGTTAAAATTCATTTCTGGTTTGTGATATAAAGTAACCTGCAACTGATTGCTTCTTTTTCTCACAAAAAGGTCACTAGCTGAAAACAAACAAACAAACTAAAAACCCCAAAGAATTTCAATGAGAAATATTGCAATTGACTCAAAATTAAAAAAAAAATAATTGCAAACTGATGAAAATAGGAGAGGAAAGGGGAGATAATTTACATCATCATTGCTGTCAAAGAACTATTTCTTGATTAGACCCTGCCAAAAGAAAACGGGAGTCAATATGGAAGGAAATGCTGTTCATACCCAGCCTTACTCTTGTTCTTAATCATGATCATTTCCATTCAAAATCAACCAAATCCTCCACTCCTTGCCTCGGAAGAAGATGCGTGTTTAGTCTTCTTTCACAGTGTGGCTCCATTTGCCTAATCACACATCGCTTCATGGAAAAACAAATAACCAGTAGTTCTGCACTATCATCCCTTCATGACAGCTCCTTCTGGAAGGAACTGAAGCTAGAATTTTCCTAAATTTCTTAGATTTAAGTTTTCCTAAATTATAAAGCCAGATGTCACATATGAAAAGCATAAAGTGCCCTGCTCTCCTTGGAAATATTAAATAAATATGGCTCAACACATATGCTGGAAGATGAAGGACTTGCACCATGTGTGCTGTTCTCTTCTGGGTCTTGTCTCTTCATGTATGTTCACTCTTACCAGGACAGTTAACACAAGATTAGATGCTTTGGCCAATGTTGACAGAAGGTGCGCTGCTATCCTCCCTTTAGCATCTTTTTGCTTTCCTTAGCTTTGGTTAGGAAAATAGAGGAGTCTAGAGTGCAAGATACCACTCCAACCTACAAAGATTTAGTCCATTAGTAATGCTGGAATTAAAAGATTAAAACACTTGTTTTGAATGCTAAATAGTCATGTTCTCTTATTAATTTCACACTCTACTAAGCATTATGCTATACTTTACAATTCATGGATTCATCCCACACATCCTGTGCAGAAAAGTACTTTGGGCTTGTGTTTAAATTTGAGTGCTCTCCTAAATCAAGATTCCAGGCTTTATCCTCTCTGACATTCATTTCCTCCTCTTATTCCTTCCAAACCCAGTTCTCAGTGCCCTTAAATGTGTTTACTCTGAAAGCCACACTTAAAACTCAGTGATTTTATGAAGACCCAGAGCAGATGTTTAATCTGGAGATGTCCCCAGCCGGGCTTACCAAGGCCAGGGCTAAGCCCATTGTTAAAGGTACTCTCTGCTTGCAGTTCCTGCTGTGGCTTTTCTGTCTGTGTTCCTCCACAGGCATTTTTAACATCTGGCTGAGTTTGCCTGCGCAGCACTGCTGGATGTATGACAGACTCAGAGACAGACATTTATCACTCCTGCGTTACCTTACTGTGTTTTTGCTGCACTGTGGAAAAGAGTCTCACTTATCACATTAAAAATGCAAGAAACAATTAAAGAATCCCACTTTTAATGAGATGGTACTTCTCCATCAATTTTAAGCAATGACTATTGTGAACTCCATTTCAAGCATGTTAGATTAGTATCACCACTCTCTGTTGTCACAGAGAGAAGCTCCTGCTGTAATCTGCTCAGCTCCCGACACTTGCAGGATCTGTGCCGAGCCTGAGTGTTGGGTGGCTGTCACCTCCAATTAATGTCAATCCCGCCCAGGGATCCTGCCTCTAAGTCACAGTCCTTGGCCAGACAGACTGAAGAGCTGTTCCAGGTAGAATACGTGGAGTGAATTCATTGAATATACCAACAGTAGGGTGTGCCAATTTTCAAAGCAAAGACAGCTAGACAAATTTCTATTTAAAAATGCCTAAATTTTGTCCATAGAAATGAATGTATGTGAAATTATTGTGTTGGAGATCTTAGGGGAAAAAAATATCAGTGTCAGTATTGCAGACCTTTGGGGAAAAAAAGTTTTCATCATGAGAGGATGAATTTACCTCTGACAAAAGCAAGAGAAAACCCAAACAAGCATCAGAGAAAATACAACATTGATTGCTGAAGCTATGCGAGTCGGTCAGCAATGTGTTAACAACTCGTTATTGTTCACTTTCTAAAGGTAACTACTGCCAAGTGTTTACGTGACAGGAATAAAGCATGCTTCTACTTTTTAAACAAAAAGAGAAATGTGAAACCATGCTGTTTGGCAGAGAGTTATCTACCTGCTTAGTGCATGTTCATTCTGAACCAAAATGATGTAGGAAAGAGGTTCAGTCATGAACCTGATGTGTTGAAGAAATGGAGGTCTGCAGTTGCTATTAAAGAAAACTTAATCCTTACTAACTATAATCCTCTTCAAGCCTTTTCATAATCACCTTGTAGATTCAGATTTGTGATTGCAATCTACATGTATAAAACCTTTTACAGTCTTTCAGTTTTTAACCAAAAATTATAATTAATAAAGTTACTCATTTTTATGACAACTTTGAAAAATGAGCAGAACAGGGTGGTTTGGTAATAATCTGTATGGCTGTTGTATGATAATGATGAAAGTATGCAAGGAGGTCTCTCAGACTGCAATATCTGTGGAGGCCTATGAAATTTTGAAGGGAAGTACAACAAGAAAATAATTGGCCCAATACTGGCCAAAACAAATGTTATAGTTGTGTAGGGGTTCAGATTCCTACTTAGAATAATTTAGGTGGGAAGTGACCTCTGGATCCCATTTAGTCCAGCTTCCTCCTCAAAGCAGGTCTAATTTCAAATTTAGAGGAGGATGCTCAGGGCTTTGTCTAGTCAAATTCTGAAAATCTTCAAGGATGGCAATTCCACCACCTTACTTTGAAATTTTCCTTGTTGGAAGTTGTGTTTGTTGGTCCTTGTCTTTCATTGTGCACCTTGGAGAAGAATCTGGCTCCATACTCATTACCTCCCTTAAGACCATTTAGGATACACTCAGGAATCATCTCCTGAATTACTCTGCACAGATGCTGGCACACCTTCGTGACCAATTCCAACAGCAAATTTAACTCAGCTTTCCAGAAGCGAGTTAGGAACAGAAATGTAGATGTCATTGCAGGGAGACAGAATTTTAAAAGCAATAATGTCTCTAGACATGCAGAAAACATATATCTCATCTTGATTCAAACATGCAGTGAAAACAGTTAAGGATGGTTGCCACTGTTAGATCCAATGGAAGATGCCTTTGGTTTAGGCAATATCACATGAGATGATAAATGTCAAAGTAGTAAAAGTTAAATGTGCTTTTATTTCTGGGATTCCCTAGCTCAAATGGGAATGCATCCAAACCCAAACTTTTTGTGGACTTCACTTCTGCAGGAACACTCGGCCAGGTGGAGGATATATGTAACGAAGATGGTAATTTTCTTCTGCAAGTTCACCGTAATAAACCAGTTATTCGCCACATATATTAAACCCCTATAATCTGTGAACGATTACAGAATTTCTCAAATTCGTGTTAAATACACTGGGCAGTTACAGGTGAAATAAAATAGGCAAAATATTTTAGAAATCCATAACTTTCTGTCAGTGAAACTTTTTTTTGCGACACTTGTAATCAAATTCAGGGAAATAAAGGAATAGTACATTACATGTTTTCTACCTCTACCCACATAGGAGTACCTGAAGAACGTGAAGAAACCATACTCAAATCCCTGCTTACACCAAGGCAACTGAACCATATTCTCTCATTTCCAAGAAGAGAACTCCAATCATAAATGTTAGGGCACTAGATACTTACAGGCTGACAGTCTGACCTCAGTGCCAGGGAAGGTTGTGGAAGAGGTCGTCTTGAGTGCCATCACACAGCACGTACGGGACAACTGGGGGATCAGTCAGCATGGCTTCATGAAAGGCAGGTCCTGCTTAACTAACCTGATCTTCAATGACCGGTTGACCCACGTAGTGGATAAGCCTGTGGATGTTGTCTATCTAGACTTAACAAAGCCTTTGACACTGTTTCCCACAGCATTCTGGAGAAACTGGCTGCTTGAGGTTCAGATGGGGGTACAATTTGCTGGGTAAAAAACTGACTGGATGGCTGGGACCAAAGAGTGGTGGTGAATGGAGTTAAATCTAGCTGGTGGCCAGTCACAATTGGTGGTCTCCAGGGGTCATCACTGCTTTATACTTTAGAATATTACAAATAATGCATTCTCTTACCCTGTCTCTGAATTAGCTTCACTATTCCTTCTTCCAGCCTTGCCTGTATGTTTTTTTCCTGCACTTTTCCTCTGCTGTTTTTCTGCAGGTCTCCATGCCTGCAAAAGCCAAACTTGATTTTCACACTAAGCTGCATCATGACTATGGGGTTTATTGGACTCCCATTGAGACACATTAATGGTGCCCTGCTCTTGGACAATAATGTCACCGTTATTTTGTGTCAACCTCATGCCTATAGATTTCTATAAAATGTGCTCGTAAAGCACAAGCAGCAGTCTCAAAGTTCTATGTTTCCCACTCTTATTAAAGGTTACCTAGAAACATCTGCAGCACAATAACAGTAAACTTTCACACATCCAAGAATACTTGCCATAAACCGCTCCATTGTGCCAATTAAATGCGGTATGAACTCTGCACAGGGGAGCACTTTATTGCTTCATTATTGGTTTTATATCATTTTAAATCCTGTTCACTGCAGAAACAAACATCCAAACAAATATTTAAAAAGCTAAATGGGGAAGTGTAGCACAAGTTAATCTACCACTGGAACCTTTAATGTGTGCAACTCCACATACGGTATATCTGTGCTCAGGGAGCAATAAAATATTTTCAAAGGCACAAAGAAAACAGCATATTTGCCTTTTCAATAAATGCAGTTACATATAATGGGAAGGGATCTGATTGGTAGAGTGGGCTGTCTTAGATAGTAACGTATGCTGGTGATACACACATTGAAGTGGGCCTAGAAAGGCCCAATTCACTGTTACAAAAACCACGTTTGGGGGCGGGGATTACCTGCTGAATAAAGACTTTTGCCAGCAATGTCACTCTTCACCATCCCACCAGACCAAAAATTCTGGGTAGCAATTGCCTTTGGTGTAACTAAGATCCAGTATTTGAGAAAAAGTAGATATGTTTCAAAGCTTAAGTTTCCTTTACAAGTCTAAAACTGCCTGAGCTTGGAGAATCAGAGCCCTTGAGCTGCTATTGAAAAGCCAGTGAGGTGGCAGAAGTGATATCTTCCTTGCATGATTAATGACAAAACTGGAGGATGTAAGTGGCAGGCACCTCAGAACTGTAGCGATGGTACCAGTTTAGTTTCATTAAAGTGTTGCCTATCTGCTATTTCTGTTATTTTATTATAGTATTTATTGCCAAATTATTTTAACTTGCAGTCTGCATGGTCATGTCCCAAACTCAAACAGCAACGAAGAGAGACATAGTTTTAATCTGAAATCATATACTGCTGCAAAGAACTTTTTTGTGTGTGTTTCTAGAGTAATTTTTACCTAAACAGTTCTGTACTTTGAAATAATCTTTTTTGAAGCTGACACTACATTTTGTCTTGGGTAAGATATGTCATTTTACTAGTATTTTCCCCTCTGACTTTTCAAACATCTTCTTGCAGTGGACTATACTGTATTTAAATTACACCACTCAGATGACCTGCCTTTATAAGAGCTTCTCTTAATCTTCTATTACTGGAAAAAAGACACTCAGAGGGAAAGAAATCTACATCACATGTCCCAACACAGTGCTCCTCCTGAATTGTCCTGTCCTGGATAAGTTTAGTCCACCCTTAGGGCAAGCCACCACTTGAAGGAATGAGCTCCTATTCTTGGCGGCAAGGCTGTGCCAATACCCTACCAGATTTCCCAATCACCTCTAGCAACCCCTGTTAAAAAAAGAAATAAATTAATTCAAGGGGGAAAAGTGGGTGGAGAAACGCAATGAGGTATTAACGATACAAGGTTGAAAACAACTAACTTGGTTTTCTATGTATAACCCCTGTAGACTTTCTGCTTTGAAATATAAGTAATGAATTCAGAAATGTACAAAGCCACTCCATGACAAGAATATCTATTTTAGGATTACACCACTTTGATTTCAGAATGCAGTGGCCACTTGAGGGCAACTCCGAATCAGATGTGGAATAATACCTAACACAGTTAAATTCCTGGTGATGACAAACTCATAATATCATTTACTGCCATGAAGTAGTGCATAATCTCATCAACCCACATTATGTTGTTTTTATTGTTCTGTTTCTTGCCCACTGCTAAACCTAAACTGGCAAAGCTCTATTCGCACCTAGTTGCAACAGCCACTTTCTAGAGAGATAGTTAAAAAGACTTGTAGAAAACATATAGTATTAAGATCCCAAAGGGTTTTAAGAGAGAAAGAGATGGAATATACACTTGAAGCATACACTGAGAAATCAAGAGGTAAATGTCAAAAATAGTATTTCATTTCAGCTTATGATGGGGAGGAGAGGGAAGAGTAGCAGCAATGAACTTGTCCTGTGCAGCCCAGAGCTTACGAACACAGATCCCGTCTCATATTTCTATTAACTAAAAGGCAGAACATGGCTCATACCACATCTTCTCTTGGAGATGAGCCACTGCAGAGTTGTAAGAGAAACAGCAAGAGGGAAATACATTTTTTAACTCAACTGTAAGACAGTAGGGGGTTCTTGCTCCTGATCTGCTAGTGTGTGCTTCCCTGAGCAGAGCCTCAGTCCTCCCACACCCAGCTGCAAGCTGCTGTCAGAGATCCTTTTCTGGATTTGCAGCCTTTTTACTTAATGCCCAAGCTTCAGTGATGTCTCCTTCCTTTTGAGGAAAATTTCTTTATAGCCTTGGACTCCCAGCTGTCTCATGGAAAGTTGTAGATATGAGTCCCTGTACATACCATACGCAAGAAACACCTCACCTACCAGTGAAATTTAAAGAACTTTGTGTGGAAAATACAAATAGCTAATAATAAACAGTAACATCATTCCTGAAAAGCCAAAGCAATTGAAGGTCAGAGAATTGGCTTGCATAGCAGTGATGTTTCCTTATTTTCCGCAATATTCTGTGGTCAAAAAATATTTTCCTTTGAGCCTCTGCAATGGTCTCAAATTGAGATTTTGTTTCCTGGGGGATGATTTATTCTGCTGAATCTGCATGATTCAGGGTAACGAGTGCAATTGCGCTGCTGTCCAGTCTCTGAGCAATGAGCGCTATCCTTGTTCTCATTGCAAATGACTGCAATGCAATTCCCTGAAGGCAAGAGAACAATTATGATGAATGAACAATTCTGGTAACAACATGAAAATGTTTTCAGTCTTATGACATTTTTCACATCCTTTAATCTGCCACACTGAATGGCATCACTACATTTTTACATTTATAACAGAATGTTACTCTTTGAATGTTTGCTGCAGCCCCTGTGATCTGCGGAAGAAAAAAAGGAAAGAAACAGTCCTGTTATCTTGCTACCAGTATCCACCCAAGGAAAAGTCATTTAGTACTCTTTCTGTATGACTATGATGTGATTATAATAGAGATGAATTAGATTCTAATCTCAGAAGAAAACCAGAATAACATAAATGAAGTCGATAGAGTTATTTTGCATTTTACTGTGTGACAGAGGTCAGGACCTCCCTCAGTTCCCTTCTTTAGTACTAGTTTACAAAGTATGAAGTCTGCAATGCAAATATACTTTTTTAAAAACAGTGTTTTTACCCTACTTAGATGGCCAATCTGCCTACAGAATGCAAATGGAGGGTCCAGCTCCTCCCCCCCCCCCCCCAGATGAATTTCAGTTGTGTATTAAAACTATCTTAATACTCTGATAACAGTTTCACTCTCACACAAAACAAAGCAGATAGTCAAGTAATGATGCATATATAATGTTAGGTCTCTGTCTCCATTTTACTTCATCCTGTGGCTAATTGCCTCACTGCAGACTGCCAATTAGTTTGACTCCCAGCTGTATTCAGGAAGCCAACTGGGAATGCCTGTGTAAGCCTTTGAAGTCCTTTACATTATCTGCTAATCTAAAAAGCTTATCAACACAGCGTTTGAGAGGAAGAAATGAGTACTTATTAAAAAACATAAATCTTCTGAAAGCTTTAGAAACTGCTTAGGCACAATAGGAGAAGCTAAAGTGACTCTTTGTCCCCTATCTTCTAAGTTCTTTCAGGATGCTCATGGTAACACTAAAACTGTGGAAAGGAAAAAAAAAAGCCTTTTTTATTTTTCTCCTGTTGTTTTAAACAATTCTCTAGATACCAATGAAACTCTGTAGGAAGGAACAGCAGGATGCTTTTGTTAACATGTGCTGGTCATCACCACCAATAAACTCTGAACCCACCTGGCTGAAGAATTACAGCTGAACTTGACATTCTGTGCCTCAGAGACAGACTCTGTCATCACACTATGCTGCAAGGCAGGAAAGAAAGCGCCAGGAGGGCTGTGAAAAGCCTTGAGCTGTTTGACCCGAAGGTGGAACATTTGTTTTCTCTCTTTCTTCAGCAGCAACAGTGAATAGGCAGAAACACAGGTATACGCACTGTGAAGCCCTAAAGTCTAAATTCATGACTGCTAATTATTCCCCTACAGTCTGGTTTTCTTCTGATGAAACAAAAGCTCTCACTTGTCTATGGCACAAGCGGATGGTGAGAATATAATTAGCTAATAATGATATTGCACTTCAGTAATGTTAGATTTGGATGGCTAAAGGTGATTTCAGCATCCCCAGTAAATGCAAGCAGCTAGCAGGAGTTTAGATCCTCACCCTAACTTTACTAAGGTTTCCAAAAAAGTGCCTCAGGCCCAATAACAGCTTTCTGTGGCTCACAGGCTAAACACATTGTCTTACCTTTTCTTAGGTATTTGGACACAAGGAAGGATCTGAGCTTTTGGAAGAACTTCTCCTCTGCCATATAATAATTAAGGAAAGCCAGAACAATTGTTTGGTTAGGTTGGTAAGGATCCAAAATAGCATTGCTACTTCTCATTGCTTCTGGTCAGTACTTCAACAGCATTCTTCCTGGCTGTGCTAGCATGGTTTGCTTTCAAAGGATATACAGGTCTGTCGATACCATACGTATCACACTCTTTTTATTCTCTTCCTTGTACTGAGTCTATTGAATTAGAAGCAGGTCTTTTCATTAGCTGCTGTGAAGAAGTTATAGTTGGTATTTTGCTTTCCTTTCTAGTGACCTTTTACATTCCTAGGCATTAGCCACTCAGATATGAAGGAGGGTTCACGAGGGAGCTTACAAAATTAAATACATAATTGTGATACCTTGCAGGTGTTTATGTTTCTTTTTTTGCTGTTGTTTACTTGGAACAAAGTGTCTGAAGTTATTTAAACTAAAAGTCTATGACTATGTTTAATCAATGGAAAAGCAAATTGATTTTGGTCCTGGAATAAGTGATTCACCTTGCTAACACAGGAGTATGAATAGGAGGAAGAAATACCGCAAAATATCAAAAGCTATTCTTTCCATTCTTCATTAATTATTCCTTCCCAACTCTTTTTTATCTCTCTGCCTTCTCTTTCTGTTCTTCATTTTTAATTCTCAGGTTATATGTCTGCTTCACATGTTCATGTCTTTACTTTTACATTTACTGTTGTTATTTCAAACATATTACAAAGCCTTCCCTACATGAAAACTGTATGACTATATGGGTATGAATATTGGATAGACAATGCCATTCATAATCTGTCTTTTGTAACAGAACCTGACCTGTTCTGAACTCTGATCTGTCATATTCAAATGCGCTAATATTCTGTAAATATGGGAAAGACACAATTTTCTCTTTCCAAGTTGTACGTATTTGCTTCCATCATCATGGATGGATGGATGGAATGACGGATGGACAGATGGACTGACAGATACACACACATATGTGGAAAACTGCAGAATACACATTAGCATATCATGTTCAAAATCTTTTAGTTTTGTCTATTAATATATGTCATATTAAGGTCCTCTGCTATATACAGACTTGAAATCAAACCAGAAAGGAGAAAAGCAGATACAGTGCAGCAGAATTATGCACTGGGATGGAAATTAAAAGCTGAGTTTCTGTCTCCCTGAACTATTCACATGATGTGGAGAATCAACTTTTTGTTGAGCAGTGATGAGTTAGCTCTTGATGTGAGGAAATGGTGTGAAGCTATGCTCTTTGTAAGTGGTAGCCTGTAACTCCCTGGGGTCAGCAAGTGAAACAGGCAGCTCTGCTAAGTCACTGGACCACAGGGCAATACTTCCGTGGATGATTAAAAGAACAGAGGACCTATGGTATTCAGAGCATCTTCTATTTGAAAGTTGAGGATAATGTTTTAGGCAGCAGTCAAGATGTGATTTCTTTCATCACTAACTAATTTTCTGAAGGGACTGACAATTTTTATGACAAGTGATCTTACTCACAATTAAAGAACCACTGTAATTTGTCTTTCCCTGGCATGTAATTTATGGTATTCAAGCAGAGAAAGAAAGAAGAGTGGAGACTATAGAAATATTCCCTACATAGAGGGAAAAACAGCAGCATGGGTGCAACTTAATCCTGATAGCTCCCAGACTGTGTGGAGTAAGAACACTGTCTTGGTAAGAAGCTTCATACAGAACAATATGAGATACAAAAAGCTCCAAGACTTTAAAAATATCTCAGGTACATACTAAAATTATGTTGCTCTCTCTGCAAGTTGTAAAGTGAGTGTCTCCTTTAAGGTCTTGTTTTAAAGGCTGAAATAACGTGGATAGACATATTCACATAGCAGGCATACTCTTCACATAAAGCGCCTAGCTACCATAATGCTTGTGAAATTCGTTTTATAGGCTAGTGCAGGAGCTCCTTTGACTAGAAAGGCATGACCCCTGGATGAAAAAAATGCATCAAACACAGACAAACATTCATCAATGACATTGTACCAGCTTAAGAATGACTCAGAGAGCTGTTATGACTCCACTTGTTTCAACAGTAGCGAACCATGCAGCAGAAGATGGCTGTGAAGAAATTCTAATTATATAGACTGGACAGCTCTTAAAACTTTCAGGATGAATGAGACCACCAACCAGTTTCCATTCTGAAAAGACTAAAAAAAATTTAACATAAGCAGAGCCTGGGCACGCTCTGAAAAAACAGTTGCTGCCTTTCCAGGGCTACTCTTTAACACATGCTGTCTAAAGAACAGGCTTTTCAGAAAAGAAGTTTATACACTTTGACAGAAATAGCCAAACATCTTCCAGCCAGTTACAACAGATGGCAGTTCAAAAGACAGAGGACATCTGTTTATGACTCATCAGACTTTGCAAAAGATTATGAGAATTTGAGATAGAGCTCTCAACAGTTCTGTTTCCTCATAGGTGAGAATGGAGTCACCTCCATATGACAAAAGGTCTAACAGTGATGCAAATTTGCAAAGTAATACATGTTATTGATCAAGAAGTTAATGTAGAGGTAATATGCAGGTCTTCAGGGAAAAGATACAAGATATGGCTGCATAATGCTTTTAGGCAGAATGCTTTGTTCCTATAAACACAATTTGTTTTCAGAATATTTCTCCTTTTCATTTTGTAAATGGAAAATGCAGAGCCAGGAAGCCAGCTAGGAACACATTCTTTCACAAATATGTCATTTTTAGTTAAAAAAAATTATGAAGCAAAGTATTGTTGCTGGAGTTGTAAAAATGCAGTGATTCAATGATAATGATTGTCTCAACTATTTTTCTTCTCTATTTGGAGCATCACTGACAGCTGAAAAATATAATTTTGTACCATGCCAAAATAACTGTGACTTTGTTATGAAAGATATAAAGAAATTTTCCACAATCAACGATGGTTTTATCTCTTCCCAGCTGGTCTCATACATTTCAAAAATGGTATGCTTGAACTCATATACTAGAGTTAATGCTTTTTAACGTACATACACAGGGCTATGTAAGAGAATGTGGTTAAATAACAATGACAGAAAGTTTATCCTCAAGATCTCTCCACAGAAGTTCCAATTAACTTCAGCAGACTTAAGACAAGGCCTCATACAGGCAGAACAGCTACCAGTTGACTCCACCATTTTTAACGTCGCACAGACTGAATTTCATATTGTGTTTATGGTAGATTAACCAAAGACACAGTCTGTGGAGACGGTGTGACTGTTTTCTGGAGATATATAACAGCAGAGATAGAGGTTTATGCTGTCTCACAACTTGCATATGCTCAGTGACTTTGTTGGTTTATTTACCTTCTTTCACAGGCTGACAGTAGTCTAATTAGCATATAACATTTTGACTGCATTAATTTCAGTTTGTGCAGCAAATGAATAACTTTTTATAGATGTCAGTAATTTAAAGTGGATTCACAGAATGACCTGATATTTATCTCATTACGTGTAAGATCCAAGAATTTGCAGGTATTTGTCATGAACAGAATAAACAGCTTTGCTTTTATAAATATGTTAATGACATGGCGTCATGGAAATTGTAACAAACAAAAGGTTTTACACCAGCAGCTCAACTCTGTTTCCTAAACATAGGCAATTCTGTGTCAGGACATCTGTCCTGTCCTCTCACAGTTGCTCCAAGTAAGTGTGGGCTCCTCTAAGTCTTATACCATATATTCTGGTGTTGTGAGTATAATATTAGGTGCCTAAATTTACATAACTGAGCTCCACTTTGAGGGTGGGATTCAGCTGCAAAACAAGACAATGAAATATGAGTGTCTATACATGAGCTGAGTGTTTGAGTTCATGCTTCAGTCAATGTAGTCAATACTATCAGTGGAGTGACTCAGCTCATCCAAAAGCAGATGCTTTGGATGACCTATAACAACCAAGGCTAAAAAGACCATGACATTGGCAAATGTGATGGAAGAACTACAGAAGATCCCTGCTTTTCTGGAGTAGCACCTGAAGCCAAGCAGGATACCTCAGCATCTGAAATGGTGCTATGTACCTAAATCTAAGCGTCTGAATCCATCCTCAATCTCAGCTGACTATGACGGAAGGCAAGGCATAGCGTTCACACATTGATACCTAAGTTTGTATCTAAAAACCTTGGGACTGTAGTTTGGCTTTAATCCTCAAGATGCTCCCACTTACTGTGCATTGGTTCTGTTCACAAAGCAGTCCCACTTTGAATGTATACATGAGGGACTGAGCCAACGGGTGGTCATCCAGAGACCATCAAACCGTATACAGTATGGGCACCTTCAACCCACAATTCCAGAGAAAGTCTTGATCCAAAGAAATGATGCCCCAAGCCTGTTGGTGTTTAAGAGGCATTTGGACAATGCCTTTAACAACATGCTTTAACTTTTGGTCAGCCCTGAACTGGTCAGGCAGTTGGACTAGATGATCCTTGTAGGTCCCTTAGAACTGAAATTTCTATTCTATTCTATTCTATTCTATTCTATTCTATTCTATTCTATTCTATTCTATTCTATTCTATTCTATTTTCATTAAATGGCAAATACTATAGATACAATGGTGACAACACCATATTATGGAATCATAGAATAGTCTGCACTGGAAAGGACCTCGAAAGATCATCTGGTACAATATTTCATGGGAAATGGAACCTGTATGAGATTATCTAGCACCCTGTCCAACAACATCTTGAAACCTCCAGTGATGGGGACTC
The DNA here is from genome assembly GCF_963921805.1 of Phalacrocorax carbo. Taxonomy (NCBI): domain Eukaryota; kingdom Metazoa; phylum Chordata; class Aves; order Suliformes; family Phalacrocoracidae; genus Phalacrocorax; species Phalacrocorax carbo. The sequence goes on from NC_087513.1 coordinate 209,183,460, forward strand.
TACAACATTCCTGGGGAGGTTGTTCCAGGGAGTGACTGTTCTTACTGTAAAAATTTTCTTTCTAATGTAGAGCTGAAACTTCTCCCAGTGCAACTTGTAGCTGTTGCCCCTTGTCTTCTCCATATGGCTCCTTGCAAAGAGAGAGCCTCCATCTTCTTTATTCTGTTCATGACAAATACCTGCAAATTCAGGCCATTCTATAAATCCACTTTACATTGCTGACATCTATAAAAAGTTATCATTGTGGCCCTCCCTTGGACCCTCTCCAGTCTTTCTTGAATTGTGGGGACCAGAAATGGAAACAGTAGTCCCAGTGCAGCCTGACAAGTGCTGAGTAGAGAGAGATGATCATGTCTCTATCTCTGCTAGTAAGGCCCTTGCAAATGCAGTCCTGGATCCAATTTGATTTTAGTGGTGCAACAGTGTGCTGCTGACTCATATCCAGTTTGTTCACCAGAATCTCCAGGTCCTTTTAGCACAGCTGCTCCCCAGCCACACAGATCCTAGCCGCTACTGGATTCTGGTTACTCTGTCATAGGTGCAAGGCTTTGCACTTCACAGAATCACAGAAACACAGAATGACAGGGGTTGGAAGGGACCTCTGGAGATCATCCCGTCCAACCCCCTGCTTGAGCAGGCACACCCAGAGCAGGGGGCACAGGACTGTCTCCAGGCGGGGTGTGAATGTCTCCAGGGAAGGGACTCCACAGCCTCCCTGGGCAGCCTGTGCCCCTGCTCTGGCACCCGCACAGGGAAGACGTTTTTTCTCATATTGAGGTGGAACTTCCCATGTTCCAACTTGTGCCCATTGCCCCTTGGCCTGTCACTGGGCACTATTGCAAAGAGCCTAGTGCCATCACCCTGACACCCACCCTTTAGATATTTATAGGTATGGATGAAGTCCCCCTTCAGTCTTCTCTTCTCCAGGCTGAACAAACCCAAGTCTCTCAGCCTTTCCTCATAAGGGAGATGCTCCTGTCCCCTGATCATCTTGGTAGTTCTCTGCTGGACGAGCTTCTTGTCTTTGTAAAACTTCATACTATTCTAGCTAGCCCACTCCCTGTCCATGTCCATCTGTAAGATGGCTCTTTCTTCTGACGTGTTTCCTCTCCACCCAGTTTGATGTCATGAGCAAACTTGGTGAGGGGGCTTTCAATACCAACATCCAGATCATTTATGAAGGTGTTGAACAGTGTGGAGCCCAGTTTTGATCCCTCAGGGACCCCAGTAGTGACAGGCTGCCAGACTGAGTGAAAACCATTAATCACCACCCTCTGAGTGTGGCCTGTAAGCCAATTTTCTACCCAACTTGCAGAGCACCTACCCAGTCTATATCCTGCCAGTTTGTCCAGGAAAATTCTGTGGAGAACAGTGTTGAACACTTTGTGAAGACCACATAAACACCATCCACTGCACTCCCCATGACAACAGAAGATGTTATTTTGTTATAGAAGGTGATCAGGTTAGTCTGACATGATTTGTTCTTGGTAAATCCATTCTGGTTTTTCCCAATCACTTGCTTCATTTGGTTAGCAATACTTACTAGGAAGACTCGTTCCATTACTTTCCCAGGGACTGAAGTATGACTGATGGGTCTGTAGTTTCCTGGGTCCTCTTTTGGGCCCTTCTTGTAGATGGGTATAAAGTTTCATACTGCTGATATACTCCTGCTTTGACAAATTACTAGTTAATATTAATGCAGCCTAAAGGTAGGTGTCTTGGTATCATACTTAATCTTAACATGGAATTCTGCTTCTTTTAAGCATAATTCAAACCAAAGCCCAGATGATATCCAAGTTTACCTTGCAGTGGAGGTCTTAACTGTCATCTTTTTAAAAATAAAAGACCAACTGTCTTTCCTTGATGAGTGTCCTCAAAATGCTAGGTGATAGAGGCCCAAATGAAAATGGACTCCTCAGTCTCATTTCCTCTGAGATGACCAGGACAATTGCAAAAGAAATGTTCACCATGCTTTTTATTTTTGCCAAAACCATCTGAAACAGCTGTGTAGTTGCATCTATGGTTCTCACCATCCACAAGAAGTGGAAGCTTTTTGCTACCTGGATCTCATAGCAGTATTTAAGAAGAAAGTGCAGAGGAGTGTTGGCTGTGGTTGTTCAACCCCAGGAATATGAAAGATGGTACTTTCTCGTATAAAAATGAGTAAAACTGAAATATTTATCCTGTATCTAAATTAAATTCTGCATTCCTATCCGTCTGTTCAAGTCAAGGGACTGGAACACTCAAAGACTGATCCCAGCAGTTGGTCACATTCATTAGGAATGTCTGAAATTATATCTGAAACAAACAGGAAGAATATTTTATGATAAAATGGTTTTTGGAAATAATTCTGTCTGGAATTGAAATCCCACAGAATGGTAATTTATAGTGAATACATGTGGAAATAAAAATATATATAATTTGCAGATTCACACACATGCATAAAACTACTTGTAAAATTGACCTGAAGATCTGTTTTGTTTTGTTTTTCTGGCTCACTTCGTGATTGCAGATTGTACAGCAGTAAAAACATCCCATCACAGAAAGTTTAATGAAATACTGCTGGAGTGCATGTATCTCAAGAAAGAAAGTAATTGCATGAGACAGATATCCCTGCTGTGGGTTACTACAAGCTATTTATGAGTTAGAGAAATATACACCTATTAAAAGATTATTTTGTTCTTTGGGTGTTGACTGATTCCTTAATTGTTATTAAAGGGAATAAATAATACTTCCTACTCTCTCTTTTGAAGGAAGCTAGAACAAGTGTACAGTTGTGAGCTTTGAATAACTTTACTGCTTCTCTTTCTCTGGCAATAAAATAATCTACTATAATAAACTATTACATAAAAATTTTCTAGACAAGTGTTTTTATGAAAATTCAGCAGTGGAAAATTTCTATGGATTGCAGTTTCCCTTGGGAAGAAAAAGTGATAGGAAGCTCCTTTGAATCCTGTCAGCACAATAAACTACAGCATTTCATATCTACAGATAATGGGGAGAAATTACTCCAAAAAGCAGCCCAACATTTGATGTGTAGAAAATTGAGACAATCAATCAGAATTGCTTCTGCCTTGATGTTCCAAAATAAATGCAAGCAATAAACATCCTATTTTCAAATTATTTCATGATAATAGATGCGTCTTTACTGTACTCACACAAGAAAATTAATGATTCAGTATAAACACACACAGTGAGTCGCACAGAATGCACAGGGTAGCAAGATAAAACATTCACAGGAATTCATACTAACCCAGAGGTATTTTATAGTAAGACTTGAAGCAAAAATCAGTCCCCATTAAATAACACTAAGAACTGAACAACAAACAAAATTTAGGCTGGTGGAAGCTGTTATCCCATTCCTGTAGAAAGAATACACTCTTCTTCCATTCTAAGCCTCCCGCTACATCCTCAGCTGACTGCAGTGTGGATCAGAGACCCAGTTACTGTTCTAATAGATTCTCATATCGTATTTGTAGGCTTACATTCAAAGTCTTTTTTATGGGCTCAGAGAAAGCACTTCTCTTTTTTATATACACACATTCACACTTTTCTTTCGTCATTGGTCTGCAGCACCACGTTACACCCAAATATACTATATATGGTGCCTTTTACAGACGTTATTTCTTTGTTCTCTTCATTACCCTTTAAACCAGTTTTGTCCAGCTCCAGATCATCAGGGTTTTTAACTGACTATTACTGACTTGTTTACAGTGCCAGGCTGTGCCCCATCCCCTGCCTGCAATCTTTGCCAGTATTTCTCTGCATTGCATCATTGCATTAGAGTCACAAATATCTCATGCTACCTAAACAACTGTTTGCTACTGCTATCGACATAAAACTATAGTTGTACCGCACAAAGATAAACAAAGGTAAAAAAAGAAACAGCAACAGACACCAGATCAAGTAGAGAAATTGTTGTCACAGCTAAATAAGTCACACAAAATCGCAGGTGGTTCAGGAAAAGTTCAGACAGAGCAAATATGAGTCCCAAGACCTTACAAACTCGGTACAAAGCTTATGGCCAATGGCAATATTGTACTACAGGGCTACTTGGGTACAGTATGTTTTACAGAGACAGAACATCTGCAGTACGGTTCATCTAGTCGAAGGAATGGAGTAGTGTCAATGTACTTGAAGATCCCAGGTTGACAGTCTGTGAGTGCATACTTAAAATATAATGTAATTAAACAATTCTAAAAGTATGTAATGGACACATGATAGAAAATCATAATCAATAACAAAATGCAGGGAACTGATCAAATATATAAAAAAGGAAGCCATGTCAATGGCTCTTCAAATATAAGTCACAGGGCAGTTGAAACCTGTTATTCGTTATAGAGTAACTGTATAAGCTGTATATGCTGTAATCCCTGCTGTTGGAAAATACTCCTAAAAATGAATCCAAATCTAGCACTGAGTCAAACTTTGAGGCCGGGCAAAATTGGAGGTCTGATCTCTGGAGGAGGTGGGGCACAGACTCTGAAGCTGCCAGCTACGTGCAGTGGGTGAGCACCTCTGCTCCCGAAGTGCCAGCTAAAGATGTTTTTTCTTAGTGGAACAGGTTAATCAAAAACTGTGCAGAAGACACAACATGGAAGAAGCAGCCAACAGATTTCCAAATCTGAAGAGCAAGAATTTTCATAAAATTACTGAATTCATGTTAGTTAGGGACGGGGAACTAAGAATAATAAGTGATAAGAATAAGAATAATAAGTGATGTGGTAATTTTAATACCCTGCAACGTATAAGCTCAGGAAAGAGTGAGGCGGCTAATATGGTACAATATGATTTAATTGGGGAGCAACAACACCTGTCATTCTGAGGCAGATGTTATTGAGTTTGCAGACCTTATTGAGTTTGCCACTTCCTTAATTATTCAGTAGTATGTATCCAAGTCTGTCTCCTTTGGATTTGTTTAGGTGCTTAAAACTAGACATCTATTGCTATTTAAGACAACCTAAGATATCTGAGATATCCGTGCAGGGTAGACAGATATGACACTGGACCTACAGGAGACCCACACAATTCTGGAATGACAGAGACAAAGTGACTAAAATGGCACTTATTCCACCTACATTAAAATTGCACACTTCAGAAACAAGTTCATTTATCAAGTCACAGTCATTATATTGAGGTTAGGAAGGAGATAGGGTGAACATGGCCTATTAGAAGCAGAAGACAAACAGGACAAGTACTAGTAGGGTCCCAGGGGAAAATTCAGGGCTTTAGGGCTAAGATCAGTCTCACTATGGAGGCCAGGACAAAGTTTAAAGGAGGAGGAAAATATAATCTTTCTCCCTGCAGACAGAAGAAAGCTATTGTGACAACCACAGATTTTTTTGCCTTTTTCCTGCCTTCCAGGAGAGTAGAAAAATGTTTTCTCTTATTCAGGATGTGGACAAATGGAAAGGACAACTGGAAAGAGCACAGTATGTGCAGTAAAATATACCCTCCTTCCAGGGTGCGTGGAGTGTCAAAGCCTGGTCTCTATGAGGTAGAAAAGCCAGAAGATCCCTGAGCACATTGGTGCTGCCCTGCAGCCCTCACTAAGAAAACAACAGCTATGTGTATGAAAATTACAGTCATGCTTTCCTCTGGGCAATGTGGTTTCTCCTGAGCAACAGTAATGAGGAAAGTTTGTATTGCTTTGTTGAAGACAAAAAGCTAAAAAGTAAGTTTCTGTACCCAACATGGGGCAAGTTGTAGGGAAATAATGTTTCTTATCTCCCTCCTTCCACAGAGCCAAAAGAAGTACCAAACAAAATGTGTCCTAAAATATGCTTGTTTTTATATTGGGGATGGAAGACATGGACCAAGAAAGAGTTTCCTCAAATACAGTGCCAGTCTAATGTTTTTCCTCAGTGGAAGCTCTAAGAAAGCAGGAGTCGATGAGAAAGAAACTGAACTGAGGAGAAGATCTGCTTCTTATTTAGCCTAGAACAATGTGAACCTTTCTTTACACAGTTACTGCTGAAAATTAAGAAAGTTTGTGACTAGAAAACCTGGAATGATTGCTGCATAACTTTCATTCGTCAAAAAGGAAAGACATCAGTCAGACATCTGCTTTTTGTGCCAACAGAGAGAGAGAGAGAAATTTAACTGCTCATCTGTAAGAGGAACAGGACTCTTAAAAAAAATCAAAGACAGTGTTAAGTTTTGTGAAAAATATTAGATCTGAATCTTCCACCAATAGCAAAATATGACAGCTTCAGAAGAGGACTGTATCATCTAGCGATGTTCCAAAATTTAGTGAGAGGGGAAATCAGACTGTACAGATCCAATAGCTTCACCTCAGAGAAAGAAGGTGGGCCTAGAGAACAGAAAAATTCATAAGGCTCTTGATGACTCCCAGGAATGACCCAGTACTTGGGTATAACATTTCACTGTGGAGAACAAACCAAGCAAGCAGAAGAGTACCAAAGAATCCTTTATGTTATGTAAGTCTTCAACTGATATCTGATACCCCCCCCCCCCCCAAGCTTCAAATATTTTGAAATATGTATAGAAAGTCTGAAAGTATTTGAAAGATTACAGGAAAAGAGAAGTGTCAATACTCTCATCTGCCCTACAATCATTTCTTTACAAATTTGAAAATGAGGATAGTCTATTATTTCTCCTCTATCTAAAGGGGAAATTTCCAAGATATGAGCACTTTGGGAAAAAGGACATAACTATATTACAGTCTTAAGTGTTTTGCAAGTGTATGCAGTTCATGGCTAAAACAAGCAAAAAATTTATAGGATCTTAATTTGTTGAAATTCACAGATGAGAATATGCCAACAGTATTTGGATCTTAGACCCTTGTGTGTTACTGTCCATCAGAGTTTCTGACAATAATCAATCTACAGGACAAAACAGATTTCGAGAAATTAGTGGAATTGCATTGCAAGTCTGTGAAGATCTGAAATATTCTGAATTTCACAGAATTACAGAATCACACAATAACTGAGGTTGGAAGGGACCTCTGGAGGTCGTCTGGTCCAATCCCTCCACTCAGGCAGGGCCACCTAGAGCCACTTGCCCAGAACTATTATGATTTCCATTCACAAAATATATTAGCAGTGCCCAGGATTAAAAGGAACTATAGTAAGAAAAGCAGAGTATATTGCATGCTTTTGCATTAAGCAGAGCACCAGATGGCCTTCTACAACAAGGTGACTCGCTTGGTGGATAAAAGGAGAGGAGTTACATTTTTTTATACAATATCTTGTTTGATGGCATAAATGAGAATCCCACCATTTTTCTTAGTTAAGGTAATTCAGAAAACAGGTGCACAACTTCTTGGAACACAGGTATTCTCTTTGTGGGGTAAGAAACAGAATTAATAAGGCCTGACATCTTCCCAAAACAAAATATATTGTCATTTTTTTTATGTACATTAAGGACGTTTTAAGAGTAAAATAAAGATTGCAGGGGTTGAAGTTTTTCAGACTGTCAAGAAATAAGCAACCTTATGAAAACAGTGTGAAAGGGTAATGGTGCTGTATGCTCCCTACAGAAGACCAATATACTGCCTAAAGAAAGGCTGGATGACTCATCATACAACCTGGAGGTATTTCTAAAGTAGCTTCAAAACAAAAATGAGAGTTTACTCACTATAGCTTCCTGAAGAAGGCAGAGACGTGAACATACAGGGTGAAGAAGAAAATACACACATATCCAACACCCAACATTTCAGGGAATTCAGCAATACCGATTGACTGTTTCTTTTTCCATAGAAATGCTTGGCTGAACTTGCTGTCTGTAAAAAGGAATCATCTCTGACACCTGCATTTCACTTATAATAATAGTTTAAATTGCAAGAGACTTTGACAACAGTAATTTTCCTTTCTAAAGAGGAATAGGACTTTGAGAAATGAGTCCAACTGATGTTGAGTCTGTGACAAAATATCTTCAAATCCACGTTCAGCCATAACAGTAAGTTATTACAAACAAAGACATTGTCAACCTGTGACCTCACACATCATTCAAGAAATCCTGGAGACTTGCACCAGAAATGTTTGATTATTAATTTCATGTTTCTTCAAACAATGCAGAACATGACATGGTTTGTTGATTAGAGAGCATCACAACCTTTCTTGGTAAATCCCTATTGAAAATAAGGGAGGCATTTCAATACATAATTTTCTTCCAAGTAGGGTATGAAAATAATAGAAATATTGTTTTATCAGAGAGAAATGAGATGTCCAGGACAGATGCTCCTGTTCACCAATGGATTGGAGTCTGATCTAGCAGAATATAGAGGCCACAAGTTTTATACCAGAGATGAACATTTTTCTGAAAAATGGTGGAAAAGTTCTTTAAGTCTGTGCTGTGTCACCTCAGTTATATCAAATACTAAGATGAAACAGAGATCATATCAAACCTCTGGGTTCTATCAACCCCTCTGGATTTGCAGTATCAAGACTAACAAGTAGTCTACAGAAGAGCTTCATATACCTGAAAAAACCCTTATACAAATTCATGCAAGCTAAATATCATAATTAAACCATAAAACCCTTCTTCTCAGTAAGAGAGAAGTAATGAGTAATCAGGTACTAAGGGAATCAGGTGCTCCACAAACTGTCAAAAGAACAAGAACGGCAGTCAGTTGCCTTCCTCTCCTGATGCGTAGCAGAGACATTGGAGTCCCATGGGCTTTCTAAAGAAGTTTTTATTCTGCAAGGCTGAAAATTTTATTGCAGAGACATTGAATTCTCTGTCATAATGTCAAAAATATTGGTTGGCAATGCCACCAGAGTACCAGTTTGGATGGAATTGTGTCTTTTAGAACCATATGTTTTTAGCCACCTACCCAACAGTGCCTGTGGCAAGAAAGATCTTAACAGTAGTTTCAGAAAAACAAGAAATGATTACTGGTTATGAGATGGACAACACTATAAAGACAATGACCAGCCACAGGAGAAGGAGGTTTACCAGGAGAGGGCAAATGGCTAGGGTGTGTGTTTTGAGACCACTTCTGCCTGAATACTTGGTAAGCCAGGAATATGTGCTTATCAAATCACTTCTGCCTCAGGAGAAGGCAAAGACTGCAGTTCATAAAGAAACTTAGAGTACAGACTCTTCATTCTACCAAAAGAGAAGGAAAAAATTACATCAGGCTTAAAATCTCTTCAGAAAACAAGAATGTAAGAGGGAATAATTCCAGCATTTGATCTGTACTAGGAAATGCCCAGTACCAGCAATTCCAGACAACAAGCTGAAGATGAAAGTTTTGAAAATCACATACAACCTTCTGACAGTACAGCAGGTATGAAGGACTAATGATTTCAACTGCTGTGGAGTGAGTGCAACAGAAATCATACACACAAAGAATATGTGGGATCGATGGAGGCTGTGGAGGCCTTGGTTAAGATTAACTAACATTAAGGCCAAAAGTTAGGGTGGAAACCACTTGTACTCGTTTTCAGAGGGCTAACAAATGAAGCAGCATGATAAGCGCTTCACTCATCAGCATTCAGCATTATTCAGTTTTATTTGCAGATCACTGGTGTATCAGGCGTTCAGTCTTCATTGCTGCTACTTCCACAAATATGCTAGAATGAACTTTTGCCTTCCAAAATAAAAGTGACAAAATTGTTTTCTGATACTTGTGTTTAATTTTCAGTGATGCCACAGTGCCAAGAAAGATGCTAACAATATTATTGCTCTTTCAGAAAGAGAACAAGATTATCAAAAGTAATTCCACATGCATAGACTGTGATTCTTGTCCCACTTAATCAAATTTTAGTAGATAATTGTGATTCAAGGGGAAGGAAGAACATATAAATCTGTGACTACCCAGATTTTTCAAAAGAGCAAAAAAAATAAGAAAGAAAGTTTTATTAATTTAATACCTCACTTCAAGCAAAGTAGAATACCTATTTGTAGTACAACAAAAGGAACTGGTCTTTTCTGCAAAGGTTAGTATTTAATTGAGGACAGGTTCTGGTACATAAAGAAAAGTAACATCAGAATCCGTCATATCTGTGGATGAAAAAAACCTGCCAGACAAAAATGAGACAAGCTCAGTTCTAGTTATAAGCTAGCATCTCACAGAAAAGGAAGAAGAAAAAGAAAATTTAATTAATTTCATTCCCAGAATAGCCAAACACCAAAAGTGTTTTTGTGCAGCAATAAGACTGAAGAAGAGACACACCTGAAAAAAAAGTCATATCTTACTTTGTATAAAGCATGAGACCACTCAAAAAGCTAATGACTGCGCTTATTCAGAAATGAGAGGAAAAGGTGTTAAAGATGATGCAAGCTCATATTTAACTGTAAAGCATGCAAGCAGATCTCATCTAGCTTCAGACTGCAAATGGGAACCATTTGGTCTTCATTTCCTGGCTATTTACAGGACAGCTGGAGACATCATCACTTATTAAAACTAAACAATGTTCAACATTTCAAACCATTCTCCTTTCAGGTCATTTGAGGTCTGGAATTACCTGTAAAAGATTAATGAAACTTTCAATATTTTTCATTCCCAAAAATATTTGGGGAGGTTTCCGCACTGAAAAAATGTTCCAGACAGCTGTGTACTGAAGGAAAGCAGCATCTGGGCTGTTTTGGAACATTTGTGATAGAATCAAGACATTTAGAGTGAATTTGTAAGTTTATTTATAGTGCTGTCTACAGTGTAAATGTCTGCATTCAGCCTTGTCCTCTTTGAACCCCTTTGTAGGCAATAGAGATGGTCACTTTTAGGATGTGAGCCATCTGACCAGACGTGGGATATCCTATCTGTATGATTTGTTCTACATCATCTATAGAGGGATTTTAGGGTCTTCAGCTTGGATAAAGCTATCTATGTGGAAATTTCATGGGGTTTGTTCATATGAAACCCTTAGGATCTCTAGTTATAGTCACCCCCATGATGATCTACCTCCTTTTGAGGCCTCAGGAGCCACCAAACATAAAGGGTAGGAATGTACAAATAATTCTTTTTTAAAAATCAACATTTTCATGGGAGATTTCTCTCCTGCATAAGCACTGGGATGTGGCTGAACATGAAGTTGCTGCCTGTCGGACCATGCAGGCAGGCAGAAGAATCTCTTCATTCATAGGCAGTGCCAGCCTGTTGTAAGGTATGAGCAAAGCCAGGCACAGACTTGTCTGACTCCCTGGGGAGAAGTGGCACGGTGGAAAGTAAACACTTCAATTGCAAGTGAAACTGGATTGGCTTCCTACAGAAAATATAAAGAGTGACTCCCTGCCTCCCTTAGAGTTCTAAGATCTAGAGAGACCATAAATCAAAGCAGACACACAGAGCTTGGGTGCCTCCAGCTTCCTGTTTAAGACTAAGCATATGTTGAATGATCCAGAAACAGCTAGAAAAATGATGTTGAATCTTCAATCCAGTGTCAAACATCAGTGTCATAAGGATTGGTATGCCCTTCCGGTCTGGTTCATGGTGGCACCTTTTGTGGCATAAGCTTCTAGTGAAGACTTCTGAGAACGTAGCACGGGAAAGCATTTGGGGGAACAAGTCATTTCTATGACTGGAAGAATAGTTACAGTTTCTTGGAAGTGAGGTTAGCAACTGGTCCCTCCTAGACATGGAAAGGTGGTGTATTTGATTGGGACCTATAATAACATTAAAACAAATTCCTGAGATAGCTTTAGGGGAGACGGAGCAAGAGGACAAAGACAACTCCACAGTCAGCCATGACAGTGATGGTGATGGAGGTTCAAGGGAAATACTGAAAATGCTTGACACAAAGTAATTATTAGTTTACATTTTGGGAGAAAAGCCTGGGTAGCAGTAAAACATGTTACAAGAAGCACAAGAACGCAGTGCAGGACTGCTATATCTTGTTATGCACTGATAGATTTAAAAAATCTCTGAAAAGACTGAGCATGTCTTACACTCTGTGTTGACTGCACACAGGGCTAATCATCAGAAGAAGAAATATTTAACACCATTTTTTTTTTTAATTCTCTTTTACATGTCAAGGAAGATTTACATAATGCTGTTTTTAAAGACAACAGAGTTTTGAAAATAACATTGCAACGGTATGTCAAATTGGTGACACATTATAAGTCCAAATGCACCACTCCTGACAACAGACATATGAAAATGCAAAGAGATATCAGACTACGGTTATCCAAGTTTTTAAAAAGAGGCTAAAAATAAAGGAAAGAGCCACCTGTTGATTTGGTACTCCACTGGAACAAATACAGACCTTGAACAACGAACAGCTTCAGCAAACACAATTTTGGAATAAAATAAAATGTTACCCGCCTGTCCTAGTACTGCTGCTTTTGAAAAATGAAGGGTGACTTTGATCTGTAGAGAAGTATATATAGGCTGTGTGCAATTCTTACTGTGGAAAAAGGAAAGAATTTAGCAAAAAGAAGAAAAGATGTCAGCAACACATGCTCTAGCAGATGGAAAACAGTGATATGAGCATAATTGGAAAGAAACACTCAGCAGCATGTCAAGACATTCAGTTTTATTGCTTGGGTGTAAAGATCTCTATCATACTAGCCTAGAAGCTTTGACTGACATTATTTTCACAGATGTTTTTGAATGAACTTCTATCTCCCAGAAAGTAAAAATAGATATTACCCCCTAACATTTGCATTTGAACTGAAGTTATGCTATATGTGCCAAGAAATTATTGATTGCATAACTAGTCTATGTTAAAAGTCTCCTTATACTGCCTCAGAAGGGAACGCTAACACTCCTCTCTAGAAAGGTTGTTTTGAATGTTGTGGAGAAGCTCTGGAACATATAGGCTAGTGGCAAAAGAAAAGGAATTAATTGTGAGGACACGTGGATGAGATTTCTCCCTTTTGGAGGTTTTTTTCACAACATACAAAGAGCTGAACACACCCACTGAGCTAGCCATCTTGTGTTCTCTTGGTGGTTAGTGGAGCTAAAAAGACACCTTCTAAGGTGAGACATAAGAAATAACATTTCTTAGGCACCTTGACTCTTTGTATTTTTGATGAAGGAATTTTAGGGAAGAGTGTTTACAGAGAAGCACGAATGTTTTCCAGAGAGCAAAATGTGCAAGTGATGAAAGTTTGCCTGAAACAATGATATTTAAGTTTCTGCAAACTCTGAAAACTCTGAAAGGTACAACAGTTATACCTACCAGAATACGAGGAAATAAAGGCAAAAAGAACGCCAATCAAACAGCAAATAAACCTGAGTGGCATGGGTGTAGAGTTCACTACAGGTATGCGATAGGAAACAGGAGTCTTGATGAGCTTTTCTCCCATCTCTCCAAACCTTTTGGACTGGACTTTTAAAAAGAAATAATAACCTTTGATACCTGTATAATATGTACAAGGAAAATGCATTGTCCCTTCATGACATAGGAAAATTAGCCTTTTTAAAGACAAATATGTCTTTGAGAATTTAAATCCAATGCATGCAGACTCCAGGACAATTGAATAATAGAATCATATATATTCTAAAGACAGATATTTGACTGTACTGATTGCATTATACACTGAAGTGCATTATACACCACAGCAAAAGCTCAAATTTTGATAAGACAAATGAGAAACCTCTTGAAGAATTTTTAGTAAACCATTGTAAACCTTGAAAAGTGGCACATAAGCAAGTGTGATAGATGGAATCTTTATTACCTCACAAGAATAAACTAGTGTCTGGTTTAATGACACATCAGTCAACAGAGATGAAAAATGGGCACAGACATTCCAGTCATTGAACATACTCAGCAATATTAAGAACCTGATAGAAAAAAAATCTGGATAAAAAATATTCTGTCCTAATTCCCACAAACTATGCAGCTGCCTTCTATGAAACAAGTCAAACCAAGCTGACAAAAGTGATAAAATATGGGTTTTTTAATAAAAATACACTCATCAGGGTAGCAGGATAGTCAGTTAATTATGAAGCTACAGACTTGACTATTAAATGATATTAGAAAACATGTTTGGCTCTATTTCTATTTTCAGATAAACTGAGATCTTCATTTTGACACCTGCTTCTTATCTGCAGAGATATTGTCTATGCCAAGAAAAACATACATAACTACAACATACAAAGGAAAAGACTTTGAGAAATGACTGATACCTCGTACTGAGCTAGTGACAGACTGCGTCTCCAATCTATGTCCAGTGACAGCTGTTTGAGAAGGATGATATAAACTCTTGATTAGCCAAATCATTCAAAAATCAAGTAGAGCTACCTCTTGATTTCATAAGCCACAGGAGCCAATGGAGAACGAAGAGAAAGGTCCGGACTGAATCAGCAGGAGAGATGGCCATAATCTCTTCCCAGGGGTGTTCCTTAAGGGAAGAGCAAAAGGGGGGTCATAGGCTTAGTAAGGCAGTAACGCTGCGGGATGTCTGAAATAACCCTTCCTACACCCTCTGCCCGAAGAATGGAGTTATGAAAATCCCAACCATATGCGGGGATGTGGCCAATGCTGAGCACATGACATACATCAGCAAGCAAAATCAGATTTGAGACACATTCTTTACTTGATAATGGCTAGGAATTGACCTGACAAAACCAACCAAAAATCTCATAGGTTTAGATTTATCATGGTTTTAAGGTTTCCCTTGGGGAATTAAGAAGACTATGAGAAATGAGCATCTATCTGCAGAAATCAAGCTAATGTCTTGGAACTCATCCAAGAGCAAACAGCTCCACCTGTTCTGCAACAACAGACACAGGACAGGCTGAAGGTGGAAGTATTTTTATAACATTCTGCAGCAGAAACAAATCAAAGAGACAACTTGGTTGGCCTTCCCAAGATATAAGGGAAGGGAAAGATTGCTCTAAACATATTGAAAACATAAAAAAGCACTAGCATAACTAACTTAAAAAAAAAAGGCATTTAACTTTATAACATGAGTGCAAAGTTCTGGAACAGTGCAGATCACTGACTAACTATTTTACTATAAAACGATGTGCATCATTTTCTCCCTCCCTATTAAAAAAAACCTTTCTTTACATAATTGTGCTTCACTGACAGCAATACAATATATGTTAGGAAGGATAACAACACCAGAAAAAGCTTTTTGATGAATCTGGCTTTAAGAACTAAGGGCAAGTGCAAGATACAGTGTCAAATCCTGATAATCACCGTTCTAAAGACAGATCACATGAGTTTGTGGCTTCCAGATTATGTATAGGAGATCAAGAACAAAAGTATTTCTAACTGTTTCAACTTTAGAGAAAATGTATAAATTGCAAGGTCAGAAAAATAAATTTGCAGTCAAATTTTGAAGAAATATTTCTGTATTTACAGGCACTTGTTCTAAACATCCTGTGTAAGGAGTAAAGGGGAAAATAATTTTAAACCAGAAAGGAGATCTGTAGAATAATTTCCTTAATTTCCTTACTGGTAATGCACCTTAGCTTTAGCCAAGAGAAAAAAATACAGGTTCAGAAATTTTGGTAATCAGAGGTACCTGAAAAATAATAAAGCTTTAAATAACAATGATGCATGAGAAGATTAATTTTTGCTGTTGAATGAAACTGTTCAGCTAGTATTTCCATCTATTCTGTTATGACAGAGACCAAAGGGCAGAACTTAGTAATGAAAATTTCATTATCTAAAGTTATGCAGAAGCCAGTTTTTGTCATCCAAGTTCTTGCAGGAAAGGAAGATTAGGATGCAGACAATGGGGGAGGAAGCACACATGGGCTGTCTTTGCCCTTGGCCTTAGTGGATACATGCACAGTTCTCTCTGGGACAGATGAAATACTTATTTCAACATTTTTAGGTGAAAATACTCTTTGGATGAACTTCCTACCATGAGTTGAAAGAGTTAATCATAAATTAGAATGCTGCAGTAGCATACATATCCAGAAAAAAGCTGGTGCTATGTTGGTCCTGTGCCAGTCCTTTATCTATGCAGCCTTTGTCCAGGAAAAAAAAAAAGATTGAATGCAAATTCTCGTGTGCACAACTGCTGCATTTCACATAATACTCTGAAATAAAACTTAGCAAAACAATCATTCACAGAGCAGGAACAAAACTGAATATTCAGAAAGTTTATCAACACTGCAGCCCTTCAGCCCTATATAACACACCAGCATAAGCCCACTAGTGTAATAATAATGCAAATGGTCTCATATAGAGTACACTGAACCCTCATGGTACAAATATGCTGTGGACATTATAATATGATTATTATAAAAATGTTCCGATCTACATATGTTGAAACAGCTGAAGAAATGGAAATGCCTTGCTATATAACTCAGTCTTGGTTAAACTGATCAGAGGTCAGGTGTCTGCTGAGACTTTCGTAACCTTTTTTAAAGCTTTGATCTAAAACAGTTGATCATCTTTCCTCAGAGCATAAGAAGTGCAAAAAGCAATGATAATTTTTACAGCATTTCTGAAAAATGCCAAAGGCACGCGCACACTTTTATTCACATATCACCTGATTTTTTCACTGTGGTGCACAAAATTTCTCTAGCAGAAATCTTAGGGGGAAGATGACTTAAACACAGTTTTGAAACAAGTTCTCTTTAAACAGCCTTTCAAACAGAAAAGTACAGAAATAAATCAGTAAAGAACAATGTAACTCATCGTGCTGTACAGAAACAGGTTACGGACGCTCCAAACAAACCGGGTTCCAAAGGTTTGGTGTTCAGTGCACACTGCTCTGGCTGCAGAGACAGGATTTTTCACATCAGTCTAAAACATCATATAGCATATCAAATTCCAAGTTATGGAAAACGAGACGTTGGAAACTACTTCCCTCTTTATTCCTTAGCTAATGTAAAAATCCCTCAGCCAGACTGCTGGTCCCTTTATAAATACAGTGGCCTAGAAGGGAACTTGGCAAAACCAGCTATCCCCGACAGAAATTGCGTATTTCCTTTATAAAATATACTTTAAAAATATTTCTCTAATTTTTTTTTCTTGAGGCAAAGCAGAAAATCCTGCATTATACAAAGTTTTACTTTTAGAAAGTAAACAAGAAGGAAAAAAAAAAAGAAAATATGACTATGAGCTTTTATTAATTGAAAAACCTTGACCCTGTAAATGCATGTTTAACCCTGAGGGTCGTGGATTCAATTTCCCTGTCATGCCAAAGATGGTAGTCATTACATTTGCAAAGGATTAGTCATTATATTTGTTTGCTTTGCTTAATACATAACAATTAGAACCTCATGCTCAACAGTTTTTCTCTGTTTAACCTCTATTCATAGCATCCATTCAAAATAATATGTACCGTCGGAACATAAAAGAAATATACCACAGAATTGTTCTGGTTTTTATTATTAAGCCTTTTCATTGAAAGTGAGAAACCAAAGAAAGCTCAATTTTCTTGCCCCAATATTTGCTGCTTTGTGATATTTTTGTTGGTTTTTGCAGTTACCAGGATTTTTAACAACACAGACATTCATATTCCAGTTGTTAGCAGTTTCAGTTAACAGAAACAAGAGGGGAATTAAGCAACTGGAATGAAAATAGATACTAAGAGGCTGTGAAAAAACACACTCAGAAGTTTTCAGATGAAAAGTAAAAACCTTTTCACATCTGGGTTAAATCCAGGTCCATTCAATGGTGACTGGGAGTTATTACAGTCTCACAGCTGCTCCCTGGCCTGCGGGAAATGAACTGATTCTTACGGATGTGGATCCCATCCACAAAAAATGTCATTCTTTGGTCTAGAAATGATCTGCAAATTCACTTAGTGCTAACCCGGGTCATCAAATATCGCAAACAGTATCTGATGCCCCTTGAAACTTTAGCAGCTGGGGAAAAGCTTTTGAAAATGCCTACAAATTGACTGACGATGCACTGCGGTGTAAAGAAATCCCAGAGCAGCAGAGCTTTGGTTCATGGATTGTATTGTTGTCTGCATGAGAAGGCACCTTGCAATGCACTCTAAACCAATCTCAACAATGTAGGCACAGTCTTTCCTCAAGTGTTAGCTTTGCTGAGTTTTTAACTGTAGAGGCTTGAATTTATAAGATTTGCATTCTTTTTATAAAAAAGCTTTTTAAAAGTCAGGTTCAAACTTCATTTCTTTCATCCCAGACACAATTTGCAGAGAGAAATTATCCCTTTTCTTCCAGGAAAAAAAAATTAAATAAGCTATTCAACCTCTTTGCCCACAACACATATATTTAAATTACCTAGCTCTCTAAATCTTGCTGTTGCGGAAAGTACTGAATAGTTTTGAACAGTCAAGGAAAGTCTGATTGTGTGTTGTTCAGCTGGTCTGTGTGCTTCACCACCAAAGCAACAGCAGAAACAACTGCAGAATGCAGCCAGTGGCATCCTGAGCCTCTCTCATGTGAACAAGACCGGATCAGGCCCAGCTTTTCCTGTCACTGGGTTGCAGGTAGTCTTTTGCCTGCAAAAACCAGCAATCCTGACATTTCCACATCATACTGCAACCAAGGGCAATATCCAGCGAGGCTCTACCATGAACACCCTGCTTCAGTTACAAGTGAAAATTAGCCTCTGCTTCAGCTTGCTGATGAAGCTGTAATAATCCACCTGCTGAGGAAAAAGCATGACTGAGCTAATTCAACATCATTGCGCTCCTTCCAGATGGAAATTTTGAAATTTGAACTAAAATTCCTACAGACTAAAACTTTGGAAGATTTCACTCAATGGGAAGGTTGAGGGAATTCATCCAAAGTTTTCATTCATGGGCCCAAAGAATTTGAGACCATTACAATGTGTTTTTTAATAAGAAAAAATGTGTTGTTTCTTCTTTATTATCTAAATTAATTGATTTAGGTTTGTTACGTATTGTACAGTATAATATGAAATATTTATAAAAAGAAGGTTTAAATATTCAAAAGAATGTAAAAAATTATGTATTAATAAATTTCCCCTATAAAAAACTTTACCTAAAATAACATATTCTTACCAGATATTTTCATGACATCATCATTCCCTAAGAAAAATATTTATCTCAAATATTTTAAATATTTTTTCTTCTATTAACCAGTGCTAGAAACAGAGCAGAAGACTTCTTCCTTGAATAAAGGAACAAAGTTAAAATCAAAATTGTCACACTGAAATAAACACTCCAGTGGTCATTAACTGAAAACTAACGTGCATGATACAGGTTCTGTGAGTCTCTGATCACATATGCCTGCTGTGTCCATGCAGGACTTAAAAATATAGGGCCTATTCAACTTTTACATTAAATAAGTCTTCATAGTAGATCAACCAAGAAAATTATAATATAAAATATGTGTTGCTGAACCAATTCAGACCCAAAAAGACTCGACAAGAGAAACAGATGAAAGAGCTAAGAGGAACCCACATCAGAGCTGCAGCAGGGATGTACTAGACAAGATTATAATGCCCTTGTTTATAATTACCTAATATTCACTGCATATGACATGATAAGGATACTATTTCATGGATATTTTTGTGAATTTTTGTTTATTTCCCACTCCGCATATCAAAAAGGTTGTTTTTCAAGGATACATACCTGAAAACTCCCATGACTTATTGCAGGAGTACAACTGTTCACCATGGAGTGAAAAGTCAGTTATCTATCCTGCCACTGGGAAGCTTAATTGAGGGACTGGAGCAGAAAACCCAAGGAACATCAACAGAAGAGACTAAAATAGTATTGATTAGATATGGTGTTGTTTTTCTTAAGAATTCAGAAGAATTATAAATGTACAGTTTCAAACAAGGCTTTTATCTACATTCGGTGTTGCACACGGCATAGATGAACTTGTAAAAAAAATTGGGTCTTAGTAATCATAGTTGGAATTCCTTGACTGTGATATCTAAGTGATAAGCTGTAAACCCGTCCTTTAAATATTTACCAAACATGTTTGATAAGCCCTACAATTTTTTCTACCAAAACCACTGCTGAATTTCAAATACATGCCAAGATCAGTCAAAAAGACAGCAAAAGAAATATTTCTCCTCTATCTTCTCATGGATAATTCATTCTATTACTGCCCCTTAATAAGATGATTTTATTAGAGTTTTGAAAGTGATTTTCTGGATGGAAGAGGAGTTAAGTTATGAACTGAAATTTTCTATCTAAAGACTGGCCCAAAATGCAAAATAATGTTTCTGGTACTTTTTCAGGGATCTTTAAGGCAGTACAAAATAACCATAAGTCACAAATTTAGAGTTAAAAATTTATGCTTGCATTTTAGAGGCATAATCACACTGTCGTGGACATGGTATATATCTTGACCAAATAGGTGAATTTGATGAATGGGTGACGGTGGAGAGATCTCCTACAGATTAATGTGCATTGTTATCATAAGCAGAAGAGATTTTTGCATACTTTTAAGTAAGAAAACCTTTTCTTTGAATAAGAAAACTTCCAGGAAGTACAGGGTACAAGCAGGGTAAGAAACTATGACATTTCCTCAGCTTCCCACCCAGTTTAATTACTCTCCACTAGATTCAAAAGAGAGTTACAATGGATTTACAAGCCTCCTTGATATAAGATGGAAGGTCCCTCACTACCTTAAAATTATACAGCTTCTAGAAATCTTAGTAAGAGAGGTGTTATGGCACAGCGGCCTACGGGTATGAACACGGCAGCGTTGGTAAGGAAATGTAGTAACCTTTATGAGGCTGCTACAGCTAGGAAAAGAAAGGACAAATGTTCAGATACACCAACTTTTCTTTAAATCTGTCTCTCATCTTTCTTGTCTATTTTTTTCCAAATGCATTAGCTGACTTCATGAGAAGTGCTTCAACTCCTATGAGCATTGCGAGCTAGTAGTATACTTCATAATTCTTAATTTACAAGGAAAACCCTGGTTGTTTACAACTAAACCAGGTGTTGTTGCAAGTTTCTAATCAATGTCCATACTCTTATAAATCTCATCGCTTTATATAAATCTTGATTAGAGTGTCTTTAGCATTACACCACAAGCAGCACTTTGGCCATACGGAGCAGTGAGTGCAAAATTGCTGCAGATCCTCTTCAAGACAGCTTACATTGCTTCATATGATTTTAGTAAATAATTAAACAGCTTCACCTTATAACATGAGTCAATTTCCTAACAATATAGTTGGATATTTTTCTCAGTTTACTTAAGTTTTCAGATAAATTTGAGTCTGTTTAACCTTCACTGAGTTCTTACACTTTCTTGGGTTCCTCAGTCAACATTACAAACATTAACTGATCGATAGCAAAAGGTAGATAAAAATGTAATTATGAAGATGAAACTACATGTGTAGAACCTGAAAGAAAGCACACGTTTTCACTACCCTTCCTTCATTTAGCTTTACTAAGACCTTCAGTCTATCAACAATTTTGAATGTCTCATATTTTAAGACCTGTAAAATCTGGCAGAAATATTTTTGACATATTGCTTGTCACCCTAGGGAGTGCAATATGCATGAGCTGGAATTTACTAGGCATGTTAAAAACCAGCATTTGCAAAAACCTCCAGTACTAAAATATTTATGGGCTTCCCTCATTTGGAATATGAAAAGCATTTCAAAGCAGCTTTCCTAGTACTCTGCAGCACTCGATGTGTTACTGAAACGTCGAAGAAAAAAATATTAAGAAGATAAAATTAAGGTGAAGTGTAAATTGTTGCTCATGCTACAGAGTATGAAAAGCCTTGAATGGGTTATTTTTAAGGAACTTTGCTAGAGATCAGAAAAGTCGCATAGAGTTTTTTCCAGAGGGACACTGGTCTTCAAAGGAGGATGAGTGAGTTACCAGCATGTAAGTAGCATTCTTCCCTAGGTCTCTGGTTGAGATACTGATGAGGAAACAGTAACAGATTTTGGTAAAAGAAAGAGTGATTTGCTCAACTCCAACAAACCATCATAAACTAATCAGTGTCTGGACAGAACCACTGAAGAATTATTTTGTTATACGTCGTGGAGGAAAGACTTGAAACATTCACGCTTTCAGCAAAATGGAGTGCATTATTGTTCCATATACAACTTTCTGAACAATAAAAAGTTTCTTGTCAAGCCGTGTCTTTATTACACAGCCTTTCCTCAGACAGAACTTCTAATCAAGTTCAGAAACCAGGTTTTGATCACTCTGAAGGCAGCAGTTTTGCTTCAAACAAAGGACTAAGGCAGAATGGAATAAGAATGTGAGGGTTCAACAAGACCACACTTTTTTCCCAAAAGAAGAAAAAGTAGTTTCTCCAGTTTTAAAAGTCTGGGAAAGGAAAATCTGAGATATGCTAATCAATTTTCAGGACATTCGACCTTCAGTGGGGTTCTGGAAAGCTCAGGTATTTCACTGTTTCTTCAACAACTCAGTCCATTAATACTGCACAGCAAGTACAATCTGCAGGGCATTTAATCTATCTGCATGTGCTCTACCAGGAAAGGAGGAAGGAGACCCAAGCCTTGAGAAAAGACGTCTAGTACTGACTAAGGAATCTAAGTCTAGTTTATATTGGAACAATTCTGGGCAACCTCTGCAGTTCAAGATGAATTGGCTACTGTTACCAAAATTTGGTTTTCAATAATTTCTTTATGAGTGTTAATACTAAAATCTCACTAGCCAGACAAAAATCATAAGCAGTTTAGAGAAGACCATTGGTAGAGTGCCCTCTATGAATCTCTAGCAAGCGTCCTCTGATGTGAAGTGAGATGCAGCCTGACTTCTATGGAGTTTTGAGGAAACATCTTTTCACCCTGCTAGGTGGGGAGGGAGCAACTGAATGGGGGCTTATCTGGTGGCCAAGGTCAACCCACCACAGAAGCAAAATATTCCCTGTCCTTCCAACATGGTAACTATATAATATCATTGATTAAAAGAATCTGGATTTATTTTTTTAACTTAGAACAACTGTTTTGGAAACAATAAAGAAGTAGGTGAGGGCTGAGATGTCAATTTTTTTCATCAATAATAAAAAAGAATCCTTTAAAAAATCATGATTGCAGGGTTTCTAAATATAAATACTTACAATGATACCAGTAGCATCAAAAGAAATATGACACATATGAATAATAAAGCAGATAATTCCATGGCAGGTGAGGAAAATTTGTAGCAATTCTTTTTCAGAAAAGGGTGTTGGTAGCAGTTCACCTGATGGTTTTTGTGTGTAAGAGTGTTTCACTCTGTTGGGAGTATATTTAGTATTAAGTCTGAACTCACAAGGAATAAATTAGTTTGAGGGATTGGGCAGTATGTATTACACCAATCTTCTGTCTCTTGAAAATCCTTTACTGAGTACACCTGAGCTGGCTGTATAATTTTAAATATTATTTTTCTCTTACTAGCTCACCAGCACAGAAGTGGTTATAAGCAGTTGTTGCTTTTGTTTTTCGCTTTTTCTCTTTTAAATATCTGTTTATTCAACTTTGACTGCTATCTAAGAATATTTAGTTGGATACAAAACAAAAATTACCATCTGGTACTAGTGAAAGTGAGTGTATATATAAAGCAAGGGTATATATAAAGCAAGGGCAGACCTTTCATGCTAATAAATGTGTTTCAGAAATATCACCGTTTTTACATTCACTCAAAAACAGATTAAATGTATGATGTATGTGTTTTCTCTCCTGCTATGTATATAACTCCTAATAAAGAAATTCTGGATAGCCTTGTGATTATAAATTTTCCTTCAAATTCTTTTTAGTCTTTGCTAACATTCAGTCCTACAAACACCCAAGCTTAGTCACTGCATTTGCTGCTAATGTGAACGTGCAAATATATGATCAGAACCTTCGTTTCAGCATACATACAAAGCACAGGCTTTATATCCACAAAAAGTAAAAATGCCACTGTACTGAGCAGAAGAGGTTTACCTGTTCACACAGGTGTGCAACATTTACCTTGCCTAAATACGTTAAGACTGGCAAATGCACATGAAAACCAGGCGTGCAAGCAGTGTGCATTTTGTTTGCATATGCAAAATCTGTAGCACATTTAAAGGTGACTTTAATCACTTATAGACCATGAAGAAATGGAAGATATTATAGACAGACACTTGCATATGTACGTATACATAAGTAGATATTTTTTGTATGTGTATATATATATGGTATCAACTCCTGTTCTATTTTCCTTCTTATTAACATGAATAAAAAGTAAAGCTGAAAATGCTGTCTCTTTGTTGGTGGGATAGCTTGTATTTTTTTTGCTTTTTAGGGAACAGTTCTTGTATATTATACAATGCAATATTTTTCTCTCTTTGAGTTGAATTTGCTTCAGTAAGTCTTTTTTTTTTTCCAGAGGAAATTATAAAGAAGAAAATTAAGTTCTCATTCTGCTAATTATCAGACTGAGGTCTTCTCCCTTAATGTCAGAGATCCACATACAGAGGCACCAACTGACCAGTCACTGAAAGCTGCTTTTATATACAGTGGGCAGAGACAGGGTTCAGCAAAGGTGTGTATTTTAAGTGAGATGAAATTTGGCTTAGTCTCTACAAGCTACACAGACGAGTAACTTTCATACGGGTGTCTAACGCAAGGACGGTAGCCTTCCGTATTTGCCTACTACTATCACACAGTTTTCCTCTGGAGGAAAAATCAGTCTTTTCAAGAAATCTGAATGAGAAAAGCTAATTGCCTGGTAAACCAAACTTTCTGTCCACACATGGAGTTTACACAGCTTCTGTCATGGGAATATTTGAAAACCTTATAATGTGTTTGGTTTTTTTTACAGAAACTAGAGACAAGACCACTGTGCCGTCATTAAAATCAGTTCTGGTGAGAAATCAAATAGCTGTCTCATGGTGATCATGTATTCAAGTTAATGTACCTTGGAGGCAGACTTTACTTTTCCAGCACAGCCCTGGACATGGACAATTTAAGGTAAGATATCCAAAATCCTCAAAGCTGCCCCAACTCTTCACCCAAAGCAATAAACTAGATTCTGCCATTTACTTCATCTGGATTTATATGTGGTTTTGCTGATCATGTCTCTGCTCAGAATAACATAGATTAGCCTGTAGTACACAGAGCTGCTTGCGATGAGGTTTCTTTAGCTCTGTGTAGAGGGACTACCCAGCCATTTTCAATACTAACAGAAATACCCAAATCTTTGTGACAGGCAGGAAAAGGTTTGTTTCTGTGCATGTTTTCACAACTAGCACAGAACGAAAGAGATCGTGGAGAGAGGAAACTCCACAAGTTTGTTGTTAAAGCTTTTGTATGTGTCAGTATCCTCTTAAAATGATTATAGAGGTTTATTTTTCTATCAGGAGGATGCCAGAATAAAACTGTTTTGGGGGATCATATTTTATCTATATTAGACTGCAATCTACTTACACAAATGGGATGTTTGATTTAAAACAAATTTGTTTCATTTAACACACAGACCTTGGAAAAAACCCACAAATAGATCTCCTTTATTTACCCCAGAAAACTTATCACCTTCCATAATAAAAGAAAATTAAACAGCAAAACAAAGGTAAAAAAGAAGTAAAATTAAAGCCCTTTTGTATCCTCTGGCTGCAGTGCTGCATTCTAGTTCTGCAAAAAGAAATAGTGCCCTTTTTTACTAGCTGGCACTGCAAGAATTTAAGTGACCCAGCAGTCAACATTTCCCACTGTGGCAAAAACAATTTTGTAATTGTCCTGTGAATTAGGGAAGTGAACTCTCAGAGGATTCTCGCATCAGGTATTTTCTTGGGCGATGATGTGGAAATAATAGATTTAATGAGAACAGTAACGATGTGGAATACAATTTCATTCTTGAGTAAATTTCACATCTTTTCCAACCAGAAAGTGGATTAACGTAAAACGTCAAGCAGGGAACTAACCTGCAATCCTGCTGCTAAACACAAATAACAGAATGGCCAGATTTGCATTACAGCAGACTTTGATACAAAGCAGGAAAAATAAACAGGAAAGCGTGCAGTGGTTAGAAGCAGAAATGACAGCATTTTTAACATGCTGTGGGTTTCATTCATGTGACTCCCCCTCTACTGAAAATCAAAATTGCTTGATAGGATCTGAGCCTCCCACTGAAAAACTGTACCTCAACATGTGCAGTAATAAATTAGGAATTATGTTTTTATAAATCCTCTACCCCAGGAGCAGCTCTACTCCAATTACACAGCAGCGTCTGGGTGAACTGGGTGTGCTGAAAGGTGAAAGATTAAGAATCAATGAGTGCCCTCTGCTGTTACCTCCGTCACACTGGGACGATATTTCCACTCTTGCTGTATACATGCATTAGTCATCGCAGCGAAGTGCCAAAGGCTCAGCAATAAGTCTTTGCAGGGAAATTCAGGAATGGGGCCATCTGTGTTAGGCACAGCTCTGCACTATGGTTGCTCTTCCCTGGAGAGATGATCCTCTCTCTTTGAAAGCTGTAAAGGGTGGAGCAGATGCCCCCACTGCAGCAGATCCCAGAGCTTTGCCCCTTTCCTTCTCCACCTGCCAAGTCCCCTGCCTTCCTAACACCCGCTCTGGCACTATCCCCACACCAGAGATTAGTGACAAAACTGGTCTCCCAAGCAGGTTATGCAATTCATCTTAACCCTTATCAGGCCGTGCAAATGGGAGGAAGAGGGAAAGGAAAGACTAAGGTTTGTTGCAGCACTGTGTTGTCCCTTGGCTGCACGCCCTGGACCTGGAAGGGACACTCTGTGCCAGGCTGTCGTGGATTAGTCCCAGCAGCAACTGAGCACCACACAGCCATGCGCTCAACCGCCGACCCCGGTGGGATGGGGGAGAGGGTCAGAAGCGCAAAAGTAAGAAAACTCATGGATTGAGATAAGAACAGTTTAATAATTAAAATAAGATAGTAATAATAGTAATAACATCAATAATAATAATAATAATAATATTGAAACAAATAATAATATTGTAATGAAAAGAAAAACAGCAAGAGAGAGAGAAATGAAACCCAGGGGAAAAAAAAAAAGTGATGCAACAGCTCACCACCAGCCGACTGACCCCACCAGTCCCTGAGCTGTGATCTCTGCTTCCCCTGGACAAGTCCCCCAGTTAATATACTGAGCATGACATCATATGGTATGGAATATCCCTTTGGCCAGTTTGGGTCAGCTGTCCTGGCTGTGCCTCCCCCTCTCCCGGCTTCTTGTGCCCCTGGCAGAGCATGGGAGGCTGGAAAAGTCCTTGACTAGTACAAGCACTACCCAGCAACAACTAAAACATCAGCGTGTTATCAACATTATTCTCATACTAAGTCCAAAACACAGCACGGTACCAGCTACTAGGAAGAAAATTAACTCTGTCCCAGCCGAAAACCAGGACACAGGCATATGCAGAAACACCTGTTTCTGAAGTGTAGGCTTCTTCTCTGTGTAACTTTGTGACCTTGATGAATATCCAGGAAGGTGAGCAGAAAAGGCACTAGAAAAATAAGGAAGAAGCTTCTGAACTTCTTGATCCTCCAGCACAAGCACCCATTTTGTATGTAATAACCAGCAGGATAAGAGTCCTCCACCTGACCGACAGGAACCCAGACTCAGATGAGGATGGAGATATTTGTCTACACATGCTGAGTCAACATTTGGGGCATGTTGATTTCAGTAAGGTTGCATAAGGTACAAGACCCAAAGACATAGCTCTAATTTCATCCTACGTCCATGTGAGCACAAATGCACCAATTGTACAAATAATGCACTACTTTGTGTGCCCTACTTTTCATGAGAGCAAGAAATTGGCTTGGGAAATACACACATCTATTTCCAAGATTTCAGCAGAAATCTTGTCTCAGCCAGCACTAGAAATTGGCATGCGTTAGCTTGGTCTTGGTTGCCGTGCTCACCAGGTTAACATCCATGCCAGACTGATTATATTTCTTTGGAAGAGTACTAATAAAAGAGCTCAGCTCTTTTCAGTGTACTTTCTTTAGACTATTAGTTGTACATCTGACTCTCTTTTACAGAAAGGAAACTGGTACTTGGGATGTAGGCCCTGTCATACTGGGTACAATAGAATAGTTTCAGTAAGCAACTCCAAATAGTCTTGCTGACCATGCTTAAGTCTCTCAGGACTGTAAATCTTGAACAGAAAGTCAAACAGTGACATAAAGAATCATCCCTTCTCTGGAGACCTTAAAGTAAAATGTTCTAAAACAGGTTTTTAGGCTTCCTCTTCTGCATGACAGGAACACTCTTAAGTTAGTTGGAAAAAGAATAACGCTGTCTTTGCATGTTCTGAATAAATTTATTAGCCTTTGAAATATGAAACACTTATTTATGGGTAAATACAAAGAATTTTCAAATGGTAACCACTTGTTGAGTCCTTCCTATCACCTGCTTCAACATATTCTACAGCTGATGCCGACAACCTAGAAAAGATAGAAGTTGGAGAGTAACCAACTGGGAGGGAGTCAGATTGCATTAACAGTTTGACACCAAACCACAAGGACAATACTCTCAATTCAAGGGAGGAGGTAATACACAGACTCTCCCTTGAATCATCGTTACAGCAAATGCTGTGACATTCAGTACTTCTTGAAAGCTTTACCTTTATCTATGATCAAAGTCTGATAGAAGAACACCTCTTATTTCCTTCAGACATTTCCTTCTGTTGATCACGGCTGTCTGTCAGGGTACATACTGATATGACTTCTTAGACAACAGAACCCACAGCCCATGTAGCCATTCAAGTCTCTTGTGACAAATCAGTGGTGTATGCAGAGAATCAAAGGCATTTAACTCTAATGAAACTTTTTTTGAAAACTCCTGAGATTTGTATTAGGAAACCCTTAGATCCTGAAACAGCAGCTCAAGCACTTCTAGTAAACAAGAAGATACCAAAAGACTGTCAGCAGCAGGAATGTTGCCGTTCTCTTTCTCAGGCTTCTGGCATCACTTGTCCATCATGCCTCACTGACAATTTTCATTCAAAGAACCAACAAAACAGGAAACACTGATATACAGAAAAGCAAGCTAATGATGAAGTAGATCACAGCAGCTGGATTTGCCTTGGAAGCAAATTTCTCTTTTTATCTGGTGTGGCAAGGCCAGCACAATCTGAGATTAGAACTGGAATATCCTGAGACTAGGTAGGAATAACAAAATTTCTTCTGGTAAGATGTCAGTCTTATGAACCTATAGCCACCAATGGCCTAGGCTTACACTTTGGGATAGTTCCTTTTTCCTGGAAAATCATTGAAAGAACTGAGAGAAAACAAAAGCATAAACAATGGCTGTTGGGTTTTTACAGTGTCTTAAGAGGCACTTACTCTTTTTTGAAGAATAAAATAAATTAATGCACCAGCTGTATGGCTTTTACGAACTGTTTCCATCAAAGCTACTTCTAATTATTAATACACAGACTTAACACGTCACATAGTCAGAGGCCTAGATTGCTACGCAATCACTGCTCGGTTTTATGGTTCTTGTGTATAATCAGCCTCAGTCTGATTCAGTTTACAGTAGTGCAAATCAGGAATCATTCCAGAGCTTCTAAACATCCTTGAGACTACTTATCCTTCTTACAGCCTTCCTCCAAACTGTCCTGTAGCCAGATGCTTGCAAGATGTTTTGACAGTGGCTAGACACAAAGCCAGACTCCCTTTGGAGTCAATGGAGAGAAAAGCATTTCAAGGGCATGATCTACTTCATTTTGAGGTCAACTTTTAAAACAAGCCAGTCTAGTTGCCTGTCAAAAGCTTTCTCTTTTTCCCACTGACCAAAAAAAGGAGTCAAGGTGGCTAGGTCATATCAAGACCTAGTCATCAGATGAGATGAGTAGCTGTTTTGATAAGCTACACCTAGCATGCAGACCGAGGTTGCCTTTGTTTCAAATCCATCTGCATCTCTCTGACGTGTCCCACTTTATGGCTATTCAACTATTCCTATGTAAGTTCTCTGGGTCAGAGAAAACCCTTTGGCTGCAGAGTGTCTGACAGGGGGATCATGTTAAAGCATTAAGACACGGCACCACAATGACACAAATAATAGTAGCAAGTAATTTGAGTGATAGCGATGTAAAATCAGATGGACATTAAAAACCAACCCGTAGGATCATAATGAGAACTGCCACAAAGACCTAGTTTCAATAATTCAGAATTCCAGTATTATTCTATTTCTTGCACTAAAACATAACCACATTCATCCTGATTCATGCTTCTCCCCCCAAAATTAAGGTTCTTAATCTACTATAATCCAATTATACAAGCAGCTAGCACTTGTAATGCACTTTATATCTTCAAATCATTTGCAGATGTTACCAAGTTAGCTAACATTCTCCTGAGAACGAGGTACAGGAGGTAAAATTGCCAGCACTGAGAAGGTGATAAATTAGAGGTTAGAATAAATTTTCTGCTTTAAAATCTAAGCAGCTCCTAAATAAAAACAGCCCAGTTTATGTCACAGGCAGTCTATTTCTAAAATTTGAGGGAGAAACAGTCAAAATGGAGACTTTTAAACCATGAGATTATTTATCATATTAAATTCATACACTTGCTATTCTCTAGTCATCATCTTTATCCTCCCAAGATGTCCCAAGCCCTACAAATCCTTTAATGATAAATATTCCTACAAATTCAGCAGAACTTTTCCAATACATAAAACACAGGGAAGATCAGGACAGAATCCCAAGGTCATAAAAAAACTATCAGTTTGGTGCTTGTCTTCAGGGAAAGTTTTCTCTCACACAAGATATAGATTGGAAACCAAGTTCTGATTTGAGTAATATTTTGTTATCTATTGTCTGCCAGTGTAAAATAATGCAGATGAACTCCTGAATCCCTACAGTGAACTCTTAAGATCTGCATTTCACCCTGGGATCATGTTTGTGTGTTTGAAATAAAGAATACTTAAACTAAATTTTCTCTCAATACAACCAGCTTATAAAAAGCTTATCCAGAAAGCCAGTACATAGATGGTGGTACTGTCTTGTCTATAAGTATTGTTTTAGCACTTAATGAAAACCATGGCATCAATGAAGTGCGGCAGATTTCTGACAACAGCAAGTGGTATGCATACGCATTTCTATGAGAATTAGAGACATATTTTCTCAAAACATGACCTTTGTCTTTTTCCCTTTCATGGTTGAAAGATGCTAAAATGTCATCTCAAATTGTTCTTTATTTGCCTTATGGTTTCACTAAATCCTTTTAAAGAAATTAAACAGCCTACACACTGACTCATGACCAGCTTTTTCCATTTATTTTTTAACAGATGCCCAATAGTGTAAAATAAAGAGCACTGTTCCTTCTCTCAGCATAATTTTTCATATGTAAAAATTCTGTATTTTATAGAAGATGCTTCTTATGGAATAAATCACGCCCACCCTGTTTTAAAAAAACCTGAAGCCTAAATTCTATGCAGTAATAAAGTAAGATTTCAATGTAGGTTATAAACCTTGCACTTAACAGGAAATTTCACTAAAGAATGATTTGGATAAATTCTGACATGTACTTTTTTAAAAAAATGAATTTCTATTTACTATTTCCTCGAGTAATTTCATAGTAACTCTACACTAAACTATGCTCGTCCAAACAGACTTCAGTTTGTTGAAACAAATCAGGGTTGGAAGTAAGAATGCAACACAGGAAATATGTTACTAACATAAACTCCCATTGTTAGTGAGAATTTGGTAGAAAGGCAATGGATTAAAGAAACAGAAGGCGTATCTATAAGGAAGGGTCTTTTTTAAGTCGTTGTTACAAAGTGCCTGCTAAATATTTGGAGTGGTGTGGAAGGGAGAGAAGACCAGGAAGGTTAAATTATCAGTATGGTCATTTTCCATATCAAGAAGCTTAAAAAAGAACTGCTGGAGTAAATCTGTATTTCATCCACTCCAGTCTGCAGAGTCAGCCAAAATTTAAACATCACCTTCATTAAGAATTCAGGGGCTTAAGAGACGCATTATTCTCAGCTTTCTTTTTTTTTTTTTTTAATATAAATTTACAGATATTACTGAAAATATTTTGGAAATTGTCTTCAGCATTTTCTGTTTACCAAAGGTCATTTGTAATAAATGACACTGACACGTTTAAGCTTCAATAAATTCATTTATTTGTCAGAGGCTTTAGGGAAAGTGAAAATCTTAGATAATTAGGAAAACTCTTCACCAAAAAGAAAAGTTCTTGAAACCCTTCTCTCAACAAATGATCTGTTTCTAAGAGAAAAACAAACTTTACTATCTTTAATGCAATTGGATAATTTCCTGTATAAAAAATACGAGTCTTGTCAGTCACAGCATTAGACTCAAAAGTATTATTAAAAACCATCTTGTCTCCCTCCACACAGTGAACCACTATTTGCAGTTCATTAAATTTATGTAAATAACTCTGGCCTACTTTTACTAAGACACTTTGTAAAGTATTTCCTGTATTTCTTAAAACAACCACTGGAAAAGAAACCACTGCTTGGCATTCAGAAACCTAAGAGTTTCTCCTGGACAGGAAATTTTTCCTGTTTTACAATGCTCAAGATCTTTTTCAGGAAAAACATGGATGTGTTTATGTGTCTCTTGCTGGTACTGAAATATTTCTTTGGCACAAAGAGTCAAAACCCTTCCCACATCCCACTCACTTCAACGTAGCTGTATAGCTTGTTCCAGCTCTGTAGACCATGACAGCATCTTCTGGATATTTGTGGGGATATATCCAGCCACACTTATTTTCAGCCATATGCTGAGGAGCTGGGCCAATTCAATCATGTTTACATGGTGCTAAACTGAACCTAAAAAAATATCCTTTCACCTAATGTGAGTTGCAACTCCCTTTCTCTTGCATCCCACACAGACGCACACACACAACACCATGGTCTGCTTGGTCCGCCGGTCAGCCAGCGCTCCTGACAGCCAAATAAATAATTGTGACATGCTGGATCAAGCATCAGCCCTTGCCAGACAGGGCTTTACATGAAGGAAACAAAAAAAGAAAACATACATGTCTCACTTGCAGATGCTTTCTTGTTTCTCATGCTGTGAGCACAGAAGAGAAGGAAGGAATGTCAGGTGTGAAATACCAGCCATTAACCTCAGGGTGCTGCATTGCTTCCCCAGGCCAGGATGCGTGTTGATGGGTACAAAGAACTGCAAGACAGAAAGGATTTAGGACCAATTCCAAGCTCGTGTGGAGCACAGCTCCACCAGCCTTCAACAATGCATAATATATACGTAATATAAAACATCTATGAACTGTTTCCCAAATTGTGTTTTCATGCTTGGAATCAGTTTTCAGGAATCAGCTGGTACCCCAACTGCACTACTTCCATGTCTCTCAAAAAGCGATGTCAAATTGTGGCATGACCTGTGACATTTAAGTTATAAATGAGTCATAAAGAGGAAAATAAGGTTAGTTCTTTAGTTATAATTGAGATGTAGTTGACTATCAGGGCTGTGCAGGCATGCATACCCACGAACTTAAGTCATAAATTTCCTGGGTGGTCCAGGAGCTTGTCATTTAAAGGGATGCACCAATGGACTAGTTTGAGACAAAGGACCAGCTTGAAGTTTGGTGATTAACTGAACCATCACAACTAAGTGCTTGACTAGAGATCCCCTCAGGCAGCTCCTGCTGTGTCCAGCCCACGGCCTGTGCTTGAAGGTGGTGTTCCCCTGGGTGGAGATCCTGTCCCTTCAGCCACACCCTTGTGGTTCCTGCTTCAGGAGAGATCAAATTGGGCGTAAGACACCTGCAGACAGTCAGTATAAATTGTTCCTGCAAAAATGGTGTACTGGGTCTGTCTGGGATGGAGTTAACTCTCAAGTAAGACAGTCTTTTCTATGTATTTATGCTATTAAATACATACAAAATTAAGATACTAAATACATATCTCTCCCAAACCAGCTGAAGATGACACTGTGAGGACCCATGCAACAGAGACCCCCTTTGCTATCTGGTCAGCTATCAACTGTCCTGAATTTTCAAAAGATTTGATTGCCCATGTGAGTGTTACCCTGTGCAAGATCTGAATGAATGAGATTTTCTCTCTAACAAACTCTGCCACGATTTTCTCTGAAAAAAAAGGCAATTTGCATAAAAATTCCTGTCACTCCCAGAAGAACCCTGCCTCTGTGTTTTATACTAGGTCTCACAGTCCTGCCTTTTTAAATTTAAAATTAATGGTGTGTCTTCTTCTGGAGTGATTAAAGCCAGACTATCCATAACTCAAATATAAGGGAGTAAGAGGCTCAGAAGCTGGGACTGCAATAATCCACCCAATTCAGTGAAAGAAGAAATACGTATGATGGGAAAAACATGACTGCAGTGAGACAGGTCTGAGATCAAGCCAGGATGACAAGTCAATGGGTCCGGTCTGAGTCAGAATCAAACGGCCACCAGTAAAATACCTCAGAGACC
Source organism: Phalacrocorax carbo (assembly GCF_963921805.1). NCBI lineage: Eukaryota > Metazoa > Chordata > Aves > Suliformes > Phalacrocoracidae > Phalacrocorax > Phalacrocorax carbo. The sequence goes on from NC_087513.1 coordinate 209,217,567, forward strand.
AACGGGGAAGGTTGAGCTTAAAAGCACTCCCAGAAGAAGTGGGACAGGTCTCCACTGATGTTCCTCCCTACTCACCAAAGCGAGGTCCAACATCCCGCTACCAAAACTGGCCCCAAGCTCACACAGCCAGACCCCAAAGAGGGGGCATGTCCTCAGGGCCCTGACAACAGCAATAAAGCCCAAAAAGCAAATTAAAAGTTGTGGATGGGCTAACCATTCTAGCAAAGGTGTTTGGAAGCTTCTGCTTATATCATGAATATTTCCTGATTGAGATAATTAATAATTATTTAATCTTATTTTCTTCCTCATCTACTTTCAAGCCATTACCAAAGGCAAAATAAATGATTTTAATTATTCCTTGTCAAGCAAATTCATTTACCAAGAATAATTCTCACCCATTTTTGTATCTGCTAATTTATTATCAAATCTCCTAGCAACCACAATTTTTTGTGTTGTTCAGATGTTTGGAGGTTTGCTGTGAAAATGGCAGATAGTAGGTGACCTGCCATTTGGGACAAGTCACTCCAGAGAGACAAGCCTATATTGCCACTCCCCCTTGCAGCAGTAACAAAAAATCCATTTATGGTTTTCATATTGCTAATTCTGTCAAGTGTTTTTCCTTTGTCCTGCTTGTATAACTTCTACAAAAGCTAATGGGCGTTTTTATAAAGATTCTTTGCCTGAAATCCTGTAATTGAAACTAGTTTATTTGCTAACTAATCACTAGTGGCAAAGATCCTGCAATATAAAAATAGCTAATATTTTATTTTGGCTGAATGTCCAGGTAGATTTTACATTTTTTTCACACACACACAAAAAAACCCCAGCTAAATAAAATGCTGGGGAAAAAAAATACAGATGTTAAGACATACATAATTTTAGAGCACTGTAAATACTTCAAGTATTTTATCCAGTAAAATATGATTGCATATTGTTCTCATGGCAGGGTCTAAGAATACAAGTGGCTTCATATGGTTCTATATCTGTGACTGGTTTTTTAACTGGCACTTGAGCTACTTGCTTTAGAAGAAAAGGGTTTTGCTGTGAATATTCTTTATAGGCTAAATGTAAAAGCATTACACTAGACATATGTGTGTAAAAAACATTATTTCAGATTAATGGACTATAATACCTTATAATATATAACTCTGAAGTTTTATTTCTTGCATGTTTAAACAAAGTAAAAAGCAAATTATTAGAGGTAACGTGCAGTGCTGGGCGTTTGTCTCTGTGTGAAAATAGTAGACTCTAACTAGTCTGTCAGGAGCCTGGGTGGTCGGTGCTTTTCATGAACTAGCCCTGCTCAGTCATCCCCATCGCAGACGCCTGGTGCCACTGCCATATCCAGGGGACATGGGAAGCTACTTGCACCCACCCTCTGAAGGGTCACCCGCTGCTGGACTGCAGGAAGGCAAGGCAGGTATTTAGTAATTTTTTACTTATTTATTTATTTTTTAGTTATGGAAGATCCACAAAGAGTGGGTTAAAATGGTGGGCAATCACCAAGCCCAGTCTGTTTTCTACAGAAAATGTTTTCTCCTCCAGTTCCACCTCCTTCTCCCTTCTCTATCCAAAACAAACAAAATCTGCTACCCAGAAAAGAAAACAATCATGCTAGTCCATTTCCCTCAGATTTTTTTGTGTAGCTTCAGTTGTCTGTATCCGAATTTTGCAGGTAGTTCAGCACATATAGATGAGTGATGGAGGTTTTATGGGACCCCACCTCCCAAGAAGCCATTTTTTCAAAAGGTCTCTGAACACCTGAAAACTTGAACCCAGCTGTTACTATGGGTGAATGAAGATGACATCCCATACTTTCTGTCTCTGCCTTTCTTCTTCATCTGGAAAACTGTGATAAATCCTTCCTCTTCCTCACCTTTTGTTTATAACATAATTTCCCTCCTCGGTTGGAAGAGGGAGGAGATGACAGTGCTCCACAGACTCTGATTCAGTGACTGTGACCCACAACATGAGTAACAGCTTATATCTCAATACTTTCCATACTGATTAAAACACAGACATTTCTGCTCTTTTAATATTGTCAAAACGTACAGTCTCTTTCCACTTAAGGTAGAAATCAGCAATGATCCCCAAGCTCAGTGATTTACCAAAATGCCCCTTTCCAGTACACTTTTCATCAAACAGACTTAAGGAATCAGGAAAGTCTGAAAAACAAAATATGCATCCTTTGCCATCTCCACACACCTGTGCCTTACTCTACTCACAGCACCTGTTAGTAAACAGTTCCAGGAATTATTTTCAAAAGCCAGCACTGCTACAGAGGGTGACACCAAAGGAACCAGCACTCAAAGGGTCAAGACATTTCCTGTGCATCTCTCTCTCTTTGAAGTTACGCGATAAATGCCACCCTGTGGCACAACCTAAAACCTGAGGGAGAAGAGCTAGAAATAAAATCCACTTATGCCTCATTCTCCAACTAGTCTGCTGTTTGCAGGGGTGGAATGAATATTAGGAATAACAGTCTAAATGTCGTTGACTTCTCACCAACATCTATGTCAAGTGAAGACTTAGGGGCAGCTGAAGAGGATCATACAGCTTTGGAGGTGATGGCAGTGTGTGTTTGGACGGAACACACCCATGAAAAGTGAAATTCTTTGTCCAGCTGGGCTTGGTTGCTTTTTATGTATTGCTACTGCATCTGTGGACAATCGCCATCTTGTCTGCAAACAAAACCCAGACTTTTGAAACATTTTTAATAGCTTATTCAGAGCGATGTCAAGAAGTCAATAGGGTCCCCTGCTGCATTTCAACTCTGTCAAACCGGCACAGAGGACTGCATTCAAAATTTCTCATCTCACTCAGTGCACAAGGAGCAGCAGGGAAAGCATTGAATTAAAATGGGGGATGGAAAGTAAAATTAGCAGCAAAAAATCTAAAACAAAGAACCAAAATTAAATGGAGAAACAAAAAGACACAAAAATATAGAAGGAAAAACAAAAGTAAAAAATAGAAGAAAAAAATGCTGTCAAGATGAGTAAGAATATTTGCCATCGTTGTTGGGGTTTTTTTACAGTATCTGCTCTTTTAAACCCTATTTAAAGCTACTGGAATTTTAATCCAAAGTAAAGGAATGCAAAGGAAGCGTGTGTCTTTCCTGGAAAGAAAGAGGTCCACTTCTTTTGGTTATACTGGCAAACTTTTTTATATGCCAGTAAAAGGTGGACACTGATTGGAAAACATAACATGAGATTGCAGGAAGTCTTACAGCTGTCCATAAGGAATACTCTGCCAATACATGTCATAAATCATAAACCAGGCTACAAAGCTGTGAGGTCAGCTAACAGTTCATGAGATATAGACTGGAGAGATTCTGTATTTGCTTGTGGCGTGGAAGTGTCTAAGATTGCATTCCTGCATGGGGAAGGTGATTCTTCCTTTCTACTCACCACTGGTGAGGCACCTGGAGCTCTGTGGCCGGCGCTGGGCTTCCCAGTACCTGGGCATACTGGAGTGGCAAAGGCTCATGAAGGTGATTCAAGTCTTGAGGTGTCTGTCATATAAGGAAAGAATGAAATAGCTGGGACTGTTCAGCCTGAAGATGAGATGGGGCAGGAGTATCTTATTGGTGTACTGGTAGGAATATGTGATGGGGGGAGTAGAGAAGATGGAGCCAAACTCTTCTTCGTGGTACCTTGTGATGTGACAAAATGCAATGGGCACAGATTGAAGTACAGAAAATGTTATTTAAGCTTAAAAAGCACCTTTTTCCCGAGAGGATGGTCATGCACTGAAAGAGATTGCCCAGAGAGGCTGTGGAGTTTCCATCCTTGGAGATATTTGTAACCTGACTAGCCACAGCCCTGAGCTGCCTGCTCCACAGGACACTGGTTTTGAGGACAGGGATTAGAGCAGACGATCTCAGGAGGTGCCTTCCCACCTCAGTTCCATTATGTGATTCTGTAACAAACCAAATGAAAACAGAAAATCAAAATTATCAAGAAACAACAAGATTACAACCACAAAATCTCACAATAAAATTGTGAAAAAGGCAATGCTAATTTTGTTGAGTCAGTCTTGCTGGAGCTGTGTTAACTCTGAGTTTCACACAAGTAAATTGTTTGCCTTTAAATGTACAAGCCATTGGGTAAAGAAGTATTTGTTACAAAATCTGCAGGTGATATTCACACAACAAGGAGCTTACCACAATATTGTAAAAGAATCTGGATGAAGCCCATAGTGTATTCAATGGGAGTTTTGACTGACAATACAGGAACTGAAAATTTAATAGAGGACTTGATACTTTTAAGTCTTGCCTAGTAAGAGTCATTCAGAACTACAGAACTGGAGAGAATCTCTTCTGGCTGGACACTTTCATGTATAGACTTGGAAGGTAAGCTTAGTCTAAATTATGCTGTTATGTTTTATTTTTATTTCTATAACCAGTTCTTGTTTCTCTTCAGTCAAAAATCCTAGATATTTTTCTTTTTTTCTGAAGGGAAACTGAAGGTCACTAAATTAGATTATAATTTCTAAAAACCTAGATTAAGATTGTTTGGCTATTTCCTCTTCACTTGTTTTAAATCTGAATGCTCTTTAAAGCAGAAGAAGCAGTATTAAAATTTCATTTAACTACAGCTTAAGCCAAGTAGGAGTTGCAGGACTGCAGTATCGTACAAGGCACACAGCAGCACATACTTTGTAAGAAGTCCTATGGGAGATCCTCTTGCCATCGGCAATGCAAAACAAATATTTCAGTACCAGGGTGAAATACTGCAGTTTTGTAATGGCTGATCATGGAGATAGCTGGTATATGGCACAGGCAAGAATGCCAAGGTTAACCCACTGTAAGTGCAAGTTAAGTATTACTGATTCTCCCTGCACTTATACCAGTTTTAAGCAAGTATGACTGATGTCTTTGGTAAAGTTATTCCTCATTTAGTGTGGTGAAGGCTTCCTATCTTCATCGTCCCACTAAGCATAGCACCAGAGGGTAAAAGTAGGGGAAGCAAGTGACAGCTCTCAGTTCAGGTCTCTCTGATTTTGTTCACGGTTTACCTGTAATCCCAGCCTTGTATTTCCACAAGATTGTGTAGGAAGGGATAGTTCAGTGATTGCTTTGCAAGGTGGGATAGTTGCAAATCACATGTGCTTTCATGCCGAAACCCCAAATGGTTTCCCAACTTCTGCAGACTGAACCCTGGAAACAAGCAGAAAATACCAGCCCACTCTCCTCAGTGTAAATACGGATGTCACAGGGTATTTAAATAATCCCATTGTGCCATCAGCTTTGAAATCTGTTTATCAACACTGTGCCTTAAGTTTTTCTCAAATGTGTTATTAGCATACATACAGCCAGCATGACAAATCAACCTCAACACAAAAACAGATACTCCCCAGAGGAAGGTAGAAGTTAAAATAAGCTACTCATGTCTTTAACCACGGTATCACGCTGAGGAATTTATTCTGAGGAGGCCAATGTCATTTTGTTTAAACAATTAAAAAGCACATCTCACCAGACACTTCACTTTCACTGGTTCTTTGAATGACTTTTTAGGACAGATTTCACTGATTCATCCTAGCAACTTTGTTGAAATAAGATCTTGCTAGCTGTTTTTCCCTTACAATTTACATTTTGCAAGTTAATTCAGTATATAGCTTTCTGTTGATAGAGAATATTATCTTAATTTTATTGGGAAAATTGGAAGTTTAGCACAATTTTAGATACGGTAGAATATGTTAGAACTTGTAATTTTCCCTGGACTTCAGTATTTTCTGCAGTCAGTCAACAAACTGTACAATTACCTCATGACTGACACTCCACCATTCCTTTAATAATGTTTCCTTTGTTTTCAGAACTCACTGGGAACTGGCAGGAAACAGTGTGGATTTTTATATTTATGATCTCTAAAGTCAAAAGAAAGTTAAATCAATTCAGATAAAATAGGAACTTCACTAAATTCTTAACCAAAACTTAAGAGATTTTAGCCAGATGTAGGAAAATTAAAAGGTCATCTGTGCTATCATTAGCAAAAATCAATCTCAGTGTGAAGGTCAGATATAGGATGAGTTACGTGATGGACTGTTTGAATTGAGCCTGTTATGTGAAAGTAATTAAAAATGAGTGTGGCTGGCTGAAAAGAGAAGGACAAGGAAATCAGTGGGGTCAGAAACCAGGAAGGAAACAGGGTAGCCTATAGAGACAACAAGAAGCTGGAAGCTTCAGCTGGAAGCAATGCCATTAGGTAGGAGTGAGCAGTGATGAAGAGTTAGAGATGAAGATGTCATGCACATTGAGGTGTACCGGAAGGAAAAAGAATATCTGGATCCAGAAGTGGGAAAGATGATAAAGTGTGCAAAAGATGAAAAAAGGCAGTCCAGCTAAGCAGGGGCAGAAGCAAAGATCAGATGTGAATTTGCCATCCTCTCAAAAGCACAGTACTGTAGCTGACATAAAAATCCACAAACTTCTGTCTTCTGAGACAGAGTTAGCAGAATCGTCTTAATATCATTTGGTTACTGGAGAGAAGATTACATGCCATCCTCCATCCTACCCTTGTACAACATAGTCCTATAATAAATAAAGCTATTTGGAAATTAAGGATAAATTCCATGGGGGAAAGAGGCAATCGATGTGCAGTCTGCTCAACTGGCTGTAAAATTATACATGACAACTAACAAGGAATGTGCCAGTAATGGCAGAAAATAGTTCAGAGACATCACCTGTAAGGTTGAACAGGTCCAGGCATGGCAAGAACATCCTGCATCTGCCTGCAGGTTTGCTCAAGAGATACACAGAAATGTTTATGCGTGTTTTGCAAAGCCAACACAGTGCATTAATGCTAATTAATGCTATACCACACATGAAGGAAGTCGTAGCCATTTTGGTGTTAAGATGGCGAAAAGGTAGATACCACTTACAATTGGAAAAGCATAAGAATATTTTTCTATATTGCTGCTTGCCAGTCTGTCCGAAAAAAAAGGCAAGGATTCATGGCTAGGTTTGTGAGCGAGGGGGAGAGGCAGACTTGTAGACATGTCTAGCTCATGTCTGTTGCAGATCACCTATATCAGATGCAGATTTTAAAGCCAAGTTGAGCAGTGTTTGTACTTCTGCAAGAGTAACACAGAAGTAGGCAACTAATTAGGAAAATTGCCAAGGAACGTAGTAGCTGAATACAATTGATCTACAATTGAATACAATGCCTCTATGGCAAGAGGCATGTATAAATATAAACACTTCTGGTGTACAGCACCAATGATTTTTTGACTGGCTTATTTTTTTTCCCTCACAGGCAGGAGCTTTCTTGCTTGTGCACAGATCATTGCATGCTCCAGGACTTTCTCACAGTCTCCCATCCTCCCATAGCTATGGGCTTATCTCTGATCACCGGTTTTTGGGGTTGTCTGCAAATCCTCTTAATTCCTGCTAACCTGCTAGGAGGTCTGCACGATGTCTTTCTCTGTTGCAAGCCACAAGTTTGCCATACTCCCCATTTCTTTATCTCCAAGGGTCAGAGGCACCTGGTGAATTTCTAGGCCCTTGTTCCCATCTCGCCAGCTTTTTGCTCTTCCTCCAGCCATGGTTGTTTCCTTTCTTCTTCCCTCAAAAACAAGTCACTTATGATGTAAATATGTCACGTCTCTTCATGAAAGCTTGAGTCAGCAGCCACTGTGTACCTCAAGGTGGGAGAGTAAAATTTGGCTGTAATTAGTGGCAGCATAATTACAGGAGTATGCACTCATTCCCCAGCCCAAAGAAGTTCAGCTTTTGCTGACTGTAGTTGTTAGAAGTTAAAGACCTTTCCACAGCATCCATACTTACAGGTTGAAGAACATTTGCTTAGGTTACCAACTAAAATCACAGTACAAAGTAGGAAATTTGAACAGGGCTCCTGTTTTGTCAGAAGACCAAAGATTGTAATAAGCATCCTATAATGGCCCCAAGTCACCCTTTCACCCAGGGTACAGTTGATATCCAGCACCATTTCATTAGCAAAAAAAAGACTGTTATCAGTTTTTCACACAGAAACTTAAACACCAATGAAAGGTATAAATTTTAGCAGGTAGAACTGCAGATGGACAAGCCTAGGCTTTCACTCTTCTTCCTACTAAAAGACCTCTCCTCATGCTGTCTTGACTGTGGACCTTACTTAATAATATCCTCTACAGCCATTATTATAATCCTCTGTAATTTTATATTCAAGACATAGTAAAATATAAAAATTACCTTTTATTTTAAATAATTTTTTAATTTGTAATGTAACGATGATTTATAAACAATAAACACATCTCAACATAACACTTGAATGGGTGGCTGATAATTGACAAAATGAGCACAATATGTTCATGCTTTCTCTGAGGTCTTTGACAATTAAGCATCTCATATCACTTTATGTCACTGGTCAATCACATAGTAAGCCTTTAGTATCACAAAGAAATATTGTCCTTTAAGAAAGTAATAAATAACTAAGACTTTATTTTTCCTAGAATTAAGAATCTCGGTCAAAGTGGGATCATCAGCTGGATCTTTTATGCAAAGCTGATTAAATGGACAGTGGGGGGTTGTTGGTGATTTTGTTCCCTTTGAAAAAAGGAGCAACCAGTTCTCGGTTGCTTGCTTTATAACACCCCATAGTCTCCACACCCCTCCCACCCCAATATACGTATATCCTCATATACTTATCCAACACTGACTTTTTGTATTTTCCTTTAGTTTTGTTGCTATGGAAATCTTCCTCCATAGTGTCTGCATTGACTTAAAAGTGCTGAAAGCCTTTGAACATGCAGCACTCTCATGTGTTTTCAGAACAGTTTGGAATAATGTTAAACAAATGCAAGTGAAAATTGTGTTTATAAAGAAATCCTCTCCGTTCTTCTGCACCTGAGAAGGCCAGATCCTTTCAATGTTTGCATGTTTATTTTAGCAAAAAGTAAACAAGCACTGTCTATATAACCCTTCGCCTGCCAGTTTCCCAAGACCTTAACAAATAACACATAATCTGCAAAGACTATTTGTCAAGGTGCCTCTGGAGAGCAATTGACAACCTCTCAGTCATACCAGCTTATTACTTTTTGTTTCTTAAGGAGATGAAAAATAAAATTTCAAAAGTCAGCATCCAATTACTGTTGCTGTATTTGGACAGGACTTGACAAACACCCTCAACATCCTGCAAAGGATTATGCAACTGCTGAAGGGCACAAAAGGAGATGCAGGGGATTCCCATCTCATGGGAGAGGCAGTGCATCCTTCAGTCTCCGCTCTGCCATCCTGGCACAACAGGAGGCTTGACAGTCCTGGTTCTGTCTGACTGACATGAGCAAAGGAGATCAGTAAAGTTTTATGCCTCAAAACATTATAGCTTCAGGTATAAAAATGAAAAAAAAAAAAGTGAAGATGTATTTCTGGTAGGTCTTGGAAGACATCTTAAGGGAAAAATCAGTAAAAATTATCAGGAAACCTTGCTTCACATAAAATGGATTTTTGTGAACTTAGAACCTGGGCATCAGTTCCTCAATTGCTACTATAATGAGTTTTTCCAAAAGTCTTTCTCTTGCTTATTATACCACGTTTTCCTTCTTTCTTCCTTCAGTCAGTCTTTTACCAGAATGCCTTTAAGTAGATAAATACAAAATCTATGTGTCTTGAAGATGTCTTTATTTATGCAATCTACCAAGCCATTACTTTATTCCCCATTGTACCACTTTCTTGTGCCTTTCAACCTGTTTTGTGTCTTTTTTGGATCAAGGGTCTGACATATCACCTAGCTTGGCACTCACCTTCAGCAGAAAAAGAAATTAAGCAAAAAAAAAGGAATGAAAAAGAAATAAATAGCTACTAACATAACATAACAATGAGCCAACTCACCTAAAATTTTTCCTCATGAAAATATCAGGGAAAATACTCCAGAAATGCTCCAGTGACTTGAATGCTTAACAAGTACTTCAGTTTTCAATTTATCCAAAGGGAACCTTTCTGTAGCGTGAGCCGTTTGTGTTTCTGAATGCCAACTTCAACTTCTTTTGAACCTTTTACCTATGCCATATTTTGGATCTCTCCCCTTAGTGCCATGCACATAATTATTATGGTAACAGTGAAGTGGAGGAGAATGTTGTGATCAAATATGGCACCTATGAGGCAAACACCAGCTGAGGATCCAGTCCATAACTTTTCCCAAATTCAGCATCATATTATTTTTTTAATAATGAGAGGACAGGATAATTCAGTGCAAGTGGAACGAACAACGCTCTGTATTTATTACACTAATTTTATTATCTCCTTGATCATTTTGAACTAATCCGTGGATAACTCAAATCCCTTTGCCAATTTGAGAGGCATGTACAGAGATGCACCACAGAGCAAGGCAGTTAATATCCCTTACTACATATTTTATCACAATCATGCCTAGAATATGGTATTTGATTCTGGGCATCCCTGAGGTGATCTAAGGCCCGGTGATGAGATATTGAGGACAATAGGCAGAATTCATCTTCAGAGGGGAAAATAGGTGACCTTAGGCATGTTCCAAATGATCTTTTATCCAATGTAATTTCTCTTCCTTTAGAGTACTCCAGGAAAGAGCAGATTCACTTATCAGGGAGGTGGCAAGATGAGTCTCAACTACAAACCATGTTTCCTAATAATGTGTTAAAAATGAGGTAGCAATCAGCAGAAGATATGAAACTTCCTTATTTTATTAGAAGACCTGTATTCTAGATATTCAAAATACAGTATTGACATATGAAATAACATTATTACTAATTATAACAAGTCCTTTCTTTTGTTCTTTTCATATGTTTCAGGAGTAATGAGCATCACAGCCTTTACAGAAGGATGGTCATTACTTCCATATATTTGTGCATGAAATACGGAAAAGTTTCATTGATCTTAAGAAGAATTCAAAGAAAGACAACTGAATTCCATTTCCTCTGAGAAGGCCTTATCCTCCTTTTCTGAAGTAAAGGGAGTTTTGCTGAAACCTTAATGGGAGCAGGGTCTGTCCTTTAGACAACACTGGTAAATTCAGTCCAGGTTAGAAAACATCAGAGTTTATTATTGCAAAGTGCAGACATTTTCTTATTATGAACCAATATAATTTTCTTTCCTCTTTCATAGACTTTCTTTGCAAGCAGAACACTCAATTTAACTTTTCAATCCATGAGCAACTAAGTACTGTACTGCCAATTCTCAAAGGGATAGTTCAGAATTGGTGATTGACTACATAGCTATAATTTTAAAAAGATTAATTCACTGGTGACCTAAATACCTACAGAGTGGCAAATTGAAAAATGTTCCCAGGCAACAAGAACCTATTGACACAATGAAAATTCCTCCTTCAGAAACTGTTACCTGAAACAAAGCAGCAAAGAATATATATCAGATCTGAAGGAGGGTGAAAAAAAGATGAGCAAGAAACACCCTTAACTTTTCAAAAATCATTATGTATGTTCATATGATTCTGGGTTTTTTTCCAGGGATGGGAGACCTCCAGGAAAACCCGAAGGAAGTGCTGCCACATGATACTGGGGGCAAAAATATCATCAGGAGAGAACTGCTTCAAAAATGGTAGGTGAAAGTGCTACCATATCAAAAATGTGGTCTTTCTCACAGAAAATCCCTGATCCCCTTGAGTTATTTAAGATCACACAGCAGTTGCTTGAGGGCAGATATGTACAGCCTTCACAGTCCTTGTAGAATGACAGCTCTTGATTATTGCATTAGTGTTGCAATCCCTGGCATAACCATTTCAGTAGCTGACTGAACACTTACCGTGCTAAGTCGTGGAAGCATTACTTGAGGACAGCAGTAGACTGTTACCAGTACGAAAACATTTTTCTTTCTGTAATGTCCCAGTTCCGAGCCCTGAGGGTGACCTACAAAATGGGTCTCCCATCTCCTCCAAAAATCCTTTGGAACTGAAGTATGTAATTTGTCAGGCTGCTAAAGTTATGGATACAAATATGTTTTTTTCTGTCAAATTAAAAGATAGTTCTGCTCACTCTGTCCCCTCTCTGTATCTCATAGGAAGCAACAACCTCATCCATTTACTAACACCACGTTCTGTTCCAAAACTAACAGACAACTGTTTCTTCCTACACCGTCTCATGGATTATCATAACAAAGTTAAGTTCAGATCTATTGTTCTTAGCCTGTGCTTAAGGTGAAATGTGCTGCTTCTTGCTCAAGTCTGAAGAAGACCTTGTGTCTTTAAAGGTTGACTATTCTGCTTCCAACTCTGTCAATCTAATAAAGGGTACTGCTTTTCCCTACCACCCATGTCTTATGAAGGGAGTAATGCACACTTCCCAGCATAACTGCCATAACTCTTGGAGCTGAGGATACTTTCTCTGAGGCCTGGAAAATGGAGTCATCTTCCTTTATAAACCTAATGCACTGAGCAATGGATGATGTAGTGCCTAAGATTTATCCATGAATATATAGGCTTTAATGATCTTTAATGACACTACCCTTCTTGTGGGAGAGTCCTTTAGTAGAAATAGATGGAGGATGATCCTCTTTAGACATGGCAATTAGAATCATAGAATGGTTTGGGTTTGAAGGGACCTTTTAATATCATCTAGTCCACCCCCTTGCCATGGGCAGGGACATCTTCAACTGGATCAGGTTGCTCAAAGCCCCATCCAACCTGACCTTGAACATGTCTAATGGTGGGACATCCACAAATTTTCTTGGCAACATGTTCCTGTGTCTCACCACCCTCATCATAAAAAAATTCTTCCTTATGCCCAGTCTAAATCTACTCTCCTTCAGTTTAAAACCATTGCTCCTTGTACTGTCACTACAGACCTTGGTAAAAAGTCTCTCTCCATCTTTCTTATAAGCCTCCTTTATATATTGAAAGGCCAATTTCTAGAAGTAGTCTATACTAGTAGCTACTTTACACTAAAATGTTGCCAAGGAATGTACTTGGGCACTGAAACATGCTGGTCTATAGCAATAAACCAATAGCAAGTTTTCTTGACACAGCTCAAGAATCATGATTTGCACAGAGCGTCCTCAGCAGGTGTTCAGCACACAGCACCCTATTTTGAAGGCTAGGAGGCCAAACAGTGTCCTTGCCATTCCAAGGGCCAAGGGATGTTGTAAGAGATATCTAATATGCTTTCAAAGTGGTTACACAACTGAAAACCCTAAACTGTAAGTGAAAGGAAGATCACTACAAGACAAAGTGACTTTTTTCCTTTTTTTTTTTTTTTTTTTTTTTTTTTCAGAACTATAGCTGTGGTTTTACACCTGAGTGGTAGCACTGGTCATTTTGAACATCAAAAGATCTGGGGGTTTATCTTTTAAGTGAAAATGTTGTTAAAATTCTCTTTTCCTTTAATGAAAAGACAAAATATAATTACACAGATAGGAGACATGGCAGAGTAGAGATATTTTTACCAGAACTTATAGGGAGATTTCTTCAAAGAAGCAAAGCTATGACTTGTAACCAGATGAGATTCACACAAGTTATTTTGAACTGAAGTTATATGAGAAGGAAAAAGTTCATATGGGAAAGATCTCCCCCAGGGCACCTGGCCCCTTTCTTTTTCTTGGCCTTATAAGCACTGTTTGACAGTACTGGAGAGATGTTCAAGTACAGGTGGTTAATTTTCATCTTTGTGCAAATAAATTTCGATAATCTTCTGTCTCCCCTTTCTAGGAATTATATGCAGGCTTAACCTTCTGAAATCTGTTTATTTATCTGATAGAAAAAATTTCTACTTCTGTGTGAGGCATTTTGTTCTGTCTACTAAGAATACATGGAAATTTTGGAAATAATTAGTAGAAGATGGAAACTAGGGGACGTATAATTAATTTCTAGCAAACAACATACTAATACCTAAGCTTGTAAACCTACAGTGTTTTTACCTTGACTACTGTATGAATCAGTATGAATTTGTCTATGGAGGGACACTCAGTTATTAACTTACTTTTGTAATGTAAAGTGAGATTTACTATTGCTTAATATTGAAGAGCAATATCATATACAGGATATACAGAGGAGTTACTAGAAAGCAGACTTTATTCTACCCTTGGTCAAGTATGTGAAATGGAGTTAGTAGTTAACTGTATTGTAGTGTCTGGACACTGACCAGTAGCATTATGTTATGTAAAAAGACAGTTAATTTTATCCTTTCACACTTCCAGGAATCACCTACAAAGGAAGGATTCCACATCAGGACTCTCAGAAGGGTTAGTGTCCTTGCAGAGGGATCTAGGAAGATCACAGCATTGGGCTATGGTTAATCGGATGAAATTTAACAAGTCGAAATGCCGTATTCTGCACCTAGGACAGAGTAATGCCGGGTATAAATATAGACTGGGTGAGAAGTGGCTGGAGAGCAGCCCTGCAGAAAGGGATGTGGGGGTGCTTGTTGACAGCAGGCTCAATATGAGTCAAAAGTGTGTCCTGGCAGCCAAGAAGGCAAACCACATGGTGGGGTGCATCAAACGCATATAACCAGCCAGTCAAAAGAGGTGATTATCCCACTGTACAAAATGTCCTTGAGTACTGTGTGCAGTCTGGACCCCACAATTTAAGAAGGATGTTCAGGTCCTTGAATGTATCCAGAGGAGCGCAACAAAGCTGGTGACAGGGCTGGAAGGAATGTCCTATAAGGAGTGGCTAAGGACTTTGGTTTTGTCTAGTTTGGAGAAAAGGGTGGGGGGACTTCATCGCTCTCTTCAGCTTCCTGAGGAGGGGAAGTGGAGAAGGGGGTGCTGATCTCTTCTTCTTCCAATCCAGCAATCGAACGTGTGGGAATGGTTCAAAGCTGCACCAGGGGAGGTTCACACTGGACATTAGGAAGTATTTCTTTACTGAAAAGGTGGTCAGACACTAGAACAGGCTTCCCAGAGAGGTGCTCAATGCCCCAAGCCTGTCAGTGTTTAAGAGGCATTTGGACCTTAACAACATGCTTTACCTTTTGGTCAGGTCTGAACTGGTAAGGGAGTTGGACTAGATGATTCTTGTAGGTCCCTTCCAACTGAAATACTCCTATTCTATTCTATTCTATTCTATTCTATTCTATTCTATTCTATTCTATTCTATTCTATTCTATTCTATTCTATTCTATTCTATTCTATTCTATTCTATTCTATTCTATTCTAGAAGGGGAGAGTAGGATTTAGCCACTGGTTTTCCATTTTGCTTCTTCCCATCCTCTAGTTTGCTGAAAATCTGGGAGCAGCTGTTTACAGCAGTGGACATTTCACCTAATTGACTCCAGAGAGATTGTGCTTCTTTTGCCTTCCTTCTCCTAAAGAAGCTCACTAATTTGAGAGAAAAACTACCTCTGAGAAGCCAGAGAGGAGGTCAAATCTTTGTCATAAAAGGGCACTTTCAAATCTAAAGGAAGATATCCTCACCTTTTATACCCAATAAAAACACAAACATGCTGAACGGGATGCACTTGTGTTCACAGATGTATCAGCAGGAAGGATGGACTTTTCACTAGAGACACTGTTTATGCCCTTTCACAAGAACCAAAGCATTAGTGGCCAAGGGGAGGCTGTAACAGGTCTGCATTGATCAGTAGATGTGGCTATCTATGTTTTAACTTAGACATGGACTAAAGGGCAAAGCCAAACTGCATGTGTTAGATTTGGAAAATGGGTCTCCTTGACTAAACTGGGGAAGAATCTGAATCTCTGCCTCTCACCTAATACATCACTGTCCTGACATCTGAGCTTCAGGGTGTTCTGGGTGGATGGGGGGTCAACACCTTTTATTTATGGCATACTTTTTTAAGGATAGTAAATTTATTGCAGTGTAGAAGAGGAAAGTGTTGTATATATGAGTTTCGTCTGTCAGGAAAAGCAGTCTATGCTCATTCAATTGCTGGTAGAAATCACAGCTACAGATTAAGGTCTTCACCTTCTTTACATCTTCTCCTTTCTATCCCTCTCTTCTCCAACATTCAAGAAGGGGAAGTTAGGAGAGTCTCCAGAAGCATTTCACCTGTTAGTGTCTAGCAGAGACAACCTAGAATTTAATTCCTCATTGGTAACTAAATAAGTTTAGCAAACTCAATGTAAATGAGAGCCCAGGAGATGACCCTGTTAATTCCAGAATTTCTGTGCAATTTTATGAAAGCCAGCTACAACATTCCTCAGTCCTGCCCCTCACTGGATCCCTGTTTCCTCAAGGATCTCTCATCTAGATTACCACTGTGGTTCCCATTCTACTGGAAATTTTCATCTGCTCATGGCTTGTGAGGGAGAAAATATCATGAGGACCCTTTTGCTCTTACTTTCAAAAGTAAATATAAGATTTTCCTTGGATTTCTCTGCTCTCAGAAACCACCCTAGTATCGTGCTACTGACCCAGCTTCTTCCTCTAGTCTCATGAAAACAGGGTGGACTTTTTTCTTCCTAGAATGTTCTGCTGCTGCTTTATAGTTCCACTTTCCTCCAGAAACTCTAATTCCCACAATCTCTCTGCTTTAGTATAACATTTGGGACAGCAACCTGCTAGAGTTAATCTTGCTCTTAATGGACAAAAAAATGGCCTTGTTCAGCATAGGATTAAGACATCCGTTCTCCCAGAAGTTGTGACGAAGCCCCATGGACTTGTGCAATATAATAAAGAGAATATATTAAAACATCTGGAACAAAGACAGAGGTTTGTTCTCCTAATTTATGCTTTCCAGAAAGGAGTAAAATATTAATATTTTGTCTTTTCTATAAAAGGATGGAAACAACATATTGCTATACAATGGGACTACAGAGGAGCATAATGTGCCAATGTTCACAGCTGTTATGAACTTGTCAGTCTCTTCACCCTGTGATGGTAAATAGGTCTGTTGTTTTAAACTACATTTTTCATGGTGCTTTGGAAAAAAATAACTTGGATGGCCTAAGTTTCATTAAATAACTGGTATGCCTACCATAGAGCTCCCTCTCTGGCACTCCTGGCTCTTAAAATATTTATATTTATTCCCATGTTCTTGAGTTTCCCATCCAAGATAACAGAGTAAACTAGAGAACAGAAATATTTAAAGATATCCCAGGAAGAAAGGTGGTTTACATTCATATGTATGAGCCCCAACCACTGTCTATGAGTTCATGTCATCAGTTGAATAACTTATTTTATTATAGTATATACAATCATGTTTGAATGAAAACTCAGACATAAGTTGAAATTCTCTAACAGCAAGTTTTGCAGAGATAATAGAAGGTGACATAACAAAAATCCACACAGGATGCATCTACAGCCAGGCGGAAAATGGTTTTCTAGGCTTACCCTGTGTAACAGGTTCACACGATTCCTATGCGTGAAGTTCACCCAACACATGATATTTAAAAAGCACAACAGTATTTGTTACTCTATTATAGCCTGGCATAAGCAGTTACTAGCATATTGTTTTCCCTTTATGAGAGTCTTACCAACCTGACTACGCCTGAGACACTGCTGAGCAGGAGGGTGACCATTAGTGGGGCCATCGCGGAGAAGGGAGGTAGGTGCAGCCCCTTCAGGGCGTCCCCTGTGCTTCGTAGAGTGTGCTCTGTGTCCTCTCTCTCTGCTTTGAGCCGCGCTTCTTTATACCCTCAGCAGATTCAGTGGAAAAGCACTGACTAGACGTGGCCAGCGCAAGCAGCAAGGCCTGCCAGCTAACAGGGGCTCCTGGATTGCAACAACATATTTTTCAATAACAATACTCCCAGTTCCCTTCTTCAAGGTCGCGTTCAGCTTGTGATTTTTCCGTTGTGACCCTACACAGCCCATCACCTAAAATCCTTCACACACCCTGAGGTAGAGAAGTGACTGGACTTGAAGATGGGTATCTCTAGTTCATGCATCTTCTCCGCTGTCTTCACACTTGAGGTTTATGCTGCAGTTACTCATTAATCTTTGAAGTGGCACCTACAATTCTCTTTTTGAATTGATATACCGTATTTAAATGACTATATAATAACTGGTACATGAAGTGGAACCTGAGCCTTTTTTCTCCAGCTCATCAGAGTGTCTGGCATCAGAGATGTCTGTCTCTTGGAGATCTACAGAGATCATAAGACATCTGTTTCTTCTCCCATCTTTTGTCTGTAACTTCTCAAATCTGAAGGTTAGAAACAGGAAATCATTATCTACTCATCAACGTATTTTTGCATTATTAATTTCTTGTCCAGTA
This sequence comes from Phalacrocorax carbo, assembly GCF_963921805.1. Lineage (NCBI taxonomy): Eukaryota > Metazoa > Chordata > Aves > Suliformes > Phalacrocoracidae > Phalacrocorax > Phalacrocorax carbo. The sequence continues at coordinate 209,235,663 of NC_087513.1, forward strand.
CAATGAGGTTTCTGTATTTAGGGTCCAATAAGCACTACATTAATAGGCCAAGATAAATTGTAATCTTTGCCTGTCAGGGAACTCCTGTCTGCCTGAAACCAGAGAACGTTACTGCAGCTGTTCTTGGTATTTTCATCTTAGAGGTGGCAATAACTTAATGAAAAATGATATGTAAATTGTAAGAATTAATTAATGCAAAGCACAATTATGCAGAAGACAATTGAAATATTTTATTTCTTTATTCATCTGTTGAAAGTACAATGGATAAATATTTAGTGTAAGAGCCTTTAGTTATACAACCAATCTTGTTTAGCCACAGAGAGGTGTCATTAATAACTAATGATGAACCCATGTGTCAGATAACAGGATATGGAGCACAGCTGGATTTTCAAGGTGAATGACAGATTAGAAGAAGCTTTAAAAAAAGTCTTAATAACACTGCATTGTAGTTATAAAAATATATTCACTTGTCTAATCATTTTATAGCAAAGTATGTCACTTCAAAACTCTTACCCATAAAACTTTCTTGTCATTAAATCACCTCTCACTCCTGAATGTTGTTACACTCCTCTCATAATGAGGGAAGTTCCCAAACCCCAGACTTACATCCTCTTTTCACAGGTGAATCACTGCGGCCCAGCAGCACCTGAAGCCCAGAAATGCTCAGCCTGAGACCAGGTGTTCCTAGTTGTCTCTGAAGGGTGACCAGAAGTCCCTTAAGTAAAATCCCACCCATCACGGAAATCTTTTTTCTTCCTTTTGAAGTTTTTATATCCAATCTGTGCCTTATAGACTAGGCCATCTCTAAACTGAATTAAAAAAAAAAAAAAAAAGAAAAAAAGAAAAAAAAGAAGCTGCTTGATATTTTGTGCCTGTCTATTTCTCTTATTGCTCTGGCTTTTTCTAGTGTTTTTCACACTGCTTTTTTCCCATTCTCCCTTGTAAGACTGGATATTAGCATCTTTCCATTCATCTTGTTTTAATTCATGAAGTGAAGCAAGAGTTTTTTTAGATTACTTTTGAAATTAAGAAAAAGCCACTCAGTAAAGAACTCAGGTCAGGTCCCACAAGGAAATCTGCACAGGGCTGGCCCAAGCCATTCTCTCTACTCATGCTGAGGCCAGCGCAGGAAATAAGGAAGGAGATGAAATGTCTTTGCAGTCGTCAGGGAGCCCTGTTGGTAGCCAGTGCAGACCAGGGGCCCCAAGACCTGCTTAACTGGGGCTCTCTGTGTGGTAATGCTGGTGGGCTGCCAGCACAACAGAGCGAGCTGGGAACTAGGGCTCTCCGAGCCACTTCACCCTCCTTCCCCCGCCCATGCCAGCCTCAGATGATGGAAAAAAATTGAACTTAGAGCAAGTTTTTCCTGCTGCATTTCTGCAGCGCTCCAGGAAAACGGAGTCGTTACCCAAAGAAGCCTTCTGATTGCACAGCATTGCGATGCACGAAGAACTTCATGACAGCTACAAAGGCAGGACCCAGGCTTTCCTGCTCCCTAAGAGCAGATTTTTATAATTTATAAACTAAACCAATGGGCTCATTTGATTAACATTGATTGGTCACTGTTGGGACCCAGCATGGCTCCTGGTGGCAGGAGGAAGGGAAGGCTCCCCTTTAATATCATTATTCTCTCTTCTATAGCAATTCTTGTTTTTCCTTTATTCCTTTGTCTCAGTCTTTGCCTGCTTCATTATTTTTGGCTGATGACTAAACTATTACCTTCTGTTTTTCTGTGTGGGTAGGATTTTTCTAATAAAGGAAGCATACTGGCACTACCTCTCTGCTCAGGTCTCCAAAGGCACCCAATGCACTTTGCTGAGATTGGGGCTGTGCAATAATTCACAACAACTGCACTCAGTTTGACCTCCTTTTGGCCTATTAACTGTCCATAAACAGAGGGTAATTTCCAAACAGTCATTTTCCCTTGCTCTGAATAATTTTCCTATCACTTTTTATGCTGGTGCAATTCTGCTGGCATTGCTTACAGCTTATGAGAGGAAAACCAGATTTGGAAGCTGGAAAAAATACTATTATGCTGCAAACTTTTAAGAATGGTTAAAACCAACTAATTATTTTCATACATATGCTATTAAAGTAAAAAAAAATATAATTACATTTTTTTTCTAGTTTCTGTTATGTATTGAGTTTGTGTGGCAAGGTTTTGGTAGTGGGGAGGTTATGGGGGTGGCTTCTGTGAGAAGTTGCTAGAAGCTTCCCCATGTCCAATAGAGCCAATGCCAGCCAGCTCCAAGACGACATGCCACAGACAGTGGCACTACCTCTAGGATAACATATATAAGAAGGGGTAAAAAAAGGACTGCAATGGGAGAGCATTTGGGAGGGAACAGTGAGAATATGTGAGAGGAACAACCCTGCAGACACCAAGGTCAGTGAAGAAGGAGGGGGAGGAGGTGCTCCAGGCACCAGAGCAGAGATTCCCCTGTAGCCCATGGTGAAGACCATGGTGAGGCAGGCTGTGCCCCTGCAGCCCATGGAGGTTGGTGGGGGAGCAGGTGGGTGCCCAAAGGAGGCTGTGACCCTGTGGGGAGCTGACACCTTAGCAGGATCCTGGCAGGAGCTGTGGCCCTGTGGAAAGAGGAGCCCACGCTGGAGCAAGTTTGCTGGCAGGACTTGTGACCCCGTGGGGGACCCGCACTGGAGCAGCCTGTTCCTGAAGGGTTATAGCCCATGGAAGGGACCCATGCTGGAGCAGTTCATGGAGGACTGTCTTCTGTGGGAGGGACCCCACGCTGGAGCAGGGGAAGCGTGTGAGGAGTCCTCCCCTGAGAAGGAAGGAGCAGCAGAGACAACCTGTGTTGAACTGACCGCAACCCCCATTCCCCGTCCCCCTGCACTGCTGTTGGGGAGGAGGTAGAGAAATTGGTAGTGAAGTTGAGCCCAGGAAGAAGGGAGGATTGGGGCAAAGGTGTCTTAAGATTTGGTTTTATTTCTTATTATCCTACTCTAATTTTGATTGGCAATAAATTTAACTGATTTCCCCAAGTTGAGTCTGTTTTGCCTGTGACAGTAACTGGTGAGTGTCCCCCCTGTCCTTATCTGACCCATGAGCCTTTATGTTATATTTTCTTTTCCCTGACCAGCCAAGAAGAGGAGTGATGGAGTGGCTTCAGAGGGCAACTGGTGTCCAGCCAGGGTCAGCCCACTACATATTAACATATATGCAAATGCAAAACAGTATTCAAAATTTCACTTCCCAGAACAAGCTATAGTGGTTGTGCCAGTGGGATGGATGTTCAGATGAAAAATATAGTTGTATTTAGTTCATCTGCAGTGTAAAAATTAAACCCATGCAGCTCCTGAGTGGGCTAAGAGATTCAGAATCACAAGTTTTCCTCATCGTTTAAGTGCACATCCGTCCTTGATGTAGTGCCTGCTCTGGCACCTTAAAGGAAGAAAAGGTTGCTCAGAGTATTCCCATAATTAAACCCAGTAAAGCCTTCAGTCTGAGTTATTAACTTGGTGATAGCAACAGACATTTCTTAAACAAAAATAATTATATCTGATGTGATTCATAAAATTTTTAAGCACAGGATGTTATCTCGCTGCAGCAGTGTTATATTGCAATATTGTCAATCCCAAGTGTTAAAAAATACTTCCATTCATGATACTTTAAATAATACATTTGAGAATCATTTACTTTCTATTTCATAAGGCATGAAGTGCGTTTTTATATTTTCCAGCTTTGCTCTCCCAGGAGTCTGAAACAGGCCATTAGGAGATGGAAGCTGGGGAGTTATTCCAGCTCCCATGGATGGACAAGGAGCATCTCTGGTTCACCACTAGTTCCATGCTGTGAGTTGCGACCTCTCTGATCTGCTGCTTCTTATTCAGTGAGCGCTCCTTGAGCCACATTAGTCAATAAGACTAATTGTTTAAAGTGCCACAGTTCAGTGGGAAAGGTATAAGTGAGCATGATGGACTCTCAGCATTAGGAAGAATCAGTTCTATGTTGCCAGAGCCTCTTTCCTGGCATAATAAGTCCAGTGATCTATGATGAATAAAAACACATTCAGCACAGTTATGCTCTGCCAGGACTAGGACTCAAACTCTGTCAAACTCTCCTTGCTTGCAGTTATGTAGAACAAAACACTTTTCAGTAGCTGAACAAAAGCCATTTCTATGTTTCATTTTCCTTCCCAAAAGAAGTCTACTCTAGATAAAAAAAGCTAACAGAGACCTGTCAATGGTGGTGGGCAGAAGAAAATTACAGATCAATCACTGAGCACAACATTTTTCTAAGTAACATGAAACTGATTTAAAGCAACAGCTGGCCAAAATCAGTGGCTACGAGTTATCTCTAGTCAATGAAGAAAAGGTGACAGATTTCAATTTAGAAAATTATATTGATATTAAAGGATAGTAAATATTTTTCAAATGTTTCATATCTGACAAGAAACACCATTTAATTACTATTAAAACTGACCTTAATTGGAAGCCATATGGCTAACTCGATTTAGGTCATACAGTTTAAGGACATGTAAAATTTCCAAGCCTGAACAGGAATAGCTAAAAGTGATCTGTCTGATGGCAACCTCTCCATTAACCTACAGATATGTGACACATCTGGGGAATTCAGGCTCAGAGATATTGCTCTGAGAGCAAAAACAGCTTGAGAAAGTAATTTGAGCATCAGAAACAAAAGGCTTGCACATGCCCAAATTCACTTTTCTGTTCCTCTCTTACACCAGAGACTCCATCAGAGGAAGCACTAAGACCTCTCCTTATCTGTAAACATATATATACACACACATATTTAAGTAAAAAAAAAAAGGTTGCTATTTGAAAAGGAGCTTTAAAATTAAGCATAGAGCTAGGTTTGGTTCTGCACTGACATAAGCAAGGAACAGAAACAAGGTCTTTATTGCAGCCAGGTCTTCTTTATTCCCTTTTCCCAATTTCCATCCATTTACTTTCCTAAATTGATACTTACTTCTTTTTAAAAATCCTTAGTCATAATTATGCCATTTGTACAAGCTGTTTCTTTTATGTCTCACCACCCCCACCCCCCCCACCCCTTATTTATTCCCAGTGTTAGTGTTGGACCTCTAATGCAGGTGTCTACAACTGAGTTTGGGTTATTCCAGTTGGTCCATCAAGTCTCATTTTCTATGAAGAATTTTCTGGGGAGCTGAGTTTTTCTTAGTGTTGTATTTTGGTTACAATGACTTCTTCATCATAGTAAAGAATGGATGGGAAGCTGGGATAATGTCATCCTGCAGCAATTTGGGGAAACCAGCAGAGTTGCATCAAGAATTAATTTAGACCAGGGTGTTCAGCTTAGATAAACAATGTCTATAGGGGCTATATTAAATGCAAAAATATCTGAAGGTAGTCAAGCAGCATAAAAAATCCAACTGGACACAAAAGAATTGTTTTGTGCTTTCTGAAGTACAACACAACATTCTTCGCATCCTAATTTCATTGCAAATACTTAAAACTCTAATTTCTTCAAGAGAACTGGGTAATTTAAATTTATGTCTTCTTATAAAGTCTTTCTCAATGAGGCAACAACAATAGCAAAAGGACAGGGAGCTGTCGCACAGAAACACATTTCATCCTTTTGAAAGAGAAGGTAAAACCAAGGGACATTATGGGCACAAAACTGTACGTGGCAGACACAAGTTCTAACAGATCTGTAAATTTGCCAGCAGTGGTGACACAGTTAGGTAATCTTAGAATTTCCGTTCCCAATAATGCTGTTGTCTTGTGGATCAACAGTACAAATCCCTGAAAAGCCTGCTTGCTTTGAAAACCACTGTAAACACATAAGTCAGACCTTTCACAGAGTGATTTTTTAGGCTCTGTTTGGGGGATGATCAGATTAACCATGAAAGCAATTCCCGAAAGATCTCATGCTTGAAAAGACAAAGGGGGAGGGAGAGAAGGGAAGTTTCACTTTGCATTTGCCTTTTTCACCCAACTTTGCAGGAGTTCAGGGATGGACATATGGTGCAGTATGCACTGTCAGTAAAATGACAGCTACTCTTTCACCCTTGGGCAGCAAATGGAAATGTGGCTGGTTTATAAGCCAAATTCTAAAAATAACAAGTGTTGCTTTAACATGGCAGAATAGTGTGACTCATGCATCATTCTGACATAAATGTGACATCCGTTGCAGTCAAGCCATTATGTCCAAATGCTGAAGTCAGATGCAATTTGACCATTTTCAAAATTACTTATCAATCTTTCAAAAATATTTAATCTTCTGTAGGAAAAATAACAGCAATCTGGAGATCATTTGCCAAATATTAGATGCTGTTTTTATTAGGGACTGAAATCTGAGCTATGAATTCAATCACTGAAGTTATAAGTGTGTTAAAAACAACCCGCAATCAGCCATGTCATGCCGACTGTTACATAAACTTAAACGCCTGGGCAACTTAATAGCTTATTTAATGGTTAATGTACTGAAGTGCATGGGGTACCTATTACTGCCTTAAATTGACTACAGGACACTGGGTAAGCAAGTAGCAGCCTCTTTCCCTCACATTTCCATCTATAAAATGGAGATGAAGATTATACTTTCTGTGTGGCCAATGTGTTCCCTTCTAAGCAGGAACTTTCACCATTAGCTTGCCAAAACTTAAGTATCTGAAATGAAGGTGAGTAGTCAAAGCTAATTATCCAAGACTGCCTTGTAGTGAATGGAAAGAGACAGGCACCTTCACCTCTGAGAGAATGAGATGAATCACCTTCTGGAAGGATCTCCAGCTGGCTATCAAATAAGTCCAGGTGAATAGTTTAGACCTGTATTTTTCAACTACATTGAAAAGCTCAACCAGCTCTGGCACCCTGGGGCATGAGGGCTGAGGCAGATATCCCGAGGAGAGTCATTCCCTGCAGTGGATTTATCTCCAGCAAACTCTGCTGACACACCAAGAATGAGCAGGACACTAAACTGAATGTGCCAGTGGTCCCAGTGGTGATAATTTGGTCATGCAGAGCTGTTTACAGCCCAGAATACACTGGGGTGGCCATTATTTCCCTTGACTCCCTCTTGATAGCTACTGAACAGCCAACGAACTCCCTGCACACCTGGATGCTGAAAAGGGTAGAAGAGAAGACTGAGGAAAAGAAGGTTGTACTCTTGTTGGTTTGTGACACCAAGAACAACACAGAAATATATGTTAAATATTCAGTGAAATTCTCTCTATATTATAATTTCTGCTTCCACTTTTTGTCATCCCACTGAACAAAGTGTAGATGCAGCAAACAGAGCGTGTTTTATTACTGTACAGACAAGACTGTTATTACTGCTGCTAGGAGTTGTTTCTAGCGGCCTGACATAATTAAGAGTTAATATACAGATGTAACCAGCCTTTCATGTGTCCTATTCCACTTTGTATAACATTGCCTGGGTTGTGTCATCACATCAAATTTTTGCTTCACAAAGATGTTTTTTTAGTAAACCTTCTATTTTGACAGGTGGGATTTTTTTAAAAAAAGTTTTTATATTGCCAGGCAAATACAAAAGTCCATGAAATTAGATTAACTTCAAAGCTGTTAAGGAAAAGGCAAAGTAGACCTATAAAAGCTGTTGTTTTACTTTGGGCTGGGGAGCTTGATGCAGCAGTGGAAGGCAGGCTCCAATACCCTCCTACAGAGCCAGACACCAGCCACTATCAGAAATTATCTGATCAGAGGGATGGAACACCTCTGCTGCGAGGACAGGCTGAGAGAGTTGGGGTTGTTGAGCCTGGAGAAGAGAAGGCTGTGGGGAGACCTTACAGCAGCCCTCCAGTGCCTGAAGGGAGCCTACAAAAAAGCTGGAGATGTAATGCAATATGTATTGCATTACATATTACAGCACTGAGACACTCTTATGTGAGCCACTGTGCAAAGTAATAGGAAGGAGTTGCTCAGAAAACTTTCCAAGGTTCTTCCAAATTCACTTCCAAAATATGTGAGATTGGAAAAAAAAATATGGAAATGGAAAAAAAAATCTCAGGCTACAAAGCAGGTCAAGAAATGTTTTACGAAAATAAAAATAAGTAGTGTCCTTAGGTCTCCTTAGTTTCATCCCCTGCAAACTGATCGTCATCAGAATTTTCCTTCATGTTGACGATGAAGTGGCAACTACATTTTGTTTTTCAGGGAGCAAATGACTCACCATGCGATCCTTCTGTGAATTCCTCAAAGAGTCATATGATAAAAAGGTTTAGCTGGTATCTGGCTTTAACCATCATTCATGGCAACACATAAAATCAACAGTGGCTTTTTGAGCAGTGCAGCCTTTTTGGCTTAAATTTTGGCTGCTGAGTTCATGGCAACTAAATAGCCAAAACCCTCCTGGCGTATAACAAATCAACAAACTGTACAAACAAATAGCTAAAACCCAGAGATAACAAGTAGCTCCATAACAAGTCTGTGTCTCATTCCCAGTCTGAGAAGTTAGATGCTTTCAGGAAGATTTTTCACTGCGGAGGTGACCAAAAAAAAAAAAAAAGAAAAAAAAGCTCAAAACAGAACATAACAAATAAATTCAGGTGCTTGTGCTCTTCCACACTGCTGCATCCTCCTAAAGTTTCCTTTTTCTGGTGAAACCTTTTTATGCTTTATTTGATAAGCACAATTAAAATAATCCGTCATTAAACCTGTACAAGCTGTTGTGCCAGGCACATAGCTACTATGAAAATGTCTGATTCAACAAGGTAAACATTAACAATAATTCCATCAACTCCTGGAGTTTTCTGTCCAATGAAAATTGCGCAGCTGCACAGAGGGGTTAGATTAGGCATGTTATGGATAATATGGTTGTAGCAAAAACGGACTAATAAAAGTTTCAGGTCTGAACGATGAGCAAAGTAAGGAAAAAAGTGGTGATTACTGGTGGTTTGTGGTGCAAGAGGACTGGGACCCACAGAACACATCTATGATACCACTTGAGTATTGCTGCCAATGACCCCAGGCTGGACCTGGGGTTCAGATCTAGGGCCTGTGCTCAGCCAAGATGGGGGAAATATAAGACCATATGGGTAGTGAAACTTGACAGCTGCAGCCACTTTATAATTTGCATTTCTTCTTTCCATGGTCTGAAATGTCTGCAAGGACAGTATTGCATCACTGGCATTATTTGTACTGGGACTTTGTTCACCTTATCTAAAATATTAATAACAAGCAAGTGGTCCTGAGAATGCTTGAGGCTGAGGTGTTAATTGAGATGGTGAAATGAGATCTCATCATCTAATAACAATATACAGGGAAGTCTCCTGACTCCACACAGCCTCCTCTAACAAAAGGAAAAAAAAAAAAAAAAAAAACCAAAAAACCATCCCCTGTTCTTACGCAGGCAACTACTGGTTTGTGTTTTCCGACACAAAATCCCACCGGGAATTTGGTGCTAGTTTCATGCCCCACACTTGAAAAATGGCATGCCCTTTCCAATCCTTTATATTTTATCAAACAAAAACATTTTTTGGTTTCCTCTATAAAATTTATAAAAAGGCTTCCTTGAAATAAAATTGCTTGCATTGATTTACTTGCAGACCCACTGTCAACAAGATTTCCTTCATTACAAATGATTAGCAAAAGTCCAGTCATTGCTCAGTAAGCAATAAAATCTAATTTATCATTTCAATAAGACTACTTTGCTGGATGCCAAGCAGTGGGAAATTTTTAAATCAGGAGAAAAAGAATTAATTTTCCTCATATAGATAATGACTGAAATTTTTGATATCTTTTCTGTACAAAAGAAAAATATAAAAATCCACTTTAATTGGAGTGCCATTATAAAGAGTAACTATCCTTGATGTCTTTTGTCTTTGATGATTATTGGTCCTTTAAGACTGCAGATACTGGATAAAAGTGTTTGTCTTTTATTTACAGACCAAATTACAAGTAGATAATTCATTCTTCTGTGAAAACAGATCATCCAAATCATCTGGATATCAAAAGAAATATTAGATTCTAAAATTCAACTCCTGTGCATTCATATCTAGTCTAGGAGCATCTCTTTTCTTGTTTTGCCTGACATGGATTTCTTGGGGATGCATAAGGTTTATGATTTTTCAGCAACATAATTTAAAAAAAAAGAAAAAAGGAAAGCAAGTTTTCCTGAACAGGTACTGCAAACTGTTATCAGGGATTCAAAAATTCCAAGCTTCTGCTTGCTCTTGAGAGAGAAACATGACTCCTACCTGAATGGGAAGAGGTCACTGTAAATAAGGCTTTGCTACTTGAGCTGTGCTAATCAGAATATTATTTTAATTTCATGGAAAGCTTTCAGAAACAACATACTATCATTCACCTAGGATATGTTTCAAGAGTTTTATTGTTTTGAGTGTGCAGAGTCACTTCCATTTAAAGTGGCAGCAGCTTCCCAGCTCCCAGCATGGCGTAAAGGGCTTATCCTAGTCTAGCTTGTATCCTGTTTGTTGGTATTTTTATGTAGGGCTTTTATTTCAGTAAACAAATTACACCTCCAACTATAATAAGATTGTCAATAAACTTAAGTGTCCAACAGAAATTAGATTCTAATGAAGAAAGAATCTCTAATAAAGAAATTAAAAGTGAGTGATTCCATATATTATAAAAGGTTTGTATGTCTAACTGGAGTGTTAGAAGGAGCATATCTTCTCTACATATGAAGAGGCTTGAGCTAGCAACTTTAGCATTGATGGCTGCATCCAGCTGAGCTATTCATAAACATGTTAATCATTTGAGCAAGGGAGAAAAAATTGACCAGATTGTATCCTAACCCCACTAGGAGTGCTCCATGTATGATGACCCTGGTGGATCTCAAGTGTCCACCCCAACTGGTACTTGGGTTTTGATAATCTAACCTTTTTGATAATAACCTTTAGATAATCTAACCCCAACCCCTTAAAGCTAAGTGAAATGCATAAGCAGCCCACTGAATCAGAGCCATAGCTAGAGATAGCACATGAATAAGTTAAATGATGTGAAATCATCAGACAACAAAAAATCCCATCTTACTTGAAAACATTAGTATGCCATTAGGATAGGATTAGGCCCAGAGTAGCAGTAGGTGAGGACATGGCAGAAAAGATCTTTCAAACGCAGTTTTAATCCAAGGGCTCAGTTTAATCTCCAATGAACAATCACAGCTCAGTTACCACCACACCCACGCCAGGGTCTGAACTTGGTCTGCATTACCCCAAATCATCACTTGAACACATCAGATTTGTACCTAGTCAATATGTAACTGCTATTATACAGCATCTGTCCAAAACATGAACAGAAATAATTTCATAAAAGTGGATTTATGAATAAAATTGGCTGATTTTTTTAAGATTTATTCACTAGAAATTTTTGAAGCCAAATTTTCCTAGAAATAAGTTAAAATAAGAATTGGCAATTATTTCAGATACAGAACAAAATAAAATAAAGAAAATCTGTGATAAAAAGCATTATTTCTACATTGCTAGGCACTGTTTCCATTTTGCAGGTGAAAAACTTAGATACAACAGGACAAAGTACAATATCCAAAGCCCTTGGTTTCATTGCACAGCAGCCCTTGGGCAGGACTGCACATGGTGCTCCCGACAAGCCGTGATGGAGCATTGGCCTCTGCTTGCAGGAGCCAAGCACTGGAAGAAGCAAATTTTAACAGTTACCAACACATTACATTTCTATCATCTCCCCAACCACACACCACCACTATCAAATCTCATAACCCACTGACATTTCTATCTAGTTAAGACGGTAGTTTTTATATAAAAGGCTAATCTTTCTTTGATTTTTCTCCTTCACTCTGTCCCTGGTTTTCAAAGATGTATTGAGCTGCAGCTCGTGTTGAGTGAGAGGGGCAGGGTGACAAAAGCACTTTTAAATCTCACTTCCTGAATGAGTCAGGATCTGTAATAAGGCAAAGAGCAAACTCTGCCGTTACGGACGAGCTCGAGGGTGCAGAGGTTAGCTCTGACAAGTCACCCAGGGACAGCAAAGTGACAGCTGCTGTGCTGGTTTTGGCTGGGAGAGAGTTAATTCTCTTCAGAGTAGCTGGTATGGGTCTATATTTTAGATTTGTGCTGGAAACAGTGTTGATAGTTTTGTTATTACTGAGCAGTGCTTACACAGAGTCAAGGCCTTTTCTGCCTCTCACCCACCCCACCAGCGAGGGACTGGGGGTTCACAAGGGGTTGGGAGGAGACACGACTGGGACAGCTGACCCCAACTGACCCAAGGGATATCCCACACCATATGACATCATGCTCAGCATAGAAAGCTGGTGGGAGAAGAAGGATGCAGAGGGGAAGTTCAGGGTTATGGCATTTTGTCTTCCCAAGTAACTGTTATACATGATGGAGCCCTGCTCTCCTGGGGATGGCTGAACACCCGCCTGCCCATGGGAAGGAGTGAATGGATTCTTTGTTTTGCTTTGCTTGTGTGCACGGCTTTTGCTTTACTTATTAAACTGTCTTTATCTCAACCCATGAGTTTTCTCACTTTTACCCTTCTTATTCTTTCCCCATCCCACCAGGGTGGGGGGACTGAGTGAGCAGCTGTGGGTTGCTTAATTGCCAGCTGGGGTTAAAACACAAAGGGTGAAGAAAGGAAAGGAAGGAAAGAAGCCCAGCTCTTTTAATCTTTCTCTCCTCTTTATTTCCTTCCATCTCCTCTGCTCTGCTCAGGAGATGTCTTTCTAAACTCGAATATTGAAAATAAATAAATGAATGCCTGAAAAAAGTGAAATTTGGAACAGGTCAAACCACATCAGCTTAGTTTTGTTTGAAATGCTTCTGACCCCCGAGCTGGGGAAGAGGAGCAGGAAGAAATAATTGGGGCAGAGGGAACTCCCATTGGGTCTGAAAACTTCTAGCTAAACTAGAGAAAGAAAAGCCCAAATATAATAACAAAAACCTTTACTCCTATTGACTGCCCTTTGACTGGTCACCACAGCTCATTTCTACTCAGGATACCGAAAAACTTAATCTCACTTGAAAACTTTTGTCTTCAGGGCAAAATTTTCAAATAAAAATAAATCTGCCCAAGAAAAGATAAAGATAAAGATAAAGATAAAGATAAAGATAAAGATAAAGATAAAGATAAAGATAAAGATAAAGATAAAGATAGATAAAGATAAAGGTAAAGCCCTGGAGGGAAGTGGGGCCCAAGGAAGCTCATTAATATTTCAAGGATCACCTCCTCCAAGCTCAGGAGTAATGCATTCCAACAATGAGGAAGTCAGGCAAAAACACCAGGAGGCCTGCAAGGATGAACAAGGAGCTCCTGGAGAAACTCAAACACAAAAACAAAGCCTACAGCAGTGGAAGCAAGGAGAGCTAGCCTGGGAGGAATACAGAGAAATTGTCTGAGCAGCCAGAAATCAAGTTAGGAAAGCTAAAACCCTGATAGAATTAAATCTGGCCGGGGATGTAAAGGGCGACAAGAAGAGCTTCTCTAGTTATGTTAGTAGTAAAAGGAAGACTAGGGAAAATGTGGGTCCTCTCTGGAAGGAAACAGGAGAGCTCGTTGCCCAGGATATGGAGAAGGCTGAGATACTCAATGACATTTTTGCCTCAGTCATCACCGACAAGTGCTCAAGCCATATCACACAGGTCGCAGAAGGCAATGGCACGAACTGGGAGAATGAAGAACCACCCACTGTAGGAGAAGATCAGGTTCAAAGCCATCTAAGAAACGTGAAGGTGCACAAGTCCATGGGACCTGCTGAGGTGTATCCACAAGTCCTGAAGGAACTGGTGGATGAAGTTGCTACGCCACTATCCATCATATCTGAGATGTTGTGGCAGTCCAGTGAAGTTCCCACTGACTGGAAAAGGCGGAACATAACCCCCATTTTTAAAAAGAGCAAAAAAGGAAGACCAGGGAAACCGTAGGCTAGTCAGTGTCATCTCTGTGCCTGGCAAGGTCATGGAGCAGATCCTCCTGGAAATTATGCTAAGGCACATATAATAAGAAAGTGATTGGTGACAGCCAACATGGCTTCACTAAGGGCAAATCATGCCTGACATATTTGGTGGCCTTCTACACTGGGGTTACAGAGTTGATGGATAGGGGAATAAAAACTGACATCATCTACCTGGACTTGTGCAAAGCATTTGACACTGTTCTGTACAACATCCTTGTCTCTAAACTGGAGAGACATGGATTTGATGGATGGACCACTCAGTGGATAAGGAATTGGCTGGATGGTTGGATTCAAAGAGTTGTGGTTAATGGCTTCATGTCCAGGTGGAGATCAGTGATGAGTGGCATTCCCCAGGGCTTGATACTGGAACAAACACTGTTTAACATTTTTGTCAGTGACATGGTCAGTGGGATCAAGTGCACCCTCAGCAAGTTTGCCAATGACATCAAGCTGTGTGGTGAGGTTGACATGCTGGAGGGAAGGGATGCCATCCAGAGGCACCTTGACAGGCTTGAGAGGTGGGACAACGCAACCTCATGAAGTTCAACAAAGGCAAGTGCAAGGTTCTGCACAAGGGTCGGGGCAATCCCAACCACAAAGACAGGCTGGGTGGAAAATGAATTGAAAGCAGCCCTGAGAAGGACTTGGGAGTGTTCATTGATGAGAAGGTCAGCGTGCCCTGGCAACATGGGTTTACAACCCAGAAGACAAACCATATTCTGGGCTGCATCAAAAGAAGTATGACCAGAAGATTGAGGGAGGTGATTCTCCCCCTCTACTCTGCTCTCGTGAGACACAACCTGGAGTACTGTGTCAAGCTCTGGGACCTCCAACAAAAGAAGGATATGGAGCTGTTGGAGCGAGTCCAGAGGAGGCCACAAAGATGATCAGAGGACTAAAGCACCTCTCCTATGAAGACAGGCTGAGAGAGTTGGGGTTGTTGAGCCTGGAGAAGAGAAGGCTCTGGGGACACCTTACAGCAGCCTTCCAGTGCCTGAAGGGAGCCTACAAGAAAGCTGGAAAGGGACTTTTTACAAGGGTATGTAGTGATAGGACAAAGGGTAATGGCTTTAAACTGGAAGAGGGTAGATTTAGATTAGATATGAGTAAGAAATTCTTCACTCTGAGGGTGCTAAGGCACTGGAACGTGTTGCCCAGAGAAGTTGTGGATGCCCCATCCCTGGAAGTGGTCAAGGCCAGGTGGGATGGGGCTTTGAGCAACCTGGTCTAGTGGAAGGTGCCCCTGCCCATGGCAGGGGGGTTGCAACTAGATGATCTTTAAGGCCTCTTCTAACCCAAATCATTCTGTGATTTTATGAAATCCAGCCTTCTGCATAGCTTGTGGAATGGGTAGTGATTGTTCTTTGATGTCCAGTCTCTTGGTAAGCAACTTTGATCATATTTGCCCATCCTCCTGCCTGTGGCATTGCCTTCTAGGAGAGTTGGCCTGCTAAAATTTTAGCTTTGAATTAAGAAGCTCAGTAAAGGAGCATTAAAATTTATTCTGTCTGACTTTGAAAGTTAGTGTTCAACTTCAAAAGGAAATCTAGCTGCCCATGAATGCTGCCAAGCCAAACAGCTAGGCAGATGCTGAAAGAAGAAAAAAGACACTTTAGTTTCATCTTGTGGATATGGAGAGAGGCAATGAAGAACCAAATAAGAAAAGTGAGTAAGAGAATGGAAATTTGAGAGGAAATATGGAAAACAAAGACACAAACAAAAGCAAGGAAGGAGAACTGCTGTGATGAACAAAAAACTAGCTGTAAAACAACCATAACAAAAAAAATAAGCTAAAAAAGTGCCCTTGTGTGTCACCTTTGAGACACAATGCATCAAACTGGCCTCCATATTAGTAACATGATTCATCTTTGTGGCAGGCTACCTGAAAGTGGTAGTCAAACAATTATTTTATTACCTTTTTCTCCTGTTCCTCAAACCTGCTCTCTCTTGCCCTGCTCTCCTTTTGTTACTAAAACATTACAAGACACTTTTGTAGAAAAGTGGCTATTTATTGGCTCCCAAGCAGGTTTGTTAACATTACTTTTAACCTGAAGTGCTCTAAATCACCTGCTCCTCACCCAGAAATCACCTCCTCTCTTTGGATCTCAACTGTTGTCCAAATGTCCCATAAGTTGGACAGTGCTTCCAATCCATGAGATGGACACCTTGCATTTTCTAACAGCTTTTCCGTTTTGGAGGTCATCCTTCACCTGCTGACAGCAGGTAGCACTGCAGACCATTTGATAGAGCTAGAAGTCTCAGGTGGGAACATACTAGTCTGTTCTGTACTTCTGCGTTATTCCCGAAGAACGTGAATAAGCAGATGGACGATTGGAAGAGTGTGAAGACATTTTATAGCAATATATTTAATGCATGCCTATGTCAGTCTGAAGAAATCAATACAATAAATATTTAATCTCAAAATACTTTTAACAATACATCAGCTAAAGATTAATCCTGACTGCGGGAGCACTTAAATTCCTGAACACATAAGTGTCTCAGGACACTTTAGAGAAACACAGAACTGCTAGCTACTGAAGACCAAAGATTTTTTTCCAGATTAACTGTGTGTAGTCTCATCCCTTCACACCAACATACAATAAGACCAGAGCTTAAAATGGTGAAAGACTTGATGGGTACAATGGATACCCAGTGTGGCACTGTGAGAGCCACTTCAAGCCTGAGAGAAGCACATTAGTTGGAGTTAGCACCCAATGGACATACATAGCAATATCACTTCTTGACCCAAATAGACACAAAAGTGTAGCATCCACTTTGTCAGTAATCTATGTGGATCAGTGTTACCATGAAGAACTGTGTTCCTACTGTCCTGTACAGAGCAGGCATATCCTAAGCTGTGTAGCAGTTTTTAAAGTGCATCCTATCTTAAGGACTGTTTAGGAATACTCAGAAAAGCACTGCAGAAACTTTTCAGTGAGAAGCAGATATTGCCCCTGCTTTGGCCCTATCACTCTATTCAAGCCTGACTTTGCAAAATTATCCCTGAAGCTCAGGGTGTAGCTAAATGACCAAAACGCTAAGAAAATGAAAAATGGTTCCTCTTCTGACAGTGAAAATGGAAAAGAAAAGAATAATTCTCAGGGGAACAGTGATGAAGTGAAGAAGCTGTAGGAGGAAGGAGAAACAGTGACAAATACTGTTCCCATACTCTTCAACTGCAGACCAGAGTTAGCAACAACAGAGGCATCCTTATGCCGCATGCGGAGACAGGTGATCACCCTGAGTCCTGTAAGCCAATGGTCAAATCAGTTTCTACCATAACATGCCAAGGAAAAGGAGATATGTTATGAGATCCAAGTTTCTGGAGCATCCACAGGGACAATCATAATAAAAAAATTTCTTAGTGGCACAAAAGTGTAATTGCTTACAGCTTAAAGCTGTAGTGCAGTATCTGTTACCTGGGCCCGTCTGAGACAAGCAGCAAGTCAGAATGTCCTTGAGGAGAGGAAACCAAGCCCTTTGATGGAGCTCAGACCCTTCCCGTCCTTGCTGTCCTTAACAGAGGATGCGAAGCATGCACAGATGTGGTGTCTTCCAGATTGCAGCTCCAGACCTCTTTCAGGCATCACCCAGGTTTGAAAACCTATTTTCTCCCAGGGACTAGAGGTGTGCGGGCTGTGAGAAAGGCTTCTTTTCTGTTTCAGAGCTTTAGTCCATTCCGCATTTCAGTTATGTTTCCCCGATATATGTAACCCCTCCCCTGGCTTCCCACTCTCTGGAACACCCAATATACCGAGCACTCATCTGCTTGCCTTTGCTCTGTGGGAAACACACGTGCATCTATGGTAGAGGGGATCAAGGTGAGGTTTAACTCAGCTGCAGCAATGGTTTAATACATGCCCTACAACAAGGACTAACTCTGTACAGTCCCATCCAACAGCCCTTTAATTCAGAACTTTAATTTCTCAGCTACACATTTTTTGATATATACTTCTTTTACACCAAATGGTTTGGGACAAAAAATTCCCTTTATTTTGTTTCTGCTGGAAAATAGCAATAGAAAATCACCTATTCATGTACACAGTACATCACCATCTTTTTTACTGTGATAGTAATTTTTATGAAAAAATAATGTTTTTATTTTTAATATTTGTCTTATCTCAGAAAACCTTTTGTTTGTTTTTAAATTTGGAGCTACATAAGATATAGATTTCACCCGTTTTATGGTATTTCTTGTCATTATGCAAGGTAAAACATTTCAAAATAAACATTTTGTAACTTAGGCTATGTAATAATTAAATGTAAAATCTGTAAATAATTAAATCTAGGAATTTCTGGACTAATAAATTGTGGCAAAGGTAGATATGGCAAAATGACAGTAATTTTTTTTCCTTAACAAAATAGAGTATAAAACATGATCAAGTTTTGCAATACAGAAAGAATGAAGTGTAATTAGGTTATTTGAACCTTTAAATCTTTCTTTTCGTACTTCATCCCGGTACTTTTCCATGTGTTATTTTTACAGAACCATATTAATGGAGCTCCAATTATTTTTAATCATCACCATCCTCTGAATAATTTACCTAAAACCTTTCAGTTTGGTTTTCCTCTTCAGTCTATTTACAAAGGGTATGCAAATACTCCAGGAATTTAAGAAATACACCATGTGCTAAGAGCTAAGCACAAATATCTTCCAAGTGTGTGTGCAAACACAAAAATTATTGATGTTTGAGGAAATCCATCCTTCAAGCAATTCTTTCACAGGGACCTTCTACTTCCCAGATAACGGAACAAATGAAAATAAATAGGGCTTTCTGCCTTTTTGCTCATTTTCACTCTTGCACACATTACCCTAAGGACTGAATACCTGGTCTCTGTTTCCTGCTGCACAAAAGCACAGGGAACTCACAGACATGGAGGTAGCACAACATTCAAATTTCCTCCTCACCAGGTCAGCAGCTGGCTTGGAAACCCCTCAGCACTGCAACCCTT
The DNA here is from genome assembly GCF_963921805.1 of Phalacrocorax carbo. Lineage (NCBI taxonomy): Eukaryota > Metazoa > Chordata > Aves > Suliformes > Phalacrocoracidae > Phalacrocorax > Phalacrocorax carbo. The sequence continues at coordinate 209,254,471 of NC_087513.1, forward strand.
CTATGATATTTCCCATGGGAAGATATTGATAGAGTCAGAAATGGAGCTGCAAAATCTCCATGTAGCCAGAAGATGTGTTTTGCAATGTGGTTCCATATTTTCTTGATCTTTTCCTTGCAGCACTCTGAAGAGCAACACTATCATCAAAAAATAAAATTTTTTTAAAGTGCAAAATGAAACACATCAGCTGCCATCCCAGAAGGCAAAATTGTGGTAGAAAAGGGAAAGAAGTTTCGGGGCTTCACCCCTCCTAGAAAAAGGAGTTGGTTCTCAAACATGGTGCTGTCTGAAATGTCACCTTAACAAGCACTCACAGGGAAACTGAATTCCAGCTGGAGTGTGTAATTCTACAGGCAGAGCTGGTGCAAAAGCACAGGCAGCTCTGGGCATAACCACTTCCCGGGGCTGCAGAGCTGTGAAATCCCTACAGAAAAGCACTGGCTCTCTCACACTACCAAACTCCGGAGATGAAAAATGCTGTTTGCCATGACCCACAGAGCCTAATACCTTCACTCTGAACTTGGTGCAAACACTGCCTGCGCAAGAGAGAGGCACACAGTTTGAGACTTGCAATAGTTTCAAGGAAGTAAACATCCAAACCTCACTGGAAATGACCAATAATGGTCACAGTGGCCCACAAGGGCATTTGTTTACACACAAGCCAGACACCTTCTATCAAAGCTGGCAGAAAGAGCAAGGGGCTGAGCGAGGCACGGAAAAGCATGGCAGCAGCAAACACACTTGTATTCTCTACTACAGGAGAGTGAAGCTCATTTCTTTAAATAAGATTACCAAGACAGATCATTCTTGACGGAAGACAAATACTTTTATCTTAACATCCAGCAAACTTTTTGAACCAAAGGAGTACATGGCAGGAAAACAGAAGAAATGCAGAAGTAAAAATGCCTGATAATTATCCCCCTTGTGAGCTGAAAAACACATTAGATTCCAAAAAAGATAACAGGACCTGTCAAGGTTGCCCTGATCAAGAAACAGTGAAACATAAAGTCTGTTTATTATAAACAACCCCGGGGCCTACTCAAGCTGTTACCACATTTGGAAACTTCAGCCTGCCTTGTCTTCACCATCGATTTACAAGGAGTTATTATTGACAACCCAGGAGAAGAACATTCTTCTCTTTATTCCTAGCATAGCATCTTCCGTTACCTTGATTATGACCTTGAGGGCAAGTACCAGCACTGATAGGAAACTGTAATGCCAAAATAATCACAAATTTCAACCTGAAAATTTAAAAAAGCCCTAGCAATTTAGCCTTAGAAAAGTTCTTAAATGAGGATAAAACCGTAACTCTCCGAGGCAGATATTCTGAAATTTGTCTGTCCACAAACATGATGAATCCAGTGAGAATAGACTTAGAAAATTTAATTTGAAGTCCACTGTTTTCAGAGCCTCTGAGGAATGGAAAAGTAACTTACACTTGAGAAAGCTTCATTATGACTATGTTGCTGCTGCACGAAAATAGCTGTACATTTTTCATCATGTTGGATTTACATTTTGGAACAACCTGCCAGGATTAATACTAATTCATGGATAAATGCATTGTGCATGATGTAACATGTTGTAAATAATAAAAAACCCCACTTCACATCTTTTTGGCAGAGATGGCCATCATATTTCTGTGCTCTCACTTCATCACAAGAGTTCTGCTGTGTTCTAACATACATTTTATTTATAAATAACCCACTGCAGTTTCACATGTACAACCACATTACATCTCATTAGAGTCAAACCACTGACAATACTGCATGCCAGTCCCTGGAAGGGGAACAGGCAAAAAATGGGAATTGACAGAACAGACATTTCTGTACATCCCTCTTTTTGCCCCCCTCCTTGGGAGAGTTCAAGGCGCTGTGCTCATTAAACATCTGCCTTACAGTAAGCAATATATTTTATTAATGTTACAAATACTTCACATTATTCATAAATAAGGGAGAGATTAATTTTTTATGAATTCCCCACGATGCAGAATTTTTTGTGTTGTTCAGGTTCCTGCTCAGACTTCAAAATGTCTTTTCTCTCCTTTGACAAGGTCTGTTTGACAAAGGCAGAAAGCTGTCCTTCAAGCTAAGTCACAGAACCATAAGCACAGGGAAGGAACATGTGTTCTCTGTTAGATATTCCTAATCAGCACGACACTTCAAATAAGTTACTTTATGCAGCACAAAGATGACCTTGGATTATTACTTTGACTCATATTTTATGTTGTCAGCCTGCAGAGTTTTAATTAGAATTGAGAATTCAGGAAATCACTATATTCGATCCATCGACTCCTTACAACCCTGAAAATTATTGTAATTTAATCAGTATCAGAACAAGAAGAGGGCTTTTGAGGTATCATTTTAGGAAACTGGATCCCAGTTATTTATAATAAGCAAGGGGATATTTGTAATTAATTTTCCCCTCAATGTGTTAACATCTGACTGAAGTCTTTCTGATTCTGAAATGCTTTATACAGCTGTCACAGCAAAAACTGGCTACAGAATTAACAGGGCAAACGTTCTGTCCCTTTTCTGTCCACAGAGCTGAACGTGTTACTCTAAATCCTTCCTGGTTTTGGAGCCAAATCTGCACCTGGTTTAAGATGCCATTTTGTACAGGTTGGGAAGGCAACGGAAGGAGATTTTTTCCTTGACATGATTGTTTTTAGGTTGGCAATAAAGAATCCTAGTAAACTCCTGCCCCCTCAGCTGGAAGTTGGTATGAATTTTGCACATTTGTTCTCTTACGTCTTCCAGTACATACCACAGGAATTCAGGAATTATCACCAGAGCAGCTATGCTCTTAGTCCAATATCCTGTGCCTGACAGAGGCTGTGGCCAGCTGTGGCAAGAAACCCTGCAGGCAGCCAGCAGTGGAGAGCACACACCAGAGACCTCGGCCTCTGAAAGGTTAAAGATCGAGCCGTGTCTCTGTTACCATCCCATGCTTAGTCCCACATTACCTCTGCCCTGCATAAACCCCACAGTGAGTCAGCCTGCCCTTCTCATAACTTCCTTTAAAAAGCCCCTGCATAATCTTGTTGTTAATGTCCATTACTATAATTCCAAATAACCTTGTAATACTGAAAAATGATGTTTTTTTTAAACCATCTTACTCTTCCCTGGCTTTTAGCTTAATGAGTTCTACAAATGAGTTGCAAGGTGAGTAAGAAGGTCTGCTTTTCAGTTTTTCTTCAGCTTTTTTAATAGTATGATGCTAGGACTGGCTTCAACCATCTGTAGCAAAGGCATATTTCTGAGTGTTTCTTACATGTTTCTTACAAAATGTAAGGTTAGGTTTCGTCTTCTCGTATTGTTAGACACATGATCTTTTTTTCTTCAGACAGGAATAAACCCAAAACTTCCTGCAACAGGAAACAAAGTTAAAAAAAAGCCTCCTCTGGAGCTTCTAAGTATTTCTAGTTCCATCCCAAAGGTGTTCCTTTTCTGTGAATATGAAGCAATTACCAAAATAATAATAAACGGGGCACAGCAAAAGATGATTGTCTGTGGCCTCTGACAGAAAGTCATTCCCCGTTGCACACTCGGCTCTAGCCAGAGACATCACTTTGGTTTATTAGCACACACAAGCAAATGAAGAGGAAAATATTTCTTCTTTGTTAAAGGTACAGACTACCACTTAAATTCAGGTAAGTATTTCTACGTTGTTTGCCTTCCAGTTGTCGTCTAAAAGTATCTATTTGGATCTTTTTTGTGTATGTGTACTGTTGTGTGCCGTTGTAACACAGAAAAAGGGTTTTGCCAAGGCATAAATACATTGACCTTGGAGGTCCAAGCTATTGTTGATTTTCCAAGGAAAAGGAACTTTGCTTTTATCTTATGACATTTTTCTTACAGCCATTACAAAAGTATTGGAAATTAATTTGCTTTTCCGTTGCCTCAGGAACTAAATAAGTGTCTTCAAAGTTTCAATTCTGAATTCTGCCTACACGGAAAAGGTGTGTAAGGCTGAGCAGATAGGGGCAGGCAAGATATACAGTCCACTGACCATTATTCTGAAAGGCTTTAAGAAATGGTGGGAAAAGAGAAAGCAGTCATTTTGACATTAATTACCATGAATTGGAGAACATTTAGATCAAAAGGAAATACTTGAAAAGCAATCCTAAGAACAGCCAGTGTGGTTTCTTCTGCAAAACAAAGCCAATCTAATTTGTTCCAATTACTCAAAGCTATACTAGAGGTGGGCAAATCTTCTGGATTTGTGAACTTCTGAGACTGCTTTCTAGGTTCATAAAAACCAATTAAGCCCCATGAATTTCTTTTTTAAAATGAAAATAAAGCTGAAGAAATTTTACTGGTAGACTAAAGGCAAATGGCAATGTGACGATTAGAGGCTGCAATCTTCAGCCACTGAACACTTGCAGATTTTGGTTGTGTTTCATACACAAGGTATGTGCTTAAGGCACCACAGTCCATTAAGTCATCCTGACATTCCCTCTGCAGTGACAGGTGAAGAGCCCTTGGTTTTCTACCCACTCTGCCCCCTTCCACAACTTTTGTGAAGTTACCAGATTATTCAGAAAAGAAATGTTGCATTTCACTATACATTAATGATGTCACCACTTACTGGGCTAATACCAGAGCCCTTGCATGGAGCCCCATAAACAGTAAGTCTGAATCCCCCTTGGTCCCAGTGCTTGATACAGGTTTCTCTAGGTCTCACTCACTCAAAGTTTGACAATGTCAGTCGATTCCCAACAGATTTGCTTTGTGTCTGTGAACTTATCAAAGCTGTGCTGGGTCTGAATGCCTCTCTCAGGCCACATCTCAGTAATCATGTGTCCTCCTGAACCATTCCCCCACTGAGATTGGCTTGGGTTATATTCATCATGCTCCCTGTCTTTTTCCAAATAGTTCAACCTCTTTGGCAGTATAGCTTTTCTTCCCTGACAGCTAAGAGACAACTTATAGCCAGATCTTTATCTGCAGTAGGGAAGGACCAAGGTGGGGAATGCCTTCCCTACCTCCTTTAACAAGGAGTTTGAGGCAAAGAGTACAAGCTGAATTTCTCTGTTCTGTTTCTTCTGTTGGAAAGAGGCTGCCTCTGTCCCTCACGAGTGGAAGTTTCACCAATATTAATCAGGTAAAGGGGCAAGCTGACTAAGCATTACACATGCACCAAATCCCGGTGAAGGTAACTGAGTGTGTTGACAAACCCTCACGCAACTGCAGCTTTGAAAATTGTTTTAAGTTCAGGACATGCATTTTGTAGAATCATAGAACCATTTATGTTGGAAAAGGCCCATAAGATCATCGAGTCCCACTGTTAACACAACACTGCCACGTCTATCACTAAACCATGTCTATACCTCTTGTAAATACCTCCAGCAATGGTGACTCAACCACTTCCCTGGGCAGCCTCTTCCAATGCTTGACAACCATTTCAGTGAAAAAAATCTTTCCTAATCACAGAATGGCAGGGGTTGGAGGGACCTTTGGAGATCATCTCGCCCAACCCCCCTGCTTGAGCAGGCACACCCAGAGCAGGGGGCACAGGAACGCATCCAGGTGGTGTTTGAATGTCTCCAGGGATGGGACTCCACAGCCCCCCTGGGCAGCCTGTTCCCCTGCTCTGGCACCCGCACAGGAAGGGTTTTTTTTCTCATATTGAGGTGGAACTTCCCATGTTCCAACTTGTGCCCATTGTCCCTTGTCCTGTCGTTGGGTACCACTGAAAAGAGTCCAGTCCCATCCTCTTGCCACCCATGCTTTAGATATTTATAAGTATTCACAAGGTCCCCCCTCAGTCTTCTCTAGTCCAGGCTGAACAAACCCAGGTCTCTCAGCCTTTCCTCATAAGGGAGGTGCTCCTGTCCCCTGATCATTTGGGAACTCTCTGCTGGACTTGCTCAAGCAGTTGCACATCCTTCTTAAACTGGGGGGCCCAAAACTGGATACAGTACTCCAGTTGTGGCCTCATTAGGGCAGAGTAGAGGGGGAGGATAACCTCCCTTGACCTGCTGGCCACACTCCTTTTAAAGCACCCCAGGACACCATTGGTCTTCTTGGCCCTAAGGGCCCAGTGCTGGCTCAGGGTCACCTTGCTGTCCCCCAGCACTCCCAGGTCCTTCTCAACAGAGCCTCTTTCCAGTAGTTCAGCCCCCAGCCTGTACTGGTGCATGGGGTTGTTCCTCCCCAGGGGCAGGACCTTGCATTTGCTCTTGGTTCTCCTCAGCCCAGCTCTCCCTCTCCAGCCTGTCCAGGTCTCACTGGATGGCAGCACAGCCTTCTGGTGTATCAGCCACTCCTCCCAGCAGGGTATCATCAGCGAACTTGCTGAGGTTACACTCTATCCTATCATCCAGGTCACTGATGAATATGTTGAACAGGACTAGACCCAGGACAGACCCCTGGGGGACACTGCTAGTTATGGGCGTCCAACCAGACTCTGCCCCATTGATCATGACCTTCTGAGCTCTGCCATTCAGACAGTTCTCAATCCACCTCACTGTCCACTCATCCAGTGTCCACTAATCTACTGTCCACTCATCCACTAATGTCCAATCTAAATCTTCCATAGTGTGATTTCAGTTACCTGATGGGAAGACACAGAGAAAATGGACCAAAGTCATTCCAGAGATGTGGAGGGAAAGTCAGCAAGACAACAGGTACAAGTGGGAATTTAGGAAATTAAAAGGGGGTGTGTGTTTGTTTGACCATGCAGATTGTCAAACATTAGAACAGGTTGCCTAGAGAGGTTGTTGAACTTTCATTCTTGGAGTTGTTTAAAGCTTGAGTAGGCAAGACCCTGAACAGTCTGATCTAACTGGCCCTGCTTTGAGCAGGCAATGAGCCACAGGACCCTCGCTTGCCCCTTCTGAACTAGACTGCTGAATGAGTGAGTGATTTTACATGTCTTGCTGAACTGGGATTGGTTAGAGAAATGGATCCTGTAACATTTTTCCCACCTATATGTCACACTAAAAGATTATGTGCAAATATCATAGAAGTTTGCAGTGATATTTGGTCCTTTAACTTCCTTTTTGCTTTCACTTTGTTCCTGAAGACCAAAACAAGGACTATTAATGACAATCATTTTATAGCCTTAACACATGTTCTAAACCACAACTCCTTTCAAAATGCATTGTCGTTCTTATATTTCATTTCTGAATTCACTTATTGTCCTTTTTTCTCTTGTTCTGAAAATAATTCAAAATCGGAAATGCCTGGGGGTGTTATCATCATCATTTACAATCATCTTCCTCCACCCCCTCCCCCGCCACAACTCAAATAATATAGCAGGAAAAATGAGAGCCGTTCAGCACTATTTCAAGCATTATTATGATGAAAAATTCACCTAGAGCTAAATCCATTAAAGAGTCAAATGCCCGTGTCCTAACCAAGAGACTTTCTGTGTAACAAAGTCCAAAACTGATTTTTTCAGACTCCATTCACTCAGTTGCTAGGTCATGCTGCAGCACCAATGGACCAGGAATAATGTTTCCTGCAGATCTGCTCCAGGCCAGGATTGCCAAGGTCTGAGGGTGTCAGAGAGCCAACCCTACTGAAAGCCACAAATAAGGCAGTGACCATCTCCCCCACCTCCCCACCACATCGGATACTACAGACTGTCTCAGGGACTACCAACCAACCCCATACCAGATGAAGCAGAGGTGTTCGCCTTTTCCAAAACAACCCATGACTAGGACAGTCACCTCAGAAGCTAGAGGTCTACCTCTTTTCTCCCCTGAAGCAATTAGCCTAATCACCAGGTTCAGTGTAAACTAGGGGAAAACTCTTTTGCTGTCATATCAAAACTGTTCTGCTTTATATGATGTCATTAAATATTACTGAACCACAAGACAAGTGAGAAAGTGAGTTCAGCTCTATAGTGAGGTGTTTAGGGCGCTCCTATGTCCAAGGCAAGACTCATATTCCACTCCCGCTCCAATTAGAACATAAATCCTGGTTCTCCATTGTCATTGCTTCAGGCTTGAGGATATATTTGGGCTGGATGTCATTTTGGGTTGCTCTCTCAAATAATTTCAGTGCCTACAATTCATCCCAATTGTAGTAGAACTAATGTATTTTTTTGTTCATACCTGGAGGTGTAAAATGGTCATCAGCAGAGACATGGGCTGCCATAATTTCCACCAGCTGCTGTTGTTACCTTCTCATCTGCACATCGTTGACTTTGACCAGATGACTTGGTTGCATGCAATCAGCCAGAACACATTCATGATCTGAAAGAAACTTTCATGACCTGATACTTTATTGATAAAAGCAAACTTGCAAGGCATTTTTATGTGCAGTGTTTGTCAACTGTTTTGCTATTTGATAAGTAGCTTTCTGTGAATGTCAGCTGCAGTTCTTCCTAAATCTAATTCAGATTTGCAGTGAGCCAAACAAAAGATACATGATTTAGATAAAACAATGGAGACCGACTTGAGCAATAACCTTGAAACTAAGAAGATATTTATTATAGACAGGATGTTTTTATTGTAAATTTTGATAAGTGTATAATTGGCATATTTTCCAAGTACATTTTCCCATTTTCTCTAAATAAGACATAACACTAGATTTGTACTGCCTAATTTAGGTGTCTGAATTGACAACAATATTTCATGTTTGAGTTCAGGAGGATTATTTGTGACTTAGAACTAATTTCCAGACTGACCCTCACTCCTATTATGGAGGGAATGGACGGAAATAATTGCAATGCAGGTATTAGGCAGACGGCCAATTTAAAGTCCCTAACTCATCTGTCAAACTGCTGCTCCCAGGACATCATGTATCAGTAGAATCAACTTTTCCCTTCATTTTTCAGCTAGAACTTTATTAAATGAAGTTTTTCTTTTCATCTAACTTTGTCAAATATACCTTCTTGAGTTAATAGTCTTACATGACATTTTGAAAATTAAAGCTACAGTTTATGTGTTCCTCCTGAGAACTCTATATATGTGTACTGGTTTTGGCTGAGACAGAGTAAATTTTCTTCATAGCTTGTATATGGATTTATTTTGGATTTGTGATGAAGAGAGTGTTGATAACACAGGGTCATTTTAATTATTACTGAACATTTTCTCCTCCTCACACCATCCCCCAACAACTAGGCTGGGAGCGCACAAGAACGTGGGAGAGTACACAGCTGGAATAGTTGACCCCAACTGACCAAAAGGATATTCCATATCATATGACATCATGCTCAGTAATAAAATCTGTGGGGAAGAAGGAGGAAGGAGGGAAGTTCAGAGTTCTGGCATTTGTCTTCCCAAATAAACATTATGTATAATGAAGCCCTGCTTTCCTGGAAATCACAAAACATCTGCTTGATGATGGGAAGTAGTGAATGAATCCTGTATTTTGCTTTGCTTGCGTGTGCAGATTTTCCTCTATCTGAACCCATAAATTTTTGTACTTTTACCCTTCCAATTCTATCCCTTATCCCACTGGGTGGTGGGATGGGTGAGCATCTGTGTGGTGCTTCACCATCTACTGGGGTTAAATCACAACAATATGGTATTTGTGGAAGTCACATGGGGGTCAAGTTTTACATATATGAGTTTCTTCATAGGCTTTTGGTGTGAAGTGGTACTACTCTGTTTTAATATGAGCTGCAGCTTCTGGTAATTGTGGTGAAAATGACATAATGGTCACTGGCCACAAAAGCCAATAAACAACATCTTATGAGGCTTCGAGTTTCTTATGGATAAAGAAATTTTTCTTCCTTTGAATTAGTTCTCCCGTGTTCTGTGCCCTAGTCAAGCTCAAGTGCTTCTCTGTAAAAGCTTTCAAATGCTCTTGCAGAACAACAGCAAGTCACCACAGCTTGGACACCCACTTTAAGAGCACAACTTCTTTCCCTCACCAACCACGAAAAATGAGGACAATTACACTCCTAAAGCAGGAGACAAGATTCAATGGGGGAAGCTGAGGAAGCAATTTTAGACTAAGTTTCTTCCTCTCTGTCTGTACTGTACCTCATACCTTTGTATGTCCAAGTATAAATGGCTGTTTTCATAGGGCTGAAAATTAAATACACTCGCACACAAGAACTATGAGTTGGTATAAGTAAAACAGAATGGGAATAAAATTTACAGACCTATATTGCATTTTCAAATGGAATTGAAATTATTCTAGAAACTTAGTAGGGCTATGCCAACAGCCACTTTATTACCTGTGTAAGCTTAAAAATTCTTCTATATGACATAAGCCAATAAACTCATAGTGTGTCATTCCTCATATTTCAGAGGTGAACTGATTGCATCAGGCTGCACTAGGTACTATAGAGGAAAGCCACTCTATGCAGACTTTAACTGAGGGGAAAATTCCAACCGTTTTCATCAGTCTCAAGATAGATGTACAGTAATGCCACATCGATCCCTTGTGTATCACATAACACTTTCTTTCAGCTTGTTTCTCTTGTATTTAGTCTATTTGGCTAAGGTGTGTTTTCCAAACAGCATCCATCTCAACCTGAAGACTTCAAGTGATAAAGAGTACAAGACTCCCTGGACAGTTTCCTTTGATGCTTAATTGCTGTCATCGTTAAAAATGTGCACCTTAACTTGAACATAAATATGTCTGCCTTCATCTGGCATTGGAACTGGTTCTCATTTAACATTCCTCTCCTGGACAGAAAAGTCCTTTTATACAAGGCATTTCCCCCCCATCCATTTACTTATCCACTATAGCGCAGTCAGTCTTCCATCTTCTTTTTGATGCATGAAATGGGCTGAGGTCTTTTATTCTCTCACCACAAGACATTTTCTATGGCTTTGCATCATTTTAAGGACTGTAAATATCCACTCCTGTGACCAAGCAGAAGGGTCATGAATTCTCACTCCTTGTCACTTGCCTTCCCTGTTTCCTTTGGCTGGATGGCATGGGAGAGCAGTGGCTCTGCAATTACGCCTAGCCCCTTGCCATCTCACATTTGGTGTGAAACCTGGCCTACAATGTGCATTTCTTTTATTTTTCCCCTTGTTTTTTCTTCAAGCCAGGCTTGAGAGTTGAACTCCAAAGGATGCTATTTTTCTTGACACACAGAGGCAAAGGCAGTGGTTGCCAAGCAACAAGAGCTATAGGAACTTCTTTTTTTCTGAAAATTTCTTCCTCCCACTCAGACCTTTTTCCAGTTTGGAAGCTTATAGGTACGGAGTATTTGCATGGAAAAGCAACCATCTAATGCCCTTTGCATCAAAGCAACGATCAAAGGCTTAAAGGCTGTATCATTAGAGAGTTCAGAAGCATCTGGAATTTAATGCTGTCAGATTTGGTTTGGTGGTAGTCAGAATATTCTGAATTTTTAATGCTGTTTTCCCTATCTCAACATTAGCGAGAAAATGAGACTGAATTCTTGGGACCTTACTGGCAATATCCAATACTGAATTTTGAAGATTCTGACTTTTTTCTTAGAAGGAAACCACAGTGCTGAAGTAGTTATATCACTATAGGACCCTCATGTATACCTACAAATGGAAAAGTACTGTTAACCCCATTGCATAGATGGACAACCAAAGGATGAGGACACACTCGAACCTTATGGTTTTCAGTACTTCCAAATTCACCAGATCACAGGAATCTTACTGCTTGAGCTTTATATCACTTGCTATACATAATCTGCGTGAACTGAAACATCGCTGTACTCCTCGACCCAGGTTCATGACCAACTACACCCTGACTCCAGGTCAGACAGAGACCCAGGCATCTGCCGTCACCGCCTCCACACCCTGACTTCCACAGAAAGAGAACCCAATAGAGACATCACAGCAGATCCGCAGGGTGATCTGGTCAAGTCTGCATGCTAGATCCATGGGGGATAAATATTTCCAGTCAGACTCTGGTTAGTGATAGGTGCAGGCTCAGTTCAGGCAGAAAATAAAGTTCTTTTTAGAATATCTCTCCTGGAATTACCCTTTTCAGTGAGATTTCTGTGAGATTCTGTAGGTGCTTTACCTGCATCTACATTTTAGATATCTAGACTACAATCATGCTGGTAAAGTAAACAGTGCAAAGGATTTTTTTCTGGACACTGCAAGTCATTTAGTTACATTATTAAACATTTGTGGGTTTTCCCATGCCATCTAGCATTTTCCTAGAGAGATTCAGACCCAATCTTGACATGAACACAGGCCAGAGACTATTCCCAGTGGTCAGTTTGAATGCCTGTTTTAGAGAGCATGAGAGTTCAACAAGATCAATATGGGCCATTTCAACGAACTGCTAGTTGACTTCAGAGTGAAGAAACATTCCTAAGAAAATTTAATTTACTGGTATATTGAGAAGTATGATTTAGCCATATCATTGTACACAGCTCGAACAAATGAAACCTCTTTTAATATATGTTTGTGCTTTTTGGGTAGTCAGTGGGTCACTTTGCTTGATTTTAAGTGCCTAAACTTGGTGGAAGGAGATGTCTCTTCACCTTTTTCTTTCTGTTTAGATTTCTGGAGCTCTCCATTGATCCTCCACGCAGCATGCAAGTTTGTTCATTCCTAAACTGCCTTCTGCAGTAAGTGTTCTCAGCTGATGCCAATGTGCAGTCCAGAAAAGTTTGCTCAAGTGATTTCTCACAGAAGAAATTTATTCCAGGCAAAATGAATGAGGTCATACCAGATTTGACTCCTACATTCCCATGGTGATTGTTTTGCTCCCTCCAATATCTCCACATTCCCTGATAGTGTGTGACCTCAGCCCATGCAACATTTTTGCCTGGTGAGTTATCAAAATACTTTACTGCTGCAAATGAGGTACTTTCAATACAAACAGACAAACAAGCAAGCAAATAAAAGGTTTGTAAGATGTAAAGGCTCCAAAGAGATGCCAAACAGTCCCTATACAATACAGTCATGACCAATCTGCTCTACAGAGCCAAATCTTGAAAAACACAGATATAAGACACTCTACCATTATACTGGCAGCCAGGTATCACTTGCTTTTGAAAGACTGCTTCATTAGAAAACTGAAATGTCAGTGAAAGTGAAAAGACTGATTCTTCTTCTTCAGATCCTCAGTGCTAAATGGTTTGTTAAATATGACCCTAAACATGTCACAGAGCCACGGCAGAATAGAGGCTTGAACTCAGGTGCTCTGAGTTCCAGTGTAGTGAAATAGTGACTGCTTGCCATCCCTTGCAAGCCTCAGCTAACCATGCAGGCCTAGACGGCCAAACAATTTTATATGCATTGCTCCTTGCTAATCCCATTCAAACCCAGCTGTGACTCTAACACTCCTCTGCAGAGACCAGCCTAGGAGAACTCCAGACCAAAGCAGTTAAACATACCTTCAGAATAACCCAGACAATCACACTTCACTTTATCGCCTGTTCTTGTCTCCCCAGGGACAATCAGCTTTTGTAGGACATGTTTGCCATTCTGCACCTATAGGTAAGTTTCATTAGTTCCAGGGAACAAGCTCTCTCCTGAAGGTCATAGTCCCTCAAGCCACTTCACAGACACAGCTGGAAGTACAGTTAGATTCTTTGCCTTCAATGCTGACTACACTGAATACTGGTTTGAGAGAAAGTAACTCTCCTTATTTAAACAGGAAGAAGCATACATTGTCACAATGTGAAAATGACTTTGCAGAAACAAAGATTTTTAGGAGAAGGTTCATCTTTTTTGAGCCCTGGGTGAATTAGCTGAAAAAAGCGATGGCCTTCATCCAGTGTGATACAAAGCAACAAAATCCAAGACAGAATGCAATTGCTGTTAGTCCAGCCTCATTATGTTAATCAGTTACAGAAAAGAAGACGGTTGGTAGCTCTGGGGTATTGACAAGGGAAGAGAGAACAGGAACAGTAAGAAAAAAAAACATCATTAGTGACTGTAAAACAGAAACGGGGAATAAAAAACACTGTAATGAACTCCATAACTGGTGTTTCTGCTGAGACCGTAATTCTTATAATCCAGTGGTTATGAATTCCTTTTCTAGGCTTGTCTTTAGAAGTTATTTTTTAGGTTTCCATTGCATTAGGAACTAAAGTGGTTATTTTGTGGAAAATGCTTTTCCATTGATAACTGCGTGTTTCTATCCTTTACCAGTTCTCTGTGTGAGTTCTTTCTGATGTATAGTGGTTGTTAAGTGTCACCCACGCGATTTCCAGGACATTTTGTGCACTGCATGATGTATTTCAAATTCTGTGGTAAAAGTATATGAACTATGGGTTTTGCTAGTTTTATTGTAGGAGGACTAATTGCGATGGCTGTGACGATGCCTTGGCAAGTATAACATTTGTTTTGGTGTGTGTTGGATTCCAGTAGGATTGCAGTTGCTGGTGAGCCTGGTAGATTGGAAGATAACATGAAAGTTGGTACTAAGAGATTTGGAAAAAGGTGTTTCAATTTTCTTTTGAAACAGACTGCAGTTTCTTTATTTTTTGGGGGGTGTAGATTTTGGTAGGAACAAACAGAGCCAAAGCAGAATATTGAGTGATGACAGCACATTTTTTAGCCCCACTTTCTCAAACCAAAGGGTCAGTTAAGTTTTCACTGAACAGAGGTACTTCTTTTTTCACCCATAAAAGCAAGACGCAGTCACAGTTATGGACCATATACAAATGTGGGTGGGCTAGTGCCTGTGCAAGTGCCTCCCAGAGGACAAGTCTGAACCAGGAGTCTGGAATTCCCAAATGCTAAGCCCACTCCTGTGAGAAAAAGACTGAGATAATAATGTCTTTCATTTCTGTTTTTCTTTAAAGAGTAAAAAGTATCCTATTGGTATGGAAGTTCCTCAGATCCAGTCCTACACAGACGGAAGAAAGGGGCAAGAGAAACTGAAGCTAATTCACTAGAAAAGTAGGAAGAAAAAGTAGTGTTTAGCTTTCCATTGTCAATGCTGGAAATCACAGTAAAAGAATACGAGCCTGGTAACAGTAAAGAGCTACTGTGAAGCCATATACTTCCAAAAGCAACCTCACACTTTAAAAGCCTGTCTTTCAGAGAATGGAAGTGCATTTTCAGAAGGGAGTTCATGGATTGCTCTATTTTACATTGCCCGTCTGGGTACTGTTTGCTGTTTTCATTTCTTGAAAACGTCTCAGTGTACTCATTTGCAGTTGAAAAGTGCAGGATATTTATTCTTGTTACCCTATTTAAAGCATCTAATAAAACTGCAGTTATTCTGAGGAACTAAAATCAAACCAGTGTATAAATTATCCAGCTGTGTGGATCAGGGATCTGTTTGCTGTTGTTGTCCATCGACAATGGAGGACTTCTAGAAGGGAATGAAATGAAAGGAGACAGCATTGCTAGCTAAAGCAAACACACATCCACGGTGCCTTCTCTGGGTATCTTGACAGTTGGACTTGATGACCTTAGAGGTCTTTTCCAACCTTAATGATCCTATGATTGTATGAATGTGACACTGCCTATCATAAAGTTGTCTGAGTTGCGATTAAAGTTCTACCTTAAACCTGATCTTCCCTATCAACAGGGAACACAGTCACAAATTGTTGCTCTCTGGAACTAGTAAGACTAACTCCTAGATTGCAAAGATAAAATATATATAATACAAATCTTTTAGAAAGAGGTACATGGAAAGAAAATTAAAATCCAGCTTACAGCTGCCTCTTATTTATATCAGCATATATGCTTACATATGTATGCTCCCTAGTCTCAGTTTGTTCTTAAGAAAATTGCACAGCTGGGAATCTGATAACTGGGCATGACCTTTGTCTTTGTCTTAGTCTAAGATCATCATCTAAAATGATGATGTGATCTGAGGACTTGTACAACTGGCCTTGCAGTTCCATTCAGCTTAGATTCTTCAGATACTCTTGCTTAGAAAGGATTCCTTCATGAATAAATAAATACTTGTCAAAGTAGTTTTAATCCTTCTGTCACCAAGTTAATGGCTGTTCATATTTTGAAAATGCATTACCCTTTCAATATGATCTTTTGCTATCACCTGTGCTGGTATTCTGATCAAATGTAGCTGCCTATAAATGGAGATGTCCTTGTCTGTGTTGTCAAATTAGACTCCCTTTGTGGAGAGTGGGGAGAAATTGGCATTTCAGAGTATGAGTCATTTCACAAAAACGTATGTGGAAAAAACTGGTTAGACAAATAACACCCAAAGATACTTTTATTTTTCTTTGACTATATATTGACCTGTGGTTGCAAGGAGAAGTGTAGATATCTAGCTTAGATGTAGACATTTAGGAGCTGAATTAAGGCCACAGTGAAAGATTCTACTGAAAAACTACATTTAGATGTATATATGTAGAAGTTCATCTGCTGAGATATGTGTCTAGGCTCCCACCACAGGAACTGCAGACCTATGGGTCAACTGAGTTCTTTGCCTGCACACAAATATTGTTGTTCAAGATGCTGCTACCTATCTGGCACCTCCTGCTCCAGAAGGGCACAGGTGTGCAGTGAGTCCTATGTCTTCACATGTTTACAGACATCTCACATGCTTTAGCGTATCTCAGATAACACTAGTTGCTTATATTTAGGTGACTGAATTTAGCTCTGGATTAGATTTTTTCTTTGATTGTAAGGGAACCCTAATCAAATGGCATGCATACAGACATCTATATTTAGGTTCCTAATCTGGAACCCGATTCCAGTCCTACTGATGGACACTAGGAAGGGCTAAAGCCTCCCTACCTCAGATCCTGATGATGAACAGAGTCTGTGAAGAATTGTGCCAGATCTTAACTATATTGCAATCCAGTCATTAAGTTCTTTTCCATTTGGCACAACAACATTCAGATCTCAGCATGAAGCCCTTTGTCACATTCAGAAATCTATATATCATAAAAAGCATCATTAGGTGAACACATTTTACATAATCATGTACAATGCACAAGGGAATAATGCACAGGCTTAGTAGTAGTTCTTGATTGCAATTTAACACAATGACAATCAACTTCTCCAGGGTGATAATGACTTTGGAGTTACTGAACGCATTTTCAACTCCAAATGACACTGTGCCTGCAAGTCATCTACCACATTTGAGGACTTAGCCCCAGACTCATCTGTCCTAACTTCACGTTCACAACTGGGAAGCATAAGCAAGGACCTCAGCCAGTCTAAGCTTCTTCAGATCATAGTTACACCCAGGGGCTGTGTACTGATGTCTCCTGACTACAGGACTTTTTTGTACTAAAGACTGCATTTAGTTGCTTAGCATAGGTGAGCTAAGTCTTGCCTTTAAACTAGGAGTTCTCTGCAGTTGAAATCTATCTGTATTTGTGGACTACCTAGCAACACAGTGTGTCAGGACACAACTGGGCCTATTCAGCATTACTGAAGTAAAATAATTAGGAATAATAAAGTGACAATTCTTACACAGACAAAACTCCCACAAAAATGAGCTAGGGGCTTGGCTTTGGGGGCCAAGAGAACAGATTAATTCTGACTCTTGGCTTGTCCCAGTATTAACAGTATCTAGAGCACTGGAAATGCATATTCTGATTTTCAAGACAAGGAAAAAATAACTTGCTATAATGTCAAGAAATGGATGATCCTGCCATGCAATATTTACTAAAGTACTGAAACATGAATGCTTCCTAGAAGATAGACTATTTACATCTGAGACATGTGCCCTCATGTAATTTCCCTGGACATTTCTGAGATCACTTAGTTCCCTAGGGTAGGACATGAAGGTACAGCTGCACTTGTCTTACTGCTTTTCTGATCTCTGCCTTTTGGTACTCTATAAACCAGCTAACTGACTTAAATCACAGACTATCCTGTGAAAAAAACTGCAGATAGGCTTATGTTGTATTTAATCTGATATTCATATGTATTAAAATTATTGTAAGCAGTGCTCATTTCTGATTGCTGACTATAAAAAAAGAGAAAGTTTTATGCTTAAGATCTAACAGGCAGTTACAAAACCTCAGCTGTATTCTTAGCTCTGATATTGACTTACTTGGTGACTTAATTAAGTCCATTATCACTTGATTTTCAGAAGTGCTGAGAGCTGTTGTTTCTATTGACTTCATCTTTAAAAAGCAGCTGCTTAATACCATGGAAACTTAAGATACTAATCTCTCTCTATCTGTTTCCTTTTTTGAAACTGGCGATATTTAGTATTTACCTAACCTTCAAGGGTGTTTGAAGGCTAAATCCATTAGTGATTAAGAGGCAATCAGAAAATTTGATGTATTCAATGGACAAGTCTATAAATAAAAAAAATAAAGATAGAATGTCAGATTTCTGACATACAGCAATTCCTTCCAATATCAGCTTTTTGGAAAACTATTTCACTCGTATTATTTCAAGAAAAAACAGTGAGCACACAAACCCCAGTAAAGCTCTGAGTGACCATACAAAATAATAAATCCCTGTGGAGGGTTAAACCTGGCTGGATGCCAGGTGCCCACCAAAGCCACTTCATCACTCCCCTCCTCAGCTGGACAGGGGAGAGAAAATGTGATGACATGCTCATGGGTCAAGATAAGGAGAGGGAGACATCACTCACCAATTGCTGTCACAGGCATAACAGACTCGACTTGGGGAAATTAATTTATTGCCAAACAAATCCGAGTAAGGTAATGAGAAATAAAATCCGATCTTTAAAACCTCCTTGACCCCAGGCCTCCCTTCTTCTCAGGCTCAACCTTACTCCCAATTTCTCTACCTCCTGCCCTCAAGGGGTGCAGGGGAATGGGGAATAGAGGTTGGGGTCAGTTCATCACAGGTTGTTTCTGCTGCTCCTTCCTTCTCAGGGGAGGACTCCTCACACTCTTCCCCTGCTCCAACGTGGGGACCCTCCCACAGAAGACAGTCCCTCCGTGAACTTCACCAATGTAGATCCTTCCCAAGGGCTGCAATTCTTCAAGAACTGCTCCAGCACAGGTCCCCCATGGGGTCACAAGTCCTGCCAGCAAACCTGCTCCAGTGTGGGCTCCTCTCTCCACGGGGCCACAGCTCCTGCCAGGAGCCTGTTCTGGGGCAGGCTGTCCATGAGATCACAGCCTCCTTCAGGCAAAACCACCTGCTCCACCATGGAGTCCTCCACAGGCTGCAGGTGGATATCTGCTCCCCCACTAACCTCCACAGGCTGCAGGTGAATATCTGCTCCCCCACCAACCTCCACGGGCTGCAGGTGAATATCTGCTCCCCCACCAACCTCCACGGGCTGCAGGTGAATATCTGCTCCCCCACCAACCTCCACGGGCTGCAGGTGAATATCTGCTCCCCCACCAACCTCCACGGGCTGCAGGTGGATATCTGCTCCCCCACCAACCTCCACGGGCTGCAGGTGAATATCTGCCCCACCGCTAACCTCCATGGGCTGCAGGTGGATATCTGCCCCACCGCTAACCTCCACGGGCTGCAGGTGGATATCTGCTCCCCCACCAACCTCCACAGGCTGCAGGTGGATATCTGCTCCCCCACTAATGCCCATAGGCTGCAGGGGCACAGCCTGGCCTCACCATGGTCTTCACCATGGGCTACAGGGGAATCTCTGCTCTGGTGCCTGGAGCACCTCCTCCCCCCCTCCTTCTTCACTGACCTTGCTGTCTGCAGGGTTGTTTCTCTCACATATTCTCACTTGTCTCCCTAGCTGTTTGTGTGCAGGGGTTTTTTCCCCTTCTTAACTATGTTATCCCAGATGTGCTACCACCACCTCCCCACTACCAAAATCTTGCCACACAAACCCAATACAATCCCTGATATATAAATGTTGGATGTGTAAGAAATGGACTTAAAGCAGCCAATGTGGACAACATGAATGCTAGTGTTGTTTCTGATAGCCCTATTTTTATTGGAAAAAATTGATTCAGTCTTGTTATTATTGCATATTTGCTAAGCATTAGAAAATGTATTTTCCCTTTTTTTTAAAGCACGAAATATAACTTCCTCTACCTTCAAGATTTTAACAGTCGTGTTGGTTTTTTCCCTCCTTCTTTATTTATTTTATGTGAAAATATAGAGTTCTACTAACTTTCTCCTTTTGTACAAATCCACTTAGATTTCTCATTACAATGAACAATATCTTTGGTATTTTCTGTTGTACATAGTATCATAATGAAGCAAACAGACAAAATGGCACCTCAGGGGAGGTGATGGTTTTTATTTAGTGTGACAGTCCGGTTCAGTTTACTTCTAGGAATTTCCATTAATAACTCATGGGAATTTCCATCAGGGAGATGGTGCAGAGACGTGGTGAAGTGAACCTGAGAAACTACATAGCATTTATTCCCCAAATTCCTTGAGCTCAAAGGCATACCTAATGTGTTTTGAGTGGTATGAATGAATAGGTGCAGCTGACTGAGAATAGATAGTTTTCTTCATTTGAAAAACACGTTATCTGACTGCAAATCTGGGGCTGGTAAAGCAATAACATCCGCAGAAAGAAAAACAGGAAGCTTGAGAATTACAGCTTTAGGCATCTTTCTTTTACCTTTTCGCATGGGTGGATGGTTCCAATGTTATCACACTAATAAGCAGGAAAAGAAATATTTCTAACATGTCACATAGCTTCTTTTGAAAAGATTGTTGCTGTACTAGACAGCTGAAGGAGAGGGGAAGTGGTCTGAAATATATCTAGTTTTGGTAGAAAAAGGATAAAAAATACAATAAACATTATTTTTTCCATTAACTTCTTAATTGTTACAGTATTTCTCTAAGTGTATGTGCAGGAGGGATACAGTCAAGTTTTACTCCACTAAAATTTAAGGTTTATAGATGAACAATGCAAATATGCTGATACATTTTTTATGGATACATCAAAGCAAGAAAGACTATGATGGTAACTGTATCGCAGCCATAAGCCAGCTCCTTCAGACAAAACCATTACATAGTCTGTCCTAGACTCTCAGCAGAGGAATCGATGTGCATCAGTAAGCGGGAGCAATACAGATCTGCGTTAAGAATGCTAGAAGTGAAAAATATAATTTACGTGGGGACAACAGCCCAATAGAAATGAGATCGCAAGCTTCTACCTAATAAAACTGCTATTAACTTGCGTGATTCAGGGGGTAGTCACAAAGTAGCCAAAGAGCCAGGAGGTAGATTCCTGCAAGGTGCTGACTGTCTCCTGGGGACAAGCCCTTGGAATCAGTGGAAAGATGTAAATGCCAAGCACCTTGCCACACCAGGCCTTTTTTAATGACACGAATAAATAGATTATTTTAAAAGATTCTCAGCCATTTGTGTTAGTGGTCAGCTATAGTGTCACAGGCTGCAGTTCAAAAGAAGCAACCAGCCTTCCTGGTTATCAAGAGCACCGGGAAGTGTAAAGAAAATGATATTCAGCTCCCCCTCAATGAATGAACATTAGACATCCATCCTTCCCTCCCTCCATGATCTGCACCTAACCTCTCAAATGGCCATGCTGAAGGCTGAACAGCCTCCCAGCCTGTGCTGTTCCCACCCACTTGTTTATAAAACAGCATCTTGGACGAAATGCTTTCAGCAAAATTAGCCAAGCCCCTACTGAACCCATGTGGCTACCTTGAGTCAGGCAATCAGCCAACCTATATAATTGGCTAATATTTTAAAATATAAATATTTTCTAGAATATATGTCCCGTTTTTCTGAAGGTCAGCTGATAGCTAATTAGGGCAGATGTAAGCCTTTCGAAAAACAGTACAAACTCCATGACATCTGCTCAGACTTCATGTATTTTTTATTATTATTAAGTACTTGACAGACAAAACATGCATTAATTAACAAATTATGTATTTCACATCCTGTCTGTCTTTGCAACAATGGGAGATGTTATCAAGAAAAACTATGCCCAGAAATAGAAGCAGATTGGAGAGGGAAAAATCCTATTCTCAATATAAAATGAGTACAATAAAATAGTATAAAGGAAGTTAAGAAGTAAGGACAAAATAAATGTCACTTTCACAAAGTCCAGTTATTCACATTTAATATGTTATACATAAAGATAACCTAGGCTTAACTGATTGCTCTGCCTGTCACTTGCCTCTAAATTACCTAATGCGTCACTGAGTGAGAAAGTGACCCACTCAAATGATTGGGTCAACAGATCGAAAAGATGAAAGCTG
Organism: Phalacrocorax carbo; assembly: GCF_963921805.1. Lineage (NCBI taxonomy): Eukaryota > Metazoa > Chordata > Aves > Suliformes > Phalacrocoracidae > Phalacrocorax > Phalacrocorax carbo. The sequence goes on from NC_087513.1 coordinate 209,276,407, forward strand.
GGGCCAAATTAGAAAAAAAAAAAAAAAAAAGGAAAAAGCAAGCAAGCAAGCATTTTAGATATTAGTTTTTTGATGAAGAGCCGTCTTCAAGGAGCTCTGTTCTTGGTGAGACCAACTGTGGGGAAAGACAAACATTACTCTCAGGGTAAGATTAGTAGTGTTCCACATCAACTCTAAGTCCATACAGCTAAATACAGCAGAATAAAATCAGAACAACTGCCATATACTTCAAGGAGCACAGGAGTGGTGTGTTCTATATACCTCAGATATGAGGTATATGGCAGACTACCATGAAGTCTTTGTCCATAGTTATTGTACCTCTAACATAAAGGTACATCTGGGTACTTCCATCACAAAAATTACCCTTATGACTCAATAGGGTTCACAAAAACATCCACATCTCAGCAGTATGAGGAACAGTGTGACTAAATTAGTCTATTTCATAGCTGACCAGTTCTTTAGTAGAAACATCTGTCTCCTTCCTTTTTAAGAGCAGACACTTTTTTATGATTAATTCCCCACCAAGACATCATTCTTGCAAAAACTCAGCAATAAAGGTTTAGGAGAGCTTTTCGTCTTCCCAGTAAAGAAACCCAGTGCACTATCTGAAGCAGTTTGTCATATGAAGAGGTTTGCATCATAAAACATATCTCTTTTATAAGATTGGTGGGCATTTCCCCCCTTTTTATAGAGACAAGATATCCAGCGATGAGCAAGCCTCAATTTTGGCCAAAGAAAACTGAAATTATGCTTTCCTTTGAAAATTCAGAGTTTCCAAGTTATATTTTCATATAACATCCACTTGGAATATAGTGTGACCCTGTAGCCCTGTAATACTGTATGGCTATTGCCAACAACAGCCCACATGCCTTGTACTGAGTCTGCAGGGCCTCAGGACTGAGGCTTGCCAACCTCGCACTGTCCTAACCTGCGATTTGTATAACTTGATTTAGCTGTAATAGCAATTTCTTTAACTGATTAGGTATCTGTGGCCGATTTACTTTTCTTTTGTTATTTTCACATGGTATAACTGCATTTTTCTATAGCTAGATGTAACAAGCAGTTATTCTGTGTGGAATGAGATATTTGTGACTGTAACACAATGTAGTGTACAGAAATATAGACCTGCCAAAATAGCAGAGCCCCTGAGAAGTGGAAGAATAACATGGAGCATAGAGGAGTGCAGGCATGGGATGATAAGAGATGTGGCACAGGCTGGCGCTGCAACCCCACACTAGAAATAACTCAGCAAACGTCAGTTTAAAAAATTGTCCTGGATCTGGGCAAAACAGGCTCTAATGGTAATAGAATGAAGAAATAGTATCCATCATACATAAAAAGGACCATATATAGTAAGTTCGGAAGTATCATGAAGCTACAGACTAAAAAAGAAAAACAAAGATGAAAGAACATGTTGCCAAACATACAAAAATGTCCCTAAGTGGATGATAGAGGGATGAAGAAGAAACCGTCAACATGACCATTATATTCCTTCTGGTGAAGGACTCCAGATGCTGACAGCTGTTTGTAACATCCCTACCCACCAGCACGACATCACCAACAATGGCACCCAGAGGAGAAAAGGAAAGGTGAGTGCAATACCAGGAAAAGGGGTAGAAACTAAGAAGTATGTATATAACAATCGTAAATGCATTAGTACTCGTTCGTTTTCTGTAACAAGTAGTTCTGCACTAATAAAGATCAGACTTTTAAGATTTCAATTATGCTAACAGTAAATTCTTTTACTGTTATATGTTATATACTCTTGTATGTGATGTACTTCCTCTTTGCCCATAAATAAGCTTTTTGAGCATAAGTATAGGAAGTTAAGTTATATATTGAAGACTTTTCATCAATTCTCCACACAATTTTGATCCATCCTTCAATAATTCATGAGCTCAGTGTGAATGCTTAAATCATTAAGAGCAATCCCACAGAAAAGCTACAGCACTAAGCCAAATCTGAGAAGAGCATCTGACCTGCTCTTTGTTTTTCATGAAAGTGGTATCTTAGTTAAGTTGTAGTGTGATTTTTTTCCTATGCGTAGAAAGTATCACGGAATCACAGAATCACAGAATCCCAGGTTGGAAGGGACCTCAGGGAGCATCCAGTCCAACCTTTCTAGGAAGAGCCCAGTCTAGACAAGATGGCCCAGCACCCTGTCCAGACAACTCTTGAAGGTGTCCAATGTGACCGAGTCAACCACTTCCCTGGGGAGATTATTCCAATGGTGACTGTCCTCAGTGTGAAAAAGTTCCCTCTCGTGTCCAATCGGAATCTCCCCAAGAGCAACTTGTGTCCGTTCCCCCTTGTCCTCTCCATGGGACTCCGTGTAAAAAGGGAGTTTCCATCTTCTTTGTAGCTACCCCTTAAGTAAATTGAACAGATCCTGTGAAAGTGGTACTCTTAAAAATACTGACATAGCTCATATTTGCAATTATTCAGGCAATGCTAACAATTCTTAAGAATTCAAATACTCCTGAGGACAGGAAAGATCTGCAGGCTCCAGAGTGAGACGCTGGGTACTCTGAGGATCAGCGGGGCTTCACTTGCTCAATACCACTGTGTCAACACTACAGAGTATTCTATAAAGCTTTTAAAAGACATTTAGTGAGAGCTTTTTTCTAATTTCCTCATTAAATTTCCTCCTGGCCACTATACATTTTTGCTGCATGATACATTTCGGGTTGGACTAGATGTCCTTTAAAGGTCCCTTCCAACCCAAACTATTCTATGATTATTCTATGATCATAGTTGTATCTTTTACAAAACATCTATATTTTTGTTCTAACTTGTGCCTATTTCTTACTTCTGCTGTCCATTTGACCCACACTTTAAGTCCTCACCTTTCTCCAGCTCCAACTATTTATTGTCCCTTTGATTCTTTACCTCTGTTTCCAGCCAGAAGAATTTCATCAGTCATAGAGTAATGCAGAATTTATAGATCTGTGTGACAAAATGACCAACAGTAGCCCATATCAGCTGTCCCCTCTGGTCTCACCAATAGGCGGTCTTTCTTTTTAGCATTTCTGTGGTTGGAGGACACTTCTACCTGGTTTTGCTGCAGAAGACATCTTTACCAGGTCCCTTACAGATGTTCAGCCACACATGGCAGGTAGATAAGGGGTGACACCACGGCTCCATCACATCGCTTCACAACCCTTTTCCAGAGCCATTGGCAGCTGAAGTTTCCTGGTTAGTAGCTGAAGAGCAGATAGATGAGTAATGGGAAAGTTTGAGGAAATTAGAATGATGAAAGTATTTTTTCCAAGGATTGAAAGTGCAGGTTTAATTTTCCAGGGTTTTCTGTTAGGATTTATCACAAAACTGGAACCGAAGGATTTTAAACAAGAATATTCCATAACAAAGCCATTTAGAAGGCATTTTTAAAGGCACATTCAATTGGGCTTAAATGTCTAGGATATTTTCTTTAAATGCCCCTGGCAATTACTATTAGACATGTTATGGGCATTTCAAAGTGCAAGTAAAATTTACAAAAAATGTCAAATGCAAAAACCCCTCAATATATAATAAGGTTTTCTCCATATATAATTTTACAAAAATTGTGGTCAAAGAGGAAAAAGTGGTAATACCCATGACAGCTACAGTGCCTGCAAATATTGGGATCACTAGAGCAAAATATCATAGAATCTTTTTGCCAGGGGAGGCTTACAACAATGGTATAAGCTAGCCAGCTAACTCTGTTCTCAGTTTACACCCACTCAGTACCATAAGACCCGTCAGAAAAAGACAGATGTAGGGGTGCGAAATGTCATGTGGCATGTACAGCGACCGTCAGCAGCATATCTGTCAAACGCTCAGACAGTATCAGGGATCAGGGCTGCAGGGACCCTCTGCAAAGTGACGGTATGGCAGAAATGAGACCTGGCAGCTGGACAAGAGGAACAAGTGAAGCCCACTGTCACTGGTGAAAACCAATAGCAATTCCTCCTTTTAAAAATTAACAATATCTGCTTTCATTTGCCTAAAATTGCAGAATCCATTGCTATCTCCCTGTCGTCTTTCTTCTTCTAGGGTGCATTTGTATCTTGAACTATTAGCTTGTCATATGTGTGATTAGGTTTTGAAATTTGGAATTTAGCTCAGTTATGCTGCCATCTGTCAGGATCTGGTGCCATCTGTCAAAATAATACACTTGGATTCCAATTACTTCCAAACTGGTGGCAATGTGGAGGCCTCTCAGAACTCATGGCATTCAATTATATTGCATATGTATAAATTCAGATGTGTCATAGTTACTTACCTCATAGTATAATTGTATTATCTGTACCTGTTTCCTAATATACCACTCTATACTATAAAACTATTACAGACTTAATGTAAATTCAAAAATTTGACAGATTTTTTTAAATTCTCTATCAGGAACTTTGTTTAACCCTTAATTAATATTGTTTCCAGACATTTCAAATCTGTATATTATTCATTCCCATAACGTCTTTAAAGAAGTGAGCTGAGTTCCTACCTCCTCCAAAGGCAGAATTCATCACACCTTGTGCTCACCCTTCTAAAACTTGATCATCCACCCCAATTCAGTGTTTTGAGTCCCTTCCACATTCAATCAATTCCATGAGTTCAGTTGTAAATAAGTAGGAAAACTTGTCATGTAGAGGTGTCTGCCTCCCCCCATTAACTGCTAAACTATGCTCCTTCTCCAAACTCATGAAATACAAATGGCTTTAAAGTATTTCTTTTTTTCCATTTTGATGATTATCCAAATTAACTTACTCAGGGAAATTCTATGTAATATCACAAGGCTTTTTAATATAGCAGAATACAAAAAGGTCCAATAGCTAATATATCAGCAAAATTCAAACTAAAAGATACAGATTTTAAACAGCAAACACAAATCATGTTGAAAAGAGCAAGGAATGTGAGGTTTCAAAACAAAACTGATGATCTTATGAGGAAAGGCTGAGAGACCTGGGTTTGTTCAGCCTGGAGAAGAGAAGACTGAGGGGGGACCTTGTGAATACTTATAAATATCTAAAGTGTGGGTGGCAAGAGGATGGGACTGGACTCTTTTCAGTGGTACCCAATGACAGGCCAAGGGGCAATGGGCACAAGTTGGAACACGGGAAGTTCCACCTCAATATGAGAAAAAACCCCTTCCCTGTGCGGGTGCCAGAGCAGGGGCACAGGCTGCCCAGGGAGGCTGTGGGGTCCCTTCCCTGGAGACATTCACACCCCGCCTGGACGCGTTCCTGTGCCCCCTGCTCTGGGTGTGCCTGCTCAAGCAGGGGGGTTGGACAAGATGATCTCCAAAGGTCCCTCCCAACCCCTGCCATTCTGTGATTCGGTGATTCGGTGATCCTGTGATCTTTCTAGCCAGTAGCTCACCAAAACCAAAAAGTATTGAGGTAAAATCTGTGCAAAGCCGTAAAGAAGTATTGTCTTTTGCAAGCTGAAGAAATAGAATAGTCATTAAATGAAGGTAGAAATGGAGGTGAAATAAGTTGCAAAAGAGAAGCAGAAAAAGAATTGAAACTAGGACTGCCTGATCTCATAACTTATTCCAAGGGTCAGTCTTCTTCAGTGTTGATTCTGCTGGGCTGCCTTATAATTTTTGGTAGTCTGTGCCCTAATCTTCTTGCTGTTTGCCATCACATCTGCTAATGTTTGTTCTCACCTTCATTTCTTCTTGAATGGGTCTTTCCTGTAACAACCATTTTCTTGCATAAATTATCTTGCCAAGCTTTTCTCCTGTTTCATTGTAGGAATTGTTTAAAGTCTTTATTCTTCTAACCTAAATTTCAAAGCCAATTATGACTTCATTACCTCTTTCTTGTTATGTTATACATCCATATCGTGTTTAACATGTAAGGTTACCGTGTAATGAATCACCTCCCATTTAGTGTTTATTTGAAAATTAAGCCATAATTCAAATACCCAGAACTCCTTAACTATAAAAACAATGCAACTATGATGTTAGGTGAAATGGAAAGATGCAGGAGATGGGGATTATTGCTTTGTACCAGGCAGCAAAGATACGGAAAGAGACTATAGGTGGGTGAAGAGGAAATACCTGCATGAAGAAATAAGCAGACTTTACATTTTTTTAGTCTGAAGGAGCTCAGAGGGAACATGATTACTGAAGGCAGTCTTAAAGGAAAGCAGAAGGAAATCTAGGATCTAGAAATATATGATTTATATTTTTCAAGGGGTGAGGAGGAGGAACAGAAAGAAACAAATCTCCTGTAAAGCTAAACTGTAAGTACGGGAAGCCAAGGAGTCATCCTGGGGAGTTAAACCACCTGCAGCCACAGGAAAGCACCAGGGATCCATAGCAGTGATAGTCCTGTTAAGCAGATGACTGGTGTGACAACGTGGGTCTCAGCATAGAGTGGAGTATGTCCTACGAAGCATCTGTTCTCACTCTACAGAAAGTGCCACGGTCTGGGAAGGAGGTACCCAGCTTCCCTACCCAGGCCATGGGCAAGGGGAGTGTCCCCCTTCAGCTCTGTCGATCATTCTTTAGAGACAATAGCTTTCTCTTGGTCTGCCTGGAGTGCTGGCATCCTACTTTCTCTGAATCACACAGCTGCACTGGGTATCTATCACACGGCTATTAAAGATGCCCATGCCCCCCTCAAGATTGGCCCATATAGTAGGCAGTGTACATATCTCTGGGCAATTTTGTCCTGCAACTTGACCACTTTAATTTGGTGAAGTTCTGCAAGCATAGTCCTCACTGAGTTACTCAGCAGAAATTCTGCTCCTACAAAGCTGAAGGAGGAAAACAAGCCAACATTTCACAATACTGCAGCAGTTTCTACAAAACTGCATTAGATCAAAGCTCCATGTCTCCAGCATTTATAGTAACCTTGGGATAAAAGCAAGGTTCTTTTTATCTTGTTAAGGCCAAAAAAATTAGCCATAGTAGTGAGCCAAGTTTTGCTGAATTTTACTTTGTTCATGCTTATTGCTCTAGCACAGACCATTGAGCAAGGGAGTGGAAAACCTGGCCTCACATTAAAAAGATGTATTATCAATATCCTGGAGTCTAACAAATAGCAGCCTTTTTCACCACACTCAGAGGCTTTGTTCCTACACAGCTGACCACCAAACTGTTCAGCTGAATTTTCCCAGGTCTCTCAACAAGTGTAGTTAGCAGTTTCTCAGAGTTGAACAAAGTCATTGTTGCTACCAACGTCTGGGGAAGGGGTGACACTGTACAGATGTTTAAGTCATGACACTTCAGAGAGGTATGGAAAGGTTCAGAAGAATTTCACCCAAAATGTTTTTTTTTTTTTCAATTGGCTACAAAGAGAATTCAAGGCAAGCTCATATATAACTGGCTAAAGTTAGATGAAATGGATATTACTGTAGGTTTATAAACTAAACCAATTCTAAACTGCCATCAAATTATAAGTAAAAATGGAGCAGCATGGGATGGGAAAGTTATTTGCTAAAGACGTATTTGCTTTTTGTTTGGTTACACGCACTGAGTAGTGAGGGGACACATTTATTGCTGAAGTTGCAGTGGGGCTCAGAGATCACTCTATTTTTTAAGTTGTCACACTTCATTTTCTCAAGTCAAAGACGTGTCATCCTTGAGAAAGAGGGAATGCTCTCAGTTAAGAACAGCTAGGAAAAATATTTAAGAGGATATTTGAAATATTTGAACCCATGTGCTATAACTAACAGTAACTAGCAAAATAGCTACCTAATGTGGTTAGTCAAAACTATGGTGCAATTATTAATGACCTACTGATGACTTACTTTTGGTGAGGTAAGAGATTAGTTAAGAGTGGTTTTGGTCCATGTGATTTGCTGCCTCTTGCTTTATAAGTGCTTCAGCGTTTCACACTCCTTTCACAGGAAGTTTTTCAAGTGCCTGTGGAAAATGGTAAGTTGCTTTTGCATACAGGGGAATTCTTAAGGCAAAGGAAGAGAACCTTTACTTCATGTAAAAATGGGCAATTTATACTTCTTGGAGGCCACATAACAATAGTAAGCTCAGCACTGGCCATTATTAGTGTGGAAGATGATTAACCTGCACTACCCCAGGCCTCCTGGATGGCTGTGCAGCCTGCTGAGCTGACTTGTGTGCTAAAAAACATAATTCTTTTCCTGACTCTGTTGTTAATTTGCTCTGTGATCTCTAGGTCAGTCATCTCTGTGCCTTGTTTTTCCCTTTAACCTGCTGCCTTCTGTCTAGACTCTCTTAGCATATATTCTCACTGTGACAGCACACCAGGATGCTGATCTGGACACTACCATGTCACAAACAGTAATAGCAGTGCCTGTTCCTCCTGTGGTGTACGAAAGCCCGCTGCCTATACATCACTTCTAAGTATGGACTCTGATGTTGACAGAAGCACTGAGATGATTGTACGGGCTAAGCACTGTGACCATTCAAAGGTTTATCTTAGACCAGAGAAATTATTGTGGATGGCACTTTTCTGTTTATATTCATCAAAACAAGTATTTTAAGACTGTCTTCTTTAATTATATTGCAGATAATTGTCTTGCTGATTACAATCACTTTACAGTGACTCTTTTGCAGTCACTGATATAATTTTTTAAAATCCATTGGCATTTTCTTGTGAACATCTGTCTGAAGTGCTGATTACAACATCCCCACTCAACTCTGTAGGGGGGAGCAGCAGGACTGCAGCCTAACGGACTGCAGAGCCAGAAGAGCAAAAAAAAGGGAAATGGCACAAATAGACAGAGGAAATAAAACAGATGAACATTTACATCCATAATGTAATTGGATGATTTCACCATCATCATCCCAGGATGATTTTATGATCCTTCATCACACCCTGGCAGTTATCCAGGTTGTCTTTCCCTCTTGTAACCTATGCTGTAAAACTGATATTTTCTTTCTCCCTCAGTTGTTCTTGTGAGGGTTCCCACTATTATGTGGGTGCAAGAGTCATGCCCCGCTCGGAGACCGAACCATCTCATGCCATGGGCTGACTTCACACGTAGTATTTGCACTTTCAGTGTGCAATTTGGGATTGGAGCAGTTAGGGGAATGCTCTTGATGTGCATATAATGGAAGGAGCTCTTCAATAAACCAGAAGGGGTAGGATTAAATACTCTGGGTCCCTTAGCACTTCACGTGGAAGGAACACACACATGGCTGTTAAACCCTTTGCTGCATCTACAAGTTATGGCTATATGTTTAACCACCTAATGTTTCTCTTAAAAACAAACAAACTAACTAACTAACTAACTGTACCTTCTTTAGAATAATGTTTTAAAGCAGATTAGGAAAACACAGCCAAATTTCTGAAAACTGACTGATTCATTCCTCTCTTAAACCCACATATAGCGCTCAATGCCTACATTCGCTATGTTCAGATCTCATGGAGATCCAGTGGTGATGTGCTTCATTCCTGAACCTCTGGATGATTTATTGCTCCCACCTTCTTGGCAGATGGTGTTAATTAAAGGTGATCTAATGTGATAAATACTTCACAATATTAATGGTAACTCTGGTGTAACTCCTTTCGTCTCCCTTTTTGTACTATGTCATGCCCTTGTGCTAGGGCTTCCTGTGACAGCTCAGTTTTTGAAAACAGAAACACAGCAGTGACATACCTTTGTCTGGTTATCACCATGAACACATTTGTTTAAGGAAACTTTTTGGTAATTTTATCCTAATTTAATTTAATTTGCATTATAATGGGTTTCAGTGTTTGAACTTGAACGTTTCATTTCAAATCAAACCCTTCCGAATCCTCTGTCTACAGCTAAAGATACATCCTTTGGATAGCAGCCACCCTGCCCAGAAAAGGAAAAGGTGTGAGGTATGCAGTGCTGCCGCAGTAAGGGACAGCATCAGGAGTGTCAGGGCAGAGACAACACATAATTAGAATGTGCTGATTACTATGAACAGAAAGCAGTGGATGGGATTGATATTAAACAGACCAACACATGAACAAAATCTTCCTTTCTCCCTGTCTTTCTGATTGCTTCCTGCTGTATTATCTGGTTCCAAATACCAGACCTATATTTAAAGACCTATGTTAAGACCTATATTTAAACTTTTCCCTAATGTACCCTACTTTATCTTCTTCTTGCCTACTTTTTGGCTGGTATTTCATTTAGCTGTCAGAATTGCATATAGAAAAATGATGCAATGATCAGGGAAATTCAGTGTGCAAGCAAACTAATGAAATTTTGCTGCTGCATGTGCTTTGTTGGGCTTTTTTACTGTTTAAAGTGCCCTACAAGAGCAGGGCCTATACAAGTGTTCTTCTGATACTCAGTAATACACAGACAAGCACCCAAACAGAACAGACCTAGCTGTAAAACAAAACGGACACAGAGGAGATACCAGGTTGTGATCCTCCCAGTAATTTGTCCAGCTACTGAAACCTCTGCTATGAATTAATTCCTATGCTACAGCCTTGTTTGCTTCTATTCAGTAGAGTAACCCTGGTTTCTGCAGCACTTGAATGGATTTTAAAAGCCTTGAAAATGGCATTTTTATGCTGTCAAATGGTAATGACTTTCCTCTGGCTAGTTCCCTTAATTAAAGGGAAGATGCAGAGCCGACAGCTGGGAATGAGGGGGCTATGGCTGTGGTAGGGATCACAGTGATGTCCTCGGGCATGAGGGATGTGTGTGCAGCACAGGGAGGTGGGGCACTGCTGAGTCCAAACTGAAATTCTTGTTCCACAGGTACTGTTCTGGAACAGAGATATTTCTGTATGAAAGCATTAAGTCCTGCTGTCATGCTTTTCTCCAGATCACTAACAGTGCCTCTTGCTTTCCTCTGTCATGCTCTTAAGGTCACATACTGAGGATGGCTGTGAAAGAACCCATCTGAGAAAACACAGGGGTACTGCAAGGCGTGGTGGGTCCAGAGATGGTTCAGGAACGGATAAACAGATGGACGCATGGGGAAGAGGTCACAGAGAGGCCAAAAGTGGACCATGAGTGGCTTTAGAAATGTAAGAGAAGGAAGGAGGTGGTGTCTGAGCTCCAGAGCAGATGGCTGAACTCAGGTTACTCACTCACTCATCACAGTTTGGAAAGCTTGGGTGCTGCTGTTGTGGAGCTCTGCTCTGGCTGGCACTCCCCTTGTTCCTCATGAGCTCATTATCAGGGTAGAGCAGAGGCCTAATTACACTCTCCTGAATATGTATTTTCACACTGTGCTGTACTGTGCCTGGGAGGTGTACCCTTAACAAGCCCCTTTCACCTCTATAGATGTTTGACAGCTACCAATGCACTAAACCCAGGGCAGCGGTGAGGAGGTTATTAATAGCCCTGTTGTGTAGAGAGGGGGAGATAAAATGCAAGAATCAAATTCCGTTTCTCAAGTTGCAGAGAGCAAATGTGTCAGTGTTATTCCTGCATCTAGTAACTCTGCCTGCAGATTAGGAGGGATTTAGACATGGAGACACAGATGAAAGCCCTCCTGCATCTCTGTCCTTGTACTAAAGGACCTTGCAGGCTTATATCAGAGGGCTTTCAGTTGGCTGTGGCTGCTGCTTGGGAGGCAATAGGGTGGTGGACACTTTTCCATGCTGTTCCCTGATCCTTCCCCATCCATGCAACAGCCACGGTCTTTTCAGAATTCCTCTAGTTAGAAATAATCAGGCAATGAGCTGTTATTCAAGAGAATTATTTTGAAAAATGGCCTAAAAAGGCAGAGGAAGACCAGTAACCTTTCAGCAAATGAATTTTCTTACCCTTCTGGCAGGACGCTTTTGGCTAAATGTTAGCCTGGTGATGAGTGGACCTTTGTGGAGAACAGGCATTTATGTGCTTCACACATTTCTACATAAATCACACCCTAGTGATGGCCAGTGCTTACCTCCAAAAGAAAGCAATTAACAAGGAGGATTCTTCAGACATAAAGCAACCACTGCGGCAGTAATGGGCTGAGTAACAATCTTTTACTTGTACTTTTTTTCAGAGTATATCTGCAATGGTGGCTGGAGTCATGGGCGCTGCCTGTGAGGAACACCTGTTGCTGCAGCTGCCCTATGGGTTAAGAAAAGCCTAAGGAAAAGCAGGGGAGGGTATCAGCCTGACACCTTTTACCAGTTGTGTGCTCTTTAGAAATCATATTATTTGTAGATACCAAAGTTACTTGAGGAAATGAACCTGAGCTTTCTGTTCCGCAGGTGGTAGGCACAGGTATCTCTGTGCTTTGAAATGAAGGTGAATCAGTGTTGTACCTGAAGGGTGATCCTTCCTCAGCACGACTGGTAGGATCCCAGTGTTTCCCCTCAAACTGCCAGCATTTAAAAGGAAATACAACCTTTAAGTTATAATGACTGTAAAGACAAGAGCTCAAAGGAGTCAATCTTCTCTGTGTAAGGATGTGAGATTTTGCTTAAAGCAGTTACAGGATTTATATCGATCTTAATGCAGTTACTGGGAAGTTGAATTGCCACTTTTGGTGAGAATAGAATTGAACTGTAGGCGGGTTTTTAGTCCCAAATAGAAGGCAGTGCCTCCAGCATCTACACTAATATCAGAGGGAAAATTCATTTTAGTTAGAATGAAAAGGAAGAAATTGGTTTCTTTAGTACGCTGAGAAGGCAACGAGAAAAGTGCAATAGAATAGAAATATTTAGTAAATGAAACACAAAAAGAAATTTTCTACTTTAATATCAGCTATTTACTGCTTTGGTTCAGTGATCATTTTATGCAAAAAGCAGTAATTTAATGTAATAATGAACCACAATGTCACAACGGGATTCCTATTTCTAGAGTCTATTGTTATGATGAATGACATCTATTTTAACAAAGAAATGGTATCCTTGAATGAAGCTTGTTGTAGGTATTTTTATCTTGACTTTACTGACAGATTGAGACATAATGATATTTAAAAAGAAATCTATATACAATGCTTAAAGCCTTACTCCAAAACAAGAAAAAATGCTGTCTCTGAAGATGATTGGATGTGGTGTCTGAAGCAAGCTGGTAGAGATGCTTCAGCACTTGCAGACCATAAGGACTACCATCTGCATTCAACTGCAAATATAAATAAGTAGGTGTTTCTTCTAATCAGCTAATTTTTTTTACCTTTGCTTCCATTACAAGAAGGAAGTGTCTAAGCTTGATGGTTGCAAGCTCCCTCTTCTGTAGTCTGGTCTCTGCTTGAACGTTTGCACTTCTGAAGAAACAGAGTCACTCCTGCCCTAGGAAGCCCATGGATGTCTTCTAGTGTCTTCTTGTGGACATAGCAGGAGGTTGGGTGGTGGAGTGAAAAGGCAGTCAAGGTGCAGGCTGCAAAGGCTTATCTTTCCTGCAAAAATCTCCTTCTACTGCCAAGAGGAGAGGAAAACTGCCAAAAGTTTGATTTCTGTTTCTTTCAGTTTGATGCAACAGCTACCGAAGCAAGGAGCCAAAGGCACAATTTGACTAGAAAGGTAGCTGCAGAGCTTTTTGATCTGTGTTGGAGAGCAGAGTCACTTTTACATTGATCAGGGGCCAGATCTGGGTAATGCCTTGTATAGGTAGGTGGGAAGCAAGAACTTCTGTATCTGTACATACTGGCTGCCTGAAGTATGTCAGGTGCAAAATTTCACAAAAGGCAAATCTAATGAATTAAAAAACAAAGGTCACTGGAGGGAGAAAAGAAAGAGACAACAGAAAGATGAAAAGGATGGCTAAGTATGACTCCTAGCTAGCTGTCCCCTCCACCTTCAGCAGTAACACTGTAGGCAGAGTTTGTGATTCCCAGGTTGAATTGTTATCCCTTCCTGATGGACAGCAAACACCCAGATAAAGCTGCCCCAGGACTTCCCCATGCCTGTGCCAATTGAAGTCCAGTCCTCATTGCTCTCATCCAACCTGTCACAGCAGGCTCTGCCACCATCCCTTCACGGTCTCTGACTTTATTTGTTACTTTAGCTTGGGGTGACCCAGACATTTAAACATTGTCAAGTCAATAACGTTTCCTCAGCCTTTTGGTGTGCAAGTTTTTTTCCTTTTTTTTCTTTTTCCTTTTTCTTCTCCTTCACCCTTCCCTTTTCTTTTTTCTTTTTCTTCAGAAAAACTCCCAAAGATGTTAAAACATGTAATATAAATTAAGCTTCCTTCAGGCCCACCCATTAGTCTCTTTCATTCCACTCCATTTTCCACTACAAGATGCCAGAAAGATATTTGCACCCCTCTGGAGTTGTGTGGGAGGCAGGGGCACGCTTCTCTTTTAGGCCTCAGATACAGTGGGCATCTCCATTTTGTCCGTCTCTAGCCCACAGGAAATTCAGGCTTGTCCATTGCTGGGATCTGACCTTTGAAGGTAATGTCTACATTAGCAATTCAGCAGTGTAATAAGAACATATCTGTAAAGCAAAATAACTGATGCTGAGGATCAGATACCTGCACTACACAAGCTCAGGGGAGTTTTACTTCATAACTGTAGTATATTCCCAGAAATTTTACACCCATTAGTGACTGGAATGCATTAAGAGTGCATCCATTGGGTGTAACTTACTGGCTTATTTTCATCTGAAAAAAATATCCAGTTCAGTCACTAAGACCATTTCACCATGCGGATCAAAATATGACATATAGGGACAATTGGGAGATTCCCTTCAAAAGCACAACTTCAAACTAATGAATCCAAACCCATATTCCAAGCTGGAGGGAAAACCAATATGAATGTCCACTCAGATCTGCTGCTGCTGTCATCAAAGAGCTGTCCTGCACCAGCACATAAAATCCCCTCCCTGCCATCTCTTGCTGCAAAGCCTTTGTCGATGGCATGTCTAAGGAGCAAGGCTTCCTCTTTAGCAGATGCCTTTTCCTGTTGTCTTTAGGCAAGAGAGGAATTTCCCCAGTGTCACAAGTTCCCAACACAAGCAGGCTGATGTTGACGATATTGTTTTCTTCTTCTTCTGATGTTCCTCTGTTTTGGGGTTCACATGAGGTTATTTTTGCACTGTGTTTGTTGGTGTGCTTCTTTTCCATGATTCCATGTATAATATTATGCTTAGTCATTGTCAATTTTGCTTAGTCATGGTCATTTGCTGGAATTTTCTGTGTATGGTAGGCCAAGTTTTACCATATGTACCATGGCAAACCACGATCATGCACTTCTATTAAACAAGATGCAACAATTCTCCATTTAGACTGAGGGTTAAGGGTAGTGCATAAGGCCTCTGGTTAAGCTGTAGCCAGCTGAACATTTTTAATATTAGACTTTAGATGCCCAACTTCTTTGCCGAAGCAGCAAGAAAAACAGGCTAAGGCAAGAGTTTAGGCTAGGATAAATCCTTGCAGTCTGTGGCCTGTTACGAGTAATGACAAGCCCCCATGTCCTGGGCTACTGTGCTCCTCTACAGTGTCAGTTTCTTCAGTTGTTGAGGCAGAAATTAAACTTTATGCAAGCCAGGCCAGATGCTAAATATCCACTGGTAGAAGAACTTCCAGATTGCAAGACCAGGAAGTAAAAACTAACAACTGGAAGCTGTTTTATCTGTCTTTGATTTACAGATTTCACAGCATTTGTAGTAGGTCTATAAGAACCCCTGGTGCTTTCCTTTTGCTTTCATACACGCATGCACACATAGAACCCTTTGTCCTCTGATGTCTGAAACTACTGGGATTCATTAGCGAGAGTATTCATCTTGTTAAGGATGCATTAATAGCATCCACTGTAAGTATTAATCTGCTGTTGTCAAGTGATAATTGCAGAAGATGGTGATTGCTTCAACCTTCACCAAGTTCAGCAGCTGGAAAAGTCCTTGCACCCCTGCTTTAAGCACTCGCAGCTGCAGAGTATTGTTGTATTTTCAATCAGGTTAAAAACCTCTGACATATTTCAGATTACAAAGAACCATAAAACTTGTCTTTTTCTTGTTTCCTAACTGCTGTTTAAAGTAATTTTTAGAAACTAATCACATCCAACAGAGGTCTGGTGGGCTGGAGTATTCCTAGATCCCAAATGATAGAGGAAAAAACCCTGGGAGACGGTAAAAGAAGGCCTCCTGAAAAAATGACATTTTCTTCAGGTACAATAAGCAGCATTAGGCCCAGTTGGGGAAAATATTTGACCTTTGAACAGACATTTGAGTTCAATTCCTTACAGAAACCAGATGTCTGCATCCAAACTAGTTATCTACTCTGCAGACCACAATAAGAAAGTTGCTCACAGACCAGGATTCATCTCATCCTAAAGAAAATACCTACAGCAGTGTATTGCATCTGTCTAGGATGGAGCAAATGTACCCCATAGCAGCCCTCACAGTGCTGTGCTTTGTATTTGTAACTAGAACAGTGTTGAAACCACACCAATGTTCTGGCTTCTGCTGGGCTGTGCTTGCAGAGATTCAAGGTTGTCTACCCAACTGACCCCAAAAGCCAGTAGTCTGGGAGTGTGCAAGAGGTTGGGAGGGTACATAGCCAAGACAACTGACCCAAACTGACCAAAGGGATATTCCATATCATATGATGTCATGCTTAGCAATAAAAGCTAGGAGAAAGGAGGAGGGGGGAGAGGTTATTTGTTATTAAGGCACTTATCTTCTAAGGAAACCACTGTGCATTCCAAGGCCCCACTTCCCAGGAAGTGGCTGTACATCTGCTGAGGGGAAGCAGGGAATAATATTTTTTTGCTTTTCTTTGCTTCTGCGTGTGGCCTTTGCTTTTCTTTATTAAACACATATCCTGACCCATCAGTTTTTCATCTTATTTACTCCCCCTGGTCCCCTGAGGACAGGGAGTTAGAGAGAGGCATCTGGCAGCCAGCTGAGGTCAACCTACCACAAACAGTCAGATGAATCATGCCCTAGAAGTGTCCACATCTTCTACGGAAGGAGGACCCCATGATGACCAGTTCAGATCCGGGCATCTACACTAAGGGGAAATGAATCTGACCCTGTACTTCCATTCTGACTTCCTAAGAACTGAGGCACTTCACCTCTGTTATGAACTTCTCCTAAGTTATGATGCGAACCACCCTTCTGCAGCATGGTAGCAGCCCGACTTAGATCAGCAGGACTGTTCACCTGCTTACAACCAGATCAGCTTAACAGCAAGCGGATCCATTGCCACAGATTATTAGTGCTATATTCCTTAGTTTCCCTCAGTGGAATAAGTATTGATTCATATTTACTAGTCAGTGAAGTCAACTGATGAAAAATATTACTCTGATTCTTCCCAGGAATAATTACCTATGTTTGTCCAAGGCAGAGGATCCCATTTCTTCCAGATATGTTATGGTAAAGCTTTAATCTCAGCCAAGTAGCTTTTTCAGTTAGAACTTAGAAGGGAACAAAATTTTTTTAATAATTCCAATCTGTTATTTCAATTTCTACCTGACATTATTTCTCAACAGACAAAGCCAGTCTGTCACAATAGTCTTGCAAAGAAACAGGCAATAACCAGTTTCTAGCATTCAAATGCAAGCTTTCTTTTAGCTAAAATTAAAAAAAAATTAAATACCTAGAAGTAGAGTCTTATATGTCAGTGAACAGAAATCCTATTTATTGACAATTTCCAGGGGCTCTTTGAGGAAAAGAGCAGCACAAGGACCAGTCTCTGGGAGATGTTTCTGGTAATGCTCAAGCCTGAATAGCATTAAAGGAGAGCATTTCACAATTTCTTTTATGCAGCCAACTGTGAAGTTTTCATTTCTAGGTTAGTTTTTTCATCAATTCCTTAATTAAAAGTAATCAGAAGACTGCTAAACATTCTGTTGTTTCATATTAGAAACCCACATGCAAATTTAGCCTAAAATAGCAATTTTATTCCTTCAGTAAGCAATAGTTGCCTTGTAATTTCAGGCTTGGAAGCTTTAGAGTCGTTGCAGGATTCTACAGCGATACAAAGCAACCTCCTTATAGGAGCTAAGTGCTTTAGGACCAACAGGACAAATTCTGGTACAAAGACGCTTACGTCACTGAATTTTTATGAAAATGAAAATGTTCTGATGCTACACACAAGGTATATCACCCTGCAGAGTTAGCTAAGTCTTTAAGTTGGATCTAACTTCTGATCCCCTTTCATCCACATGCTAAGCCATCTCACTGGAGTCTGGTGATGCTTTAAATCAGGTTTAATGCCAGCTGGCATATAGAAAGGATACAGGATAAAGGTCCCACTGTTTACTTCAGCTGGCACATGACTGATTTGTGGTGGAGATAAAGACAAAGTCCCTCTAGTGGCATCTGATACTTATTCCACCTTCCCAGAAGAACAGGTAAGAAAATATTCTTACACTTACCCAAATTTCAGCTCAGGAATTTGAAGAGACAATTATAGCAAAGCCCTGTTGCAGGTATGCAGCATGAGCACGCACGGCCCTTTGCTGTTACAGATATAAAGTTTAGTGCTGGAAAAATAGGGGTGTAAGCAAACCTCCCTGTCTTCTGCACCTTGCTAAGGACCATGTCCTGATAAATCAGTGAAGAAATGTCATATTCATCCTTGCCTGGTGCCAAAGCCCATGAACATACATAGCCACAAACCTTCTGGACCTGCAAGCTCTTCTTCTTTACACATTCCAGTTTGTGCTGGACCCTGAAGAGAGCACTTTTTGATGAACTGGTTTTGCTTGCAGCAGGTCTACTATTAGAGCTGTCACAGATGGTCAGTGATATCCTGGTTAACATTTTGAGTGAGACCCACTTTGTATTTAGAAGTCTAGTTTCACAACAGAGCAAAGGTTCATCACAACAAAAATTTCTAAATTAATTAATTTAAAGCTTTTACTTTTACTGGGGAAATGGAATCAAGGTTTTAAGATATCTCAGGGTGCATAAAACAGTCATCTCTCTAGTGAAAAAGAGAGAGCAAATTTTCCAAACTCATTTCCCTACCTCTCTCACAAGCTGTATGTCCTGCTGCCTGCACAGGGGAGGAGAGGTTGGTAAGTTTATCCTGCCTGAAAAAAAATCTCACATATCATTCTGGCATCTCTTGTGCAAACAGCTCTCCTCCGACTGAAAGGCTCTTCTAGCACTTCACAGCTCAGCTGGCTGGAGAACTTCTCACGTCCATCCTAGGTAACCCTTAAGTGCGTATTCTCCTGCCCACCTGGCCTTTTACCTTATCAGCTCTCCTCAAGCACTGATGTTTCCAGGATGAAGCGAATGCTTCGACTTTCAGACATCTGACTATCCTCAATTTGCTAATAGTTGAAATATGGCCAACTTGTGGCAGAGTGTGTCTCTAGCATCCCACCACTGTGGCAGAATGACAAAGGCAGCAGTAGAGAGGTGAATTTATGCTTGCTACTCCTGTAACCTCTGTCAGTCCCAATACTAGCAGGATTATGCCTGTACCAGCTTGCAGTAGATAATTAGCATGATCTCATCCAAGCATGCAGAATGTGTTTATCCACTTAAAGAGTTTGCTTCCTTCAAGAAGTATTTAACCCACAGAAATTACAGACATTTAATATTTCCAAAACTAGACTCTTGCATTCATGAATCATCAGTGGCCTACTTCTATGGTATTACACACTCTATTCAAGAGCAACATATTATGTGAGTTTATACCCCATTTTTGTGCCACAATTGATATTCACAGTTAGGTGTGATACAAATGAAATAAATTATATCAAATTATGTTAATATTTGCAATTCAGAAAAAATATGCAAATGAATTTATCAGATAAAGGAATTTGTCTTCTTAAACGCATAAAAATTCTTTTTTTAAGTAAAATGATTGAAGAAGACAGCTGTTACTCAGGCAAATGAGCACATATTTAAGTCAAGCCACTGGCATCAACTGATTTAAATATATCCCCTGATAGGTGTGGGATGTAAGAGACTGCTTATCTGCTCCATGTTTGAGGTCCTGTATTTCCATATAACTGCTTAGAAGGAGCTTTACCCAGGAAAATGAGTGCCAATCACAGATACCACCAAGCATATTCACTCTGTGAGCAAAACTACCTGAACAATGTATAGCTGCAGACCAAAAGTATTAAAAGTTTCATTTTAGGTTGTCTAAATGATGACAGTTTTTAAATCTGAGCTATAGAACTAAAATGTGTGGCCAAAAATACAAATCTAAATCTCTAGTACCACCTGGCATGGAAACTACCTACCTGCTATTTCTAGGACTATTTCATAGAACAGCAGCATGGGTTTGACCATAGGAATACAAATGCTGGCTTTAAAATAATGCTGAACAAACAATTTTGTTTCCTTCTGATACGAGGAAGAGGCAAAGCAAATTTTCTAAGAAATCTTAAAGAACCGAGGAAGAGTCAATAAAAGCTGTTCAGAGGGGTTGTGGAGTTTCTATACTCAGTTACTCAAAATCTACCCAGATATGGCCCTGAGCACCCTCTTCTAGAGGACCTTGCTTTAGGCAGAGGTGGTGAACTGACAGTCTCCAGAGGTCTCTTCCACCTTCAGCTATTCTATGATTCTATACTCCTATTATATTCAAGCCTATTGTTTACCCTGAACTGATCTGAAGTGATTTTTCAAATGATGGAACAAAGAGCTGAAGAACTGTTTCTTGAAGCTCAGACTTAAGCCCAGCTGAGGAAACTTAGAAACTCAGTTATAAGTAATTATGAAGTGTTAGCTACAGATTGTTCCAAAAATCTAGACTACAGATCATTTAAAGCTTTCTAGCACTTTTTTCAGCATATCAGGTTCTTTTTTCTTTTAATTGCAAGAGGAGAAACTTTCATTTTTTACATTACCAAAACATGTGAAGGCTTTTCTTTACTTCTAATTGTTATCTGCACTTTATTGGCCTTTGGTAGGGTTTGTTTATTGTGAGGTTTCGGTTATTAAATCCAAAAGGATATAAAATTGCCTTCGGATGAAAATCCATATCCATATCCATTTTTACATGACAGAGATTAGAAAGTGTAGAGGGAAAACCCCAACATCACAAGAAATGGTTTGTGCAGTTTCTTTTAAGTTTTGATACTACTTAAGATAAACCTTTTTATAACCAACAGTTATTGATCCCGCAAATATCTTGGTTACTATTAGTGGATTGCATACAAATGCAGCAAAGTTTAAAAACTGTAGGAACAATGATTTGCACTCTTACAAGTTTTATCACCAAAACTTCAGGATGGGTAGGGAGATGCTTTCAATGCAAGTATTCTTGTGAATATGTCAACTGGGCTTCTGGAAGATTTCTGCAACATTCCGCCAAGGAAACACAATCACCGGCTCAGAGAGTCTTTGGAAAATAAAGGAGCATAAGTTCACTAATTCAAGATTGGAGATTTAATGTGGATTACAGGTATGCAGGCTGGAGGAGGCTGAAGGAATAAGGATATTATGGAACTGCCAGAAACAAAATATTTTCTATAATAGCAGATGAAGGAAACGGTCGACAGAACAAAGAAATATGCCATGATAAAAAACAAATTCTGAAAGAAATAGCATGCTTTTGGCTTCTGAAATAATTTTGAAATACAGATCAGATTCATAAAGATGCAGACCAAAAAAAAGGGGAGAAATTGTCCTTTAAAGAGTCAATCTATTTATTACTAACATTACTTTAAATGCAACATTATATTTACATTTTTAAAGCAATGTTTTCATTCTAATGTGGACTTTTATTTCAAAGGAAAATGAACTGGAAATGAATTTAAACACTTCCATTTTTATCTAAAAGACTTATTTCATTCAATGTTTTGTTTTCTGTTAGAAACAGTTTACAATGAGACAAGCATTTTCCCTTAGTGTTTTGCTTCAGCTGGTAAAAAAAAAAAAGCCATTATTTACAAATATCTGTTGAGCATACTTTGATCCCTTAATCATTTCCGATAGAAATGCTGAAGCTTCTTTCTTTTTTCTAATTCAGACTCATCACAGTGTAATCAACTGTTTTCAACAGTATGGTACAAAACAAAAATTTCTTTCATGTCCCTTGGTGACATTCTGTGGCTTGTGCTACAACCACTGTCAGAGTAAACAAGAACAGTCCTTCCAGGTTTAAAAGAGATGTTTATTATTTGCTCAATGCATTATAAAAGTTAAGCAAATTTTCCAGCATTCCCCATGATAATACCTACAAAAATACCTACCCAAAGATCAGTGAAATGATTGAAGAGAGAAAGAAGGACGCCTTTAGCTTCATAAACATACAGATAAGAACCTTGTAAATAAATAAACAAATTATTATTTATCTGTTATTATTTGTCAATTAATGATAACTCAGAAATGCTGTCAGCCACCTCCAAAAACAGTTTTCAAGACTGATTAGCTGAAAAGCACTAAGTCCTTGAAGAGCAAGCTGTTGGGTCAAATGATTTCCAAAAGTGAACGGACTCTCTGAACATATTTATATCACAGGAGACAAATTTTCTGTGTTTGATGGTACAGGCACAGAATATATCTACATATGATAAGATTTACTAGAGTCTACCTGTGCTGCAACAGTAAGACATTGTAACTGAAAATATATCTTTCGCTGTATATGAATTTGTTCTGAACTACGTGGGCGTTCTGCATCATTTCAGTTGCTAACAGGAATCTCACAATAAATGAGTAAGTAAAGAGTAAGATTACTTTCCCGATGTTTAACTAGATGACATGGTAGAGCATGAAATCTCTAGGGAACTGCAAAAAAGCCATAGTTTGATCACTTTATTTCTCCAAATGAAAGACTAAAAAGGAAACCGATCTCCAGCTCAACAATATTTCCAGCTGCAGTAGGTCCAAACTCATTATTTGTTTCACTTACAGAATAGACTTTCCTAAAATGTCTTTTTTTTTCCTGGGTACAATGACACAATCTACTGCTTTATTAAAAGTAAGCACACCTATGTAGGGGAATAGACAGGGATCGGCGACTGGAAGATCACGGGATGTGACAGAAAGATAGACTCCTCCCCATAGGAGTGGCAGGAACAGGAACCGCAAGAGCTATATAAGCGTGTGACGCAGCCAAATAGACGGACATTTTGTATCCATCATATTGGTGTCTGTGCATCACTGTCCCCAGGGTGGGTAGAGCCCTGTGTCCCGGAGGTATGCGGCCCAAGATAAGTTCTCCCGTAGAAGCG
Source organism: Phalacrocorax carbo (assembly GCF_963921805.1). Classification (NCBI taxonomy): domain Eukaryota; kingdom Metazoa; phylum Chordata; class Aves; order Suliformes; family Phalacrocoracidae; genus Phalacrocorax; species Phalacrocorax carbo. The sequence continues at coordinate 209,299,343 of NC_087513.1, forward strand.
TACAGCTACAACCTAGAAAAAAAATTTCACTTTTAATTGTGTTGGAATGCACAGAATTTAAAATAGGGCTGAATTTGACTTACTGTTTTGTCTTGCTCTGCAAAGAAAATAAAGAGCTGCCAACCAGATTCCACCTGGATATCTGTTTGTCCATGCCTCTTCAATACCAAAATAAAATGTGTTTTTATTTCATACAGATTAGCACAACAAATACTATTACATAAAGTAGGATAGAAGAAAAACTAGTTCATAGTGTTCAAAGGTATTAGGATAACGAAGGAATGTCTGGACCATGCTTTGAGGAGATTTAACACAAGAACACTATTACAATGACAATGAAAATGGCCCTACAATGAAATTATCTTGTAATGGAAGAAGAAACAGCTTTTTTTTTTTTGCCCTGGAGTGAGACAATATCACCCCTGGAGAGTCAGGCAACAGGCTTTGAGTATGTGAAAAATACATATGACTCATCAAGAAAAAATACATCAGGTGAAGCTAGCCTGGAATAGAATGTCTTGTAGACAACAGAGCAGCAGTAATAAGTTTTTCATGCTATCTTCTACAGCATTCTTAAAAACAAGCTAAGGCACAATGACCCGAGTGAAATTTTTGTCAGACAGAAAAATGATTGTGAACTAAAATCAGAGAGTAATTACTAGAAAGTTACACCAGTAGTTAAAGTTGAAAGATTTATCAAGTACAGCTCCTCCAGGAGTCTGTCCAGGACTCAGTACTAACCATATTTCTGTCCAATCATCCTTGCTGTTAATGTGTACAGAGATTGAATTTTCAGCTGATAAAATGGAAAGAACTGACACTGAAATTTAGTGTGACCTTGATAAACCGAAAAAAATGGCCTGAAAACTTTCCAAAAAAATTCAAAAAAATATTACACTTTAATAAGAATTATTAGTTTTGCAAGGACCAAATGGGGAAAAACTGCTTAGAAAGCAGTTCTTTCAGAATGCAGGAATCTGAAAGAACCACAAGTCATACAAAAATCAACAATATACCTTGCAGGGCATATGAAGTAATCTATCCGCTCTCTGTAGCTTATTTAAGTTCTCAGCAGGAATTCTGCGTGCAGTGTTAGGCACCACAATGAAACGCTCAACGTCCAGAAGAAAGCAACACAAGTAATGACCAGAGGACTGTAAAATGTGGCTGAAGAGAAAGAGGTGAGGACACTGAGGTTTTTGATCCAAAGTAGAAAAGCAGAAGAATCCCACAATAGTGGTTTTAAAATATATAAATGGTATCTGCATAGAGGAAGGAAACAAATTTTTCAAGTCCACTGAGACTGGGAAAATTGTGAAGATCTAAAACCTGCAGAAACTAAAATCTTACCCAGACAGTAGGAAAAGTTTTCTAATAGGTAAGACAGTAAAACATTGAAAAAGACGGCTTAAGAAACCTGTGGAGTTGAAGATTTCTGAAAGACAGGTCAGACAAACTTCAGTCAAAAATGTTCACATAATAATTTTTCGGGTTGAAGGGTAAGTGAAACACAATTTTATGGGGCTTTCCTGCCATATTTTCTATGATTCTAGGAAACTAAACTCCCATTCCCCTTAGCTGTCATTTGCCTCCACCAAAGGCAGACATTTAACTCATGAAAAACACTCAGTGCAGTGTAAGTTCTACCACAATATTTGTATTGTGGGCCACAGCTGTGCTTTAGTCTGAGAAAATCAATAAAATAAAGCTGGTTTTCATACAGCTTCCTTAATCTGTACATCATGGAACCCTTGACCAAAGAAGCATCACTGTTTTCATAAGCAAGTTATGAAACACATGAAACTTGCCCGAAGTCAATCACAGAGACAGTGACAGAAAAAGGAAGGGACACCACGTCTTGCAAGTTCTTATCTCATCCCCTGCAAAAGGTAGACTGGTTGATTCACTGACCCATTAATTTGATTCATGTTGTATATCTTTGAATTCCATAACTGGCCATTTTTTAGACATCATCTCATCTTTACACTCTATCATAAGCATGCAAAGAAAACCTTGAGCAACCTAATGTTACCTGGAATTTGACCTTGCTTTAAGTGGGGTAAGGTGCACCAGAGCACGAAGAGTGCTCATATGACAGCTTAAATTATTCAGTACCTCTATGGCTCTCTAATGAGGCAAGACAACTCCTACATACAGACTCTTATACAACAATATCTTGAAAGTACCTCATGGAGCTGTTGAAGCTAGTTTAGAGTGAAGTAGAGGTACTACGACTTGCCAGGGTGGTCACACAGACATCACTCTAAGTAGAGCAGGAGAAGACATGCCAGTAAAAGAAGGGCGAACTCCAGCACAACCACATCCTCATCTTCCCTTCTGTAGTGAGGACTGGCCAGATCATCCTGCCTGCAGAGAGAAAAGACCACACCATGCCTATCAGTAAAGGTATCTAGACCATCTAGACCAGAGGTACTTGTCTGTAGAATACACTAGTGTTGGTTATCAAACTCTCATTCTGTCTAACTTTCTCTCACCATTTGGTGCTGTAATTATACATGTAACATCTCACCACTACACCACACACAATGTTCTAGCTGGGACCAAAGAGCTTCTGCACCTGGCCAGCTAAGGCTGCATAAATCCTGCTGCAGAGCCAGGACCTGAACCCCAGTTTCTAGTGACAAACTGTTAAAGCTGAACGAAGTTTGCCTAAAGAAATTGTTTTTCCCATTGAATTCTTCTTCTCCTCCTGCCCTCTTTCAATACCTCATTTTGTTTTCTTCATTTCAGCTGGGCTATGCACATACAGAGACTACTTAGTCAAGTATAAAAAATATGCGTGTAGTGAGACATTTTTTCTTGGCATAATGGCAATTGAGCTACAACAAAAAATGATTGAAGCAAAAATAACAACAAGAACTGCAAGAATAAATTTGTCATCTTTTACTTCCCCTTAAAAACTCTCCCAAACTACTTTGTGTGTTTCTGAAGCGTTCCTCATGTTCCATTTGACTTGAAAATATGTTGTGCAGAATGTCTGAATAATTTCATTGAGAAACATGCTTACTTGTCATTGGGTATGCTTCAGATAAATAAAACTCTAGGAAATACAAAGGCTGCAATAAAATATTTGTTCTTGGTTTAGCTTTTCAGTATTGAAAAACAACCATTATTTACAGTAAGTGAAAGATACACAGTGCACTGGCACACACCTTCTATTGCCTATGCAAGCATACAAAATCTCTACTTTCAGACCATGCCTGCTTAAAATCCTCCCTGCCAATTTTTTAGCTGTGGTCAATTAAACATTCCTCTGTCATGGGAGGCATACCATTACTCACAGACGCTCAGCCGACTGCAGAACAAAGGCAGGCTGTCACAGACTTGTGGGTGTTTGACAACCTGCTCTGCACAGCTGCGCGCCGAGAATGGAGGACGGAGCACAGTCCAGTTCAGCTCCTGTGATGTATAATTACTTTTATAGTGTTATCATAAAGATGTCATCCCCTCTGTAATTAAATCTGTGCATCATTATATAGTCACTGCTTTAGTATTTACAAAAGCAGTGAATTTGATTTCTCATGATACTATTCTCTGAAAGTGTTTTGATGAGTTGACATATTTTAATTAGCTCTGAAATAGCATTCTTCTTGTATCAACTCTGCCAGAAAGAAGTTCGTACATTAGAACAACAGCATCTGCCTGGGATTGCATGGGATCAGTGTTTATCTGTCCTGTATACTCTCAGCATGTCAAAGATGTAAATTTTATCTTTTTTTCAGGCTGTCAAAAATGAACTGTACTAAATAATTCAGGAAAAGCATACTTCGTTCTTTCTTCATCTGCAGATAGTTGTTCCCACCAGGTTTCACCAAAGTTTCAAAGTCCTGTTTCTTCCATTTCTAAAATATATCTGGAAGGTCACTGATGCCTCTAGACTGAGTCCATCCACCTATGGCAAAGGCAAAGCAAAACTGCAGCTTCAAGACCACCTGACTGCAGTACCAGCTCTCTGTTGTCATCCCAAATCAATGCCTCAAAATGGTCAAGAAAAGTCAGGGCTGTGACCAGCACGGAAGCTAATCATGTGAGCATGTACAGGGCATTGAGCTGGGCTTGTAAACACAGCTGAGCACGTCATGCACATGTAAGCACAGCTTAGGTAACATGTAAGCACAACTGAAACATAATGTTTAGGTGAGGTGTGGCTACAGCAACCCTTCCCTGATGTCTCCATCTCTCCCTCTTTTAAAAGGGGCTTGTGGCTTATTACAGACACTGAGGTTGATTTGGAGTGACACCATACCCAAGGACCTGAAAGCAGTATCCCACTAACAGTCCCTCTCCTTCTACCCCTATCCATGCATGCAAATGTTTTACACTCACTGACTTACAGTCTACCAGTTTGTAGGAATGCTCTGAGCTTTCCTACAGTGGGAAACCACTATGGGCTTCCCAGACTGGGCACTGCTACATCCTACGTGAGACGCTCCAGAGTGCTACAGAAACTGCTTTTGGGTAGCTGAGTGCCTCCTCCTAGGCATGGGGCAAACAGAGCTGGAGGACTGCTTTTACCACTGCCCCTGTGCATTGCGATCACTAAAGATATTAAATCAGGGTGCTTAAATGCAGTTAACAGGGAAAGAGTAACTTTAATTTAAGTATGGGACTTTTTTCTCAAATACTAAGGCGCTTTCATTGGTAAATGTCTCAATTTCTGTTACTAATAATAGGAAGAGATATTAAAACAGGCTTTCTAAAATAAAACTCATATGGTAGTAATAACACATCTGAGAAATGGTGTTTCTCTATCATGTAGCAGTACACAAGGCAAAGGGAGCTCAGTGCTGACCAGCCTGACACAGCAACGTGATTCAAGGTGAAACAAACATTCCATCCAAAACTGGACATGTAGCGCTGCATCCTACTGCCAAGAGATGCCCGCAGCACCCATTCATAAGGGTTCCCAGCACTGAGGGCAACTGAGAAGCTGACTGCTACTGGCAGAGTAACCCAGCTCATGGCTGTCTTGAAATTGTTGCTCCTTCAGAAGCTAAAGCCCTGTGACAAGGATGACATGTCTCCATCAAGACCATGAATACTACATTCACAAGTAACTAGCACAGAACCAAAGGAACAGGAATAAATTTCCAACAAGTACTTTGACCTTCCCTGTCCCCCTACCCTCACCAGTAAAACAAACACCAAAAAAATCCAAACAACTCAAATGCTTTTTTTATGCTACCTTCAGCTGACCCAGTTTGTGACAGAAGTAAAATTGTGAACCCTGAGGACAAAATTCCAGAGCATTCAGCCATGGAGTTTTTGCATTGTTTCAATGCAAGGAGGAGCAGCAGCTATGGCACAGCCTAACCACTCATCAAGCGATTAGACAGGATCATCCCCTCCTCCTCCTCCATCAACTGTTCTAAATGATTCTAAATAATAGACATGAAGTGCTTTGACTCTAAAGAAGACAGATAGAGACCTATCTAGCTCTTGACAGACTGGCTTGGTGATGTTGCAATGAGTGTGGCTGACTCCTGGGCCCCAGCTGCAAACAGTGAAAAACAGTAGTTTAATTTAGTGGAACATGTGTTTGCAGTTTCTCTTTTTATTACTATGGAATCCTGGCTCAGTAAAATTAAGCCAAGGTTTTCCATTCTTTTAGGTCCTGGAAATTACATTTAGGCACTTATTTAAGTGCTCTGGTGTACCCACAAATTTGACTCTAGTCAAGCTACAGATGCTCAAAACATATGGACTGCTGGATACTTTCATTTAGATACTTCTACCCATCACGCTGCAGCCATTTCTGCCATGCTTAACAGGATTTGAGTTAAGTCAGAAGAGCTGAATCAAGCACGTAGGTAAATACTAGCCAGTGTGTGTTAGCACTTAGGAGATCAGTTTTGGTCAGAGTAGTTGGATTTAGCTCTCATAGTCTTAAAAAAGACTGTCAAAATGTACTCATCTGATTTAAACTGATAGCGTCCTTTCCCACTCTTCCTCTCCCTGCTGCAGTGTGCTCCAGCCCTCACCAAATGCCTGCTCCCACACAATGTTTCAAGTTTCTTTTGCCCAAGATCCCTTCTATTGTTGTGTGGAATAATCGCTGGAGGTGACTTAGAAATTAAACTTATGTTTTTAGAGAAGTTACAGCATGGAAGAAGCTGTCAGGGTAGTGCAGCTGACAGGTGAGAAAATCATTCCACAGAAGTCCCCTAGGCTCGTAACCTTAGATGTCGGCAATGCCAGGAGAACTTGGCGTACTGACTCTAAGAGGAGTTGTCCAGAGGATAGACCAGTGTGGAGGCACTGTGGCCAGGCTCTGTGATAAATGGGAAGTCGAGGTACCATGGGGCTGGTACGCTGCACATTTGCTACCCTGGGCCGACAGTCTGTCATGCTTTTGATAACTCCCTTTTTGGAATTTGGCTCATTATAGTATCATTATAATACCAAAACACACCTCCACCCCAAAAGTTATCCACCTCTGAGGTGCAACCACCTGGCACGCACTTTGAATTTTTCTAGTCTACACCTTTAAAAGCAAAGTGAGGGAATTTTAGACCAATCATAATAAAGGCACGTATGACTACAGTCACTCAAGCTCCACCTGAAGGGTAAAAAATAGTATAAAACAGATTAAGAGAAAAAGGGTGTTAGGGAAAATACCATCACCTACCACTCACTTCTGGGACCAGTCAACAGGCTAAGCCTCTCTTCCCCTCCTTGGGACGCCTCTGGGTAAGATCTGAGCACTTGGTTATACCAAGCGTTTCCTCAGGAAAATTTAGAAACCTCTCTATAGCTTCACTTTAAATCTCCAGTGCATTAGAGTTGCTTCATATTTGCTTAACGCACTTGTAGCCTAGCAGCGTTACTAATTTTCTTAGTATTTGTGTGTGCCTTGTAACCAGCAATTCTATCACTGGTAATCCAAAGAATCTGTGTATCTGTTGCTTTAATAAATTGTACTATACATTAATCTAGCTGTGATCATTCTCATTGAACGTGACCAGCCTGGGCAGCTGCCAAATTAGTTACTAACAACAGATACTCTGATGAGTGGTTACTTCTACAGTCCTTAGAAAATAAACCGTTGACCAAGTCTGAGACTAAGACTGGGCTTAGCAGCACCTAGACTCCTCTCTGAGAAGTTTAGAAAGCAAGGGGGTCCTGTCTGAACCTTGTGACTCAATGGTAGGGTCTCCCCCTAGCCACTCCTCAGACTCCTACCATTAACGCAACATGTGGTAGAATATACTGTTCATTAGAGAAGCAGGCCATAAGAAAAAAATCCATTTCCTAAATGTCAGCCATAGGGATCCAGACTACAGTTAGTGCAATTTGAACCTGTTCATCCCCATCAAACAGGAGTAAATGCCAGACAGCTTTGCTAGCTGCTCCTGCCAGCCAGACTATGCCAGAACATCAAGGACATGAAAGCCAACAGCAACGAAATGCACACCAGTGCATTCCATAGATTTAAGGAACAAACAAAGTGTTGCTAGCAATTTGGGATTATAATCAATGGTGCCAGATTCTCAAGATTTCAACTCAGGAATTATCTGATATACAAAATTTCCTTAATTCTTGTTTTCCCAAGAATATTAATTTTCATTGTGTCATTGTCCTCTTTTTTTTTTTTTTTTTTTGAGAATATATTGCTCTTTAGAATTAAAAATGGTAAATACATCACCCAAATATTGCTAATTTCCCAAAACATTTCTCCTGGGTCCAATGTTTTGGAGGTCCCATGCACACTTCTGTGAATACAAAGACTTGGCAATACTATAAACAGCCTTCAAATCTGAAAAACAAATAAAAAATAAAACAGAACTGCAACTATGGAAGCTCCTGGTTGATTTTGGAGTGGTTGTGGGAAGCAAGCCACTGAGGGCAATAAAAATAAAAGTTAAGGTATAGGTTTAATCCTGCTTTCATTCACACTGAGATAAATCTGGGTGTAACTCCAAAGAATTCAGTAGAGATCTTGGAGCTTTATGTCATTACAAGTGGAGACAGAAGCTGATCGACTCTCCCGACTACTGAAGAGGAAAGACCACCATATTTAAGAGTACCGAGAAACAGGAAGACAAAGTCAATGCCCCGGCAGTCTCACCTACCAACGCAATAACCACACAGTCAAATCAAGGTTTACTTGCTGCAATTGGAAATCCTTGGGTTTGATGACTTCAGTGAGACATCCAGTCTTGCTAATTAAACTTGGAGCTCATATCCTGGTTTCTGACAGAAGTCATATCTGGAAGCCAATCGTGTTTTGAATTTACCATCAAGGAGAAAGATGGTCCAAAAACTGGACCACTACCCTGGGTTTCAAAAGACACAGATTCAGGTCCTCAGAGAATGCACGGTTCAGAGAGGTTGGCACAGGCAATTCACAGAGGGGGTTTACTGTCAAAATTAAGAAAAAAATCATTTAGACTTCAGCTGGCAACACTACCTTCCTAATTTGCTCTGACAAGTCCTTCTGCGGTTTTTCAAACCAGTTTAAAGGAAGACTTCTCCAAATGAGCATATGCAAGGATTAGGAGTGTTCTCCATTCTTCCAGATAACACTTTTCAATAAATTTCAAAAAGTGGGATCTCATATAACTATCTCACATATATATTTTGCAGACAGCTTACTGTGTTATGTGCCAGTTTTAATAAAACATGGAAAAACAGGTGTTTTTGGACATGATTCACCTGATTAGTATTTAATATTTATTTTTGGATAAGATCAGTCCTTCTTTCAGGAGTGCTTTTTTTCTCTCCAGTCTCTCCTCAAAGAGAACCCGTGTGCTCCTTGCAGTTCCAGCTGGGGAAATAATCCTTTAATTCAAACAAAAATGATGGGTTGCTTCAGTCCTCAAGATCCAGTTCCCCAGCCACAATGGTGACATTATCATCCATGTATTTGCACTCTTTAAAAGGCACTTAATGAGACACTCCACACTGACTGAACAAGCACAAGGTAAAAATAGGGAGATATACTCACAGGTAAGATGGAGTTAAGAGCAAAGAATGGGGAAAAAACCTAAAAGTACAACACGTGGGGAAGGGAAGGGGGTATATAATCTCTAAGACAAACTGCCTCAATACTGGTCTGTAAAAAATCCTCAAGGCAGTTTGAGAATCATGCCTCTTTTCTCTTTAACTAAGTAATAGTTCCTCTATGTGTCTGTTCTCTTTTCAAGGTGTTCAAGAGCCCTTTCAAAACCTACCTTGGAAGGCAGCCAGCAAGTCTCTGCCACTGTGCAGAGCATCTGCAGCTGAATACCAATTGATTTCACTATGTAATACTCTAGGTTTGATCTATGCACCCAATGTAGAAGAGAAGTGAGACTGAACTTTGAATAACTTGCTTTGAAAAAGTAAACATAATGAAACAGAAAACTATGACTAATATGAATTACCTTTGCCACCCAAATGGCACAGCACAGACATCCTGCCAGAGCTCTGGGAGACTGCATTATCTTCTGTTCTCCTGGTAGTTATAATGTGGATCAAACCAGCAGAACCTTTTCCCTTCCACAACTGGAGGGCTGCAATCTATAGAAGACTGTAGAAAAGACCCTTTAAAACATGTAAAACTGTGACCTGTAGCTGAGGCACAGAGCAGAAAGTCCTTCAGCTACCTTTACTGCTTCAGTGTATCATGGAGACTTGCTTGCATTAACAGCCAACTCAGTACCATGCCCTTCTAATGCCACTAATATTCATCTAAGGATAGAAAAGTGCCATGCTGATGGCCCTGGGCAGCTCCTCCTTTTGCAAGACCAAGACTTTCTGAAAGGCTTCTGACAATTCAGACAGAGCCAGCTACCACCCAGCCTCTGACAACCACAGAGCAAGAGCAAACAGAACTGAGAAATATTTTTTCCACTCTATGTTCAAGCTGCATAAGAGTTACATGTCTTGCAGCCAGTGTTCGGCTGTGAATAAAAAACCAGATGAAAAAAAGAACATAGGGAAGAAGCAGACCACTCTCAGGTCAACAGGTCCAATCTAAGCTCATAGACCTTCTTGTGCCTCTCTTTGGACATCCAAGCATAAGTTTTCCCTAGTTCAGAAGGGCACTGTGATAGCTGGGAAGAACCTTGAGCAGCTGGAGTGAGGTGCATATAGACGAGTCCTGTTACCTTGAGAAAGTCTTAAACAAGAGTTTGATGGCTCATTTATCATCATTAGTCTTCACCAGGAACTTTATGGTCTCTTGGACTAAGTTTGTTGAATGTTCTTTTAGGATTTGCTTCAAAATCACTAACATACAATTTTGAGTCAGACTATTTATTGAGCCACACACTTTTACTTGCGATTATTGATAAGTCAACAATATCTATTCAGCTCAGAATGTGTTCAGATATCGATTATATTTCATGATTCTGCATGTGTTCATTAAAGAATTGATAGTTAACTGTCTAAATGAAAGCTACCATCATCCATTTTGCCCCTAATAAATGTAAAACGTCCTAATTTGTCAAGATATGAAGAGGAAAAAAAGCAGATGACTCACCCCATTTTACCAGACACAGGCCAAGGAATGAAGAGCTGAGTCCTAATAACTGAGTCTCTTTGGACAGACACTCAGTGAAGAAAGCCAGATGTAAGTCATAGGGCTAATCAAATGACTATCAATAATCAGTATGATTAACCTGGGACCACTTGAAGTAAAGATCTATAAAATGTTATTAATTAACTGTTATATATAAGTTATAATTCAGTTATTAACCTGAAGAGCTCATAAGCTGGAAAAATAAATTTTGGAGAGTTAAAAATGGTAGTAGGCAGATGACCCCAAAATGCACCCCATCTCAGAATTTTGTGTATGCTGATCCACCAGTTATTTTTATTTACCCTGAAAATTCATACACATATCTAAACTTTTAAAGGCACAACAGAGGCAATTCTTGAGGAGTGATCAAAAAAGAAAGGAGATCTGTTTAGGAAAGATGTGAAGAGTGACAAGGGAAGAGAAAGGAAGGTCAGCTTCACTGACAAAAGCAAACATTTTCGGACTAGCATAAGAAAAGAGAGATGTGAACACGTAATGATGGCAGGGTAAGTGAAAATCAAAAAAGAGAGATCAAGGGATGACAGAGTGAAATGTAGGTTTGGACAGATAGAAGTATATACCTCTATGTTAGGTAGTGCTCAGTCTGTGGCAGCCCTCTCTAACATCACACCACAAGCAAGAAATAGTATCTAACAGGAAAAAAGTTTGCAGAAACTCACACAGACAACTTCAACCCAAAATATCTTCCATTCCAGCAGAAAAAAAAAGGTTAAGAAGCTTTACTAAAACGGATTTTTTCCAAAACAAAAGACCAGTTTCAGCAATCAATAGGCACATTTTCCTAAAGAAAACATCATTTATAGACATTTACAGAGAGAGTCTCACATTCATGTAGCTTGAGCATTTTCCCTCCTGTTCATCATTCCAGGTATTTCAGAGGATTGTGACATCTTATCATAGAATCATAGAATCATTAAGGTTGAAAAAGACCTCTAAGATCATCAAGTCCAACCATCAACCCAACACCACCATGTGTCATAAACCATATCCTGAAGTGCCACATCTACATGTCTTTTAAATACCTCCAGGGATGGAGACTCCAGCACCTCTCTGGGCAGCCTCTTCCAATGCCTGACCACTCTTTCAGTAAAGAAATTTTTCCTAATATCCAACCTAAACCTCCCCTGGTGCAACTCGAGGCCATTTCCTCTTTTCCTATCACTAGTGACTTGGGAGAAGAGACCAACCCCCAGCTCACTACAGCCTCCTTTCGGTAGTTGTAGAGAGCGGTACATCTCCCCTCAGCCTCCTCTTCTCCAGGCTAAACACTCCCAGCTCCCTCAGCCACTCCTTGTAAGACTTGTTCTCCAGACCCTTCACCAACTTCGTTGCCCTTCTCTGGTCACGCTCCAGCACCTCAGTGTCCTTCTTGTAGTGAGGGGCCCAAAACTGAACACAGCACTCGAGGTGCGGCCTCACCAGTGCCGAGTACAGGGGCACCATCCCTGCCCTGCTCCTGCTGGCCACACTATTCCTGACACAAGCCAGGATGCTCTTGGCCTTCTTGGCCACCTGGGCACACGGCTGGCTTATGTTCAGCCGGCTGTCAACCAACACCCCCAGGTCCTTCTCCACCAGGCAGCTTTCCAGCCACTCTTCTCCAAGCCCATAGCATTACATGGGGTTGTTGTGACCCAAGTGCAGGACCCAGCACTTGGTCTTTTTAAACCTCATACAGTTGACCTCAGCCCATGAATCCAGCCTGTCCAGGTCTCTCTGTAGATTCTTCCTACCCTTAAGTGCTCTCGATCCCCTCATCTAGATCATTGATAAAGATATCAAACAAGATTGGGCCCAAAACCTTTTATATTTTTACTGCAAGGGTTGTCAAAAACTAGAACAGGTTGCCCAGAGAGGTTGTGTTTGAATACTTCGAAAATACTCAGATTCTGAGAGTACATGGTCCTGGCTGACCTTACTTTGAGCAGAGACGTTGGACTAGACTATCTGCAGAAGTCTCTCCTACATGAAGTATTCTGTGACTCCATAATTCTGTGAGAAGGTATATTCATGTCATCAGTCTTTCAAGAAACTGCAGCGCAACTGCATCTATCACTAACAAACTCAAGGCCAGGCAGTTTTTACAAGTATGTGCACAGTACAGAACGTGCTGTACCCTGGGAAAGGAGAGAAGCAGTCTGACATCCCCCCAGGCAGAGGAGGGAACTGAACCCAACTTTTCCACATTCTATGTGGTTTCCTAACAAATGGGCTGGAAGGTTAGTGCCAATGTAGGAAATGGGACATGAAAGAGTTTATTCCCAAGCCTACTTTTGGGTGCTTACATTAAGAGCTTGTTTCCTTCTCAGTGGAGAGAGCTGGACTCTAGAGAATGATGGAGAGCACTGAAAAACAGGCTGCTGCTCTGAATTGCCCTCTGAACAAGAGCGTATTGTTAAGAATAATTCTGCTTTGGCCCCAGCAGTACATGAGTTGCCCTAATGAATTTTTCCAAGAGCTATTGTTTCTGCCAAGCTTCATGTCCTACATTTGCATATCCTGGCATTTACAATGCCTTGAAAATTAAGAAATAAAAAGTATTGCCCTTTGCAAATCTTAAGTATGACTGTAAGCAAATAGCTTTCAGCCTGCAGACTCACAGCACCTTCATGGGCAGAAATAGCCAAAGGTGACAAACACCTTGATCATTTACAGCAGATGAGTGAATCTTATGGACTGCATGGGAGAATCAGCTTGCTGTTTCTGTACCGCTGTGTTGCGCAAACAGGGCTGGAGGGCTTTTGGGTGCTGTCAAGCTGATGGATGACAGACTGACTCTATAGCAGAGCAGTAAGGGAGCTGGAGTAAGGAAAAGAAGGAGGAAAGTCTGCAGCATGAGACTGTAACAATATTTGTGACTATGTAAAAAAGTTGGTAGAGATTTCTATATAGAGGTTTATATAACTGGTAGAGATTTCAGGCCTTTTTCTTTTATGTGGCCTTAGGAGGTAGAGGAAGGGTAAAAGGAGATTAAATCTTCAGTTATAAATAAAAACAGCAAGTTGGCATGAAGACTATATTATTCCAATGTAAAATTAAATTATCTAGTCTGCTATTACTGAATAGGGTGTTCTAATATAGAGCCCTGACTCAGATTTTAAGAGCAGCATGTACCAAAAATAAGAAATGAACAGTCAATGATTTTACAAGGTCATTATAAAAAGACCTGGAAATATGATTAAGCTCTAAATGGAAACAAAGAACTAATTTGGAAGAGTGGTTTTGTTTCTTGTTTTTCTTTTAAATGTGTGCCATTGAGAAACTTCGCAATACACTGGAAGCGTTATAAAGGTGGTAAGTAGGCCAGATGGAGTCAGGTTACCCCTGAGGCTTATGCTGAATTTCATAGCTGTCTATGAGTAGTTTTTGAGTAAAGAAGAGCGTGTAGAGGAGCTCAGTGAGAATGATCAGATGGATGTGTCTCTTGTCCTCTAATGTGTGAGAACGACCTACAAACCAGATGAATCATAGAATCATAGCATGAATCATAGAATGGTTTGGGTTGGAAGGCACCTTTAAAGATCATCTAGTTGAACCCCCCTGCCATGGGCAGGACACCTTCCACCAGACCAGGTTTCTCAAAGCCCCATCCAACCTGTCCTTGAACACTTCCGGGGATGGGGCATCCACATTTCCCTGGGCAACCTGGTCCAGTGTCTCACCACCCTCAGAGTAAAGAATTTTTTCCTAATATCTATTCTAAATCTACTTTTTTTTCTGTTTAAGTCTTCTTAAGATGATTTAAGTCTTCTTCATGACTCCTGTGGATATAACAAAGCAACGCATCTTTCCTCTCCATGAGTTTTCACCTGCTACAAAAGTTGAAAGTAGCATTTAGATCACGGTCTGGGGAGAAAGGTCCAAAATGTTTTTTTTTGTAAAACAGACCTTAATTTCCATGTAAGATCTAATTCTACATGTTATCTGTATATAAACCCTGAAAGCCAGTCTTCTGTTCACCACTCCTAAACCTAGCTGGTGATACCAACAGAATCAGCTTCAGGCTACCAAACCCAGTGAACTCAGTTAATGTATGTAGGAAATCTTTTTATATTTTAAATTATATTACAAAAGTTATTGTGATTATTTTCTCCAATTCGCTGGCACCCTATTTTGATCTTTTCAACTTCATCTAGGTGCATCAAGATTTATATCGCTACAAGGAGATTTTAGCTGTTAGTAGACCCACAAGACAAATTTCTTATTAAGCTGGGGAAGCTTTAAGGCAGGGTTATGTTCCATGGGCAAAAATGTAGCAGGATGATGAATTATACAGCTCAGGTTTTTGTGTTTGTTTTCCTGAAGAATGCACTTTAAATTGCTGGGTAGGAGAAGGTTTTGCTGAAACATATGGGTATACAAAAGAGTACAAGTGTCACTGGTAGAAATTTTTGGCTTTAACTTTGTGATCTCTTTCTCCCTGTGTATATGTATAGTTTTTTAAACAGGCCCATGTTTAGGAGTTTTTCCTCTTTATGTAGTTAGCAGTTTTCATTACAAAAATATTGTGTTAAATAAATTATTTGAAAAGTTGCAGAGAAGTAACCTGTAAGAAATTGTTACGGTAGCATTAGTTTTATTTTCACTGCATGAAAAATTTACCATGGCATCATTTTCCCTGCTTAAGATTTAGGTTAGCTTTAAAGCACGAAGTGGAAAAGCTCTGCATTTTCAGGAATAAAGCAGCTCTTTGTTCACTTTTTCTGACTAGATATTTTGGGTTTTTTTAATTCCCCTTCACATTCTTACCATCTCTTCGTTGCCTATGCTGGACACGGTTCATCCTCGTTTCTTAGCCAAACCCTGCCCAAGCACCTCAGGTGCAGCCCCTAGCCAGCTCACTAGGCTTCTTAAACAAGCATCCTCAAAGTGCCTCCTAACTTTTCACACATGCTCACATTAAGACAATGTGAAGCAACATCTTTCTTTTTACAAAGATTGTTGTAAGTAACATTTATGCAATTATTATAACACAAAAACACATAATTATAAATTTGCATGGTGTATTTATTGAAAAATACCTGAAACCTTAAAAAAAATTGTCTTCTCACCAGAAAGGCCATTTACCTTCACCAGAAATGTCCTTTAAATACCTGCCTGACACCAGCTGCGTGTCTTTAGCAATCCTCTTTTCCTTCCGTCTACGTCTCTCTTTCTTGTCTGGGTTATTTGGACTGTGTATTCCTGAAACGAAGGATTGGCTCCTACCGTGCTTTTGTACAGTGCCTAGAGAAACAGGAACCTCTACGTGCCACCAGGTTGAACTCTGTGTTCACCGGCTCCATGTCAGGGCACAGGCTACATGTTAAACTGCTAAAGGACTGAAACATGTTCTTTGGTCACTGCACCACAGGCACTCATAAAAACAAGCAGTTCAGAGACTGAACCGCCTCTCACGGAGTTTGTGTGTCATGGTTTTCTGCATTGTTTTGGCTAAACTGTTGGCTAGAAAATACATATCAGGCTTTAAAATTCCCTTGACAAACTTTTTAAAACAAGTAAACAAACTAGAATTCATGATCTGCCCTCTCAGTGCAAATTTCTTTACTTTAAAATACAGCCTACGAAAACAAAATTAGAGGCTAGGTCTTTTAGGTGAGACATGGGATCAACTGGGAGATGTTGATTTATTTGATAGGATGTGTTTGCAACCACTACGTACTACACTCACACGCTAGCCTGAGAGTGTCGGTTATCTTTAGGATAATCTTTTTTAAAAATGCTTTATTTTACACATTTTGGACAACTGCAGCTTTGGTAGAATCCTTACCCAGAGAAATGCCCTGTAGTTTACCTAACGAGAGCTAGAGTCTGTCCCTTGGCTTGTGCATGTATGAAGCTATATTCCCCATCTGTATTGGTTCTGGCTGAGATGGAGTTAATTTTCCCCAAACCAGCCTTCATAATGCTGTGCTGTGTATTGGTAGCTAGAAAGGGGTTGATAACATACCAGTGTTTTGGTTACTTCTGAGCAGTGCTCACACAGCATCAAGGCTGTCTCTCCAACATTTCCCTGCCTCACCAGTAGGCTGGGGATGGGCAAGATCTTGGGAGGGGACAAAGCCAGGACAGCTGACCCAAACTGACTAAAAGGATATTCCATACCATATGACATCTGGTCAGCAATAAAAGCTACAAGAAAGGAGGAGGAAGAGGGGACATTCATTATTTACAGTGTTTGTCTTCCAGAGAAACTGCTATGAGTACTAAAGCCCTGCTTCCCAGAAAGTGGTGGACACCACCTGCTGATGGGAATTAGAGAATAAAGTCTTTGTTTTCCTTCTGCTTCAGTGCATGGCCTTTGCCTTTACTTTTATTAAACTGCTTTTATCTTGACCCATGAAGGTTTTTTCCATCTTATTTTCTCCTCCCCCTGTCCTGTCAAGGAGGGGAGTGATAGAGTGGCTTGGTGGCACGTGGCATCCAGCCAACCTCAACCCACTACACCATCCCACCTCAGCACCCTGTTTCCTCTGCAGATTACTTTAACTGGGCAAATTCATGAAAGAATAAAGTGGGATAGTGCACTATCATGCACTCTGTCCAGGATGGTTAGCGATGCCTGGTGAGGACACATGATAACATGTCCAGTCCTGAGGCAACTTTCTTAAACATGCATGTTCTTTCAAGGTGACCTTAGGGACCAATGTAATGCTAAATTATTTATTGTGTAACAGGTGGGATTTTGGCATGAATTAACACTATCATCCAGTGGTAAAAGATGCTTTCAAAGATTACCCATGTAAGTCCCTGGAGACCCAAGTGGCCTTTTACTGTCTGCTGCACTTTGTCTGGGGAATCCACTTTTGCTGTTCCTTCAAATTGAAAAGGACATTCCCAGACTCAGGCATCCATTGGAACAAGTCCTGACAGGAAGATCCCTTCAGGAAGGGAGAGACATAAGTAGGAAGAAAAAGGGAACCTTATAACTCAAAGAAATGCCTGAGAGAATTTTACTGCTGCAGGTCAGTAAGTGAGCTGGTAGAGAATATTTCAAAAGGCAGTTGCGCTAACAACTTTCAAAGGCGTCTTTCATACTTAGCAGGATTTATCTGAAGTTTTGATTAGAAAGAATTAAATAGGCCTTCTTCCCCTCATCATATCAATATGAGAGTGACATTGGTCTCCATTCCTGTTTCTGGGATGAGGTTGCCCTTATGCTTGTTCATAACTTTAACTATTTGCAGTTATTTCTGACATGCAAGGGAAAAGAAAAAGACAAATAATGCTACATATTTGGAAAGAAAGTGGATTTTTATAGGTACCAGACAGCTTAAGGATTATCCAGATCTGAAACCAATCACTTATGGATTTATAGTCTGAATAGACCTTTCAATAAGACCAAACCAAGGAGACACTTTCATTTTTCTTTCTCTGTTGTTTCCTGATAGTAGGATTTTCAAAAGGACCCGCTTCTCTTCAGTGGCTCTTAGAACGCTGGAGATTCATCCACATTTCTTCTGATCTTTAGTCACAGTACAGCATCTCCAGTATTACAGGGTGCCTTCTATTAAGGCCTTTCTTGCTTTTTAGATTACAGTTGCAAAAAAAAGTAATGAAGGGGTGAATTTTCCCAAACCAAAAGCTGTTGCTAAGTCCTTTGTGCCAGAAAGAGGGTCTGGTTATCACATGCTGTGGTTGCAGTGTCATCCCCAAACTGCAAGGGATGTAGTAGCAGAGTGAAAGGGATGCTTTCAGCCCCTGAAATGGCATGTTGTAGGTAAGGAGCACTCTCAAAATGATCTGGAGAGTTCTCAGTACCCCACTGTTCCTGGGGGAATGGCAGTCGTGTGTGTCTGCTTCATGTGACACCGATTCATACACACAAATGAAAAGCTAGTCTATTCCAGCAGGGACAAGAGAAAATATAAAACTACAAAATACATACAGACAAGGAAACAAAGGTAAAACAAGAAACCTTTTGAGGTACCTGTCCTTTGTCAAGGTCTTCTTCAGCCAGCTGAATGGAAAAAGATGTCCTGCTCATCAACATCCCTTCTGTTTGCAGCTCTCTGGAAGGGGCAAGGGAGGCAGTGACCACAGACACAGTTATTTAACTGATCCATGGAGTATTTCACTGTCTTCTACATATGTCTTTTTTAACAGGGCCTGGTCTCTTAGTCAGCTGTATCCCTTGGATATTGGGAGCTATAGTAGGTACATTGTTAAAACATTATGGAGCCTTGTTTTAATTTTCCCTTCCCAGTTAAATCCAAGAGTAAATATCTCTTGTAAATCCAGGCTGCTGATCCAACCCATTGTCTGGACTGTCCAGCTGATATTTTATAACTCTTAAAAAACAGACCAAACAGACATCTTAGCAATTTTGCAACCAGACCAGAGATGGTGCACGGAACCTGTAGAAGTCACATTTAAAGTATCAAGACCATACCCTACCAATACTTTGCAGCACGCAAGTATAATCACAGTTGCAGGCAGTAATTTTAAACAAGACTTTTCCACATAACAGAACAATGGTAGCCACAGCTGAGTCCCACATTAGGAGTTTCAGGACACAGAAACACAGAACCACCCAGTCCAGGAACATGCCAGGGCTAGTACATATGAGGTCTGGACTGACAGCCAGGCCAGAAACCTTGACACTGCTCTTGGAGTATAATTGCTTGCTTTTGTTTCACAACCAGCACTCATATGAAGGGATTGACTACGTAGTCAAAGGACTGGTTTTATTGTTTCTTTTTTTTTTTTTTAATGCAGCATATGTTGTTTCTGATGATTCAAACTCATGCAGCACAACCCAGATCCGAATTAAAACTTGTTAACCCTGGGCCCAGCAAACTAACTGTACAAAAACAAGGTCTCCAAACTTCAGCTGAAATATATTGCAAGCTTCATTAAGGCAAACCTGCAACTCTGCTTCCCTGTTTGTGTCTTTTGAAAAGAAGTTTTACCCAACTTAGTTTCCTAAAGCTAGTTTCTACCTTAAAAAACCTTTCAATCCATGTTTTGTTAAACACCTTAAAGACAGCCCCAAAACTATTTCCAGTCTTATTTTTTGTCCTAGTGCTACAGACCTTTAAACATACCACTGAGGCTTAGAAGAGAGCCAAATAATACTTTTTCCCTAAATTTTGCCACACGTATATTATCTTGTTCTTCTCTCGTGCCCATAGGAACTAGAGTAACATAGGAACAGAGTAAAATGCACACACACTTCCTAACAGTGAGGTAAACTCAGAGACAAGCCAGAAGAACATAAGGCATTAACAGATGCCAGACAATGTCTACATCTCTAACATAAATACAGCTTTGGAGATCACCTCCTAGAATCAACCTTATCCTTTAATCTACTTACAAAAGCAAAGAGAACAAGATTTCTCATGCCAAGACACACTGAAATTGCACAGTCCCCAGCAGCTTAAAAAAGGCAAAGGAGTTGTTAGTGTGTCTGCATTCTAGTCTCTTTACAAGACTAAGCCCTGGTCTGCTAAATGCCATGAGAAAATGTTACTGAATATCTGTGGCTTTTTTTAACCTTACACTTGTCATTTCAGGCTACTTTAAAGTAACACAAGTAAAGGAGTGAAAGTAGAGTAGGGAATAGAGGATTAGATCTTACCTCAGTTCATACCTGCTGAGATATCCTGGGCAGGCATAGATGGTTTAAGTAAGAAGAAATGAGCAGTTTCAGAAAGTACAACTTCAACTCAGTTGAAGATGGTACCCCAGCATCAGTACATGGCACTGGTTCAGACAGTCTTCCAAGTTTTGTCACTGTCTTCCCTCAGAACGAGATCAAATGACTACCGATGACTCACTGGACTGCTAGTTTGGGATGTGCAAGTTTCTTTGTATATGCCAAGCCTGTACCTGAGGAGTTGTGCAAGTAGAAAGTTTAGTTTGCTTTGTTTGGGATTTTGGCTTGGCTCTCGCAGCTCAGTTTTCTCAGTCACAAAAGCTGGTCTCAGGTTGGCAATAGGACATGTTTCCTGGATGCCTCCTGCTCTATATGTCTTGGATAAGTATATAAAATATCATCTATTTCTCTTCCTTACAGAGGCTTTAGATGCTTGCTTTCATTCAGAGGGGCTCAGGTAGGTCGTAATACATTAAAATGAACCTGGGACTTCAAATCACGTGATAGCATCCCATCAGTGTCCCATAAGTGTCTTTAGCATGTTGCATCAGTGTTACTGGATGAGCCAGAATTTTGACATTGGCTGCTGGAGCAGTCACACCTCTGGCCAGTCACACCTAGCTGGTCCTTCTGTCACCTCGCTGTTACCCTTGCCTCTTCCAGGCATAGAGCACTAAAAGAACCACTTTTTCACTCACAGTGCACAGAAATGAGCATACTGTCAAATAAAAATTCATTCCTTGAAGTAGAAAATACAAAGATGCTCTCCTAGACTCAGGGTCTGGATGGTTGTAGAATTTGCTTGTCACTAAGTGGCTTCCTTCAAACGTTGAATAAGAGTATTATCAGTCACTTTCTAGCCATGGACCCAAACCTTTTTGCCCTGAAATCTCACTACAGTCAGATGAACAGCATCTAGTTTTTTTCCTTTATACTCAAAGGGAAAATTAACATGCAGTAATGTAGAGCTCCCTGCAGCAAAGCTATGGCATCCATGGGATCAACTGGCCAGGGTTCCTACGATGTGCTAAGAAAATTCATTTACTTCATTTTAAAACCACCCTGTGAAACACAGGACTGAAAGCTAATGTCAAGCCTCCCAACACATAGAATCATAGAATGTCCTGAGTTGGAAGGGACCCACAAGGATCATTGAGTCCAACTCCTGTCCTTGCACAGGACAACCCCAAATTCACACCATGTCTCTGAGGGTGTTGTCCAAGTGCTTCTTGAATAGAATCAGACTGCCTCCCTGGGGAGCCTGTTCCAGTGCTCCGCCACCCTCTGGGGGAAGAACCTTTTCCTAACACCCAGCCTAAACCTCCCCTGGCACATCTCCCTGCCATTCCCTCGGGTCCTGGCATTGGTCACCAGAGAGAAGAGATCAGCACCTGCCCCTCCTCCTCCCCTTGGGAGGGAGCTGCAGAGCGCCATGAGGGCTGCCCTCGGCCTCCTCTGCTCCAGGCTGAAGAAACCAAGGGACTTTAGCTGCTTCTCTTATGGCTTCTCCTCTAAACCCTTCACCAACTTTGTGGCCTCCTCTGGACACTCTTTAGTGGTTTTGTACATTTCCAGGCATTTGGGAAAACTTAGGTGCTAACTAACTCTGGGTCATTCGCACAACGGGGTTGTTAACACAGCATTGGATAGCACTACACACCAGAGAAACAGGGTATGTTCACTGTTTTTTAATTTTATTTAAAAATAAATTATTAAATTTATTAAAATTATATTAGCGATATTAATTTCCAATACAAGCAAGGCTCCTGCTGCGCCTCTTCAGAGCAATACCTGTGTCTCACAGGTTACCAAAGTTCATGCTACACCACGGGTCACTCATTTTTTATTGGTCTCATGATGACGGACAGCAAAATTGTGCCTGTATGAGTGAACTGAATCAGGTCAGAACTGTTCTGTGACTCTCCACACCCCTCAGCTGTTAGCCTATCCTTGGTGTAGCTTTGCCCCATGCCAGCCAATGTTCTCCCAGAGTTGTGCAGAACATAGTTTGGGGAATAGGACAGGGCAGGGACTCTTCCCAGTGGGGAGAAGAGAGGTGTTTATTCTGCTCTAAGGAGCAGAACAAGGAGTTAGAAATGTAGATCCAAGGCGTGCTGTGCCACTTGTCTTCAGGGCCTGAGACTGGATCCTGGCCTATTTTATTTAAGAGTAAGACCATCTATACATGGACCAAGCACAAAGTAGGTGTATCATGTTGATTCAGTAATAAAACAGCTACATAGTCCAGCCTCAGTGCTTCTCCTACAGCCTCAGCAAGAGAAGGGCATGTCATAAGGTACCTAGAGAAAAAGCTTATCTTTTCAAGGGTAGAATAACAGAAAAAACACACCTGACCATCATTTGACCTCTGTTCATGTCAGCTGAGGCTCTGATATATTTTATGAATTACATTTAAAAAATGAGAACTTCAAGCATTTTGTAGCTTGGACTGGCCATGCTTTATTGTCCATTCACCTTCTTTGTTACACAAGAGTTAACTACTGTCTTTAGTACACTCCACTTTCTCTCTCTCAGTATACAAAAACTATCTGAGACTGAACCTACTCTGGTTATTGACATATCTAGATAGATGAAGAGGCCTTTTCTCTCAGGCACTCTACTGGAGGCAAAACTGAAGTTTTATCACCCACAGCCCAGGGCCTCTCATTTGAAAATTCATTTAAAAAAAGCTTCCTTAAAAGTACCCTTTGGCATGCCTACATGAGACAAGTAGAATATGCTAAATGATCAGAATCTTTCCTCCCATCCTTAAAAGTAGTCTAAATGCCATAAACCAGCTTAGGGGAGGTTTCCTACAGAAAAATGCTAGAAGTCTGTTGTGAGCAGCCTATACTGCAGGATCTCCCAAAGAACTGCACTGCTATTCAAGGCTGTAGCAAGCCAGGTCCTCATAGCCTAGCTCTGGAGCTGTTTTTGCCACTGCAGCAGCCCAGAACCATAGAAACACAAAATTACCACCTTCCCTTTGCTGTCTCTCAGGAGCAACATAGATTCTGCATAAATGTCTGCTTACGCACAAATCTCCAGAAAAAGAACAGCAACAAAATATTTATGACTCTCTGGTATAAAATTAATCAGTCATTT
Organism: Phalacrocorax carbo; assembly: GCF_963921805.1. Lineage (NCBI taxonomy): Eukaryota > Metazoa > Chordata > Aves > Suliformes > Phalacrocoracidae > Phalacrocorax > Phalacrocorax carbo. The sequence goes on from NC_087513.1 coordinate 209,322,592, forward strand.
GTCTGTCAATCTACAGTTCCCTGTTTTAAAAGTCAACGTAATCCCTTTAGGTGATGACTGGGGACAATATTAGGTGGAGAGCCCATAAGCCTTTTGTGAATTATCTGGGCTGCAAGCACTTAGCTAATATGTTTACCTTTAACTCAATTATGTCTCCATAGTAATTGCTATTACACAGTATGTTTACTAACCCAGGATAATATTCTTCTTATGTGATTCCTCAAAATTCAGCTAATATGACTCCAAGTTCATTAAGTTTCATTGAAACACTACAGAAAAGCTATTAAGGTGCTGATCATCAGCCTAAGAGCAATAATATATATTCCTTTTCTCTCTTAGGATCTGAAGTGGACAAAATAGCAATTGATAACAAATGTGCTATTCAGATGAATATCGGCACGGAGTAGACCTATAAATACAAGAAAAATCTAAAGTGATGCAGTGTTTTATTCATTACCATAAGGCTTAGATTTCCATCCAAGTGACACTACTGAAAGGAAGACAGAAATCATGCTAGATTGACCCTAGCGCTGTGATATCCATCTGGATATGACCTCTGTGGATGAGAAGGAGCTACTCCATCTGACTGCTGCTGAAGCCAGAGGTTCTGAGCACTCACTTGAAAACAAGTGCTATCTAATATACAGAGGTCCAGCCATGGACTGACCCTACCACTCAAGACCCTCTACCAGCACAGAACTGAAATATCTCTTGTCCAGGATGCAATGTACTCTCTGCAAAGGTATAAACAGCCTCCAGCTGTCATTAATTGGTGCAAGTCCAATGAAGTTAATGCTAAATGGATTTATAACAGATGATGATCTGGCCCTGAGCCTCTTAGAAAGTCACTCACATTCAATCAAACCACAATGAATTATCTATTTTTCTCAGACATTTCATTTGATAAGGATTGCTGCTGTTGTGTTCACTCTGATTTTACATTAAAAGTTGTTGGGGCAAAGACACAAGGACTTTACCATCAGTCCAGGCCCACTGAGAGGAAAGAAAGCAACTTATATTGCTAAAGAACAAAGTAAAACAAAGGAAAAAAACCCAAAGCACAACAATCCCTGCATTGGTTCCTCCCCACCCCAACTAAAACTGACAACACTAGGAGACAAATCCTTGAAAGTACAAGACTCAAGGTTTTTGACTCCACTTAGCAGGGACAATGTGCTTGCTTGTCTCTATTCTGCCACAGTAAAGTCTATGGGAGGTTTGATTTCTTCTGGAGCCAAAGTTCTTATTTTCAACAAGCCATATATTTGAAGGGAACCTCTTGAAAGCATTTTATAATTCAAGGAGATTGCATATTTTGATCTTTGAAACAAGATATTAGACAACAGGATTTACTGTTGCTCAAGTTAGTTTCACCAGACATTGCTACCTTTATTTCCAGTATTCACAAACAAGCAGGTGATAGTTTAATTTATGCACACTGATATATATTTGTTTATCCTTTAAATGTGTCCCTAGAGTTTCTGAAAGGGTTCCCTACAGTCATTCAAAGCTTGAAGAACTGCCCTTTTTGCATAGGTATAGAAGTATAAGAATGACAACCAGGTGCCTCAGTAAACAGCATGCATCATTTATAAAGATTTCCCAAATGTAAGTAAACAGAACCTCAAAAACTATCTGCACAGGGCTTGTTACATGTAAAGTTAAATACTCAGACATGTCTTTATTACATATTACATACTTATTACTTAGATTGCTAGCAAATATTTATCCCAGTTATGCACTTTCTATAATGTGACTTTTCAAACAGCCCTGTATACACCTAGCCAACTATTCCTTTTTCTTTTTCAATCATTTATTTTTAAAAGTATTTATTTATTTGCAAATAAAGAATTATGGCTAATGGGTAAATAGCAGACTCTGAAAGATGGGTTTTCACTAGGGCTGTGGGACAAGTAAAGTACTACATTCAGTAATATGAGGGTAGAGTGATGAGACACCTGCAAGGGTTCCCTCAAGGATCTCTAGGTACAGACCTGGTGCATGTTGAAGAAAAAGACCAGTTCATTTCATTTTATGATTTCTTTCCAACTTCACTCTGTTTCCATAAGTAGGTAGTTAAGTAGAAATGGGAATGATGTTTGATTTAATTTAATGAAGTTAATCACATATTTGTATCTAACAACAGCAGAAGTGGAACACGTATACAGCTCAACAGCATGATCCATGGTGAGCACCTTTCCTGTAAACCCCCAAATTTCTCTACAGATTTGCCTTCTCGAGGTCTTTTCGTGTAAGTAGATTTTCAGATTGTTTCTTTCCTCTTGTGACTTGCCTTAGTCAAAGAGCATTTTTTAGGTACTCAGAGACTTCAGTGACAGCACAAAGATTTCCTGTTTATTGACCACCATTATAAGCGCAGATGTCTCCTAACCCCAACTCTCCTCTCTTAACCTTTCCTCAACCTCTTTTTCTTAATTCACTTATTAATAGTGAGCTCTAAGCCACAATCTGAGAAATAATTAGTTCATCCAGGAATCACTTTCTAAGAAGGTACAGCATGAAGTCATATCTCCTGTTGCAGTCTCCTTCCAGCTGTACCATGCAGAGTCCTATCATTAGCTGTATGTGCTTTGTACAGACACATGTTATTATAGAAACTAGATTTTCTTTCACAAGAGAGAATACAAAAAGTGACAACTAAAGAAAGCCTGTTTTCAGACATTACTGGGTTTTCTCAAAATCTAATGAGAACTGTAGAAATGTCACATTGACTTCTCAATTTCTGTGAATCCAAAGCAGGAATAAAACCTAGCTCTTCCAATTTGCATTTAAAAGGGAGCAAAAAAATCACAATAAATAACTCCTTTGCCAAATCAAATGCTGGTTAAAATGCAGAATGTGCAGCTTCAAAAGTGTTGTCATTATTTGTATTTTTTTCCTGTATAAATTCCTTTTAGGCAGTTCATTGCAATATTTCGTACCTGCCTTTTGAAACTTTGTGCAAGTTACTTATATCCCAGTGCTGCTATGCGTCTTATATAATAAAAAAGCATATATTAAAAACATGACGAGTTCTATCCTACCAGAGGATGCAAGCTAGCACGAAATGCTACATCATCTCCCTAAATATCAGTTATGCACTAGGCTGCCCTTGTAGACTGCAGCTGAGTTGGGCTACGTAAAATCTGAGCCTTTCACCTCATAGGCACTCTAACAGGACATTTGTAAAAGATTTGGGGAGAAGAGGCTACCCTTTTGTCCTGTCACAGCTGTACTTTTTTAAACTGACTCCAATTCTGAAGGGTCTTGTTCCTGCTGATAAGTGCTTGGCACTTTCTGAGCAAGCTGAATGGATCCAGCTGTTAGAGTGTGACATGCCTCTTCAATTTCCAAAGGGGCTTAGGTAAGCGTCTAACCACTCTGGAGCCAGAAACTCTGCTTATGCTTAGATGAGGACACAAGCATGCAGAAAACTTTCATATAATACTGGGAGGTGTGCAGTGATTTTAGAGGACTCAAAAGTTTAAAAAACAGTTGAGAACTCTTTCTGTTTATTTATCATCTGTTTGGGCACAGATGCCTACCTTGTCTTCAGTAACCTGTCCGGACCTCTGCTGTGCAGTCTCAAAGCATCCCTTTGCTTTGAAGTCAAATCCTTGAAAAAAGAAAAAAAATCAAACTGCAGAAAAAAGAGGTCATCTTTCCCCTTCTTTAGTAGCTCAGCTGTAAGGGAACCTGCCTAGATAAGAAAGGATTGTGTTTAATATCCCAGTCTGACTTCAGAGATTTGAAACTTTCCACATTCTAGGCAACCGTTCTTACCACTGGGATAAACCCTACCTGCAGAATTTGTCGAAACCTTCTAGCAGAATGTTTCACTTTGACGGTGCCATAAATACACATTAAAGAGAGAAACTAGCTGTGTGATATAAATTACACATTTGCTGCATCAGTAAATAAAACCTGGTTTTTTTTTTTTCCAGGTGACACTTCTCCACAAGGCTATAGCATTGCTCATGCTTCTACAGCTCATTAAATATCAAACTACTCTATTAAAGTGAAACTGTTTTAGTAGACAGGATAGAAAAATTCCCCCTTTGGTGCACAAGGCTGTAGTCCAGGTTGCTGGTGATACTAGTTCCAATCTACTGAGGCAGGAAAAGTTCAAAACCAAATATTCTTGTTACTAGGCACTGGGAGGAAATGCCATGACCACCTCCTCTTGCAGCTGCAAGCAAGAGCAGTGCCTGACCCAGTCTCCACAGTAAGCATCTAAATCCTTATGAGAGGAATGAATTTAATACAAACTTTCCTCCAGTGCTCAATAGGCTCCCACATTTGTGGCTAGAAAGCTGTCCAGTGGGAGAAGGACCTGGGGGTGTTGGTTGACAGCCGGCTGAACATAAGCCAGCCGTGTGCCCGGGTGGCCAAGAAGGCCAACAGCATCCTGGCTTGTATCAGGAATAGCGTGGCCAGCAGGAGCAGGGCAGGGATGGTGCCCCTGTACTCGGCACTGGTGAGGCCGCACCTCGAGTGCTGTGTGCAGTTTTGGGCCCCTCACTACAAGAAGGACACTGAGGTGCTGGAGCGTGACCAGAGAAGGGCAACGAAGTTGGTGAAGGGTCTGGAGAACAAGTCTTACAAGGAGTGGCTGAGGGAGCTGGGAGTGTTTAGCCTGGAGAAGAGGAGGCTGAGGGGAGATGTACCGCTCTCTACAACTACGGAAAGGAGGCTGTAGTGAGCTGGGGGTTGGTCTCTTCTCCCAAGTCACTAGTGATAGGGAAAGAGGAAATGGCCTCGAGTTGCACCAGGGGAGGTTTAGGTTGGATATTAGGAAAAATTTCTTTACTGAAAGAGTGGTCAGGCATTGGAAGAGGCTGCCCAGAGAGGTGCTGGAGTCTCCATCCCTGGAGGTATTTAAAAGACATGTAGATGTGGCACTTCAGGATATGGTTTATGACACATGGTGGTGTTGGGTTGACGGTTGGACTTGATGATCTTAGAGGTCTTTTTCAACCTTAATGATTCTATGATTCTATAATTCTATTTCCCTCTTCATCAGGTTGACTTTGGTCCATCTCCTTTTGAGTAACCGTACCCTCTCATGCTGCTTCTGCTAGGTTAAAAGGCCAGTTAAAACATAGCACTGTAGTGCTTAGCATGTTGCATCCCCTTACAGATCTAACTGTGAGGATCTCTTCTTCCTGTTGGTCTTACTGATTAAACCTGTGATCTGTTCTGAAACCACTGAAGATTTTAGTAGACCTAATCAGTTTTTTGTTCTGATACTTAGTGCACCTGGCTCATTCCTTTGCCTCTAATCAGGATGCTGCTCTAAATGCTTTCAGGTCCATAAAGTTCTTGGAGGATGCAGAAGATTACTTAAAACCATCTGGACTTGCCAGGTGGTATAATATATACTAATCAGCTATGGAGATCAGTTCCCTTATGAGCATTACTAGTTATCAGCAAACTTTGGATTCATCATATTTTATCAACGATTTCCATACTTCTATTCCTTCATCTTAATACTTAGTCTGTCTGCTAAAGCTGGAAGGTCTATAACCGTGTTCACAAAAATGTCATGAAACCCTGATTTTGAAATCAAGGTTTCAATATCAAATGCTTATATATGTGGCAACACCAGGATCACAATTGGCTGGGAAATCGTAATTCATCTCTTTCATGCACACACTTTGTTTAGCCTCGTACACAAAATTTACACTGTTTGGGGTTTTGTTTGCTGTCCAAGATGTACAACAGTCCTTGAACAGCCATTTAATATTTTTTTCTCCCTCTGCATAGCAAGCAGTCCCATGAATGTTTTGATTTCAGACCTGCTCAGATGGGCAGAGTATTTAGATCTAAAGCAAACTACTCTTCTTCTGAGCTGAGTTTGAGCAGGTTGCAGATAGACTAGATGGGGACAGAGGCAGCTCTCCTTGGGAGCTGTGTCAATAAAAACAGAATGCAGTCAGAGCAAGACATTGTGTCCCAATAGGCATGTCCGTGGGCCCACAAAGAAAGATGAGGTAAGTTTCCTCTTCAGCATTCTTCATACCTGCTTCTGCTTCAACCACTGCTTTGACCAGCAAAAGTCAACAGCATGAATGCTACTGGTAGACAAAGCTGCTGGGAATTATGTGAATCCAGAACATGATATTCATTACAGAAACCACAGAGTTACAAAGCAACTTGTATACATGAGTGCCAGCACCCACGCAGGCAAAAAGGCAGAATCTCTTTACTTGTACTTAAAGTGAGAAGCAGCAAACTTTGTTGCCAAAGTGAGGACTATCTAAGCTCTCCTTATACCAGCATTTATGAACAAAGTCTGCTACCTACTTTTCTCCCAGATATCCAGAATACCTTACCGAATGCAAGGCAATGAACTTTTATGGTCAACAGGAAAATATCCCCCAATTGCTCTTCCTACTGTTTACCTGAAAGAGCAAAATCCCAGAAGCAAAAAGACGAGACGCCTCCTTCTCAACTCCCAGTACAGTTCAATCAAGGACTGCACAGAACCAGACACACAAGTCTGCAGAAAAAGGTGTATATGCCAGGATGACATGGCTAGGAGCATGTAAGCTGATGTTCCTTGGTAGCCAACGTCACGTAGGCTTCAATTACTACTGGTTATCTGCATGCTCCATTTGCTCTATCAGGGATCTGCTTATAAATTAATGGTGTTCAGGTTGCCTTAGGAAGTAACCTAGAGTAAGGATGTGGCACACTGAGTACCCAGACCTCAGTTTCCTACAAGGACATAATTCTTGAAGGTATCTACTATCACTTGTAACTCCTTAAGACACTTCCTTGTGAACGTGTCATTTCCCCCAGGAAGGAATATGGAAGAATTATTCCTTTGGGAACTGGTTCTGTCTAAAGCCCTGGTAATTTGATCAGTATGCAACAGGTTGGAAATGTGAGAAATGCCACATAGAACCCATTGCCTTCAGAGCGAGCATGCTACCGAGAATAAAATTTCTGCTTTGAGTAATCTGTGTACCTATTCTCTTGCGTGTGTGATGGATTTTTTGTATGCTTTGATAGCTTCAAAGAAGACTGAACTTTAGTCTCTTTTCAAACCTACCTGAAACACCATCAGTCCAAAGGCACAGTGAGAACTGGAATGTTTCTGAACTTGTTTCCTGCTGAGAACAGGAAAAGCCCGATGAAGGTCTTCACAGATTTCAAAAGGCAAGACAGGCGGCTTGAAAAGCTGTGTTTGTTTGAGATATTGGATTTGTTTTGGGTTTGTTGTTTTGCTGGGATTTTTTGCTGTAGCAAACTAGAAAGAAGCAAACTTTTCCAGAAGGGATACTTTACCAAGAGAAATTATATCTTTTATCAAACCAAATGCTACAGCTGGACAAAAACAAGCACATTTTAGGAGTGCAAAGAACTGAAGAAATTCTTACGTGACTTAAAACTTGCCCTCTGCTCTAATACAAGGTATTTCTTCTCCCTACAATCCTTTTCTTATTCATAACTTTGGAGCATTGTAAGTATAACAGAAATTTTTATTTATCTGGTATTACATATCTGTTTGTAATGAATAGCCAGTAGGTCTCTGGGCAATAAGCTGATTTGATTTATAGGGAAAAAGCTAATGCCTTTTCTTGATTCTGAGAACTAACTTGAACTCAGGCCCCACACGTGCTAGCTCTTTGCTTGGCTGGTTGATAATCTGCAGTGGAGTGCTTGCTCTCTCTATGATTTGAAAGTCAAATCTACCCAAGGTTGCAGCGATTGGTCAGAAACAGCTGTGCCACAAAGGCTGCTTTCCCACAAAACAGTTGATTTTATGAAATCAACATTTTTCTGACCAGAAAGATTATCTCAAAAAAATATTTCATCCAGCTCTTGATCAGGGATTGTGGAGATGGACAGACATGATCAGTAATAAAAAAAAGTAACTAAAAGCTGGAGAAAAAATAATGCTAAAAAAAAATACGATAAATCCCTGGTCACAAACAATTTCTGTCTGCCTAGGCTTGGGAGTGGGAAGAAAGGTTTAATAAAAAGTAGAAAAACAATTCTCATTAGTGAGTAGACAATTTCCAGAATGAAGTGCTCTTGAAAATACTTGTGGTGGTTTGACCCTGGCTGGACACCAGATGCTCACTGACAGCACTCTATCACTCCTCTCCTCAGCTGGACAGGGGAGGGAAGATATAACAAAAGGCTTGTGGGTCAAGGTAAGGACAGAGAGAGATCATTTGCCAATTCCCATCATGGGCAAAACAGACAACTCGGGGAAATTAACTCAATCTATTGCCAAACAAATCAGACTAGGTTAATGAGAAATAAAAACTAAATCTTAAGACATATTTCCTCCATCCATCTCTTCTTCCTGGGCTCAATTTCATTCCCAATTTTCTCTACCTCCTCCCCCCTCAGCAGCGCAAGGGGTGCAGGGGAATGGGGGTTGTGGTCAGTTCATCAAATGTTGTCTCTGCTGCTCCTTCCTCCTCAGGTGGGACTCCTCACACTCTTCCCCTGCTCCAACGTGGGGTCCCTCCCATGGGAGACAGTTGTCCATGAACTTCTCCAACATGAGTCCTTCCCACAGGCTGCAGTTCTTCATGAACTGCTCCGGTGCGGGTTCCCCACGGGGTCACAAGTCCTGCCAGCAAACCTGCTCCAGCGTGGGCTCCTCTCTCCATGGGTCCACAGCTCCTGCCAGGAGCCTGCTCCAGTGTGGGCTTCCCATGGGATCACAGCCTCTTTCAGGCATCCACCTGCTCTGGTGTGGGTCCTCCACAGGCTGCAGGTGGATATCTGCTCCACTCCTAACGCCCATGGGCTGCAGGGGCACAGCCTGCCTCACCATGGTCTTCACCAGGGGCTGCAGGGGAATCTCTGCTCTGGTGCCTGGAGCACCTCCTCCCTCTCCTTCTTCACTGACCTTGGTGTCTGCAGGGTTGTTTCTTTCACATATTCTCACAGCTCTCTCCCAGCTGCTCTTGTGTCAGGTTTTTTTTTCTCCCTTCTTAACTATGTTATCCCAGAGGCATTACCACAGTCACTGATGGGCTTGGCCAACAGCAGGTGCCTCTTGGAGCCGGCTGCTGTTGGCTCTAGCAGACATGGGGGAAGCCTCTAGCAGCTTCTTACAGAAGCCACCCCTGTAACCCCATCACTACCAAAACCTTGCCACACAAACCCAATACAATACCTTGGTTTGAATTAACAAGGGGAAAAAAAGGGATTTAGAACAGATCAATAGAATAGAGCTCTCTCCTACAGGATCCAAGGTATAAGGCTGTTGTAAGATGATTATCAAGTATGAGGGGGTATTGGTGTTATTTTAAAAATAGAGCAAAATCCACCAAATTGCCTAACAGAAGAAGTGGGTTTCAGCCCTCAACAGACTTCTTAATGAAACTCCAAGTTAATTCTATGAATTTCCTTTTCCCCATGGCTCTGAAGTATGATTACATTTCCTTTTCAAGAAGTAGAGTTTAAGAACAACACTGAAAAGCATCATACATTGTTCAGATACCTGCAAGAACTGCTTCCATCTGCTGCCAAGGTTTCTCTGATGAATGGCCTTCATAAATCAGCCTAAATTTTTATTTAACTTTTCATGTCTCTCATAGTGACAATAAGTTGCATCTTTTTCTTGTAGCCACTGCCAGGTGCCACAAAGGTAGACCTGCTGTCTGTACCTCTGATTGGGTGAGTAGTACTTTAGGAGTCAGTCAGTTGACGTGACTAAGCCTCTAACCCCAGGGAACTTATTTTGAAAATCCTGGAATTAAAATGAGATTAAGGAATGAAACAATAGAGTAAACATTGGCCAACCAGGGTATAAATGTTGAAGAGAGAAGGATTTCATTGCAGACCACAGTATTTTAAATAACAATCTATATACGAAATAGACCTCACTCTCCAAATAACATTTCTAGCAATGCTATTTCAGAAGGAATGCAGGAGGTGATGCACAAACCAGACCTGCTAATATTAAACCACAGCACACCAGCCTCCTTTTTCAGCAGTCTAGGAAAATATCACCCCTACACATTTGGTTCCATCAGTGACATTTAGAAGATTTGTTGTCATAATGTGGTCAAGCCTTTTATACCTTCTGTTGGCAGCAGGGATGAATTCTTTCTCAGTAAGGGTTTTTCACATCTTGTCCCAACATTTCCTGCTAGCCATCTTTGTTAATCAGAACCAACTGTTTCAGTAGAAGAAGAGAGAGGACAAGAGAAGAGAAAGTCAGGCACTCCAGGGAAGGCTGCAGAAGTGGAAGGGATGTGGGACTGACCCAAAATTTCTCTGAGGATTAGAAAGGGAGGGATGAGAAGTGTCACCCTCAGCTTTGAGGAAAGGAGGTGCTCAGGTACCCCAAAGACTGCACTCCTAAAGCACGGCCATGCTGGAAACATTACTTTTGACAGGTCATTCCTTGTTTTCCTTAGCCTTGAGTACTGAGGTGGTTTATGCAGCACAGTTCTTTGTGGGGCAGAAGGATAAAAATATAAACATCTTGCCTCTGACTTTGAACCAGGACAATTTGCCTGAATTATAGAAGTCTCTATGGGGCTTCCCTTCCTCTTCTGCATCTCTCTGTTATTAACTCCGGCCCTTAAGTCTCTTGGGTGAGGTTCACAGAGCTGAAATTGTTTCATTTAATAAAACTGAGAACCTGCTTTTATCCTAAACTGCAATATATGACCTTAAAGGCAGACATCAAGCCCAGATCACTTACCCTTGACTCCAGGACCAGCTTCCAGCAAACAAAGCTACAACTGGCTGGGACAGCAAGCCAGATGCTGTATTTTCTTCTGCTCCCACACACCACCCCATGCTCTTGCTGTGTGGGGTGCGTGGTGGCAGCTATGGAGGTGCAAGCTGCTGCAGGTCAGGGTAGTGTCATTGCTCCATATCTCCACTTGCCCCCTTTTTCCCTTGCATTGACAATTCCCACTCCCTGTCACACACTATCACTTATACGCCATATCCCTGGCCTTATACGCCATGTACAGCCACAGCTTCTGTGGTGAAGAAGGGGGAGTGTATCCCACCCCATCCCATCCCATCCTCTTCCCTGTCCCAACCAGGCTGCAAAGCAATCCCACTTTTACAACCAGCTTCCAGATGAAGAAATGCACTTTAATGACTGACACAACCAACACGATACAGCAGACAAACACCAAAACCATAGCTGGAAGGGACGCCTCAGTGCTAGGCCCATACACAGTCCACCAGGTCCAAGGCCAACTTGCCACTGATTACCACATCTGCAGAACGGAGCCAGTAGCATTTACTCAGAAGTTAAAATTTAAAGAGACACAGAAATCTGCCTTCCTCCACTGCTGAAGCAAGAGGGACTGTTACTACATTCAAAATAATCAAGCTCAGAAATATAATTTAAAAAATTATAAAAAGGCCTTAGTCCTGCAGGAAGTGTTATGAACTACTTATGGACTAATTCTGTCAAGAAGAAACACGCTAACAGTAACCATTTGACTCAGCTGCACCAGCAGTGCCATCATTTCTCAGCTAGAAGCAGATCAGTAGTAGGCAATTTTGAATGTCAGGAGGAGCTATATTTAATACCGCACATGTTTTGATAGGTCCACGCAGTGCACAGAGCCTCTTCCTGACTGAGGTCAAGCTGTTTCCCTGACTCATTTCACAACAAATTCTCCTAATTTCTGTTCTGAAAGGATTTTCTTTTTCAAGACAGACACCGGTATTTTGAGTATTGATTGGAAAAGGCGCCAGGAGTTTTTTGAGTGAGTACAATTTGGCCCCCCACTCCAACTTCCCTTTTTGATGGCTGCCTGAAGTGTGAATGGGAAGAAATCCCAGCCTGTCATATGGTGCTCTCCGAGGAACAAGACATTTCAGCTCAGCTCTGCTCTAGACTCCTTATCTCCTGGCATCCCACAGGCCAGAAGCTTCTTCTGTTATTCCAGTGTACTGTAGAGCATGTATCTTCATTATTCCAGCCTATAACAGAGCATGCGTCTTCATTATTATTTTGACCATTAATCTGCATTAGCCCCCTACAAGCTCAAATTGCCAAGTTCTTTCTGGCCCTAAGTATAAAAATACACTGTATGCATATGCTTATTTCAAAATTTAGATTTCTTATAATATTGTTATTTTTTCAATGACTTCCCTTCTCTTTTTTATTTTTTGCACAGGATTCTTGTTTTCTAACATTAGTTGTCAATCTACTTACATAGGTTGTCTTTATTGGTAAGGGAGGGAGATGAAAATTTATTCCCTGCAAATACAGACTGTTGTTTAGCCCTCGCTCTTTCTCCACTGATTATAGGGAGAGCTGAGACACACAGCCCTGTCTGCATGCCTAAATGTTAGCCAGCAGGTTAAGTGTACCTCACTCTTTCCTTCTGGTAAAACTAATCACAAAAGCTAAAAATCAACAATCATTCTCTTTTTTTTTAAGGTAAATTATATCTCTGCTAGGATTTTTTTTTTTTTTAGTGCCAATCTAGGGATGCATATGGATAAGGATTTACTTTGTATGAGCTCTTCACCATGACAGCTCAGCAGGTCCACACCGTGATCCAGCTGTGCCACTATCTTTCTGTGCTAGAAACCCCCCAGCAGACTGCTCAAAGGAAGGCAGCTTTCTGCTCCTATTCACATTTTATTTCACCTTCCTTTTTGCTTTCCCTCCATTCTGCAACCCCCACAGAGGAGGAGATTATTCCTACCTCAGGCTCAGGGTCTTGTTCAGACCCCAGGACTAATCCTTGCTGCACCAGCTATGATGCCGTTGATTGCACAAGTGGATGCTATGCTTCAATTCCGTATCTCAAAAACAGGAATCTAATCACCTTCCCTTACCTAGAGACAGTGCAAGCAAAATGCCAGTGATAGTTTGCAGGAGCTTAGGTACTATTCCAGCAAGAGCCGCAATGTGTGTGTAGCTGCAATAGGATGAATAATGTCTATTTAGCTACTGCTGATGGAGATCGAGAATACAACTGTGCTGTCACTTCTAAACACAGGCCACAACAGAAAAAAGTAAGCAGAATGGCCTTGATTCATTGTGCCTAATAAGACCACCTACTTCCAACAAACTTCAAACTAATTATCAAGGTCGAAACAACCATTTAGATACTTTCTGCACTTAATAGAGAGATACAGGTATCTCCAGAGGACAATTTTCCAATACTAATCTCAGGGAGAGATTAAATGGCCCTTGGATATGTTTACTTTTCTTCCTTAACTGCAAAGGAAGGCACAACAGCTTCTTCAGACAAACTATCCAATTTTTAAGTAGCTGAAGTTAGGTGAGACCAATTTTAGCTGATTTAACTAGTAGGCACATTCCACCAGTTATGCTTTCATTATGAAAGTATTTACTTAATTCCCTTAGTGCAACATCTCATTAAGTTGAATCCATTTAACCATTTTGGACAGACATCAGAGCAGCAACAAAAAGAGAGTTCAGACATCAAACATGTGACTGAATGGAGGGACAGCGGCAATAAAATTCAGAAAATGCCTCTGTTCAGTAATCAGCCTGAGACAGTGCCACAGTCCTTGAGTGTTTAGCATCACAGCAACACCTTCCCTATATTTCGGCAAGTAAAACGGGTATTTTCATATTAATGTATACTAGCTAAAAGTGAGAGTAGCTAAAAGATTCGATGGTTGAAGCATGTTGCTTAACAATAACTTACCTAACACAGAATTATTGCGGTGTGAAATACTGCGCACAAATGCCTAAAGAGTTGCTGCAGTTTCAAAGGACTGGGGAGAAAGCTGCTTTTTTTGGAGAAACTATGACATCTGCTGGTTTTGAACGAAAAACCTAGAAATACTTAATTATTACAGATTTAAAAGAAGCACATACAGTGAGGGCACAAATGTGACTTTGGAGATGCAAATGACGGTGACAGCATTGCTATACATCAAGACAGAAGCTGAGTTTTTGCAAACCCAGTGAAGTCATCAAGTGGTAAAAAGAATTTGAAGGTCAGCTTCACAGAAAGGCTTCACAAAACATCACAGATCACTGGAGTCTGACAGAATTGCTTTCAAGATGTAGGAATTCAATATTTGGAAACAAAATTGAAGCACAATTTTCTGTGTTTCCTGTTGCTTTCCTATTAGTGCATACATATATATACTTTGACACTGCCCTCAAAAGCAGCAACTCTTCAGTTCTGCAATGGGAAGCAAAAACATTGCATGGAGAAGCAATAGAAAACATCTGGTTGCTAGAAATTTTTACTAATAGATATTGATTAATTGTATTTACTAATTAGATAAACCAATGTCACAATGCACTAGGAACGCTGGCTTGTTCTCAGGTACCCATTTTTAAACAAATTATAAAACCAGAACTACCATAAATATGTTTTTAAAGACGTTACTCTTCACAGGCCAAGCAGTATCAATTTGGCGTGCCCCAAATTGCTCTGCAGAATGCTATTCATGGCTAAATGCTTGCACATCTCCCAGCAACTGCTGCTTTATTTCCACCATGTATTAAGTGATCCATTCATACACTGTGTGTACAATCATATTCATACACCACTTCTGAATGTTTACAATAAAAGACGACATGTAAATGAAGGAAGTTGTGTGGTTAAGTATGAACACTAGCACTGAAAAGAAAAGCTTTCCCTTGCAGGTGAAGGTCAAAGGTCTGGACCCATTTTTCTCAGCTTAAAATAAAAGTGAAATAACATTCAATGCTTTTATCACCTCCAGATTGCTTTATTATTGCAGTATAATATATCAGACAAGGCCACAAGGAGTCAGGTACAGTCATGGATGCAGGAAAATGGGTTATTTTCTCATCCGTTCAAGGTATAGTGAATTAAAAAAATAGGTTTGTAACTGGCAGAAATGTGCTTACAGCTCGTGTCATTGAGGAACAGAGGGCTTCGTTGCAAACTCTGCTACTCTTTAACAGATCTCAGAAATCATTCTAAACCAGGAAATTAACAGAAGGCTGCAAAGAATTAAATGTCTGCAACTGTCTCTTTCAAGCACTTCAATAAATTTATCAGCATATACTGCTGTTATTGCCATAGACCAGCTAAAACATAAAGATGACAATAACAGAATGCTGTCACCCAAATAATCAAATCAGGTTCTTTCTCAATCTTGTCAGCAGTTGGTTTTAAAAAATCCCAGCAACAGGAGAAAAAAATAAGGAATATTAAAGAAAAAACTTCTCCAAATGTCAGTACCCAGAACTACACCCAGATGTTCAGTAGGAATCCAGTCACCAGAAACCTGGAATTGGCATCATTATATTTTGATGTACAGTACAAAGAACACTTCCAAGGCAGAATTGGCAAAGGACTAGCATCTGCTACCTGCTAATTAACACTTTAAACATAGCATTGCAGGTGGCTGAAACAGAACAATGCAAACCTGGAGCATACTGGCACGCAGAACCTCGCTCTGTTGGGCAGGATCTCTCTCCCTCCCTCCTCACTGCAGAATCCATTCCAGAACTGCGTGCAGTGCTCTGCATTTGTCTGCTTCTTCATTGCCTTGACAGCCAGTATTATAGTTATTTAGATGTTGTGTAACTGTATTAGTTAATGTTTGCACAGTGCTTTGAATATGTGAATTGCTATCCAGCTATTCAGTATTATTATTTCCATTAGGATGAACTTTAAAAGCATATTGAAAAAGACGGCACTTAAGTTGAATAACCTCCTTTAAAGAGGAATAATAAATCCATCAGATCTTGTCAAGTTGTTGTAGTACCTGAAATATTTAAAATTATGTCTGCTTTTGCAATACACACACACGCATGCATGTGCACATGCACGCGCACTTGCACACACATGCTATTTTATTTCAAAGATCAGTATTCTGGTTTAACTAAATTTTGGTTTTATTACTATCAAATAGAGAAAAACTACACCATGATTACAGATTTGATTAAGTTAAAATCAAATAACATGTCTTAATGACAAAGTCAATGAAACTAGCCTTGGAAATTATAATTACTCATGTTCTTTTATACTGATCTTACTGTCTCTACGTTATATCTTGTACAGGTCAGACTAAAATCTTATCGATGCAGAGAAATTAAGCAGAAAGGTGGTGCAAGTGCAATTATACCACTAACAGTTTAAGGACATAAATTGAAACGTGGATACTGTAACCAAAGTAAAAGTGACTTCTAATTTCAGGATAAGAGTTAAGAAGAGTCATACATTACAGTATAAAACTAGGCATATGATGAATCATTTCAGTATGACTACAATGGTATAGACCAATACTTACCGTGGCTTAACTTCCTATATTGAGAAGAATTATGTTGATATGAAAAGCTGTGTAATCCATCAGGTGAAAAGAAACAGTTTTATGCCCATATGGGCATAGATAATTCTATGGATATAGATTTTTTTTTTTTTTTCTATGGATATAGATAAATCTCCTGGAGATCTTATCTCAGAGAGAAAGACTAACTAGAACAAAGTTTGCTAACTTACTAATCAGGACCCACTTACTTTGAAAAGAAATCTACAAAACGAGAATGGTGATAGTTATGGTGGATATAAAAGCAGCTACGTTTGCAGAGAGATAGCAGTTTTTTATATCAGTGCAAGGAAAAAAGGGGCAAACTTACTTATTAGAAGCCAGTCCATTTCTTCCAGCTATAGATTTTCATCTAATGAAAGTTACCACCTCTCTTTACAAAGCACGCTCCATTTAAAAACTTTGAAAGATACATATTGCTGAAGCAATAGCTTCACAAAACATGTCACGTGATGACAAGGTACGTGTTCTTTAAAGCTGAAATCAGATGAAACGTGTACTTTTTAACATACAATCTAAGAGTCTTAGCCCACATTTGTTGTGTCCAACGAAGCCTGGAAGTACTGGAATTTTTTCAAGAACCATGGCCTGAGCAGGTTAGCAATGTGCCAGGCAAGCTGGAGGTTGTGAAAGAAGTTGGATTTGGATAGCATTTAGCCCATTTATTTTTCTACTATAGGCTTAGGGTTTAACCAATGTTTGAGAGGAAAAATTAATCAGAGATTCATGTAGACATCTTCAGCCTTCTGAACCAGTCACTAGAGCCCCCGTTAGAGACAATGAAGAAAAATGGGCACTTTTAGAGATGATTTATCCCAATGTAGATTGTAAAATAAAACAGACGGTCCTCAATATGGGGAGACTGGAATGAATAGTAAAATTGTAGGACAAAGAGATCCCACATTGGCTCTGAAACTATAGTCAGTAATTAAGTATCATAATTATGCGTTTAGAAGACAAAACGAAATGTCTTGAACATTCTTGAGTTGTCTTCCTCTCACCACCTCAGTTAATGTAAAGAACAGTCTTAGAAGAAGAAAGGCAGAGACCTTAAATCGCTATACGAGGCTGCCTTGATGGTTACCGATCTACTCAGGAAATAGAAGGTGCAGTTTGAAGTCCCATATCTGTTCTTGCCCAGCTGGCCTGTAAAGTTCACCTTAGCTATTTGCACTTCCCTAGACTAAGAAGCCCTTGGGAAACTGCCCTGTATAATGGCCACCATCCAGGAGAACAGAACATGTTCTCCTTTTTCTACATTTTGGAATAAAACAGGAAAAAAGCAAAAGGGTCAAATCCAAAAAGAAAAAAAAAAAAAAAAAGCTCTGTAATGAGTAGTATCCTCAACTTTACTCCACCCTTTCCTCTGAAGTTTTCTTTTATCAGACTAGTGAGATGGTTGATCCACACACACCATTGCTGCTTCTCTCCCAGCACCCTTTCACCCTCCATTTGGACCCTCTCCCCAGACTCTATTTCTATTATCTGTCTGCTTGTTTGTGCTGTTCATTAATTACATCCAGAAGGAAAGACAGAACGAATCAAGCCTCTGACACTACAAGATTATTTCCAGGCACCCTTTTCACTCAGCTTGTTCCCTCTGCTCCCTGGACCCCACTATGGGTTTGTCTTACCTATTCAGTCTCTTGGCCTTTGGGCATGGACTGCATCTCACAAGTCATGTCCATATTGTTAGATAAATGAGTGTATTGGGACAAACTCAAACCCTGGACCTGTAATCATCCACATCACTTACTACTTATTCCCTGATTCTTATCCTTCTTTAGGTAGCAGTATAGATGTCAGCAGAGTGTCCACAAAACCCTTAGTATGATAGTATAGATTACTTCATAAGTTCTCCCCAAACAAATATTTAATGATGATTCTCCATTCAAGGAGCTCTTCAGAGCTCCTCCTTCCTTGCAGAGCCTGATGCTTGTCTATAGGCGTCTGGGTCAGGTACAATCCCTCTACCACTCTGAAGACCCAAAGTTAAATTATGGTGCAATCCTCACACCCTTACCTGGTTCTAAACTGTGGATTTAGACAACACAGTAACCAAATCCATGAGACTAAAAGCAATCAATTTCCTTATAGTCCAATACACAGATTTAGGGTCCTATCTTAAAATCATTTCATGGGAGAAAATCCTATGAACTGTACAGGAGCTTTCCTTACACCAGACACAGGCCTTTTCCCTAGCTTAACCAGGAATGCATATTTCTGACACAGAGCAGGTGCCAAAGAGGCTTCTGAGTGAAACACATAAGAACTGAGTGGGTTATTTTAAAAAGCACTGGAGCGCTAATGAAAGCTCTGTACAACGCAGCATATAGCGTGGTTTCTCCCGTGGCTGAAGGTTACTTCTCAAGCAGTTAAGGAAGAGTCTGTATGTTCTTCCAGGTGCTTTTCACGCATGATTTCAAAATGGACGGTTGCAGGTAACCTCTGTCCTTTTCTTAGACTGGATACTTTGAAGCAGCAATGGCTGTTGAAATTCAAGTCATATCTTTCATCCAATCTTCACTGTTTCCTCAGAAATGCCATCTGAGGGCAGCCAAATAGGAAAAGCTGTTAGCTGATCTTCTGGCACCTTCAGTGAGATTAATGAATCCGTCATGGGAGAGGTCAGGCAATGTAACTCCACTCCAATCCCAAGTCACTGCCACAGGAACACAGGAATTATTTTAATCTCAAAACTTTTCCTCCAGCTTTTCCATTTAGCAAAGAGCTACCTTTGGCAGGAACCATGCAAAAGAGCCTTGGCTTTAAATAACTTAGCTGTGTGGAAAGGTGGAGGAAAGTAGGTGGAGGGAGAGCCTGTGGGAGAAGCTGTAGTACCTTTGTAGTTGCAAACCTTATTGCCGTACCCGTGATGGGAGGATGTCAGAAGGCATATGCTTATTTCAGAGAGCAGATATGTAGGGGGAAAACTGCCATCTGTCAAGTTACCTTGCCTGTCATTGTGCTCCTATTAACTCTGGCTCAGTTCCGACATTTCCATGTCAAATGATATTAACACCAGACTTGTGGAAAATTATCATTTCTTTGTTATATCAAAAAGTTATCAAACACATGTTATTTCCTTTTGTTTTGCATAGTTTCTGCAATTTGTTTTAGGGACAAGCAGGAAATTAAGGAAGGAGAAGGAAGACAGTTCTGGAGGGACAGAACTGAAAACCCAAAGCCTTATTGCAGAGAGATGCTTATGTAGAGTGGGCAGGTAAGGGGGGAAAAAAAGTGTCATTTATCAAACAGCACTGGTGGTCTAGTTGAAGAGGTCCCTGCGCATTGCAGGGGGGGTTGGACTAGGTGACTTTTAGAGGTCCCTTCCAACCCAAAGTATTCTGCGATTCTATGATTCCATGACCAGCCTAGTGGTGCTGAGGTAGCCTTGAGGTGGCACATTCTGCAACGCCCATTTTACTGTTAACCCAAAATGAAGGAACAGTGTGCAATTACCCTTTTATAACAGCTGTCACTAAGGAGGGTTGTGCATCTGTTTTCAAAGTAAAGAATTGTTCTCAACACCATTAGCCAGCTTTTTGGGGCTCAGTAAAGCAAAATACAACATTTTGCATGAGGTAACACTAGGATAGAGATAAATACACCTCTTTCTCCTATGCTATACAGAATGCCTGTGTGAGTTAAAGCATAAGATAGATTCAGCCTAAGTTAATCTGTAATGTAGAACAAAACTGTTTAGATGCCAACAGTGAAAATAATGTAAATTATAAGTCAACAACTGACATAGATATCTTTAAGAAGCTCAACTCTTAAGACAGGTTATCTCAGTTATTAACCTACAAACTAATTTTGCAGTGAAGAATTAGCCAGGTATCCTTCCACCTACTGACAAGTTTAAAGTCCAAAGCACAGGGTGAAGAATGCTGGGGCTTTGTAATGAGGTAACAAGGTGCAGAGTCAAGGTTCAGTCTGTTGAATGACATGTCTGCAAGCTGTTTCTTGTGCTAGACATGCAGATGAAAAAACTAGACGAAGTCAAGTAGCCATTTCATGACAAAATTTGGAAGACATGCATCAGCCAGTCTCTCACCTCTGCTAATTGCTGCCCAAATGTTTCACTGGGGCTGCCGTTTCTCACTTCTGTTTTGTTCTCGTTCCTCCACCCTAGCACTTCTTCTTCAACCCTTTCTATCTGCTACAAGAACCAGTGATTTTCAAATTCCAAATTTCATCAAAGCACTGCAACGGCGCAGTGATGCCTAGGACTTCTGCCAGTGCAAAAGGAATCAGATTCTCTTTGAATAGCTGCTGAAGGAGAAATACAGTGCTTTATCACATATAAATGCATGAAGCTCTCTCCTGAGAGCCCACTGATTTACATTATATGTTGCATCATCAGTCTTTCTTCTGAAAACACATAGAAAGCAGCAAGAGTGAAAGCTATAGTATCAAAAGGAATTTTATAGACAAGCAATTGACCTGTTATTAGTGTAGATGGCTTTGAGCTTCACATGTTACCAGCTATGTGGTCATCAGTATGTCCAACCAAGAAGGCTGCAGTCTTTTTCTTTGGAGCTGGCATACCATTTCCTCTCTGGGAGCCCTGGGTACCCCTTTGCCCCTGACAGCAATCATTTGGCTTCCATTAGATAAATATAGTGAACAAAACCAGTAGGAACGTTGTGGGTGTTTCACCAGGTATTTGGTTTGTGTGGGATACCCTCAGAGAGAAAAACATTGCTTAACATGGACTTTGTAAAGGAATGTTATATAACCTTCCCACATACATAACAGTGCGGTTTGTCTATTTTCAGGCTTAAGAGAAACACTTTTGTTCCCTACTATTCGTGTCTGTATAAATTTCTCACTGGGCATGTGACAGCATCACACTCTCAAAGGCAGCACCATCTCAAAGAATGCTTCTGCAAATGTTACATCCCAGGAAAACCAAGTACCCTGCCAGCCCCCTCACCCTCAGAGGGGTCACTCTCTGTATAGAAGCAGTGAAAGTTTCCAATGCAATTAGTTATCCGTGTTCTTTTCCAGAAATAATGCTTGTAGAGCACTGACAACAGATTAGGTGCTCTGCAGCTGGGGCCTAGTATGTTGTCTCTGTCTAAAAACTGTTAAAGCACTTCGAGATAAAAGTTGCGTTCAGCACTTAATGGTTAATAGTCCCAGACAATCTCAGCCTCTATAGTTTATTTTCCTATTCCATTTTGAAATACACTTATAGCTTCTGCAACAACATCCTGTGGCAATGAGTTCCACAGGCTGTTTAAGCCTTTTTGGGGGGAGGGTGCGGGGTGGGTGGGGAAAGTACAATATTTAATTTATTTTGTGACTGCTGCTTGGTATAAAAGTGTGTGTCTATGTATGCATACACACACACACACACATATAAAAAGTCTGTTGTACTGATTACTTACTTGCTGAGTATCCTTCCTGAGTATGTTATGATTTTAGAAAAGCCTGTGAAAGAAAGATAAAAAGATGGAGTCAGAGAAGCCCTGGTCAAAGAATTTCCTCATGTAGAATGAAAGGATGGAGGGTAGATTATTCTGAAGATTGGAAACAGGATTAAAATTAAAACAGGATAAAACAGGAAGGAAGGGATGGAACGTTAGATTGGGGGGGGGGGGGAAGAGCTAAATATGCCATCTTCTTTTCTTTAAAGCCTACCAGAACAGTTCACAAGGTGGATGGTTTCTATTTCAGGCAGCAATATTTTCTGCAATATCCCCCAAACATACCTCTACTCATAAACTTAGCTGTTTTCCCTCTATTATCCTAATATGAAACAAAATTGATTCTTACTGTATGACTCAAAGCTGACCATAGTGAAAATCTCCAGTGATAGTGAAAAAGCAAGTTTTAAGTGCCACCAACAAATTAGTGATCTCTTAAAGAACACTTTTGGTTTCTTACAGATATGAATTGGCCTCTTGGCCTGTTACTTGCATTAAAAGAGCTCCATCATTATTTTTCAGTGCAAAAAGTGGGTCCATGAGCACTGTTAGCCCATAATCCCAGCACTGCACAAGACCTAAAAAGAGATTTCTGAAACAGCCAAGTACCTGCTCAAGGAACTAAAAGAATTATGACCATCATCCAGGATGCAGATCGTTCTTAATTCTGTAAAAGCTTTAATTTCCATGTTCCCTTCTCCTCTGATGTCTTAGAACATTTTGCAGGGGTGAGTACCATTTTCCCCTCTGCCTTTTACACATCTGCATTTTAGGGCAGTTGTGCAGAAACCCAGTCTGCTTGTTTCAAGCCAAAACTTATTTCCATGTTCTCTCACAATAATTTAAGGGGAAGGGAAACACTTCCCGTATCTCGTTCCTGCCTTTTCCCTTTACCCCCTTGTACATATGAGAGGTTCTTTTTTCATACTTGGCACTTGTACAAACCCACATCTCCAGTTATGACCCAAGTATCCAGAAAGAGAAAACTGCTGGTATAGTTAACCTGCACACAGCATTAGACAGAGCCTTAGCTCTACTAGTGAGATACAGCAGCAGAACTCCTTACTCCTGCCCCAGTTTGCTACCTTATCCAGAACTGTTTTACACAAAATAGTAAAATTTTCTTGTGAGAGGTTTAATAAACGTGATGGTTAAAAAGCTTTATCTTCAACGAACGTGAATTCAAAACTTTAGGTCATTTTTAGCTGATCCATTTGTCAAGCTTTACAGAAGGACCTTTCACATAATGTACTTGAATAACGAAGAGAGAAGTGAGGCTTTTACAGGAAAAGCAATAATACTTATTTTTCACTGCACCTACCACACTTTCAATATATCCTGTCATTGTTTATAAAATCCACAGTAACAGTGCTGTTTCAACTATTGAATCTTACTCAATGACTTTACTCATTAGACGACTAAAACCGTGGGGGGAAAAATCCACTTCATGAGAAACTTCATTGTCTTCTGGCATTATGCAAATATTCTCAATTAATCTTAGAGTAATGAGAATTTTGGAAAGCAAAGGTTGCAAAGAATGTTTGATGAAGTAACAGTATGTCAACAGTCTAAACATGGCTTGATTATGGAAATGAAATTTGGGTAGGGAATTCAACTATTAAAGCAGAAAATGTCTAATTAAATGGAAACCATGCATTAAATTTCACTTATTCTCTACACAAGAATTCTTTCTCAAGTTCTATTTAAGTAGTATTACACAGCAACATGTAATTAAAAATCTAATACCACCTTCAAGTTATAAAAGGCATTCCACTTTTAACAGAAGATAGCAGCCCACATGAGAGATTTTCATTAACTGAAACAAATATTTTCACTACCAAAATGTATTTGAGGTTTTATGTTCAGCATACAGAACACAGAGCTGATCTCAAGGAAAAAGAAAAATCAGTAAGAAAATGCATTCACAAGCATATGAAGTATTTACACATCTTTTAGATAGCAGAGGAAATGCTCTCAGCTCGAGTGTTTCATAAACACTAGGATGAATATTCATATTTCATAAAGTTTATACCCAGAAGCTTATCATCTCCTTATTATTTGCTGCATGCCACTCTCCCCGTTAACACATTTCAGTAATTCAATCCCAAATCAGAAACAATTGCACATAATTTACATTTACAAAAGACCATGGAAGGAAGAAAGTTGCTGTGCAGATAGCACAGGGTCTGCTGGCAACGCTTGCCAGCCCCTGGTGCCAGTGACAGGGGTGACAGATTGGTGAGCTTTTTACCCAGCCGAAGACACGTCCCTACCGATAGGAAATGCGCCCTGGTATAATTAGGGTCCTTTATCCCAATGCCCAGCTTTGCCCTCAAATGAGACAAAGAATTCGAACAGTGTGTTAGCAGTCACTGTGTCACCATAATGCCTCAGAACCCAAGTCATAGTGTAGGATGCTGGTGTGGCTGATACAACAAAGAGCAGAAACAGGTTTCCTCTCAGATGCTCACAAATGGAGCTGGGTAATATCATCACTGAAAGAAAAACACTGAGATAGTTTATTTGGTTAAAAATGAATTTTCCAAGGACCAGTAACCATTGTTCACATTTGATGAGTGATTCCAGATGTAAAAAGATACCTGAAGTAAAATCAAAATGGTTTATTTCTTCATTTTTGGATGAAAAAATGTGATTTTTCATTTAAGAACCCTTTTAAAAATTCTATTTTTATTGTTATAGGTAATGTTATTCTTGAGTGGAACATTGATGGTTTGAATATCAAAGTGCAAAATTTGTTAGAATTACGTAATTATAGTCTACTTACAATCTAATTACCACACAAGCAACTGGATAAAGATAGGAGACATAGGTGGTCATCACAGTTTCCTAGCAGTTTAAGTTTTCCCAAGCTGTTCCCAAGCATGGAAGCAAGAGATTAAAAAGATTTGAAAAGTGAGACCTCTGACCAGTTCATGAGATGTTCTTCCCAAACCTGACATGTGTGAGCGACAGGTCAGAACAATTTGCTTGAAAATTTAATGCTTGCTGATAGAAGCTATTATGTATTTAAGTTCAATTGGTTTGAGTCCATGCTTTATCATAAATAGCCTGACAATACTATATTCTTATAAAAACAATCTGTAGCTCACGCCACAGAGCACACAGAAACAAGGACTGATAGCAAATTTCTCTCAGACAACCTAGGATGGACATATAAAGTTAAGAACATGAATAACTGAACATCAGAATAGCACAAATATTTACCAAATTGTTTTAGCTGGCTAGCGCAATACCCATGTCACCCAAAACCAATTTTTCCAGTGGAGTTTACATCTCCAGACCAGCACTAAAGTACTGAGTATAATACATTTGGGTCATCAGGGAATTTAAAGATTGAGAAAAACTGATGAGGAGAGAAAGTAATGGTGGTTAATACAAAATGAGATCAAAAGAAGCCCATCAGTATGAAATGGGCTGTGTAGAATATCTCCCAGTATAGCAATTGCATTAATGAGCATGCAGTTTCATGAAGCCGAGTTGTTACAAACACTGGACTGTGATACTAATTACACTCTATAAAATATAAACAACTTATAAATATAGAAAAGCTGCTCTAAAAACCTGCGGTTACCTAACACATAGATGTAGATCCGCCAGGAAGATACTGGTGTGAATTCCATTGGTCCCCCGGCAAACTTCTGACACATGACAGTTAACATGCATTGATCAACAAGAAAAGGGTGCAGTGAAGTAACATCATGATGGATTGAAATACCTTTGCTAATGTGAGATTTCGTTCTTCAACTCTGAAACAGAAAGCTGGGTCAATCATGGGTGATTCAGGACACCTTGTGATGTTAGAGGCACCTGAACATGGGAAATTCAGACCTAAGATGCATAGTCAGTAAGGTAGGTGAGCATATGCCTTCTAATCTGAAGTGAGTTGAGGGTATCCAGAATCACCCACCAGTAGGACTGGAAAGCTACCTCTATACCATTAAATAGAACTGGTCCAGGAACCTGAGCCTTCATGATGTGGCCTGGCTGCATCCATGCTGGAGAGCACTGAGCTGGGTCCAGGCCATTCCTTGGGTCCATTCCTTGGCTATTCCTGTACTGGTCAATTAAATTATGTCAAATAATGGGCCTCAGTCCCAGAACTGTCTGTACTGTTCAATTGCTAGAACATACCCTGGCATGGGACTTCCATACTGCTCCATAAGCAGTTCTCAAGGGTCTGGGATGTAGCAGGGACCAGGGACTGCTCCCAACAGGCAGTTCAGGTGCAGACACTCTGTAACAGATTTTAAAAGTACAGATGTAAGCTCTTCTGTGCCACCTGGTCTCAGTGTCAGAAATGGGTCCCAAAGTCTTGCAACTCGGAGAAATAATTCCTTTATTTTGAGTGGTTTTTCAGTTCACAGTACCTGACGAACGTGAGGGCTCTGCTGCAACCCAACACAGTGATTTTTAGTAGTAAAGTGAGTAAAGGGAGAATGCGCTGTCTCCCTTGGAGGGGATGGCATGAGGACATGCAGGGGTGCTTCAAGGTGCAAAGCTCACTGAGATAAAGCTGAAGGCCAATGTCGAGGAGTGAAGGTGCCAAAAGGGGTGCACTCTCATCCACATCACTTCTATGTGACCAGTCTGAACATTCCCCAAAGTCTTTGTATTCAAGTGATGTAGACAAAATGGCCCAACACAGGAACAGAGAGTTAACAGTTAACAAAGGGAATTAACAGTTAAGCAATATTAGAATTTGAGCTGTGACTTACTTTCATTTTACAGTAGATACATCTATTGGATCCAGACTCAGCTCCTTCCTTTATTCCTGATATGGTGATTTAGTATGGAAATCTACTCGCCATGTCTTACCCTGCATATTTGTACAGAGATTACGCATGGGGAATCCAGTATTTGCTAAACACTGTAGTAATATAACTAATAGATATACATTTATGGCAAATTATAATGAGAAGTTGGACATAGAATACTCTATTCTAGCATTCCTTTTAAAATGCACGAAGTATATTTTTGATAAACGTCTAAATAGTATCTTCTTATATATGTACATTTCTATTGGTTCTGAGGCAAAAATATTGAAAAGCCATTAAGCTCTGGAAGTTGGTCTGTAAGTGATCAAACAAGTAAATTGATCATAAAGCGCAATGAGGAATGAGCATCAAAAAGTAAATCAAAGCTTTACCATCTGCATTGATGGGAACAGCCAAATATAAGTTTAGAAGAAGAAACAAGAAAATACATAGGCTTCATTCACCATCTTTTATGAAGCTGAATCTTAAGTACAAGCATAAATATTGATGTAACAAGCATTCTACTGAGCATTTCATTTAGCTCAGGAATAAGGCAGTTTGAATTAAATAAAGGTAGGAGCTGCAATTCACTCACTGCAAGCTTATGAGAGACTGTCTCACTCTCTCTAACACCTCTGTGCATGCCCCAGTCTCTACATCCATAAAACAAACTGAATGTATTCTGTCAGTGTAACACACTTTGAGCAGCACTTTGCTGGAAGCTCTGTTACAGCCGTCCAGCCCCAGTGTAGCTGGCCAGATGCAATGCTCTTCTGAGAGCCCTGAGGAAAGCCTGTTTTTCCCTTAGACTCTTTAGGGACACTCTTATGCCACAACAGACCTTTGGTTTAGCCCCTTAGAAACATTCCCATGTATTTTCAGTCCTATATTGCTGCAGGTCTGTTTTCAGCTGTTTGAGCTGAACAAGTAGACAACAATATCACCAGCAGAACTACAGAATATTCAGAACAAGGAGTTGAGACAGAAGAAATCAGGCAGAGAGAAACATAGGAAGGGTTTCCTAAAATTACACTGGCACGGTTAGTTCTGACCAAAGGCCACAATTTTCTCCCTTTCTTCTCATTTAAATTCATTTTGCTGGTTACTTTTGTGGTGCAGATTACTTCCCTGCCCATTCAAATCATTGGCAGTGCATAAGTAGGCTCCATCTTCATTCCCTTCTCCCTTCTTTTTTCCCATGTGCTTTTTGGAAAGGAACATATCTACTTTCTCTTTGCATTGCAACAAAAATGATGTAGGAAAACACAAAGGAAAAAGAAGAAGCTTCCCTGGAGAGATGTCCAGATTGCATCCTTAATATGATGCATTATCTCATGCACATAATGGATGGTTCAAAAAGCTATCCCTACTTTTCAGTATTGTCTTCTTGTTGCCAAGGAGTCTTTTTGTAAATACTTTTGGAAACAGGATGGTGACAAATCGCTTTCCAGGTTTCCATGACTGCTGCAGTGTTTAATTTATTTTGATTCATTCTGTGTTTACATCTGCTTTCTGTCTCTGTGCCCTGTCCTTTGAGAATTCATCTAATCTACATAGGTTTCCAAAAAATTGATTGGGAACTTCATGTTATGGTCTTTCTCAAAAAAAAAAAAAAAAAGAAAAGGCATTTGATGTTGTCATTCTTTCCCTTGAATGATTTGTGAAGTACAGGATATAACTCTAGCAGATGTGAATAAGAAACAGAGTTCCCAAGTCATCTAAGATAAAAAGTTATTTCACTGGGATAAGAAAACCTTTCCCTTTCATGGCCTCATCATAGTTTGTTCCAGCTCTTAGCTAGAATTTCCGGTTTACTTCATAGGCCCATATGAACCATAGAAGCAAAGACCCATATTTTCATCCTCCATTCAGCAAAACACAGGGTGTCCTTAACACTAACAATTTAAACATGTGACTAAGTTCTTTTGAACAATTGTCTGAAAGCATCTTATCACCTCATAATCTTTTCCATCGCATATTTGACATCCTTTCAGTTGCACACCTAATTCCAAGTACATAGCTAAATCACTGGGTGTTCATTTTTAATCATCCTTAATTATGAAGTAGCTGAAAAGATTCATACAGTGGGTTAACCACACAAAACTTACACCTGCAAAACTACATGTTTATTGCAGATTTCCCCATGAACTGGTCAAGTACATGAGTACAAATCCATGTCAGCAGGTGTTGCCCCTGCCAGCTGTGCAGTTTGAAAGCTGCTTGAGATTTCCTAACAGCGTTTTCTTCAGGGCAAAAAAACCCAACAGGCATACACAAAGAGAAGTATGTTGTCTTCCTCTCCAGTCCGTTTTCAAAGGCAGTGATATGCAGCTATTCCCACACTGAGGCACAGTAACAAAGAGACTTCTCTCATCCAGCCTTAACTTCATCAGTCATATCTTTCACTCTTCTCTCCTGGTTTTCCACTCCAGTTAATAACACGAGGTGAAGAAGTTACACATGTGACTAGCTTTTCACTGTGGTCTTTGTGTAAATTTTGATACCAGATGAGGATCCATCTAGGCTTTAGATCCTGCTGGGAAAGTCCATTCTCCCCCGAAGAGGAAGAGTCTTTGCCCTCTCTGCATTTTTTATTGATTTTTGGGGACATATAACACAGAGGGAATGAATCCACTGATTCCGTCAAAATTCACCATCTTCACCTTTCTAAATAAAAGCTGATTTGAAAGGCAAAAGATACATTATTGCAGTGATTGCTGGTTTTCCTCTTTACTACTTTTGGGTTTCTTCGTTTACTGTGGTGTCTACTCCATTTCCTAAGTCCCTTCATTTAAATTTGAAGTGAAATAGTTTCCAGATGCAATTTTACTGCTCCCTTACCCACTTAATGAAAACTAAAAGACACTGCAGAATCCCTGTAGAGGCACCACTATCAATAAGTTTAGCAAATACTCATCATAAAGCTTTATTACTGTTCTGCTGACTTAAAAAAAGTGGAAGTCGTCTAGAACAGGATGAAGTGCAATAACAGTTTAATGGTAACAGATTCATTTTTGGGGATGTTACGATGCTTCTTGAGAAATTTTGCTTAAAATATGCATAAATGCACACAGGGTACAGTTTGGCAAGTGGAATCTTTCATACGTTCTAGAAATGAAGTGCAATTAGTCAGTTGCTATTCAATTACATTTGTGTGCTAAATAAGGCTACTGAGAAAAATCACACTCTGTTTATTCCTAAAGCGAAGTAATAATGCAGTTTTAATTTGATTTTGCTTAGCATTCCTACAATGTCAGTTTGCAACTTTTTGATTTTGTAATAATAAGTGAACAAACCCCCCTGAATTTTGCATTTTACATTAAAGTAAATTTGAGGCTTGTGTCAGAGAAGATTTATTCCTAACACCCAGAGTAAAATGACCCACCCTGGAGGGCTAAACAAAGGAGTTTATTTTCCTACTACTAAATTCTAAACATAGCAAAAGTTTAAGATTCAAAGTCATCTTCCTAGCAGAACGCAGTATACTGGCCTCCCTCTCGCAAAGTGCTTCTTAATCCATGAGGACTTTTTTTTCTCATTTAAATAAAATAGAAAATAATTTCTTTTTTTTTAGTCCACACATACTTTATTTTTGCTGGATATCAAATATACTTGAAGCTTACCTTGGTCCAGGTAATGTCTTTGGAAACAGAATTTGGCCATTAGTACCAAAATGGTAGGAGGAAATTAATTATCAAATACAAAATTTTACCTGTAAGCCCATATTTCTGAATGTATTCTTAGAATTGTAGCAAGTACACCTTATCAGCCTAAATGAGGTCGGAATTCAGGTCAGGGAGGAAATCAGTTCCCTTCAAAACCATGCAGTATCTCAGGATTTACATAAATGGAGAATTCATTGTGTGAGTAACCTTCAAAGTGGGAGAGTGTAAGAATGACCTAAACATGTGGTTTAAAAAAATTAGTAACTTTAGTAGAAATTAGTAAATTACTAAAAAAAAGCTTAGTAAAAACTTCAGCTGGTAGAAACCTCCCTCCCAAATGTCCCCATCGTGTGCACGAGGAAGGGCAGAGAGGAAGCCAGTTACCAGCCCACGGCTCCAACTTGGGAAGGCTGTTCTAGACCTGCTCTCTAGACCTCTTGCCTTGCCAAGTCTCACCCCATGCAGGACTTGGCTGTCTCTGGGCCTCCAGCTTTCACTCATACCACAGTCTAAAATGTCCAGATTTTCTCCTTTCACTGCCCTTGGTTCTTCAAATTGTTTTCAGTCTGATCAATTTCTCAGTCCAATCTCAGATCACTGCAGCTTTTGAATATTCATTGAAATATTCTCCAGATGAGCACCAGCTGTTGGTGTCGGACAGCAGCTGGCTTCTCCCTTGAATCAGACCACATTAAAGCATCTACTTCTTTCGCTGGTGTGAATTCAACCAGCACTCGCTTAACCCAAGGTGAGAAATTGTAGCAAAATCTGTACCTTCTGGTCAAGCAGAAACATTTCTGTGATATCAACGATGTTTTTCTACTTGTTTTCAGGAAGAATAAAAAATCATTCTCTTTAAGCTGAAGAGTTTCCCTTCTTTCTCACCATTAAGCTCAGGGATTTTTCAATACAAGATTCCTTGTCACAGGAAGCACATTCCTAACACCCACAAACACCCCACATTTCCTCTTCTGCATTCAGTTGAATGAAATTAGCCACTGGAACAGGAATCATTCAACACCTGGCCTTTAAGGAAAATAGCATAGCAGGAGACAGAAAACACTTCTATTTTTCAGAGTAGAAATCCCCGGTCTTTGGAAGCAGTGCTTACAATGCTGAAGATCATGTGAGCTCCTAGCTTCCAGTCCAGCCTGCATCCACTTCATTGTCATTGTTGAGACCTGTCTTGAAATCCAAATGCTGCCATGAAAAAAGTTGCCATTCTCTGATTCAGTGGAAAAAGTATTCAACAAAAATTTCAGTTTCAAACACATTTATATTTCATCTTGACCCATTGAAACTGTAAAATGGAGTGACTACAGCTGCTAGAGATGGTCAGGAGGGGCTGCAATAGCAGGATGCAATCTGCTTGGACTGCCTCCCATACTGAGAAGTGGAGATTCGTGCACTTTACAACATAATTTTGCATTTGGATGTCTATGTGAATGAGTCACTAACAAAGGATATAATTAGACAAGCATCATGAGGGGACTCATGTGTTTTATAATAAATTATAAAAATCATATATAGGACCATACTGGGTAAAGATTTTCTAATTAGACCATCAAACATGTTTATGCTGATAGTCCCCAAGACTGACCAGAGAAGAACGTCTACAAATCAGATGGACAAGAACACATACGCCTTTTCATTTCCCATCCACCAAGACCTATGAAATTAGAAGAAATAATATAAAGTGTAGTGCATAAAGCAGTTATTAATAGTCTGCAAGGGAGAATCTCACACTGCTGAATGGGCAGTTTGGCATACATATTCTTTCCCATCTTTAATTCCTGTAAGTCTATGGAAAAAGCTATTGACTAGATAGAGACGAAGCATGCATAATTGCATTATGTCACTATTTTCCGCTTAGCATCTGGTAATGATTCTGTCTCCAAAGTAAAAAATTCAGATATAATAACAATGAACAATGAATCTGATTCTCATCTTCATTAAATTGGGTTTTCATTGCTGCAATTTCAGTCTATTTTTTCTCCTAATACTCAGTCATTCTGATATCAGCTGATTCAAGATGTGAATAGCTAATTAGATTTGGATGATTTAATGCATCCCAAAGAGGAAGCTGAAATTTGGCTGAATCCTTCTGAAAAAAAAAAAAAATGCTACAAAAGTCAGGATGTGCTGCTCTGTAAATAAAATTGGTTTTCATATTCTATCCAAAAGGAATAGGCAATTTCTGCTTCCTGAGTAACCTCATGTTTCAGGTTACCAACTGATTTCATTAAAGGTCAAGAAGGTACTTTCATTTCTATGGCTCTGAAGCACTAAAGTTAATTTTTGAATCAGACAGTCTTTTGTGTCACAGCCTCCATCACCAGACATGAGTAGCAGCTAGAGGTGCTAACATCTACAGCTACCTGCCTAGCTATCCCACCTCCCCATTGTATAAAATCTTTTCACTACCTTGCTAATCAGGGCCCATAAAAGGTACCATGTAACTGTAACTTGTATTAAAATAAACCATTCAGAGTGACAGGGCATGGCTGGTTTTGCTTGGACCTTAAAGTCAGTGTTGAATGTCGCTGCTAGTTTGGACAAACAGATGTTGTAACCTAGTAACACAAGACGTGTCAGTGAACAGGTCAGACCAAACACAGAGTGAGGTTTGTTCTGTTTCAGTCTCTTTCTGAACTTCTGAACAGTTTGATGAGTACTTGCCTTCTTTCCAAGCTAACTCACCTGAAGGCTTCTAGGTAAAGCAAGTGCAGGGAGAGTTCTCAGAAGTTTGCACCAACGTGCCTGAAAGGGTAATGTAAGAACTGCTATCAGTCTATTTGAAAACAAAGACTTTTTGGAAAAATATTTCCTCTGTTTTCAGAAAATACTGGCTTCCCTTGAGATTGGATAAGGATATGTCATTAGTGTTCTTGGCCACAGACCTTAAGATATGCATAATTGCTAATCCTGTGGACATAAAACCTTCTGTTATCATATCAGCATCATATATTCAGCTGCTTAGTTCTCACACAGGCAAGCATCTAATTTTAAGAACAGCTGTGCCCGTTACATTATAATTTATGTGTCAATAGGTGTTCAATATTATTTTGGATTGCAACAATTTAGATCAAAACCCTATTTCCCCCAGTGGCGACAGTAGTCCTACCATTGACATCAACAAAAGCTAGGCTAGGTCCATGAGGAATGGCAGAGCCATTGTTCACCTGGCCATAACTTCTACCAAGAGAGATTTCCATGCTCATGTCTAGTGTTCATTTCCTGTAGCCATTTAAACACTAAGTACAGAGACAAAATGGAAAAGATCCTGATTCCATTTACTGGCATGGTTTTAAGGTGAATAGATTGCATTTAAAAGTGTGTAACTAAGAACAAAGTCCAGCCAACTGTATCAAACCCAGGGCCCCTAACATTTTCTTCCTTTCAGATCACACGTTAAGGCATTTCTCATTACATTGCAAAATCTCCCTCAGTCTATATTCTTCTTGTACTCACATCTGTCTTTCAACTGACAATGGCTGTATCATGGCAAGGTCATTACCAAAATATATGCTGCTAAGTACTCTATTTAAGATAATTTTATTCTTGACAGATTCAGATACTTTCAGGCTGGCTTTTATTTCCAGTTTGTACTCTGGAACCACGCCAGGTAGACTTGTACAATAAAAATACCAGCACTGAAATAAAGGGGGTTTAACTCTGACAGCTAGAGAAAGAAAGGAAGGTAATAATCAGGAGTTCAGTTAGAGTTTGTAACACCTTATGGAAGGACTGAACGAGTCTTCTCTGGTGTTAGAGAAATCTGTTGCAATACACTTGGAGCTGATTCTTTTTTGTCCTTATTTTGTTTTGTACATGAGGGGGAGTCCACTAACCGTGGCTGTGCTGTTCTGTATTTGCACTGGCATCAACAAGATCAGCTTCCATTTATGCAGATTGTTCAAAAATTTGTTGACCATAAAAATATTTGACCTACCTCTCTTTTGGGTGGCTTGACTCAAAGAGCAATTGTCTTGATTTGTGTCCCTTCTACAAGCTGATGACTAAATAACAGGTTGCTCCTTTTCCTGGGCTGTTACTGGGCTCTTCCCCCTCTCCACAGGCTTAGTACCAGCTCCACTGCTTAGGTCCTTTTTTTGAGATCCAGTGACAAGAAGCACGCAGCGAGGAACGCTGTGCTGTTCGTCGGGCACAGCAGGACTCAACCATCCTGCTGCCTAAGACCATAGATTGAGCTGTGGCTGACTCTGTCTCAGGTTTCTCTTTTGTGATTTACAGTGTATCCCCTAGGTCTGTAACCTGACAGTCATATATATTTCAGCTTCTAATGATACTCATCTTTCCCTCAGCCAACAACTTCACCACATATCCCCTACCATTGATTTTGCCTGAATTTAGACTACACATATCTGTAATGCTAATGTCACTTCATGAGAAGTGAGACTAACCTCAGCCTATGCCCCAGAGATCTTCCCTCTTCATGCCCTGTCAAGGTTCACATTACAGAAAAACAGTAGGACTGAGGTGGACTGGAGGTCCGCCTGTCTGACACTGTGACAGGTACGTAGCCTCCAATGGTCTCCCAGACTTTTTGAGACAGACTGGGGTGGGATTCAGACACCTAAATGTAGGAGCCTGCTGCTATTTCAAATCCCTGTGTGTATCTTGCTTGGCATCCAGCTGCTGCTCCAGGAGGGCATAGTTCTCCTACAGGTCCTGTCAGCTCTGTGCAGATGTGTCACGTATTTTAGGATGCCTATTTTTGGCAATAAATCCCAAATGTCACATCTTTGTATTCAATAGCCTTTGATAAACTTCTGATCTATGGACTTGCCTACTCTTTTTATTTACACAGTTTTAGCACTACGAAAATCTTACGACAAGGAGGTTCACAACAATTGCCTGCTTTTGTTGGTTATGAATGTGCTATCCACTAGTTAACCTGTAGGCCAAGCAGAGGCTTCTTGCACCCGTAGGACAGATGCACACAGAACAAGATATAATCAATACTTGCTTGTCTTAAACCCATTCATAAGCACACTAAACTGCCACAGTCAGCATCATCATAACAGTATATTGTAAGGCCACAAATAGTATTTTGTAACACAGGTAAGTTAAAATATGTAAATAATAGCCATAGCTGCAGAAAGCAAATGGTGATTTTCAACATGGCTTCACAAACAGGATGCAGGAAAATATGTGCAAGTAATAAAATCTGCAGGATGATACCTATGGACATAGAGCAGGCAAGAAGGGCATCTGATGGAACCAGAATTCCTGCAAAATAAGAGAAACCAGTACAAGGACTGATTCCAAAAATAAAATACCAAGAATGGATGAAATCACTCCCTTTTTGGGGGCATGGGGCAGAAAACATGAAACCTTAAGTATGAGTGAGAAAAATTAGGAACACAGCCCATTTCAGTTCTGGCTTCCCGAATCAAAGAGCTTTGAGGACTGGCCAACTCACCCTAGTGGCTTAGGCCCATCAGGGACCGTAGCCATCAATGCTAACTAAAACAGCATCAGTTCCACGTGAATACTCACAACTAGTCCAGGATAAGCTCATAAAGGACAAATTGTTTTGTATATGTGGTGATAATGAGAGGTCCTTTCAATGTTATTCATGATTTTATAGGCCTCAGTCAACTCCCACTCTTACCCAGAGGCACTTGAAGAGCCCTTGCCTACTTATTTGTTCAAAATACAGAAGACAATTTTGAACTTTAAACATCCCACAACCTTTTTCTAAACGTTTTTCAGTCTATAGCCTTGTAATATGGAAGAAAAAGAATCGCTAAAATTTCAGCTCACCATGGACTAAGCAGAGGCATAACAACATACACTGCTACACTTTCTGTTCTTCCCTTACTAATTGCTACCAGTCCATTTGCTGTTTTGCCTGCTTGCAATATTTCTTGTGGGTATGGCAGAACAGGCCTTCCTGTCTGGCATCTTGAAGTGTTAGTTAATTGCTGCCATTTAACAGGGTTTATATATCATATTGCATAGACTTCTCCAATTTAGATGAAGGGAAGATTATATTTAACCATCGTGGGATTCGCACTTCAGTTGCAAATAACTTAAAACAGGAACTTTGCCTAACTAAATCACTAGCTCAGTTATCCTCTCTGGACTTGAATATAGCAGTGGGAGAAAGAAAAGAGATATCCAGAAAAGAGCATAACTTTTTTAGAGTTCTCATATAACAATACTGAGAAAAGAGAGGTTTGGGTTTTTTTAATATAACTCTGTCTGTACAGTAGGATACAAACGGTACCATATACCCTTTCAATGGAAAAGTAATTCATGTAAGAAAGAATGAGGTGAATGTCTGTTCCTTTTTACTGCTGTTTTTAATACACAGTTTCTTTCAGATTTTGTTTGGTTTCTTCGAATGCCACTCCTCCACAGACTTCCCAGGGCTCAGTACTCTTCTGTTATTGCTAATTCCTCCTGCTGCTCTGCTGGCTGCAGCACTCCAATAGTTACTTCAGCTGAAAATAGCTCTGTTAAGTTCCAAATTATTTTTCATTATGGAAAATGTGTGAAAAGCAAAAAACCCCAAGGAGAACAGACTGCAACAGAGTCTGTAGAATGTTGTATGTCTCTTCCAGACATTTTTCAAGGGATCATAGGATGTTCTTGCCCTTGATAGCCGCGACTGTATTCTGTTACTCTGGGTTCCCTTCTGCTCCTATGTCTTTGCAGGGTTACAGGTTTAGAGTGTAAAACATTTAGAATGAGGATTTTTTCTACATTTATGCTTCTGAAGGTCCAAGAAATATTGGCACCCTGTGCTTATTTTCATTTCAGATATAATGAAGGCTTATTTTGCAACATTAAGAAGAAGGTATATATAGATATGTCATGATTGTTAATCAAACAATAGGAAAGCTCATGAGCATAGAGATTGTATCGATTAATTGACAGAAATACAAATATATATAATGGAAGGAGACTGTGGAAATTGAGTTTAAACAGCCTGTTTTTCCTAAAGCACAGACTGCTGTTATTCAAGCTGAATAAGAAAGGAAGATATCTACTCCTAATGCAAAAATTCACTCACTGGCTTATTGACACAATTTAGATTTCAATTCCATCAGATACTGCAGAAAGATTTAGATAAAATGTCACATAGGAAGTTACCTGTAATTTTAGTATTCTTCTTGCTTACCAGAGATGAAAATCAGATTATCTGCAATGCTTGAGTACAAGTCTATCACCTTGCTCTCTGAGCCAGACAGCCACTAACGTTCCCATTTTCATTTTTGCATAGTTGAAAATAATTTACCACATTTTTCACCCCAGTTGATTTTTCTAGCCATGGATCCAATATTTCCAACTCTAAACAAGCAGAACTCCTCCAAATTACCCTAGTATTGTCTGGTAAAGAGAGTCCTACACAAAAAGACATATATCTCTATAACAGCTATTTCCAATTGAAACTGCAAAAGAATTTTGGCAGCCAGTGAGTATGTATTCTCCTAGTAGTGCCTCTCCCTTCGCACCAGCACAAATGTAGATCATCGCGGACACAGCTTGAAGACTGTTTGTTACCTAGGACAACAAATAGAGATTGGTACACCAAGTTTTGTCACTATATATGCTGTGCTTAATATTAAATTATTCTTCCTAAACTGCAATTTTTCCCTTGTTTAGGGAATTTCTTCCACATAACTTCAGGCATAAACAGCTTTTTCTTATATATATATGTAAGTCCCCTTGTTTTATTGGAAATGGGTATTTTTCACTGTCTATTTCACTACTGATCAGTCTCCTAGCTACAACAGATAGTTTGCCTTTGTCTGTTAGCATTTGTTTTTAGGGACACAGAGCAGCTCTGTGCTGCTGAGAGTAAACTAATGTGTTGGCAACGTGCATATTTACCTCTCTTCAGCACAGTCAGTGTAACACAGCTGGGTCTCTGTGTGCCTTGGGCAGCCCTGAATACACAGCAAGGACTTCAGCCATTACCTCAGAGTTTGATTATTTTCCTGACTTTTTCTGGTGCCTTGAAGAAGGCTCTCTGCCCTTTATGTGGGGTAGCAGGAGGAATACATGGAGTACTGCCGAGGGGTGGGCCATGAGCCAGCTGAGAGTTTATGAGTTAAGATTAAAGGGCAGACCAAAGTGCATGATGTTGTTGCAGGTGTCTGCTATAGACTTACTGATCAGGAGGAAAAGGTAGATGAGACCTTCTTCAGGCAACTGGAAGAAGTTTTATATTCATAGATCCTGGTCCTTGTTGGGGACTTCAACCACCCTGATATCTCCTGGAGGGACACACCAGCAGGTCACAAGCAATCCAGAAGATTTCTGGAGTGTGCCGATGATAACTTTTTGACACAGATCACCAAGAAGCCAATGAGGGGAGATGCTCACAAACAAGAAACAACTGGTCACACTGTGAAAGCTGGGGGCAGCTTTGGGTCCATGAGATGGTGAAGTTCAGGATCCTGAGATGAGGGAGCAGGGCTGAAAGCAGGATCATAACCCTGGACTTCAGGAAACCAAACTTTGGCCTGTTCAGGGATCTGCTTGGAAGAATCCCATGGGAGACCATCCCAGAGAAAATAGGGGTCCAGGAGAGCTGGATGGCTTTCAGGGATAATTTCCTCCAAGCTCAGGAATAGCTCATCCCAACCTGCAGGAAACCAAGTAAAACAGAGATGTCAGTAGGACTGCATGGGTGAAGAAGGAGCTTCTAACAAAACTCAGACTTAAAAAGGAAGCATATAAGAGGTGGAAGCAGGAAGAGGTGACCTGAATGTAACTTAGAGATGCTGTCTGAGCGTGCAGAGATTAGGGCAGGAAATCCAAAGCTTACCTGCAGTAAGCCTCACCCTAGCCTTCTAAGATGAGATGACTAAGTTGATGGAGGAGGGGAGACCACTGGATGTTGTTTATCTTGTTTTTAGTAATGCTTTTAACACTGTCTCCCACAGCATCCCCATTCACAGACCTATGACTGACTATGGGCTGGATAAGTGGACAGTGAAGTGGACTGAAAACTGTTGGAACAGCTGGACTCAAAGGCTTGTGATCAATGAAACAGCATATCTGGAGGCCAGTCAGTAACGGTGTACCCCAGGGACATTGTTTGATAATTTGATTAACGAACTGGATAATGGAACAGGGGGCTGCATGCTTAGCAAGTTTGCAGGTGATAACAAAATTGGGAGGAGCACTTGATGCAGTAGTGCATGCAAAAAATTTGTAGACATGGCCCTTCAGGACATGGTTTAGGAGACACAGTGGTGTTGGGTTGACGGTTGGACTTGATGATCTTAGAGGTGTTTTCCTACCTTAGTGATTCTATGATTCTATGCATCAGATACTTGTGCTGCCATTCAGAGGGACTTTGACAGGATGGAGAAATGGACCAACAGGAACCACATGAAGTTCAAAAAAAGGGAAATGCCACTTCCTGGCCCAGAGGAGGAATATTCCCAGGCACTGGCATATGTTGGAGACAGACCAGCTGGAAAGCAACTTTGCAAGAAAGTACCCAAGGGTCTCGGTAGACACCATATTGAACATGAGGCATCAATGGGCCCTTTTGGCAAAGAAGGCCACCAGCCTCCTGGGCTGCATTAGACAAGGCGTTGCCAGTAGGTCAGGTGAGGTGATCCTTCTCCTCTGCTCAGCACTGGTGAAGCCATATTTGTAGAAGCTCTGGGTGCCTCAGCAGGAGAGGCATGGGCATACTGGAGAGAGTCCAAAGAAGGGTCACAAAGATCATTAAGGGACTTGAACATCTCTCATATGAGACAAGGCTGAGAGATCTGTGACTGTTCAGCTTAGAGAAGAGAAGGCTTAGGAGGGCTCTTATCAATGTGTAAGTGGAACAGTAAAGAAGAGGGAGCCAGGAACTTCCCAGTGGTGCCCAGTGCCAGGACAAGAGGCAATGGGCACAAACTGAAACATAGGAGGTTCCACTGAAACAGGAAATTTTTTTTCCTGTGAGAGTGGGCAAGCCTGGGTGGAGATTGCCCAGAGAGTTTGTGGAGTCTCCATCCCTGTAGATACTCAGAATCTGCCTGAACACTGCTCTGGGTAACCTTACTTTGAGCAGAGGGTTTGGACTAGACAATCTACAGAAGTCCCTTCCCTTCAAGTATTCTGTAATTCTGTGAAAAGACCTGGAAGAGCCATCTCCAAACCAACAACTACTGCAAGCTGGAGTGCATGCTGGAGTAGGGACTTTATGTCCCTATCCTCACTCCCAGGAGAGGGAAACATGCTCTTATCTGATTAAGTTGAATGGGAGAAGGACCACAAAACTGCACCAGATGTTGTTGCTGCCTGCTAACTGTTGTAACCCAGACAACAGTCATTTTTTCAGGGAGATGAGATTTTTTAGACAATTCAGGATCTGCCTCTGACTGAAAGCATCCGTAAGTAAGCACTTCCCTCCTCTTAGACACCTGATTCTCATAACACAGAGGGAGTGGAGACACTTCAGATCAGGTTGCAAAAATCTAGTATGCCTGAGTCTCCTCTGTGTGTTTAGCCTATCCATGACTATCCTAACACCTATGCAACAGTCTTAAGAGAAAGAGCTCAGGACAATGCTCTCTTTGTTGTAAAAAAGACAGTGGTTTTTTTCCCCTCTGAAGTGCTGCTGTACAGTGCTGCGGTGTAATACAATATTAATCTAATGTCTGAGCAGCACTTCACCCAATCAAAGATGATGTCAGGTTCTCTTTTGGTGCAGTCAACATCTACCCAAGATCTGTGCACACCCTCTTCTCCTCCCAAAACCAGGCTCCTACACATTAACAAGGGAACAGGACTTGGAATTATCTACCAGCACCACCTGCTGTTTCCTTAAAGAAGGTATATTACAATACGTAGGGTATAAATCTGTGACAACACTAATAAGACCCCAGTCCTGCGGTCATATCTGTATCGATAGTTCTATGTTTATATGTAATCCAAATATTTATTACTAGTGCATTGGGCTTCTTACTGAAACTACGGTTCATGTATGCAACACCCACTGACTTAAACACTATTTCCATAGCTTTGGCTTTGTCTAAGGCACTCTCTCTCTCTCTCTGATTGGTTTAGTAGTTACTATG
The DNA here is from genome assembly GCF_963921805.1 of Phalacrocorax carbo. NCBI lineage: Eukaryota > Metazoa > Chordata > Aves > Suliformes > Phalacrocoracidae > Phalacrocorax > Phalacrocorax carbo. The sequence continues at coordinate 209,363,781 of NC_087513.1, forward strand.
AAATATCATGACACTTCTGTAAGATGGGAGGATTTGGAGAAACCTATTCTCTCTCTTGCTTCTGCTTTTATTGTTGGTTGGTGCAGGTAAAGCAAGAGGAACTCCTTCAACCCACCTTTCATTGGTAAGCTGTTTCCTATTTATGCTACCAGAATTTCGAAGAACATAAAGTAGGAATTGAGGTACCAAGTGAAGGAAAACTTCTCTCTGTTTTTTACACATATTCTGTGTTTGAGTATTTTCAAGCTCTTTATAAAAATAAGTGATAAAACAAAACAAAACAATTTGCTTGCTTGTCTTAACATTAAACACAAACAGTACTAGAATTTCACAAAAATTATTCATACTATCAAGTTTTAACTGAGATTAATTGATCTTTCAGTCCTGTGACATAATAAGGCTTTCAAGGAACTGTACAGTATTAATTAGAAAGGGGAGCTCTCAATGGTTGCTAAGAAACAAGTATATATTTGTAATCGCTTTTCTAACCCCTGGCAGTGATGCCTTGTCACAGACTCAAGAATGTTTTCCTCAGAACAAATCCCCATCTTTTTCAGGTAGAATTTAAAGCTAAGAATTTAAAAGCTAATTGCTGATTAGTATAATAAGATAGGAGGGAGTATGTCTGCTAAAGTAAAGATAGAGAATCCCAAGCAACATCTATATTAAAGCACTGCACAGGACTTGCCAGTCTGGGCATGTTGAATCAGTCCATAGTATGGATTTGGTCTAAGCCAAGTAACAACCTCCCAGGGAAAGCCCAGATATGGTTCAGGGGGTACCATGACCAGGCCGCACTTCCCATAGATCATTCTCACGCAGCCACCCTCTTTTAGGAGATACAAGATATGAGCTTTATCATGCCGGTTGGCTTCAAGGCTAGCAAACAGTCCCTGGTCTGCTTTATTTGCAGCTGTATGTATACCCACAGAAACATGAAAAATGGATGCATAAATAGTAATAATAAAAGAATCACCTGTGGAACAGCTTAATACCTTTGGAGTTTTTCCTCAAAACCAACTCTTTTTTCTAATTGTCATCTCAGATCTGACCAGCTTTGTGATGTGTAATTGCATTTCTTTATCTTAAATACTCCCTAGTCCATTGCTCTGTGTGCCATGGAAAACAACCTGCTAAAATCCTGTGCAGAATTTTGTTTATGTGAGTTGTTCCCTTTACTGCCATGTGGCTACTTCCCCTGAGTGAAGTTAGGCATGTGCTGAAGCATTTATAGAAGAACTTAATGGACTACATAGGAATATGGGGAAATCAACTGTATCCAGAGCACTTCCAAAATATTCAGAATAATAAAACTGGAAAACCCTAGAGATATTTTTTCTATTTTCCCTGGAAAGGCTTACTGGTAACAACAGAGAAAGAGTTTTTAAACAAAAACTCTACGTTTAAATTAACATTACTTTGAAAATGGTATCCGCACGTAAAGAATGACCTTCAGCTTTTATGAAAGATATTTTTACAGGGCCATGCACAGATTGTTTTTCGGTCCAAACACAAAAAATCCAAAATTTGAAACTAAGATGAAAAATGGGCAAGTGATAAATCACGGAGGAGGACAGTGAGAAAAAAGTACCTGGATCACTTGGAAAACAAGGAAGCAATGTATGCTTTGGAATTATATAAAAAGACATGTAGAAACAAAGAGCATTGTCCACAGGTGCTGGCTATAAGACTCAATCTTGGGAAACAACCTGAAGTGGAGCTGACAGCATGGCAGGTGTTAGACTAAGTGCAATCTCCCAGGTGACATTGTCACCAAAGGGCTGATGAGATCTTCAGCTATCTGAACATGTTGATTTGGGGGTATGCTATTATACATGTGATTGAAGCAGCTCTGACCATTATAACAATATGTGCCCACTTCTGGATCCATGACAGGTTTTGATACACTGGAAAGGTCTTAAAGAGTCACAGGAGTGATGACAGAGTCTGAGGACAGGACCTACAGAGAGTAGTTTAAGAGCTCACTCTGGTTAGCTTACCAATAAAAAAAGAGAGAGAAGACTTCCTTAATCACAGGCTGTGAAAGTTTAGACTCTTAAATTACTGGAATTTCTAAACCTGATTTTAAAAGTTTTGTTATTGTCTGCTGATTGCATTTGTTTTTACCATATTTATGTGATGGATTTATTTTTGTCTCAATGCCCAGCTTATTTTCAGGAATGTAAGAGAGGTGTTGCCTTCCTCTGAGGAGCATAATTAGTTATGCTGAGATGGCTCACAGCTGGAGACAAGAGATCATGTCTCTTTAGAAAGCCTTGATCCAAGGTTAAACCCTCTATCAGATCGGTCCGTATGGAACTTTTATTTGAATTAGTCTGGCAGGTTGTTTTTCTAAGATTTCTTTTAAAGAACAGGATCTAGCCCATTTCCAAGGCTCTATTTATTAGTTTTACATAAATCCTTCACCACTGCAGGAGGATCACCGGTCTTGATATTTCTTGCTGCCTTCCTCTAGTCATAGGTTCTGATTTACAGTAAGTTGAGGCATATTTTATGTGCTCTGTGGATTCTCCATCTACTATACAGCTTCCAAGGATTGTGGAGATCTAGATTTGATTGATCCAGGAATAATTTCCCATCCTGTACTTTCTTTTTCTTGAGTACATATGGGAACAAGTAATTGACTCTTCAATATAACAGAAAAATCATGAGTTTCAGAGGCTGAAAGGGAAAGTAAACTATTTCAGGTTAGAATTAAGGTAAATTTTCTTAATACGAGAATATTTAACTTATTAGAACAGTTTACTCTGAACTGTTATAAATACCCTGGTATTATAATTTTTTTTGCATATAACCTTTTAAAACTTCAGAAGGAGAGAACGTAGGACATCTGTATTGGCTGTGCGTGGCAAGCGAAACCAAGCGACGGCAGCCACCTACTCTGACTTCATAACCTGTTGCATTTTTTACCTTGTGAAATTACAGACATATCAAGCCCAGCCCAGGCCTAGGGGAAGGTATAAAATACACACTCTTTTTTGCATTCTTTCACCTTTTTCAATATATTCTTAAATAATAAAGCAATGTCAAAGCATAAGCAAAAGATACTTTTTTCCAAACAGCCAAAGATAGCAAAACAGCCTCACTGCCTATGTGGAGACTACCACAGCTTGGAAGACCAGTCTGACACCTGCTTCTGCAGAGCAACATCATCTTCCAGCAGCAGCAGCCACTTCCCAACTCCAACGCAACCCCAACGTCTTACACTTGGTGTTTTCTACATGAAAGTTTACCTAAGTTTTTTTTCTGTTATCCTATAGAGTTTGTCTTATATCAAGACAAATATTAGTGATTATTTCTATAACAATATTTCTAAAAGCTTATTGTTTTGTGGTCAGGTATTGGCCAAGCCAAATATTAAACACCATCTATTATTACCTCAGAGTACTATTCTTCTTTGGTCATTAAGAACTTGGAAACAGGTCTGCACTGTTTAATTAGCTCTCCTTTATTATCCTACTGCCATACAGACATAGTAGACACAGTATTAAACTAGGCAGTGTAAATTATTATTATCTACTACTTTTTAATTGACTAACCTTTCCTTGTATAAGAAAAGTTTTTAAAAGGAAACTTATTGCTAATTTTGGAGAAAAACAGACTTACTACCCCTTGTTACATTTTTGTCATTTCAAAGGGAAGCTTCTACTAAACACAGTCATTCCTTATCTATCTCATTATTTCACACACTTTGTGAAGAGCATCTTGAGCAGATAAAGAAAATGTGAGCTAATTAAAGTATGTTTACTGATGGGACACCTAACACATCAGTGTAATTAAGACCAGACATTTAATTTCTTTTTTAACTTCGAATGTGACCCAGAAAAGCATCCTCAAAACTTTCTGCCACCAGGAGCAAGCAGACTGCAACTTTGTCCTGTATGTAAGCTTTTCACTTCCCATTCAAGGTCTGAACCTCCTCCAACCATTTACAGGCTTCCTCCAGGCTTCTGACTCGTTCCCATCGATATCTGAGTAACAATCCCCAAAGAACAATCTTTAAAAAGAGTCTGGGATATTAGACCCTCTTTTTTTCCTAATTCCCATACCTGCAGCATCCTATGAGCTAGTTGCCATTTCTCCTCGCTCCTCTCCTCAGCCACTTTCTTGACTCACAAGGTAGCTGCACTCAAGGACGCAACAGAGCCAGGGAAATACAGAGAGTACAGGTTCTGCAAAGCCACTCAGAAGCATCCAGCATGCAGGCCAAAGGGAGACCAGAGAGGTGCAGCACAAAAGTCAGCTTCAAGGTCAATACTTCATTAAGTTCAAGAGAATGGTGGGAATCGTTGTGCCTGAAGTAGAAGCTAATCAAATACCAAAGTTGTCCAGCAATGAAACAATGCAATCAATTTTCATTGTCTTAATCTCTGGGGAAAAAATGGTCAGAATTACAGACAGGTCCATAACCCCTGAGCAGGATTGCTTTCCTTGTCAATAATTACCTTCCCTTGTCAATAACTACCTTCCCTTGTCCAGCACCTGGGTTCTAACACTGATTTTTAATCAGAGCTCCACTTAAAATTTGTCATTATCTGGTGCTATTATTATAATTTACAGAATACTTAGTGCCTGGAACCCCCACTCACATCTAAGCTCCATTTTGCCTGGAATAGTACAGATGTGTAACAAAAACAACAGCTCCTACTGTCCAGAGAACTGAAAGAAGATAAATCAGAGAAATGGTATAGGAAGACCAAGTATAGGAAATGAGAGGATTTAGCAGAAATTAGAGGATTTACAGATGCAGAGTGGATAAACTTGTGCAACTGAGGGATATTTAATGGTTCAGTTTAACCATGCTGAAGAACAGCTGTCTGTCCTTCCCTCCACCAAGAACAGCCATTTCATTGCTGTTTCTTTTTTCCTCCTCCCTAAAGACCACTGCTAGCCACCTCTGGCCTCGCTCTGGCCAGTGTGATGTGTCCCATCCACAGGCTGTGGGCTGCTGGTGACACGCTGGGTAGTCACTGGAGCAGACTCCTGCGCCTGCTCCTGCCTGCCTGGAGCAGGAATTGTGAGCACATCCTTTGTCCTACTGACAGGTGTTTTTAAGTCTCACATCTTCATGCAGGAAAGCAAATAGCATGTGGGCAGATCTTTTTGCAGGGGCTTCTGCTGTTCTCCACAACCACTGTCTGACACTTTGAGCTGCTAATGAGATGCTGTTTCTTGTCATCTTTTCTTGCTGAGAAAACCCAAATAGTCCAAGATGGTCCCTGAATTCTACACAATGAGTGTCAGGTGGGCCTGTGCTGTGAAAAGGAGCTTTCTAGCCATGATCACCATGACCATACCCTTCTCTAGATGCATGCAGGACATCCATAATTGTTCGTATGAGGTTTTTCCTCCTGGGTTACCCCCTCTTCCAGTGACACCTGATGATCAATTATTGGCATGAAAAACCCGTGCCTGTCATGACAGCCATGTCACAATTATACCACTGCTTTATGGAACCAGCCTTCATCATGCTGTAGAGTATGCAAGGCCAAGGCACTGCTAGGTCACCATCCTCATGACATCATGAATAAAGTGCTCCACGAGAGTCCCTCTTGGCTCTCCTACCTTCTGAGGGTCTATTCAGAAACAGTTCTTGAAACAATTGTTTTTTGCAAGAACCTAAGGGCAACATTTCCCAAAGACATAGTGTATAGCTTTTATATGAATGTCAGACTGCCCCAGGTCACCATAGAAAAGGTTACAGCAAATCGTCCTCTGATGTTGGTGTTCAACCTACTAAATATCACAGACGTCATCTTAAAAATTTCACCTGAAAATGTCTGCTAGGTTAATATTGCAATTATCTTAAAGCAGAAACCTACTGAAAGAAATATTACAACACAGAGAAATAAGAAAAAGCACCCTATTTTGTATTGTATTTTACTACCAGCACTTTGGCTTTGCTGAACTTATAGTCAGTACTAATGCAGAGTTCTGTCTTCTTCTTAGTGCTCGTTAAATATGCTGACACAAATGTTGTTATTAAGTAGCACAACAGGAGAAAAAAACAGGTAGAACAAGCAATACTTTAAAAAATTGTTATCGTCCTCTCTGCTCAAACCAACCTTCCTGAAGTCATCAATCTAGTAGCAAATTCAGCAGAGAGGGTGGATCGATAGATAGATAGATAGATAGATAGATAGATAGATAGATAGATAGATAGATAGATAGATAGATAGATAGATAGATAGATAGATAGATAGATAGATAGATAGATAGATAGAAGGAAGGAAAAAAATTTACTATGAGGGTGGTGAAACGCTGGCCCAGGTTGCCCAGAGAGGTGGTCGATGCCCCATCCCTGGAAACATTCCGGGTCATGCTGGCCGGGGCTCTGAGCAACCTGATCTAGTTGGAGATGTCTCTGCTCACTGCAGGGGGTTGGACTAGATGGCCTCTAAAGGTCCCTTCCAACCCAAACGATTCTATGATTCCATGATTCTGTTTCTATATTAAGATGTACAAAACACTGTTGTAAAATACTGTGACTGCAGCTACTATTTTGTTGTTAAAGCAGTAACTGATTGGGGAAGCCATTTCCTAACAATCAATGAACATAACTCTGCCAGGACAATCAATCTCTGTTGCAGAATCCATTATTTAGAGGGGGATGTAGTTACAAGAAAAATCCTGTAAGCAGTTTGGAAGTTAAACTGAGAAAAGAAGTTGCTAAGGGTCATCTTCTCAAAGGATATGAATTAGCCGTTTAGAAAGCCCGTGGCTCGGCATTGCCTTATACCAGCCGAGATTAGAGATTCATATATTAAAGAATTGGTACAAAAACTTCTCACTGCCATAGGGACAATGGTGCATTACAGGCATTTATCCTAGCAACTAGTAACTTGTCCATCACATGTGGAGTTCACTCTCAGGCATTCACCAAGTTTCTAACAACATTGTTACATAACCACACATATAAACCTGCATTCCTGTCAAAGTAAACTGTACTTTAAAGGCCAGAATCAGATTTCATGTCACTGAAACATGAGCCTACCTATCCAGGTAGGTTTCTTATTCACACAGAGCAATATTTTAATCCCCAAAAGGTACAGTGGGTGCACTCCTGCAAAACGGTAGATGTGAAATAAGGCCCCATAGGTGATGTGATATTTCACAATGCAATACCTAGAGTTCAAGTATTGAAGTCACAAGTCAGGTGTCCAGTTCAAGGGCTGGAGGTTGTACACCAAAGTTAGACACCTGCACATCGTGCAGAGGAAGGAGAGGTTCTAGCATCCCACCCACCAGCACTGGGATGTCCCCACACTCAAGAGGAAACATCAGAGAAATGCAAGCCCATCAGGTAGACACACATCTGCAAAACTGAGTCTAGGCACCTCTGCAAAATAAGGATTCAGAGCCTCAAACCGTGTCCACCAGTAGCTTAGTGGTGGGACACTTTCCCAGGAAGAGAGACCTGAAAGTCGGATTCAGAGTCCCAAATTGCTCTGTTAACATATTCCACTGTCTTCAGCAGAGAACAGCAGATGAGTGGAGTCTCTTGTAAGTACTGTGCAAATTACAGCTTTGTAAATGTTCAGCAGAATATTGAAGTGGATTTCCCGGATCACCTATCCCTGCTTTTTTATCTTAAAGGCAGCCACATCATATCATCTTTCACATACAGTCATATATCTTTCATGAATTAACCAGTCTGTCCTTAACAGACTATCTTATTCTCATTTTGACCACAAGAAATTTGAAAACCTTAAACCTTGTACTGACTAAACCAAAAAATAAATTTATAGAAAAATAGATTATACCTGTTTGTTCTTGTGCCAAGTTTGGCCTTTAACTAAAATATTTGAACTCATTAGGAGATGTCTTTACTCCTGAAGTACTTAGTAAGAGAAACGTATCTTCTCTTAACCTTGGCTGTGCTCAAGTGAGTAAGTAAAAATCTGTTGTGTGGAGACATAAACAGCTACTCCATTTCTGTGATATTTATAATAACTCTTTCTGCACCTCTTTTGGGTTTAAAGCTCTTTTTTCTTGACAGTGACTATTGGAAACAACATTTAAACTAGATAAGAAAGGGGAAGGGGATAAAACCAGGCTTGCAGGAATGAACCTGAGGGTGGCATACCTGTGTTGGAGAAGAGATCCATAGATCAACTGAAGTGCATTTATACCAATGCACACAGCATGGGCAATAAACAGGAGGAGATGGAAGCCATGGCGCACCAGGGAAACTATGATGTAGTCACCATCACAGAAACATGGTGGGATGACTCACGCAACTGGAGCGCTGCAATGGGTGGCTACAAGCTCTTTAGAAGGGACAGGCAAGGAAGGAGAGGTGGAGGGGTAGCCTTGTATGTTAGAGAGAGTTTTGACTGTCTAGAACTCAACGACGGTAATGATAAGGTTGAGTGCTTATGGGTAAGGGTCAGGGGGAAGGCCAATAAGGGAGACATCCTGGTGGGAGTCTGTTATAGACTACCCAACCAGGATGAGGAGACAGATGAAGTACTCTACAGGCAGCTGGCTGAAGTCTCACAATCTCTAACGCTTGTTCTCATGGGAGACTTCAACTTACCAGATATCTGCTGGAAATACAACACAGCAGAGAGAAAGCAGTCTCGGAGGTTCCTGGAGTGTGTGGGAGATAACTTCCTGACGCAGCTGGTGAGCGAGCCGACCAGGGGAGGTGCCCCGCTGGACCTGCTGTTTACAAACAGAGAAGGCCTGGTGGGTGATGTGGTGGTAGGAGGCTGTTGTGGGCTCTGTTGTGGGCTCAGTGACCATGACATGACAGAGTTCTCAACTCTTGGAGAAGTAAGGAAGGGGGTCAGCAAAACCGCTACCCTGAACTTCAGAAGGGCAGACTTTGGATTGTTAAGGCGTCTGGTTAGCAGAGTCCCTTGGGAGGCAGTCCTGAAGGGCAAAGGAGTCCAGGAAGGCTGGATGTTATTAAAGAAGGAAGTCTCAAAGGCACAGGAGCAGGCCGTCCCCGTGTGCCATAAGTCGAGCAGGTGGGGGAGAAGACCGGCTTGGCTGAATAGGGAGCTTTGGCTAGAACTCAAGAAAAAAAGGAGAGCTTACTGCCTTTGGAAGAAGGGACAGGGGACTCAGGAGGACCACAAGGATGTTGTGAGGTTATGCAGGGAAAAGATTAGGAAGGCGAAGGCCCAGCTGGGACTTAAACTGTCCACAGCCATTAAAGATAACAAAAAATGTTTTTACAAATACATCAGTGACAAAAGGAGGACCAGGGAGAATCTCCCTCCTTTGTTGGATGCGGAAGGTAACCTTGCCACAAAAGATGAGCAGAAGGCTGAGGTACTTAATGCTTTCTTTGCCTCAGTCTTTAATAGTCAGACTGGTCATCCTCAGGGTTGTCAGGCCCCTGTGCTGGGAAGTGGAGATATAGTATGCAGAATGAAGTCCCAGTTGTTGACGAGGCAGCAGTCACCGACCTGCTCCTCCACGTGGATGTTCACAAGTCCATGGGGCTGGATGGGATCCACCCAAGGATACTGAGGGAGCTGGCAGAGGAGCTCTCCAAGCCACTCTCCATCATTTATCAGCAGTCCTGGTCAACTGGGGAGGTCTCAGATGACTGGAAACTAGCAAATGTGACGTTCCTCTACAAGAAGGGTCGGAAGGAGGATCCAGGGAACTACAGGCCTGTCAGCCTGACCTCAGTGCCGGGAAAGGTCATGGAGCAGATCATCTTGAATGCCATTACGTGGCACATGCAGGACAACCAGGGGATTGGGCTCAGCCAGCAGGGGTTTATGAAAGGGAGATCCTGCCTCACTAACCTGGTCTCCTTCTATGATAAGGTGACCCGCTTAGTGGATGAGGGGAAGGCTGTGGACGTTGTCTCCTTGGACTTTAGTAAGGCCTTTGACACTGTCTCCCACAGCATTCTCCTGGAGAAGCTGGCTGCTCACGGCTTGGACAAGTGCACTTTGTGCTGGGTTAAAAACTGGCTGGACGGCCCAGCTTGGAGAGTGGTGGTGAATGGAGTCAAATCCAGCTGGCGGCCGGTCATGAGCAGGGTTCCCCGGGGCTCAGTGTTGGGGCCGGTCCTGTTCAATATCTTCATTGATGATCTGGATGTGGGGATTGGGTGCACCCTCAGTAAGTTTGCAGATGACACCAAGCTGGGTGGAAGTGTCAATCTGCTGGAGGGCAGGAAGGCCCTACAGAGGGACCTGGACAGGCTGGATCCGTGGGCCGAGGCCAACTGTATGGGGTTTAACAAGGGCAAGTGTCAGGTCCTGCACTTGGGTCACAACAACCCCATGCAACACTACAGGCTTGGGGCGGAGTGGCTGGAGAGCTGCCTGGAGGAGAAGGACCTGGGGGTGCTGGCTGACAGCTGGCTGAACACGAGCCAGCAGTGTGCCCAGGTGGCCAAGAAGGCCAACAGCATCCTGGCTTGTAACAGGAATGGTGTGGCCAGCAGGAGCAGGGCATGAAATGGTCCCCCTGTGCTCGGCACTGGTGAGGCCGCACCTCAAATACTCTATTCAGTTTTGGGCCCCTCAGGACAAGAAGGACATTGAGTTGCTGGAGCATGTCCAGAGAAGGGCAACAAAGCTAGTGAAGGGTCTAGAGACCAAGTCTTACAAGGAACGGCTGAGGGAGCTGGGGTTGTTTAGCCTGGGGAAGAGGAGGCTGAGGGGAGACCTTATCGCTCTCTACAACTACCTGAAAGGAGGTTGTAGCAAGGCAAGGGTCAGTCTCTTCTTGCTAGTAACAAGCGATAGGATGAGAGGAAATGGCCTCAAGCTGCGCCAGAGGAAGTTTAGGTTGGATATTAGGAAAAACTTCTTTACTGAAGGGGTTGTCAGGCATTGGAAGAGGCTGCCCAGGGAGATGGTGGAGTCTCCATCCCTGGAGGTATTTAAAAGAAGGGTAGACGTGGTGCTTGAGGATATGGTTTAGTGGTGGACTTGGCAGTGATAGGTTAGGGGTTGGACTTGATGATCTTAAGGGTCTTTTCCAACCTTAATGATTCTATGATTCCTCATGTGACCTGCTCAGCACCTTGCACACTTTCTACCCGAAATCCCTCAGCTGATATATCCCAAAAGCAAGTTTGCCCTCTTCACAGTTTACTCCCACTCACACCGCATAGTCATCCTGTGATCAATTAATATATATGGAACTTTCCTTTCCATTGTTTCTTTCAGAAGATAAGTTCCCATTTTGGGTTTGTAATTATTTCACAAGCTTATCCCAGATCTCCTATTCTAACCCTGCTCATCACACACTTCTTCCTGTGTGATAGTCCAATTTCCATGTACTTCCAACAGCTCTCTGCCAGTTTCACTAATGAATTTCAGCAAGGTTTGAGGCATTGCATTTACACTGAATTCCTGCCCCAGGTGTAAATGTGTACAGAATCATGACACATTTGGTGATGATAAAAGGGGCACATACTGCTTAGTATTAGTGTTAAACTTGTGTTGTTTTTTTTTAGTTTAGTTTGGGGTGGGGGAGTTGCTGTTGATCCTAGTCCTATATAGAAGGATGGACAGGCAGCACTTTCCTAACACAGATTTATAATTAATTCGCATCACATTTCACAATGTAGTTAATTATAATTCTCAGACAATTCCCAGAAACTAAAATACCTAATTATCAATACAAAATAGGCCTTTACATGTTCAAGGAAAAGAGACCTAAATAGTCATAAATTCAGTTATTCATCCCTCTGCAATTCCTTCTATTAAGAAGTGTCAGCCAGACAAAGCATGGCACCAAGTACCATTTTTCATATTTGGAAAATGGAGACTGGTATAACAGTTCTGCTCCTGGCTCCATTTCATATTCCTACACTCTCGGAGACAAATTACTTCAGATCTGACTCTGGTCCATTAAAATCCATAGCAACGTGTGACTTTAGTACATCCCTAGATGTAAAATCACAATTATAATTCTAGTGTTTGAGGGGAAAAAGAAATAGAAACCCTTAAAAACATAAGGGTCCTTTTTCTAGGGGAAAAAAAAAAAAAGTGAATTTCTTTCTTCTGCTCTCCAAATGCTGTTTCTAGATGAATCATGAACACTTCAGAGCAAGGGATTCTCTTCTGCCACACCTATGAGCATAATGAATGAAATGAAACTGTAGTACTTTTGTTTCTTTATGCTCCTTGACCCAATTCTTTCAGTTCCTATCTATGAGGATCTTATTTTTCCTCTAAGGCTCATTTATGAAATTTCAGAAGGCAAAGGGCATTTTGTAGGTGCTGCTTTAGAGAAGGGGAGAAAAAGCCAGTTCCAGTATGAAATACAGATAGGAGGTGACACTCATCCTTGTGTTAGCTTTAGTTTTCCTTTACACATACTGACCATCTGTCCAAATAGTATGTAGTTACACTTCAGATGTAAATGAAAACTTGCAAATTAATATCATTCTTATGTCAAGTTATAATCAAATTTTGAAGAGTCAGATACATTGTAAAGTATTAACAATTTTTTAAAGAGGTTGTACTTGGTAGACTAGACTTTTATAAAGTAGTGTGGTGTCTGGATGGACAGACTTCCGATATTCACTCACTCCCTGAGCTGGTTTGCATGTTTGGCAATCAATAGCCATGTCAGATGGACCTTTGAACGACCAAGAATTTTTCCTTATAGCATACAACTCCAGGATGTCCAAATGTTTCATATTACAAAAAGTAACTAAAATGAAAAAAATATATTTTCAAATTGAAAAAAAAATCAAAGCATCTGGAGAAAAGAATAGAAACAAACATGCAAACTATATATACCACTCTCTCCCTACTAACTGTGCCCACACAAGTGTGTGGCCTCCTCCTACGCTCGGTTGCAGCCAGTTAAGTGACTGACTGGCAACAAACTCCACACAGGCCCCTTTGGTACCAAAAAGTTTCCTGTGGTCAGTTCTGTGTCCTGGTTGCTTACCCTCCATTTGTGACTGTGATCTTGCAGCATCTACATGAGCTCTACCCTGTTATCCTCTTCTCAGGCTCATTTCATGCCCTCTGAAACCTGTTCTAGTTCTAGCTCAGTAGCTCCCAAAGGAATGACACAATCATGCCTCCAAAGGTCTCCCCTTGGCCCAGACACCTAAAGGAAGATACTCATTGTTGGGAGGAAAGAAGTAAGAGCAATCTGTTGTGGATACATGCCTATGTTTCACCTTTCCTGAACAGCGAGCAGTTGTTCCTGCACTGTTTTGTCGGCATCCGCACTGCCACTACGAATAAGTTTCTGCAACCTACCCAGAAATCAACTGACTGGGACAGTTTGTTCTGGGATTTCAGCAGAGAACGTGTTAGCCCAATGGTCCAAAACATTTCTTCAGCATGCTGAAATTCTGAGTTCCTCATCTGACTAATTTCCTAAGAAAATAAGGGCTGCACTGCATTCCTGGCACGTCCTCAAAGCTACCATTTGATGCTACCTCAGCCCTTGCAAAAGGCTTGTTTCCAGCCTGCCTTCAAGCTGCCCACAAAGCTATCTGCTGCCTCAACAGACAGCCCCAGGACTCCACTAAACAGCAGAAGGAAAGAAATTCCTCCTGAGGACAATTTGCAGGAGGAACATGACTTAAATGTTTGAATTGCCCATTGGAGGATCTTTTTTTCTCTCCATTGACTATATGAGGACTCTAGGGAGATCAGCCTTCTGACTCAAATGCTGCATTTAGATGTTTGAAGTTCAGTAATGTAATTCATAAGATTGCTAAGTGTATATAACTTTCTAGGTTTTCAACAGATAAGAGATGTAACTACATTTTGTTGCCTGTGATAAAAGCTAGATGCTGGAGGTAGAGAGAGGCTTTAATCAGTCATCAAGTACATCCATAGCCAAAAATGGATTTTCATTTAATTGGCAAATTTTATTACATTTTCCAGCTGAGGTTTGAACAACTCATTTCTGCCCTTCCACTGATAAAGAAAATAGTGCAGAGAGTGACTTTGTCTCTGCTACAGATCAGCAGGACAATTTCTGGAGCTGTGCATACAATCACAAAAAATTATTTTTATATGCCTGTACAAGAAGCCACATTGTCCCAAGGTCCTTGGGGAAAGCCTTTAGAGAGACCAAAGGGACAGAGAGCTACCAACTGTTCCCAATGCGGTGCTTGATTACTGCAGTTATAAGGCATTGAACTCAGAAATGAACATTAAAATCTCTTCAGGAAAAGGAGGAAATTGAGTCCTCCTACACCCAAATGAAAATTCTCACCTCTCAGTCAGATCAGTCACCCTTCTTATTCTCAGCTCTGGAAAAGGCTTCGGATGCCTGTGAAAACCCATCGCTAGTTTGCTTAATCAACTCACTGCCCAGTGCAGCAGTGCCCAAAGTTTTCTGCATCCCCGACTGGCAGCACTCTGGGTTCAGCTCTTAAAACTAATTCCCACTTGATGGGAGTGGAAGTCAGAGAGAAAAGGCTCTGGTAGTTCCCAGTCAAGTACAAACCCTGAAAGAATTTCCCTGCATACTGAATTCTGCATAGGTTAGCTAATAAAGGTGGCAAGCATTACATCGTCAGCAAAAGCAATGATTTTCAGCTACTGAAACAGAAAAAAATACATGTATTTCTGCTCAGTCACAGAAGTCTTTAACACAAGTCCGGCTTGTGTTCAACTTCTTTTTTTTCCCACCTTAATGGTAAAATTCCACAAGGACCTTACAATGACTGAAGTCAGTTTTGCAGTGACCAGAGTCGTTGCATAGCTGTGAACAAAATGGCACATATTTCTTTTTCCTCATTTTCTTAATCTAAGTAGAGCAAGTGAGTCACAGAGACAAGAATACATGCTAAAATCCTCAAAAAAAGAAACCAAAACATAATTTTAGATATGACAGAAAACAAATGGATGACTGGATGACTCTGAGTGTTATGTAACATGGCCTTTTATATCCTCCTGTGTCCCAGATCCAGGTGCAGACCTGCACTACTACCAGTTCCCCAACAACAGACCAGGTTAAAGAGGCTGCCACCCTCCACCCCAGACACATGACCCCGCAAAAAACATTTGAAGATACTAGGGAATCTATATATACACACAGGCTCTCAGCAGAACAAATAAGTAGGAGAGGGGAGAAAACAGCAAATTCAATGAATACTTCATTACCCATTTCAATTCTTTTATTCCCTAAGGGAGTTAGTAGAGCAAAAGCACTCTCCTACTCTCTAATCCAGTCCTCAAACTTTATAATCACTTTGAGATAGGAAAGGCAATTTGCACGGAGCTCATGGTAATAGATTTGCTTCTTCCAACATACTTCTCATGAAGCCAGGAAAGCTATGTGGATTTATATAGCACAGGGATCTGCCTCCATTAGCTTCACATCTCCAAAGATAGTCTCAGTCACCACAAACCGCACAGGGTATTCGAAATGGCCACGTTAGGCAATTGAAACCCCATAAATAGCACTAAAACAGGAAGAAAAAAGGCCCAGCTTCCTTCCTCTTGGGTAAGTGAAGGAATGAGAGGTAACTTCACTAAGACCTGCATTTCTGCCCCATGCAGAGAGCTTTGATTACCCGCAGGCTCTCCTCTGTGCCAGCCCATGGATGCTTTCATCCTGGAAACCTGCTCTAAGCATTTTGACACCTCATGGGAGCTAACAAGCACAACCTGCCAGCAGAATAACTCTGATGCTCTGCTACTATATTCAGTGAAGTTACTCAAGAAGCAAAATGACCCATTCTCAGGTCATCAGCCATGGAGGGGATGGGAGTGTGCAGAGACTGATGCTGTCCCTCCCCTTCCCATCCCTGAGGGAACCACTGGAGAAATGAAAACCACAGCTGTATCCTACCCCAGAGCAAAACAGATGCTCACCACTCTTCTCCATTGAGTCCTTCTTCAGCCTGGGGGCTATTCAGCTGGCAGGAAATGGTATTCATGATTTTCTACATCAAAAAAGCAGGAAGACCAAGATGCACCTGGTTCCTACCTGTGGGTCAGCTCCTACAAGAATGAATCCCAACACTGAAAAGGCTGGGCCAGAAGATGAAGTAGGGGTGCTGGCTGGGTAGGAGTGGGCCTCATGGGCAGAAGACGAGCAGGAAACAAAGACATGTGGAAGTAGACTCATGGGTTATTCCTAAGATTATGTGGAAAAAGAAAAAATGTAATAATGTTGTTGAGGAAAATAAAGAAATAAGACTAACAGAAAGGAATGTGGTAAATGTGGGAAAGCTGCTCTACAAGCATCCAGGATGTGGGTGGGATATCAAGAGTCCAGACAAAAACCCACAATATATTTGGTGGGAGGGTGGGGACTCAAAGTCTCTGAGGACACCTGCAGCCCAAGCTAAGCAGCTGGGACAGCCCTTTGAGATTGAGAGAGAAACAGCAATGCCAGGCCTCTCCTAGTCATGAAATAAGGGGGGAAGGAACCCAAACTACAATATTTTGGGGTGTCAAAACAAAGATGTGCAGGCTGGTTGTGCAGCAAAATGCCTGTGACACACTAGATGTTTGACCTAAATTATTCCACTTCAAAACACAGCTCCATTCCATGACTTTGGGTTTCATCAAGAGATGCCTCTGATGGGGTATAGACGTTCCTCTTTCTTGGTTTTATTGCCTATTATTTTGCCTTACTTTAAATAAGAAGGAAATGTAGCCAGTGAAAGTTTATGGACCCTCTAGGGCATGCCCCTGTCAGAACAGAATTTACTGCAAGCATCCTTAGTTTCCACAAGCCAGAAATACTTATTAGATCAGTATGGATGAGAGGGTTTTCAAATCTAACACCAGGCTATAAACATTTTGTCCATAAAAAAGGCAAATTGGGTTTTTACTCTGGAGAGAAACATCCATAAATCAATCAGTGGATGGTATAATGCAGAATGCAGTGTGAAGCGAGAGTCTCAAGAAACAAGCAAAATTAAGAGAATTATGTCAGAAAATTGAAATACAGATGGAAATTGTGATTATAAAGTTTACAATCCAATAACTCATTTTGCATCAGGAGTGGTGGGGGCAAGCTTTTAAGACTCACAGAGGCCACTGGCTTTCATGAGAAACAGCAGCTGTTTCAAATACCCTGCTGTAACCAACTGGGAGAACAGAAAGTTCAGCATCACTCCTCGAGTTCTGCTTGCTTGACGTTAATATGAAGTATAAGCAAATGTCATAATAGGCTGGTTTTCTGCAAAATTCTATTATTCCTTATAATTTAAAAACAAGTTAAATGGTATTTATTTTAAGAAGTTTGTTTAAGGTTGACATTTAAACATAGGATTTATTATTTATATGGTTCGTCAGACAGTTTGTCCTTTAGCTATACTTGAGGGATATGGCTTCAAAAAACAAGTCATGGCTAAATAAGATTGCTGTGGAAAAGAAAGAGATAGCACAGGAGATAATTCAGGTGTGTCTCTTCAAGGGCAATTCTTGGTCATGGTACAAGCTTGAAAGCAGCGTGACTTGAAAATATCAACAAGCACGGGCTCCATCCCTTTCTGTACTGATTTCAGCTTTTACATCCACTACCACTGTCTTTAACTGGTACTGAGGATATTTAGCAATTTGCAAGATTTACAGGCCTGTAAATTAGTATCCACCTACATTATCACATGAAAACCTCAAGCTGTAATTTAATACTTACTGTGAGCCAGGAAACTTCTGTGAGTTTATTTCAAGGTGGGTTTCAATTTTCTACTTCAATTTTTAAAAAAATTATCATGGTTCCTCAGAAAAACAAATATAATTAATTTTGCCCTGTTTGGTTTTAGCTGTCAAAGCTCCTGGATTTAATTTCCAGTCTGTCTCTCCCAAGACTTTACAGTGAAGGTAGAGTTATATTGAATTCAGTGAAAATGTTGTTTGAGCAAGGACTAGAGGTGTACACTGTACACTGGGGGTTTTTTAAGGGATTCTTGTTCCAGGAATACAGGCTGATAGACACTGCATGTCAGTGTTAGTTTTTCAGGCCATTCTTAAAATTAGTGAGTTGGCTCAGGCCAATTAAACAACATGTGTAACTGGCACATGTGACTGTGAGCAATGTTACCTCCATCCTGCCAGACTAGTGTGTGGTACCTTAAAGGAAAGGACTTAGACATTTAGGTCACTTAGGTCTTAAAAATAATGTCTTTTTATCTCATAGTACAAATCATCAGCCTAGCTAATTAGCCACCTACTTGTTCCCAAGCTACTGAAATGCCAACTAAAACCATTGCTTCATACCATGCTTTCCACTGTTGAACACAAGCCATTGCTGGTAGAGGTAGATCTATGAGGTATGGTTCGATGAACACAGGAAAGAAAGGCTTTGCAGAAACTGGAGACAAGAGCACGCGTACATGCATATGTTGAAGGCCAGGACAAGTGGCACCGCACGCTTCTTTTACACACATGCTACACATTTCTCCCACAAATTCATCATTTTCCATATTTATATCCTTTTAAAGGCTATGGGTGTGATTTGCATTAGGATAAGGCTCACACATGGTCATTTACTGCATTTCATTTGTGGATCATTAATAACAAAGTATGGTAATTCTGCTGCTTGGAATTTAGCACAGCCTAAGAAAAAAATGAATAATTCCACAAGATTTGTATTCTAGTAGCATGTTCACACAGTCTTACCCTTCATTTGCAGCAGTGGGATCAATGTTCAAAGAATCGTGTGCTCCAAGGACGAATCCATTCCAAGACATCATAATCTGCTCTAGTATATTCCCAAAAGAGAAAAACTGGCTGAAACAAACAGATTATTCTTTCTGCTTTTCCCAGGGATTTAGGACCAAGTCCTTACAAGTACCAGATCACTGTTGCACCTCTCTTGCTCTACAAGGTATTTGTGGCTGGTCTCACTCTACCATGAAGGTCATATGTTGCTTTGTTCTGAGATCCACAGAGATGCTCAGATCTGGAGAGCTGGGCTGAGGGGAACATCATGAAATTCAATAAGAGCAAGTACAAGGTCCTGCCCCTGGGGAGGTGCAACCCCAGGCACCAGTACAGGCTGGGGGCTGAACTACTGGAAAGAGGCTCTGTTGAGAAGGACCTGGGAGCGCTGGGGGACAGCAAGGTGACCCTGAACCAGCACTGTGCCCTTGTGGCCAAGAAGGCCAACGGTGTCCTGGGGTGCATTAAACAGAGTGTGGCCAGCAGGTCGAGAGAGGTTATCCTCCCCCTCTACTCTGCCCTTCTGAGGCCACATTTGGAGTGCTGTATCCAGTTCCGGGCTCCCCAGGTCAAGAAAGACAGGGAACTACTGGAGAGATTCCAGCAGAGAGCTACGAAGATGATCAGGGGACTGGAGCATCTCCCTTATGAGGAAAGGCTGAGAGACCTGGGTTTGTTCAGCCTGGAGAAGAGAAGACTGAGGGGGGATTTCATCAATACCTATAAATATCTAAAGGGTGGGTGTCAGGATGATGGGACTGGGCTCTTTTTCAGTAGTGCCCAACGACAGGCCAAGGGACAATGGGCACAAGTTGGAACACAGGACGTTTCACCTCAATATGAGAAAAATCTTCTTCCCTGTGCGGGTGCCAGAGCAGGGGCACAGGCTGCCCAGGGAGGCTGTGGGGTCCCTTCCCTGGAGACATTCACACCCCACCTGGACGCATTCCTGTGCCCCCTGCTCTGGGTGTGCCTGCTCAAGCAGGGGGTTGGACAAGATGATCTCCAGAGGGCCCTTCCAGCTCCTGCCATTCTGTGATTCTGTGATCACTTCAAATGGTGGAATAAGACAGTGTATTCATTATGACTGCTGTTACAAGGATATAATTTTTAAAAGCTGCAGACTGCTTTCACTCTCTAAAGGGGTGGCTGAGTGCCCTGCTCTCAGAGGCACTTGAAAACACAAATAAGGGGATCTGGTTTTCAGGCACCAGTGCTCATGTGCATTTTTATGAATTATCTTTGCAACTTCAGTGAGGGTTTTTCTTGGTACTTTTTAGCAGTGTCACTGTCAGGACCTGGGAAACTCAGCTTTGCAGCAGCGATCAGGGCCTCACTCAACCTCTTAGCCCAGCCAAGAGAACTATGTGAGCCAGTCACTTTCTACTGCTCAACATGACACTTGGCATGTGTCTTACCCTTGTAGCTGTCTTCTATCCACTTAGCCCAACTGCTTACTCTGACTCCTGATGCTGGAGTCCTACGTCCTCATTCCAGTTTGACTGTTATATCCAAGACTTACTCTTTAATAGAGAACACCTGGCTTTGACCTTGACCCACTGTCCCCTCCTGTCTTCCATGGTGTCCTGACTGCCTCAGTTTTGACCAATGGTCTTTCTCACACCACCAGCTTAAAAACATCATTGATTTTTCTGGCTTCTAGCCCTGGTTTGTGCTTCTTACAATACCTGGCTGCCATGCTTATCCCTGAGTCTAACCTGTCACTAACCACTGTGTGACATTTCCCATGTCTCTGTTGCAGCCCTACTAGCAACAGATAGAAAAAGTCCTCCATTCCTCTTTTATGTTTGGGATTTTGTTTTCTTAAAACATGTCAACGTACTGTGCAAACAAACTTTGAGGTATTTAAATATTAAGAATGAGAGCCCAGGCACCACTATTCCGACAGCTTTTCTGAATAATGATAGCATTACTCTCTTGCTCAACGATTCAGCTCTTTCTACCACTAGCACTTTTCCTTTTGGTTGGATTTAAAGAACAAGCAGTCTGAGAAACAACAGATGCCAATGCCCCCTGAGTGCTAACCAGCACATCCCTCTGGGCCAACGTTAACTTTAACCAACCCATGAGAGCAGCACTATCCTCAGTCCTCTTCTCTTGCATGATTTACCAATAGGCAACAGTTCTTTTAAAATCAGTCTTTCCTCTGTTATAACATCTCATATGCAGCATGTCTCTAAGGAATGAAGGTAAGTCTCTTTTCACCCAGTTGTGTCTGCAAAGTAGACGTGAGTACCTGAGATTGTCATATTCACCTTCTCTGTATTCTGAAAAGCGTGTTCTTCCAAACCTTGATGAGTACCTAAAAGTTAAAACTCTGGAACTTAAACTGTACTCATGCCTATGCTATACATCTAACAGTAGGGGAGATAAAGATTGCCTTAAGCCCACCCAAAAATTTTAGTGCAGTAATGGCAGATTCCTCACAGCATTGTAGGAAACATTGGTTTTTCAAAATACAGAATCTCACGTCCACTGAGGTAACAGTTGCACGTTAATGGTCACTGTCTGAAGACCTTCATGCTATCTGTTGCTAGAAATATTTGGAGATGTTAATATGGTCCACGTTCTGTGCAACTAATATCCTGACATTCTCCTGTTGGTTGGGTGTAGGTGGCTTCATGCTCAAGGTCTTTTTTTGATCCACTGCATAACTTCTCAAAAGTATTCCAAGACATCATATTTTCTTCATTTACTGGATACAGAGACTTAGATGGCATTTAAGCCAATTAATATGGCCTAGATTATGCATTAACCTAATGGCAACACATCTTATGAGTAATTGAGACAAGACGTGCAATGGCAGTACAGAGTGATTTTCCTATAAACCCCGTGGCATAGATGCAGAGGGCAGTATCAGGACATGGTGTGAACTGGGGAGACAACCATAGTTTCATGGATATACTGAGTCTACTCTTAACCTGTACAGACAGGTTTATGGAACTTAACATTTCTTGTCCAAGATTAAAAAAGCAGCTACTGCCAGCTGCAGTCATCAGTTTTATAGAGCCTAAAGATCTGCTAACAGAATTTGATCTTCTATGAACAATTCTTCCATGACCCCAAGAGAATCCACTTCCTTCTTGTGCTGAAGTGAATGAATGCACTTTTTTTTTGCAGCATATTGGCAGCGTGATCAAAGATGTCAGGGAAACTGAGGAAAGGTGGGAGACAAGACAATATAATACATCTCTGGGATATGGGTCTTGCCTGCCAAATACCTGTGAAAGTTATTATCTGTGCAGAATGAGTGTAAAAGACAACAGACATAAAATCTGTGAACAAAGTATGAGTTGCATATCCATCAGACAGTGGGACCAGAGATGATGGAGGAGAATGTCTTTCATAAAGTTTACACCCTTAAATCCCCTGCTGAAAGCCACTCTGAAGTCTCTTACATCACTCTCTTCCTCTGTATTGAACAGAATATGCATTCGCTACCGGTATCCC
This sequence comes from Phalacrocorax carbo, assembly GCF_963921805.1. Lineage (NCBI taxonomy): Eukaryota > Metazoa > Chordata > Aves > Suliformes > Phalacrocoracidae > Phalacrocorax > Phalacrocorax carbo. The sequence goes on from NC_087513.1 coordinate 209,385,857, forward strand.
ATTTTGCCATTTTAAATTATTTCTTATCTTTAACTTTAGAAGGTTGATTCTATTAATCAGAACAAAGGAGAGTGTGACAGCTAGAAAGGGAACTAGGGAAAAGTTGGGAATATTTATTACAGCCATTTGGGGCTCAAGGTATCCCAGTCTTATTTAATATGTTGACATGTTGAACACTAAGAGATTTTTTTATCATCATCACTCAGCTCTGATATATAAATATAGGCATCTATTAATTATACTAGCAGATGATATATATGAAAATGCCTACTTAGCCTCCAGTTATGAGAAAATGCATTATACTCATCAGGGCTGCCCCAAGGGCATCAGTGACTTGTCCTTGTGAAGACATACTTGGCCCTCCAATTAAAATACTGAGCAGAAAACATTCACCTCTCTCTTAAGGCAGCTACTTCTGAGAGAGAGCAAAAAATACCTTTTCATAGCCTGAGGGTACAGGAGCCAGAACAATTTAAGAATTAGAACACTGTAACAGGAGTGGATTTTCACTGTTTATGAAGATATTTCCCACAGAGTAAATATAGACGCTACTTGATATGCAGCAGTCAGAGCTGGGGTTGTCTGTTAAGAGGGAATGGCAAAAAGGTGTAGAGGCAGCATAGCAGGAGATATCCTCCTTCCAAGCCCAGGGGTCCAGTACATCAGGATCAGGCAGGGACATACTCAAATTACAACATGCTTCTGTGATGCCTAGCTACCAAATAGTGCCTTGGAGCTGTGGGGGATCAGGTAAACTTCCCTAAGCTGTCATGGGGACCAAAACCAACTTCAGGTGCATGAAGGTGTCTTTGTTTATTTTTTTCTGACCATCTGCTAGCTACGGCTTTGTCACACTGAAGAACCTGACCCAGAGTAAGACTCATCTCATGGCCCCAGACTGTTTGAATTAAAGGCTCTGCTTTATTACTGCTACAGTAGTTAAGAAGTTAGGGTAATGTAACAAGCTGAACCTCAGTAGCTATCCATAGATGTTTTCCATGTTCTTACATTTCCCATTTAATCTAATCTGCATGAGATTGGACTGCAATGAGTTACCTGGCATTTTCCCATGTAAAGCACTCACATGTAAGCTGTTACCGCGGTTTAGGTGATACATAGCAACTTCTTAGGTAACAGTGAGTTGAACGTAAACCTGGGCCTGAAGAGCAGCAGGTCAGATCACCTGGTGGTACAAATCAGAGCACATTGACTGGCTTCACTTGAGCTTGGTCAGCTTCTGGTTCTGTGCTTTCCTTTCTTTGAGGTCTCTTCTAAGACTTCCTAGAGTCAATTCCAGCTCAAAGTAGATTACAATATCTTTTTGGAAAATACTTCAAAGTCCCTGAAAAAAAAGTGAGCGGTGAAAAGAAGTTTATCCATACCTAGGTGTTCCAGTGGTTAATATAGCCTTACTATTAATTTTTAATGCAATTTCTCAAAAGCCAAAATTGGAATTCAGTTTCTGGATCTCAGAAAAGCTTCGTCTGCTAGACCAGGAGTTGTCTGTTTCCTAAGTTGTCTTGTTTCCTAAGCAACTACTTTTCATGGTATTTTGTTCACAATTTGTTCATACTCTGTCCTTAACATGACTTGCAAAGTGATACAATGTGAAAGGTAAAAGGATTAAATCTGTTTTTCAAATATTCACAAATAGATTTTGAGAATGAATGCTTTCTGCAAGAGTCTACAATAGCCTGGGTATCAGACAAAACACAAATCTATCAACAGGTGAGCCTGGTGATCTATTCTGCTGCATACTAAGTCCTTTCTTTGTAGTAAATAAAACTTTTTGAATTGGTAGTGAAACCTGAAATAGACTTTTCAAAGTTAAATACTACCTGGCTTTACTGTCTTAATATCAGAAGAAATGATGAGCAGCAATGACATTAATAATAAACTTTCCCAAAAGTGAGATGCAGCGCCCAAGCTCAGAATAAGGTACAGCTTGACTCAATACACATATCTGTAGGAATCTAATCAAGATTGATTTTATCATATTTAGAGCCTGAAAGTGTCTCAGGTGGACTGGAGGCAGGAAAATGGCAAAAAGCTGTTACTTGTAATCTTGGGCAAGGACAAGAATCATTAAAGTACCCTTGCTCAACAAGGAACCAAAGAAAATGTCAGAATAGCAATAAAGAAGACCTGTTTGAAAAGAAAACAAACTCTGCCTCCTAGCTGTCCCTGAAGTCAGCATCATTTTTTGTCCAATATGCAATATTCAGATGCTGAAGAGCTGAAAACTAAATTCTGATGGAGTTAATTGTTGACCCACTTGATCAAAGAAATTCATCCTCATACTTTCTACATATACCTGTCTACAACCAGGACAAAGCTTGGTGTAGATATCATCTCTTTTTATCCATCCTTCATAGAGCCATGGAATAGGAGCCGTGTCTGTGCCTCCCCAACCCTACATCACAAGATGTAGAACACCATGAGAATCCCCACCACGTGACTTATAGAAGTTCATTCAAACTTTAAAGAGAGAGAAATAAAGACAGAGAGATGATCTTCTGGTACTACTAAAGATTCTTGGAAGTCAGAACAATAAATTCTACTCTTATATTTTCCTCATTTGACTACTGTCAGAGAATAATAGCTGAATACAGGAGGAGGTCATGTGACCTGTGGTGATTTAATGGCTTTTCTTCAGTGTTTGTCTTCGCCAGAAATGAGCATTGCTCTGTTTTGCTAAGAACTCAGTTTGTCACCAAAATGATCACTCACGTTTCCCTGGTTCAGGCAGGCTGCCAATCAGCGAAGCAGCACTACACTGTTCAACAACAGCCAGCGGGGCACAAGCCCCTCAGCCAAATTTACCAACCCCCCTTTTCTTTCTGCACACTTCATGTTCTAATGCACCATGTTATATATTTGTTACATGGTCACAAACAATTTGTGTATGGATGGGTGGATGTATATATGTGCATATACACACACATTTTTCCCCTCCTTTCCCCTTTCAACATGTTCACCAATTCCCATCCAGACCAGGTGGCTAACAAGCACATTCTTGCTGTTGGGGACTAACTAGTGCATTTGTAGTCATGACCAAGACCAGCCTGGTTCAGATGAATTACAGGCTTCTGTCAACTGCTATCAGCTTCTCAGCATTTGATGTATCCTGCATTATTTATCAGTCCCCATCCCAGCATAGGTCTACCACAATAGCTGGCAGCTTCTCTCACTAGATGTCACTCACTAATTTGCTGAACCAGTCCCAGGCCTACCTCATTACCTGACTTTTTAAGGAATATCAGCTCATACAGAACACAAACAACTAATCTCACTCTGCCGAAGGCGTCAGCTTTCAGCCTTCATTTGCTATGTTTGCAAGCAAATGCCCTTCCACTCTCTCCCACATCACCTTTCAGCTGTGAGAGAAGCACCTCATAAACACCAAGACCCCACTTCTCAGGCTGAGTGCATCCAAACTCAGCTATGGTCAGACATTCTGGGACTCTGTGCTTGTCCAAGTGACTGATGCCATCCCGCTGCTGCTTTGCTGTCCTCCAGCTTCTTGCCTCTAGGCTTATACTAAGCCTCATAAAGAGGCCACAGTACCAGCTGGAGTCTCACTTGCAAAATGCAAAAAAAGGGGCACCCCCAAGGCTCTATTTGCAACTTTCTTTCCATTGAACTTGGTGTCTTTGACCTGTAATAGTAAATATCTCAAAATGGATTCTAAGTAATGATACATACCAACAACAATTTTGTTAAATTGTGTGGAACTTTGTCAGACTCAGGAAAATCTGTAGCATCTGGCAGCAGGCTGAAATATATAACTGCAACCAGGGAAATATTGTGACTTTACTATCCTGGAAAAGTTTACTGTCCTGGAAAATTGTTACTGTACGAAACACATACCAAGTTAATATTGTAATGAATTTTATGGCTTGGAACTGCAGTTAGCTAGTGCTTGTAGCCAGAGGGCTATATCCTCAGAAGGTGTAAAATAAGTGAATGTGGGGGAAATCACAGACTTATCAGGAACAGACTTTTAAATGTGGAGCAACTGTCCTGAGAAGTCTGCTCTTGCAAACCTTCTCTTACAAAAATGGACTCAGTGATTTTGTCTGATTGTGAACACAAGAGATGCGTGACACCTAGTAAATTTAAAAGAAGGCAGATATAGGAAATCTAATGAAGTGGTCTAAGAAAAATTCTTAACAACATAGAAGACATTTATTCCTTCTGATACATATCCCCAGCACATGAAACTATTGTGCCTATGGTTAGGATCACCTGAGCCCACTCAGATGAGCTTTTGTACCTCCTACCTGCTTCTTGCAGAGGTGTTGGAGGAGATAAGATAGCTGGGGTGAAGAGAGGAGGGCAGACACAAAGCTGTTGCAGAGTGCTTTCACCTGGGCAGTGCCAAGGTCCTTTCCTTTACAGTTCTGTAGTCTGCCTTCCAGTTGCAGGTCTGTTACCTTTTACCAAAGTGTTTTTGCCTGTTCTCACGCTGTTGTTCTCATGCTGCTATTCTCATGGTGTTGCACCTGCAAACCCTAATATTATTCTCATGTCTGATTTCTTATGGGAAGAAATTGCCACCAGAGTAAGAATGGCTCCTTCCTTCCCCCTGCTCTTTCCCATCCCTTCTTTTATAGCTTTTACTTTACACCAGATGAAAAACAAAAGCTGGCCAATAACATAGTAGATAATAGTGATTTAAGCCTCCAGCTAGAATTATCCAACAATATATATCCAAGTTCAGTGTGAAACACTTGTGCTCCATTCAGAGCAAACAATGTTTTAAGCAGGAGTATCCAGAAAGGAGATTGAGCAGGTTGAGACAAAATTTATATGGTTACTATGGGAAAACATAGTGGAAAATCATAATCATCATTAGCATCACCTGAAGAGGAACCCCAGAAGAAGATGCTTGCATTGCAGAGACTCTGTCGCACCTCTTCATGGCCAGCCGTGGGTGAAAGTTTTCACTTTCTCTGTTCTCTCTCTCTCTCCCCTTTGTATTTTCCCCAAAGGTAATTTTAGAGTAGATGTGTGCCATCAGCTACAGGCGCCACAATTAAGCGTCTAAATCTGTCTCAGCATCCTTTGTGCAATAACACCCTGTGACCAATGTTTTCTCTTCCTTAGGGCAGAAAAAAAGAAGTGGCTTTCAGTTCCAGGCTTGATGCTGACTCAGCTTGTAAGTTTTTACAAGTTATTTCAGCCTAGATGCAGTCTCCCAGCAGCAGTGACTTAGCTGTAGTGGCTAAGCTGGGAGCCTGTGTGTTATGTCCCTTCCCATCCACGCAGAAACTCATGGTGCAGCAGAGCCATGGCCTGGGTGGACTGCAGTCTCCCTCCATAAAATCCTCTATCTCTGCTTGTATAAACTCTCCCAATACACATACAGGCTTCTTCTGTAGCCATATTTAATATAGAGGCAATCTATGAAAATTGCTTCCTCAGTTAATGCTTAAAGTAGCACTGGGGAAGAGTCTGTTCTTTATTTCCCCTGTACCTCAGTTCCTCAGCTGTAAAGCACCCTGTGGTACGGACTCAGTGTCTCACCACGTAGGTGGACAGTCTCTTTCAGAGGCTTACATGCAATTATAGTACAAATTGCATCAATAAAGTCACTGATGGCATGTCTGGACATTACAGCTATGTCTATACTTGTAAGTCAGACAGTTCCAAGGAAGAAATGAATTGTCTGCACTGTAAATTGGCACTATTAAATTATCCAGGTGCAGTTTGGGCCATGGCAGATGGCTTTGGCACTCTCTAGAGTACTCTCTGGGAGAGTTTGGGAGACAGCAAGGGCTAGGGACAGTCCCAGCAGGCAGTTCATATGCAGCCTCTGTTTTAAAGGCTCACAGAGTTTAGTAATACATTTTTGAACAGTTCTCTAGCAGCCGGTCTCACTGCTACTGGGTGAAAAAAACCTTGGAGAATTAAGTGGCAATACATAGTCTAATTAATTGTGCTTATACAGCACATTTAGTTCCCAGAGATCTCATTCCCTGTTGCAAAGGGTAAAACTGCTAGAAAGATCAATAACACATAAAAAATCTGTCCAGTATTATTAGTTTGAAATGTCAAAGCTTTCCTGCTTACAGTGAGGTCTCAAAATCCATATTTAGTCTCTTTAGCAGATGTGTTTTGAGCTTTCATTGCTGTTAACCACCTGTAGCTCTCACGCACTGGAGTCTGAGAGAGCTCACCACTTCTGAAAACCAGGCCATTTTAGTCAGCTCCTGAAAAATTGATTTGGAAGCAGAAGAGGCTAAGTCACATTAATTTTCTAAGAGTCAGAACAAAGGAAAGTCCTCTTCTAAGCAATGATGTAACTTGAAGGCAAACCTAACCACTGTGTATTTAAAATGGATGCTTGTCCACTAAGGTTTATTAGCACTTTGCATGGAAATACAAAGATGAAACATTTCATTCTCGTTACTGAAGCAATAATGAACAAATAGTGAAAAGAAGCAAAGGGTTTGCGTAATTGATTCTTCCTGCTGGTTTTGAACTAATCTGAAACCGCTTGAAGTGATATGCTTGTATGACTTTCTAATACCATCCAAGGCTGATTAAATAAATTCATCAAATCATCACAGATCCAGCAAAAATTTTCCTAAATAAGCCTGAAAACTTCAAAATGAACATGCTTGCAAAGAAATAACATGGATCAGAGAGAAAGTTCTGCCTTCAGTGCAAACAGGGTTTTCATGATGCCAGAAGAGAGTCACACAACACTGAATAGAAACGCAGAGCAGAAGCTGTTCGACAAGTGCACAGTGGTGTATATTCTGGGCCAACTGAAAACATCTCAGAATGTGAGTAATCATATAGGTAAACTATATGCTGGGGACTTGAGATTGAACTGATTTACATTTATTTACTCAGACTCTGTATAACATCATAACCATCTCTAGTTTCCCCTCTAACAACAATTAGCTTAAGTTATATTTAGAATAGCAGAGAATATACTTGTCTTATTCAGATTTCAGTTACTGTAGCTAGGCACCAAAATGCATTTAATCTGTGAAAGGAACCAGCAAAGGATATATATGTTATATAAACAAATATTTTTTTTCTGCTGTCTCTTATTTAATATTCTCCAAGAGATCCTTTTATTCCTCTTCACACACACTAGCACCTTTTTCTTCAAAAAGCCTCACTGATTTTAAGGTACTATGAGGGAAGATGAAACTTTATTCAACAAATGTAAGAGGAAGAGACCCTTGTGGGCACAGTGGAAGAGCAGAGCTTTCACAAGAGATGTGAAGGAGGAAGATGTTTAATGCAAGAAGCTTAGTGTCAGTTCTCATCTGAAATAGGAAGAGCACTTTTAATAAATTGTTTAGCAATAGCCTTTGTGTTAAATCTCTTCTTCTTCTTCTTCTTCTCTAAAATGAGAATCCAGGCTCAACAAATATACTTCAAGGAGAATTAGAAGACATAAAGAAAACTGGGGGAGGTTTCCCATGCAGATGTTTTTCAAAGTTAAACCCAGTAAGGATTTCAGAGAGTGTTTCAATTTCTTGTGTTTACTTTTGTGAGCAAAAGATTTCATTCTGTGCAAGTTTCTGTTACAGCTGCCATTATAAAATCTCACTAATAGATACATTTTTAACTACAAGTCTTGATCTGTTTTTTCCTTCCCTCTTCAGTATAACATTTTTTAATAAAATGATTTTCATTTGTGAGAATATTAGCATCATAACGTGGTAGCAGGGACATTAAACAGTCGTCAGAGACTGTGAAATGAGCCATATTTTGTTAGTTGATGTTCAACCTAAATCCCAATGATGTCTTAAACTTATACTAATTTTCTGTTTCCTATTGGGCAACCTTGGTTTATGGGCTTAATCTTCTTGCTTGTACAGTAACCTGCAAGAATGGCTCCATATAACTAAGTGCTATCAGACTGTGTTATAAAGCCCTGTGCAAATCTTTGCCTTTTTCAAACATCTTGCAACAAGAGTTGGTTTCCTTTGTTGTTCACTGATGTATTAGAGCTATGCTCCTCCACAGCAGCAAATTAACCATTGTGCTTTCTTCCATTTTATATCAGAGTTGAGCATTATCAAAGCAAGGCTGAGGGCAAAGGCGGCAAGTGCGAAGAATTGAACACATTATACCGACACACCGACCAGAAAACAGTCCCTAGGTACAGAGTGTTTTATCTTTTTTTAATGTGATGAAATGGACACTGCTGTCAGTTCTGCTGAGCTTCTGTGATTAGGACTTTCCTGGCCAATAGATGTGGATATTGAATGATTGCAAGGTGATAGCAGCCAAATGAAAAATGCATTTGGTCCCTGCAGGATTTTTTTTATTCTACAGTGGAAAAATCATTCTTTCCCTGCATTCACCCAGGCTCAGTTTCCCTTTAATTGGACATTTTTGCAGTTTTCCAGGGTCTAAGAGCTTTTCTTTGTTTTCTTTTTTAAAAGGTCTTTGTTTTTCCTCCCAGCGTTCACAACTTGATAATATTCATCTGAGCTAGAACAAAAGTTTACAAAATGGCTGTTTAAAATAAGCCTGGGAGGTGCACATTGCTGGACTTTGTGGAAGCAGCAGGTGCTAGATGCTTTGCACCTTGTAACAACAGTACCACCATCGGCTCAGTGTCCTCAGGATGCACTCTGTGGTCTGCTTATAAGGTTTCTATAGCTTAGTTCAAGTCATCTATTCTTGCTCCCATAAAGATACATAATAATTCAGCAGAAAGTAAAGCCCTAAGGATTCAAATATATTACTTCACCAAAAGTAAGTTAGTTAGATGGTTTAGGCCCAGAGGTGACTTCATATTAACTAAAGAGCAGTTTCTTATAGTATGGCTGGAAAAGGTATGTGCTATTATTTTTCAGTCCATAAAATTTAACTCTAAAAACTTCAGTTATACTGAAAAGGCACATAATTTAGTGCTTTCTCTAATAATACAAATCCCAAACCAACAGGATGAAAGTCAAGAGATTTTTAAGCTGTGTTCAGTCCAGTTTTCATGTTCTAGATTGTCACCTTCCCAGCCCTGAAATAGCCTTATACAGATAGAGACACAAAGATAGAGGGACCAGAGGCAGTTTCTCTGCACTAACCTTCCAAAAGACTGAACTGATAGAGATGGGAAAAGTATGAAGAGAAAGCGAATGGCTCCTGCTGTTTTGGGACTAGTTGAGCAAGCAGGGACTCTTGGCTACTACACTTGGATATGAGGAGTGGTTACTGAGCCAGGCAATTATGGCTAGGGAAGAGCACTGGCTTCAGTCAGTCACCTTCTGAAATAGCTAACAACTGGCACATGCTTGTGTCCTAACAGCAGGGAGGCTTCCCTCCGTGGTTTCATTGCTCTACACAGAAAAGGCAGTCAGGGTTGGCTGAAGTATGTTCTGGATAATGGCTCCAGCTCTGTGGTTCAGCACTGAATGCAGCAGGATGAGTTGAAGGAATTCAGTAGTTGGGTCTTTTGTAGAGGGTCCAATTCTGTGCGTATGGGAGGGAAAGCCTCACCGCCACCCCTGGGGTCAGGAAACAACCACGACCTCTGGAGTGGCAATGATTGTTTCTCTCTGTGCTCTGGTGTGCAAGGAAGATGGTTCCTTACGCTTCTCTTGTCATGAACATCCTGCTGCCTCGGAGAGAAAAGAGCGTGACAGGAACCTTCTTATTTCCCTTTTTTCTGTGTCAGTATTCGAATGAAAGGCCAAGGAGCACTACTTAAAAAACAAACCATGACTATTTTGTATCCTTATTGTGCCAGGAAAGGGCACTCAGTCTGTCTCTAAGGTGGTCCGATTTATTCAGTCCCCAACCCACTGCTTACATTAGGAGTCAACATTGTTTAGTGTAGGCTTCAGCTTCATTGACATTCATTGGTTCCACCGTGGTCTCAGTCAGTCTCAAGATTTCAGATTATAGCTTCAGTGCCTGGCCAATAAGTAGTGCTCACGTGAAGCCAAGCAACACCACATTAATATTTATGTTGACAGATAGATTCACCCCATAAAGCAATTTTTTTTTTATGGCAGATTATATGACACCCACTTGGGAAAGGTGTACAGCATCCTCATGGGGAAATTCCCTCTCCTGTACTGGATTAAAAGCTCCTGAGTCCACGCTGTAAACTGTCTTTGTGTCACTACAAGCAATTAAAAACTTTTTTTTATCTTATTTCATCAGTGTATTTGACCTTTTTTATTATTTTATCAGGTATGAGGCAGATCTTTTACTGTAAAAAGAAGGACCCCATCAGTGAGGCTTCTTGCGAAGCACAGATGCCATCCCCAAGCACTGTGTACTGTCCTTTGCATCACACACTCCAGTATCCGCCATGAGCAAATGCTGAACCACTTGTTTTCATTACTTCCAATACTCTTCAGTCTGCTTGTAAGTAAGCCCTTAATGAAAAGTGATATAATGTCAACAGGCAGCTTTTGGCAACCGTTGAGAACACCCAGGAGGAACAAAGTTTGTTGTTGAACCTTTAATGAAACTGCACAAATCTGCAACAGCCTGAAAAAAACCTGCCTCCTATATTTCACTTAATTCTCTTCAGCTATCAAACATAGGACCTTCAAGATTTAGGTATAATTGAAGAGTCAGATCATCTAAGCATGCCTTCTGTAAACCCCTGATCTGTTTAGTTTCCCTGGTTATACCTGCTCTTGGGATGAATAACTTGTATTTAACAAAAAGGTTATTCATGTTTGGCTGAACCAGGCTTTCTGGGAAATCAGGGGAAGATGTATCAAGTGCTGGTTAATCCACCATCACTGGGAGAAGCTTTCTTCCTCTGTTTCTTTGTTTTTTCACTTGAATTATTCTACCTCCACATCTGGTCCTTATATTCTTCCCCTGAAGAGCCCTTTCAGTGCTCGTTGTCTCCTTCCCATGAAGGCACTTGCACACAATAATGAAGCCACCCTTCAACCTTTCTTTCAAACTGACTGAGCAGTGTCATCCACTGACCCTGTGATACTTCCCTCAGCTTTCATGTCACTTCACAGAGTCACAGACTGGCTGAGGTGGGAAGGCATCTCTGGAGATCATCTAGTCCAACCCCAGCTCAAAGCAGGATCTCCTAGAGAAGGCTGCTCAGGACTGTGTCTAATCAGGTTTTTAATAAATTTCAAATAATAACATAAATAAATAATTAGTTGTTCACCCAGGCTTTTTTCCTCCAGAAACTTTAAATGGTTCTACAGAGCAACCCCTCACATTTCTCTTGAGAGGACAATAAGTTCTGGGAGGGTTGTTTTTGTCAGTGTTATTCCGACAAGAAGGAAATAGAGCATAAAAAATTCAGTATCTTCAACACATCATGTGGTAATTACAGCACTTAAACATGTAACCAGACAATAAAAGCCAGGGATTTTCCTTGTGTAAGAGAGGACAGGCACATATTGTCTGTCTTGACTGGTGAAAATGATTTGATTAAAAAACCTGAAATATTTTATCAGCCAAGTCTGAGGGCACTGTGAAGGGTACACATAGAAACACTGGGTATGCACATATCTATTTTCACAGGCAAAATTATATTGCCTCTGCACAAAGCAGGCTAAAATACAGATAGCAGAGAAAAAACCCTCTCTACGAGACAAAAGGGAGGTTTTGGTCTGTAAAGTAGGAATCACCTCACCTAACCTTAAGTGTCTCAGAGTTAGATTTCTAGTCATAGGTGACCATTTAGACCACATATACTGTCACTGGAGAAAGATGGACTAGTTCAGAGGTAGCTTCTTTCCATTTGTCTTAGATGTCGAGTCAGGCTCTGCAGGTTCCTGCCTTTCTTTTCTTTGACTAAAAACAGTCTAAAAGGACTAGTCTTGTTTTGAACGCTAATTTATACATAGATTATATTAAGTGAGATTAATTGCACACTCACATTTCAAACCTGTAAAATGACTTCACAACATCTGTGCCACTGTGCTCGGCAGAGATAAAAAATGTAAGTAGAGGAATCATGACTCTTTCTTCATTCAAATCACAGAAAGATGCGTCCCAAGATCAGGTGATAACAAGCTTCATGTTTGTTTTTTAAGAGGCTCCTAGAGCTCAGCCACTTGTCATAAGAAAAATAAATCTGTTGAACATTGGTCTGTTTTCCATTGTCTTAATTTCAATTTCATTTGGCAAAAAGTATTTTATTCTATAAGATGAATCATTACATTGAGAGCCTGGCTAAAGCCATTTTCGGTCATTTTAGCTGTCTTCTCAATGGTTTGCTTTTCTGAATTTTCCTTAATAACTATGATGTTTATCAAGAGCTGGACATTGAAGTCTGTTTGTTAATAGAACTTTCATCCCAAATTCAGCACTTTTGTGCTAACTAGGAAGAGTATATTTAGATGTGTTCATATAAGCAATCATGTAACTAAACCTAGTTCAAAATCTTAATAGTTACATTTTTAACAACATTTGCTATGGAAACGAAGCCTAAATGGTCAGACTTCATATGTATATCCAACTTCATCTCTGTGACACTCACTAATAACTTCTGAACCCTCTAATTTCAACCTAATCTGACAGACATTCAAGCACATTATATTCCTGCAGATTTCACCACCCATAGGAGACAAAGCTCGTATCATTACCTTCATTAAATGAAAAGTGGTAGCAAGAATTCTAACCTTTATGAAGACACTGGAAATCTGCATAGAATAAAAATACCGCAAGTACTCTGAGCACAGAGAAATGCTTCATTTACATTCAAATCTTTTCAGAATCTAACCAATTTGCTGCTCATGGAACAACTTGTCATTGCATTAGAAAATAATTTTCTTCACATTAATATGGGACTATTCCTCTTTTTTTTTTTTTTGCTAGTGATATATGCTAACTTGAAAAAGATAACATTAGAATTGAATTTTAAATGCATTAAAGCAGTATGTTCCATCTTGCTGTCTAAATGAGCCTTGTACCCCATTATATTTGAGCACAGATCTGGGATTCTCCAGAGAAAAGTTCATCTGCTGTCACAAAGGTATAATATATATCCAGTATCATGCCTCTGTGGATAAAGTAAACTCTATGCCTCATTATTCTGAATTCATTTTCCATGAACAATATAATTTAATAAAGACAGGTTAAGGAGTGGGGAAGATGCAAACTGACAGTATGTGATTTTACATAAGCACAAAAATGATCCCAGATCTATTTCTTTATTTTAGACCTTCTAAAATAGCCTACAGTACAGTACAGTATTTGTTAATTAACACAGTTTCTGAAGTTGCATAGGTCTATGTTCAGCATTCCAGCCAGAGATTGGAATGGTAAAATAATGTCAGTTGGAAGGGGACTGCAGAGATCTACTCTGTCCCCCCACCACTCAGAGCAAGTTCATCGTCAAAGTGGGATCACGTTGCTCCAGTCAAGCTTTGAAAATGTCTAAGAATGTCCTTGCAAGCTCGCTGGGGCCCTGTTGCAAAGCTTCACCACCCTTACAATGAACAATATTTTTTTCTTATGTCCAGGTAGAATTTCCCCTGCTTGTTGCTTGCTGTCCTTGTACATGGACTGCTGTGTCCAACAACATCTTCTCCATCACCTCCCACTAGGCAGCTGTAGACAGCAACAAGGCCCCCGTCCCTTCCTCTTCTCTGGGCTCAACAAGTCCCAGTCCTGAAGCCTCTCCTCAGATGGCAAGTATGCCAGCCCTGACCGTCTTGGGGGCCCTCTGGTTAACTTGCTCCAGTTTCTTAATTCCTTGCTTATACTGGGACCCAAAAGTGGACACAGTCTTCCAGACGTATGTCACAAGTGCTGGGGAAAGAGGAAAACCAATTCCCTGGAACTGCTGGCGCCATTCTTGCTGCTGCAGCCCGTGCATGGTTAGCCTTCATTGCTGCTTCCAGAGAACTGTTCCAGTGAAGAATGATTAATGCTTATCCGTCCAGACTATCGCACCCTAAGGCATTATAATACAATAGCATTAAGATACAAAGGTGCAGTATTACAACAATTTTTTTAGTCTATTATAGTCATATGAGTATTTGCTTTTTAAAGAAAAGAAAGAAATATGACAAACCACTGTTTGATTTATGCGTTCACCCAAGCTAGCCATAATCACCTAGGAGACAAATAAATAAACAGAGCTTTCACACTTAGATGGTCTAGACTAGAAACCACAGACCTCACACCAAAGTGTGAGACAAGAGTCTCATAAATAACAGTATAATATGACTCTCTTTTTTTTATTTTCTATTGTATTTTAATCGGCTTTCAACCAACAGCAAAACTTTCCAACATAAAATACTGAGTGCATGGAATAAAACTGTGGGTCAACAAAAAGTAGTGAATTCATTTTGATACAGAACTAGAATTCTGTAAGAATACTACAAGAACTATAATATAGAATTTGAGATTAAAATTGATGAAAGGCTTCCATTTCACCCTATTTTGTTATTCTAGGCTCCAGTATGGTTTGTGGGCATTGTAGTCAGAGCCTGTCTTGAGAGGGTGGTTACCTGTAGTGCAGAGCTGTGTTGATGCACCTGGGTGTCCACACCACATTTTTCTCCTGTTGTCTTCTCCCCTCCACTTGACCATCTCTGCACAGGTCCCATCCATCTCTTCAGGTGACATCCAGTGGCCACAGTCCTACAGACTGTCCTTCACACGAGCAACTCAAGTGGAGAAGATGAGCCAGCTCACAACTGAAGGCAGGGAGTTGCCAAGTCCTCTAAATTTCCAGGTATGAAATGCCATGAGGCAGAAGATGCTCCCAGACCTGACACTACCCAGAGCAAGCCCAGCCCAGCCCCAACAGCCATGAGCTCCTCTGAGAAGGTGCATCATCTCCTGTCTGTAACCTTCTTTGGGACCTGCCTCTCTCCTTTGTCCCCAGCTCTTGGAGGTACCCACTATGTGTCTTATGGTCTTGAACGTATTGAAGGTTTTGTTCTGTGGCTCACATTTCAGGTTAATACATTTTTTCAGATATATCCCCATAACCCCCCAGACTATTGCCATGAAAAAAAGCAGCTGAGAGTTTCTCCTTCTGCTGCTAAGAATGGATGACAAGTTTTATAATCACTGGCAGTGAGGAAAGTATTAGCACCTCACAGGGGTAGTAACCCCAAGGAAGAACTTCTTAATACAAACGTAATTGATTTGAAGCCATTTGAATTCAATGCCACTAGATTAGAATGATTGTAATAAAACAGATGAGTAATATCCATCCATTAAATAATTATACCATTAAAGGTGCCCTTTCAATTTTGAGTTTAGTTTTGCCAGTCCCCAAATCAGGACAGGTGGCTCCCTGTAGTATACGGGGCCTCAGAAAACAAATTTGAATCAGAAACCTACAAGAATCCCCTCAAAATGAACGTTTCTAGTTATAGAATCTTTACTGTCAGGACATAAAGATTAACAATCTGGTACCATGGTTTCTAAGCATTTCACACAGATTTGCACTTATAACAGTTTCTGTGAAAGACAAGCAACACTGTACACAAACTCACCTGCCAACTCAGTTCAAAAACTGATTGTGACAGAACGAGTTTTTTCTTAGTAACGTGGTCTAATCTAATATAACCCTTTGTGCATAAACTGAAGGAGTAGAAAAGGGAAAAAGTATGCTGTTAACCACTCGCCAACTTTGCAACAGCCAATTCTAGCACCAGTCAGACTAGACCTCTAAGTGAGGGCCATGGGTGAAAGAATTCAAATAAAGTTTATGGCCATGTTGCCAGATTTTATTTGCACAACTTGCTGGAGACATACAATTGGCACAAGAGCTAATTCTGCCGGGAATACAAGTTTTTTTCTCTACCAGGGGAATTCTCCATTGGTCTTCTGGAGCCAAATTTGACCTTGACTATCTGAACTGCACAGAGGGACCAGACCATAACACTGAAGCTGACACAACAGGTCCTAATTGCATAGTCTGTCCTCCCCTGAACATGTTTACATTTACAGCATGTCAGTGAGGCAGAGATTGGAGGTGGACAAACTGAAGTGCAGGATAGGGTGGAGGGAACCTGGTCATGATCAGCGAAGGAGATGAGGAAGCCAACAGCATGGGTCACTGTAAACAGGGATTACCAAACCAAGAGATCAAACTGCAGCTACATCAGTCATGTTTTGCTCGAGGAGGGCTGCGTAAAGGAGGACATGGCTGAAGCAAACGTCTTTTGTTTTGCAGTACTTGGACTGGAAATACTCAGGTGTGGTGGCTCAAACAGATGTGGTAACTAAGCACTGAGAAGCAAGTGTCTTCTTTTTCACTATGTGAGTATGTCAGGCATTTTCTGACTGTCCCTTAAAATACCACAGCAAATGGTGAGCATTACCAGCCCATCCAAGAAAAGAAAAAAATATTTCATTTCTTCCTGTGTTTAGGTCTTGTTGCATGAAGTACCACTGCCACATTATACTAGCCCTGTCGAATACAAGTCAAGATTTCAGCCTGAATATCCAGGTAACTTTCCAAGTTACCCCAAAAACTGTTGCTTCTAAGGACATACCCACAATTCAAAACTAGATGTCTAAACAGACTTTGCACATAACACAGTATGTAATATTTTGCTAATGTTACCTACAGAGGCAGGTATATTGAATAAGGACAGCCAAGAAGACAGGGTCACACATCAGGCAAGCCCTTTCAGTCACCCCAGCGAAACCTTTTTGGCCAACAGCAGTACACCATGCTTCTGAGTAGGACCAGAGCAACGCTGAATGGGAAAGACAGCTTGCTCTAAGGTGAATCGAGGTCAAATTCTTTGGGCCGAGTTTGGACAGGGGTTCTGGGGTTTGGCTGGGCTGCAGGCATACTGGCAAGTTTTGCCAGATCGAGCGAAAGTGCTCAAATCCTAGGAAGAGAGACACTTCCCACTCAAATTACACGGATTTCTGATATATGGCATAGTCACGCTGTCCATTAACTGACTGTCAAGCTTCTGATGTCTGTCAAAGTCAAATTCTCTGCTCCTGTATTTAAGTACCACACCAAAAGTTATCTGAACTTCTTCAGGTTTCAAGACAATTCATCTTTGTCTTTCACACCATTTGCTGCTGAAGCTTCAAAGTCATGTCTTTCAGAGACATCCCCAGAGATTTCATGAGTAACCTGAGACACCCTTACACAGTGCTAGCGTAAAATTTATGCTCTTTGATATGTCTGAGCTTTTCTTTCAAATTGCATTACAGTGATAATCATGCAGGAAAAAAGTTGAAACTGAATTAGAGCCTTTTTGCAGAAGATAAGAGTGGAACAGTGTTATATTTTGTTTCCTGTCATTAGCTTGCTTGCTTTTTATTAGTTAAGTCTAAAGTTTCGTGGCCTTTAAAATTTAAAAAAGGATTTATTTGGTTCAACCTGGGCATAAGAGATATCAGTTGGCATATCAAAAGCAGGGACAGCTTTTGTTTTCCCCGTATATTTGACAGCCACAGGAACCTCAGCTGCAAACACTGCAGAGATATTTTGGATCATTCTTTCTCTGACTCCATCTGAGCAGCCTGCAAGTGAGTGCCCAGCAGCGCTGGGGTGCCAGGCAGAAGGATGCTGCCCCATCCCAGGCAGAGCTGCCCTGCCCAGCCCCACTCCAGGCCAGCCACAGGCTCAATTCCTGCTGCTGGCAGCATAGTGGGGTTTCAGCAGCAGCATTATTTATCCAACTTGGTGTCAGCCTGGGATCATTATGCTACTGAAACAACACTGCATGATCTTCACAAAATGTCTGGTTATGTGTGAGAGTATGGGTTGCTACTCTGTCTGAGAAGATTTCAAAGGAACAACAGAAATAGAAAAATTAAGTAGCCCTGTGCTTTTGCCTTCCCAAGCCAAAAAGTGCTGTTCTCTTACTCATAACACTACTTGTGGCTCCTCTTCACCCTGTCATTTATCCCAGCAACAGATAACAGTGACTGTACTGTCGTGGTTTAACCCCAGACAGCAGCTAAGCATCACACAGCCGCTCGCTCACTCCCCTGCAGCGGGATGGGGGAAAAGAATCAGAAGGGTAAAAGTGAAAAAACTTGTGGGTTGAGATAAAAATAGTTTAATAATTGAAACATAATAATAATAATAAATAAAGCAAAGACAGAGAACTAAAACCTAAGAAAAGACAAATTATGCAAATGAAACCAATTGCTCACCACCAACAGACTGATGCCCAGCCAGTCCGAAGCAGTGGCCACTCCGCCAACCTCCCCCCTAGTTTTATTGCTGAGCATGACATCATATGGTGTGGGATATCCTTTGGATCAGTTGGGTCAGCTGTCCCAGCCGCGTCGCCTCCCAACCCCTTGTGCCCCCTGAGTCCACTCGCTGGTGGGGTGGGGTGAGAGGCAGAAAAGGCCCTGACTCTGTGTAAGCCCTGCTCAGCAGTAACGAAAACATCTCTATCGTCAACACTGTTTCCAGCACAAATCCAAAACACAGCTCCATAGTAGCTACTCTGAAGAGAATTAACTCTCTCCCAGCCAAAACCAGCACACTGTACCCATTCTGCAGGCTGTGAGGCTGAGGCAAAGCTTTGTCCAACACGAGACAGCAGAGACATGGTTGGCACCAGAGGCAGCCCTGCTCTGCTCCTGCTTATAATCCCTGCTTTGCTCCCCGGTGTGCTACAGCTAAAATCTTACCCCTTTGGCTAAAATAGCACACAAGCAGTGCTCCAGAGACAAGTACGGAGTCAGGTTATGTTTTGATAAAGGAGCTTGTGTCATTTTCTTTTATTTTTAATTTTTTTTTTTCTAAATTTTAGAAACTTTAAAATCCACTAACAATAATCAAGACCAGAGAGGCCATGTGGTTTTGTGAATCCAGGAGTGTGAAGCACCATAACTTTTGTGCTTCAAGTTTGTGAGAAGCTGAGGTAAACACCAGACAACGACAACACTAACCTCTGACATTAATGGGCAGACAAAGAATTTGAGTGTGTGCAAGATGTCCAAAAGATTTACATGATTACCTACATATTATCCGTTACATTTAAGGCCTCTAAAATGGGTTTGGAAAGGATATTTTAAAAATCATTTCCCCCATCACCACCACCACTATTTATAGAGCAAAGCATTGCAACATTTTCCTATAGCTTACAAATCACTGTGCATGGGGAATTTCAGTATCTGGCATCTGCTAGGAACATGTTACGTTGAGTAACAAAGCTGATCCCTGGATAGCTCATTTATTTAATAAGTAAAGACAAAGACTTTACTAAGTTCCTCCTGCTGTAGCACTGAGATGGCAACCTCACTACTCAGCTATCCCAGCAATGCTTTTAATCCTTCGCCTTGAGGCCAGAATGTGGACATTAAATTTTCTTCTCAGCTGGCTCAGTAATAGTCCAGCCACGCTGCGGAGTGTACTTCTCTGTGTTGCACCAGGTTATCACCGAACACCGTGTTTGTGTTCAGAGAACAGCATCTCATTAATAATAAGTTATATTATTCCGAAGCCACCCTTATGCATCATGCCTTTCACTGTGAGTTTCAGCAGTTAAAAAATATCCCAGTGCATGATGCATTTGATCATTTGTTCTTAATTTGGAGAATGTGTAATTCCAGCACACCTCACCCCAGACGTGCAGAGTAACTATTAAAAAGGAAAGTATACTGTCCTGCCTTGGAAGCAATCCTGCTCGTCTGAACTGCTGCACTGGGCCACTCCAGCCCACTGCTGAGCAGTATGCCCTGGAAAACCAATTACCCAGCCCTCACATGTTGCGTGCACCCCTGGCAGAAGGAACAGGTTTTAAAATTAGGGCAAAGCCTTCCTCAGAATTGACTTGGATCCAGCAACAAGATGATATGCATACTCAACTTTAAAATTACAAACTGTTTTACCGCTACTTATTAACTGTACCTCTGCAGAGCTACCAGTGAGCCATTAATGTTTCGCTCTCTGGGTAATTTGGCTATGTAAGACCCATCCACACTCTATTAAACAAATCAAGAAAGTATACTGGGAAAGCTGGTTGAGGGTATGAATAGACAGATGCCAGAGTCCAAACTATTGCAACTTTACTGCTGAAAAACTTGGAGGCAATTGCTGTTAGGCAGCCACTTGTACCTTCCTAGCATGTTGCAAATATAAAATAAAATGAGTTATATTTCAGGGAAGTTAAGTAACTCAGTTCCTTAGCAGTAAAATGTGGAGCCACATTAACTCATTTTCTTGCAGTCATATGTACGTGCTTTTAAACTGCAAATCTTTGAGAGTTATAAAAACATAAAACTTTTCTATATTGAAAGAGGAAACTCCAAGATATGCCATTGGGAAAAGATAATAAATAACAAGACATTTGGGAATTAAAAAAAGCCAACAACCCAGCCAATAGCAGAATGACTAAAGCAAAGGCAAATTTTGACCAAGAAACAGATCACCAGGTAAGAAGGAAATTATTTTCAGTAGAAATTAGTGCATGATGGAAAAGCTTCATGTTACAGAAGACCTGACTTTTAAAATAAAAAGTGTTTTCTGCCTTTTCTAATCCCAGGAACAGAAGAGTGACACTCGTGTCGCAAAGGCTCTAGTGACATTTCCTGTGGAGGTGGGTGGAGAGAGGGTAAGGTAAACACTAACAGGGTAAAGTGTTGCCCCATAGCGCACAGCTGGACACTGCAAACTAAGGAAGGCTGACAAGTATTGGATCAGATAAATTATATCCCAGAGATCTGCAGGAAGCCACACGGGACAACAGAAAGCCTTAGGAGGAGTCTTTTTGACGTGATGTTTTGCATCGAGGGGGAGGAACTGAGTAATGAAGCCAAGGACATAATTCATCTGGATTATTTAAACGCTCTCAGCAGAAGGTTGGAAAAGCAGCGCACGCTGGGAGGGAGGAGCAAGTGCCATGGTAAAGAGGTTTGCCTTGAACTTACTTTTGTTTCTTAGCCCTTAAGCTGAGTGAGGCATTCATACCCTGAGTCTTCTGAGCAGAAACTGGCCCTGAACTACAGACTGCCTAGTTATAAATAAAACAGTTGCAGTTACCAAAATGACAGTCCCTGCTAAAGACGTGCATTTCAGTTCTCTGGTCAGCAACACACAGATGGGCACTGAGCAGGCAGGGAAGCAGAGGCAGCACATCCATCATAGTGACAGTGACAAGCAGTCGCAATGTCAAACTTCAGATGCCACTCTTCTGGGAAGCTCATAACCTAGACAGCGGTTTGCAGAAGGTCCTGAAGTAGACCACTATGGCATGGTGGACTAACCTGGAAGAAGAGACAGGCACCCACCCTTTTGGGAGCCCCATGCATCACCTACAGATATTTTGGATTCTAAGACACATCGGGTGAAGAACAGGGTTTTAACAAAGGAGGACAGTTTTTGGCAAGCTGGAAGAGACTGCAGGATTAAGAATGTCTGTAAGGACATCATCAGGGTCTGTAATGAGGTTGAGAGGCAGCCAAGCACTCCATGAGAGGAGATTTAGATTCTTGGGAATAATCCACCTTTGATAACACCAATATTCATAGAGTCTGATACAGGAACTGTCTTTTGCGATCTACATGGGAAATGCACGCTCAATACTTGGCATAATTGAGCCCTCAGAAAATCTACTGCTCTGGTCTCTGTGTGTCCTCTGGCTGCCCCCAGCATGACGCACAGCAAATCTGACAGAGAAACAAAGACAAATGTTGATGACTTTGAGGAAAAATACCCTACACCTCATGTGGACACGGCAAGAGTTCCCAAACAATGCAACCCAGCTCAGACAGAGCTAATTTAAGAAATTATTGGTCAGTCATTGCTCTGGAATCATTTGGTGGGCAAAAAAAAAGGACATCAGCTTAAAACACAGCAATTACATTTGTTTGGCAGGTTTTTTGTTTTTTGTTTGTTTTCAAATTTTCCATTTCTTCCCTATTTTTAGCTAGATGTGCATCTAGTTTTATCTGAGTGACATTCAAATCACTTCTAACAAAACTTGCTAAGTGCAGGTCACAGGCCGGGTTTTAGCACTGTCTGCAATCAGAATTCAAGCTGATTAAATGCATACTGAGGGGCACCCAGCATGAAAATGCTCTTAATATTCTCAGTTAAAATTGAATTAAGAGTGCATAGACCCTACTTTATCAGAACAGTTACTAATTTCTCCTAAGAAAACCTATATACATTATTTTTGTAAAGCTAAAGAGCTTTCGGGCTCAACTATAAGAAGGTAAGTGAAAACAGTTGGACTAAACCAAAAGTATGTACAGGATCTAGGAGAGCTCTCATGTTTATGCCTCTGAGCTCCCATCTTCTAACACATACATGTGCCTTGTCAATCACACTTAGTGCATTGGCTGTAAAATTTTACCAGCTAAGGCCAGTTTTGCATAAGTATATTTTAGGCTTAAATACCTGCAATTTTCACAAAGGGCAGAACAAGAAGCAAGCACTCCTAAGTGATCTGCTTAACAGACACTCTGCTTGCTAGTCTTAAACTCCAGCTGGTTTATTCTAATTGTCCTTAGAAGACAGAAAAGCGCTCAGCAGCCATCCATCCTGCTCAGACCAGCAGCAGTGAAATCCCAGTTCCCTTCAAATATCATTTTTCATCTTGTTTATGAAGTCTGCCAAGTTCCCAAAGAATTAAGGTCTTACTCGGCTTTGTCCTGATTGCAAACAGATAGGGAAGAACATTAGCAGCCAGGAGCCCGTATCTGTTTACATCAAATATTTTTGTGTGGGCACAGAATATCAAAAGGCTCCTTCACTCGTCCGTGCAATCACTTGGTCCTGAAAGACAAACTGCCCGTGCTGCAAGGGCAGAGAAGGGGACTTTTTTAGCAGCGACAATGCCTGTTGGTGCTTCCACTGGCGTGACGCTGGAAGAAATTCTCTTGGTGGGTGCATTAAATAAATCTAACTACCAGGGAGGCTACAACGATTTTCTACTTTGGGACATATATACACACCTATATATATATATTTACCTACATATATAGGTAAAACAGTATGTCATTTGGGTTTTGACTTTTTGAGGCAAAATTGTCAAGTAAGTATCAACTGCCCAGAGCCACAGAATAGTGAGTTACAGTAATAGATTGGTCAGTGTCATGATAAAGTTCCTTTTAAACTATATCTTACCAGACACCGTGGCAGATCACTAGGGGACTTCTCATCTGTGAAATCTCTCTTCACACACAGCAGCCTGACAGAGAGAGAAAAATAGAGTTTGGTCGGTTCATCCAACTTCTGTCATTTTAGACTGTATTTATTAAAAGGGAACAGTGTTTCTGCCAAAGGTAATATTAACATAAGTTAACATGCATTCCTGCAATTAAATCTCCCTGAGAAACTCTGTGAAGAAACATCCTTTTTCAGTGGTTTTAACCCGAAAGTACAACCATCTGAAAGCAAATCTGACTGGAAAAAAAGGTGACAAACCACTTGGCTTCCATTCTCCGAACAGGGAGAACAGCATTAAAATAATTACGAAATTGGTCCAGCCCAAGGGAATGGAAATGAAAAGATTTTAAATGGTTACTCGGTGATGATACACTGAGGGAGGGAGGAGTTTGTGTCTGCTGAAGGTAAGGGCAGGTCATAAATGGATCTGCAGGTGGAGGCTAAGGCTCACCCACGGACAGCCAACCTACGCCAGCTTCCCAGACCACGTATTTTTGATTTTGGGAGAAGGCAATTCAGACGCCATCTCCCAGCCAAAAAGGTTGTTTTTACTTGTATCAAAATCAAATTATAAAAGAAAGCCCCAGCCAAACCCACAAAACTCTCCTGGTTTTGTGTTACAACTGGATGAAGCCACCACTCAACTTCACGTGGTTTCCACAGAAAAATATAAATTATACTCAGGTTTGGCAATAGGAATAAGAACATATCCCCAGTTCATGGTTAAAAGCAAATGAAGACTGCATATTTATGGGCTTCCTCACAAAGCTTTTCCACAGCTGTATCTGTTTTATAAATAGAACTAGTCAAATTAGTTGAAGAGTAATATCCATTACAAAAGTGACCCCTCTGTATTTTTCCACCAATTCATATTAATCTTTTTTCATAAAAATCAACTCTTTGTTTGAAAGTTTTTTGCCAATATCTTGTTTGAGCACTTGTACAGTAAAAGCCAGGGCTCTTTCCAAGTGGCCAATGTGATTATTCATTACTTTTTATGTCAGTAACTACAAAATCATAAAGCATTATCTCCACTCCATGAGCGATAACTGAAACAGCAAAAGCTAAAGAATGCTAAGCTATGAACAGTTTTCTGGGGTGACGTTTTGGATGAAATGTTCATGCAAAAATCCACAATACTTTCAGGACTTGTAAATCTTTTAAAATATACCAAGCAGCTTTCTCAGTATTCGCAAATAACAAATAACCTTTTAAGCCAATCTTGGCATCATTATTTGGAAAATACTAAGCCATACTTTCTACTGTCAAATTAATCCTATATGCAAGTGCGTTTATTCCTTAAGTCTTAAAAAATATTGTACTATATCCTCTGACTGTTATGGCATTAAAAACAATGACAAAGTTCTTTTGAAGTATTTATTATGCTCCTTCAAACTGGAATTGTAAACAGAGAAAATGAGGGAAGAGGGGGATAGGACTTTTTAGCCAAAAATAGCAAGATGGCAAGAATAGCAATATAACAAGATATTCAGCAAGCTGACCTAAAAACCAAGCAACTACTCTGCATTCAAGCTGAATAACACAACCACCTAGTACACAGCGCTGACGTTAGTGGTGGGCACTTCATCACTGCATTAGCTTTGCGCTCACCTGTTGCTGCCTTTGAGGGACAAGCCAGGTAGAGAAATTAGCTCCTACTCAGAGGGGACTGGCCAAAAGCCAGGTAGATGCCTCCAGATGCCACAAAGATTGCCAGAGCAAGGATCTTCCTGCTCACGTCAGATGGAATATCAGGCCTTGTGATGCCTTGATCCTAGGCCATCTGAGAAATGTATCAGCATAAAGGAGAGAAAACAGCATTTATTGAGAGTATATACAGACCTAAGTCACAGGAGACCTACTTAGATCTGGTACAACCCAGCCTCACATCCAGCACTTTTCTTCCTTTACAGCAAATAGCTGTAAATTAGCCTCCAGGTGCAAAGACTGAAGGAGCTGCCCAAATGTAGTGCCTGGAGAAGGATGTTCCAAGTGAGCCCAAAGCATCTCAGTCACTCACGGGCAGCGAGGCATGGAACTAATTACTGTTGCAAAAAAAGCAGGAGAGCGGTCCCTTCTGCTTACTGTAATAAAAAGTCTTGCAGAGCCATGATTTGATTTGCACTCCATATAACCACAGCCATTTAATAACGCAGGTTGCCACACCACAAATCCAACAGATGCAGAGTGGTGGAGCATTCACAGGCCTCTTTGCGCAGGGTTGATTAAATGCTCAAGGAATTAATAATGACTGAGAGAACTGCTGTAATCTTCCAGGGCAGCAATATAGCATTTGTGCATACATGCTCCCCATAAAACTGTTAGATGGGAATGTTAAGACATTGTTCCTGTATATATTCACCAGAAAGCTTCTATGAGCTCTAAGCTCCCACACAAGAGTCAGATAGCCTCAAAGGTCAGTGCAGCAGGTCTGTGGTATCAACAGAAAGAGGAACTTTTCTTTTTTCTCTGGGTCATGTTCTATTCTTATCATTGTCTGTGAAGTCTCCTGCAGGAGAAAACCCCACCAGGGCTCAGTGCTCACAAACACCATGGAAAGCTGGCTCCTGGCAGGAATATCTCCCCATCAGTGAAGCATTGTGAGGACCCCCACGATGAGATGAAGGATCACCAAGCCAACAGAGCAGAGATGGCCATACACAAGGTGAGCCATCCCAGAGGGCAAGTACGTGAGTTAGAGCAGCAGGCAAGGGCCACAGCTAGGACCAAAGAGACACTGGAGAAAGCACAGTGTGAGGCAAGGGTTTAGCTGGACAGGAAACCTACAGCCTTTGTGGGAATGGAGAAGTTGGGGTCAACATGAGTCCAAGCCCCCAAAACTGAAGGAAGAAAAGGATGTTCCTGATATCAGAAGGGAGAGCAGCCCCTGAAAATAGGCAATATGGGAATACTGAAGGGAAGCATCTCCCAGCATACACAGTGGTTCCTCCTCAGTTTTTACACCATACCATGGTGTGTTATCGCATGAGTTGAGGGATCAGACCATTTCCCCAGGATGGGAGATGTCTGTACACCAACTACATCAAGAGCACCAAATACGAGGAAAGGACTTGATGAGAGACCACCTCCTCAAGTCAGACCCTGCCTGGATGCAAAAGGACACCCAGCGGTGGCCAGTACTTCTCATACACATGTTGTTAAGTGCACACAGAGGGCATGGCAGGGCAGTTGCTCTTAATGGGCTATGACTAATTATTTTCATTCACTGGCACATTTGGGGCCATATTTCTTAAACAGTAAGTTCTCGAATGGTAACGAGACCCAAGGGTATTTACCACACCACTTATCTGTTATTAGAGCACACTACTAATGTGTCTGTGGGAAGATGAATATTAACTGAGGGGCTGGAATAAAAGGTCATTCAAATGCCAAGAAAAATGAAATTAATTGCATAAAGGCATGAAACAGTGCTCAATCAATCAAACACTAGCACGCTAAGAGAGACGAGATAGGCAGGTCAGCTGCGGTGGGTGTCCGCCCTTCAAGCAAAGTCTGGATCTAGGGAGCAGAATTAAGCTCCTGCTCCCTGAGGTCTTCGATGTCTGGACCCTCTCACTCACACGATGTAATGACATGGCCAGACACGCTGTGCTGCCTGCAGCTGCCTTGGCTTAAGAGATTACAGCCCCCAGCCCGTCCCAGGCCGCTTGCTCCCACCTCTCTCTACCATTACATCTCATGCCAGTTACTACCCCTCCAGAGCCACCAGCAAAAGTGTGCTCATATCCAGGTTTAGCTATAACTTTTTAGTATGTTTTACTTGCTTTGACCTTTAAAGAGGATATTTTGGCAGACTAAGGCTAGGAAAAACTATACCAGCAGATCCTAGGAAGAGCTGAGGAAGGCCAGTCACCAAAATGGTTGGCTAAGCCCTTTTACACCAGCTCAGCTGATCAGCTTATGGGATACTCATAGGATTAACTCCTCAGAGAGTGACCTTGCAGTACCACCAAAGGGAGGTCACACAAGCATCTTGTTTTGAAGCTTTGGGCCTAATTCTGTCTAATCAGGGACTCAGATGGTTTCACCACTACTGTATTTGAGAGCCCAGAATGTCAACACTCTTCTGCTGCCATTTCTGCCACCAAAACAAAGATGCAGAGTTTTGGGGGGGTTTGAGTGGCCCTATAAGCAATGACATATCTGCCTTAGAAATCCAGGTGAAGAGGCAGGTTTACTATAGGATGTGGAATACAGTAGATTCATAGGCTGTACTTGTGACAGGGAGATTGTGCAGTACAGGAGGGGATCTCCTCTACAGCCAAGAATGTCCTTCACTGATCAAAATTATTCACAAAAGATCCCAGTTAGGAAGTACCTTGTCAAAGGCAGGACAGTGTGACAGTACTGTCAAAGCTGCTGCTGCTGCTATACAGAACAGTCCTTGCCCTACAGCTGAATGGCATTCAGGCACTCTCTTGTATTCCATTTATTGCCAGCATGTGAAAAATACCTCTAGAAAGAGAACTAGCTAAGAGCAGAGTGCATACAACATCAGAAAAGACTGTTTGAGATCTACCATGTTGATCCTGTGGGAGAGGAAACTGTTTCTATGCCACTCTGCTGGGAGGAATAATATCACACAGAAATCAGGACAAACACCCTGGCAGAACCCAAGCAGAACCTGAACCTGCTGCAATGCACCACCTAGCAGGCACGGCTGCTCTTCAGCAGCGGGGAGCTCAGCGCCACGCATAGATTTCTGTGAGCACTTGCATGTCATACAACCCACAGAGGATCCTGCAAAGTCTCGATTTTGCATGACAGAAGTGTCAAACATGCTCTCTGTTATATCTTACACGGCATGTGAAAGAAGGTTTGCTATTTGATTTGAAGAATGCTACCTTTAGTGACTAAAATTTTACTACTCTTTATTTAATCACATACACACACAAAAACCTCTCCCTGCTGACAATTGGTGATTTGGTCCAAAACCCAAAATGGCAAAATGAAAACAGATCCCAGATCATCAGCAGCTTTGGTTTTTTCTGATTAACTAGAAGCTTGATGCAGCGAAGATTAAGCATATATCTATGGTTTTGCAGTGCTTCATGACACCCAGACATAACACTTGTGCCCTTCCGTGGGCAATTCCCTTTCCTCATCTTGCATCATTGTCTCTGGAAATTCACAAATTCCTGTTTTCTTAACTGATATTCACAGAACGTGATTTCAGTGCCATACGCATGAAGGCAAGCTGCAAAAGTGTTCAGTAATCAACCAAGCTGGGTGTGGTTATACTGCAGTACAGATAGCGTGTGTTGCCCTAGCCGGTCATTACAAAGCCTAACATTCATTGCATTTTGATAACAATCTCTTCAGAAAGTGGTTTGTGATCTGTTCGTGGGAAGTGTCATTGCCTGCATTTTAAAGCCAGGAGGAAACATGGCACTGCGAAATCTGGTGTCATGAGAGCTACTCGAAAGGCCCAGATTCCCTCTTCAGAAATGGTGTTGGAAAAATTCCAACATCAATTCTGAAAACAAGGCTGCTAAATTTGCCTTCTACGTACCAAAGGCAATTCATCTGAAATAAACAGTTTAAAAACGTAGTAGTGGCACTTCCTACTTCCCTTGCCAGAGTTTCTACCCCTTGGAGCAGCCACTGCTTTGGCATTTGGCTCAGCTCAAGGGGTAAAACATTTTCTGGGAAGCAGAGAAGGAATAAAAGCCTGGTGGCAGGAAGAAAGGGGAGAAGGCTGGGAGACCTGCAGCTCTGTGCAAGGGTCCTGATCCTCAAGGGGCAGCTGTGTTTTAGGAGGTTTTTGCTCTGTACCTTCTCTTCTCTGCGCTTCGGTTGTACCGAGGGCCAGATAAGCTGTTTCTGTGGCCACGCAGCAATGAGACAATTGCAGGAGAAATACCAACCTTTTAAAATGCTAATGACAAGCCCAGTCAGCTATTATTTCTGAAAATAAAACTAACATTAGTTAAATGGTTACCATTTAACAGCCCTATCTCAAAGAAAACTGAGGAAAAGGAAAATCTATCCCTAGACATCCATGAATTATTATTTTGCCTGATGTGCAGGTGATGTGTAGATGTGAATCCCAAAGGCACGGCCAGAGTACAGCCAGGACCCCTCATTTCTGCTTAAAGCACCCCAGGGGTTTTCTTATCCTTTTGTAAGAAAGGAATCAGTTATTGCAGTTAAGGGCAACGGCATAAGACCCTCAAAAAGACAGACAGAATATCCCACAGGCAGAAAGGAATCCAGATTTGTCATATAAATGATTTACTGTGAATTTTTGGCTCAGCTTTGCAACTCAGATTGAAATTCACCCCAACAGGCACCTTCCATATGTCTGAAATCGTGTGACACTCATTCTTGTCGGTACAATGCAATAATCGCTAACTGGCAGGTTGACCAAATACTTTCCATAGTCGCAAAGAACAGATGTTGCACCATCCCCTCTGGCTATTAAAGATAGAAATAATCGGTCTTTGTGCTAATATACTGACTTCTATTGCCCCATGATCTCAACACTCTTTCATATCCCTACCGTCTCCTATGAAATAGGAACAATAATCCATTAACACAGTAAAACCGGCTGTATTGGCTAAAAATGCATTAGAAGAGGGCAGACAAACACAGGAAACTTTTCCTTGGCCAGTTCAACTCCTAAGGTCTGTTAATACTTGCAGCATTCTGTTCTCCTCTGGAGAGCTCAAGACTGAATAAGGCATTTAAAATAAAACAATTTTAAAAAAAAGTAGACTGTGTTTTACAGGGTTCAGCTTGACTAAAATTTCATTTTTTAAAATATTTTGGTTGGTTTATTTTAATCTTGTGAAAAACATGCTGTAAATCACCATTTATCAAAGCCAATTTTCTGCAACAATTGGATTTTTTAAAAGAGTTTGCTTTGTTTTAAACTAAACTAAATAATCTCACACAACTAGGAGTTACAACCCCGACACAGATCATAATTTCTTTTTTTTTTAAATTAAAATTTGTTTGGAAATTTTGAAACATGTATTTAAAAGATAATAAAAGTGACCAAGAGGAAAAGAATCCTTATTTAAAAAAATAACTCTGACCAGCTCTATTCCCTAAAAATTTCCAGAATATGACCCTTTTTTTTGCATTGCCCATGTAAATCTCCTCCCATCTGAGAAATGCCTTTGAGGTAGCTTGGTCTGCCTCTATAGGTCCCTTAGGGTAAGCAAGGATGGCTTTCCCCTAACACACATGTGCAAGTTTCTAGCTACAATCCACATGCTTGCTTGTGTTTAGGTTGCGTGGATCTACAGTACATTAGGATGAGTCCCAGACAGCCTGCTGCTTCAAGTATCTAAAGACAAATAAATTTCCCATGTTTAACAGCAGTACTACTAACATGGCACGGCAGTTCAATTATCAGACATATTGTCTGGTTAGCCATCAAACCTTAAAATATTTCTTGTGTGAAATCACCCCAGCATGAGAAGTTTCAGTCTGAGTATCAGAAGCATATTAAAGACCTAAAGCCAATTTCTCTTCTTACACACTCCAGCACAACCAAGTATTTATATGCTAGCCTACAGCCATAAACACAGCTCTGGTCCTAACCAGCCTTCTCCCAAAAATGAGACTGCACATGTCTGCCACTTCTCTCCCTGAGCAGCAGGACACCATTCAGAGGCAGTCCTGCAGGGCACAGATCACTCTGCCCTGCCTAAAATAGTTACAGATGCTTATGAAATTGGAGACTTGAGCTACAGGCTCAACCCTCAGTGAGGCCAGCAGAGAGGCTGCTGTTCACGAAAACACAGGATATTTGAGGTGGGAAGGGATCTCTGGAGATTGTCTAGTCCCTCAAAGCAGGGTAAGCAAGAGCAGGTTGCTAAGGGCCACGTACAGCTGGATTTTTAATATCTCCATTAAATTCATGCTGGTGATCACAACCCTTTTATACCAGCAGTTCAGCCAGTTTTCAGTCTACCTCCCTGTTTATTTTCCTACCCTCTACCTCATCAGTTTGCCTACGAGAATGTACAGGAGACAGTGTCAACAGCCATATTAGGGTCAAGATAAACAACATCCACTGGTCTCCCGCCGACCCACCAAGCTCATAATTTCATTATAGAAGGCTCTTAGGTTGCTGTGGCATGACTCCCCCTTCTTTAGTCCACGCTCACTACTCCCAGTCACCTTCTTCAACTTAGTATGTTTGGAAATGGTTTCCAGGACTATTGTCTGAAGAGGTTCAAGGTGAGGCTGAACAGCCTGCAGTTCCCTATATCCAACTTCTTGCCCGTCTGGAGACAGGAATGACCCTGGATGAGAGAAATATCAAAAATGAACTGAGAGAGCATAACTAGCCAAGGTATACCTCCTGTTTTCCTCATCGCCGAGGTTTGCTGCTGAGCTGTCTTGTTGCTGTAAAAATTGGAGCTGTCCCAGATAAGCAAGGTAAAATTTTTTCCTCCTTTTTGCCCTGCACTGGACACAGCTAGACACAGCTGTGTGTTGATATCTGCTTAGGAAACCCACAACTCATTCTGTCTGCTGATTTTCCCTCCAGGAGACACTGGGATGGTTAAAGTCCCCCATGAAGATCAGGGCCTGTGAATGTGAGACTTCTTCCAGATTTAACTACTTTTTCCTGATCAGGTGGTCTGTAGCAGACATCTGCAATAACGGCACCTTCTAATCATGATGCATAAGCTCCCAGTTTATGGCTCATCACCCATCCCAGGGCAGAGCTCCATGCACTCCCAATGCTCTCTTGCATGAAAGACAACTCCCCCTCCTCTCCTTCCCTGCCTGTCCTTCCTAAAGAACCTGTATCCAATCTCTAGAGCCCTCCAGCTGTGTGAGCTATCCCGCCATGTCACTGCATTCCCGAAAACATTTTAGCCCTGCAACTTCATGTAGACCTCTAATTCCTCCCATTTCTTCCCTGTGCTGCACGTGTTAGGCTGCCAGCACTTCAGAGAGGCGCCCAGTCATACTGATTTCTCAGAACAGGCACGAGAGCTTTCCTACCTTAAAGCTCTCCTCACCAGGCTGGCGAAGACTCCAGTGTGTTGACTCCAGTTAGTTTTGCACTGGTTCATCAGAGCCCATTTCCCTGTATCAGTCGGGGTGATGACGGGGCATGCGTAGGTTCCCCAAGACCTGCACCTGCCTAGAAGAGCTAAGCAATGAAGAGGATTGGCTCTCTGTGCTGTCCACTTTACGAAGCCCTTGTCCACCTCAGTGTTCAGAATAGGCCTGTGAAATTTTGCCACTTCCAAGAAAAAGTTTCATCTGGTGCCTTAAAAGCATCACGTCTTTCTGCACGCTCCCATTTTGCCAACAGGGACACAACCCTACTGAGTAATTTCACACTTCAGATACCCCAAAATCTCTCACCATTGACAAAAAGCAGATTCATCTTGCCTATGATGTGCATGACCTATCAACACCCTCTTGTTTGGTTTGATTGGTACTTCAATCCCATTTACAAGATCTGGGACCATCACACAATCCTGATGGGAATCTTCAGGGGCACCACCTACCTGACAAGAGTTCTTAAAAACAAGGAGCTGAAATTTATTTCAGAAGAGTAATGCTCAACGGGTTGTGGTGATCCACAGAAACTCATTGGCCGCCTTGGGACTAACCAGTCAGACTCTAAACCACTCACAAAAGATAAGAAGACATGAGGCCTGAATCTATTCTCATTTATATTCTAGAAAATACTGTTGTTCAAGAGTAAATATCATACGTAAATGAAAGATTGCAAGCTGTAGAATCTCAGCAGAAACCGTGAAATGTAGCTTATCACTGGACTATTCCACGCATTTCAGTGATGCTAAATCCCGGACTACAATGAACAGAGAACAAAAATCAGTGAACAAAACCCACACATTACAGTGACACTTTGATACCTGATCATTCCTTTGAAACAGAAAAAGCACAAGGCTTTAAATGTATTTATACAATGCCACCTAGTGTCATACTGATCAACCTTTTTTTAATCCAAAGATCAGCCAATATTTAAAAAAAAAATAAATCAGTGTCTGCTGGCACATTGTCACCAAAATGCTTTTCAGCTACTGAAAACCAGCAGTAAGCTTATATGTTCAGAGTTCATTCATTATCTCCGGTTTCCCCATGTTGTTTGTTAGAGTGCGTGTAGGAATGTGCCTGATTTGCACCTATTTTAGAAGCTACTTTCTGACGTCACACACCACAAAACATGATTTTTATGGCACCTCTGTATCTAGAACACCTTTGCAGTCATGGGAGAAAACCTATGTCATTTCACCCTACAACAGATACATGAGATAGGACAGATGAATCAGTCCCAAAGTGCCTCTTTCTCCCTGCTGACTCTCTCCACGGCTCTCCAGTAGAGAAGCAGGCAGTGTCTATCCCCACTATCAAGGTGAGTGAGACCTCTGAAGTGTGGAAGCTAGTGACTTCTGGCACCTGGTGAAGGCTCCTGCCGCACATAAGGGCTTACAGCTACAAAATGGATTCACCACCATCGAAGTTGAAGGAGATTCACATGTTACTACAAGCAAAAGACTGGTCCATTTAGCCTTAAAGCATGCAAGAGTACCAGGAAGAAACTGCGAGTCATTGTAATGGGTCACTGCCTGCTGTGGGGGACAGAGGACCAGCAGTCCTGCGAAGGAGCGATGGACAGAATCACTGAGCATGGGGTGATGTGATGGAAGGGATCAAAAGGTCAACAAAATGAGGCTTGAGCAAGATCACCTCCAGCATGTATGCAAGGAAGTATCTAGAAGGCACAAGGCTTATGCAGAAATCCCCCGAACCCTCTCCAGGAACTCAACGTGCTGGGGAACCTCTCTAAAGTGCCTATATACGAATGCTGCAGTATGGGGAATAAACATCATGGGTTAGGCTTTTGGGGCTACTTGTTGGCATCTCAGAAATGTGGTGGGATGGCTCCTATGAGTGGAGTGTTTCAATGGAGGATGCAGGATCTTTTGGAAGGACAGGATGGGAAGACAAGGAGGAGGAGTTGCCCTTTATGTGAGAGAGCAGCTGGATTGCACAGAGCTGGATGAGGAGTTCACGGTGAATTTATGGGTTAGGATTAATGACAGGACAGGTAAGGATGACATAGTGCATGTCTGCTATAGGCCACCTGACCGGGAAGAACAAGTGGATGAGCCCCTCTACAGACAGATAAAATTTTGCTTTAGCTTGCTCAGCTCAGTGACCATGGTAGCTATCTCCTGATTTGTTTTCTTGTCATAATAATGTGGTAAAACCATAATTTTTTTATATAGAAAATACTTATTCTACACTAAATGAAATATTTATGACCCCAGGATAATGATGCATTGTACAGGAAAACAAGCCTGGTATGATAGCAGAGGTCTTTTTGAATGGGGACACAGGATGTGGTGTCAACAGGCAGGGGGTGACTGGAGAGGGGGGACACACCGGCACTGGAGACCCCCAAGGCTATAAACAAGTCACCAGGGGTCCGTTAAAGAAATGCACACCTGGAGGTGGGCTGTAGGGGAATAGACAGGGATCGGCGACCGGAAGATCACGGGATGTGACAGAAAGATAGACTCCTCCCCATAGGAGTGGCAGGAACAGGAAGCGCAAGAGCTATATAAGCGTGTGACACAGCTAAATAAACGGACATTTTGTATCCATCATATTGGTGTCTGTGCATCACTGTCCCCAGGGTGGGTAGAGCCCTGTGTCCCGGAGATATGCGGCCCAAGATAAGTTCTCCCGTAGAAGCGTACAGCAACAGTGGGCAAAACAGATTTGGGGTAAACAAGACAAGTAAAGAAGTGGTCTTTTGACTTAAGCCTCATTGATAGGTAGAATTGTCACCTGTTATCCTGGGCATTGATCTAGAAAAGATGTTAAGCCTATGTTTAACCTGAAAGAGAGCTAATGGAAATAAAAGCTTGAAGCAAACAGGATTTAAGCAGAAGTTTAAGTAGCTTGCTGAACTGAATGGGTTGTTTATATAGAAATATTGCAGCACTGTAAAGCTGAACAAAGTTTTCTAGTTCCCTTGTGATGATGTAATATTTCAAATACGAGACGAATGATGGTCTCAAAATGTATGCACAGTTGCGAACACAAGCTTATAAATACTTTCTTATTTACTAGGAGAATGATCTGTCTTTACAGTTACACATTTTGCGATATACCCACTTAAAATATTATGGTCTTATTCTAAATGTTTACGATTTAAAAATCACATGCTTAAAACAGTAGTGCCAAGGACAAGCCAGTGCCTTAGAGAAACTCAGTTTCAAACCAGCTTTTTTTCTGAGGATTTATTTATTTATATAGATTGGGATTCTGTGTTTGAAAATGGGCTGTTCTTTCCCCTGGCCTCTATAGTACAGACATGTAGCTTCACTAGGCTGGATCATGCTCCTGCGCCAGGAACAGCCCTTGTGAAATGCTACTAAAGTTATCATGTGAACTGCATTTAAATGAGATGAGAATCCAACTGATTTCAGTGGTCCTGATTTACTGAAAACAAGGGCAATCGTGCTGCAGATTGCTAAATCTTCTCCTCATGAAGATAACCAGCATCAATCTGTCTCCTGTGCTCAGACACGGAGAGTTCAGTACAAGTCCTCAGCCGGCACGAGCTAGCACAACTGTGTGAAAACTCCCAGGAAGGGCCCTCCCAGTTTGTACCTGCTGAGAGCCAGGTCCGCAGGCACGATTGTCCTGAGGTGACAAATGAGACCTCAGGTCTATTAGGCTGTTTCATTGCTGGTTATCTTAGCTGTAAATTCAGCTGTTATGGGATTGGAATGGCAGTGGGTGGGGAGGGAATTGGGCAATATGACATCCTTTGGGGCTTTTTCCTGGCTGGTAAAGTACTGCCATTTCCCATGTGGGTGTAATTATGCAGTACTAACTTTTGAGCTGTGTCTAGTAATCCTCTACCAACATTAGAAGGGATTTCCATTTTGGGCACATCTTGGTCTTCTGACATCCTGGATGACGCACTTTCAATGCACCAGTCACTAGTGGGTTGGCAATGAACATAAAGCAGGAGAACTCATCTCTTTCAGGCCAAGCAGTGAGAAGTGGCTAAATTCTGTATAGCCCGTATTAAAAAGAGGTCACCTCTTATTACCTGTGTTTGACTTTGACTACGCCGTTACTTGTACTACTATTCTTCTCCCACTCTCAGAAATATCTACTTCTACCTGTAGTTATCAGCTGCATTAAGTAAAGGAGAATAAAGCATGGAAAAAATCTAACCAGAAACTGAGAGGATCTTTTGTTATGACTGGCAAAATCTCACAGCCCTTGAATGACTGGATCTGGGCAGGGAGCTGGGCCACATGACCTCCCATGGTCCCTTCCAAACTACATTACTCTGTGATTCCCTGACAGCAGAACCTCCTTCTGTTGTACAACTGCATAATAAAAGACCATCTTTAATCCAAAAAACCTCTTATTGTCTGATCTTACAGTTAAATGCTTACAGTTAAAATTAAGTATCCTTTCAAACAAACAGGGCCAGACAGGACTTGATGGACGCTGAATGAAAGCGCAAACAAAAAAAGAGACATTAAACAGCTTTGCCCAATTTCATAGAAGAGGCTGAAAGCAGGAATGGAAATAAAATGTCGTGCACAAGTCGGAATAAAGAAGGAAATGGGAGTTTTGAACCACTAAATCAAGGAAGATTGAGGAACATGATTGCTGAGGAGGGAAGATTTCCAGAAGTAGCACTCTGCATGCAACAATTATTCCCTAATGCTGCCCTCAAAATCCCCACCTCCCCTGGAACTAGAGCTGTGTCATCATGACTAATGGTGGCTCAAGGCCTGGCCGCGTGCTGCAGAAACTCACAGACAGGCCTGACCGTGGGGAAAACCCACCCGACTGCTCGCCAAGCCATAAGGGGAGAAAGGGGCCCAGGTTTCGCTCATTTGAAGAGCTCTGCTCAGGAATTTGTCTTCTCTTGCTTTAAAGCAGGATACTCAGGAGAGGTAGCCGGGGGACCACATCAGTAAACAGAGGAGGGGCTATGCCTGGTCCCTGGGGCTCCTCTTCCAGCAGCAGAGACATGCTCAGGAAGGCCCCACAGCAGCAGCTTTATCAACCTTCTGCCCATACAGCTGCATTTCTATAAAATCCAAGAGCCCCAGCAGCCTGCTCAAAGTCAATCACCCCCACCACTGCCCTGGGGAAGCCCAGTGCCTCCCAACATGTCAGCACAAGGCAGGCTGGATTTTAAGACAACATGCAGTATGAACATTTCAAAGCTACTTCAAGGTGCTGGCAGGCCTGCATCTCCATCTTGCCATGTCCCCACAGGCACTACACCACGGGTGACCAGTGGCCATCACGCATTTCCAGAGTGGAAGGTGATTGGAGGTGGTTCGTCATGGATGGGCTCTCCCTTGGGAACACCAGGACCCTGCCTGCGGGACAAGCAGCAGGCGAGGGTGGGCACAGCTCAGCAGGAGCATTGCCTAGAGGTCTACTGGCAGGGCAACAGAGTTCCTACCAGCCCATTTTCCTTGCTCCTGTGGCTCAACTGAGCTGACTTCACAGCCCCTTCAATATGCTGGCCCTCTGTCTTCTCCTCTCTCTGACAACCTCTCCCCTCATCCCACCACCACCCAGGGGACAGCCGTTCAAGCACCAAAATGCAGCAAGGGCCGAGGAGGAGTGGGAGAATGAAGAGCAAAGACACTGACTTGGGCCACTTCTCTTTCATGATGGGAACATGTTCAGTGTTGCTGCTTGCCCAGGTACCTGTAGGAAATATAAAATTTAACCTGATTTTTAAAACAAAAAAATTCATTGACCAAAACCTTTTCAATGTCCAGTTTTCCAATAAAAACTTAGCATTTTCTGGGGAAAAATAGAAAAAGTGTAAAAATATGGCTTTTAAAAAAATTGTTTCGGCAGAAAAAATGAAAGGACAGCTGGAGCCCTTCCGAAGAGGGACGGGAAGCAGGGCAAGTCAGGGAGCCTCATGCAGCCTCCCAAAGCCCAGTGACTCTGTGGGATTCTGCTGCCCCCATGAGCCAGTGGATGCTCTCCTCCACTGCACTGTTACCCTTCCACCTGCTGCAGAGGAAGAGCATTCCTTCCCTAAATCTTTACACTGAGAAGTACATCAAACACTTCAAAACAAAGTCAATGCAATTAACAGCAATGCAGGAAAAAGTCCATACCTCAATTCTGCAAGATGAACTTGTTCTGCTTTCTGGCAGGGTGTAACTTAGGTTTCTCCATTTTCACCTGCAGAGTAAGGAAGAGGGCGAGGATGCCTGTAATGGGCTAATTTGGAGAAGTGGGCTCAGCTGCTCTTTGAGCGCACACACTCCCAGCCTGGGTTGCTGTAACCTGGTACTTGAGGTCTTCTCAGAATAGATGCTGTTGACAGCAACTGGCATAGAGTATCCCAGCTCACGTTCCCACGGGAACTAGGAAATAATATCTTTCCAATTATTTCCAGACCATATTGGCTTTTAATCTGGTTATTCAGTGATTAAAAGAAAAAAAGTAAGTTCCTCTGCAGGCTTTGATTTGTCTCAGTGTCAGGGCTGCTGAACATTTGTGCAAAGTGGACAAATTGGATTGATTTGCACCTATATAAATACAATTTACCTCTCCTGTTTCTCCCCTCTCAGTCACCAGCAAGCTTGCTCGCTTCTGGCCTGTCTGGTCTTCCCTCCAAACATCGGGAGAAAAGGATTGCTCGATTTCTATTTCATTTCTTGTCAGCTATTTTCACTTCTTTCTTCTTTTCCTTCCTCCTTCACAATATTATGAAGAGTCTTTTAAGCATTTCCAATTGTGTAATGGTTTTGGGATGCTTCACTGGTCAGCTGCTTGCCTTGAGACCCCCTCAGGGAGCCTGATCTCTAAGATGTGAGGAATCAGCAGTAACTGCTCTGCCAGTTTTATAAAAGGTCACCCTTGGATTTTGCAGGCATACCTAAAGGAAATCTTCCAGAGGTTTGGGGAGGCAGATCTTGCATTTTGCTTGTTGTTTTTTTCCCTAATATCAGTTCAGCTGCATGAAAGCCTTTTGCTTATCAGCTGCATAATTATTAAGAAGGCAGAGTCAGCATAGATTGTCACAGACTCTTTCCAATTACTTCTCCCACCTTAACTCTAGATATGCTCTGACTTTGAGGGTGCAGATAATTCCTACTAGGATGGGTATAATCTTTGATGTTCCTGGCAAAAATTGCAAAAGAACCTCCACCCTCTAAATCAGCCTCCAAACGTTATTTATTTAAAACTCATTTGGTGCCCTAAAACCCAAAGGCGTGGTCTCTGTCCCAGGGATTTTGTAAGTTCTGTAATACAAAAGGACACCGGACACGAAATGGCTCTGGGTTGGAAAGTCTGGGAGTAAGTACACGCAGGAAAAGCAGTGTGGGACCAGGATGAAATTCTTGGTGGTACTCAAGTCTGTCATGTGCTGTGCACCCAGCTGTGCCCCATTAGGCTCTATGCACCCAGGGCCATACACACAGACCTGCTCAGGGAATCGTGTGACTTCAGCCAGCTGTGGCTGGTACCTGGAGGGATGGGCCAGACCACAGCCATGTCCTTCAAAGGGCCCAGCTTATGCAGAGTGTGGGAAAGGTGGGAACCGCAGGCGTGGTGTGTGAGCATCAGCCAGTCCACAGCGGTGGGTCCGAGCCCGTGCTTTCACCCTTTGCTGGAGCAGTCCCCACGGCAGGACATGGTTGTGGCTTCGCACTCTCTTATGATGAAGCAAGGGGAGGGCTTGTTGTAGCAAAACCTCACAAATGAAGTGCAGCATAGCACATTCAGACCTCAGAAATATTTCTTGGGTACTTTTGTTCTCGTGTGAACTCCAGCTGGGGTTCATCTTGCTGAAATAAAAGACAACTCCTCTCTCTCCTCCCATGATGTAGTTATGCCCTTTGGCTCAGTATATCCCTGCCATGCGCAACCCAGAGCTCACAGACCTGGGTGGCGGGGGCACATCTCCACGTAGGGGGTTCAGGGAGCCAAAATGTGGCACTCATTGCACTGAAAAGCACCCCAAGATCAAATCCACCAGCACCCACTGGCATCCTGGTACCTACCATGTGGGGACACCATGCCGGTGGGAGCCCCTGTCCTGCCCTCCAACAGCGTTCATCAACAAACAGCAACCAGGCAAGTAATTTGAAAATGAATTAACACAGACATCAAATTAGGTCTCCACTTTTTTGGGTGTGTTATCAACAGTTGCAAATTATGAGGTTTTTATGGTCATCACAGTGTGAACATGAAGGTTTCTAAAGAGGTGGGTAGGCTTTGGGTCAGGCTTACACACTGGATAAGATCCAGGTCCTGTTGAGCGTTGCAGCTGCATCAGGGGAATCATAGAATAGAATCAGAATCATTAAGGCTGGAAAAGTCCTCTAGGATCATCAAGTCCAACCATCAACCCAACACCAACATGTCTCCTAAACCATGCCCTGAAGTGCCACATCTACATGTCTCTTAAATAGCTCATGCCCAGCCGGCTGTCAGCCAGCACCCCCAGGGCCTTCTCCGCCAGGCAGCTCCCCAGCCACTCCTCCCCAAGCCTGTAGCGTCGCATGGGGTTGTGTGACCAAAGTGCAGCTGCACCCAGAGCAAAACCTACCTCATACTCCTTTGCTCACCTAGAGGCAACCCCAAAATCAGAAGATAAAATTTTGGCATTTTGGCCCTAGAAAATTCAGACTTCAATAGGGCAGGACTTCATGCCTGAATACAGACTGCTGAGGAGGGACGAGGAAGCCTGTATTGGTGTAAGAAATGAGTCTTGACCACTGTTTATTTGACAATTTATGGTCTGTCTGTTTTTATTTCCTGTGGTTCATTTTTAATAAAATTTTGTATCTTTACTAGAAGAAGATTGCTATCAACACTCAGCAGGGAGAGGAATACATACACATTTCATCTCTATTAAAAATGCACTTCCTTTATATTCTCCTTTGATTAAAGAAGAAAATCAAATGTCCCTTCTCACTGTAGCATCACAGTAAATGACATAAAGCAAAACTAAGCACAGTCCCAGACCTTTTATAACCCACACTGTTGTCTTCTGTATGTGTGTACGTGCCTGTGGGTGTATTTTTATATACTCCTCAGCCATCTCACAGAATCAATGCCATTAAGGATGTGAAGAATTCCTGGGTAAGGAGTTTTGGAAAGATGTTTATTGATAGGGAGATATTTCTCACCTTGGCATCTGAGCACTGTGTGCAGTAAAGAGCCCACAGGGGAAGCCCAAGCCGAAAGCAGGGCTGGATCTGAGTGTTTATGGCAATCACGTAGGCAAGGGGCTGTGTGACTGGAGAGTATGAGCAACTGAGTCTGTAATAAGAAAACTTTTTTTCTTCAGTTGTTTCAGCTGGAGCAATCCTTTAACAGGAGGCAAGAGTAAAGGCCAAACCCCATGGCACATTGCAGGCATGTTGCAGGTTTGAAGAGTGATCTGCTCACAGAACATCTGGATGAGAGATGGGTGATGTCCCCCAGAAAGGGGCAATCTCTCAAACACGGGGATGGCAGGATAGTAGGAGCAGAGATTCCCTGACCTGCCCAAAAGATGACACCACATTCGTGTGCTGATGTCCCCATCTCTCCTACAGGAGCAGAGCTGCTCGGGTTCACACTTGCTGCCTACCCATTAACATTGATCCACTTTTTCATGCATGAGCTGAGTCTGCTGCAAACACTAATATTAAATCTATGGAGCAACATTTCCTCTGCTTCACATGCCGCTGTACAAGGAGGAACCCCAGCCAGTTCACAAGAGACATTAGAAATGGCAAATCCCTATGAGCAACTTGCAGTTGGAGGCAACATTTCCTCTCCTCTTGAGCATCAGTCTCTAACCAGGCTGCACAATTTTTACTGCCTCCTGGTTTTCTTAGCACAAAATGTACTGTCTTCCTTGTGGAGTTGAATATAGGCCCACCCAGACCACCATTAGATTTCTGGAAATCTTACAGATGTCGGGAGTGGCTGTTTTCTCTTACATGGTAGTGACTTGTTTTCCTCCTTCATTTCTTGAGCTTAAAAGTGTAAAGGTTTTTTTTTTTTAAAGAAGAAGCAGTGAAAGGATGCTGATGAGAGCAGAGAGAGCTGCTTGTGAAGTCAAAACACCACCAGAGCCAGTGGTCAGCCATTGCAGTACCTCCACTCGGCAGGATGAAGATACCCCTCTGGAAAATTAAAATGCTCCTTCTGTGCTGCAGGAGGCACCTCTACCCTCGATATCACCTCTAGGAAGGGCTTCTCTGGCCAAGGCGGAGGGCAGAGGTGCATCTCCCGCCCCAGGACACCTGCCACAGCAGCCCCCGTGGTGGCCTTGCCTGGGACAATCTGGCTGCTGTTCCCTGCAGCCTCGGACCGTGGTTAGCACAGCCCTGGTAGCAAAATTAACATAAGCTTGTGAACTTCCCAGTGAATTCAAAGTGATTTCCAGAGAGC
This sequence comes from Phalacrocorax carbo, assembly GCF_963921805.1. Classification (NCBI taxonomy): domain Eukaryota; kingdom Metazoa; phylum Chordata; class Aves; order Suliformes; family Phalacrocoracidae; genus Phalacrocorax; species Phalacrocorax carbo. Next base: position 209,428,335 of record NC_087513.1, read on the forward strand.
AGACCGAGGGGTGAGCGAGAGGAAACGGGCACATCCATCTTTGCTCCACACGCATCCGGTTTCCTCCCCTGCTTAGTCCGTGTAGTAAATTGTGGAGGTTAAAGCTATAAAATGCATATCACACTGTCTAATCCCAGCCCTTGACAAAGCAACACTGCTCCCTCCTAGAATGATTGCCCACAAGGGAAACATGTTTATGTCCATTACTGGCTCAGGCAATTAATTTGCAGCCATGCTAATGAATCTGAGAGCTCTTTGCCTGATTTCTTCCTTGCTGCCAGACGCTCGGCTGTCTGGGCAGAGACCCTCACAAGTGATTTCTCTGCATATCTCCTTGGGCCAATAGGAAACTCCATGATTCACTTTCCTCCCTTGCAACAGCAATAAGCGATGGCTGTGAATCAGAAACTTCCTCTGAAAACAAAGGGAAAAAGCCTTGCCTTGACAAGACCCATCAAGACTTGAACTTCCAAATCACAACAAAACCTTTGCAGATCTGCTGACTAGGGCTGTCATGCGTCTTCACTGAGCCCCTCTCGCTGCTTTCTGCTCTGCAGAGAGCATGGCAGCAGCCCTGTGGCAGTGGTGGGGGGTGTGGGAAGTCCTGTCCCTCCCCATGCATGGATGCTGCATCTGTACCCATAAACTGAAGAGTGCCAGGGGACGTTGCTAGGGCAGGAACCAGTGGGCTCCCAGTGTTAATTCATTAGCAAGCTCCTTGGCACGCATTGGCCGGGACCAATCAACACACGCTCAGCCAGCGGGCCCTGGGACACATCCAGGAGTTTGCATGGGCCAGACCTCATTCCCTTCTGACAGTTTTCTGGGTGCGTCGGCTGTTCTGGCCTTGGCAGAGGGACACCCGCATCCCCGTGGGCATGTGGCAGACAGGAGGCTACTTAGCACTGTCAGAGTTGAGGACATCTGTGCAGGAGAACTGGTGGCACAGAAGGTCCTTAGAGATCTTCACACCTGAAAAAAGCACATGAATGGCAAGTTAAACTGCAACTGGGGTGGATATTGAGAATCATGATTTGAGGCTGCAGCACCAAAAATGAGGATGAGACTCCTAAGTCCTCTGGGAGTCAAGTCCATGATCTTACTGTGCTGGTTTTGGCTGGGAGAGAGTTAATTCTCTTCAGAGTAGCTACTATGGAGCTGTGTTTTGGATTTGTGCTGGAAACAGTGTTGATAACACAGGGATGTTTTCGTTACTGCTGAGCAGGGCTTACACAGAGTCAGGGCCTTTTCTGCCTCTCACCCCACCCCACCAGTGAAGGGCTGGGGGTGCACAAGGGGTTGGGAGGCGACGCGGCTGGGACAGCTGACCCAACTGACCCAAAGGATATCCCACAGCATATGACATCATGCTCAGCATAGAAAGCCGGGGAAGAAGAAGGAAGCCGGGGGGAAGTTTGGGGTTATGGCGTTTTGTCTTCCCAAGTAACCGTGTGATGGAGCCCTGCTCTCCTGGGGATGGCTGAGCACCTGCCTGCCCGTGGGAAGGAGTGAATGAATTCCTTATTTTGCTTTGCTTGCGTGTGCAGCTTTTGCTTTACTTATTAAACCATCTTTATCTCAACTCATGAGTTTTCTCACTTCTACTCTTCTGATCCTCTCCCCCACCCCACCGGGCCAGGGAGCGACTGAGTGGCTGGGTGGTGCTTGGTTGCCAGCTGGGATTAAACCACAACACTCACCTACTGCAGGAGAACATGGACAGGAGTGGAGGGAGATCTTTTTCCTATGTGATGGCATAAAGTGCTTAAATTGCCAAGTCTTAGGCAACATTTCCCACCACAGCAAGCAAAAGGTCACTCTTTCCTTATAGCACAGAAAAATCTTAAGGATCAAGAGCTCAAAGAAAGATTTGGTGTAACGATCTGAGTTGAGTTAAGGACTGGAAATCTGGCCCCAACCCCCCTAGGCTCCCAGGAAAATTACTTTGCAGTGCTACACACGCTGTTTTATTTGGACTCATTCTCATGTCTGTGAGAACATCTCCTCCCACCCCAACTTCTTAAAGCAAAATAATTTCAAAGTAATTCATGGAATCAAAAACTAATCCCATGCTGAGTGGTATTATGATTCCTGGAGCAAGCAGTAATTCCTGTCCAGCATCCCTGTCTACGTACAGATCAAAGCCAGCATTACGGTCAAACACATCCTCAGCTGAGAAAGGCAGCCCCACTGCTGCTGTTCCCAGCTGAGCAAAATGTTGAGCTTGCCCCACTGGATCGTCTTCGGATTTTACATGCCCTGGAGGAGGGATGCAGATAATCTTCAGAGGCTGTAGGTTACTGTGGGGTTGAACGGGAACCATGAGGGTGAAGGGGGACAGACAGGTGAGCAGAAACTCCAGCTGGGGTAAGGAAGACTTCAGCGTATGTCTTCCCACAGACACCTGCAAATGCTGTTTTTCAGGCTCCCTCTATTTCCCAGAGCTGCAAAGCAGTGAATGCGAAGCCCAAGGTTGTGCTCAGAAAGCAGCTGATCATCGCAGACTGCACGGAGCCAAGTTTCCAGGCAGGCCAACATGTGAAGAGCATTATCAAAGGGGGAGATTTTTCATCAGGGCAGCTTTGTTCTACGTGTTGCAAATTGCGGGAGGCTGTTGGGCATGTGTCTGAGGGCAGCAGCACGTCTGGCTCAGTCCAGTTTGCTAGGACTGATCTAATCAGCCTGATCCCTGGTGGACTCCAGTAGCTCCCTGAGAAACAGACTCCAAAATGTCAGAAGAACCCTGTGGTAGTGAAAGGCCCTGGGCTTAATGATCCAGAGTTGTGCCTGTGGGCTGCTAGTTTCCTGTCCTGATTTCACAGGCTGTGAGTGGGCAGATGAAGGTGTTCTGCTGCTGGTCCCATCCAGAAAAACATGTATGAAAGTTGATCACTTTTGCTCCTTGTAAGCCTACAAACTGAAGTAGAGTTACCATGTCACATGCCAGCTTTTTCACTTCCTGATATCCCCTGCATGAGCAACACTGCTTTGCTTTGGGACCAACAGCAGGGACAGAGCTTACACTTCACTGAAATTTGTGGTGTGGGACTGACCCACCTTACTGAAGAGGGCTGATCTCCAGGACAACTCCTTGCTGTCAATGGAGGGTAAAAAACCCAAGTGCATTTCTGCATCACCCCTGGTATGTTGGCTGGGAAATCAAGGCCGTGTGCCTTCAAAGATGCAGTCAAGCCAAAATGTGATAACCCGTCGCAGAAGAACACTTGGGTTGGCAAACCTAACAGCAGTTGTGACAGAGCTTCACAGTCTCCTTCCAAATGTGACCAAGCGAAGTCCCATTCCAAGCCACCCTGACAACAGACCAACCTTGACTGACAGTGGGGAAAAAAAAGCATTAATAATAAATCGGGGGCTGCAGCCAAGAGGTCTAGAGGCAGAGGACCAGTTGACCCCCATAGCAGACGCCTGGCCAGGGTGCCTGGAGTTTCCTTTACCCCTGGGAAAATAATATCCCCAGCATGACAGGGCTGACACAAAGCACTGGGTAACAGAAACATATGGAGGAAACAGGCGAAAATGCAGGGCCAGGACCACCTTTTTGGGAGGCACTACTGGAGATGGGGCTGGTGGAAACGCACCTGGTTTCCCTCTGACTCCATGAGCCGGGAGCACTGCGGGCATCAGCCAGGGCACCTTCTAGGAGTGGGGAAACATACCCACCTGGTGCACACCTCACCAAGCTGGGGAGACAGAGCAAATATTTACTGCTTGCAGGCCATACCCTCTGGGAGGCAAGGGCTGGTGCCTCTGGTGCCTGAGGAGTTGTGGTGGGCTGATGGTGTCCCACCACTCCTGCTGAGCGGAGCCTGTGGCCAGGCTGTCCTGGGAGGTGACTTTTGTTCAAGTGCCTGTTCCTCATTACACAGTACCCAAAGCTCCTCTAGGTGAACATTATGCACTGGTAATACAGCCTCCAACCCAGGCGGCAGTGATGGCAATGGGGTGAGAACAGCACAGCGTGAGCCACTGCCTTTCTTAAGCCTTTGGGTCTAGTTAGAGCTGATCCTCCGGCCACTTTTTCAACTCCTGTAAATAGTCACAGGCAAGGAGTTCCCCAGCTGAGTTACACATCATGAGGTGGGGGGGGGGGGAGGTTCTTTTTAATGTTTTAAATCTGCTTAAGCTTCGTCTGGTGCTGCCAGATTTTACGGTGGAAGAGATGGTGAGCGCCTGCCCCACGTTGCTGTAGAAGAGGCCAGACCTCCCCTCTGCACAGCCAGCACAGTCAGCTGAGAGACGTCCTCTCCCAGTGGGCTACGGGCACCACCCAGAAGATGTCACGGGTGAGCCGAGGGGTCACTTTCTGCCTTGGTTTCAAATTGTTTACAGGATATTATTTTTTTGTGTCCAAGGAGATGCAAAGGCATCTCAGTGCAAGATGGTTTGAGATGTTAAATCCACTTGTGAATATAATCACAAGTGACCTGGGCTGGAAATGCCTGATTTATTTTTTTTTCTTAACAGCCATTACACAATGAGCAAAACAACGGTTCTGGGTTGTTCAGGACTCTTTTTACATTTGTATCAAAACTGTGCAAGGAGCAGTGTTTTAATGTGGGATTCTCACACCAGGTCTGTTCACCCCAGCTCAATCTGCCCCTTCTTGCAAGCTTTTACTGCCTGCAATGGGAAAGCAGGTCTTCACTGTTTAAAATAATAGGAAAACACCGAAAAAAAGCCTCACTTTTGCCCCTGACCCTGTGTGATCTGGTCTTCTGTAACTTTGAAGCAGTCCTGAGAACAATCCCATCAGCCCCCGCTCCAACAGCCACGGCAGCATTTTTTATGTCTCCGTTGTGGCAGCTGAGGGGAAAAAACGTTGATTGGATTCCACCAGCGTGAGAAGATTAATTGTCTGCCTGGATTTCCAACCAGCCTCTTCTAGCCTGGGTAAAGCCTTGGCATTAATATTTAAAATTCTTCTGACCTCTCTCTGTTTTAATTAGCAAGCGGAAAACTCTCCTGCCTGCGCCAGGAAAAAAAAAAACCACCAACCTTAAGATCAAAGTGGGCTCTAATTCACATTTCTGCTTTCCACGTTCAAAGGATCCTGCTGGTAAAATGAGTGTCGTATTTGATGGAGATGGAGGGATATAATCCATCAGCTGCAAAAGGTGGGTACTGTCCCTGAGTGAAGTGATCCCATTTCAATATGGCCAATGCAAGGGGGAGCGTTGGGTGATTTTGCCAGTACATTCACTATGTTAGTCTCCTTATGAAGGACAAATATCCTTGCCCCAAATATTACTGCAAATGTATCTATAGGATAAAACACTCAGGATCTTCTACTAAGTAATAAGGAAACCCATGAAACTGTGTAGCTCAAGGGAAAGTGTCAAATTCTTCCTTTGTATCCTCAAAGGAGTAGGAGAAAACATATTTGTTTCATAAAAGGAGGAGACTTGTGAGACACGCACCCCCAATCTGAGTCACCTGCAAGTACCCCCCAGTGCTGGATTCATCCAGATGCAGAACAAGGGTTGAAGCAAGGGAAATGCCTATCTCCTTGGTGAAGGACTCACTGCTTAGAAACATGAATTTGGAAAAGGAAACTTCCAGACCAGTGCTCAGGCACAAAGCTATGACCACCAAAATTACATCACTGGCCCCAACTGCATTTTGCTGCATACCTCCCCCTCCCTGGTCCTGTGCTTCTTCTGCATCACAGCAGGGATTCATAACCCTGATGTGATGCGGAGCCTGGGCCATGCCTCTGCTCCATGTTAAAAATAGTTGTGGAAAAAAAATCCTAAACAAATTAAAAGCTCAGTTTAAGAATCACTGATTTTCTTGCTCTTTTTGTGCCTTGTCAGTGCACACCCCCCCAGGACCACTTGTCCAGAAATATTTTCCTCTGGCAGAGTTATAAATTATCATAGAATCATAGAATCACTAAGGTTGGAAAAGACCCTTAAGATCATCGAGTCCAACCCCTAACCTATCACTGCCAAGTCCACCACTAAACCATATCCTCAAGCACCACGTCTACCCTTCTTTTAAATACCTCCAGGGATGGAGACTCCACCATCTCCCTGGGCAGCCTCTTCCAATGCCTGACAACCCTTTTGGTGAAGAAGTTTTTCCTAATATCCAACCTAAACATCCCCTGGTGCAGCTTGAGGCCATTTCCTCTCGTCCTATCGCTTGTTACTAGCAAGAAGAGACCAACCCCCACCTCGCTACGGCCTCCTTTCAGGTAGTTGTGGAGAGCGATAAGGTCTCCCCTCAGCCTCCTCTTCTCCAGGCTAAACAACCCCAGCTCCCTCAACTGCTCCTCATAAAACTTGTTCTCTAGACCCTTCACCAGCTTCACTGCCCTTCTCTGGACACACTCCAGCACCTCAATGTCCTTCTTGTAGTCAGGGGCCCAAAACTGAACACAGCACTCGAGGTGCGGCCTCACCAGTGCCGAGTACAGGGGCCCCATCCCTGCCCGGCTCCTGCTGGCCACACCAGTGCTGACACAAGCCAGGATGCTGTTGGCCTCCTTGCCCACCTGGGCACTGGTGGCTCATGCCCAGCCGGCTGTCAGCCAGCACCCCCAGGCCCTTCTCCTCCAGGCAGCTTTCCAGCCACTCCTCCCCACGCCTGGAGCGTTGCATGGGGTTGTTGTGACCCAAGTGCAGGGCCCGGCACTTGGCCTTGTTGAACCTCATACCGTTGGCTCCGGCCCAACGATCCAACCTGCCTAGGCATTTTCAGACAGGCGGTCCTGAATTTTTAACTTGCCAAGCATAGGGCTGAGCTCAGACCGCAGCAGACCTCTCTGTCTGGGGTGTCACCAAGCATCTGGAACGAACCCCTTCCCACATCCTCAGACAAATGCAAAAGCACAGGCGCCTGGGCAAAAGGAAGGGAAACTCTCAAAGGAGATGGGAAACTACCCAACAAGTTTTCTGAAAATTATTTTTGAGCCTTACCGAGAGTTCTCAGAAATGTTCCATCTAAGACAGCTCGGTATGAGAGGCGGGGGAAGCTACGAGAACAGATTGTCCATATTATGGAGGGCATCTTTGTTCTCATTGTGGTTGAGAAACCATAAGGAACATGGAGCTTCTTGACCACACAACAGAAAGCTGTATTTTCTCAGAGCAGCCTTGCCTGGAGAGATGTCACCTGCAGAAGGCAGAGCTTCTGAGATTGTCCTGGAGACCCAGGGGTGAAACAATACAAGGAAGCTCAAGCTTTCACCTTCAGCAGTGAAATCATTCCATCTGCACTGAAGCTTTCTCATGTTTTACTCATCTTCCTCGTGAACTGAGATGGAGTAATCTATAAAAAACAAAAATGTGTCATTGTAGGCACTTTTTGCCTTTATTATTAGCTCTCTAAAAGATCAAAAGTTCTAGATGCCTTCATGTGCTCCCTGCTGGAAGTATATATCACACAAACCCAGCAAATCTGCACTAATCTCAGCCTTGTGCTAGATCTAAAATGATTCCTTAAAAAAAAAAAAAAATCCTCTCCTTCAGTGGGATGTCAGTGGCAGATGTCAACACCTTCAGCATCACCTCCAAAGAGGACTGGGAATAAGTGATGAAGGTCTGCAATGGGAGCAATCTCATACGGCCTGAAAATCAGTGGAAAGATGGCAACCAGAGGATGAGTATCCATCATAAAAGAACAACTGCAACCTTAATTCTGGGATTATGCACATGTATCTTAGTCACAGCCAGAATATCTTGGATTAGGAGGGGAAAACTAGATCTAGACTGCTGAATTCTGCTGCTCCTAAAGCAGCTCTGCCGACCAAGACCCAAGGGTGGCAGGAAAAGCTGGGGCGCACGGGGGAACACCCCTGACTGACCGCTCCCTCGGGGAGGAGCAGCGCTCCCCTGGATGCCCTGTGACGGAGCAGTTCTGAAGGAGCAAAAGGAGGCACCCAAGGGCTGTAAATGGAGCTTGTAAGGCGGAAGGGAGGACAGGGACAGCTGACACTGGGCTGGGTAGAGGGGAGGGAGGGAGGGATGAAGAACTAAGAGGAACTGGGGCAAAAGGCTGCGATCTGACAGAGGGAGCACGGGGGTCTGCGTGCAAGACGGGGACTACAGACACAGGGAGAGCCAGGTGCGCAGTAAGGGCGGTGCGGTAGGGACGATGCTGAACCCTCCGGAAGAGCTGTGCATGCAGACAGCCGCAAGGAAAGGTGAAAAGATTGCTTACCACAGGTGTATGTGCTGCTAGCTCCTGGGGGCTGTGGATGAGGTGGTTGCAGCTCTCGGTACACCCTCCTGAGGCGCCTGCAGGGAGCCGAGCATCGCCTTCCTGCACGGCCTCGCGGAGCACACCCACACCTCTGTCAGGGAACAGTGGTGTGTCAGGTTGACCCTCCGCTTGCCACTCCTGAGCAAGTCTCCCCTTGTATTCCATTTTGCAAAATCAACTTCTTTTGATGTGATCCAACAGATACCCGTCATATGATCAAACCCCTAAATACCCGCGCCGCATCGGGCGGTCGGAAACGCTGCCATTTCAGTCACGAGGCCCCGCCACCTGGGCACGCGGCGGGCAGAGCCGGAGGCGCGCAGCTTTTCGCTGCCCTCCTAACCGGCTACGTGGCTTTCTCTGGTTGAAAAGAAACATTAAATAACATCAACTCACATTGCATAGTTACCTGTGGAAGCATGGAGCCGAAGCTGTCAGCTGAACTGTTTTGGCATTACCTCTTCACTTACGCTGCTTTAGGACTTTATTTTGTAACAAATACGTACAATTTAAATGCTCAGTTGTGCTCCTGGTGTTCCTTCACGACTGAGTACTACCTCACTGATGACTCCAGATGGCTTATTAACAACAACACAGACAAAAAGTCACTTTTTCAAGCAGCAACTGTTTATTATTGGGAAAAACATTAGGACTTTTTTTTTTCTCTTACATATACTGATTTGAATAAAAATAATTTAAAATTTTTTAATTTCTTTTTATATTACATGAAAGTAACTTGTAACAAGGACTGGGAATTCTGGAAACAAGAAAACGTAAGACAAAACCATTGTTTAGCTGCTGAGATGTAGTACCTTGGATTTTAACTCAAACAGAGAAACAATCACAATTGTCATTCCAGTGAAGAAAATTAATCCATCTATAAAATATCTTGACGTTTGAGAATGGTATATAGTTACACTAGAAAGTATTCATTATATAGCACGTGAGTTCTAACGTATTACCTAAAATATATAACTTCTCAGACTTTACAAGGTCAAATACTTTAGACCATATTCCAGTGGAAAAACACTACAAACCTATTACGATCCTTTCAAAGTTCTTGTTGAATTCACTTTTATTTCCTTTTGAGGAATTTTAATATAATATTTCAAGCAATAAAATATTGCATACAAACTAGCTTGCAGAGCTTTATTCACACTAACTTGGAGAATCGCTGTTTTAAAGGATGAAGCACCTTTAGTAACAGTGACAAAGCATCGCCGTTACAGTAGCTGATGAAGAAGCAGATGTTGTGCACACACTGGTACAATTTTCACGACATTTCTGTAAATCTGACAAAAATTACTGTATCTTCAGTAATGAGAAATTAAACTAATGGGAATTAAAATATGCTTAAGGGTGGGGTAGGATTAGAGTGTTATAGGACAAAGATTCTATTAATTAATCCAATTCATCTCATCTGACAAAGACTTCCAATAAAACACTGATTTCTTTTTTCTATTTAAAACACATGCAACCTACTGCAATTTCAATTCCCTGGCTTACCTCACCTCTTTTCAGTTGAATGTGAATATAGTTCATCTTTTCATTAAGGTCTAGGGTAATGAATGCCATTCAGCAGCACCTGAATGGATTCTAATTTAAAAAAAGCCCCCAAAAGCAAAAAAAAACCCTATTAGCACGTCAAGGTCTTCCTTTAGAACACAAACTATTATCTTCAGAAACACGCAGGGTAAAAATGAGATGGAATTTGCATAGGTAGTTATTTGCATCGAGTACCATATTAAATTTAATGTAACTGTCCCAGTCGTGGCTGGCTGATGGACCGATGGAAAACCACTCTTTACTGAGTACAAGGGAAAAACGCTATTAATATGATCATCAAAACTGTTCTCTTGTAACAGTCTAACCTCAGGGGTCAGTGCTCTTTGAAAGAAATGCTTGAAACGCCGGCTGGTGCTGCAGCTTGACAAACAACCCGATGCCGTCTACAGCGACAATGTCAAGCCCTTTAAAAATAAACATTTAATTTCAGTGTATTTTGGGGGATTTTTGTTTTGTTTTGTTCTTGGCTTTTTTATTTTTGTAACTGTCTGCTGTTTCCAGCACCATCGCAGAGGCTGGAACGTCTCATTCCTTCCTCTGCCGGTTTTGTCATTTTCCACTTGGCAGATAGTGACCACCACACCCCGCTGCTCCGCAGGGCGCAGCAGGCACCCGCACCGCCTTCTCATTTTCCTTGCCTGTTATCCGTATTGTCAGCGGGATTTGTAGCCCTGGAATGTGATTTCTGAATTAATATGCATTCTCTTTCCCTAAGGAATGCCTTATTTTGCAACCATAGCTATATAAAAACGCTAATTTTAAATAACGAGTGGGCGGTGGCTCTTTTGAGATAAAACAGTGACGCAATTTAGAAAGCCAAGGAGGCATTTTCACCCGACTGCAATAGTTTTAAGATCAGGTAAAATTTTGGACCTAAACTATGCCTTTTGTCTTCCTTTGTAAATTAAGAATTACTTTTAGTTTTACCAAGACATATTCTACTGGTACAAACTACAGAATTTTTGAAATTATTATGCATGTTTATGTCTTACTTCTTTTCTCTAAATATATTACTCATTTGTTTAATTCCTTCAGAATCTACCATACTGTCAACCAACTACAGCAATCCAGAAATATTTTCCGTGTACGGAAGGGGCTTAATCACTAAGCCACACCTTCCTGCAAAGTTTCAGTATTTTTGATCGGTAAAAAGCATTTCTCACTGAAATAATACTGAAGTGGAGCCCGAGCCCTCCTCCATATATACGACTGTTAAGTTAATTAACTTTTCTGGACAAAATGCTGATCACATTCAATGACAAGATATACTGTCGTTTTCAAGACAGCTCCAATGGTAGCTCTGGTGGTACAACCGTGTATCTTGGGTCAAGCTTAGGCGTGAAACCCTTGAAGTTCTTCGATGCTTCAGTACCAAATACATCTAAAACTTTTCTGTTCATGAGAGCAAACCTGAAAAAGAAGAGACGTGAGAGAGTGAGCAGATTATTCATTTACTGCTGAAAAAAAAATTATTTTCTTTTTAAATTATTGATTTATTTCTAAAATTATTTCACTTCACGAAAGGCTATCAAAATCTTTGAAATACAGGCTTCAGCCTGCACAGTTTAAAGACTACAAGTTTTTCATCTTGGGCAATAAAGATTAAAAAAAAAAAAAAGACAGATCTGATTTCTAGAGCTTTAGGTAGATATACTTTATGTAACACAACATAAGGAAAAGAGGAGAGAGTCCCCCTCTACTTTTGACTTCACAGAAATGTCAAAACAAAACATACTACTCTTCTTTCTCACCCCAGCCTCGCAAACTTTGGCCATGCCTGCCCAAGTGTGAATAACAGTTTTATGGGTGTTGCAATCTATTTCCATCTCTTTAGTCTTCAGAACTGTTGAGTGAAAGACCTGTGAAACTTCAAAAGAATCTGCCTCTGTGGAGAGTGTCAAAATTACTATCACAGAGATTTACTTCAGAGAAGTGAGCAGAATAGAATTTCTTTTCCCTCCTCTCTGTCAACTAAAGCGATCTTAGGATTAGCACAAGAGGGAAAAAGGCAGCCAAAATTGGACATCTGCACTGACATCATCCCCTGTATCGTGTTTGCACAGCCTCAGAGGCTGCCTGCAGACTGCCTCCAGGCATCCCAAGGAAAGCTTCCCACTATGTCTAGCAATGTGTTCAGTCAGCTCGTGTCCAGCTAAGAGTGTACTGTGCCATGGGGAGCGTACGTTCAACGTGCTCCAGGGACTGGCCTCTGATTTCACATCTATATTTGTAGCCTGGAGAGCTCAGTGTCATGACAAACGTTACCTTTTACAACCCCATTCATAAACCGATCTACATCGTGATTTCGGTATCTTGTTTCTGCCACACAGTACTTCAGTATAATAGTGTCAATTCACTAAATTGTATTTTTATAAAACAGCTACAGCAAGATCTATTTTAAAAGGTAAGCGTTTTAGATCCCTGCAGCAAATAAGAGAAAAAAATATAAAATAAGATATTACAGTGTAAATTTATGGTTATAATCAGGGAAAATTTTTCATTAGTTTTCCAAGAAAAGATATTATTTTCCCAACTGAAACAGATGTCCTACAAAAAACTACTGTATCTTCAAAGTATTCTTAGGAAATACTCTGACATTTCTAGTAATGTTTTTAAACATGTAGTAACACCATGGTGTCAATTACCGTACACACTACGTGATTTCTTCAACCTGTATAGTTGTTTACTGGATTCTTCATATTCCACTAAAATCCAAAAGCATTTCTCCCTCTAAGCGAACTAAAGATAAAAAAGCCTTCAAGTAAAACGCTCATCTGCTAGTTGTAACTAGATTTAAGTCGTTGCTCCCGTCATAAGACTAAACCTAGCAGTGTCGCTCCAGCAGCGAAGAACTGCAAGTGGACTGGAAACCATTTGAAAAGCAAAGTAAATACTCAGGAAATTCACCCATACGTACTCCTACGGCTCTGCTGTTGACAGCAAATGGCACAGAAAGTTGACTGTGATCAATGGTGTGTTTAAACAAGCCATAACATACTCCCAGTTACATACCTGCCCTTTGTTAGTCGTAAAAGAAATTTCCAGTATGAAGGTCTCAGGTTCTGAACTTCCATGACAGCCTGCAAGGAGAGTATTCCGTCAAAGCCAGCTGACAGCATCAGGCAAAAGCTTCCTCTGCTACATTACATTGCCCAAACCAGTGAAAGGATAGCTATGGAAATAGATATACTTTTTAATTTTATTTTTTAAAAATCATCTCATGATTCAGGGACCGAAAGCAGCTGTGATCACCTGCCAAGGTCCAGCGCTGTCAGTAGACAAACCACTCACAGCTGAATTCGATGCTCTCTATGACCACCACCAGCACAGACTGATATTCCCAGAAGACTATCTTTCAAAAGAGGTGGCAATTAACTTAGATCTCATTGCAGACAAAGCAAGGATAATCCTTACTGATCCTACTCGTATGATTTTGCACTTCTGGATGCCAAATTTACCCACTATTTTATCACCCACTCACTCTGCACTTTGTGACCTACCATTTTTTGTAGTCAGTCATCTTTACATTTCATGTTACACATCATAAATACTGTTATGTAACAAAAATCCTTGTCTTCTCTCTACTCCGTTACTTTTCCAGGTCACTTATGAATACACTGAGTAACAAACATTTTACCCTAGATCCCTTTGCTGATTTCCCCCTCCTTCCTCCCTCCTCAACCTAGTAATTTATTTCCAATCTTAGGCTCCTTTTCCAACTAGTTATTAAGTCATGAAAAACCCCTTTCCTCTTTTCTCATATTAACTTTGTTTCCGTTAGCCTCATATGATGGCCCTTGCCAATAGCATTCTGGAAATGTCAATGCTGCAGACCTTCAGGCACATTCCAAGCACTAAATTATCAGTTCACTTTGATACTAGAATGAGAGATATTCCCAAATATATGGGAGCAGTGAGGAGGAGTGGAACTGCCCTGTTAAGCACCAGACAGCAGAACACTGCTTTAAGGTCATTTTATCTTCTCTTTATTGAGGGATACAAAAAATACATATAGTTATGGAGGTCCAGAAAATATTCAGTGGGATATTTCAGCAGAAGGTCTAGAAATGGAGGGATGTAGTGGAATACTAGAGTAATTTAGATACCACCCAAAAGGAGCTTTTCTAGCTGATCCAGCCAATAAAAGGACTGAAGGTGAAGGCATGTAATTGACTTGGAAAGTGCAAAAGAGGATAACTAGAGCTTGTTTCAAACCTAAAACTTCAGATTCTCTTACTAATTTTTGCAGACTCTTTCAAATAGGCAACTTCAGTTTAAGTTAGCTGAAAATGAAAACTTCTAGTTGATTCAAAAAGCATAAAATATTACAATATACCGTTTGTCTCCTTGAGAAACAGTCTGTCCATATGCTTAGGAAAGCCCATATATTTATGTTCATCTTCTCGGGCAATACATTTTGAGGTCCTTTCCAAAGAATTCAATGCTTTGTGTAACATAATCAGCATATGAGAAATCCGAGTCCTAAAAATGAACTTCCCGCTGTGACGCTCAAAAGCAGAATGCAGGAGCCCCGACTCGGCATCTTGCTGGAATCACTACATCACACAATCCTTTCTATACCACTGTATCGCTGTACTCCTCATTTCATTCAACATTTGACTTAAACTAGAAGAACTTCATATTCTGTTAGAAGTTGACATACTTACTGCCTGAAAGCATATCGATGTGGAAATGGCATAGATGATGCTGTCTGCATGAGGAAAATAAGGAACCTTCCCTGCTTCGATGCCTTTGAAGTATATAGTCTATAAAAATAAACAAGAAACGCTGAACAAAAGAAAATAAACAAAGTAGCTTTTTACTTTTTATTTTACCTTTTTAAAGTAACATGTCAACATTACTAACCTATGCTCATATATTTTTGTATATGTTCACAAATGTGACATTGACTGAGAGAGCTTATAGAAGTTACCCTAGATCAACAGAATAAGAGGCTATTAATGTATAGGCCAGGACCTAGCAACAGCGTGGGTGTTAAAAGGGTAGTGTAGATCTGAAAGATAAAAAAGGGAAAGTTTGCTATGCTAGATTCTTCATTTTAAAAAAGCAAAAGAACAATGCAATAGCTATTCCAGCAAAGTGAATATTCACTGTTCTTAAACAGCTTGAAATCACATATTTTTCTTTCTGAAAAAACATGTAAAGTTTATTTTCCTGAGCACAGCTTGACCTTCCAAAGCAGCACACGCCTCTTTGGTCAGTTACCCTTGGCTTGCGTAAGATGATAAAAGTAGTAAAAAAGAAAAAAAAAAAAAAGAAAAAAAAAAAAGGAAGGAAAGAACACACAGCACTTTTCTTACTCTACTGCAGCCACAATGTCTCAAAGTCCAGAGAAAACCATCAGCAATACAAGATAATATTGTTTCTTTACAACTGGCGCTCTAAATGTCAATATGGATAACTCAGATTGCTTTTATATAACCAACATGTGAACTACCTTCAGAGCTTGATCTAGGATTACAAGGAGCAAGAATAAACAGAGTATATCTTCCCTTTTTATGTTTAATTTTATTGTTAAAAAAACCCAAACAACCCAGTTCCTTCTTTTTACATTCTTTGAAATGAATTCTGCTCTGGAAATGGAGGTAGATAAATATTACTAGGGAACAAGGCCCTCGAGGTCTGCAGGAGAAAGCTTTGTGATTCGGGGATGATGCATAACAAGAGAATGCTCTCAACTTATTCCAGTGGTGCTGTTGGGGAAATAACCATGACTAAGTCCCTATTTTATAGAAAAAGTCACAGTAAGAGAACAAAAGCTGGCTAGCAAAGTATAGTCAACATCCCCAAACGCTACAAACTCTTTTTTTTTTCCTGGGCTCCTAATTTTAAGTTCACAGAAATAATTCAAGCCTGATAAATGGTAATTAGAACAAAGTTTGCTGCAAAGCTGGGAATCCAATCAGTTGAGGTCTACTGACAAACAACTCTAGCTATAGACTAAAACCTAAGCTATTTTGAGTTATCTTAGATTGTTGAATGCCAAAATTAGGGAACAAAGGCAGGAAGTTAAGCTGTAGCTTTTGGCAATAAATCTGCAATTAAGGACTAGGTCTGATTTATGTTTCTGGCAGAACAGACATTCTTGGAACATTCAGATTTTAAAAATCTGCAAAAGCTACACAGCAAAGGACTACCATTAAAAAATTCATGGAGAATATACATGGAGACCAGCGGATAAAGGACTTTTAAAATGAGTCACAGAGAAGAAAATAAGAAAGAAATGAGACCACAGAACGGCACTGCCTCTTGGCACACACGTACTGAAACACACCACCACCACACAACTTTGTATTATACTGGAATTATCTGACAAAGCCTGTGAAGTTCGTTTTCTTTTTCTGCCTCAAAAAAATAGATGAAATGAAGAACTCTCTTACAAAGGTAATTTCTTACCTCTACTAGTTTGGACGCCAGATACATAGAGATAGTAGTACTTTTATAAAACATCATGGAAATTCCTGCTAGACACCCTGTAACAATTAGAAAACAAAACTGTTGTTAGGATTGTGATTTATTGTTGTTGTTGCAGTGTGTCAGCTCAACAGACTCTGCGTAACATTACGCCTTCTGTTGCTACAACAAAGTTCAGTGATGTTCCTGTGCTGCCCATCAAAATATGGTTTATGCCATTAAAAAAAGGAGAGTTTTGAAACCCTGAAATAATTCCGTAGTCCAGTGCTCAGGAGCACAGCATCAAATGTCCTCTCTCATCCCACAAGGAAAACAGACACCTGAGGTTCCAGCACATGATAGGTACACGAACAGCAGGGAAGGGCCTGCACCACCACACAAATTTCATGGCAAAAGCGTCCTTCTTTGGATCCAGAGGAGCCCATCCTTTCAAATGAGCCTTCTGTCATGTACGGAAGAGTCAGTACTTGAACCTCACATCTCTACAGTTGGAAAATAAAGGACAAGTTCACATTTGTGCATACAATAATATATTGTCCTTGAAGCTGACCATAAAACATGCACCATTTGATTGAATTTGCCTTACAATTTTAATTGCAACTCTTTCTTTTGAAGCTACGTGAAACACCACTGTCGTTTTGACACAATCTTTATGTACACAGCCCCATTTTCATCACAGAAGTCTGAAAAGGGAATGGGAGGACTGACAAGAGACATATTTGCAGAGTCCCAGTGGAGGCAATATAAATTTCTTGTCATGGACTCACCAGCTACAAGTGCATGAAGCTCATCATCTAGGTTTCGTACCCAACGCAGGAAGCAACTAGTACCCTGTATGTGAACAGAGAGCAGGATTAGCCCTAGTTATTTCTCTTTCATAATGCATAGACTGGAGATATTCCCCTACAAGCTAGTAATAGCAGTATTACTATTACTAGCTTGTAAAGGTAGTGTGATAGTACCCGTAATCCACAGTACCTGAAACATTTCAGTGCTTTAATTGTTTACTGCTACCATTTCTTTCAAAATAAGAGGGCAGATCAATCTATTTTGAATATCAATCTAATTCCAAAGCTAATCTTGAATTCACATCATCTTTATTTGCTGTACTTGTCTAGACTCTTTCCCATGACAGAGTTTGTTTTCAGCTACACACCAAACACCTTGAGATTCTTCCATACATCAAAGAAATTCTGGAACCAGGAAAACACATTTATCTAAAAATTTAGAACTGCATACCATTAAATACATGGTGAAACACATAATAACCTGTTAGTTGACGCAGACAACAATACACAGCTGTTCGGGCCAGAATGGATGTAAGTAATTGTGCCTTAGGATTCATTAAAATATATTTCATTTGGATGACTCCAGGTTACCAAATCATAGAATCATAGATTCGTTAAGGTTGGAAAAGACCCTTAAGATCATCGAGTCCAACCCCTAACCTATCACTGCCAAGTCCACCACTAAACCATATCCTCAAGCACCACATCTACCCTTCTTTTAAATACCCCCAGCGATGGAGACTCCACCATCTCCCTGGGCAGCCTCTTCCAATGCCTGACAACCCCTTCAGTGAAGAAGTTTTTCCTAATATCCAACCTAAACTTCCCCTGGCACAGCTTGAAGCCATTTCCTCTTGTCCTATCGCTTGTTACTAGAGAGAAGAGACTGACTTCCACCCTGCTACAACCTCTTTTCAGGTAGTTGTAGAGAGCGATAAGGTCTCCCCTCAGCCTCCTCTTCTCCAGGCTAAACAACCCCCAGCTCCCTCAACCACTCCTCATAAAACTTGTTCTCTAGACCCTTCACCAGCTTCATTGCCCTTCTCTGGACACGCTCCAGCACCTCAATGTCCTTCTTGTCCTGAGGGGCCCAAAACTGAACACAGCACTCGAGGTGCAGCCTCACCAGTACCAAGTACAGGGGCACCATCCCTGCCCTGCTCCTGCTGGCCACACTAGTGCTGACACAAGCCTGGATGCTGTTGGCCTCCTTGCCCACCTGGGCACACTGCTGGCTCGTGTTCAGCCAGCTGTCAGCCAGCACCCCCAGGTCCTTCTCCTCCAGGCAGCTTTCCAGCCACTCCTCCCCAAGCCTGGAGCGTTGCATGGGGTTGTTGTGACCCAACAGCAGGACCTGACACTTGGCCTTGTGGAATCTCATACCATTGGCTCCAGATCCTCTTCCAGATCATTGATAAAGATATTAAACAAGACTGGCCCCAACACTGAGCCCTGGGGAACACCACTCATGACCGGCCGCCAACTGGATTTGACTCCATTCACCACCACTCTCCAAGCTGGGCCGTCCAGCCAGTTTTTAACCCAGCGCAGAGTGCACTTGTCCAAGCCGTGAGCAGCCAGCTTCTCCAGGAGAATGCTGTGGGAGACAGTGTCAAAGGCCTTACTAAAGTCCAAGGAGACAACGTCCACAGCCTTCCCCTCATCCACTAAGCGGGTCACCTTATCATAGAAGGAGACCAGGTTAGAGAGGCAGGACCTCCCTTTCATAAACCCCTGCTGGCTGAGCCCAATCCCCTGGTTGTCCTGCATGTGCCACGTAATGGCATTCAAGATGATCTGCTCCATAACCTTTCCCGGCACTGAGGTCACGCTGGCAGGCCTGTAGTTACCCGGATCCTCCTTTGCCCTTCAGGGCTGCCTACCAAGGGACTCTGCTAACCAGACGCCTTAACAATCCAAAGTCTGCCCTTCTGAAGTTCAGGGTAGCGGTTTTGCTGACCCCCTTCCTTACTTCTCCAGGAGTTGAGAACTCTGTCATATCATGGTCGCTGATCCCACAACAGCCTCCTACCACCACATCACCCACCAGGCCTTCTCTGTTCGTAAACAGCAGGTCCAGCGGGGCACCTCCCCTGGTCGGCTCGCTCACCAGCTGCGTCAGGAAGTTATCTCCCACACACTCCAGGAACCTCCGAGACTGCTTTCTCTCTGCTGTGTTGTATTTCCAGCAGATATCTGGTAAGTTGAAGTCTCCCATGAGAACAAGGGTTAGAGATTGTGAGACTTCAGCCAGCTGCCTGTAGAGTACTTCATCTGTCTCCTCATCCTGGTTGGGTGGTCTATAACAGACTCCCACCAGGATGTCTCCCTTATTGGCCTTCCCCCTGACCCTTACCCATAAGCACTCAACCTTATCATTACCGTCGTTGAGTTCTAGACAGTCAAAACTCTCTCTAACATACAAGGCTACCCCTCCACCTCTCATTCCTTGCCTGTCCCTTCTAAAGAGCTCGTAGCCATCCATTGCAGCGCTCCAGTTGTGCGAGTCATCTCATCATTTTTCCTTGATTGCGACCACATCCTAGTTTCCCTGGTGCGCCATGGCTTCCAGCTCCTCCTGTTTATTGCCCATGCCTTGTGCATTGGTATAAATGCACTTCAGTTGATCTATGGATCTCTTCTCCAACACAGGTATGCCACCCCCAGTGGCTCTCTACAACTACCTGAAAGGAGGTTGTAGGGAGGTGGGTGTTGGTCTCTTCTCCCAAGTAGCAAGTGATAAGACGAAAGGAAATGGCCTCAAGTTGCACCTGAGGAGGTTTAGATTGGTTATTATTGTTCCAAATCTGCCACATCCTCCACACTGTTTTTCCAACTGTTTTGGAAATCCATACTTTACCTCCAAATTTTACCCCTGGTAAATATCTGTTTGCTTCTAAATGGTTCAAGATCTGCCCAATCCAGTTCGGAAGGCCCAATCCAGTGCTGATGGCACCGAGAGAACACTATATAATTCAGTATGACAGCCCACTGATGGCTACTTTTCAATATGTGTGTCAGCCTCTTAATCCATCTATTGTGTGCTTTTCATGGAATCAAAGAATGATTTATGTTGGAAAGGACCTCTGGAGACCATCTGGTCCAGCCTGAAGCAGGTCTAATTAGAGCACGTAGGTCAGAAACTTGTCCAGTTGCTTTCTGAGCATCAGCAAGGATGGGAACTACACAGCCTCACTAGGCAACCTGTTCCAATATTTGGCCACCCTCACAGGAAAACATATTTCCTTATATTTCTTTGGAATCTCCTCTATTTCAGCTTGTACCCACTGCCTTTCATCCTATCACTGCACACCTCCAAGAGGTGTAGGTAGCAATAAAATCTCCCGAGCCTTTTTTCTCTATCTTAAAACCCAGTTTTCCCAGCTTCTCCTCACACATTGTATGACCTGGTCCTCAAATCGTCTTGGTGGCCTCCAGGTGAACTCAGTCTTCAAAAAGACATAAAAAGAAGAAATCAAATAGTATCTGTGTCCAAAAATGGACACAGGACCACAGATGTAATCTCACTAGCTATTTTACAGCACAAATTTCTAATAAATAAATCCTTTGCAAAGCCACCGAGACATTTCAATTATGACAGTCAACTTTCTACTCAGAGTTGTAAACTAATTTAAAAAAGGAAACAAGGCTACCATGGCCAATGTATTTACTGCTAAACCATGTTTGCTGACATTATTAACAGTAAGGGGAATACAAATATTAATAGTACAGCTATTACAATCCTACAATGGCATTTTGGACTGCTTTTAGGGACAAGATGGGCTTTTTTTAAAAGCAGTCAGTAATGCAATTCCTTTGGCTGCAAAATGCATCAGGCAGTTTGTTCTTTTTGCATGTGGTCCAATCTTTTGGAGAGGCTAGAATTTCTGCTGTCTTACAGGCTTATTTCAAACTGGAAGGAAAATATAATGCAACCCAAATTTGTGTAAGTTATGGAACACAAACAATAACAGAAAGTAGAACCATAGAATCATAGAACCATTTAGGTTGGAAAAGGCCCTTGAGATCATCGGTTCCAACCATTAACCTAGCACTGCCAAGTCCACCACCAAACCATGGCCTTAAGCACCACATCTACACGTCCTTTGAACACCTCCAGGGATGGTGACTCCACCACCTCTCTGGGCAGCCTCTTCCAATGCTTAACAACCCATTCAGTGAAGAAATTTTTCCTAATATCCAATCTAAACCTCCCCTCGTGTAACTTGAGGCCATTTCCTCTTGTCCTATCACTGCTGCTTGGGAGAAGAGACTAACACCCATCTCACTACTGCCTCCCTTCAGGTAGTTCTAAAGAGCGATAAGGTCTCCCCTCAGCCTCCTCTTCTCCAGGCTAAACACCCCCAGCTCCCTCAACCACTCCTCATAAAACTTGTTCTCTAGACCCTTCACCAACTTTGTTGCCCTTTTTTAGGTACGCTCCAGCACCTCAATGTCCTTCTTGTAGTGAGGGGCCCAAAACTGAACACAGCACTTGAGGTGCGGCCTCACCAGTGCTGAGTACATACTTTATAAATAAAGGTCAGAGAATGTCACCCTTGTACAATGAGTATCTATGGAACTAAATTACACTTCGCAATTGGAGCTTTTAAAAGACTTCAAAATCATTTCAGCTTTTAAATACTTTTTCCTCTAAAGGCTCTTTACTTAAAGTTTGAGCAAAAATTTAATTTTCAAATGAACTCTGAACAGCCCATGTGCACTTTGCCATAAAAAATTTTAAACTCTGTAACCTTAAACTCTGACTGCGACTCAAGTGAAATGCTGTTTTGCTTACAAATAACACTTTTTTTGTTATTTTTCAGTAAGTAATACTCATCCTGAATAATACAGAATTATCTTAACTTTGCAGATCAAGTAAAGTACCAGTTGAAAAATGATATATGTAATTAAGAATATTAGAGTGCTAAAGCCACTTCAGCACTGCACTGTGCAATATATTCTTCCTTATGGTGTGTGCTTTGTCATATTCTCTTTTGACATAAATAAACATAATTCAATTAATTCCAACAATGCTGTATCAACACGTATATCAGTTCACAATCTGTCATCTTATAATGGTGTAGAAAGGTAGATTTCCAAGTGGTAAGCGCAATGTCTCCTCAGCTGCACGTGTGTATGTTCTACCATCTCCTGCTATTTAGCGTCAGGGAAAAATTCCAGATATTTGACCCCAAAAAATTTGCAAATGGCCTCTCTCTGGGAACATCACTGCTACTGAAGTCACTACTTGTGTCTGTACTAAAATGTTTTTGTGCAGCAGCAAGTCCCCTTGAAATCTGAATTTGCTTTCTCTGAAATACTCTCTATCTGCTGATGTTGATACCACGCTGCAAAATCCATCTGGTTTATTCAGAAATGCTAGAAAAAACACACAGAATGGAAGACTAGTTTTCTATTTGGTTTCATTACTGCAATACTATAGAATTTGTTGGTGACATGCTGTACAAAACAGTGTCAGTAGTATTAGGTGGCTAAACCTTTAATCTCTTCGTGATATTCTGAAAAGTGAAATAAAAAACATGGCATTCATCATTTCTGTATGTTATAAGCTTACTTTGTATATACTGACGAAAGATCCCAGAAAAGCTCCAAGCTGGAAGTTCTCCTTGTTGTAGAAGAGGGAAAGTAGCCGGGAAGGCTCTGTAAACAGATGCCGGAAGGTGGATGGAATCCGAAGGCAACACTGGATCAGGTAACCGATGCTAAACATCCTAATGAAGCCCTAGAGAAAAGAAAGAAAGATTTTGTAGTAAGAAACCACAAATTCAGAATAAAAGAAAAGCAAAAACATCTACAGAAGTACTTATTTTTGACAACAAACAGTTTAAAACCCACTCTGCTGATACTATGTAAAATGCATCCCATCTTCAAACTCAAGACCAGTTTTTTTTTTTTCCCCGATTCCCTTGTAAAATAGGAAATGCAATAAAATCATAGACAATTGATTCTCCTTTAATTTCTATGAGCATCTGAATGGACTCAAGGGACAAATTCTACTTCTCTTCTGCTCCAAAATTCTGTCCTTTGAAATAATCCTGACGACTTCATTTCCAGGTTACTGACCAGCTTTTAACCACAAATGGGTATATAGAGGAACGTAATGTGGCGGAATAAAAGAGCGCTTCTACACTCAAACGTCTGGACAAAGCAGTAAAGGAGGAAAAAGTCCACAAAAAACAAATTTCAGAAATTGTGAGAGTAGGAAATTGGCCCTGATGGCTTGCCACGTCCTCACGTACTTTCTCAACCAAACAGGAGGCTCTGCAGCAAGAGAAAGGGCAAAATTGTTAGGGAGATGATGGGTGGAGCTACTGAGAAAGGACAACATGGGTTCCAATGCTATTTTCTTACTACTCCACCTTGGATACAGATCTGCTTTTTCATACCATCACAAAACCACACTGGCTTTTTCTTTCCAAATTCTTCTCCCTAGTTTCTTATAACTTCCTCCACAGCTTCCTATCATTATTCTTACCCTATGGCTGAACTTCTCTAATCATTCTGAATAAAATCTATCCATTTTTTGATTGGAAGATGCCTTATCTGAAAACTATCTGTGTGCTCACCATTGGAAAATAAGGCAGGCACCCAACACTCATGATTTCTGTAGTTCATTTTTCAGAAGGTACTCAGGGACACTGAGACAATTCCACTTACAGGGACAACTGGCAGAGGGTTTGAGTGAGCAGCCTTTCAAACTCAGGAACTCAAAACATTTTTGTCTCCTACAGAACTTTATAATGCATCATAAAGCTCATAAAATTTTATTGTGGTTAAACATCCAGTAATAAACTCTTCCTGAAGCAATTACTCTCCCTGCTACTCAGGACATGGTTTACGAGAATCAAGTGGAAGAAAATATTTTGTGTCATCCAATGATCCAGTAGCTACAAATGAAAATTTTCCACTTCTTTGTCTGCTACTCTTAAAGGTACATAAATTGTACGTACTGAACAGCTTAACAAGCCAGTGTTTTCTGATCGTGTAATGAAAACGCCTACTGAAAGGTCTGCGAGGTAGGCAGAGATGTAAATGCACTGTGAAGTTTGTGTGGTTAAAGTGTCAAAATTAAGATGAACGTATATTCACCCCTAAAATGAAGCGGTACCCTAGCATGAAGTATGTAGCCCTTGTCTTCCAAAGAAATTAGATGACCAGATACCATTACATAAAAAGAATGTCCAGCAGTTACCAACAGTTACCAACAGTAACCAGCAGTTACGAACAAAGCCCAGAACAAAAGAACAAACAACTGTAGGGTGTGTTTGACATTTTCACCGAGCTGCAGGAAAGGTTACTCTGATGGGGTGAGGAACACTGCATTAGGAAGCACGTTCCAACTGGAAACAGTCAAATATATCCGTGATTTTACTTTTACAAGTAGCCTACTTAGAAGTGCTGAACTGAAGGACCGAGGCTTAGTTTGTGCACCAAACAGCAATAAATAGTGCACAAAATCTTTGTATTTAGCTCATTAAATCAACCACATGAATCCATATCACACTTATAGGTATTTTTCAGAGTCACAGAAAGTATTATATCCCATCATCAATGCACAATGATGTAACTTTTGCATGAAAAGACCTCAAATGATAATGGAGGTAGAAAAAAGCAGAGTTTCTACCTAATGGAGGTAGAAAACAGGACACTATAATAAGCATAAGTGAGTGAAGAAAACTCTGCTAAGAGCCATTTCTCCACAGAGATTTTGAGTTGGGACTCACATCAGCCAGAATTAGCAGCACAGTGAAACTACATACCTGCAAAATTCTTTGAATAAACCTTTTTTTTTTCCCCTGTTTTGAGAACCAGATTTCTTGAAAAGTTAATAATACAGTCAAGATATTGGCTGTAACTCAAATTCAGAAAAGGACGTGCTCACGTAAACAGAGCTCAGTAACACGCCAAAACTCGGTCAACCTGTTGCAACATATTAGGAATTAGTTAAAAAAATTATTTAAAATAAATTATTTAAGATATTTAAAATTTGTTCTGGGTTGTCCATGTTCCTTCAAGACACAGAATGCAGAGATTACAATCATCAGATAATGATCTCATATTCTTTTTGGTCACCCTAGTCATTAGGTAAGTTGTGAGGGTCATCTGGTGTCATCCACAGCACCAGCAGAAGAAATGGACAACTGGACTAATACTGCTGGCTGATGTCTCCTCACTGTAACCAACTGGAATAACAAAAGAGGAGAAATATTGTTTGACTGCTTCTGGTAGGTCTTTTCAGACATTTACAAAACCCAAGCATTTTAAGTATTGAAAGTTTGAAGGGGAGTCTATGAGATCAGGTGGTATGTCATTACTAAATGTTACATAAAAGCTCTCGTGGATTGTGTCATTTTACTGTGCATTTAAATGTGAAGCAGGAGAAAAAGAGCATGCAATCACAATTAAAGCACAGATATGATAATGAGCTGTTCAAGGGTAACGGAAAATATAGCATGGAGGGGAAATTTTGGCAATAAGCAGCTCATCAGATCATTATGAGATTTGAAAGCTCCTTTACAGATGTGGAATTACAAAAACATGCTCAAAGCACGTCAGCTGACAGTTATTACTGATCGACTCCAGGAGCAGCCATAGAGAGAACTGAAAATGCTTTAAGAATTTTTGACCTTAAAAATGCAAATACATCAAAATAAGTTTTTTCACTCATGTTTTAATTAAAAAAAAAGTCACAGAAAAGGCATTGAAATTCAAAGAGCTGGCTGCCACTTCAGTGCTACTTTCCTGATTATATTATTGTAGTCAGGAATAATTTGTACTATGCAAGACTGGTACAAGAATGAAGTATAGTTCAAATGCATAATGGGTTTCTCTAAAGAGAGAACGACCTTATAAAATTGTATCTTTTTTTAATTATTATTTTTAGTCAGGTCAAGACTTAGTTCAGCACCATTATCAGTTGGGTTTTCTTCTCCCCTCATCCCCTTTCGAGAGTATATGAAATGTGAACAAAATGATGCTGAATAAACAACTAAAGAGGACAGAGACTCCTGAATATCCCCTTTTTGGTTTTCCTGTTCTTTTCATCATTAACGCATCTTCCTACTCACCCAAAAAGGTACAGAAAGAGTAGTGTGGGGATGGTCCACTGTAATCTGAGGAACTCACAACCTGGAATCAGATTTGGGTCATTCCACTAGAGTGACTGACCAAGACTAAATCCTGTTTCTTGGTCACTCTTCTATTTTAAAGGCATTTCAAGATCATTATATTCCATAACGGTCATATCACCTCTCTCTTTACTCATGAAGTCACACACACAATGATTCTTCCAGCAGATTATGACAGTTTTCCACTGAGAAGAGGCATCAGTTCCGAGTACTGTAACAGAAAGCCTAACTGTGCTTGTAAAATAATACAGTGTTATGAGGGTACTTACAGACTTGACTGCTGAGCATGCAGCTCAGAACGCATAAGGATGTTCTGTGAGGTTAATAAATAAGCTTAGGAAGCAAGTCTGGGCTAACAGTAGTTAGCAGCTAAGTACTGTAAAATATGCCTAAGTAATGAAAGACAGCACTTTATGCAAAAGTGCAGGAGACTGAAGTTACAGCAAGGCACCCATGAAAACAGATTCACACCAGGAGATACTACCATCAGCAGAGATCTGGAAATGCAGTGTGTCAATCCATAAAATCACTTTTGATTCATTTTAATCTTTGTTTTGATTAAAACGTTCACTGCAGTATTGGACATTGATTCTGAAGGTCAGGCATTGATATCTATGGGGAAAACACAGAGTACTCTGCAAATGAAGGCACAGGGAATGCTTGCTCCCCGGAGGATGCTGACCACACGTGAGCGCTCAGGGCATGGGAGACAAGGTGGGCCAGGAGGCACTGAACGGCAAACTTGCTGTGCAAGGCACTGAAGAAGCACAAAGCAAATGGACAGTCTGTGTCCCCAAAGATGTTATGCCTTGAAGAAAAGGGCCCATGAATGAAACATTAATTGCACTGAGATAGAGGTGAGAGGTTGCAAAATTGTAATTTTAATCTGGGTTCTGTTAAATATACATTGTACCTACAACAGAAAGGCGACACAACTATCCCGAGCTATTTGTGAACGCTCTGCTGCATATTCTCATCGTAGTTTAGCAGAACACTTAAGCACCATCTCAAATCCTATCAACTCCAGCACAACTTATATCCCTGTTACACAGTGGTACACTAATATACTGCAGTGTAAAAAGAGTGTTAATACGACACAAAATTACCATGTTAATAAACATACATGAATAAATATTGTGCTAGATCTCTTCTGATGCTAAATTTAAGCATCAGAATTATGTTATCTTCTGAGATAACATTAACTATATAAAAAAATTAATTTTGAAAGTAATATATATCAAAAGCATCTGAAGCTGCTCAAATCTGTTTTTGCTGCTCCATAAATAAAAACAGGTGAATTATTAAGTGATTGAGATCTTCTGGAAGCTTACCAGCTCCTAAAACAGGCACAGCAGGTGGTACCACCTGTGCCAACCCAATGCCAGCCAACACAAATCTCTACGCAGTACTCCTCTGAAAAAAAATGCGCTGATCACATTAATAATGGAGGATGAATTATGCCACCGGACATATACAGCTCTTCCTGGGTGCAGCAACTGTGACCAATCTCTCATTACCCTGAGCCCTTAAAATAAACGAACGGAGGCGCGAGCCCAGCGCCTGGCAGCAGCGTGCCAGACCCGCGCAGCTGCACGTGCACCAGGGCTGCACCGCCTGCCGAAGCAGCACATTCCAGGTGCTTTATTTAGGGAGGAGTCACAAGTGGGGTCAGCCGTGAAGTGCATCACATAGTTCCTTGCTTGCTAGTCCATATTTTCCCACACGTTTTATGTTATTCGCTCGCTCCAGCTAATGTGAAAGACCAGAACTTTAACCCCACCACCACCCCGTCCTAAATTGAGAAAACCTGTTTTCAGGCTTGTCACATTTTCAATGGAAGAAGAATGAGTAACAGGCTCCTTTCTCACTTCCTAAGTATATGCTTTTTCTGACTAAAGACTTTTACCCCATCTTTGCCAGAGTTTGTCAATCTAACTTTTTCTGCACTTACTTTAATACAATATGAGATGCAATTATCTCCATAGTGTTTACAGCATCTATGCCTTGGGCCATGTTTGCACCTGCAAAAAGCACAATGAAACACATATTAACTCGTAGCTGTTTTCAGCATCATCGACAGGAGACTTCATAAATTTTTCATGCCTAAAAATACATGAAGTGCTGTTTTCACTCATTCTCCCCGTTACCCATTGAAGGGCACTGTGAACTTTTATGATGTCATAAAAGGACAATAAAAACTAACAATACTTTAGTTGTACAGCAAGAAGTATCTGCACGCTTATTTGGATCCAACCTCTTGCCATACTACACTTTTCATACAAAATCAAAGAAAAATCTTCCACTGTGGTCAACAGGGAGAGGTGATGTGACCCTTCCTGGTCTGTCCCTGCTTCATGGTTCTGGAAGGATATTTGACCAAGCATCCGTTTTCTGTGTCCTTACATCTTCCATACCATTATAAGGGTCATTGGAGGGTAATGCAGAACATACAAATGCACAGAGATACCCTTTGAGACCTCTCTCAATTACAAGCCTTTAACTTCTGGGCTATTTCTTCAACTGTGTTGATTTTTATGTAGCTCTTACTTCGGACTGAGAATTTGACCTTGAGGATTTAAAAGAGACTGGCTTGGGATGGTGGGGCACATGGACTGTACAATTGTTAGCTCTGCATTATGCAGAATTAAAAGAAGTAATGTCATACCAGGTCTGAACATTATATCTCCCTATAGCCAAGTATATAAGTTTTAATGCAAAATAAATTACACAATTTATATACTGTGCCAAACATCTTGGAAGTTTTGAATCGTGTACTATAAAATCTAATGGCCATAAATCATCTGTGAGGTCAGTTTATGTAGCAAAAATTGTAATGAGAATGTGATCAGGTTACAGGCATTTAGACTCAATTATACTGAAAAGAACCATATGGAAGAGAAACCTGTGAGAGCATTAGGACCAAAAATTGAAAGTTTTCTGAATGTCTGGGTCGGGAGTTTAAAACGTTAAAGAAAAAACGCTCTTCTCCACCCATAGTCCCTTGATCCTTGTATTTAACAAACCGCGGAAGAGCTATGCAAATTGAATAAGGGGTATTTAAGACAAAATAGGCGTAAGGAATCTAGCTAAAAGAAACTGCATATGGCTGGAGCTGTGTTCTCCTTGTAGGTCTTTTGTTGTCTAATATAGTCATGCCTGAGAAGCCACTGCTGACTTCCCTTATATTTTTCAGTTAAAAACCATACCAAATCACAGGAAATCACCATGTAGGTCCCTTCGTTTTTGTTCATTATCTGAGCAAGTAACATAAGCCGCTACTTTGAGAACACAATGCATTTGGAAGACTTGTTTCTCTCCTGCAGTTCAGCAGGAAAAGATCTGGTCATAGAACAGCTGCAGGAGAGGTCAGTGGAAGTGAAGATTCATAGGTGTGGTATGAACATTTTCTATCCATCTTCCCTGTAACGAGTGACTCTTTGTTGTACCCAACATGCCTAAAGCGGACAAATCAAACACAGCCGAAGTAGTTCATCTGAACATATCCGCCTGAAAAGCTATCTGATATAATTTCTTTAAGCACATACTAAAGGACAATAAATTAGATCCTTTAGACCGGGAGGGAATCTATCTTACTGAGCTTCAGATGTCTAGATCTGACCTTGTGCAAAACAGTTTTAGACTCACCTTTTGCTTCGCAATTTCCTATTTCCTGACAGAGGAGGCAGGCCAGGTGCTACCAGTCCTGTTCTTAGGCTGTTCTCCTTTATGCAACACAGGGTGTAGGTCACCAAGAAGATGATGTTATGGTCACTTAAGGTGACCTAAGTAAGGCCTGCTGCTGTGAAATTTCCCCTCCTTAACATCACTACTAGCACCAGCAGAACCATGCCATGAGCTGGTTTTGCTGAAAACGGCAGAAAAAGCAACTGCCACTCTGCCACTCAGACCTGACTGAATTTACTCTCCCTTATTAGCCAACTGCACGATGCAAGTCATTTCTACGACACACAGGTCTTAAATTTTGCTTTCATTAGAGTTCATCATTTGTCACTGCTGACTACCCAGTAAAAATGAAACGCAAAACACTTAAATGCAAAGCAAAAGTATTATAAAACACTGTCAAATATGATGTAATAAACCATTAAAATGAGTCAAGTAAGAACAATTAATTTTGTTTTTCCTTTGTTTTCTTTGACTCACATTTTGTCCATGAGTTTTTTTGTTAGAGCCAGGATGTTCATTGGTTGCGATGTTTTTTCACAATGCTTTATCTTTCTATCTGTTTTTGAAAACGCTGCTTCAGGTGAAAATGAATGAGTGGGGATTTCTTCTTTCCCTACAATGAACCTGAAAAAAAAAACAAAACAAAAAAACAGAGCACAACAACAATTATATAAATAACTCAAATATATTAAGCCCAATTTAAGTCTCTAAAGTCTTTAAGACAAGCTCAAAGTTATTACTCACAGATCTGCAAAAGAAAATGCATTCTATACAGCAGCCAAACATTGTATCTCTTTGAAAAGATCAATTCACTGACATATATTTACACTTCAGATAAAGGTCACACTTGCTGCCAGGAATTTTTTCAAACTAGGAACAAAAACATTACTGGGGAAGTCCGTCTCTCATACAAAGCAAGAACATCAAATAAGAAAATGAAAAGGCACATGAAATATCTCAATTATCTCCAGCAAAAGGGGATTACATAGATGTTGATGATTACTATGATATTTTTGTAAAATATCTATTTCGTAAAATCTTCATAATGTTTTTGCTCCCACCAAAAGCATCAACTTTGTTTTCCTTGGCTTCTTCGTCAGCCCTCTTTCTTCACCCAGAAGTTGATATTGTCAATATAGCAGTTCATCTTAGGTGTAGAATTACTTTGTATCAAGGGCAAAGCAGGTCATAATGGCAAGATGTTTCCTAACACTTTGCACTATAATCCAAATTACACTGTACTGTGGTAGTCTTGCTGAGGGTGATAAAGGTATAAAAGCTTTGTTATTCGGTATGTGACTGTGAACTGGTGATTTCAGAAAGCACTGTTTCTGCAGTTGCCACAGGAGTGTTTCATGCCCATATTTCTGGACTATAGACTGAATTATTTAACTATTGGCACGTTATGTCAAATTCCACAGCTGTTTCATAGCTGCAAACTCTATAAAACATTTTCCACTACCACAACAGTCTGTCTTGCTTCACTTCAGCTCCTTTCTTCACCTGTGAGTTGACGCTGTCCATGCACTGGACTGTCTGAGTGGTCGACAGGCAGCAGAGTATGTAAGGGACAGAGAGGAATAATGGGTCTTTATACTTTTGACACAAGACAAAAAGATCGGAGAACTTTGTATTACTATAAAAAAATAAGTGAATAATACCAGAAGGTCCCATTGTGAAGTAAATTCTAGGAAAGCCTGGACCACTTCGGCAGACACGAGGTTCAGTGGCACATTGAGGATATCTCAAACAAACTTCTTGTGTCGGCAACAGTGTGGCCAGCAGGAGCAGGGCAGGGATGGTGCCCCTGTGCTCGGCACTGGGGCAGCCGCACCTTGAGAGCTGTGTTCAGTTTTGGGCCCCTCACTATAAAAAAGACATTGAGGTGCTGGAGCGTGTCCAGAAAAGGGCAACAGAGCTGGTGAAGGGTCTGGAGAGCAGGTCTTATGAGGAGTGGCTGAGGGAGCTGGGGGTGTTTAGCCTGGAGAAGAGGAGGCTGAGGGGAGACCTTATCGCTCCCTACAACTACCTGAAAGGAGGCTGTAGTGAGGTGGGCGTTGGTCTCTTCTCCCAAGTAACAAGCGGTAGGAAAAGAGGAAACAGCATCAAATTGTGCCAGGGGAGGTTTAGATTGGATATTAGGAAAAATGTCTTAACTGAATGGGTTGTTAAGCGTTGGAAGAGGCTGCCCAGAGATGTGGTGGAGTTCCCATCCCTGGAGGTGTTCAAAAGACGTGTAGATGTGGTACTTAGGGCCATGGTTTAGTGGTGGACTTGGCAGTGCTACGTTAACAGCTGAACTTAAAGGATCCTAAAGATCTTTCTAACGTAAATGATTCTGTGATTGTATGAATCATGAATTCCAGTTTCAGAAAGATAAAAGATTAACACTCCTTCTAAAACATGCAACCTATGTCTGCATTTCCTTTCAATAACGGCCCCAAATATGAGAAGACTCCTCTGTGCCAGCATATTATGCCTTCTTCAAAATATGCTGTATACCCCAAAAGTTGGAGTTTTACAACAGGATGATTTTTCTTAAGAAAACTCTTTTCATACAATGCAGCTGCCACTGTGCATGTTGCCCCAAAATCTTCACTTTAATCTATGTACTGACAGAAACTTTACTTACTTTAGTGCAGAATACGTAAACCCTTTCAAGCCATCTTTGCACCTGAAACATAAAAACAACAGTTTTTGTTATAACGGGCTGCTTGTAGTACACAGGTTAAATATTACATAGAAGGGCTGTGGATGAACACCAGCTTCTCGTTAACAGAAAACGGCACATCTGTAACAACTCTTTGGCTATCCCCAACTTCACAGTTGTCACCACGGCCTTGGGACATCTCAGAAAGAAAGGGTACAGCACACAAATGCCAGTGCTGCTCTTTTATCCAAAACAAGAGCAGAAAATTTTTTTAAAGGACGGTGACAGAATCACTGGGGTGACAATGGAAGATTTCATGTGTCAAAGAATTGTTACTTTATGGAAGAAAGTAATGATGAGTTTTATGAAACATAGATGTTACTGTAAGGAGAGAAAGAAGGGTTGGACTCAATAAAAACCCCACACTCTCACAAAGAGCTGCAGGGAATAGTTATTCTGACTCTAAGACACACTGTTCCGCTTCACACATTGCTGATCTCTGCAGCTTGTTACTTTATGAAAATTGTTAATCTGGAAGTCCCAGTTTTTTAATTACATAGCAGTTGTTCTGATTCTGAGCTTGCTTATATATGCATCCTTCCTTACAGACTACAGGGTTCTTTGTGTGAACAATGATCGCAGTAAAGACTGTAATTCGTTGTGAAACTTTTAGGTTATCAACTTTTTCTGCCCAGGGAATGAAAAAAGGAGGTGAAGCTTGCAGCTGCCACAGATTCTTCCTCGAAGACTTCTCAGAGCACCAGTGTCATGTTGGTAGCAAAGCAAAGAGCAGATACTTGGGTTTTTTTCCCCTTTTTATAGGACTGCATGGGGAATACATAATGGTAAAAATGCATTCCCGACACAATACATAAAGCACAAACTAGTAACTTATCAACACTACCACTTCAAGAACACATCCACCCTAAGCGAAGACAGGACGGAAGTTGCAAAAGCTTCATAAGCAGGAGTGGATGAACATAATCCTTTGCTTCTGCCTGCAAAAAACGAGACGCCCCTGGCAAGTCTGTGCCCAAACCTTCCCAACAGCATGTGACACCACCTCCCAGAAGACATCATGCACGGTCAACAGAGAGATGGATTGAAACCATTGGTGAGTGATGGACTGAAGCAAATGAAATCAGCTTGGCCCGGAGATCACAGCGGATCACTGGCAGAACTACAAACAGAGCCCAAATGCACGGAGTTTACATACACCGGCTCTGTCCACAGAACCACGGTCCTGTATCATGAGTTTGATTTTAAACCTCCAACTGACTGCGTGTTAATCGTCCTTTGAGTTAAGGGCATTGAACACATTATGCCTGCAAGCTGCCAGCTAAAGACAGGGCCATAGCTTCTACTTTTCTTTCCCAGTAAATTAAAATTATACACAAACTGAAACGTAAACACGTGTATAAGTGTTTCTAAAACAATAGTGAAACAGAAAAGTAGTTACAGCATGAGCATAATGGTTTTGCCTTAATTGCTCCAACACAAGTGCACTTTGAGTTGCAAGTGTTCAATTATTCCTTTATTGTACCACAAGATGTCCCTACCCAACTAGTGCTCAGACTGACCCGACCTGACTGATGCCATCCTACAACTCATTTGCTTCAAACTCTCCTCAAAGAAATTGTCAGTCGAAATCAGAAAACATCTGAATCACTGAAGGAAAAAACACTCCCACACTCTCCTCACTACCCCAGGAAACATGAAAAAGATTTCTAATGCCTATTCTAATTACTTGATTAAAAATAATTCTATGCAATAAGTACTAGGTGTATTAGAATTTTATTAGCAAGTCTTATTTTTCTTATTTTATTAGTTATTCTATATAGTTATAGAGCTACAGCTATGAATCCCCCTGCAAAATGCACTGAAGTTAAATACATAGTTCAATATGGAAGTAATGATACGATTCTGTTTTTCCCCATTAACTTCCTAATTCTTTTAATTATAACAGTATAAAAGTGCAATTTAAGTTTTTAAATAGAACTTAATTCATGCTGCTTGCTGTCTAAAATGTCTTGCGTAAAGTCATTATGCAAAACTAATGGGTATGTGGAAATATTGCTTATTAAGGGGGTTCAAAAAAAGTAGTCCCAGAGAAACAGTACTTTCGATCAAGAGTAATTTGCACTGTAACTTCCCCTTCTCTCGCATGGAAATTTTGCTCTTGCAAATGAAGCAGCAACCAACAACAAAACTGGAAACCTAATTTTTGGCTTTACATGATGAAGGCTTCAGAATACTCATCTAGAGATTGAAATCACCTTATTTATTCACTTACTAGGAACACAACACTGGCAGCAACAAAAAAAAACCCTCCACGCTGACTCCAGAGACACTTCTTTTTGGGGCAACAACAAAAACCCATGCAGGGACAGCGTGGAGACATCACAAAATCAGCAACCGGCCTTGCCGGTGACTGCTGAGGCCCAACCCTGGCTGCACATGGCCCCTTTCGTGAGCACCTGGCTGCTAATAACTGAGCTAAGACTAACGATTTGCTTCATCCAGCCACTAATTGGAAATAATAATGCCACCGCTAATTGGTAATAATAACTTTTACTCAATGCTTCATTGCTCAAGGGGTGAATAAGTCTGCACTCTGCTGCTGACCCCCGCGAGCCATTCAAGCTGCAAATGAGCACAGTAAAATGCATTACATGTGCCTGGCGTTGCAGATACCCCTGAGACGGGAAAAACCTCAATAGTGTATTATAAGCTTATTTTTAGGGTATTATTTAACCTGGAAGGTCTGAGACAACATGACTGTTAGAGGCACTTGGCGTAGCTCACTGCCGCTACCATTCTCACCACCCTGAGCATCCCAGGGACCGAATCCCAAGCTGCAGGAGGGTGGCACTATTTTTTGCCCAGCGAGCCATGATTTAAAGGGTGCATAATCTGGTTACATTTTCCCATCAGAGGGGAATTTGTTCCTGGTACAAAGCCAGCGGCACCAGCGACTCCTACAGCTGTCCCTGTTGGGCACTGTGTACCTGACCAGAGAGCAGAAATGCTCTGCTCCACTCCAGCTCGGTTTTGGCGAGAGCCATGGTTGAGGCCAGAGGAGCAGAAGAATCAAGGAGTCATAGCAATAAATTTGGGTTCTCCAAATTCCCCTGCTGGGACAATTTTGGCACATGAGCAAATAGGGTCGATTTTAATCGTGCATATTTATAACATAAATTTAACTTACGGCCACACACATTTATTTTTTCATAAAGAAAACAGCAGAAGTGGAACAGAGCCAAGGCTTGATACTAACTACCAGCAAGACACGAACTAACTCTATTTATGTTTGTGTATGTAAAGAGGTGCTGTACATGAGTTTACTCTACTCTGCCTCCAGCCTGTGGGAAGAAGTTCTCACACTGAACTGTAAGCCTGGATGCCAGCAATTATGTTTTGGATTTTTTTTATTAGTATGTCTTGTCATAACTCTTCTAAAGATTTTCTCTGTGACCAATTGATATACCCGGCACAAGAAGCCTTCTGAGGAAACAAGTCACTTTTCATCCACGGAACTGGTAAGCAGAAAGCAGCTCACAGCAACATATGCCATGTTTAACAACATCCCCGTATTGCTTATGGTATCCTTCAGGGTAAGAGTAAATTAGAAACTCCTATATGCAGAGCTCTCATTATGGCCATGTGGGAAGGAAACCCTGCGAGCACAGGACATGGCGTGGGCATATTACTGCAGCGCATCTGCCCATAAAGATTGGCTGGGGGACAACATTTCTGAGTTAAGGTGTCTTGTTTTATGGAGGAGGGAGGACCATAGCGATTCAATGTGACTGTGTCTGAACACGCCAGCTCCATCCCTTGCTATTAGGAATTAAAGGCTATCTACACTCCTTTGTGAGCTGTGCTGAACTCTAGAGGATAATCCATTTTCTGTTTTAAGCTACTTAGAGAGGTTACTATACCTTCCTCCTGGTTTTTTTTTTTCATTCCCCACCTTCTCCCCAGTGTTAACAGTCAACAGCAGCAGCTGTCATTTTTCTGAGGTGTCTTCTGTATCTATTTCTCGTCTTCCTTTTCCATCTCCCCTTTTGCTCTTTCTTTCTGCAAGTCAAACTCCTGTATTTCCCTCCATCTTTCCTCTAAATGTTGTTCTCAAAAGCTCGTTTCTTTTTCTTAACAAAAACAAATAAATTTCCCTCAGTACCTCTCCATACCTCCTCATGGTCTGACACTTTCCACCGTGTTATAATCAAGTGGGTTGTGAATACAAGATTGAAAGTACAGAATAAGCACCATTGAAGAACAGGATTATGAAGAAATTCAAGACTCAGGAACACATGCTTAATCAGTCTGAATCAGAGAAATGGAAGAATTTGTTCAAGCTCAGTTCTAAGTTGGTTTGAGACCATTTATGTGGTGACTGTACCATAAAATCACATTTTGGAAATATTAGTTTTCCAAAAGGCTCTGGGAACCAAGAACGATTCCAAACCAGTGAGATCTTGCTCACTAATGTAACTTATGTAGAAAAAAAGTTACTTTAAAATGAAGTATTTTAGATCTCTGGATATAAAATTAGAGCTAAGTCTGATAACAGAAAGGAAACTGAAACCAAGGGGTGTTCAGTAATGTGTACCACTAGTATCTTTCTCAGTGGAAGAACACATAATTTTAAGTGAGAAATATGATTTCTAAAAATTATGATCGGACATCCACAAATTCTATTGTGACTTTTCATTACCTAGTTGTGGTAAACTTTCCAACTACCTGAACAGTATCTAGATCCTTCTCAGTGGCCAAAGAAGAATGTGATTATTGTGCTAATCCTAATGCCTAAATCCATTGAGCTGTGTGTGGTTTATGATGAGGCTGCAGAAAGGCATTTTGGTCCTCATTTAGATAAATCTGTGGGAAACTGGATCCTAAAAATCTTTGTAGATATGGTTATACAAGAGCCTTCTGACTTCAGGAACTACTCATGACTTTCACACCAGCTTAAAAGAATACTCTGTTTATATATTTTTCATATCAGAAATAAAGTGTATCAAATCTAAAATTGCAGCACCCTCCTTGGAAGCAGAGAGGCATTTAGATGCAATTCCTTTGGATCAAAACCACTACTTGCAGCTGAGTAGCATCTAAACACAAAGGAGCTTCCTTTGTAGACCTACAGCTACACGCAGCAGAGGACATCGAAACACAGGAAGTTCCTTCACAGATGGCTAGGTTGCTATAACATGGTAGATTCAACAAGATATTTTTGCTGTTTCTTTTGTAATTATGGCCATTTCAACTAATCACCTTTACTTGTATCTTATTGAAGACACTAAAACTTGCATATCTCTCAAAGATAACCCAAAAAGAATATCCATATTGCTAACTAAGTTATGGTCCCCTGTATAGACATGCATTTTTGTCCATACATCCCGACAGAAGCTTATCTCAGAGAACCTGAACAATCATCATATCAAGGCACCTGGAAATGCAGAGAGCAAAAATAATCTGTTCTATGCACTGGCTGCTCTTAACTTTAAGATGTCCCCCAATATCAAAACTAAACCCTTCCCCAGTGCTATGTCTCTACATCCCAACTTCTCCCAGATGATGCGGGAGCATCATGTCACCACCGCACTCGGAGCTGCCTCCTCTAAGATCAACAGGATCATGAGGCACAACTTGTGACTGGTGCGGAGGACATCCAGAGGTGAATTTAAGGGAAAAAAGGATTTGCACCTGTATTCTCTTGCCTCTGAATTTCCCCTTTTCTGGATTAAACATTTATTTTCTTTCCATCTTTACTCACAGGTCTTACCTATTCAACCGAGGACTATGAAAAAAATTATAAAGAGGAATTATAACAAAAAAAATCTAATCTTGTACCGAGGGACAACATGTAGCTTTCAGATGACATGTCAGAAATCAGATTAAAAATAACTGAAGTCAGAAGAGTTGTAGCAGAAACTCTTATAAAAATTATACTTCAAACTATTAAACGTGCAATGCAGCTGGGATCAAAATGCACTGAAAAGTCTCATTGCTTCCGTTTCCAAATGAGATTGATAAGTTTAACTTCTGTGTGTTTAAATAAAAAGTGAAAGAATGTATCTAATGACATTTCTTTCAGCTGTGCCTGAAGTATAAAATGATCTTTTCTGTTACATGCAGTGACTGTAAAACTATATTTTAATATAAAGCAAATGAACAAAAGAGCGAGCGAGTATGGGCAACATTCAAGGAGAAGAGTCAAAGAAGCACAGTAGAGGATGTACATTATTCTTTCCAGACCTAAATTGAATGCATCATTTACAATACTTGGAAAGAAAGGGTGAATGTAGATGACAATGTAGCCAACAGTGAACTATGGTCCTATTAAGCTTTCATGTGAATCCACAGAGTTATATTTTTTAATAAAAATTCTGCCATTCTGGCAAGGATGTGACACTGCAATTGAAAAGAGAGTTGTTCATACTGAAGTTAAATTACAATACTATAATCAGAGTTGTAAACCAAAGCTGTTATCAATCAACACATCTGATTGCTAATCAAGTTTTGTGTGTTATTGCCAAATATGAAATCAGATTTCTAGTGAAGTTAATTTTCCTGCTACTTACAACGCTCTCACTTCTTCAGAGATTAGTGCTTCCTGAAATGTGCATTTTTGAGTAAATGGAATTTCTCTCAAAAGATCTTGACAGGAAAGAAAAAATTTTTTATTACTTTAGCTGGATACAGTCTTCCGATGTCTTTGTGAAGCAACAATGCTGTGCTGTGGACTCCGGAGCAGCAACTGAGGCACTCAGATGGCCACGATCCCTTCTCAAAACCTTTCATCAAAGCCCCTGCCCCACACAGCTAATAGAAGAAGCCAAAATCAATTAAAAGAGCTGACTAAACAATGAAGTTAAGGATTTATCTGTTTAGTTC
Organism: Phalacrocorax carbo; assembly: GCF_963921805.1. Classification (NCBI taxonomy): domain Eukaryota; kingdom Metazoa; phylum Chordata; class Aves; order Suliformes; family Phalacrocoracidae; genus Phalacrocorax; species Phalacrocorax carbo. Next base: position 209,467,739 of record NC_087513.1, read on the forward strand.
AACTTGTTTGTTGAATTTTGGAAAGCTATGTCATTTTTCTACTACCCAATTTTAACCTTTTTCTTACAAGTGTTTTATCAAAAAATGGTAACCTTCTGCTACAGCAAAGCCCAAACACTCTCTCCAAGTCAGGCGCAGAACAAAAATAGCAAATGGTGAAAAAACCCTAAAGGCATGAAAATGGGAAGTCAAATTGCCCCTAGGGGCATTAGGATACACAGACATGTACCTTGACGCCCCCACAAAACCACACCCACTGCCGTGGGCGAGGTTGTGCTGATGCTGTTTCATTGTTAGAACAATGAGAACTGTCCGTCACCAAAGGGACGCGCTGTTTTGAGACGGAAAAGCAAATGATCTTAAATTCATACTGGGTTTGGCTCAGGTTAAATAATGGTGGCATCTGCAGCAATTCTGTCACACTGAGACCTGTGCTAAATTTATCTACTGCAAAATTCTCCTCTAGCTTTTTTCTACTGGCTGTCTGCAATTGAAAAAAAAGAAAAAAAAAAGGAAAAAAAAAGAAGTTAAGCTTGTTGGAGCTGTTTTCTGTCAATACGCTTCATGCTATTTGCAGGTCATTCAAAATTTCAGTGAGCTAAACCTCTCTTATAGAGATTGACTGATTAACTCAAGTATTCAAGAGAAATGGATACAATCTTTGCTTTCCCCAAACGATGCCATAATTGGATTTGAGCAAAATGTTTGGCTGTTTGCCTTGTTTTAATTTGGGAAAATGTGATTATGAGGAGATGATCCATTTATATTTTTATATTATATTACCTGTACTTCTGACATTCAATAAAAGTGACATATATAATCAGAATAATCTTATAATGAAATGAAAAGCTATAAAAAGATTTTAAAGAAATTCTGACTATGCACAGGCCATTGCCAAGTTAGGTTACAGAGTGAAGGGGATACATGCCTTTTAGATCAGTGAGATGTTATTTGTAATAACCTGAAGGGAGATTTTCACTCTGTTACTCAAAAATGTTATTCAATGTCTATAATGCAGAACACTGGAGAAATCACCAAGGCTGTTACCACCAGTTATTAAGCCATAAGCATTAGGACAGCATCAGTTTTTTGCTAACTCAAGCTAAATGACCGTGTCGCAAAATTTGTTGAAACATAAACTTTTATTTCTGGCTATATAATATTTCTTTGTGATGACTGCACCATGCAGAGTTAGTTACCTTGGTCCTTTCTTATTCTAATAATCACATAAATGTGGCTTCTGAACAACACTGTAATGCTTCCAATTTTGATTTTTTTTTTTTTTTACAACAGAAAACTTTTAAAAAATTCCATGTGAAGAACGCATGTGATCTCCCAGGTATAACAACCCCCCAAAAAAAACTATGAAGAAAAAGCCTTTCAAATTATGTAACATGAAATACTTTCTGCAACTAACTAATTTAACTTAGTGAAAGAACATGGGACTTGTTGAAAATAACCTTCCAAAAATTATTGCTGGGAAGTTAACCACTGTTGAGATCATTGTTTAGGACATCAATAAAACCTCCCATAATTATTCTGCTCTGCAAATATACAAGTGGCATTTACGGCTACCATGCAGAGACGGCATTAAAGTGCTGCCAATTCCTATTACTACAGTGGGAGTGCCACCATGCCTGGTCTCTGTCAGAGTGTCCCAGATCTTGGGTTGACCAGGTTTCATGAAATTACCAACTTTCTTCATGGTTTTTTCACAGGGTAACTTCTAACGTCTCCGAGATGCAAAGTATGAACAAGTGAATTGAACAGAATCAAGGAAATCAGAAACCATAGTCCAATGCATATGTGTCGGCATCTCACAATGTTTTTCTAAGTAAAGAACTTCTGGGGAAGGCATTGCTGTGGGTTTTTTTGAGGTTGGGGCGTTTTTTTTCTAACCTTGAGACTGGAAACACTGCCCAAAACTTCCATTACATTTCATCCATACAGAGAGCTCTGGACACTTGCTACCTCATGTATAGGAGAAAGAAAAAGCCTCAGAATTAAGATTAATCAAAGAAGTATCAGCCTCACTTTCCCAGCTGGGCAAGTAAGGTATATCACAGGGGGATTATTATGAGCATTTATTGTACTTCTCTTGCAGTGAACAGAAATTAAACCAGATGGCTGAGAGAACATATCCACTTCAAAACCACAATATAATGTGCCTATACCACCGAAAAATAACATTAGAAAACTTCTGCTACTTTTCTAACCCAGTCTATATATACAAATTATATTTTGTTGTTCTTCAGTGCCATGTGTATGTAATTACATGGTTCCCCATTTATAGAATGTTTCATCAAAATATGCATCTACATACAACTGATGTGCCTCTTCCTAAAACGTGATTAATCAAGTATTTAACGTCTACTGATCAGGTTACAGCACAGCGGTGACATTGCCAGTGATGTGTGATACCGGGAATGGGGTTTTAGACTTCAAACTGTACCTTGTTTCTCCTCCATCCAATTTATTGTAGCAAAGAAGAAAGTTTTAAATGCTAAATTCTCCTCAAGAATTCACAAGACGACCCCAGGAAACACAACAGACAAGTTTTGGGCTGTATGAATCTGGGTGTAAGTAACTCCCATATATATCAATATCCATAAAAATGATGCAATTCTACTCCCTATCCTTCCAGGAGTTATCCAGAAGTATAATGATATGCTATCCTGATGCAACTTCGGGAGCTAGAAGCAATCCCACTTTAGCGTGAATAAGATGATGTAAGTGGAGAAAGAAAATGGTGCTGTGTTCAGAGCCTCTGTTTGCCTCTGAAAAAAAAATTATAGGGAATGACAAACATTTAAAATAGCTTACAAATTAGATGAAGATGAGTATCATTATCCCTAGTTTGGTTTGTGGGATCATAAAGAACCATTAGCTCCTCTCACCATTTCTCACCTATTTTAAACTTCTATTACCTTCAGCTAGCTGAGATAGGAAACACGTGACACTACACTAGGAAGCCAGAACTTACACATTTAAAAAATGTAAACTTATTTAGAAAGGTAAAAAGTGACACTGACAAAACAGAAACAAGCCATCCAGAAATACTGGCTAACATGACCTAAATGTAGACATGCCAAAACCTCTAAGGTAGAGCCAAAGCTTGTTCTAGGACTACAAGTCAAAGTCTGAATCCAAATCGTTGGCACATGCAAACATACCACCAAAGTCTCACAGAAATGATGTCAGAAAATCTGATGACTTCACTAACTTTTAGTCAGAAAACCTCTAATTTTCAACAGCTTCTACGCTCTATCAAGCACAGCCATCATCAAACTCTGCACCTTTGTAGTTGCTAGTGCACCAGCAACAGGGAACAAAAAATACATGCAAGCTCCCGAGTTGTATATACAATTAATAACATAAATATGATAATATTTTCTTTTCCTTCCAAACTTTTCCTTGATTTCTTGCAATGTATTAAGTACGGGATCAGTTTCTATGGGAAGTTATTACTAGCAAAGACAGGGATCTTCTCTTCATCATTATCAAGGAAGGCTGTCAGGTGTCCTACAAGAGTATTGCACTGGGGTGTCTTGCTACCAAACACATCCTTACTCCAATCCCCCTGAACCAGTCCTTTTGAAGGCAACTCTTCTGAAGGTACATTCACATGACCAAAGCACCCTCACATGGAGCTACGTACCAAATTAGCTCAGAACACGAGCTGAAGCACTCCTGTCTTTGTCACTGTCTCAATATACCCAGGTGAGTTGGTCCTACCAAGAAAAGCCATAATTAAGCTGATCCTGGAAACGGGGCCAGCACTGCATGGCACTGCTGTGTCACGAAAACGTAACAGGTCAATGGAAATGAACTTATGTGTCTCCATCGAAGATCCACCTCACACAAAATTAACATGCCGTTGGAAAAAATCACATAAAAGTTGGTCTTTTATAATAGATAAGGCCTAACTGTTGCTATTTTGGGAAAAAAAATATCCTATTCACCCTTAAATTCAGGATAAGCACAGGTAAACAGCATAACTAATAGCACACTTGTGATGTGTTCACATCTGCTTTTGTCAACTAAATATGTAGCATAATCTTCATCTTCCTGGCAGCAACTTATCTCATTTCTAGAGAAGGACAGTTATGGACTGGTGATGAGACACCAATGTGACTGCAGTAGTGAAAAAGCTAACATAACCAGACAGTTTACTAAAAATAACTGTCTAAAGAAAAAGTTAAACAATAAGTATCATACTGTCTGGGAAAGAAGGAATTAGACAAAACTGCAATTCAACCGGCTTCCCAAGGAGGAAGGTGCCCACTGTGAGAAACCACCATACATAAACAGACGTTGTAAGCACCTGGAAGACAATCACGAGGACACGTCTAACAATCAACACACACTTATAAAAAAGAAAATCCCAACAAAACCCTTTTAACACTGGGTAACATTTTGTGACTGTGACTGGAGATGAAAAGCAGCATGTGTCATACACTATTGACTTGATTCAGGCTTCGGACCCTGAAGCACGTGACATTTTCTTTTAAAAACAATCAGGGAAGCATAATCTAATGGAAGATATCTAGAATGAATAAAAAACTTGGTAGACAAGAGCCGTGATGGAGCAGTTATCAACGGCTTCCTGGCAAACTGGAAGGACGCACTAAGTGATACCCCACAAGGACCTCTCCTGGATGTCTGCTACTCAATAATTTCAGTAGTGAGAGAAGTGACAGAGCAAAAAGTGTATGCCTGTTATATCTGCAAGTAATACCAAGCAGAAAAGGGCTACAAGTGGAAGAGAAAGGCTCAGAAAAAATAGGCTGCTATTCATCGATTGCATTACAGGTATGTAGAAACAATCAGCTACACAAATACAGGATAAGAACCATGGAGGGTCAAAAAGCAAAACGTGCTCTGGGATGTAGAAGAACAGCTACCACCTGCAAAACATTGAATTAATTCTCTTGCTTTAGCACATTTATCAGCTTTATCAGCTGAAATAAATTGTCTTATGCATCACACTTCAAGGTGGACTTATTTCAGGGAAACCAGAATAGAGCAATGAGAATTATTTGTATGGAAAGTCTGAAATAACTGGGGTTGTTCAGTCTAAAGAAGATGTGAGAATGGTAGAGGGAGACAAGGAAAGAAGCAGCTGGGAGGGTGTGATAAGTGTTTGCTACTTATGTTCGCTACAAAGTGAAGGGAATAATCTGTTTTCTTCAGTGTTTGTGGTGGACAGAACAAGTAACAGACCAAAGTTGCATCAAGATATACTCAGATTAGACACTCAAAAATTCTTGTGATAAAAATGGCTAAGAATAGAAATAGATTGTTTAGGGGTGTCACGGACTCTCCATTACTGGAAATTTTAAAAGAACAATGTAGTCAGGTATTTGACATGAATGGAGTAAGTGATGCTTCCTTAAGGGACAGGCAAAATTAAACCACCTCTTATGATATCGTTACATCCTTTTATTCTATACTAACAGACAGAAAAGTTTAGATGATGCTTAACTTGCATGTTCTCAAATATCCAAAGTTTAAACCAACTACAGAACCTTACTGGGCGGGGAGGAGGAAAAGTGGAGATCCTCCAGAGCTGTTCTGAAGGTTTCTTTGCCCTAATATCAGAAGAGTATCAGTTCAGTGAATGAGGACCCTCACTCTGAAGGCACTGTTCTACCCTTGGTTCCTCCTGCTGAGAAAAGCCTCAAAGAAATACTAAATAACAGCAAGAAAATAAGATTTTAACTTTGAATTCACCTGCTTCTTGTTAGAATTTTCTTTCATTTCTAATGTTGAAGTCACAATTGTAAACAATTGTCCTCCTAAAATAAAATCGTGTTGTCCTCACACACTTTGTTGTCCCTGAAAACACGAAGCCAAATAAAAATGGTGTGGCAAACAAACCTTCACGTGGCTGCAATCCCAGCAGGCCTGGGAACAGAAGGTGTGGGAGTGTTTGTTATCCAAACGTAAAGGTCAGTTTTGGAGCTTAACTTCATGACAAAAAGTATAGGTGTTGCCCAGTGCCTCTCAGTTGTGGGCCAACAGAAGAGGCACAGCAGGTAAGTCAGTCCATATGGCCACGGTACACACCTGGAGAGGTGACACAAGAGCTTTAGTTGTGAAACACAACTGAGGGACATCCGTTGGAGGGCCAGAAAACACACCTGCCGCTACTTCTGTTTGATAAAAATGTTCAGCCCGTAGGAATTAACTGTTCTACTTGCTTGTGCCAGGCTTTCCAAAATCAACATTTAATAAGAAATGATGTCAACCGTGACTGACAGAGCAAGGACTCTGAGCCTGAAGATGTGGGCTGTGCTTGTATCATCCAGGCTAAGCAGGTACCCTTTTTCTCCTTTTGCTGCGAGTTTTCTTGTACAGAGCGCTTCAGGAGGATTTTATGTCCCTATCTTGCTTTTGAGATGCAAGATCCCTTTATAAGGCTTTAGTAAAAATAAACAAAGAAATATCAGGAATTTTCAGTGATATATCGCTTTAGCTCTATTAAAGACAACAAGATGTAGCAAATTAAAGAAAGAGTGTAACGTGCAAAGGCACACTGGACCTGCTAATACTACACATTTTAGCAGGAAAGGAAGAAAAATCTGTGGACAAAGTATTTGCACCATGACCTCTTCCTTCAGCGCTGACAGCTTTCTAGTGAAAAAGTTCAGTTTATAATAATATCGAGGACATTTGGATTGTTTTCTTCAGGGGATTACATTTCTCCATCTATCTCTCCCCAAGCCAAAACATGTCTTTTTTCTAACTGCACCTGATGCTGACTCACTGACTGCTCTGGATGCTGCAAAGCCATGAAAGCAGATTAGACAAGGCTGCTTAATTTTTAATTTGCAGTAATTAGTTGGAGACTAATCCAAGTTCTAGTGGCATGTTCTTGGCAGTTTTTTACCGCTTTAATATACTCATCAATGTTATGTAAACAATATTACAAACTTCATATAGCAGATGGCAATTCTTGGACCTATACCACTTCAAGTGTTTATAATAAAGTTACAAAATGTACCTCAGGCAGAAGCCAACTGTGGAAAAAACTATTATGGTTTCAAAATTTCACTTGTAATCCAGCAAATAACTACAGCAAAAGCTTTACATTAGGATGACAACCACTGGTCAACAAAATTACGGTTAAGTTGGGCAAGTTATTATTAAGTATGTGAACCAGGCAGTATGTGCCGTCTGCATGATCATTCAGCCTACCGATTACCGACTGAAGGTTAGTTTTAGCCATTACTTTCCACTGGCTACTGGCATACAAGTTTGTCTAGGAATAGTATTATACATGTTTCACCCGAGTGATACTAACAGTTGAAGGTAAAAAAAAAAAATATTCATAGAAGTGGAAGAAATTAAAGGGTTATGAAATTACGTAACTGTATGAATGCGCAGATTCATGGTAAATTTTAAATATATACTCACAGAAGACAAGTTTTTAAATAACTAAAAATAAATTGCTCTTTGAGAAGCTTTAGGAAACCCATGGCACTTGTTAAAAGAGACGATTAGAACTGTAATCAACCAAGAGCTGACGTTTTCAAAAAAAAATGTGAAGAAGCCATGTTTTGAAATGATGTGTTTCAGTCTACAATACTGAGAATAAGGAACGGATTCATGGCAAGGATTAGGATGCTACAAATCATGTGGAACATATGAATAGGAGTCTGTTTCCATGTATCAATAGGGGTTTAATTTCTGAATGAGAAGCTTAAGCAAGGGCACATTCTTTCGTAAAACATCCCACGGGTTTCCTAGAATACGGAGACTTGGTAACATCCTCAGTTCTAACTTTACTCAGTAGGTTCTTATGAATCTGCTGTCGACATTTCATTTAATGCTAAAAACAGTCAAAGATTGGAACTGATTTTCGAGAAAGATAATAAAGAAATAAAGCACATGATAGGTTAAAAAATTAAATTCTCTCATTCTGCAATGAAATGTTTATCAAGAAGACCTGGTTGTAACTTCTCGAAGTTTGCCACTCTGGCTGCTATCTGAAACCAAGATTTCCCAGGGAAAAAAAAGTAATCCTCAAACAGCTGGAAACCATCCTACAGATACAAAATAAATCACTTGCAAGTGAATTCTGCACTCAAAAGCCCTAATCAGTTCTCTATACAAGCAACAAAACAAACAAAACCCAGAAGGAACATTAACATCCCTGGTAACTGGTGTCTACTAATTGCAGAGCATCAGGAGAGCTTCAATAGGAAAACAGAGACTGAATAGGATTGTCTGATAAATCTACTACTCTCAAACACTCCACACAGTATTCTTGACCCTGTAGGTCACAACCTTTTGCTCCCGAGTCACTCATGCAAAGGGAGATAAAGAGGTCTAGCCCATTCTATTAAATCCTTGTAATTATTTGTTACAGTTTTAAGTCATCTACCATTATATACACAGTAGTTTGGTGAATTACGTACGCCCTCTTGAAATGAAAATACCATAGACAAAATGGATGCAATTTAAAAACCTTTAAGGTAGCCCAAAACTTTGTAAGCTTAATTACTTTTATATTTAGCTGGTATGAATTCTGTGTAGTAGACAAATTAGATACAACAGACTCCAATTATGCTTAAACCAAACCAATGTGAGTTATTTCACAGTGGAAGGACATTAGAAATTTATCCAAAGCTTACATCTTCAACAAACATGGGAAAAACACACACTGACCACAACTGGGTATGAAACCCAGGGTACCATCAGAGAGCAGCATAGTCATAAATAAGTTGTCAGATGGTCAGTTTCACATCACTAACAGATTGCTGTCAAATATAATATTTCTTTTATGGTGTAATTTGGACTAAATCTGCCAAATGCACTGTATAAAAATGATTACTTCACCTTATGAATCACTTTTCATCAACACACTTTTAAATACAGCTGTGAAACTTTTGTTCTAGAGAAAAACAACTTTACATTGTTGATTTATCTGTGATAAAGGGTGGAGTCCAAGGATTTGGGATGTTTTCTTTTTTGTGTTCATGTACTTGTTCAGAATTTTAAGCATAATTATTTCCTTTATAAATATATTTCAAAATACATAGCTATTTGCATTGTTATCTTGCAAAACAGCATTACATGGCAATCAGTGATGAATGCGCTTCATGATGTGCTGGCAAAAAATTGACCCGTGGAATGCAGACAGTTGAGTCTGGGGGGAAAAAGTCCCACCTCCAGTCCAGAAGACCAGCGCTCTGGATTTCACAGGGAGTACTTTTTAGCTGTATTTCTAATCCTACTACTAATGGTGAGTTCTAAACCCCCTATAGACATGTGCTCTTCAAGGGCCCTGTCTTGCAGCACAGGCACAAGTATCTCAACTGACAGTTTGAAAGGACTGACTCACGCCGAATGCTACTAGAGTATTTCATTAATTCTTTCCTCATTTTCAGATTCATGCTCCATCCCTGTGCCCAGAAGAAAATACGCGTAAGGAAGTTTAGCATATGAGGATCACTGGGAAGTTCACTACAAGCACTCTGCACCATGAATAGCTTCAGTGCTTTCTGAGCCGTTTCAGAAAAAGTTTCCATGGGCGGGTTTCCACGTTTATAATGTGGACACAATTGCACTATTTAGAAGATCTTCTCTGGAAGGCAATCCTCCGAAGTTTTATGTATTCCTATTCTCAGAGCAAATATTCCAGGGTTAAGAGGCTTCCTGACACAGGCAAGCAATGCTTATGCTCACTAACCCTTTAAGTACAATGCTGACAAAGCAGAACATGCCTTGCAGCTTCAGAATATTTGTGTGGTCAAGTCACAGAGGCTCCCCAGAGCCCTCCTCCGCATTTTGATTTGGTCGTACGCATTTTAGCTCTCTCTTGATCAAACTGTATCAGTTTCTTTTATCTAGAATATGCCCCAGACCCTCCTATGCCTTGCCAATGAGTAACACGGGTTGCAGAACGCCTTTCCTCACGTGGAAGGCTCATCAAGATGCAAGGGGCTCTGTAATGTCGGTGTCAAAGACGGCGACTGAGTAACCCCGCACCTCTGCATTAAACTCACTGGCTGGCCAGGATGGGTTTCCACGTGTTAAGAAACTGCGAGAAGTGTGCGTACGCACTCCGGAGTCGCTGGTGTTTTGTACAGTGAAGCTGTAGAGACAGACGATAGAGAAAAGGCACCTTTTATCTTCTCTCAGAACTATGCTGCGCTCCTGGAGGATTCCAGTTCTCCCACTGGACATTAGCGTTGCCCAGCCTGGTTTTTGAGGTTTGTACACAAGGTTTTTCTATTGTCCTGTCAATATGGAATTTGCACGGTTGCAAACAGTAACTTAACTTTGAAATTGATACTAAAATGATGCTCCAAATTTATTTAAATTAAGGATTAAGAATATTAATTAACTTTTTGCTCTGATACTTCAAAATATGTCAAAAGTTCTGATACCAGACATTTCCATGCAAAATACCATTATTTATTCATGCAATGATCAAAATCTGAACTCACTTTGTGAGTTCAATATATGATACCTCCCACCACTAACCATATCCACAGAATTTTTTTCTTACATTTAAATAAATCTGAATTATTTTTTTTTTTAAAATCACACCTCATCACAGAAAACAGCAAAGAGGAGGGCTCTGTGTTTTTCCTGCCCTGGATTCTGCTTCTATAGACTTCTTTCATAGCCCCTGATTAGAAACAGGGTTTAAGAGGTGAAGATGACCTTAGGTGTGGTTTCAATATTGGGTTGAATTTCAACCAGAAAAATAATTTTTTATTCATCAATGACATAAAAAATAGTATAGCATTTTCTGTGTGTTATTGATTGAACTTTTTTTATAAGAGGTTTTGTCAGTTCTTGAATTCACTTGCCATCCTGAGTCAGCTGGATGTTTTCATGTCCTGTACAACTTACAGTTTGAGCATCTGCATACAGATAGTATTTTATTGCTATTTACCTAACTTGCCAGCACATCATCGCGCATCACGGTTAACTTCTCCTCTCCCTTCAAGTTTTTTTAAATTTTTCCTCTTTTTCTATTAATATTTTAAAAAACGAAAGCGATATGGAGAAGGGTGCACATACACAGTTATGCCTTTTTAGAGACAGGAAAAAACCCAAGACTTTTAAATGCCATTTATTATTGACCACACAAATTTTAAGGCATTTTCATCATCTACATTCAACTTCTCTAGCTATGGATAAACAACAGCAGAACAGCAAAGTTGTTTAAAAACGGGTTAAGTAAGGGTTTTTTCATTAATAGCTAAACCAACAAGTTCTTCCAGGAGCAAACAAATGCACTGAGCCTGATTTCCTCACAATTTGCAGAGCGCACGTATTCCACAAGCGTAGCACCCTTGAGTGCTCTCTGGGGTCTACAAAGGATCACCCAGCAGCCTGCAGTCATCAGTGTATCTCTCTTGTCTACACAGCTGCTGAGTTTCATGGAAAAAAGCAGAATTTTCTGTACCTTTGGGACCTTTATGCTTTTGCAAATATAACCAGAACTGGCTCTCGGGTTCAAAGGCTCCTAGGAAGGAGGCTGGCAGAAACGCAAGACAGTGCTGTCACAAACATCCTTCCCCCTTTGGAAACCAGGCGAAACACGGCTGCGAGGTCGGGATTGCCCTTGACAAATACACACGAGGTTTTGCAGTTATCTCCCCCAACAGAAATTATGTCTGTTAAAAGGCTAATGTGAAAAAGATACACTTAAGAAAAACAAACTCTCCCTGAAGCTTATCTTTTCACATCTCATTGTCTGTTTCTGTGGGAAGTTTCTATTAACATATGTTCACAACGTGATTTTCAGAAGTTGCATATTAAATTCAATCCATTATATTTTGAAATGGAGACTCTCATAAATAATTTTTACCTCCTTTTTTCCCTCAAACTGCCTCACTCCATAGGCATAAAGCAGCTTAATTTTAAATCCACAGTGAATTTGAAAAACACACTATTTGTTGCTTAAAAAGTCATTAAATGAGCAGTTTTCAAACTTACATGAGACATTTTTCTAAATAGATAGAGCACTACAGTGATCTGTCTTAAGAAGGTGCCTCCTCTTTTGCAAAACATTCAAGAAAAAACTACAAAATGATATAAAGCGACACAACACTGCCATAGTTTGCTTCCCGCCAATTTCCTATACCAATGCTCTAAATGAGTACGGTAATTTGAGCTGTAAGTACCTTACCAAAACCCCCCTGCACCATAACACATCTATGCAAAACACTCTGGATTTGTATATAAATTACATCATAAACTACACATAATCTATACTGTAAATTACTCCTCAGTCCTTACCCTTCTCAGTTCCTAGTGTTAGTTGAAAAATTAAAACATTACACCAGCTTGCTCATTGATGTCTATAGGTATAAATTAATATTTATCTGTATGTAGACAGAATTATTTACTTCATGGAAAAATTTACTTATTTATCTAAGGTGGGTCCCAATGAAATTTCAGAAACTATAACAGAATGGAAAATCTGCTGTTTGATGCCATTTCTTGTTTGTAGTGTTTGGAAATGCTTTTTATCAAGGTAAGATCAGCAGAGCGAAAGCACGTTACTTACGGCAGCATAAACCACGCAGACACGGCACGAAAGCAGACATGATAATGAACATTTTCCATTTGCAGGTAAGTGCAGAATAAAATGGAATCTAGGTGAAGCAGTGAAGCACTAAGATTTGGGATATCTGAATTTTCCTCATCTTTAAATGAGGTTCTCAACATGAAAGAAACTTACCCTTTTTTCCTGCTGATGCTTTTTAAAACGGAGCTTTTATCAATGGAGCATATATGGGGGTTCACTCTACCATCTGATATGTCACGCCAGAAAGGTGTGGAGCTTTCCTGAACTTTGCCAAATTCCTTCATGAATCACAATCACCCATGATACATACGTATATATGTACACACACACGCACCTTTTATTTGTCTTGTCCTCTAGGAGAAGTACCTCTCCTCAGTGGTAAAATTTCTGTGAGATGCCATGCCCATACCGTGGTAACAGAGAGACATGACTGGAAAGACATTGTGTTGCAGGATCACGCCCATTTTTCTGCTTGAGTGACTAAGTGCAATTATCCCAGGAGTAAGTAAATCTAATTCTCGGCAAGGAACGCTACATTTCTGATAAGCAAATCTTCTGCTGTGACCTTGTCGCAGATACTCATCAGGCTTACTCGCTGTGAAGCCTGTTGCTGAGAAAGATACCAAAAGAAAGGCAAATGAAAATGAAGGTTTTCCTTTTCTGACCACGTGGCAGTCCAAGACTTTCAAGTTTCACTGAATCTATTTAGTTTTAAGAGACGGAAAGCACAACTCCAGATCTGGGTGGTCTGCGTAGTGTCCAGGAATATATGAATTGGCTCACCTTCAAAATAATATTTTTCTGATTTCTTTTCCTCAACTAATACATTATATCCACTTTTGCAATAAAATCACAGGGTATTGTCTGCAATACTGTTCCTCTGCGGATACTGCTGGGTGTATCACCGATTTCCACATGTCTCTTCAATTCAAAATAGTGGGATCACTTCACTAAAACTACTACAACTGGATGTGCAGATAAAAAGTTGGAAGGCGCTGGTTTTACACAATTTTATAAACAGATTAAACCCCTAATTTTAATCATGCCTTAAGGAAAAAATTCAGTTCTCCCTCTGTAAAATTAGCTACGTGCAAGGTGTAGATCACATTTTTTAGCCAGAACTCTGCTGAAGCCAGGAGAAATCTGACAAGACAGAAAAGAGCTGTAAAACTGAGTCCTGCCCTAAATTGCTGAAGAAATCAATGTATCAAGCTCCTACCTTCTGTAAGATGTTTTCTGTGACAAAATCAGGTTTTCAATAATATGAACATCTCTATAGTGCTTCAAACATCTTCACAGCACCCCAAGCCTAGTCAACGCTTCATAAATTCTCAACTGTAATATAAAACTAACATTCATTCGGATCCAATCTTGGTAAGTCATACTACACCTCTGATTATGTATATCGTAAATGTATTGATTAGTTTGGATTTTTATTTTATATTTCCTGATTCCCAATTATAAACAATTTTTCACAGGAAACAATTGTTAAGTACTAGTAAGTATTAAGAGAATATTTTATTCTCCTGCATTACTGATATGAATATGAATTATTTCAAGACTAAATGCGCTAAATAAAGTTAATTTTCTGAGACCAAAATCCACAGCATGTCAATTTTACCCTTGTGTAAGCATCCATATTAAACCATTAAAACACCATGCCATCCGACACACATTGGCCAAACATTTTATTTAAAGAAACACTGTCATAGTCACTTGGTTTGAGATAAAAAAAAAAAAGCAGAGGAATGGGGAGAGAATTAATCTAAAACATGACTTCTGCAAGTCTGGCATCAACACATATATTACTTGTGCCGCATCTTTCCACCATCACATATTCATTAACAGGTTATCTTACCCAAAAGTTTCTAAGCAGCTTTGAAACCTTCAATTTGCATGAACCAGAACACTACTTGCTAATACATGAGATCTGTAACAACACACATCCAGCAGTAGTACCGCTAGATATCCATCAAAACACATCATTGCCAGAGACCACAGGAGGAAATGTGCTGTCGCGAGTGGGACTCCAGTCGAGCCTACCAGATGACTCTCTGGATGCCATGACCTAACCTCAGATCATCACCACTGATAACACTCATTTCTTCAATAATGAAGAACTTCCCAACCATGAAAGCAACAGGGTAGCCCAGCAGGAAGACTTCTACACAGCTTCCTCTATTTCTTCAACCTAAACCAGCCAGGTTTTTAAGCACGTTACTAATGTTTTCTCCTAATTCCTTCCAAAAGGGAAAGGGAAAGTCCTTCTCTTCCACCCCCCAATATAGGATTCAGAAGCCACACACCGTGGGCTACCCAGCAACCTGCTCCCTGTCACGTTCTAAGAAGTGCTACCTCAAACTGAAGATCCCTCGCAGTTTTTCAAAAGGAGAGGGTCACTCACACGCCTCCTTCTAAACTCATGTCCATCCATCCATCGATTAATTTACATATTATGGGGCCCCACTGCAGGCAGACTTGGCCAAAGACTGTTCTTATTTCTTGTAGCCACAGCAGACCTATGGGGTTTGGTTTGCACCTTCACGAGACATGCTACTCCCAGTAAGCGCAGTATTCTGTCGTTCTGAGGTCACTACTTCAGCACCTTCCTCCAAGGAACGAGGCAACTGTTTGTTAATTATCAGAACTGAAAGACATAAGGACCTTATTCAACAAAACAGTAGCCTGACACATGTTCTCCCCCCAAGTACATCTTACATCAGGTTCCTACTCTTCCAGGACCCTGCACAGGCTCCTGGGGAGGGCACAAGGGGTACAGCAGACCCGCGGTGCAGACCAGGCTCTGGCTGGTCTGGGCACTCCTGGCTACGCAGTCCCATTCTGCGAGCATGGAGCAAGTGCCCACAAGCAGTGGCCTCCCTGTGCCAAGCCCAACCCAGAAGACCACTGCTCTGTTACAGATTTTTCTAAAAGTACCTTCTAGCACTGAGACTTTAAGTCCATCAAGGAATGAGACCTCCTGTAGGGGAGGAAGATGGAGGTGGAGGGAGGTTAGTCACCCATGATTTGTACTCAGCTGCCAGGTCTCCAGCTGGGTTAAGCATTGCGTGACAGACTTGATATCCTGATCAAGTCCTTGATTTACGTTTTGGCATGCTTCACCAGCACTTCTCAGCAGGACTAGATGAATCATTGATCTGTTCCAGTACAATAATTTCTATGTATGTTCATAACCTTGGAAGAATCTATATAAAATTTGAAGACGCATTTAGATCGCACAGTGCTCTGCTGGATGATTTTCAGTCTTTAAACACTGAATTTTATTCAAGTTGTGCGGTTACATTAGTGCTGTGTGTGTTTGCATATTTAAAACACAACTAGTTTTTTTTTTTAAAAAAAATCATCTCTAGGTCTTAATTTAGGTCTTAATTTAAACTTTTTGTGAGATAAATAGTTCATAGGTTAGTTGTATCAGACAACGTTACTCTTAAAAACCCTTGACCTCAGAAAAGCTTGATTTAATTGCTGAATAAAATAAATGTAGCAAGAGAGTCTAGCTAGCCCCTGAGCATTTTTGCTGAATTCTGCCTCAGCCAAACTCATGCGGGTCAGATGCAAACAGAAAGAGAACTCCTATACAAATGGAAGTAACTACAGCTGCCAATGCTCAGAGAGCTCGAATAACTCTCTACCATTGCACAGTCAGGAGCTCACCGACATCACTTTTTAAAACAAAGGAAAAAATGTAAAAAAAATTATAACGAGCTAAAGAAATTTCCTGTTATTCTGCACAAGAGAAAACCCCCATCCCATGTCCTTCACATATGGCTGAGACCATCAGCATTTGCAGGCTCAGGACTAACTAAATATCTCCTTAATGAGCTTTACAGACAGTTTTCTGAAGCTGTGACTTGCAAAGCCTCCAGAGCACCAGGAGCTCCAGGCTCCCGCCAGCCCTCAGCGGGTCCCTGACCTCGCCTTGGCAGGCGGGTGCTGCAAGGCTGAGGATCGGAGCTCTGCTTCCCACCTGCCCCTCGCCAGCTCTGGAAAGACTGAGTTTACAGCCCTGCTTTCCCTTTGCGTTTCTTCAAATGAAATTTTAGGCTCAATTTGATCCTTACAGCTCCATTTCACGTCTAACGTACCATGTTGAGCAACTCTGGCCATTAATATAAAAAAGGGGACAATTATCTGGTTATAGAAAATATTTTACACAATGCAAACACAGCTTTTTCCTGTATACATCTGAGAATGCCTGAGCTTTTATAGGATGTTATTTAAGAAATATTCATTATACAATTATGTAAAGGAAACCCTGAGTATTTTGCACTGAGTCTTGCTCAAGCTGGGGGACATTGGCACATTTGCTATCAACTATCAGCTCTTACTTGAGAGTGAAAGTTAGGCAATTTCTGTATGTTTGTAAGATATACATACCAGAAAACATTTTGGATTATATTAGATTAAAAAACTAATTACCGAGTGTTACTTTTAATACAGCAGGTAAAATAGCTCAGGTAATATTCCACTTAAAATAGTTTATAGAAACAATAAATCTAGAAAGTTTTTATCTGTTATTCCAACGAATTACAGCAAAAACTACTTTAACTGAAAAGAAAATTAAAATAGTTCTTATGCTTCCTCCCTTGTCCTTTCTTCATTGTTAGCATAATCAATATCAGAAGTAAAAAGTTCTTAAAAAGTCAGGAAATATCACTGTAGAGCTACAACACCCAGTATTCAAAATTCACTATTAATTCTTAAAAACCCTAGATGAATCTTAAGTGACAGCGCCTTCTGAAGTACCAACAATGCAATTTATTAGACTTTCCTTTCTTTCATCTGTCTTTATCTTTTATGCTGCAAACCTTATACAGTGTGAAATAAAACACATGGAAATTGCTATTTAAAAAAGGGCATTTGAGTGCACATTTTTAAATAACAGTACTTGACAACTCTTAGGTGCAGAAGAGATTTCTGGAAAACCTTTGTCGATATAAATGTGCAGATAAGCTCTATCTGTCTTCTACCTGCTGTGATAAGAAGCAAAACAAGGTATCTGTGCAAAATTAGGTCTGACATAAGACAAAAAAAAATACAAAGCACAGGAGAAGGGATGCCAAGCAGAACAGGGAAGGCATTGGGTTGCTGAGATGAACGCCAAGTACGCCAGGTAATCTTTTCCAGTTAAGTGAAGAAGAAAAAAAAAAAAAAAAAGCATTATCAAGCAGATGGCTACCGAAGAGTCATCCTCCAAAAGCTCACTCTGCTCAGGGTAGAGTAAGAGGTATGACCAAATACCACGCTGAGGTTACGAGCGGTCTATTGAAACACAGTATGAGGAGGAGAACCCGCACAAGCGAAAAATGACCCTTCACTCTATGCATCTTCAAGCCGTTTAAGACCTGAATCAACTTCATCCATATATTATCAAGTAGCTTCTGAAATGCTAAAGAGGGCTGGGGTTCAGGTTTTTTTCTTTTTCATAATTTCTTGCTTTTGTAAATAGAATAAAATGACAGAAAAAGCACAAGTGTGGCAGACTACCTGATTTGTTGAAAGAAAACCTCCAGGACTGATTTAAGGGGAAGAATAGGATAATTTGAGCAGAACTGAGGTTTAAACTTTTCCAGTTTCCTGACAAGAAAAGCCCCTCTAAATAGATGGGCTGGGTCTACAATTTTAGCTGCGTCTAAAATTTAACTTTTCTAAGGGATGGGAACAAATCCAATCACTTTTTTGCCTTGTTTTATCTACTATCCTTAAAACTTTAAAGAAAAAACTTGAGAGACAATTCCTGAAAGAAGCTTTTCCAATTATTTCTACATTCTTGTTTCAAGCATTTTATTAATTTGGTTTTTCCTCAAGTGTTATAAGCAGTGATCTGTTTATTCAGTTCTTCATGCAGCAACAGAGAAAGAAAAGGGATTCTAGAATGGGAAATGACTAAATGACACTATGCAGTTAGCCTGCACTTAGAAATGCTGGCCCACTTGAGTAGTCCTCCTGAGCTCACAATTAACACACAACCTCAGAGAGAATCAAAATTACAATTCCAGTTATATCACATGTCATACAGGACAATCACATAAAATTACATAAGGTAGGAACAGAAGAAATGTCGTATAGTCTATTCTCCATCAAAAACAAGGACTGTAGCTCTGCCATTCATGCCTGGTCTTCCATGACGGACGATGGAATGATGGAATCTCCATATCCCTGAACAAACTGTTCCACCGTTTAGCCCATCTTAATATCAGAAAATTTCTCCAATACAATTATATCCAACCTGTTTAAATTTTAGTCTATTATTTCTTTTATTTTTCACCCAAGAGAAAATTCATTATTTGTTTCCTCATGAGAGAGGCATTGCATACAGCAGAAGACTATTATCAGCCTAGACTTTTTCTAGACTAAACAAAACATTTCAAGTAATTTCAAGTTCCTCAAAGAATATGGTCTCTAAATGTCTGATCATTCTCATTCTGGACTGGGCTCTGCATAATCTGTCCATGTATAGACTGAGTTTCGTTACTCCAACTGACATTACCGACACCTAGGAGAGAACGGTAACGTCACGTGCCTTGCATACGTACTCTTATTTATATACCCAATTACCACTGCTTTTTTCCACATCCCAAAATTATGACTCATGTTCAGGTTGTAATCTAACTCCTAGGCCCTGCTATGAAGAGTTGTCACCTAGGAAAAGGTTCCAAATTCTCCATCTGCACAGTTAATTCTTTCTTCCAAAGTGCAGAACCTTTCATTTGTCATTACCAAATTGCATCCTGTATTTTGGGAATATTTCTCCAATTTGCCAAACTGTTTTGAATTACATACTAAATCTATGGATAAAACCAGACGTCTTGGGCGATAAGACTGGTTGGATCTAGTTATTCAACAACTGTATTAATGATCAGGATGATGAGTTACAGTTGATATTAAATCTGTGGATGAAACCAATTATCCCTGGACGATACTTCCTCTCTGACACTAAACTCAGTACTCAGGTTTTTCTGCCAGCTTTAAGTAGTAGGTTTTTTTTCTACAGTGTACATTAAGGCCTTGCTTATGGGAGTGTCACATGAGAGTCTGTCTAAAGACTTACTGAAGATATGTGATATCCTCTATTACTTCTGAATCAACAAAGCCTCTTATCTTCACAGAAGGAAGCCAGATTGACTTGACACAATTAATTCTTGACCAATAACTATGCACGTTGTTATTCAACTCCTTGGTTCTTGTAAGTGACTTCAAAAGAATGTATTTGAGGAACCATCCCAGAATTTTTGACATTTGCATGATCCTGGGCCAAACACTAATATTTCATTGAAAAAAAACCTAAATATGCCTTCATTCAAATTTATATAGAAAAAAAATCTCACAGTACCCTGACATAGCAGAGAATTACTGCTTCAAATACCTAAGGGTATTCTTCCTACTTCAAAAAGTATAAATTTTAACCTAAAATGCATTAATTCCTACCTTTTAGAGCAAAATTTCAACTATGAATATGACTGTTTAAACTTCATGTTTCTTTAGGTTCTTCCTCACTATTTACTTATGCAATCCTCTTATTCGCACCATAGGTGAAATTCAAGTTTCTTAAAAATCCATTGAAAAATTGCCATTGAATTTTTGAACCACAGTTTCACCTCATGATTAGACCCATGGTTTGATATTCATGTTAGTGAGAGTCAGATTCTGAATTTCAGTTTGCTATTACATTAATTGCTTTGGGGCAAGAGGTATTTAGGCTAAAAATATATGACTAGAAACCTTCCGCTGTACAGGTTCTAGTCGATATATGAAGCATACGAAAGAGAATAAAGAATGTCTCATTCTTCAGAATACTTGAAATGGCCCATGAAGTCTCAGCTTCGTGGAAGAAGCTGGTTTTATGCAGTAGTTTCTTCTTCTGTGAAATTGAGACTTTATGAACTGAAGCATGTCTGTGAAAATCATCTATGACATAATTTATACTCTTCTAACCAAATAATGTATAAACAGAAGGTAGAATGAAGGAGAATGATGTAATTCAATGTTTATAAAATAGCAGACATTTGACAGGCTTCAAATTATGTCCAGGACACACTGATTGATACCATTATCCGTTAGTGTGTTTTCCCTGACATTTATCTTAGGGCCAAAAGCCAAAAGAAAGACCACAAGCATCTAACCACAAAGTAGCTCTTATTTTCCTATTCTAGTCAGCAATTAGCTCACAGGAACAGAATTCCAAGTATTTCCAATGCCTGTAGTTAAAAATACGCCTGTTTCTAAAAGGAAATATAAATGTCATATATTAAAAGCCATATTTGGGTCTGTAGTCTTTAGACTACAAATACATATTCAAGTTGCACAGTAGTTACATGTAAAATATTTAACTGTGTGCAACCCTTATGTAAACAGAAAGACTGCTTATTTTGAAAATACATACCAAAACATGTAGATTCTAATGTAATGTAATTGCCTTCTGCTTTTCATGAAATGGAGATTTTCTGCCCTGACTTCTATCAAATCAGAAACATGTGATGAGTGTGAGTTACCAGTTTAGGACTTGTGTTTCATGACTGTAATGGTGTCTGCAAGAACCGCAGCTCAGTTTCTCCACAAAGGATTGCGGCAATCAGATAAGTACAGGTAACATTCAAATGACAAGCAGGGATTTCTAAAATCTAATCCATCCTCTAAGAATTATGATGTATTTCTTGGTGTGACTCTCCTTTCCTAGGTGCATTTTGTAAATAAACAGATTGTTCTTAAAAGTTTCATAACTGCTACTCAAAGGGATCTCTTCTTTCTTTCTTTAATGTCAGGAGAATTTTCTTTTTCTAAATTAAATAAGCAACTACACAGACATATCCCTCAGCTCAGCAAAACTAGATAACTCTTTTTAATAGAGCAGCAGCAAAAACAGGAAGAACTGACAGGAAACAGTTGGGAAAAAGAAATTAAGCCAAGGAGCTGGGAGAGTAAAGAAAACAAGAGCAATAAGAGCACAAAAGCATTAAAAGAACTTCACTTTCACCACTTCACAGAAGTACATTCTCAAATCCTAACTGACACGTAAAGTTCCCCAGGAAAACATTGCCATTGCTTAAGGCAATGACAAAAAGTAAAAAAGAAACTTTTACAGCTGCACGGTCTGTTTGTTGTTCAGCTCCTTGTTCTTCTCCCCTTTTCTTTTGAAATTGGTTAAGAAGGTAAGAAAATATTAGGAAACTGAAATTCATGTTCCCACTCTCTCAGAAAGCCAACATAGAAATACCACATTATGCTGAAAAAAGGAAATGAAGAATACATCTACTGAGTTGGTATTGACTTGGCTTAAAACTCTATGTTGTTCTACAGCTGCTTATGTACTGCTTCCTATCTTAATTCTCTGACAGCAGTTCTGTACCATGCCCCACTTTTTAAAGTTAAATTATGTCCTGTAATAGGAATGCAGGAAAGAGAGCCTTGCGATTTAAGAACCAGACTGGAACTCTATGGCTCAGAGTTTTCTATCTGACCTTCTGCAGGCTACTTCAATCTTCTCCCTTAGTACTGAATCTGTGAAATGTAAAGTGCTTCAAATACATGTGAAAGGGTAAGTCAGCTGCCAAATCTTCACTATATACTATACACACAAGAAAAATCTTACAGAAAAATACTTTTAGATACGGAAGGGAAAAAACAAACTTTCTATAATGTTTGGCGATAAACACAGGCGAAATATATCTAACTGCTTTTAAATACTCCTAAAACAAAACACAATCCCTACACCCTGTGAATGGATCTTTTTAGAACCAGGATTAAAGCAGCCGGAAATCTTGTCTGCGCTATGCTTCCACTCGCAGACCTTGACACTTTAATGCCAGGATCAGAGAGAGAAATCAAATCTGTGAAGTTTAATTGCTTTCTCATCATCTGACTTGTAAGATCAGCCTTGTTCTGACCACTGCCTCGGGAGCTGGGAGCCAGGCGGGTGATGCGCGGCACTGCCAGTGATCACATCCCCACAGAAGGCATTCCAGGGCAGCTGGGACACTGAGGTCCCCGGTAGCCACAAGCAGTTTATTCTCAAAGCCTGAGAACCAGAAGCTATTTCCCTTCTTTTATTCTGCATTTAAGGATGACAGGAAGATGATAAACAGCCAAAGCCCAGACACACTGATATGCCAGCAGGACAAAAGCCCTTTGTGATTGACAGACAAAACCTAAAGAAGGGGAGGAGACCCTCTTTTTCTTCCTTTGGGGATGGCTCTGGACAGACGCCTGAAATTTTAGCCCTCAAAAGCTTCTCCCATTACCACCAGATCACCTTGCAGGTAAACACCTTCCTGGTTCATTGAGTCACTGTTACGTATCTGAAAAAGAATCTCCACTGAAAAGTGATAATGGTGGAAAAATACTCCCTATTGTACAGCCATAATTCTTGTACCACTTGTCTGTAGGCAACGCATTTCCTCTTTCGAGGAGGCTGTGCAACTGGATCCAACTACATGTAAAGCAATCTGTTAAAACGAGGACAAGATTTACTGTTGGAAAGAACAGATTTAAATAAATTCCAGGAGCCTTTGAACCATATGTCTAAAAATGACCAAACATAGACAATTAAATTTAATCTATTCATATTATATTCAAAAGTTAGTATTTTCTATGAAAGAGTAGACATTGATTTAGCACATGCAATGAACTATCTGCAATAATTGGTGTTTCATTTTAACTCCGAAAGAAACTAGTTATTTCTATAGACCATTTAGTTACATTTTTAATAGTGTATACCGAGTACCAAAGTCCCCATTTCAGTTGCTTTATGGTATGCAAATTGGCATGTGTACTATGCAAAGTGGCAATGGAAAACAGATGATACTTTTAGCAAACAGTATTCCTTCCCACATAATCACAAAATCATTTGCACTACTTAATCCACGGGAAACAACGAAGCAAGCCACCTGAGTGTAATGTAAAAGTGTTTTTGTTTCTGTTTAAAAGCAGTGAAGCCCATAAAAAGAGAAGTCACCCACTTTAAGGGTATCGTCTTGACTTTTGACACGTGTAGTACTAAGGAACAGATGTATCAGCGTATCTCAGTATGAAAAGTTGAAACCACAAAGAAAGCTAGGAGAGACGGGATTAGACAGAACAGCATTTTCTTCACTCACTGACAGATGAGAGAGCCTACTCTGCAGGCTTTCTGCATATTGGAGGATCAGGAGCAGTGCGATTTAACCAGGGGAAAATAGAAAAATCAGCCCAACTTCAGCCCACACAGGTAATATTCCTCATTTGGATCTAATCTAACCACAAGAACAGAGCTAATCTGAAGATGAGAGTATAATACAGCAATAAAATACATACCTACTTATTTCAATTCACTAGCACTTTTTCAGCTTGAAAGACAAAGTGAAAAATATATGAACTGGGACTGGAAAACCTGCTGTAACAAGAAAGGTGGTTCAAGTGATCTGAGGCACTATCCGTCTTTTTTTTTTTAAAAAGCCAAAAGGGCAATGACCACCTTTATTCTGGGCTACCATCTGAGCATAATAAAGGTTTAGGTAATACTTGGGTATATAAAAACAGAGTCAAATATATGGAGTGCTGCAAGAACATATAATGTTTCTCTCTATTAGACCAAGGGTGGGGGGGGGGGGATCCAGGGAGGTGGGGAAATGACCTGGTGACTTGTAAATTAGGTACTTATTTGAAAGCATACTGGATCATCCAAGTACCCTCTCTGAAGAGCTTTAGTAAAACCAAAGACACAAAGCTGCGCTACAGCTCTAACAATGCAACAACCCATTCCTTTAGCTACAGCTGTTTCATGGCTGGTGGAAACCCTGTCCTGCTTGGGCTCTTACTCCTTCACTGCAGACACCGTCCTGTCTCCCCTCCTCGCATTTCTCTTTCCTTCTCTGGTGAAGCAGCTCATCTGGTGCCGAGAGCAGGTAAAGGGGAAGCAGCCAGTTTTGGCACTTGGCATTGCCCATCAGCCATCCTCAAGAGTACACAGAGTCAAAGGAGTGAGAGGGATTCAAAGACGACAACGTCTTGAAAGGCACTCAAGAGGAGCACCCCTCTCCCCGCCGCACGCGTGCCCAGCCGGAGCCCCCTCCCAGCCCCTTCCCTCCCCTCGGCTCCCACTGCCACCGGCTGACCGCGGCGCAGGGAAAGCGGCACGAATCTCCTCTCTCTGCTGATAACAGCACTGCTGCTGGTGTAGACTCTCTCTCACCCTTCCTATCCTCTCACACACTTTTCAGGAGAGACCTCGGAGCTGCCAGCTGGGACGGGGGAGGCAGAGACAGGCACCGGGCACCGGCACGGCCCTGCACCAGGACGGCACCAGGTAACAGCTGATTTCTAAGAGATGATTCGCTCCTCCTAAAACTTAATGTCAAAAAGGCGCGTTTCAGATATTGTGAAGATATTTATGCTTATGCCTTTGAACACCTATAACTTACAATATAGACTCTCAGTTTAGCTTTGTTCCTCACGATGCATACAGACGTGCACCCTGTAACCTCGGCCTGGAGACAGGCATGGACTTCTCGTCACTGCTTGGCTTGGCATGACAGCTGTACCATGGCTGACAGTAAAATAACGAGTGCAAGGAAGACAGATCGACGTGGCACACATTTCCTCCGAAGAAACTGGAAATACAACAGGCATCCAGCAATTAACAATCATTATCAAAATGTCAAAAGTTTTCTCTCAGGGCTTTTTCAGGAAAGCAGTCCGATAACTCCTGGTATCCTATGGCTAAAACAGGTATGCCCTGGCAACATTTCGGTATCTCAAACATATCTATTCAGAAGGTAAAAATGAATATTGTTACATTCTAATCCCTAAATTTACTTTATTGTTATCACATACTTTCTCAAGAAAATTTATATGCACCAGGAAAAAACATATTAAAGTGAACATTATTTGACAGATGCCTGATTTAAAGGAATACTTTAAATGCTATTCCCAAACTGGCAAAACATGTGACAGGCATCAGGTGAGTATTCCCAAAAATGCATGTGGAATTCAGTAACAAGTCAGTCGTGTATTTTTTAAAGATAAAAATCAACAGCAAATTTAAATTGCCTTCCCAACTCCTGAGATGCATCTCAAGGATTCATCAAAAGTATAAATGGTTTCTCTTTTCACTCTTGACAAGGATCTAAAGAAATTACAGAGTTCACTGTAGCTTTGTACATTATATTACTGGACAAGTTAAAATAATTTTATTTAAATCAGAAGAAGGCTTTCAAATATTTGACATAATTTTTCCATGTAGGAAAGATTTAATTCTGTGATATCTTTTTCTTGTCATTCCCATACAGAGGCTTTGGTGATAACCCAGATAAATCAATACTTAAATATATGCTTTTATACATACATATATACATATATATATAGCCCTCTTTCTTTTTTGCTCTTATTAGCAGAGCACAAGGTATTTTTTTCATATTGAAGTTAAAAAATGGGTTCATGAAACAGAAGGATAATACAGGCCATGTGTGCAGTGTAAGTTAGAAAAAACATCTTCCATGACCTCTCAGCATTTCATGAATTCTTAACACTTACCACCTCTCAGAATTATTTTAATACGGTTTCTAGGTAACTTTAAGGAAAGCCATTAGCCTAGATTTATTCCACCTAGATTTATGCAAGGAAGTTTGGTGCACAATCACCTGTATCATCAGGCGGAGAGAGGCAACTCTGCAACATAAATTAAGCCCACACAAGGTGGGAATTGCCCTCTTGATTTGCTCATCTTTTTCCTCACATTTCCTAACCTAAATATATCAGACAGGTGCCTAAAACTGAAGATGAATCATGAAAACCTTTTTACAACATGCACTACAGGCATGCTGAAGATCCAACTGTTGTAAGGTTCTCTTTAATGCTAGACTAGAAATGAGGATTTATTTATATTAATTTTATGAATACCATTATTGTCCCATTCCTCCCACACTACCCAAATGAAAGGGTGAGAAACAGTGATTGATACTTGCAAATTTAAGAACACAGAAATAGAAAAAGTGGGATTTGCCCATGGACGACCTACAGCAGCCACCACCGATGACTGTAGGAAGGTGTGAGAACATTGTCAGCACAGGCTCCCGAACCTCCTAAAGACGCCCGCCGCGTCCCACTGGACACCGTAATTTTGCACCCTTAGATATATTTTCTTTGCAATACCTTTAAGTCTAGAAATTCTTCTTCCCTGTGTAAAAAACTAATAAATTCTTACACTTAAAATACACACTTTAAGACATACCTTTAACTCTACTACATCCTTTTTGAGCTAGAGTTGGATACACAACATGAGCTTGGAGAGACCTGTCTCCCTCTCCTGTGAATGCAGCAGAGCTAGAACCAGAGCTCTGCAAAACTCAGCAGCAGCTTCCCTTCAAACCAAAACACTACTACGTGGCACTGCAAGTTTTAAGTGACAAAAAAGTGTTTGCATCTGAACTAAGCATATGGAACTGTAAAGGGAGCGCTCTGCCAGAGAAGTGTCAGAGTTAACCTGGAAGGTTATCTTCTTATCCGCAACCCCCTCCTGCGATACCGCGTTTTACTTTTGCTCCTACTAAATAAAACTGATATTTATAGCATTTCTTACAAGACTGAATGTTTTAATCTACTCACTAGGTCATCCAAAATACCTAAGAAATCAAGTTTCGTGACAGTTACCAAAACAATGCTTTGAACCACTAACTTTGAGGTGTTTGTATAAGGACAGTAAAAAACGTATATAAACACAGAAAAAAATTCTCATCTGCTTTTTTCTTCTGATTTATTACCTAATAATTCAACAGCAGAGGACTTTTAATGTACTCCTGTAATTCTACAGCACATGTAAAAGACAAAAATAATCTTCATAAGAAAGGGGAAGATTATTTGATACTAAATCCCTATAATAGCGACTCCAGCTATTAAGCTTCCTTATCCTACAGTAAAAAAATAAGTAAAATTAAAAGGCAAAAATATCTTTCAGGTAGTTGCTTCTGTACAAAAGGGAGCTTAGGTGATTAAATGAGAGACTGATATGGCACTGGTACCGCACATATAAAGGCGCTTTGAAATAATATGTCAAAAATACTGAATAAATTACAGGATACATGTTTCACAAGGAAAGAAGAGTAAATAGCTGTAATTTGGGAGGCTAGAATTTCATTAATGAGACAGAATAAAGGGCTCTGCAAACAAAAGGACCTTTCTTAAAGGTTTTCAGTGACTTCACACAAATTTCAATATTCCATCTTAATGGCAGTAAATGACAGTGCATCTGCATTTCTTATGTGTTCTTTGCATTATATTTTTCATTTTCTATTGTCAATCAATAGATAATGCACAAACAACATCAAGAGACCAGGAGCTTTCTGTGGTGAGCTATGCAAACCCCGAGTTATAAAAACCACCATTTTCTGCTTTGTGAAATGACAGCAATAACTTCTGATTGTCTGAAATTATTGTTTCAGAAAATAACATTTTAACATTTATCTCTGTAGAAGGCAGACTTCATCCTCAACTTACTATCAATCAATCATCAGAAACATTCAACTTCCCATAATAGCTGGTTTCAGCTCGTACATGGAGCTTTCCTTTCTAGGGTTCAGGGCAGATGAATTAACATACGTCTATTATAAACTGGTAGTATATAGTCTAAGGATTAACTACTATAGCAACCAGTGCTGCAGTCTGCCAACATGTATCCACCCAAATTGCTGGATTTTCTAAGTTTATGTGGATAGGATTTATATGTAGGTGTTCATTTATTGTGCAGAGATTGCAAGTTTTCCATTATGTGGATTTCTTCAAATCACAGCTATTACATCACCCTTCCGAAAAAACCCAGGGTAATATTAAAAACAAAACTGCTATTAAACCAACATTAATTAAATTGTATTTTACAAATATTTATTGTACGTATTATGAGATTCCTCCTGGTTGTTCATTATACTCCATTCAATTATTCTAAAACACTATTCTCGACAGAAAGTGCCATGAATTATTTTCACTGAAATAAGATGATATGAAAACATGGTGTAATCCAAACCTTTCCACCCATAACCTTAATTCCATGCAACCTGTGTTTTCTTTTAAATAGAAGCATTACAGCGGAGCATGCTTTTGTTCCAAGACACTTTAAAAAAATAATGCATTTTTAAAGAAATCTTACATGACACTGAGTGGAGCTCAGTGTCACCTGAAAATGATTTCCTAAAGATATGGGGATGTTCCTCTCCCCAGACACACTTCTGTATGTGAGTTTTTGAGGGGAAAAAAAAAAAGAAAGAGGTGGAAAGAGAAAGAATCCTGTTTCAGCTGTGGTTACCTATAAGCACACATTGAATACACGTGACGAGAGACTGCACTGTACAAGTCACTGTGTACTACAGTTATCCACAAATGAGTGGTGCAGAATTTCATCACTTTCAGTGGAGGTGAGCAGAGCATTCTGGTGCAAAATGGAGGTATAAGTCCGCAGAAAAATACCAGAAAAAGAGGATGGAAGAGAAGAAAGAAAAGAAGTGCCACTAAAATATGCTTCCTCTGTCTGTAAATGTAACATTATTGCTTGTAAGCCTAACATCTGCATTGCAGCTGCTATTTTCCTTGTATATTGTCCTATTTTTTGTCCTGTCTGCTAATATGATCTTATTTTTTTCCCCCTCTTCAGTCACCCTCTCCTTCTCTGTCTTCCTTTCTATATCCCTCTTCTGAATTTACCTTTCATTCTGACTCCCTTCTCACTTCATCTATTCTGGAGTAATTATCCCTGGTTTTACTTCCACCATTTCAGTTCTGTAACCTCACTTCTTAACTCTTGAGATTTAGCACCTTCTTTTTCTTGTTGTCCTGTAATACATGTAATAATGTTTGAACAGTCCAACGGAATTTTGGGGAAACTCCGATGATAAGTATCAAGGCTGCTTGGTAAAGTTTTCAGCTAGCACGAAACATCTGCCATAGGCATGAACTAGGAGGATCAGGGGTAGCAAGTCAGCACAATGTGAGGACAAAGCCCTCCAACAGAGGGTAAAGGGCATTCATTTTACAATTGGAGAAACCTTTTCTATGCCAAATGACAGGAAGACTATCTGAATACTTCCCTTTTTTAAATAATAAATTCCCCAGATCCATTACACAGGCTTTTGAGCCTTTCTGCAGCTTTGGAGTAAGGGTTGGCAGTTGGAGAGAAGCATCAGCAAATTATAACCGCCTTGCCAAAGGACCATTGCAGAATTTGTTGTGAAAATAATTCAAGACAGACATTATAATGAGATACTGAGAAAATTCATTATACTAGAAAAGGAAATATTCAAATATATCGAGAACTTGCCTATACTTCCACAGACCAAGATTCATACATCTGTTACAGCACCTCCTAACAGTGTGGGTAGGAAAATACCCACATCGAGGGAGAGGTATGACCATGTTACAATTATGTGCCATACTGATTTTGTTCTCTTTTAGTGGATAACTATCAGCCAGACCGCTTGCCTTCCAGAAGCAATATTAAGCAAGCTCAACTTGAGGCTGTTATTAACATGGCAACCTGAAAGACATCCTGCAAGTTATGTGATGTATAGAATATATCTTAATTCCTCCATGAAGAAAAAACAGTTCTGAACTTTCCAACTCAAATAACTTCACCTCCTAGGCTCAGCAAAGATCATCTCAAGCCATGCTGGTATGCAGTCATTCTGAAATAACAAAAGTCCCCGTGAATGCTGAAGAGCATCTCTGCTTTCCACGCTTCTCCCAATCACTTACCACCACTCACTCATAGTGCCGGTGCAAAGAAAATGATCCAGCGCAAAACTACACAGAGCAAAAATAGTGACTAAATTCAGTTAACCCTGGAGGTGCCAGGAATGCTAGTGACAACCAGAGGGACTGACTGGGGACATTAATCACTTTTAAGTTCAGAAAACTTAACGATAAGGCAATTTATATCAACTCAGAAAATAAAGATTACTTTGCTTTTATTCCTTGCATCATTTGATTCATGCATCAGTCGTATTTTGGTAGCATAAAGGTACGCTGATATTAAGTCTCTTAAGAAAGGTTTTAAGCATCAGATTACACCATTTAGATATTATTTAGAGATTAGGATTTTATCTTTAATGACGAAAGGGATTACATATGATCTTGATGATATAAAGCGTTACTGCTCTCAGCACATTTTAGGACATTTTGGTGGAGGGGGGAGGACAAAAAGCCACCTTTGAAAGAGAGTGTCAATAAATGCTTGTTAGCCATGAACACCATTTTATAGTCAATGACAAAGGATTCTACAAGACAAGCAGATCAGGCTTTGAATAAGGGTGGGTTTTTTGAGACTTTCCTGAAAGTATTGTAATTCTAACAGAATTTTGTCAGTTTGATCTGCTTATGATCACAAAAAGGCTGAAGTGATTTGGAGTCATTAAACAGAGGAAACAGTTTAACAACATACTCAATTCTTTTCTGTTTTAGACAACAATGGAGATGGGA
The DNA here is from genome assembly GCF_963921805.1 of Phalacrocorax carbo. Taxonomy (NCBI): domain Eukaryota; kingdom Metazoa; phylum Chordata; class Aves; order Suliformes; family Phalacrocoracidae; genus Phalacrocorax; species Phalacrocorax carbo. Next base: position 209,498,748 of record NC_087513.1, read on the forward strand.
AGATTGCCTCCACCAGGGCTCTGGATAGATCCATAGATGATTACTCCGAGGGCTGCCCAAAATCTTACCGAAGGGAATCAAAGATGAAGTCACTTAAGGCATAAAACAATGACCAACTCACAATCCCAGTCCAGACAAACTGGACAAAAACTCTGAGGACTGATCAAGTGACCTCTCTGTCATCTGTCTTCTCCCTGAGTAGTTGTTCCTCTCCTATCCTATTTCTATAAGTAGAAATTGTGGAAGAACACTTTAATTCAGTGTGGCAGAAGAGTCACTTTTCTCCCTCTACTAATTTTCAGAGAAGCCCCTGCCCGCCTGGACAGCTGACACGTTCCCTGCCTTTGCGTGCCCTCCTGTCTCCACTCCGTGTGTTCTCAGGACATGGTGATTTCTACGGCACAGAGCTGTAATTTGGAATTTTTTACCAGCTATACCTTTCAAGTTGCATTCAACAAAGCACAGCAAGGTTATCCTCCTCCAAAGACCTTACTAGCCACTGTTTCTAACAGCTTATCACAACAAATATTCCATAATATGACAACACTGATGTGCAGCAAAAAGTGGAAGAGACTGAGGAAGTCAAATATTCCTTTCTCTAAGTGGTAATACGTGTGTTGCCTAAAATCTGTTCCTACAGATCTGAAAGGATACACAATCTGTAGCCTCGCCGGGGCATCTTTTCAGCGCTTCTTAAGATTTCCTTCCTCATTATTTAAGTGAATTCATCCATGCTGTGATTTATGATTGTAGGAAAAAATGTCTTGCTCTGTTATCTCTTATCCTTTCTTTCACAGCCAGCAAGAACAGACTTTATTCTCTTATTCTTTACAGCAGTCTTGTACATACATGAAGACAGTTACTCCATCCCTTATTTCTGTTTTTTTTTAAATAAAACAACCACAATCCAGACTTTTAAACAAATCATGTTTTCCAAACTCCAGACCACTGGAGGAGAAACTCTGAGGTTTTTCTGCCTTTTCCATATTCTTCTTGGTGTATAATAATCAAAAGGGACAGAAAAATGTACTGAGAACTTCTCTAACTTTAAACACAACAAAAAAAACAACTTTATGTACCTCACAAGCTTTATCCATCCCATCACGTTTCCCTCGTTACAAGAATGTGACATTGTTGACTTACACTCAGCTGGCAGAGTGTGACAACTACTGTTGGGTCTTTTTTCAGTGAACTGCTCCCAGTCCATTTGATTCTCCATGGCTCCTCACCTGGAAGTGTATTCCCTCAACCGTGTCATTACTAAGCAGCTTTAGAGTTTTTCAAATCGTACCTCCAGTTTGCAGTTCCCATCCAGCAGTTTTACCTACACGTGCAACAACCATTTCCACTGTTATCTTTGTCATTATTTAAATATAAAAATATTAAGCAAAGGAGGACCCTGGTAGGTGCTTGTCAACACAGTCAATACATCCTCTGTCTGACAGTCAACCCCTGACAACAGCTCTGTCCACATATTATCCTGGGGGTTCTGTGCTTACCCAAAGGTATTTTCACACAGACCATCTATACCTGGTTACTTTAGGAAAGTACCACATAGAATCACTGTGAAGAAGTTCTAATCACAATGCCGATTACACTCAGAAAGAAAAAAGATGATAAATCAGTCCATCCTAATTATTTTTTGATAAATCTACTCTGATCTAATGTTTTTGTTTGTGCTTACAAAAACTGTTTTGATTTTTTTTCCCCCTGAGAATTAAACTAATGGACCTACAGCCTCCTGGTCCTGTATTTTAACTCTTCTGTTATACCACCAGAGACAAAGGAATTAAATGTTGCTGATGACTGCTCAGCAGGATATCCATCAACCCTGGCATGGAGGGACTAATTTTAGAAGAGAAAGTGGTTTGGGGCCCATTCAATTGTCAGCGTTGCTGTGTCAGGTCAGGGAGGAATTCACCAAATACCTCCGGGCTCTGGTCAGCTCTCACTTAACTTCCAGGTTGTCTCTAAAACACTGCTTCATTACCAAAGACACAGACAGAAGACAACCAGCTTCCTCCAAAATCACACAACATTTTTAGCTTTGACCAGCATTTCACTGTTATGACTTGGTTTAATCAGCATTCATACGGACAGGTGTCTACCTTCAACCTCACCTGTCAAATTCTCCGAGGCTGTTACACCATGACTCTGGGAAGTAGAAGAAAATAGAGTGAAGAGAAGACTGCCGATGCAAGGGTCTAAATGGATGGTAGGTGAAAGGAGAAACGCTTCTTAGAATCCTTTAAATTAACAGCTCTCCCCTATCCACAGACTGTTCTTGGACAATATCCGTAAGTAATTTGTAAGTAATGAAATTATGAAAAAAAAACAAGTTGCAGCTTCCAGAGTTTTGCAATTACCAGGGGATCATATGGCTCGAAGAACCAGAGATGGCTAGATGCCACAGAAAATTCTAAGTCAAAGGGTTGTAGTCAAAGGTTACTTTACCAAGCAACTTACCAGCTTGAGCTATAACACAGAAGATTTGAGAGGTCTGGTATTTAGAAGGGAAACAATGATGAGGTAAATGACGTATAACATACATCTTGCAAACCAACAGAGAAAGAAGTTATTAAAACGGGTGTCTCATCCAACCCACTACTGTATGTTTTAAAAAAGGACTACAACGGATAACTTGTGAAAACGTACATGAAACTAGTTTATTGTAAAATTAAAAGAAGGGAGTTGCACCTGCACATATGTCAAATATTTAAGACTGTAAAATCTCATCTTCCTGTTCTCTATTTTCACCAGAAGAAAACAATGTTATGTTCCCTGTCATAAGCTATTTAAGAACATATATGAAAAGCTGTATTTCAGCCGTTTTCATACTATGTAATGTTAGATCTCCAGGGTCTTAATTATGAGATGAGAGGAGGCTCCTTAAGTAATCAGTATAATCTCCAGATGATTTAAAGCATTTACCCCAGCATTTCCCATTTTAGCCCAGTTACGCTGACAGTGCTAGGTTTTTAATACCATGGAAGCACTCTACTCCATTCAGAAAGCTTGAATCAAAAATATACAAGTTTCCAGATTATCACCAAGAATCAGGTAAGCTTGTAGAAATGCTGTTTAAAATAATCTTTATGAACATAAACAGATATACTAGCAACATACCTGAAAAAGAACATGAACAGAGCAGCTGTGATGCAGAACAAAAGGACCTACAAGAAGGAGAAAGAGTGTTATTACATAAAACATCACACTACTACTGCACGTTCTGGATCGTGAAGATTTTACAACTGTTACTATAAAAGTTACACTTTATTTATGCGCTTGGTGGGCCAGAATGAAAGCTTGTCTGAATCCACCAAACAGGATTCTCCTTTTTCTAGTGGACTTTGAGCTGTTCCTGTCAAAGTTAAAACAAAAAAAAATGAAATCCAGACCAGAGTAGTGGGGCAACAGACACAGCAAATGATGCCACTTAAAATAGTCTGGAATAAAATAATAGTAAAATAATAAAATAACAGAATAGGAAAAAATATAAAACAATATAGTGAAATCAATAAAGCAATAGAAAAGAAATTTAAACATTATCTTTCGACAGTCTTTGCTTTTGTAATTTATTCCAATATCACATTGCTAGTTTCAGTTTAAAAGGCAGGACATTTAAGACATCTGCAAAGACAGCTGCTTCTACTTAACCACTTTCTAGCAAGTTTGAGAGTAGATAATTCTATTCCCAAGTGAGTGTATTGGTTCTAGTAGTTTACCTTCATGTTATTACCAACCCACTGGAATAATCTGGTGTTGGCCTAGATTATAAAAAAGTCAGTAAGCAAACGGCAGCTCTCCAGCACAGAGAAGGGAACGCCTTTCTTCCTCCCATCCCCTCTGCTCCCAGCTCACTGCTCTTACCTCCTCCTTACCAGCTGCACAGTGACTCAAAAATGCTGAAGAAAACGAACGGAAGGAGGAAAAAATAGTAAATAAAAACTTTGCAGAGTTTTCTGCCAATTTGGTGAGATAAGGAGATCACTGGAAGGGTATAAAAACACCAGGGCAAGCACAGGCAAAAGGGATGGAGGGGGGCCAGGAGTAGAGAAGGGGAGAAAGGATGAAGCTACCCTCCTTGAGACACCAGCAAGCCGTTGTACCGTGACTGAGAATTGCTCGCGCATACAGCTGTTTCAGGAACAGCTATGCCATGCATTAAATTCATAACCTGCCTTAATCCATGCCGTCTTTGCCAGGTACAGCTGGAGAGCAAGAAAATACTCTTTTTTTCTAGATACACTGGCCATGTTCATACCATCATTCAGGAGGCAAAAACCTAACAGGAAAATTGGAAGTCTTTCAGAAAACACTTGTGCTTACTTTCAAGGGTTCAAGAAGTTTTGATGATGATAGCATACAGATAGCTGAAGTGAAAAGAAATGGAAATGCTGGCAGCAGTGCATATTTTAAGGTTATAAACACATAGAATAGTGGGCTGCTGCCTGTTGACATAGACCAGAAAGTATGATAAAAATTTGTATAGGAAAATTTTACAATTCCTTTCAGAGGAAAAAAAAATCTTACAATGAGATTATTTCCCTTTTCCAAGTCCTCTGACATGTGACTTAAAATTAGGTCCCACAAGACATTATAATGCTTACTGTGTAAACTACCCATTTCTTCACTTTTTTGTTCACCGGTACTATTGTCTTCTATTATTCTGCATCAAAAATGTGAACATCTGAAATAATTTTATCTGAAATCATTAGGGTAAAGTGAGGACAAATATATTTCAGTTCAAACTAGCAGCAAAATCAGACTTACATTTAAACCTGAGTTCTACTTTAAAAGATCTGTCCTAACCCTCCAAAGTTCAAACCATAATTAATATTCAAACAACAACCACAACCATCAATTCTTTGGGTGCCATTTCTGGGAGACAGAAGGGACAAGAAGCCTTGACAGTCCAAGCAATGATTATGAGAAATAAGTGAGAAACGGCAAAAAAACAGCGGGGGGGGGGGGGGGGGGGGGAAGGGAGGTGATGCCTTTGCATATTAAAAACCACTTCATTAAATAGTCTGTTTCCTTCCCTTTTTTCTTTTCTTAAATGAGTTCGGTAATAAGCTAACAAGTATACGTGTGTCTATCACTGAGATTCCCTCCAAGCTCTCTCTTCTCCAGGCTAAACCTCAGCTCTCTCAGCCTCTCCTTGTATGACAGATGCTCCAAGCCCTTAATCGTCTTTGTGGCCCTTCACTCCACTATGTTTATGTCTCTCTTTTACTGGGAAGCCCAGCACTGGACACGGCACTCCAGATCTGTCTCACCAGGGCTGAGTAGAGGGGAAGGATCACCTCCCTCAACCTGGTGACAACGCTTCTTCCAACGCAGCCCAGGAGCCTGGTGGCCTCCTTTGCTGGGAGGGCTTCTTGCTGCCTCACGTTCAGCTTGGTGCCCATCAGGACTCCCAGGTTCCTTTCTGCAAAGCTGCTTTCCAGAGGCCCCCAGCATAGAGTGGTGCCTGAGGTTATTCCTCCCCAGGGGCAGGACTGGGCACTTCCCTTTGTTGAACCTCATGAAGTTCCTGTCAGCTCATTTCTCCAGTCTGCTGAGGTGGTTCTGGATGGCAGCACAACTACCTCGTGCAGCAACAGCTCCTCCCCGTTTTGTATCATCTGCAATCCTCCTGAGGGTGCAGCCTCCTGTCCACTCATCCGGGCCATTAATGAAGATGCTGCTGACCCCAGTATGGACGCCTGCGGTACCCTGCCTGTGACTGGCCTCCCACCGGACTTTGTGCTACTGATCACAACCCTTCCAGCCTGTCAGTTCAGCCTAGCAAGTTTTCAGTCTACCTCACCATCCACCTATCATCAATTTGTCTATAATCTGTACTCTATTTTGGCAAAATCTGGGCAACTTAAAGTACTCTAAGAACTTGCTTAATCAACCTCTGTAATTACCAGAAGTCTTCCAGAACTTAAAAACATAAGATGTGGAAGACCTTGGCCAGGTGGAAAAGAGGGAACTGTTACCGATTTTTGTAAATGAGAAGTTCAGGGAACGTGAGATGGCCAGCCAGGTCACTTCTAAAACCCACAACTATACTAGAATAAATTATGTGAAACAGCCAGTTTATAAGCATAGAGATAGCAAGATGATAAGAAACAACCAACACAATAAAGAAGTAAATTAAAACTATTGTAATTTTCTGCTTTGACAGATGTTTTAAGGAAAGAAGCAGGTGTAATTTATCTCAACTTTAACACACCTTTGTGACAGTTGCATATGTTAATTGAGTAGGTGGCACAGCTGCTCAAGAACACGACAGGACAAAACTCTAATAGTTAGCGGTTCATTATTATCAAACTATAAGGCACTTTAACTGAGGTCACCAAAGAGGTTTTGCTTCCCTCTTCAGTAATGATTTGAATGATGGAACAGAGATTATGTTACAAATTCACAAAACCCTTTAGAGGCCAGGTCTTCACGCAAAGTGATTTAATTGCCCAAAGTCAACAAGATGAAATTCAATAAAAACAAATATGAAGTAGCTGGCAGGAGAAATCACATACATAAAAACCCTGACAAGAAACAACTGTGTGGGCAGTACACGAGTATAACAAATTCCACAGATAGCAAATAAACAGGCACCAGCAATGCAATGCTGCGGAAAGCGCTGGAAAATATCACAGACTCTTTTAGAAGCAGAGGAGGTAAAACATAGCGCTGCATTACACTAATGACCTCGTCCTAGCAACACCCCAAAATACAGCATTGGGCACTACTGTTAAAGAAAAGCATAGACAAAACAAGACAGTCCAGAAGAGCACAATGAAAATAACAGGCGTGCAGGGTTCAACTGTCGGGCAACTGCTTAAACTAAAAAAGAGGTAGCTGGTGACAAACATGACAACTATATTCATGTAATTATCGTATACTGACAAATCTGTCTCATCGAGTAGAGGAGGAGGAAGACAGCTAAATCTACAGCGAAGACAACGTAGGTTAGATATTAGGAAGAGGTCTCTCTACAGGGTAGTGATAAACTAGAAATAGCTGCCTGTGAGATTGTGGAATCTCCTTTATCAGAGGTGTTTAAAATCAGCAAACACCTCCTAGCAGTGCTCTGGGCACGTTTCACACTGTGTCTCCCAACATTCACACAACTGAAGGACAGAAAGACGTGCAGCTAAATCCAGACTTTTTACATTAAATGCAGAGCCTGATGTGGAAAGCCCAGTCATCATCGTCTTATCACAGCACCAAGAAATAGAAGGCAAATGGTCACTGTGCTCCAAAATTAAGCCACTTTCAAAATAAGCCTTTATTCAACTTTTCCCCGTCCTACAGAATTTTTTTGTGGCATACTCAGTACAATACACAATACCTATTTTAGATTTAAAACCAACTATACCAAAAAAAGAGAACAAATACTAAGGCCTACAGAAATATAATTGTAAATATTGAGTGAATTTAAGCCTTAAGATCTAGTAAGCAGGAAGTCTCATTTGGGATTTTTCTTGCAGAGTTCATCACTTTTTGGCTTACGATACAAGGTCAACAAATCGTGCCTGGCAACACACAGACCTTGAAACTTTCCAACTAAAACAGATACAAAAAGCAAACAACCTACATGTTTCTAATGAGAATGATACACGCTAAATATTTGAACATTGTTAGAGAGACGTGCACAGGTTACAAGGCAAAACCCCTGTGCTCCAGGACAGGTTAGCACATTTGGTGTGTAAGGTGAGCCCTGCAATTTAATTGATTATGTTATACTTTACTGTACTATACTAAACCTTAATAAATAAAGAGGAAACATGCTGCAAAACTTAAAGAGGTAATTTTTCCAGATCTCTGTTGGCCGACAAAGCCATTTTTCTTTTTTTTTTTCTCCAAGAAAGCTCAGCCCTCATATAAACAGTATCATGAAGCAACATTCAGCAGTTCTCAGTTTTGAGCACAAAAAAAGCTCTGCCTGAAAGCAGTTACCAGCAGCCCCAGTAACACCAGCAGCTCACAGAGAACTTGCCCTCACAGGCAGACAGAAATCTTGGACCAGAGAAAAGAAAAATAACATTGACAAGACTATTAAAACTACTCGAGTCTCATGTATTTTGAGTTTTCATGTGAATTACCTAATCCTAAGGTTATGTGTATCTTCTTTAAGCATTTTCATTACAGTCAGATTTCCTGGGGTAAAAAAAGTCTCTGATCAGAGGCTGCAGGTTCTCCCATACAGCCAGAATAAAGAGTAGGACTGAAGTCTGTGATAAAGTAACATAGGTCTTGTAACTAAGAAGCAAAAGCACTGAAGAGACACGTAATCTACGTAAATGAAGACAGGAGGAGGAAAGAGGGACCGATCAGCAGTATCAGCATTTGGAAGCATTTGGTAGAAGCATTTGGAGTGTTGGAGCTACGGTTCAACACCGAATAGTGTTAAATCCAGCTCACAGAAGACCTGAGGCTGTTTCAACCACTGCCACATCAACACTTGACTTCAAGTGTATTCACGAAGGCTGAAAACCACCACCTTCTCGACCAACCACTTCACAATGCATGTGAGAACTACATCCACACTCAATGATAAAAAAGTTACTACTCCTCGTTCTCGAAGGCTGAATGCTACAGAAAAAAGAACTGTCAAGTTAAAGTCTGCCCGAGGAAAATTTTATTGATAAAAATCATGCAAAATTAAAAACCCTGACAACATTTGACTAGCAGGTCAGTTAAAAGAAGTCCCTCCAATAATTATTACTTGAGCCAATTTGTTCCAAAAGTTACAAAGAAGGGGAGGTGGACTTACTATTATTTTGTGATATGTATTACTTGGTCGACTGAGACAAACCTCACTTTACCTCTAAATCCACAGACCTACACAAAAAGCACTATAATTATTTTTTGGTTTAAGTCATAGGAATTTTTCAGCTGTTGTGGTTCCTGAATATTATTTCAAGACACGTTACTGCTCCAATAAAAATTATTTCTACAGCTCTTGTCACAAATATTATCTCTTAAGCAAGCTCCCATCTAATAAAATAAAAAAAATTAAAATAATGGAACTAGACATGCAGATTAATGCAATGGGCTTGTAATCCCAAGATCAAAGAAATGAATGTGCATGGAATATGTCTTTTCTACCTGCACATAATGTAAACTGTAGTGTCCGAATCAATGAATTGTCTTTATAAAATTGATATGCTATTCTTTTCCAATAATAAAGTATCTGGTTATAATGCATTAAACTGTCTTTAATTTTAGAGTAGGTAAAGCGGATGGAAATCACAGAATCCTTCCAATTAATTAGACAGAGATACCAGAAGTCATATAAAAAGAAGTTATGTGAAAATAGGTGTCAAGTTTCATTATGTGCATCCACTTGAAAACTGCTCTGATGATCACTCTTACTAATGCCAGTAGTTACTTGTTAGCATTATTTAATGCCCCAGGCAATAAAAATTATCACAGTAAATAATTACCTGATGGAATTAGTCACCATAGCTGACAAGGCAGTTCTTAGGTATGACACCTACATCTTCACCTGTGTGGGACTAAAGGGCAGGACTGCAGCCCTAAAGCCATGAGCCGCTAATAGTGTCAGCTGTGCCGCCGGAGTTCACTGCTATAAGCACCACTTACGCTCTGACATGGTGCAGAGGGAGGCTGTAGCAGCCACTTACTACTACGTTAGAACAGTGATGGGTTTGGCAAGTGGCTTTCCTGAGCACCAAACTAGTTTCTAGCTGTTCTCCCACTCTCCGCCTTAGCACTCTGTTTATTGCCCCAAGTGAGAAAAATATCACCTGGGGAGGTTTTATCGTGCCCCCCATCACTTCTTCCCACCTCTTAGACTGCTAGTACAGTGTATTCTCCTGAGAGCAACGCCAGCATAACTTTCTTCTCACCAGCTAGAGAACTAAAAAAATCCAGAAGAGGCAGCTACAAAGAGCAATTCAATGCCCAGAATACACGACTTTCAAGAAAACTAACGATGCCAGTATCTCAATGCTTTTGGCTTATTCAAGAGAAGACATGGAGGTGGCTGGAGTCTCACTGCCAGAGCCTGGATGAGTGAAGACTTCAGTTTGTCAGAAAAAAACATATGATGGTGAGAACCTGAAGTCTGCCAAATTCAGACTAGTAAGATGGCAACTTTTTCTCCGGTTGGTAAGATTAATTAACCAAATATGATTAGACTGTTTTGTGTACCAGGAGTTGTAACTCGATGCACAATGTGGTGAGGTTCACTGGCCAGCCTTGGCCAGTAAATGGCTGGACGATTATAACAGTCTCCTGTGGTGTCAGCATTCATGAAAACAGTATTATTCTCGTGTATTTTGTGAAGGCACTACCTATACTGAAACATGCATTTGTACACACCTCAGCAAAAGCTTCTGAATCCTTTGCTCTTTATTTAAATTTCAGTATTAAATATAATACATCCTTCGGATCTGTCAAATGGCTTATCAAGTCTGTAGTGAAAGGGGAATATACACCCAAAGGGAAAATATACTCCCGAATCTGCAGCAGCTCCAGCACTATCGCAACCATCCAGCTTTCTGTGTCTCAGAGTCCCTCATTCCTCTCTTCGTCTCACAGATGGCACCTCAGAGGACCAAACAGTCCCTTAGACAGGGCCAGGGTGTTTTGAATTACTAATCCCTGTATTTAGCCACAAAATCCTTATAGTTCAATCCCCCATGGAGACAGAAGGAGCCAACAAGGAATGCAAAGCACTCTGAGTTTCCTCAAGCATGTACAGGTCTGGAACGACCAGTACCCCAAGGCCAAGATCTAACCAGACCTAACAAACCACAGGCACTGTAGTCAAATATTACTGTCAGTACCTGCTGGGTACAACTATCTACAGACAAAGTTTGGCACAGTCTGGTTACTCTGAAGTCATATACCATCTCTTCTGTTTTAGACACCAGCTAAAAATTGTGATCTCCTTTCCCCTCCCCAATTCCCGTTTAAGTAGTAATCTTTATAATATCCCTTATTTTCAATTCCTGAGAACTGCAGTGAGTAGCAAAAATGAGCTGATTCCCAGTGTTGCCACTGCTTATTAAAGAAGTCACACAGTTCCTGTGCAAAAATGTCATTATTGAAGTTTTTAAAACAAAGATATAAAGGTATTTCATGGTGAAAACAGATAATCTGCTTTTGTATAAAAGCATAATGACTTATGGAAAATGGTCGTTCTCTTTTACCAATCTGAAATTTCTAGTGATCCCAAAAGACACATGCTAATTGATAATCCTAAAATGGAACCATCTCTCTCTGGATGTTTCAACCTATGCAATGTTTTACCTTCTTTCTATAGTAAATCCTGTTAAATCAAAACCTTCCCTACTTGAAATCCACCATATCTGGGGAGAATTTCATGAGCTATCAAAAGTATGGGCAAAAACTCTCATCATAACCTTGGTTATCCACCTAATGATTATTTTTCTAGTTGAAATTAAGTAACTTCTGAAGCAACACAACAATGCAGATGCTTTAAAATTGACAGGCTTTATAAAAATGTAGAGAACAATTTGTCAGATCCTTATTAGGCACTGGGCCAATTTAGCTACACCTACACCACTTCAGCTGTTAGACGCGCCCTGATTTTTTTCTGCCAGCAAGCCTCAAGCAATCTCTAGAGTGATAAGATCAAAAGAAACACTAGTATGAGTTATTAAACAAGAGATTATACAGATTCATGTTAAAGCACTGTTGTTTGATCATGATTAAACAATTACAATTAGCAAATGCAGAAGGTAACTGAGCCAAGACAGAGAGCACCTGCCAGTCTCAGAAGAGTATGGAAGAGTAAAAGAAAATCAGACCCTTAATTTTCTAGTCCACAAACTCCATATATAGTTAAACACTTCAACACCCTACATCTGTTTTCTCAAAAAATACTTGTCAGGTCTTTCCCTCCGTTTTTCATGTTATCTTAACCACAGCAAACAACACTACAACATACTGCAGCAGAGCCATGGAACAGCCTTTCTTAAAGCTCTTGATGAGAGTCCACAGCTTTCAAGGACGCACAACACTTGAGAGACTGAAGTACAAAAAAAAGTAACTGACAAATGAAACAGCAGTACCTCAGTACTGCGCCTTCCTGAAAGAGTGAAGAAGAGCTATTTTACAGCATATCATATTGGAAGAGCTGGTCAGTGCTCATTTCTCAAACTAATCAACCCTTTGGAACACAACTGGCAGGTGGCTCCGACGCCGAGCAACGGGGACACACCTCCAGTCCTATCCTGTATCTTCTGGTACTCCCAGGTCTCCAAGTCACATTCCAGGCTATAAAACATAACCCCTCAATTATCTGCAGTAAAAACATCATTCTGTTAGGCTGCCACATGGCCAGGCTCTATTTCAAATAGTATCTAACTAGGGAAAAAAGCGCATGCGCAAAAATACATACACATAGACAGTAAGTACAATACATTAGGGCTACAGAGACATCAAATTATTTGGGAGTGTTGCTCTTCCCTGAATTTAAAAAAAAAACCAATCAAACAAAAAAAAAAAAACAACCCAAAACAACCAAACACACACACTCACCCGACTTAGTAATAGTTACAAGAGGAAGAAAAGAGCATCAGGAAACTCCAGCCAACATATCACACAAATAAGAAACTACCTTCCTGAAACAAAATACTCTGAATGAAACACAACAAATATTCTAAAGATAACGCCCTCTTAAAAAAATATAAGATCTTCCACCCCATTGTAAGGTGCATTTAAACTAAGCAAATTTGGTTCTTCCCCCCCATGCACCTAGTTGGATAACACTATGGACTCAATTGCTCAGTAGAGACACACAGAGTTTCACGTGCATAACCTATGTTTAAAGGGGATAAGTAGAATTGAAATACGTGATGCTGCCTTAAAGACAGCTCATTTTTAAGTTATTATTACTTGGGACTAAAATGAAATGCCCCCAGATTAACTGAAGTCAATGACACATCTGCTCTGACCACCAAGGCTCTACAGCAGAATCAAGGAGGAAGGGGGTGTAATCATCACCTTTATATTCTGAAAATAGCATGTAGATGTCTCTTCTTCAACACAAGCATTTTGTAGCAGCTTTTTTTCCTTATTTTGCATTTATCAGCTGCCAGGAAAAAAGCACAAAAGCTAGAGGCTTGGTGTGGTTCATTAGGAGGATCATGCTCGGTGCTTCTGCAACACGGTCCCGCCTGTGGCCCATGTTCTGCTCACAGCGGCACATGTGCTTGCACACCCTGCCTCGCACAACCCAGTGCCCTTCTCCTAAAACTGTACCTTGATACGTGGTATCAGTAAATTCAAACATGAACAGAAACTCTGTCAAATCAATTGCTGTTGAAAGGTTATGCTTGGATTCTGACCAATAATGGAAAAATGATCAGCTTCAGTGTTTAGTCCCTATAAGAGACAATTTTTGCCATGAGGCATGGTGAATTCTTGGTTTACAACCACAAGAAATGTATTAAACGTGACACTGCCATATTTTTGGTTCATTTCCCACTTCCTGACATAGCTCAGCTTTAAGCCCCCCAACCATGACTTTACTACTCAGCCCCTCAAACAGAGGCTTTTTTGTTTTCTAGATTTGCTTTGTTTTTGGAGGCCTCTTGAGAAAACCAGCACGCCCTTAGCAGGGCAAGTCTTGCTGAATTAGGCCTGCCTGGGTGGACATGTGCTTCGATGACCTTTGAAACCTTGATTTTCATTATTGTGTTTTAAGAGAATATCTAACAGCCACTTGGCAGATTTTATAGTTCTTTTCTAATTACCAGGGAATATTTGCAGTTATGTTAACCATATTTTTTTTCAATAGTCACAGTTTTCACCAAGAAAATTTCTCTACAAGTTTTTGAAAGTCAAGTATTTGACTAATGATAAATTTTCATGCGAAAAAAACAGGCATAGGTAAAAAAGAAATCCTTTATCTTAAAAGGCTTCCTCTTGCTTGTGAACTAGAAAGCCTTCTTAGGCAGAGCTTTTCAAAGCAGGGAATATAGAGAATTCTCCATGAAACAAATCCAAAACATTTATCAAGTAAAAGCATATGTCCAGCTCTGTTTAAATACCCAGGTTGCCTCTGTCCGAGAACCAGGAGTAAGGCAGACACGCAGTAAGGCAGGACGCAAGAATAACTCAATACCTTCCCGCTGTGAGAGTGATTAGACACGAAGTGGAGTCACACGGTCACTCATAATCCGTCACGGTGATCAGGCACTCGGAAGCCAAAATAGTTCAAGTTTCTCTGCCTTTCACAGAGAAACAGTCTCTAGCTCGAACAAGGCTGATTGTGGCAAAGACTGGTGCAGGCACCTATGGTATTTGGTAAAATTCTTCAGAGATCTATTAACAAAACAAAACACACCTTCCCCTTCCCAGCAAAGGATGTTCTGAAGCTATGGAGTGAAGCAAAAATTAGGGGAGTAAGTTTTTTACCAACATCTCATCAAAAATGCTGTGTACAAAGAAAATTAATATAGTTAATGTTTTAATAGGCAATACCCTTGAGAAGAACAAGCTTCATGAGCATGAAAATCAATATATAAGCATATATATGTGTATGTATATGGGTATACTAGAAAGGGTCCAGCGAAGGACCACAAAGATGATCTAGGGCTTGGAGGAGAGGCTGAGATAACTGGGGGAGACCTTCGCAATGTGTATAAATATGTTCTTGGTGGGGAGAACTAAGACGACTAAGTTGGACTCTTCTCAGTAGCACCCAGTGACAGGAAAGGAGGCAACGGGCGCAAGTGGAAATACATGAAAATCTGTTTAAATCTAAGAAATAACTTTTTTCTTATGAGAGTGGTCAGGCTCAGCGAAGATGCCGTCCTTGGAGGTATTCAAAACTCAACCGGGCAAAGCCCTGAGCAACCTGCTCCAGTGGACCATGCTTTGAGAAGGGAGGCTGGACTAGCTGATCTCGTGAGGCGACTTCCAACCTCAACCCTTCTGTGAGTTGAAGTACTAGATCCTAGAACAGCCTAGCAAACTGCATTTGCATACAGGCTCTCTATAGAGCTACACTCTTTTGAACTACATTATGAAAAGAATATTTCCCGATGTCTATTAAAAAGATGTACCTATTTGCCTACTGATTATTTCTAAATTGATGATAAATTAACACAAATTAGAGAGAAAAATGTCTAATTGCTTGGAATACAGAATGCCACATATGTAACAAATCTAGATATACATGATGCCTTCAATGCAATAAACAGCTTCAACTAGTGCCAAAGTAATACAATTGCAATTCAGTCATGTAGACATTGGAGTAAACTTTAAAATGCAAACAGATTTCAAAAGTTGATTTGCACTCCTGAACAATAACTTAATCTTGCATTCATCACTGTTTCTGCAGATGCAAATATTCCTAGTAACTTCCAGTGAGCAAAATATCTCGGTGATTAACCCTCACAGACTGTGTGGTCTGCACCCGTCTGCTTCTGGTCAAACGACTTTGACAAAAATAAAATAGATACTCTTTCATGTATCTATAATTAAGCTTGATTTTGTGTCAGGTTGTTTTTCTTTGGGGTATTACGGTATTTCTATAGGGTTTTCGCAGCTATTTTGCCTTTCCTGGCTTACAACTTTTTGAGTGTAAAATAACTTTGCAGGGTATTTACAACCAAGGAATGAATATAAGTGAATGTAATTAAAAGTGCAATGATATCAAATCATTGAGGTTATCTCATTCTCATTCAATTCCTAAATCTAACTCGTAAGCACCAAGGCTAATTTCTGTTCCTGGCTTTATCACCTTTTGCATGAGTTATTTAGTTGCCTTGCCTCATTTTTCCTTTCCTTCTGCATTCATGGTTCCCTTATCAGCGTGATTTCAACTGTAAATTTCCTGTACTTAAAACGTCCAGTTCTGGACAACTGCAACTTTCTCTGGTGTTGTTTTCACCATCTTCTCGTTGCACAAACGTGTTCCTAACCTGACTTTGACCAGTGTAGATTTTTATCTGGAAATAATATTCTCTCAAAAACTTGAAGCAGAAATTCTGTTTCACACAAAATCTGTTCTTGCCAGTCTTCTCCCATTAGCTGAAATGATCCTCATTTCTTAAGCCCAGAAATCAAAAAAGCCCTACAATTAGCTTCCTCTTTCTGACTGTATTAGTTTGCATCCTAGTCTGATGCAGGCAAGGGCACTACATTTATAGCCATTCACTCTGGGCAATTAACAAACTCACGCAAAATAAAATATTCCTATGCTTTTGAGTTTCATTTCCTAAAGAAATGAGAGTTCCCTGTCAATCACCTACACCTCTGCCATTTATAGCCTGGTTTCAACCAATTCAGCAAAACTACACGCCTCAGAGAATTACATTCCTGCAAGATCCATTGACATCGGCAGCTGGGCAGTGGAGAGAGGCCAAAATTAGTGGCCCCAGCACCAGAAGAACTTCTGACTGCACATGGAAGCCACCTCCCCCCTTTGGTCTGCTATTTTCAATAAAATCACTGAAAATAGTTACAGTTAACATGGATATTACACATGCAGCTTAGTCTTGAGGAAAAAACAGACAAAATAGAACTACTTTAGGTCAAATAACAGCCTAAACATGATGCAATGCTTCTGAATACAACTCCAAACCTACACACACGCTCTCAAGAAACTTTTAATGATAAGAAAAATATCCTTTAGCATTTGGTCTACACGTGACTCCAACTTTGTTCTAAATTATGATAAGAATAGCTTTAAAATATTTGATCTACAAGAAGTAAACTTTCTCATGTTTCTTTAAATTTACCTTGTGTCAAAGTAAAATATGTCTGAAATAGTTGAAAAAGGTCTTTTTAATTGAAATTGGGCCCCCAAAATGCTAAAATGCTTTGTTCTAAAGGGCTTTGCTCTTGCTGTTTTAAATATTCATTCACTGCAGAACTACAAACAACCTGCAAAATTGCTATAATTTTAAATTTTCAGATATTTATAGATACACAAATACATAAAATTATATTTATTGCTAATATAGACTACAGGATCCAGGACATCCAGTGGCAACACATGTAAGAGTTTTATATTATACCACTGGACCGTACTGAACCATGTTTAAAAATCTATTCTTCAAATCTATATTTAAAATCTAAGATTGCCAAGCCTGAGTCACTGCAACAGTACTACAACCTGATGAGTTCAGGAGAGCTACACATTTTGCTGTGCAGCTTTGCTTGTCACTGGGTTGTGTCTCAGTTCAGGCAGAAGCTTCTTGAATTACTTTCAGACCACGTCAACTTACACATTCACCGCTCCTCCTCTCCAGCACCTTTATTTGCTGATTACTGCCATGTGTCTTCTGCTGGCACAGAGATGCACAGAAAACAAATCATAGACTTGATCCATCTGAAAGTAACTATCTTCTCCTGCCAAGGACTGAACGGGGGCAGGAGCAGGCAGCTGGGGTTCATGCCTGCCTAAATCAGCTTAAGCCACACAAAGATCAAATCGTAGCCTGTTACAGCCTGCAAACTCCTAACAACGCACTCAATTCAACCAGCACGATTTGAACCTCCCATCTTTATAACTTTAATGAATAAACGTGATGTCGGTGGACACTGTTCAAATTAGGGTACACTGAAAATGCAAAATTAGAAATATACTTGAAATATAACGTTGCAAATGAAAACTACAGAAACACTAACATCTCTAAATATTAAATCCATATGTAAGCTGAAATTTAAATCTGGTTACTTTTACTACAAGAGCATTACAAATGTAGTAAATACTAAAATAACAATAAATTTTCTTAGTAGTCTGGGTGGATGTCTCATATTAGACCTCTGAACATAACTCCTTAGCTCTTGTTACAGATATCATCCAAGATTTCATCTCCACCATGAGAATTTCTGCTTCCCTCTCTTTCTTCCAGAGCTCATAATCACTGAAGAATTACAATGTTTGGTATTACCTTAGTATCCAAAAAGGAACTGCAAGAGATATTTGTCTTTAAAAGTTTACAGGTGTTGAAATAATTTCCTTGCTGCAAAGCACATGTATTGAAATAATATCCAAAGCAAAATGTTCTGTGCAAGCCTTGACTTCAACAAGGCGTTCCAACACCATCTCCCATAATATCCTCATAGACAAGCTTAGGAAGTGTGGGTTAGAAGAGATGACAGTGAGGTGGACAGAGAACTGGCCGAATGGCAGAGTTCAGAGGGTCATGATCAATGGAGCAGGGTCTGGCTGGAGGCCTGTCACTTGTGGTGCTCCCCAAGGGTCTGTGCTGGGTCAAGTCCTGTTCCAACATATTCATCAGTGACCTGGACGATGGGATAGTGTAACCTCAGCAAGTTCGCTGATGACACCAAGCTGTGAGGAGTGGCTGATACACCAGAAGGCTGTGCTGTCATCC
Organism: Phalacrocorax carbo; assembly: GCF_963921805.1. Taxonomy (NCBI): domain Eukaryota; kingdom Metazoa; phylum Chordata; class Aves; order Suliformes; family Phalacrocoracidae; genus Phalacrocorax; species Phalacrocorax carbo. Next base: position 209,517,092 of record NC_087513.1, read on the forward strand.
AGCGAGACCTGGACAGGCTGGAGAGCTGGGCTGAGGGGAACCTCATGAAATTCAATAAGAGCAAGTACAAGGTCCTGCCCCTGGGGAGGAACAACCCCAGGCACCAGTACAGGCTGGGGGCTGAACTGCTGGAAAGCAGCTCTGTTGAGAAGGACCTGGGAGTGCTGGGGGACAGCAAGGTGACCCTGAGCCAGCACTGGGCCCTTGTGGCCAAGGCGGCCAACAGTGTCCTGGGGTGCATTAAAAGGACCGTGGCCAGCAGGTCGAGGGAGGTTATCCTCCCCCTCTACTCTGCCCTAGTGAGACCACATTTGGAGTGCTGTGTCCAGTTCTGGGCTCCCCTGGTCAAGAAAAACAGGGAGCTGCTCGAGCAAGTCCAGCAGAGAGCTACCAAAGTGATGAGGGGACTGGAGCATCTCCCTTATGAGGAAAGGCTGAGAGACCTGGGTTTGTTCAGCCTGGAGAAGAGAAGACTGAGGGGGGATCTCATCAATGCTTATAAATATCTGCCCGGTGGGTGTCAGGACGATGGGATTAGGCTCTTTTCAGTGATGCCCAATGACAGGACAAGGGACAATGGGCACAAATTGTAACATGGGAAGTACCACTTAAATATGAGAAAAAACTCCTTTCCTGCGCGGGTGCCAGAGCAGGGGCACAGGCTGCCCAGGGAGGCTGTGGAGTCCCTTCCCTGGAGACATTCACCCCCCGCCTGGACACGTTCCTGTGCCCCCTGCTCTGGGTGTGCCTGCTCAAGCAGGGAGTGGGACGAGATGATCTCCAGAGGTCCCTTCCAACCCCCACCAGTCTGGGATTCTGGAAAGGCAGCATCATGGAAGCCACTGTATCCAGTAATCATTCATACTGGTGAAAATTATGAACATTATCAAAACATGATGAAATTCTGATAAGTCCTAAAAACTAGTAAAGGGACAGGTTTAAAGGAGTAGAAATAAATAATATATTTTCATAATTCAGAAATAAAGAGCACGGTTTTCCCACTACTGTAACCATTTAAGTATTAACTTAAGCAGTGTATTTGATAATTAGAGTTAGATGGACAAATTTAAAAATTAGTAGAAATTACAGCATGCTTAGACTTACTCTAAGGTAGTTACAGCATACAAATAATTATTTTTCAGCCTCAAAAACTTCCTGATCCACATGCCTGAGCCTGTAGCTGCCCTCTCTGTTCTGCTGGTGAAACTGCAGGCAGGGGCAGGAAGAGGCTGAGGAAGCCAACACTGCAGCCAGGACAGACATGCATTAAAGAACGCGCTCGGGAACTGTGGATTTCTTTTTTTAAAAATTATGTACAGCTAGCAGACACCTACCAAATCGGGTTTTTATATATGCATATACAATGGTATTTTGGTGTTTACTAATTGAAGAAAAAGTATTTAAAATTTATTATAATTATTTATATTTATGCATAAATCCTGGCACCGTGCATATGACATCATTTAACATCCTTATTTCTGTATCTTTCCACTACTTAGGCAGAGTTTTCAATAACATTGAGAACTACATGCATTTCTTTGCAAGTAAGAGCCCCCTTGAGAATATGAGGGGGGGGAAATAGCGTGGTAAGCTAAAATGCCTCTCACATTTCCCAGGATAGAAGCCTCCACAACGTACAGCTGACACGACTTGTCATCGTAAGATACAGCTAACTCCTCAGGGTAACAAGGGCTCTTAACAATTAACATTTTATGTGAGCATGCTAGGAAAGACATAAAACCAGAATTTGTTTGGAACAGGGTGAAAGCAGAGATTAGGTTATCTGTTGAATGAAGGAGTTCATGCTGCGATGGAATTAGTTTTCAGTGAAGCTTCCTGAGAAGGCACAGATACTTCTGTGTCATGGGAAAGGAAGGACATAGCAACTTAAAGGCGTTCTCGCCACAGATGTGTACTCCGTCCCGCTGGTGCAGGTTACCTTTTATGCAGCTTTCCCTTGCAGCAGCAAAGCAGCTCATGCGAGCGCTTGGCATCTGCTTCACTGCAGCGAGCCGGGGGTAAGGGAGTCACGCCGCTGGCGACAGCTGGGCAATGTAAAGCAACCCGTTTTGCTTCAAAGAGCCCCATATTTGGTCCTTCTATCTCCTGCGTGGAGAGTGAGCAGAAAGGGGAGATGCTAACCAGAAACTATGAGAAGCACTATTTTAAACCATTCTAGTTAGATTCATGGTGCCTTTCCTTAAGTTTTTATTAAGCTTTAAGATTCTTAGACCTGTTACTCCTACCACAACACAGAAAAAAATAATATTAAACCAAATAAAGTAATGTGAAACATGGTTAAATAAGATTATGCCTTCTGGTGATTCTTTAAATATTCTCTTAAATGTTTAAAAGCTGGTACAGATGTTTGTTCATGCCTGGAGGCATTACTTTGTTCTTACTACCACAGCAATATCCCAATTCTTATTGTACAGAATACCACATTACAAAATTGATATGTAGAAAAGTAACTGAAATCAACACAATTTCCTTAATATTATGCCACTGCCCTGTTCTGCTCTGCGCCTTCTTGGTTGCTCTGCGCCTTCTTGGTTGCTCTGCGCCTTCTTGGTTGCTCTGCGCCTCCCAGCTCCCTCACCCCTCGCCCTTCCCCGGGAAGGTGGGAGGGCTGCCTGCACCCAGTGCCTCCCAGCCGGGAGCTGGGGAGGGAAGGGCTGCCCAGCGCTGCCCCAGCCCCTCAGATGAGGCCTTTCATGGCAGCCGGCCCAGCGGGTGAACTCCCCAGTGGCAGGTCGCAGCCGTACAGTGGGATCAGACCAGTGAGAAAGGGTGGAGGGGAGACGGGGGAAAGGACAGAGATTGTGGTCTACCAAATCTCACCAGCCTTTTACTGGAGAACTTCCAAAGTACAGTGATACTTGATGGTACTGTGATTTTTTTACTTTTTTTAAATATAAATGAGAATAGATTCAAATAATTTAACTTGCAACTATACAAAAGAACACAAAGAACTGCAACCTTGTTAAAAAGATTCACGAAAACTCTTTAAAGCATATAGCTCTGAGCTGGTTTTCAAGATAAAACAATTGATTTGCAAAGATTATACTCATTTAAGAAAATTGTTACTGTAGAAATTAATTAAAAGCTGTTTTTCTAAAACAGCTGTGTAAACCATTGATGTAGCTGCAGACAGCACCCACTACGAAGAACAAGGCACTGCTCCCCTAAATTATCTACTGGGAACAAGAAAAAGTTATTATGGGGAGATTAGCTGCTTTTATAACTGCCCATACAATCAATCATGCAGCTAAATTTAATGAGCTCTTGATGTTATTGCAGTACCCCAATGGTTAGTACACCATCATTTCGAATCTCTGGACACATATCAGAAACCTACCAAAAAAATTCAAGTTTCTTCTTACTCTGCCTCACAGACAGTTCCCAAACTCTTCCAAAACACAACATTATTCTTTTATTATTATTCTTATTTTTGTGTACAGATTTGAATTTTATCATTTAAGTCCACCAGAACAGGACAAAATGTGCAAAATTAGGATTTTTGTTGGAAAGTAGTAACTGATTTTAATAATTTTCTCCTAATGATATATTCTACGTTTCAAGTAATGTATTTTTCATTAAGTAAATGAGTGTCCTACACAAATAATCTGTCTTTTGGTGAGATACAGCTACCTTTCAAAGAAAGCAAGATTTCAGAAAACAAACATTTTCCTATTCTTTACAATAAAATGCATTAGAACTGAATTTTTAAAGTATTACATGTCATGGTAAGCAAAGTCACGTCTTGCAGAGGCACTAAGGATGAAGCGTATTATATTTCCAAGTCTATTTCGTAAAAGAAAAGTAGCAGCAAGATTTCCAAAAAGCCAGAACTATAAAAGTGCACATAAATACTGATGGTATTGTGGACACCTAACACATCTCATTATAGGACATCTGACATCCTCTCCTTAGCTTGTCATTGTTATGGACTAGAATTTGATTCTTAACACACCAGTATTTCTTGAGTTTATACAGAATCACAGAATCATTTATGTTGGAAAAGACCCTTGAGACCATGGAGCCCAACTGTAAACACTGCCAAGTCCACCACTAAACCATGGCCACACCTACATATCTTTGAAACACCTCCAGGGATGGTGATTCAACCACTTCCCTGGGCAGCCTCTTCCAATGCCTTCCTTTCAGGGAAGAAATCATGCCTACTATCCAAGCTAAATCTCCCCTGACACAACTCAAGGCCACTCCCTCTTGTCCTATCGCTTGTTACTAGGGAGAAGAGACTGACCCCCGCCCTGCTACAACCTCCTTTCAGGTAGTTGTAGGGAGCAAGAAGGTCTCCCCTCAGCCTCCTCTTCTCCAGGCTAAACAAACCCAATTCCCTCAACCGCTCCTCATAAGACCTGCTCTCCAGACCCTTCACCAACTTCACTGCCCTTCTCTGGACACACTCCAGCAACTCAATGTCCTTCCTGTCCTGAGGGGCCCAAAACTGCACACAGCATTCAAGGTGCGGCCTCACCAGTGCCGAGCACAGGGGCACCATCCCTGCCCTGCTCCTGCTGGCCACACTATTCCTGATACAATCCAGGATGCTGTTGGCCTCCTTGCCCACCTGGGCACTGCTGGCTCATGTTCAGCCAGTCAACCAGCACCCCCAGGGCCTTCTCCTCCAGGCAGCTCTCCAGCCACTCCTCCCCAAGCCTGGAGCGTTGCCTGGGGTTGTTGTGACCTAAGTGCAGGGCCCGGCATTTGGCCTTGTTAAACCTCATTCAATTGGCCTCGGCCCATCCATCCAGCCTGCCCAGGTGCCTCTGTAGGGCCTTCCTGCCCTCCAGCAGATCGACACTTCCACCCAGCTTGGTGTCATCTGCAAACTTCTGAGGGTGCACTCGATCCCCTCATCCAGATCATCAATGAAAATATTGAACAGGACCGGCCCAAACACTGAGCCCCAGGGAACATCAGTTGTGACCGGCCGCCAACTAGATTTAGCTACGTTCACCACAACTCTTTGGGCCTGGCCATCCAGCCAGTTTTTTACCCAGCAAAGCATATGCCCAAAGCCATGAGCAGCCAGATTCTCCAGCTGAATGCTGTGGGAAACGGTGTCAGCGGCTTTACTAAAGACTGCTGAGACAGTTCAGACTGCCTAACTAAAAAGTAAAGGCTCTCACCAGAATAAGATTAAAAATTTAAGAAATTCAACAAACTGAAGAAAGCAAACCTTTTGACAGAGCCTTTAACAGACAAGATGTACAAACTCAGGAAACATCATCAATCATGTCCATTGCACCATAACAGACACATGCAATTCGAGGGTCGCGCTCCATCTGCAGTAAAGGTGGTTTACTGAAGCAGGCAACCCTTTCCGTGAGCTGGATAAAATCACCCCTCCTTCACCAGGCTCAGATACACCCCTTCATCTCTTTGACTGCACAATACACTTCCATACTGAAGCTGTTCAACTCTGAACTTCAGACACAACTACAGAATTCACACTACTGCTGACCTTTTTCACTGGGTCCAAAATGGTGGTACATTCATCCAGATAATCACTTTGAACCTGACGAGGTGCTGGATAAATAACAGGATTTTACTATAAGGAATCAGAAAGCTGAGTCCCTGACAGGTCACTGAGTTGGCTTCTACGACAAAGGAAGACATTTTCAGAAGGCTGTGGAGTGGCAGATGGAGGAGAATCCTGGATTACCTTAAAAAACATCTGACCAAGAGCTTTGCGCTACGACAAAAGACTGAGCCTGTATCCTTCTGGGCCAGTCAGTATCTCTTAAGACCATTAAGGATAAAGCACGAACACTGAGACAGAGCACAACTCCGGGCAGTCAAGCAACTAGGTGGAGAAGCCTTCTTGCCAAATGGGTTGTCAAACTTTCAGCCCAGTTAAAAGTTGTATCAAAACAACGTACTTAGATCATCACTTTGCGCACATGCGAAGTCAGACAATTCTAAATTTGTGATTTTCACTTGAAAAACTCAACTACAGAACTCGCTTCTGCAGAGGCAGCTGCTACTGAAGGAACATAAAACTGGACACCTTCAAAGACGTTGTGCCTGAGCTGCCTACAATCGACAGAGATGGTCTTGTCCGGTAATGAAAGTGATCATTGTGACTGGAACATGAGCCTTAGCACAAATAACCACAACGAAACATGTGACTTTCATTATTTTATGCAAATAATGAGATACATTGCATGACAGGGAATTCACCTCATCTAATGTTAGCCAAGGAGCTACTTTAAGCTCTTTTTAATTTAGGCTCTCTCTGTTCAGTAAGGAGAGACTCAGTCTGCACCCTCCTTGAGATGCTTAAATAACTAGTCCAGACAAGACGACCTACAGGGAGCTAAAGCTGAGGGAGAAGCCTGCTTTCTTGCAGCAGCACCTCTCTCACTCACACCTTTTCCAGTCTAAACCACACAGCCATCAAGTACTGTATCATTGCTTTCTCAAATGCTTGTATTACATTAAACTGATGAGTCGATTTAATGTTAAGGAAAGCACACCACAAACAAGATGTTTTAACAAAATTTTGAACTGTAGCTAATTATGAATTTTTGATCTGTATTTCCCACAGATTTTGCTGCAGAATCACAGCTAAAACTGAGTACCTGGTCTACGCCATTAGAGCATGTCATGTGGCATGAGTGAGTTCAACTCTTTTCAGATGTTTTTCTCATGGGATAATTGTTAATTAATATACAATTTAGAACTTCTATACATTAGAAAAATGTCTTATTCCACTAAAAACTTAGAAAAAATAGTATTTTTGTTAGTTTACGGAAAAATAAGGTAAGTTGTAGAAAGTCAAAGGCTTATATGTAAGATTTTTAACAAGAGGAGAAAACAGATTATTTAAATGCTTTCAATAATGAAGCATCCGCATTTAATACGGTTGATTACTCCTCTAAAAAACACCATCACTTATAATCTTCCCTGTAAAATTAGTGCTATAGATTTGAATCTTCAAAAACTTCATAGTTTCGTAAGTGTTACGAGATTTCCCCACCCTCCCCCAATATTGCGTTCAAGGAATTCTCAGCACTGATTTAGTCCTAAATGTCACCAAAGTCCACCTCACCTTCACTTGCCTGGTGAGCCACAACACAAGTACTCACATTTGAAAGATCCATTTGGTTTGGTTGACAGCAAAGGATGAACAACATCTAGTCAAGCGCAAAAAATCTACAAAGACTTCCCATGATAAGGAGGAAAACTGAAGGAGAGCACATAATGAAATCACTCAATACACTGAACTGTGTAAAATGACTTAACATGAGCATCTTCAAATACAGCACCAAAGACCTCTAACAATTTCTTTCTGCTTTCTGGAACACATCTGCTGTCCTTTTGAACCATCTCATTAAGCATTGCTTTGAAGCACAAAGACACCGAGCTTTATCTAGTGAGGATTAGAGGACTCCACACATCGCTCTTTCAAAAAACATAATTTGATTCTGTATCTTCTGTATCTACAGCCCACAAACGGTGCACAGGACCACATGATTTGGTTATGTCCCAACAGTTAAAGGCATTTCTGATTACCAGATAGGCGCTTTGGAAGCAGTACAGCAAAAGGCGAAATGCATCCCTAGCCAGTTGTGAAATATTTGCTCCATTAAAGGGACTCAAGTTTTCCAAATTGCCACTGAGAAAGTCCGCATTTCCCAAAGTGAGGTGTGTGAACAGATGAACTGCCAACTAATGAAGTAAAATGGCATTCAAAATGGGATTATACTGAGAAAATACTATCTAAACTTCAAAGGCGATGGATGATTATAATAGAAATGAAACCAACCAAACATCCTTGGGTACAGAGATCACCAGTTGAAAACACCTTTCCCTTCCTCAGCTGTTCCGACAGTCTCTGCAAAAACAGTGCTAGGAATAAATTGTGGGGTCAGTCCCATACTCCAAAATATATTATCTTGATGTTAGTTGTACTCAACAGCATAAATGAGCTATAAGAACATCTAACTGCAATGCAACAATGCTAGAATCATCTTTCCAACCATAAATTTAGGGCTTTTATACCTATAACACTGAAAACAGAAGGTAAACAAAATATCACAGCTCACTATGCCATTATATCAATGGGTTAACAAATTCCAGTCCAGAAAAATTTAAACTCAGGCTTAGACTTCTTTCCTGCAAATTGCAGCGATGTCATTGAAGTTAAACTACTTTTAGCTTAAATCCTGTTATCACTGGAAACTCTTTTTAAAAACTCAGCAGTTTTGGCATAATTATATTTCTGGCCTGTTTCCTCAACAGTCTCAAAAGGCCTTCCTGTAAAACAGCTTTAGTGCACATCTTACTCTGTAAAATGCCAGAGTACATAATATCAGGGTATCCATCACATACAGATATGTGATTTTTTTTCCTTCCCAATAAAGCATGTAAGAATAAATCAATCAAAAAAGGGTCCCAGCAAATCTTAGTGAAAGTATCCTGGAACAAAAACTTTCTGCTAACTCAATTACAAAGACACCTGAGATAAAGAAGACATTGCAGATTAACTCATGAAATGTCATTATTCCATATTTAAGAGAATGCTTTCATAAAAACTCCCAAAATCTTTGAGTCACCTGGTATATCAGGATTTCTAGGTATTTCAGGGATTGTTGTCATATCTCTGAAATCCAAGGAAGTAACAAAAGGATTTCATCTTTATTTTGTATCCTTAATAGCAACCACAGCAACCCACCTGCGCCCAGCACCGCAACCACCTGCGCTTCCGTTTGCACAGGCAAAGGGCTGTCACCGTGAGTCCCAGAGCTCCTTACTCCCCATCAGCCAACAAGAGCTGCTCATCAGAGTACGAGCAGAAGTCTATAACCTTACAATTTAGAATACCTTATTAAAAAGCTGAAGAAAAAGAGTTTTGTTGCTGCTGTTTTTAATTTCTTTTCAGAATATCTTGCCTGACTTACTAGCTTCTAGCACTCTTACAAGTATTACTAAATTACTTCTTAGCATCCGCTGGTGGAGACAGAAAATCTTTGAACTTAAAATCACCCATACCTACACATCACTTCCTACTTTGCAAAAGGTATTTTCAACCAAGAGTCACCCCTTCTTTTTGGAACCCAGAAGAAAATATTTGGTATTCCCTCTCTGGGCTCTCACAGTCATTAATGACTAAATTATTCCTTAGCTGAACCAATTTCCTTTTCACACTATCCAAGTTCAGGTGGTGGTTAAACAGAAACAGCTTCGCTAACCCACACCCATTAAAAGTAGTGAAATAAAACATGTGCAAAACATGAAAAAGAAAAAAAAGATTCTGAGAGAGAATATCCCCAAACCCGCTGCTTTTCCAGGAAGTATTGAAACAAAACAAGGTTGGGAGGAGGAGAATATTCAGGGATTCAAATCTGAACCTAAAGACAAACCAAACTATGTGCAGCATCCTTGCAGGCTGCTCACAAATCACTGGCCTCTAAATTAACAGGAAACAGGAAACACCATGTGACCCCCCCCCATATTTGTCATTATTTGCACTATTGTCACTATCTGCAAGGTATGGTTGACCTCACATGGACCTTAATGCTCCAGGACCGCAGGGAATCATTACAAAAGTGAAAACAACGGAGACAAAAGCAGAACGGAGCGGAGCAGGCAGCACATGCCCCGGTATAGCTAAAATTCAGACGGATGGATCAGGTTACTCGTGTTCAAGCAAGTATACACCAGGGTAAATCACAGACTGATAGTTTCAGCTATCAAATTACAGAAAAAAACTCGTAGAAACACGAAGTTTTAATCTGCACAATACTTTAATAGATTAGTCATGGTACATTGGCTGAAAGTTGGAAAACAAATACAATAGTTTTGGTGAATAAAAATAAACTATTGGGCTAACGTAAATCTCTTTTTAATAAACCTTGCAAATAATACTTTAAGATACTTTACTCTCAGAATCAAAATGATGCTATCACACAGTAACAGATAAAAATAATTTGCATTAGTGTCGTTAATGTTTTTAACACTCTACATTCCTTGGCATCAATTACAGCCCCCTTTGAGAACAAAAGAAATATTGGAAGAAACTCAACATATCGTTAGGAGGAGCACATAAGACTTGGATATATTCTCTTTGGTGAAACGATACTGTCAGCAGATACACAAAGGGATTCATGCCAAGAGGAGGCATCAGGTAAAGTAAACGCACCAGCCATAAACTTGCAGTGAGGGTTTAGAAAACTACTTCCTTCCCGGCAGTGGAAAGTTATCACCTTTACTGATGAGAGCACCCCATTTCTGCAGTGACTTGGGCTTGAACATTTAAACGAAAACCATCTAGTCTTTACTGTAGTTACAAAGGTATTTTAAATGTAAACCAAGGGGAAAATAACATGCTATTAGTTCATAAGCTTGTGTCTTTGAGGTGTTTCCTCCTGTCAGACTTGATGTGCACCCACATGTTATATTAGGTTGCTGGGGTTTTTTCTGAACATCAGAACACCACTTCTTTGAGCAAACTGCTATCTTCAGACCAACCACTATAATCTTCCTTTTCAACTGTAGTAATGACAAAGCTTTCAAGTAGAAGACAGCCTGTTTCACAGAGCCTGGAGCACCAGGTGAGTTCAGAACACACCTGAAGTCATCCCTTTGCACAACTTACAGCGTTTGCTGTTTTGTCCCTGTGTAACTCAGTTGCTTCTGTCACAGGGACAACACAACTTGGTCTGTTAACCATGAGACACACTCATAAAGACTCAGTAAAATATCTCAACTATTCTGAGTCACAGAGTAACCAAAGTAATTTTGTTCTCCCATTATGTAAGTTTCTTCCCCACATCTACTCACCCAGGACACTTTTTTTTTTTTAGACAGGAGTATCACCTCCTTACTTTTTTGTGCCCCACCTCCTTATCACACACCGTAAATCAAATGCCATTGCAGAATTATGCTGTTCAACCCCTGTAAAAAGTGAAACTGATAATCAGCATCTCTCCGCATTCCTTCAGAAATAACTGAGCAGAGCAGTGCACAACCAGAAGCTATTCATCAGATGAGATGGATCACACAGAAGTAGGCTAACAACAGCATAGCTCTTATAAAACATAAAACACCGAAGGAGGCAACAGCAAAAGGTTGACAGGAAGGCAGAAAAGGAATTCAATTCTTCTGGAAATTATAAGAAAGGGTGATATTGGTAGGGTTTGGTCTTTGTATAAGTTGGCTACTCCCTCGCCTGAGCGCGACATGAACGATGCTTTCCTGAAGCAAAAGGGAAAAAGGAAATAACGATGAAGACATTGATGGAGACAATATGGAAAAGTTCAACATGGCGAGTTATTTTAAGTTAAGAAACAATGCCAGGAATCCAGGAAAGAAAAAATATTACAAGAGGGAGGCACTTTTAGTTTAATTTTTTAAAATGTGCTAGAAAGAAAGCTAGAGTACAACTTTAGGGGAAGTATTGCACCCAGTAAAACTGATTTAAACCCTCTAAGTTGCAGCCAGGGTGATTACAGAGGAATTGAAAAAACACCCATTAGTTCCAAAGAATGTGGCTGAATGTCTTATTTACAATTAAGTAAAACACAGGCTCCCTGAGGAAGAATAATCCACTAGTACAACTTAGAAAAAAATGGAACAAAAGGGCAAGAAGAGTTTTACCACTGTCCCATCATCAGTGGAGCTCGTCAATTCTGGGCTAGTCATCAGTCTACTCACTGATATTTAGGAATAATTAAACCTGTCAGGACAAGGAAGAGGAATAAATTAGTATACCATTAAAAGTCCTTTTCAACCCTAATTACAAGCTGCCTTGCTTTTGTCAAAAAAAAAAACAACACCAAAAACCATGTGTTAGGGGTTTTCTCTTGCTTCCTTTGTGTTAAAGAGCTTTAGTTTAAATTGCAAAAATAAGAAACTAAAGCGAGCCTTGTACGAGGTCCTTAACTTGGTATCCATGTACAAGTATCGTAACATCAAAGGAATCCTCAGATTGCTTCCAGAACTTCTGGCAGTGTTTCATATTATTTGAAGAACACCTACTTCACTACTGGGGCAATGAAATGCTGCTTCCAACGCTGACCAATATTGTGGCACATTACTAAGGGAGAAGCACATATAAAAATATTGTTTTGAGGGAAAATCACAGACTATTGTTACCATTCGGCTTCTTAAAACAAAAACCAAACTCACAACACAGACATAGCACAATAAAACACAATGAGGGCTTAATACTAGCAGTTTTCATATTAGAAGCCTACACAAACCTGACCTGAGGTCCCTATGCTTTTAAGCAGAAATAAATCCAAGACACAAAATAGCCAAGATTAAGCAACTAAAAAATAGAAAAAATAATACTTCAGAATTTAATTCTGTTATCTTCTGGTTTGTTTTGAAATGTGTCTTCTATTGGAAAGCTTAGGCTCCTAATTTTTATGTCTTCTCAGGATTTACATATAAGTACTGAACCTCTAGCAAAGATTTTTTTCCCTTCCAATTAAAAAAATGTTTGCACTAGAAAGGTTTTGCTCAATAAAGAGACAGCCTTACCAACTGGATGCAAATGCTTGGATATTCTGAAAGGCTGTAACTTTGCCAATTCTATAGAAAAAAATAAAGAAGGATAAATGGATACATAAAATAAAACTTTTAAGTATTTTCTTCCTTCCAAATATAGCACAATTTTCATCTGCTCATTAGGTCACCTTAGCAGAAATGACTTTAGAATCCTGAAAAACATGACAAATCAGGTCTTATCTTCAAAGGTGGTGGTGGGAAAACCCAAAGGAATTTCAAACCCCTGAGATATCAACAAAAAATTCAATTATTAAGTGCTTTACTACAGTACTTTGATACTGCAATCTGCCTACCGTACAGGAATAGGTCAAAGAAAAATTCAAGCAACCCTTGTTCATTAGTACATCTTCAACAGTTTAATACGTAGGTTTTCAGATGTTTAATATAAGGCCAGATAAGAATGTCAGAAATAGAAACACATTTTTTTCTTTTTTAAGAGAACTTGAATAAAATTCCTTAAGATACCCCGAGGGATTTAATACAGACAAATTTGAACTCTCATCTCTACTGGGAAAATGACTGAATTAGGTATTCCAGCAACAAGAGCAGCTCTGTCCAATTGTAGCTCCTCTAAAAACCCTACTTAGGAAAACTTTCACATTCAGCGCTGTGGGATTGGAGACATGTTAACAGCAGACAGCACAGAAATTACGTTGTAACTGGCAGGCAACCTTTCCCATAGTCTTCTTCTGATCACCTGGTTAGATTAGTCTAGAATCCCCCTTCAACAGGCTGTCCCAGTCTTCCCAGTACTGCTCCAGCAAGGCTTGCACTCTCTAATCACACGTGTCTGCGCATAGCTCTCACTTTGGGGGGTAAAGCTATAGAAGCACAAATCTGGTGGGCTGTTTTCACTCATTATAAGAAAAGAGTTCGTCTTGGTATCACCTTAAATAAACAAGTGTTGAAATGCTGGAGAAAACAAAAATGAGGAGGGGAGAAGATGCAAAGACACCCAGGTCCCTGGGGCAAAGTGCACTGAGCTTCTGTGAGCCAGGGACAGGGATTGCGTGGCTACAACTCTCTGCCTGGCCACTTAGCAGAGACACAGCAGGACCTCATCACGCTAAGGGGTACAAGAATGTCTTTGCACAACCACTTGGTAGAACAAAAAACACCCCTAGGCAAAACTTAGAAATGTCTTATTTTATGACCCTTATACGGCCCACAACGAAAGGGCGGGCAGTAACGCGGCGCCTCTGAAGTGGCGTGTGCTGGTGGGATCAGAGCAAGCACTTGGGCTCAGACAACATTAAGGCTTGTTAAAACTATACCAAAGCAGGGATTATGCAAGCATTAGGTAGAACGCAGAGGGCTAGTTGCAGGATCCTCCCCGCCCCAGCAGCATGGATGAATACCCCCTCCAAACCCAGCCCGTGATCACCCACTGGAGAAGACAGCAGAGGAGAGCACCAGCCGCCACGCTGCCTGCTGTACAGTCACACCGAGTCGCGACGCCTTCACCGCTTACGGGCATGTCCAGTAAATTGAGAAGGAATCAAGTGAGACTTGATCAATTCTGAACTCCTTTACCCAACTTCTCTAAAATTCTCCATAACTCCCAAATGCACAAACCGTGTTCTCTCTGCTTCAGACATAAGCACTGCGTTTGAAATGTAAAACAGCTGTCGCTTTACATTCCAGTATCAGTAAAATAACCTCAAATAATAATTTTCTTTGCATAAAAATCCCTTGGGTTAAGTGACTGAGGGACAAACCTTTTTTTAGCCACTTATTTGTCACTATGTCCATTGCTGAGCAGCACTTTAATAGCTGTTGTAGTAAAGCCTTAGAATCATAGAGTCATAGAATCGTTAAGGTTGGAAAAGACCCTTAAGATCATCGAGTCCAACCACTAACCTATCACTGCCAAGTCCACCACTAAACCATATCCTCAAGCACCACGTCTACCCTTCTTTTAAATACCTCCAGGGATGGAGACTCCACCATCTCCCTGGGCAGCCTCTTCCAATGCCTGACAAACCTTTTGGTGAAGAAGTTTTTCCTAATATCCAACCTAAACATCCCCTGGCGCAGCTTGAGGCCATTTCATCTCATCCTATCACTTGTTACTAGCAAGAAGAGACTGACCCCCGCCCTGCTACAACCTCCTTTCAGGTAGTTGTAGGGAGCAAGAAGGTCTCCCCTCAGCCTCCTCTTCTCCAGGCTAAACAAACCCAATTCCCTCAACCGCTCCTCATAAGACTTGCTCTCCAGACCCTTCACCAACTTCACTGCCCTTCTCTGGACACACTCCAGCAACTCAATGTCCTTCTTGTACTGAGGGGTCCAAAACTGCACACAGTACTCGAGGTGCGGCCTCACCAGTGCCGAGCACAGGGGCACAATCCCTGCCCTGCTCCTGCTGGCCACACTATTCCTGATACAATCCAGGATGCTGTTGGCCTCCTTGCCCACCTGGGCACTGCTGGCTCATGCCCAGCCGGCTGTCAGCCAGCACCCCCAGGTCCTTCTCCTCCAGGCAGCTTTCCAGCCACTCCTCCCCAAGCCTGTAGCGTTGCCTGGGGTTGTTGTGACCCAAGTGCAGGGCCCGGCATTTGGCCTTGTTAAACCTCATTCAATTGGCCTCGGCCCATCCATCCAGCCTGCCCAGGTGCCTCTGTAGGGCCTTCCTGCCCTCCAGCAGATTGACACTTCCACCCAGCTTGGTGTCATCTGCAAACTTACTGAGGGTGCACCCAATCCCCTCATCCAGATCATCAGTGAAGATATTGAACAGGACCGGCCCCAACACTGAGCCCTGGGGAACCCTGCTCGTGACCGGCCGCCAGCTGGATTTGGCTCCATTCACCACCACTCTCTGGGCTCGGCCACCCAGCCAGTCTTTAACCCAGCACAGTGCACTTGTCCAAGTGTCTTGTACCGATATTTTAATGCATGCTAGTGCAACTTATCACAAAGCATTTATTGGTGTCAATAAAAATAAATCTCTGTAGTGTATTTTAGGATAAATCACCTTTTTTTTTCTGCAGTAACCGATCAATTGCCATATAAGCCTTCTGTGCAGTATTAGCAAAGTACTAATGAGTTATATTTTACAGTATCATGTAGTTAATGTCAAATGAGACTGCACTTAATACAGTTCCACCAAGCTGATGAATATAATTTACCATAATGGTGTATTTCTGTCTTTTGTGTACACAGTTCCATTACTTATGACAACATTTCCCATATTACTGTCACGTTATATTAATCAAAATATTTTGTGAACCTCAATGCTAAATGCTATTTCTAGAAATCACATATACTTGAACTGAAATAATTTATATTGGAGATTAAATTGTGAAAAAATAGTAATTTTAGGCAGTTTCACAAGTGCAGTTAACTGTTGGAAGGACATGCTTTGTAAAAATAGACATTTGATGTCTCACACTGGAATTATTTCTTGATAACCACTGCCTCTACCAGGCCATTTTATTTATCAGCTGATGGTTTTAAATGGCTCTTTTCTGAGATGAAAGAAGAGAATGAACTTTAAAATCTTCGGTGGCTACCAAGAACATGGAAACAGATTTCAAGCAATCTTTCCTTTACACATCATCACTACCATTCAAATAAAAAGTAAGTGAAGGACACTTTCTTTAAGTCTGCACACAGTTCTAGGGTCAGATTTGATTACCTAAAATGTCTGAGTTTCAGCAACTTAAATGAGTTTTTTCTTTTTATTTTAAAGTTTCATTAAACATATGTGCATACTTCTAAATGGATGGAATTCCAAGTGATTTTCTTACGACTGGAAAATTTTACCCATTCACGGCCTCTGGCACACAGTCCTTGCAAAGTAAAACTGAGTTCAAGGGCATGCAGATGACACAGGGAAATCATATTTGTGTACGTCTTCCTCCTAAATTTACACAAAGTCCAGTGAGCTGTAATGAATGCCACAGGAGAGGAGTACACTGTGTAACTAAACACGGTTACCGAAGTGAAATATTTCTATTTCTGCTTCTGCTCAGCTCCATTCTGCACAGACTGTAAAACGACACAGCTCAGAGCAAAGAAAATTCAGATAAGCCAATTAAAAACGACTGCTCAACTATTCTTACAAACAAGTTAACAGAGATCTAAAATCCAACACATGCCTGGGAGTCAAAACACCTGTCTTTGAAAATTATAAGACCAGAGAGGAATTTTGTAAAGAACACAGCTCATCTCTACCTGTACTACGAACACTTCAGTAATACACAAGAGGCAGCAGCGCTGTTAATGTCACCCCGATAAAACACCGGCCTTTTCTTCTAAGGCATGAAGCTTCGCTTCCAAACTTCAGTGAAATTCAAGAAGCAGTCAAAGCGGTATGAGTCATCTTGACCAATGTTATTAGTCACTGAATTTGTAGCGTGAGCATTACCTTATCGCTGGAGGGCTGCAAGAACAGAGGTTGCTGAGCCACTGGGACCCAGCTCCACTGGAACCTAAAACTCCAGAAACTCACTTAGGTTATCGAGACCAGCGCCCTTTCACCGCAGGCAGCCCCATTAGGTTTATTAACCCCATTAATTAGTTTATGACAGGAATTAAGTACAGCTATTGTGTGACCTATTGCAAAATTATTGGTGGAGTTTTGTCCTTATCATTGACGGGACAAAAAGTTTATTTTTCACTTATATGACTCCAAGTTAGTCACTTATCTATCCAAGCCTCATGCAGAGATGTTAATTTTACAGTTTTTTCCAGCCTTTTTCCAAGTTTATTTAGGTAGTTGACAGTTCCGAGCAGGAATCATCCCACGCTCACGTGGTTCTTGGCACATGCTGCTGGTGCAACTGTAATTCAGGTCTTCTGAGTGCATGTGTCTTTCATTACTTTGTCACGTGGTGGGTTTTGCAAAAGACCTTGGCCTCCTCCATGAAAGGAGATGACTCAGGATTGCACAGTGAAGAACACTTACCTGAGCAGCACCAGCCTCATTTGATTTAGAGAATTTCAGCCTGAGCAGTTCAAAGTAAACATATATGCAATTGAAAATAGGTGTAGAAAGGGACAGACTGATAAGCTCCACTGACCAATGGTGGTAGAAGCCCATCTCCAAAATAGATTATTGAAAGCTATACTTAATGCATTTAAGGAGAAACTTCAGCATCATTTTAAAATGGCTGTTTACTACCCAAAAAACCCTACTCCTCTTCATTATAATGAGAAATACCCAGATACACCAGGAATGGTAAATACAAGGCTAAGACAGTGCTCATTGCAACGAGTCTTTCAATGCTCTGATTTTAAAAAAAAGTACATAAATTCAAGTACAGGCTTAAATTATTATTTCCTGTCTAGCAAAAAATTTAAGTCACTTATTTGGTTAAATACTGTTGAAATCAATAGGACATATACACATACTTAAATTCGCTCCCTACCGAGTAAAGCACTAGAGCATGTGCTAAATGTGCCTTTGGGAATTAGTGCCTCATGCTGCACACTCTCGCAAATATTTAGGCTCATGTTCCATTTCTTTGCCATGAATATTTCCATTGATAAACATGTCCACCCGTAGCTGTTAGGAGGAACAAGACTTTGAGCACTGCTGAGAAGGCAATTACACTGAATGAATTACAACTGCAATATTACTTCTTTTTGTAAATAAAAATGACGTAGAGGTGAATGAGAGATTTATCTATATGAAGAGGTAAGAGTAAGGGAGTCAAAACCTTTAAAGAGAAAAATATACTACAGAAGTAAAGCAAATTACTGTCACAGATGACAAACAGAAAAGCCAGTTTTCTTTGTTCAACTTCCATATTTTTTTCCAAACTCACTGTACTTCAACAGGGTGTACAAACCGACAACACAGTACTTGTATTTTTAATTCTGCATAATTAATGATTATGCATTAATAAAAGTTTTCCCTTTTACTGCAATCAGAACCCCTATATAGGAAAATATAAGCCAATTGATGCCATATGTCCCACTGAATTGTTATTCCAGATGTATTCCTTGGAGTCACAGAATTGAAGTTCCTGTTTCCTTTAAATAACACATTCCTAAAAACTCAAACGAAGCAATTTTAAGGATTAAGCAGTTTGTTAATATGATTTTTTTTTTAATATTCAGATCCTTCACCATTTTTCCCATAAGCTCAGTACAAAATAAAGAAACAGTTTACCTGTGACATATTAAATAGTCAAGAAGCACATGTGCATTTGGCTTTAGCTTTTAGCCTGATATTTCTATGGCCAGAATGGTGACCTTACACTTCTCCCCAGGCATTCGAAAACTAATTTTTAAGATTTAATTTCCATTAGCACAGAAAAACTTCACCCACACAGTGAAGCAGTTGGATTTGATCAGAACACTTGTTTTTAAGAAGCTGAAAAGTTTAATTATCTTTCTCTTTGGAGCGCAACAAAGAAAGAAATAACAATGCACAATTTTTGTGGGAATATCTGCTTAATTGAAGGTTAACAGTGCTAAGTACTGCCAACAGAAAATCAGAAGTGGGGAAGGGAGTTTCAGCAACAGCTTTCCCACATTGCCCTGCCAACAACCTCAACCTTGCTGGGCCATTTTCTCTAAGGGCTAGAAGTAATTAAGTTTCATTGCTAAATCAGTCTTGAGCCTGTCTTGAACACCAAAATCACTCATGGTTAATTGTATGTGGTGATGTGGTGAGCGGTCTATTAGGCAGACTGCAGATACCAGGTTTTTTGCAGCTCTGCAGGATACTTAAAAATGAACGGTCATTATTTTATCCAGGCAGCCACTTGAATAATACATTTTTTCCTACAGAAAACAGTGCTACTTCAAAAAAGGCTCACTATTTGAGTTTGTAACAAAGTTATACTAAGTGTCATTTTGAGGGTTGCTGAGTTTAAAGACACACGTTTCCGACACTTAGAAACAATGAAACTGAGTATTTATTCTACTCTAATAATCATAGAAATATCATTAATACTGTAATTTTATCAATTGTAGTACAAATATTTAAAAACAAGTATATATAAAAACAAAAAACTAACCTGCCCATGATCCTTGGTATAGGAAGGTGCATATATAACATATATATGCATAGTCATACACAGGCATCCGAACACATGCACATGTCCAGAGGAATGTTCTCCGTGACCTTAAGAAACTCTGCATACTGTTTGTTAATCAGAACCACATATTTTTCACCCGATGCCATCAACAAAGAATTAGTTTCCATAAAACTGTAACCGACAGGAACAGATCGGTTTCATGGTTCAGAGAGGGAGAATTGTTCCAACAGTTGATTCACGCGAACGTTCCTGCTGCTGGCAGGCCAGATCTTCACCTATCATAACCATCTCTCACTAAGACACTAGTCAGGAAAAACAATATAATTCTTTCTGAGAAGATAATGATTTAATATTGTAGAAATATTACAATACGTTATTCCAATAAAGCAATGCAGACAGCTACTACAGAGCTTCAACAACATAAAGTTCAATTAACGCCCAGTGTCACTGTTCTCTAAGGTCCCACAACACTCACACCTGAGCACTGAGCAATGGCATTTCACCTTCTCCGTAACAAACGCTTTACATTTGTAGGGGTACTTAAATGGCTGAGACTAGACTCTTCTCAACATGCTGTTATCTAAGTATAGGGTTGGCCTCCCAGAGCAAACTGCTTGACTATGAGGATCTTATGGGAGAAATACTAGCTATTACTACTTATTTCTTTCATTCTATTCATATCGCTTTCTTTGCATTTTTTCACTTATCAGTTCACCAGCTACAATCTAAAACTATTCATTAATAAAGAAATATTAACTATTATTTGTATGATTTTCACCAAACTTTGAACATCGAAAAGGAAACAGAAAGAGCTTTCTCTGCCTGTAGCGCTTTCATCCCCCTTTTAGAAACCCAGAATAATGCATTTCAAATAGCATTTAGGTTTCTGCAGTCTGTTCATACACAGGACAACTACAAGTTATTAAAGACAGCTATTTTTTTTGTTTGTGCATTATCGAAGATATTCTAACCAGTCTAACATATGGATAAGGAGCATAAAATGAATTGGAACAGCAGAACAAATGGGAACATTAAAAATGACTGGACAAGAAGAAATGCGGTGATTTCCTTTTATCCCTTGTCTCTTGACCAGAGAAAAAAGCCTATGATACAAAGTCCAAAAATGATCTCAACTCCTCACTGATCGCAATCTATCTTGGTATTTGTTTCTTGTCAGACTGATCTGTCCCATCAACTGGGCTCTCAAGAACGGCCATGAGCCGTGCCTATGCCTGCCACAGAAATGAGAGGACATTATTTAAATAATTTCATGCAATGGCAATTCTAAAGAGCAAGCAGGGAACACTGACAATCCCTTTCATGTGATTTTTACATTTGCATTGTTTTCCAAAAGGGAAACTTTATTTCATTCATTGGAAATCGCTGAATGTAAATAATGTTTGTGCTAAACTATCCCTTCTTCAAACTGCCCCTACATACAGTATAAGCACGAGTTAGCTGACATTCATATATTTCTATTGTAAAGTGTTAGAGAAAATGACAACGCATTCATACATTAGTGAGACTATTATTCCAACAACTTCAGTCAAACAACTTGCAAGGAAACTGAAGAGCAGCTGAGCGTATCCTTTAACTACATCTTTAGCATGTTTTCAGCATTCTTAAACGCGTACAGGAATGCAAACAAATTCTTCGTTTTACCAGTTTAAATAGCCTTTTAGAGTTGCCTATTTCTTCAACTGTATGAATGCATTAACATAACATTAGCATCAACACCACCAAAGGGACAAAGAAGCATCATTCCAGTACCAATACCTGTAATACCTACTCTGTCTTTCCCCCGTATAGGAGTAGAATTCTCGCTATGGATTATCTTTGCTCTGGCAGGACAATGGAGTTGCCAGAGCCTGTCTCTGGGGACAGGTTTTAAGTATAAAGTAAGATAACAGTTTAATTCCATGGCCATGACACGTAAGATCACAACTTGAAGAGTTCTTAACAAATGCTGTCAGGTTACAGAAAAGAAATGTCTATATTTGAAATGACAATTGCTAACTACAGTTTTTAATGAGAATGAAATTAAGAAGAACAACTTTCTTAAGAAAACTAATCTCACATACTTCCCAGTACCATAATTATTGACCACGCAAAGTCATGTTAAACCAAAAACTAGATTGGGAAGTAAATGTACTTTCTCACATTTAGTTCTGTTGCCATAATTTTATATTGTCTGCATTTCCCATGCACTCACTGTTTTGCTGATGAAAAAGAATAAGAAATCTGGACTATACAGGCAGGGTAATACAAAAAAAAGAAGTCTCTAAAATAGGTAATTCCCTCCTTACTTTACTATTGTCAAAAACTCCTTGGTGGAAAACACCTGGCAAATACTTCTGAGGATAATTTACTTTTCAGTCCTCTGTTTCACTTCACAAAGAGGAAGTTATGATTATCCCGAGATAAATACATACCACCAGCCTGCATTAAAATAAAAACCTCTATAATAAAAATAAAGCATATCGTGATATGTCAAATGCTTAAGTACTAAATCCCATTGTTCCACTCTATGAAAAATAGACAGACTATACCTTCCATACACTTAAAAGAAAAACACAAAGCATGAATCACCTAGATATAATTTCACTTCTGTTTTGAAAGTTAAGTTCTCAAAGTTTCCAACCTTCTGTGTTATCTTTCTTCAGCAGTTACCCTCCATATTTTGGAACATGTAGGCACTCTCCTATTTTCATACATTCCTACCTTAAATTTGCACCATACATGATTCCTGCAGCATATTCATCTTCCACACTCTCTAACCTACAAATCCCACTGCTCCACTTTGAAATTATCTGGAGTAGGTCAGTATTTTTTCCCAAGGCTCATGATGATTTTTAGTAAGAAACCAAATATCCTCAGGCAAAATGCATATTAAAAGAGCAGAAAAGTTCTTCATATTCAACTCTGGTTTTGAGACAAATTTACTTTCCTCTTCATGATTAAAAATGGATTAAAAACATATAAACCATATAAAATGGATAATCCAGGGCAAGCTAGACAAATACACACAACTGAGTGCATGGCAAAAACATCCCTTGAACCCTGGAACAAACACCTCAAAGCTGATCTGGTGGCTTTCCTCCCCAGGGATCAATGGCATTTTCTCTCCCTCTCTCTCTCTCCCCCTCCCCCAATCAAGCTTTAGTTTTCACTGCATTTGATCAGAAGGATTATTTACTTTTGACTTACTTCCAGATAATATAGATAAGGTATGCCAGCCTTCAGCAATTAAATTACCTTTGAACTGTTACCCATTGTGACCTGCCAGAAGGATTTTCCAGATACCAGCACTATTTTTAAATGCTTCTGACACATATCCCAATCTGAAACCCTAAGTAGGTAGGCTATAAACCAGTTCTATTCTTATGGATACATTTTATCTATCTGCTGCTCCTTTATAAGAAGTTATAAAACAGAGGGTCAATACTACTTCTGAGAAAGATTTCACTAAACAGAAAGCTGTAACTATGAGTGCCAATAATTTAAAGGTTTTTTTTAATTCATGTTTCAGAACACTGATCTAGGATACTTTTTATAAGAAAAACAACCCACATCTCTTTTGAAAAAGCTAAAAATCAAAGTACATCTTATTCTTTTGGGGACAGAGAGAGAAGACACCTCCTTTTAGAGGAAAAGGGACTCAGACCTGCCTGCAAGCAACTCCTTCCTTTCAGCTTTACAAATGCCTTTCAAAAAATGAGAGGGTAATAAGACAAATTAATACTGAAACTTACTGGCACTTTGGATCTTACACCACATATTCAGAAAATATAGTTTGGTTAAATTAAATCGACACTGTTTTGCAATACATTTTTAAAAACACATTTTTGTGTGTGCGTACTAGCAACCCTTAACCAGGAGGGGAAAAAAAAACAAACACCAAAAAACCCACAGGATGAGATCCAGGAGACTGATAATCCTACTCTGAAGGCAGAAAAGGCCCGTGAATGTTATGACATGGCCTTACAAAAATTTAAGTTTCATTGTACCAAACCAGATTTCTTCTGTAACATCAAACAGAGTTTCCTGAAGCGTTACCATTTCAGTGAGAACAAGCTAGGCTCATTTTGACCAACAGCGCTGCTTTTTAAACGTGGCCTTGGCTAAAGACAGAAGGCTTAAAAAGCAGAGAGCCTTCAGGACCATAACTACAGTATCTCTACTGCTGTGAAATATATGTAAATCTGAGAAAACATCTTTCCTCACATATTAACAAGGCAGTATCAAAGTATTCAAGACAAAAGCATGGAAACCAGAGATGTTGGGGTAGTCTGTGAGAGCAGAACTTTTGAACCCCAGATAATAAAGACATCTTTGTGACGGGAAGGCTTGAGGGCGAGGGGATCAGATGTCCGCTATCCCATTGCCATTCTGTTTATAAAGTGCCTGTAAGCGATTAGGCCTGGTACGCCCCCAGGCTGAAATCACAGGAAACAGTGTGCCCACCGCAATTTTATTTCAGTGAAAATTAATCTCAAGTGATTCATCGGACTTCTTGAGAACCTAAAAAGTTACCATTTATGGAGTCTTCCTGCGTCTCATGTATTACAAATGAAGCTGGCCAAAAATACAAGCAGAAACATCATTGTGACAGACCCCAAAATTTAAAAATCAAATGCAGAATTCAGTAATTTCTAGAATAAACCCCTTTATGTAGAAAAGGGATCATCATTTAAATGAGCACCCTGTTCCACGTCACCTTTACAGCACATAACTGAATACAACTGAGGGGTCCTAACATCTAACTGCTCCAGTGGCAAGTAAAATTAGAAATTCCCTTCTCTTGAAAAAAAAGAACCAACCAAACTTATTACAGTTACCGCTATTAATAAAAAGGTTCTTGTCTACATGGCTTAATTGCACAGCTGAGTTTCCAGGACCCTACACTGCACTCTGCTATGACGTGGTGGACAGGGAAGAAGAAAGAGGCAAGGAACTTGAGCCAGCAGTAACGTCACTTTAACGTTGTCCCCTCCTTTCCTAGGTTGACATTCTTTCTTAAAGTCAAAGGTAAATTTCACAGTTAAAAAGAACCTACAGATACATACATGTATGCATACAAATATGCATACATACAGTTTAGAGACAAAATTATTTTAGAAGTGTAACTTCTAAAAGTAACCACTGAATTTTGTGATCTACTGTTTACCATCTAGCGCAACCCACAAATACAAGAAACGGATGCTTGCACAATTTCTCTGGCTTCTTATAACAGTTTAAAATTTATTATTTACTTTAATAGTATTTTTCTAAAAAATATCTACATCCCTGACACAACAAAGTAGCCCATGATTTTGATTTTTAAAGAAAGAATACTCTGTTGAACATGAATTGTCAAAACAAGCACTTTATCACAAAAATGTAAGAATTGCTCGTTTGGAAATAATTGCATTGCTGTTACTAAGCTCCCTCCTATTCAGACCAAAAACAACCGATGTTATCTTGAGAGCTGCTCCAGTGCTTGCTTTAAAGCCACACAGGTGGCACTTGGACCATGTCACCTTACATCTGTCACAACTGCAAACAGTAAAGTAGAGAATAAGTCTGTGGAACAAACAGAACTGCTGTTGCATGAAGAAGGGCAACGAAGCCGGGGAAGGGTCTGGAGAGCGGGTCTGATGAGGAGTGGCTGAGGGAGCTGGGGTTGTTTAGCCTGGAGAAGAGGAGGCTGAGGGGAGACCTTCTCGCTCTCTACAACTACCTGAAAGGAGGTTGTAGTGAGGTGGGGGTTGGTCTCTTCTCCCTAGTAACAAGCGACAGGACAAAAGGGAATGGCCTCAAGCTGCACCAGGGGAAGTTTAGATTGGACATTAGGAAAAATTTATTCCCCAAAAGGGTTGTCAAGCACTGGAAGTGGCTGCTCAGAAAAGTGGTTGAGTCCCCATCCCTGGAGGTGTTTCAAAGACTTGGTGCTTGAGGACATGGTTTAATGGTGGACTTGGCAGTGTTGGGTTAATGGTTGGACTCGATCTTAGAAGTTTATTTTCCAACCTAAATGAGTCTATGATTCTATGAATAAATATTTCATATCGCTGTTTCCACTTTTTTGTGTTTACTTGTGAAGACAGAAAA
Organism: Phalacrocorax carbo; assembly: GCF_963921805.1. Classification (NCBI taxonomy): domain Eukaryota; kingdom Metazoa; phylum Chordata; class Aves; order Suliformes; family Phalacrocoracidae; genus Phalacrocorax; species Phalacrocorax carbo. The sequence goes on from NC_087513.1 coordinate 209,542,723, forward strand.
TAAATTGCACTTTAAAAGATCCTTACTAGTCCTCTTGTTTAACTTTTAGCTAAAAATTTCATCACAAGTGTATCATCAGTAATTATTTTTTATAGGTATTTGACTGAATTCATAAAGCTTTACACTCCACATTATTTACCTTACAGAAAACACAGAATGAAAATTTAATTCTGAAATCTATTAAACATAGCTTTAAACAAAGGCAAAGACATGTCTTCTTCCAACAAAGTACACTTTCAAGCACAGATATCTACTGCCATAGCAACATGGGTCATTATTACATATGTATTACATCATAAGGCCACAAATCATTTTAGGCTGGAAAGTACATTAATTACTTATATATTTATACCTATTTATACTTCAAATTTGCTTGAAAACTGTATTTTTATAGCCAAGAATGCTCCAGCCTCATTATCTATGAGGGCAGTGGTTTGACAGCGTCCCTTAAGCTGCACTGCTGCTGTATCTCCAAGACAGAAGACACACGTACATGAGTGGGCGTTTGTTAAACTTCGCCCATTCTTCCCTACGGGCATTATAACTGGTAATTCTCAAAGGACCCAGGAGTCAGCACCAGCAAATCGACATAAACTCTGGTCGGACATTGGTCATTAACTCACCTGGGACTGAATTAAATCAGCTGAGAGAGAGAGACAGGACATACCATTCAACCTCTGCCTGTTTTTTATAGTGTAATATTCATCAGAGCCTAAGACATCGTTGGACAGGTATCTCTTCAGGCATCCCAGCTAAATCCAACCATTACTGTGTACTGAACCTCTCAGAAACTTAAAGACACAACCTGGAAATCCCGCTGTGCACTTTGGTTCCCACAGCATTTCATGAACAGAGTTTTTTGTATGACTGGGGGAAAAAAGGAAAAAAACACCAAGTATCGTAAATTAAAGGCATTCTATCATAATGTTACAGACTGAAGACTCCATTCCTTTCTTTGAAACCTCTTCAAAGCATCTCAGCTGTTGCAGGCATTATAAACCAGAGCCTATCACATAGTCTAAGCTCTTTTTTCGCTCTGACTCTCCTGTGCAAGTTTTTCTCTTCTGCAAAATTGTTTTTTTTCCTGTCTGCCATCACAAGATACTGCATGAGGATTTTGAAAATTCCACCATACTGAAGGTTCCCCACATGCCTTAACACTTCAGACACAAGAGCACAATCCATGGGGCGCGGCCCTTCTCATCTTCAGTTCCGAAGGCAGCAACCAGGTTTTTTCCTGACAGAAGGAACTTCTAAAGACACATGCCTGAATTCTTCCATCTAGAAGTCCTGGTATTTTTCAGACTGAAGAGAGATGAAGACAGTTTACAAATCCATAAAGATGTTATAAGAAATGAGTTAACTTCCACAGAGTTCATGCATGGCTGATATCAGTTCCAGCTCTCTGGGAATCATGTCTCTACCATCATCTCTCTGTTGTCCATGTCAGCCTTCTGCTCCTTCTCTGGGTGGGCTGTGTGCATTTGTTTCCCTCCTCTACAGGGGTTGAGAACATTAGCCCTGCAAGCTCATTGTCCTAATCAGATCCCTTCTTGTTCAGTGCCTCCATGTGATGTACAAATCTTACATGGTACATTGGTTTTGGTGTATCCCTTGCTGAATGTGAATAAACTGGTCACTCCCAATTAAAATTAGGGAAGCTTTCTCTTGCTATGTATAGTCATTGAGCTTCATCTTAGCCTGTGTCAAAGGTATTCCATCTTCCTACCATGCATCCAGTGACTTCCCATAACCACTGCTGCCAACCCTCCCAGCTCCTCCTCCTGGCTCTCCCCTGGCAGCAGAGCACACAACAGCAGAAGCTCCTGGGGATGCAGCACTGGGAAGCACGAACAGTCAGCTCCGAAGCGTTAGCCCCCACCTATTCCTCTTCTCACCCGCTTCAGCAGTCAGGCTGTAGTTGCTCTTGTTTCCTCAACTCCACCACTGCTGCCATGTCAGCCAGCACCCACAAAGGCAGCAGCTCTGTCTGGAAGGCGGTGAGAGGAACAGATGGCAGCAGATCTTAGCCTGCTGCACGAGGACCAGAAGCAGAAGAATCAGCTGGAGAAGCTCTCTAGGTGGTGTCCGGTCCAGGCACCCTGAATGCACAGCTCTCAGCTCTGCCTACCGCCAACTCTAAGCCTTGTGACATGAATGAGATGCACCCTAAGACTTCTGTACACAAGCACAGCTGTAGATTTGGCGCAATCACATCCGTTCATACAATTTTTGGATCATTTGGGAACAAACTAGATGTGCTAACAGAAACGAATAAACTCTACAAGGCGCTACTTCATGATCCGCCCCGAAACAAAGCAATTGACAGAAATAACTAATTAACATGAAAAACAACGTACCAAATCCTGAAAATAAATTATATTTCTGGGTTTGATTCCCTCCCATGGATGCTACTACGCTTCAATACAACCAGGAACAAGGGAACTGCCGAGAAGATTCTTCAGGAACCTTTGCGATTTCTAACCCAGAGTTAAATAATTTCTAGCACTATGTACTCAAATTCAATAACTACTTTTGGCAGCATGCTTTTCTAAACTCTCAAGAGTAATTTTAGAACCACATGCAAAAGTCAAAACACCAGTACAACCTCATTTTTCAATTTCTTCAAGAATAACAAAGTAAAAAAAAAAATAATCAAGAAATCTATATGCATAAAGGCTTAATGAGTCCCAATGAAGGAGGAAGGGCTGGTGGAAGGAGAAGAAATGGGATTTCCCATAGACATTCAATCTTATAAATTATAAATCTACCTGGTGATGACAAGTGGATTATGATTATAATGGATATTTTTTCATGCACTCTGTTTTGCTTGTATAGAATAAATATTTGTGCATTAACCTGTTCAGCAGTGCAGACAGAACATTCTCATTTTATTATAATTTAAAACAAATAAATATTTACACGATTTTGCCTTCCAGTATTGAAGAGTTCTACCCCCTCTTAAATGTTAAATGGGGTTACATTTTTAAGTACCGCTACTAAAGCTGAACAGCACTTTTGCACATTTGGACTGCTGCCTCCATAGTTTGGCATTTCCAATAAACAAGTTGCTCTGCTTTGATTTTCACTGCCAAGTTCGCACTTCTCAAACAGAATCCAGTCAACTTTAGTCCATATTCAACTTTTTTTCTGGCTCCCTTTCTACTGTGCAAACATTTAGCAATTTCTTGGAAGAGCTAAAAAAATTTTTAATATGACTCTTGATAATTATATGTTTCTTCTGGAAAAATTAATTTCATTTGATTAATGTCATTCCGCATTTTCAGACTAAATGTATTATAATTCCACAATGGAATTTAACACGAAGATCTTCCGAGTCAAAATATTTTTCCCCCTGCATACAGCCCAATAAAAACATAAGAAAAAAAAAAAGGTCTTTCTATTTCTCCCACTGCCTTCCTACACAAAAAGCCAACTGTAGATAATTCTTACATGTTTTATCTATAAGTTATCTTAGAATTAACTGCATTCCCACTGAAGCCCAAGGAATACCTCGGAAATAGTGTCACAGGACACAGTACGTCAACATAAAGTTCACCATCATTGAACAGATGCACTTTCATGCCGCTCCGTTCTTGCTAATCATGGTTACATCTTCTCACCACTTATCTTGCTGCTTCTCATCAGGTTCTCTTTAGCCCTTGAGGCAGTTTAATTGATTAAAGATCAGAGGGAATATCTGAAGAAAACAGCGGAACTTTTTCTACCACATCAGTGACCTGAACTGGCTCAACGTAAATTGTATCAGACACAGAAATTACTAATCTCATTCACAACAGAGATCATTATGCCTGTAATCATCCCAGTCTTCCACTGTATGATACAATTAGTTACACTTTAAAAAAATATATCGTTTGATTTTTCCATGATTCACAATATTCACTAAGTAACTCTAAGGATAGAGATTCCACAAACTCTCTGGGCAACCTGATTGTTAAAACACAAAAAATTAAGTACCCTTCATTGAAAAAAAATCTAAACAGAAAGAATTTGGAAGGGTGGCACATATTCCATAACTAACACCTGAAAACTACGTTACTTTCTTTGTAGGAAAGGACAAAGAAGTGGTACATAAAAATTATAAAGCATCCATATGCAGAAATGCTAAAACTACAGACAATCTCAGGACAGAAAATTTCAGGTACATTTCCAGACACTGATGCAAATACATATTACTTTATTTCAAAAGAGAAATTAAGGCAACTTCATCAGCATAAGGGACAATTTACAGCACAGCTGGGATTCCAGCGTAAGTCTAGGTCTAGATTCCAGATTTAATGCTGTGTCTACTATACGAACTTTTCACAGTTACCTCAGAATTTGATCAAAATCAGATTGCCATAAAAAAACCCCTAAGGTTCCTACATTTAAAACCCTATACGCTCTGTGGCAATGCCCAGATCAGTTCTCGTTTCCAGTGTCATGACTGACTACAGTATTTTTCTTTAAAGAAAATTCAACCTAAGCATAAATTCCGCCACCTAATATTGGTGACATTTAATCAGCAAAGTTCAGAACAATGTTTACCTGAAATAAAACCACATAAAGAAGGAAACAAATATTCACCACCAACAGAAGCATGTAGGAGCAATGTAATATTCAAATCTATTTATCCTCTTTCGAATAATTCATGTATTAATACTTCATATACTTCCTGAAGTTATTGATTTCTTGAAAGGAAGACACAAAGGATGAAGTAACCTCTCCGCAGCTACCCAATCACAAAGATCTACTTCATAGGAATTTCTTTAGATTCCACAATAGAGAAAACCCAGTGAAAAACTGCCTGGCTAAAAGGCCATTCTTGTGAGTCACTTCTATTGTAAGGCTAGATTATAATTCAGGCAAACAGAAAAACAGAGTGTTTTTTGAAGAATACTTAATCTCCCACTGGGCATGATTTAAATTCTTGTTCTCTTTAAAACACAAAAAAAACCTATAATGGAAGTATGCAAGTTATCTACAGTCCAGCCCTCTTCGCTCACCTGAAGACAACACATCTCCCAAGAATTTTTAAAGTATTACATTAATAAAACATTATACCACATGGGGTGGGGGTGGGGGGGTAAGGATATATTTAGCCTTACTTCTCCGTGTCTTAAAGGTGTAATAGCTCCTCTTGCTACTGCCATTCGGAACAATGTTTCTGTGGCCTGCATCAACAAACACACACAAGAATTAGTTACTTAAAAAACAGACAACCCAGCTCATTAAGATTTCTTTCAACTTTTATAACATTTTTTAAAGTGTCAGCTACCTTTAGCAACCATTTTACAACTGAAACACTTCAGTAAGTTATTTAGAACAGTCTGCACAGTTTAGGCAGAGGTTTATTGCAAGGTGAGAAGTCTATCGAGGATTTTGGTCTCAGCTTAAGTAACCACCTAAGCTGTGCAAGGTACACCCCGCAACGCTGCAGTGGATACACAAGACACTTCATTCAGGTCAGAGATATTCAACCCCATATAATGGCCTTCCACAGGTTGTCAGGTTAAAGTGGGATACCAAGGGAAAAATAGCTATACGGTATTTTACAACTCATGTAACTAATTCATTTTTAAAATTGCTGTTTACTGTTACACACAAATTGACAAACAAGTATCAAAAGACAAGAGTATGATGCAACTCTTCTAAAAGCACCCGAGCCCCTCTTAATAACAGTGGCATTACAAAACACAACGCTGTCACGGGCAAATGACAGAGAAGACTAACTTCGGGGAAATCTTTAATTAGGTTAATCTTTGGTTAGGTTGCATGCCTTTCTGTGTTAGATGTCCCAGCCTTTCTTTAATCTGGTGGGACGATTAGCACATACTTCTGACACAAACATAGGTTACTGACCCTCGATTCAGGCTACAATACAAAAAAGCACAGGTTGTGTATCACATTTCTTTCTACAAGCTGGTTGCAAAAAGGCATGAAAAAAATCACTGGTTACATAAAAACATGGATTGGCACAGCAGTGTACATGAGAACACATTTGTTTTAAAGACTTGTTTCCATAGCAAGTACTGAAGCTGGTTTCAATTTCAACTGCAATGGAACATGTTTTTAATATCTGGTTCTAATAAAAAAATTATTCTAACATTTAAGGATCTATGTTAAAAAGTAATTAGCAGACTGTTCAAAAAAAACTTTTAGAAAGGTTATAAATAGAAGTAGCTTGCAGTAGCTGATTATCTTTCTAAATAGTAATTTAAAAAATAAGCAGCTCAATGCTTACATAACTGCAAGACTTGCTGGGCTCGCACTGTACTACCTTAAGGTACCTGTATCTCAATAGACATAATATCAAAGACATCTTTTGAAATAAATTCCTCAGTCTTCCTAGATGCAGATTAAGTGGGATTTACCCTTTTCTAAATAATTGCCTGAAGAATTTTATTAAAAAGCTTTTAAATACCTTATGTTTCCCACCCACACCCCCCCACACCCCCCAAAATCTGTAAATCTGTCAGCTCCAGAACACTGGACTACAAAACATATTACTTCATTTACACCTGCGAGGATGCAGAGCAATGCCCACGTGCGATTCTTCTTCTCTAACCTTTCTTCCTCTAGAGATGAAGTGAACCTCATACCACCTTTTGTATTTTCCAAAATTTGTTTCTTTCACCAACATTTTTAAGGATGTTTCAACCAAATTGAGCATTCTGTCAATACAGCTAAGCTGCTTTTGTTTCTTTTGAAAGCCACTGGTGTGTGTGGCTTTCTTTTCACATCTACTAGTAAAACATCTCTCTTAATACATTTGTACTCACATCCTTAATGCCAGATGTCAAAACCATTCAGAAACAAGGAAAATCAGAGCAACAGCAAATCTAGTGCCATAGATGTCCTCCTATGGGCACCACTCCTCACGTGCCAGAGTATCTCTAAGAAGATTAGCGATACAATCACAGCCTCCTACTCAAACAGCATTGGGGTGGTGGAGCCACCTATAGCCATTCAGGCACTGACAATGACATGCCTGGAGAAAAAGTTATTGAGTTTTCAGGTATGCAAAATCCAAGAGGATGTTTAAAGAAGTTCATTTTTTGAAAGAGTAATCAGACCTCCAGAGTTTCTTCCCCCAGAGGGTGGTGGAGCCCTGGAACAGGCTCCCCAGGGAGGCATCACGGCACCAAGCCTGATGCTACTCAAGAAACACTTGGACAAGGCCCTCAGAGACACGGTGTGAATTTGGGGTGTCCTGTGCAGGGACAGGAGTTGGACTTGATGATCCTTGTGGGTCCCTTCCAGCTCAGGGCATTCTATGATTCTACGTTGGTGTAAAGTTTCAGGTGAAGGAGGTGCGCATTAGCAGAAAACATTTCAGGTCTGTATCTTCTCTACAAAGAAAACCCAGTGTGAACAACCTGATGAGATTCTAATAAGGCAATTTCTTACATGGAAGAACAAGACGAAACCATTTAGAAATTTCTTTAACACCTTCACAAAACTATAACATCATACAGACTAATGATAAAAGTGATCAGGCTAGGAAAATTTGGCCACTCTTTGAAATCTGAGTTTACCTGTACCACTTCTGTTCGGGCAAACTCCCACACCATCTTCTATTTCCATCCTTCTCTCTTCTGCCCCGCAAACACAGACACAATATTTGAATCATTTGCCAGAGATGACCTGGGTCATCTGGTCCTACACAGGGCCCCTTGGAGCAGGGTGTCCAGGGCTTATTCAGGCATGTTTTCAGCATCTCAAAGGACGGAGGTGCCACTATCTCTCTGATCAACCTGTTCCAGTATTCCACAACGTTTTCAGTGACAACTCCATGAAAAGATGCAAGTTACAGATGACCTGTAAATTCCTTGTGCTTCCCAAAGCAGCGTAGCCCAATTCCCCAGATTCTCTGTAACTTGGGGAAATGCTTGGTGCCAGCCAAGAGGAAAGCCGCCCTTTCTTCTGCAGCTTCTAGCTGTGACAAGCCAAGCCACACTGAAATCCCAAAACATGGAGCATCCTGCTGGCATTCAAGCTGCACAGGTTGAATATGAAGGAATAAGCACGGGGGTGAAAATTTTAAAATATAAATTTACCAAAAACCTCTAATTTTTTGAAATGTTAAAAGACAAACTCCATCATACTTAATCCTCCATAAAGAATGGGGGGAAAAAAAGCTGCATGAATGAAGAATCCCACAACAGTAATGAAAAAAGAACAATATGCTCACATACCTCATATACTTTCTGAAATTCTGTTTGTGATAATACCTTGCTGATAGTAAAAGGAACCCTACAAGGCATCAAATCTATTTAGACTAAAAATCCAGTTTATTGAACACATCTTGCCTTGTTTATTCTTGGGTTTTAATTTCAAATCTACCACAGTTGTTAGTACAATAATAGCCAATATTCATGCTGCAAAATATTTTCATTCAACTGCTTCAATATTGATGAAGCTTAAACCCACTGAACACAAATGTCACAACTTTAAAAAATTATTTAAAGAAGTATTAAATATATTTAAATAAGTTTATTTCATTAGGTTAAAACTGATAAAACATGTAGAGTATTGCTCTGTCACAAATCAAACTATCTTTCAACACAATCTACCTAATAAAGTAACTTCTTGGACTTCTTCAGCAATAGATTTCTACTGGAAATGTTTAGCATGCTTTTAGGCATCTCGTCAAAACTTCCCCTCTGCCCCACAGAAGAGTTTTCATTGCTCTTTTGGTTCACAGTATCCTTCAGCACAGACCTCCACAGTTACACGCCATTTAGAATAAGTTTAGTTACCTGGTTGTCACATCAGCTCTTTTCAACCCTTAAAATATCTTCTAAAATTCTTGCATATATTTATATTAGGCATTTGTCCACTGAATGCCAAGTTTTCACATACAATTACATTTATTGCTTCCTAATTTAAAAATACAGCAAAAATTATGTCAATTTTTAAATGCTGAAATTATTAAAATAACCTTGTATTATGTTAGGATGTGTAACTGTGGCTAGGAAATACAACTGACTGGAAGCATTTATCATTGTGTCAGGATAACCAAATAAAACCAAAACTATCCGTTTAAGAAATAACAACAGTGTTCCCAAAGAAACTGACGACTAGGGATTTAGATCAATTTTAACTGCTTCTGCCTCTGTTAGCATCAAGTATTTCATTATAATCAGATTTTTAATGAAGCTGTAAAAATTTAATATTTATTTGCATTCAGTCCACTGTGAATAAGCCTTAAATAAGAATCATTGCAGGGCAATTACTTTAGATACTTCTACGCAGAGAAGTGAGTCAGAGGTCCATAAGAAAGCAAATTATCACCAGATGGCTTTCGTGATCTCAGTGTGAAATAAATGTGTTGCCAAGCTGATAAGTTACTGAATCCTAAAATTGTTCTTCATTGTAAGGAATGTATACTGTGTTACATTATACGTGAGGTGGAACGGCAGCCTCACGTATCTTACCACTCTGTAATGCCGTGCAAGCTCTAATGTCTCCAGACAAAGATGACCAACTGTTCCCCCTCCAAGCAAGCAATCGTTTCTGTTCAAATTCCTCACAAGTGGGTTAAAAAAAAAATTAAACAATAAAAAAAAGAAGCCACTTGTATAAACCAGAACTAAAGTGGAAAATAATTGCACATTATTGATGGAAATTGTAGGAAAAACAGCAAGAGAAACAGTACGTTAGACTCCAGATGTTTTGAATTTCCTAGGTATTCACAAAAAATATAATACATCATCAAAATAGTTACTGTTTTACCAAAGTTAAAGCTGCAAATGCAGACAGTGGAAGGGATTGCTAAAGCAAATTATTAGAAATGCATGGTTTTTTAATCACCTGACAAATTTTGGCATCTATTTCTAAATGTTCATTTAACAAAAATAATCTATTTAAAGATATATCCTGAAAGGCACAGTTTTTGGAAGTCATTCACAGCACCTTACAGATTTAATTAAAATGAAAATGCTGCAATTTGTTGTAAGAATAAAAATGGATGAAACACCACAGAAGACTTCTTTTCACTCCTATTAAAGTTTGCTGATCTTGGCTACAATAGCTGGCTGACAGCTGCGTCCTGGAAAGTTTGTGTTTCTTCAGGAAAAGCAAATTACATTTAAAAAAGGTTCTTGACAGTCTATCTGAAATCAATAACATTTTTCAAGTTGATTACATATTGCAAAAGAACTATTGTTAGAGCTCTTATTAGCTAAGCATCAGACAGCTTTTGAAAACAAGCACGAGTGCTATAAAAGAGATTTGGTGAGATTCAGAAGCAATAATGAACAGGAAAATGCACAAGTTTCTGAAATATTTTTTTTTCCTAATTTCTGTCTACAAAATTGCATGCGTAAGGCAACCCTCTCCATCCAAACCTTACTCCAGGTGACAGATTTAACTGATGAGCTAGTTTGTTATTATAGTTTTTGATTGAATTACAATACCAATATAAAATTTACTGCCATTCTATATATTTCTATGAATTCAGAATATGTTAAAATACAACACTGAAGCTGAACTGACGCTTTTAAAGAGACATATTTAAATTCTTATTTTCTGGAAAACCATAACAACTTTAATTCATTCCATTTTACAGGTGGGAATTCCACGTACCTCTGTGTTTTACTTTTTTAAAGGAGTCTGAATGTCTCTGCCTTTGTTACCAAACCATTGAAACCTTACTTGTACAATGAGTACATCAGTATATACTTGACATCTGTGAGACACAAGCTCTTTCCATTTGGTCATTAGCAGATCAGATCACTTCTTACCTTTACCTTCTATAAAAGTAACAGAACTATGAAGCCTACAAAGGCTAAACAATTTAAATACCACCAGAAAGCATATTTTACAGAGCTCTTGATAGCCTTGTACCCATTTCCTGAAACTTCTCTAATTTTTTCCATTTTCAGCTTTCAGAACATGAACACCCAGGAAAGGAGCCAAATCTGCTGTAACTTATGGGGCAGGAGGAAAGACCAGCTTGAAAATTAGAGGATAGAAAGCAAATAAAGCAGATAAATGACCATCTATCTTATACAACAAAAGTACTAATTGAAAATGGTTCTCCTTTTTCAAATTCAAATGCATGTCGATTCCCTAACTAGATGTTTGGGGGTTTGTAAAACTTTTCACTAATACAGCATAAATAATCCAATCTTGAAAGTATCAAGATTAATAGCACAGGTAGCTCCTTTTGTGTTAGGTCTTGCTCCTTCCTTAGACAATTTTCAGATTTGTCATGTAAACTTAGGTTCAAATTTACACACAAATATTCCGTCAGTTCAGTGCAATTTCTATTACACTAACAAATTTCATTTGCTCATTGAACGAAATCTGCACTTTCAGGGTTAATGAACTCTCATATGAATTAATTTACCTCTACCCTACTACCTAACTAAATTACCCCGATCTTCATAACACCCAAAAGATAATATACACCGTGGCGATGGACTCTGCATTTAGCCTTTGCTATGTCTCCACTGCAAGAACACCCCCTTGCTGCAGACTGGCTCACAAACCTCAGCCTCTCCTTAAAAGAGCTTTAAAACTTAGAGCCACAGAACACAACCAACGAACCAAGTACAAAAATAATCAAGCATTGTGCGCTGCCAAGAGGATGAAATAAAAGCATTAGTATTTATTTATCTTAATCTGAACTCAGTAGTCTGCAGTTGTGGGGTCTGTAACTTTCTCCACGATGACGATCATTTTTTTCTTCTCCTGACTTATTCTCTACCTGTTCTTCTCCCTTTCCGTCTTCCCAAGCCCCTCGTAAAAAAATGCTCGGTATTTAATTGGGATTCCTGGTCCCAGCCTGTAACTGACTTTCACCTTTTTCTAGTTTTCCCTGCACGAAGGAGTGAACGGCTCAATGCCGCAATTAACTAAATATCAGGAAGCCAGAAAAAAAAAAAATCCAGCAGTATAATGCCCATGAACTGAATTACCCGCAAACCAGGCCAGCAGCCAGCATAGGAAACTGGAGAAATAGGCCATTTAATCTCCTCTGCCTTGACAGACATGCCAGAGAAAGGAGGTCCAAGCGAGTCTGCCTCACCACCAGCACCGGGCAGAGGTTTCTGCATCTGAGAGGCAAACCACCAAAGCCAGCTAAAACCTTCCTCCTTTCCAATCGCTCAGCAGACAGGCAGAAAACAGCTGCAAGCCAGCCTGCGGAAAGCACATGACAACTGTCAAAAATGGTTTTGATTAGTAATGCTGCCAGATAGAATAAAAGATACGAGCTGAAAGACCACTCTGGCCAGCCCAGGAATACACGAGCACACTTGCACGTAGTCAGTGCTTCCCTGGGACTCAGGGACAACGAACTCTTCAGATTTCCAGCTCCAAAACGGCAAGAAGGAGCGCGTGCACCTATCCATCCATTCATCCCATACCATCCCTGCCGCAGGAAGACTTCCCACCTCCCTCCATCCCCTGTGGAACTGATCCATGGGGGCCATTTCTGCTGCCTGGCCAGGGGCCGCTGGAGCACCACCACACAGAAACAACACATCTGCCCAGGCTTGACGCAGCCACCAAGTGTCAGGATAACAGGGCAACACTGCCCCGAGCCCACAGCTATACTGAACTCCAGCACTACATAGGATCATGGAATGGTTTGGGTTGGAAGGGACCTTTAGAGGTCATCTAGTCCAACCCCCTGCAGTGAGCAGGGACATCTTCAACTAGATCAGGTTGCTCAGAGCCCCGGCCAGCCTGACCTGGAATGTTTCCAGTGATGGGGCATCGACCACCTCTCTGGGCAACCTAGGCCAGCACTTCACCACCCTCACTGTAAAAAATGTCTTTTGCCCAATCTAAATCTACTCTCAGTTTAAAACCATTGCCCTTTGTCTTGTCACTACAGACCCCGCTAAAGAGTGTGTCCCCATTTTTCTCATAAGCCCCCTTCAATAAGGTGTCCCTGCAGCCTTCTCTTCCCCAGGCTGAACAGCCCCAACTCTCCCAGCCTGGCCTCACAGCAGAGGGGCTCCAGCCCTCAGATCATTTTTTGTGGCCTCCTCTGGACCCGCTCCAACAGGTCCATGTCCTTCCTGCGCTGAGGACCCCAGAGCTGGACGCAGCACTGCAGGGGGGTCTCCCCAGAGCGGAGCAGAGGGGCAGAATCCCCTCCCTCACCCTGCTGCCCACGCTGCTTTTGATGCAGCCCAGGGTACGGTTGGTTTTCTGGGCTGCGAGCGCACGTTGCTGGCTCACGTCCAGCTTTTCATCCACCAGCACCCCCAAGTCCTCCTCTGCAGGGCAGCTCTCAATTCCATCATCCTCCAGCCGTATTAATACCAGGGATCACCCCACCCCAGGTGCAGGACCTTGAGGTTGGCCTTGTTGAACTACATAACTACATCTCTGCCTGTCCGTCCACTCTGGCTCCTTGCTGTGAATGTCTAGCACCTGGCACTGCTGGTCAGAAGAGCACTGGTAAAGATCACCATGAAAGTAGGCTGGCAGATGAGAAGGAAGGGTGTGTGACATGGCAATGAGCTCCAGGATGTTCCTGTAGACTTTGTTGCCAAGCTATCATAAAGAAGTGAAGTCAAACTCTTCTGTGATACAAGTGAAAGTGTACCAAGGTGAGCTTTCACAGTCCACCCAGAGTCCTCAGTGAGTTATTGGGACAACTGAGGACAGAATCCAAAGACCCCTGATCGCTATTCTCCACTCTAACCCCTGGAAAATGACAGAGATTTAAACAGTCAATGACACCAACAAGCTATTCCAGCAGCCTTGGGCCTCGTAACATAGACATTTTTAAGTTGCACTATGACCCCTAAATTAATGAGAACTGCATATTTAGACAGCTTTATTTCACATTATCCAGGCATGTGCTCTGGAATTCCAGACTAATTTAAATACAGTCATTTACAAGTCCTTTATCTGCCTTCATTGACCAGAATTTCTTGTTAGCATGAACTCTGAGCGGGTTCAATTCAGTACATTCCCTACAAGCTTTACAAGATTTATGTTTAATGTGTTTCACAACCATGGTCCTTTTTCTTTAGGGGATTACCTCATCTTTTATGTTTCCCACTGGTAGCAATTTTAAGTAGTAGCTCTCAGTATTTGCAAATGGAACAAAAATTTCTTTGTCTCGATTGTTTTGTTTCCATGTATTGTAATTTACCCACAAAGTTATGAGTTAAACCAATACAAACCTAATCTAAAAAACTTTCAAACTAGTGATTTATCATCACCATGCTGTAAACAATAAGTATTACAGACTACATCTACTTTGGATGAGACACTCAACCCACTTACTGTCCTTATTGTTTAAACATGTGTACATCACAGTCTTTCTGAACTAATTAGAAGCAGAAGACCCAGGTTAATGCTATTTCACTTTTAGTGCAGCTTATAAAAATGCCTCCCTTGTCTGTCTACAAAAGTTTCCCTGATGTTGGACGACAGCTAAATTGTTTGCAATGAAGGGTATTCTGGAGGTGAAAAAAATGAATTGGTGTGATTTATTACATGCTGTTGTCTATTAAAAAAGGTAAATTAAATGCTGATTATAACTGCTTAAAACCACTTAAAATAATCAGCAAGAAATTTCAGAAAGTCAATTTTGGTACGGATTATATGGGGAATGGTAGCTAACTACTAACATAATGCAGTATCCTGCATTATTTTTTTAAAAAAACAGAACTTCTTTTAAAGACAGCTAAAAATTTCAGGGCTTAGAACAATATTTCAGAGCTGGGAGAAGCACTGGTCAGCCCCTTCCTGTTCTTGAGAAATCTGTTCTTACCTTGCCCAAGAGTAACTAACAGTAATCTTTCCCTGCAGGCTGTGTAATACTCAGAGTGTGTAAGTGAAGCTGTTTCAGATAAACTGAATGAGCAAGATTTCTACTTCCCAAGCATCTTTATTCAAGAGAGGCATGACAAGAGTACCTCCGGGGTCTGAGACTAGCCTTCTCTGCCAAGTAGTGCGGGGCCCATAGCAAAGCACACTTGCATACTGTTTTTTCTTTTCAAGAAAGGCAGGAAGCTTTTATCACAAGACCGATCTCAGAAGGAAGCCACACTCCTCCTTTACACTATCAGAACGGCCACATCTATCCTGAACACTAAGACTGTTGACAGAAGCTACAGTGCAATTGTGCCCCAGAAGCCCCGCTTTCTAATAACCAAGGTTCTGACGTAACTCCTACCCACAATCATGAAAATGTTATACGGACATACAACGCAGTGAAAAGTAGTAAACTGTGTCAAATCTGCTTAAACAAAAATTATCAGAACTCACCACCTCTAATTTTGTGGCTAAGGAATTCTGAACTTCCAAAAATGCAGAAGAATTCACCCAGGTATAGTAATTACTGTATCTCTATCATGCCAAGGAGCTGGAAACTCCTCCTTCCTGCTCTTGGACATTTTTCCATGAAGGGAAGCTAACTGGACTGACCCTCCCAACTGACGAACCACTGTAGCCAGCCCAGCAGCAGGACCGGAGGACAAATATCAAACGTCAAAGCAGGGTACAGTACCTCTAGCAAGCTAAATTTGTAAAACTCCCTTAAAAATCAAGGCGTCAGCCAGGCTTATACTCACCCCCCTGAGATGAAGCTGGCTACAATCTCCATGCCCTGAAACTCATCAGATCTAAAGAGGCTTTCAGTCACGCCTGCTCAACAATATTGCAATTGCCAAAATTACTGTCGTGAATTGACTTCATCACTATGAAAAAATCCTTGCCTGGTGTATAACAACCTGGTGATTATTGCCAACTAGCTTTGCAATCCTGACAGTAACCGGGCATGTTTTTACATAGGGCAAAAAGTTTAGCCTACTCTTAACACAAAAAATACAAGACCTGATTTCTACTATCACATATCAGGGGTCTCACGGGATATTAGCCTTTCAGCAAAATTTGGATGCTTGCTATAGGCAGTGGTAAAAGAAGGAAACAAAGCTATGTGACGATCAATGCCACGTCTGTACAACCCCTGCTTCGTTGCCTCTGAAATTTGGAAGGCAAATCGTGAGCAAAGCACAAAGAACCACAATGAGATTTTTGGTAAAACAAGTAAAGTTCAGGCAAAAAAGATGGATTCTAGCTTTTGTTCTTCTTATCCAGTATCAGGCAAGACAACCGATATACAGAGGATTTTTCTGTAAATAAGCATACTGGGAAATCAGGAGGTCCTAAAAATGTACTCCTTATGGTACTGCCATGGCAATTCCTCCTTCAAAAGCAGAATAGTGCTTTTCACTTACCTCTGAAAGTCATAAAGGATATTGAATTAGTTATTGCCATCCATTGCCTTGAGAATGTACAGACTGACTGAAATTCCAATATACTAAAAAACGATAAGCTGACAGATTTGAAAAGAGCGAGGGGCAAATGTGTCAGCTTTCTTACACTGAATCGCATGAAGTTATCACATACTTTTCGAACACCGTGAGAATAAACAATTCGAGGCAACTACTTGCCTCACAACTAAAATGGTTACCATATTTGCCACTTTTCAGTTGACTGGTGAGGATAAATTTTAACAATCCATGAAGATTTACAGACTACAGCTAATGAGCATCCGAGAAAAGCCCATGGAGGAACTGATAACCTGTATTTTAAGGAACTTTTGACTGCACACCAATAGTTACAGTTAAAACAAAATGTGGAGCAGCTGCTAATCCAGACAACGTCTTCAAACATTTATTGGGAATGAGCAAGGTTCCTCAGGAAAAGACATTATGTGATCGATCACACAGTGAAAGACCATTTTTATGCACTTGTAGAGACTGAATTTAAACAAGCACCTCATTACTGCAACAACTGGTCTCCACAGGATAGGATTAAACTTTGATATTATTTAGAAAAAAATATGATACTACTTTGGAGTGAAAACAATCTTTCTCTTCAGCCTGTTTTTAAAAATAACCTTCCCACACATATAAAGGAACCATATGACTGTAACGTAATATTTTGCACTCCAAATTTAATTTCTCTCAGAATGACAGAAAGAACTATTATGCAGTACTGTTATTCAGAAGTGTGTTATTCTCAATTCTTATCACACTGAAAGATACGTAACCTTAAGGCTGAAACATCGTGTCAGTAACAAAAACATTAAATCTCTAAGCATACCTGTCACTGAAGCTAGTTTTAGATATGTAGAGAAAATAAACACTAAAATAAAACTTAAAAGAAATAAAACCTACTTAAAATACAGAAAAACTATGTTAAGCACAGGTCTGCACCAGTGCCACCTTTTAAATAAGAACCTAAATTTAACGACAAACATAGTCATTAGAGTAATATTTCATTTCTTATTTTTCAGTGACAATGATATCAAAGATTCAGTATCCTCCAGTAAAAGACAATAAATCCATCAAAGAATGGACGGATAGACCAACATTACAAAAAAGAAAAATGAAGAAAAAAGCTTTTTGCGCATTAAAGTTAACAGAAAGTTTACAACATACTTAAATAGAAGAAATGTTAGCACTTTTAAAAAATCTCATACATTTCATACTAACAAAATTAATCTAGAGCAATGCTTCTCTGGAATTAGTGTTTTGTTCATGATGAATTTACACTAGTAATCTAAGTTTTTGTTACACTGTCCAATACACAACGCGTAATCCCTGTACACAAGGACACCATAAAATTCTCATTTTAAAAAACCTTGAAAAACACTTCTTTGGAAAACCTTACATTCCCATTTCATTTTTGCAGCACAAGACCAAAACTAATTTAATTATTACAAGAGTTAGGAGATGAGCGTCTGGTGGTACATTAAATGCAGGTTTGTATATCCTGTCGTAACAGTCTGCTCTGTTCATAGAATGTGTTATTTATGAAAGTAGGAAACTTGCATGTCCCAATGCACAACATATGACATTCACACAAAGACAAAGCAAGAGATTTTTAAGTCTGCAGCTGAGTTTGCACATTTCTTAGGATAACAGGAAGCCTCACCAGTAGATCACCTGCTAGATTCACCAAATCCAGAAACCACAGCATGGTCCTACGCTACTATTGTGACACAAAGCTGTATCACAATACTGGGAAAATGGGAAAAGCAATGAGGAGATACCCTAAACTTCAATTTAAATTTAAGCTGAAAATCCTGCTGCTCACCTTGGGGGCACACACACCACAGAATCCCTTCACCAGACCATTTTATTCACCGTACATTTATGCGTTCTCTTTATGTTAAACACTCAATAAAGCTAAAAAAAAACTATACAGATTTTAAGATTCACAATAAACCCTTTAACCAAGTACAAAATAACAAGAAAGAGGATTTTTGACCAGGAACAAAACGTACAGCTTTTCCTGGCAAGGTTTAAAGGTAACAATTACATGTAGTAGGTCTGTTATATAAACTGCACTGGATTGCACGGATAAGCATGTTCGTCTGAATACCCTGTACGTTAGTACAGCCAAATAATAGCTCATGCCTCTTGGGGGGAAAAGTAGATAAATCACACTTACAGCAGAAGGAACTGCGTAAGGAATGTAGCAATACTAAAAACAATTTAGAGACCGTGGCAGACAATCAACCCAGCCTAAAACATGCTGTGTTGCCCATCAAATGAGCAAATTAATCCTGATAAGTGAAGAAACATCAAATAAGCTCATAAATCAGACCGTTATAATGTCTCATCTGGGCTCACACTTCAGAAAGCTTTCATAACACGGCTGAAGAAATGGTGCTGAAGCTGCTAAAACTGATGGGTTTCACTGGCATTTAAAGGAGTTGCATAATCAAAACATCAGAAAAATTGTTAGCGTGAATTATCAACAGTAAGATGCGCCCCCGATGTAGCTGCATTGCGGACTTTACATTAGCACAAATACCTGTATGGGAGAACTTTTTACCTAGTAAAAAGAGGAAAGGATGAATTAACGTTTTGCAAAAGCCTCCAGATAAAATAGCTTCAACTAGTGAGGGGTGTTTTTGTTGTTTCAAACCCAGATCTTGGTTTAAAGGGCCAGTAGCTGTTTAAAAAAAAAAAGTTATCAACCAGAATTCTCCAAAAAAAGGCTACTGGGAAAGGTTTGTCATCAAACTGGGAGAGGCCAGTCACCAAGCCAGCCATCAAGTTATGCTGGCTACTACAAGCTGCCAGGAAACCCTATTCCAAAACCGATCCATTTTCCCTGAGCTTGAAGAAAGCCCTTCTCCCTGCCTAGAAAAAGAAGGTGGTATTTTATGTTTTATTTTTAATTATTCTGACTCCTACCACACAGGGCCTTTCTCAATTTCATCCTGTGCCCCAACCTTTCACTCCCACAATACACTACAGATGGAAGGCATAGCAGCACATGATCGTAAACAGCCAGACCACATTACAGCTTCCAAAATGCAAGTGCCAGAGAAACGTGGAGACATGAATCGGGATTAGGCTTCAGAAGTTGCTGGAGTCTCTGCGGCTGGCACCCACGGAGCCAGAACGCAGAATGAATGGATCCCTCAGTGTTTTATAGTAATTAGGTACATTTCTGAAACTGGTGCTTCGATTGCTTTGTCTGCACTAATTGAGCACAATGCAAAACACTGCTCTGAAATGCCAAATGGCAAATTTAACAGCCTTATAAAGGAGCCAGGAATACAGAATCCTTGGGTTTTTTTCCCCTTATTAAGGAAAAAAAAATAGCACTGGCCTAACTTGTCACTACACAAAACAGAGAGCTGGAAAGTGTCCAAAATTGCTCTGTAAGTGTTGTTTTATTAGCCCGAGACTGTTAATAAATATATTGTAAATGAACTTATACTTGCTTGGGTGGATATAAAGAAACAATTGTATCACTGTTCTTAAAATGTTTACAATTTACTCTAGTTCTTCACTTTTTTATCCTAGTTACACTCTTTCCTACACTAGTTTACCTTAGCAACTGACATTTATTTGGTCGATAAATTACCCTAATGCAGTTTAGTGCTCCTTCATAAATTTTACAAACACAACACTTACAGAACATAGACTTGTATTAATTAAAGCCATGCCTACACAAATCTAACATTTCCTTTAACATTTTTACTTACTGCTAATTCTGGAAAACATACAGACAGACAAAGGCTTTCTCTTCCCTTTCACCAGGTGTGTTTTTAAAGTTTATATATACATATAAATGTGCATTTCTTGTGTGTGTATCTTATTACCAGTGTGCCACAGCTGATAACACAGTCTTTGACAAGAAAAAGACTGTCTTCTGAGGACTTGGCATACCAAGCTACAAATTAGATCCTTTCATTAATTCTTAGCAATTTCCACTTTTGAATTTACCATTGCAAGACTTTCATTACTTAATTTACTTGTTAGAAACAGCTTTAGCTACTTCTAATTCTAGATGTTAAGAGTCTTTAAGGAGAAAAACTCAACACCCGTAATAAGAGTTCACGAAATTTGAAAAGGGACTTGTTTCTTACAGGAACAAAAAAAAAGTCTGAGGTGCATATTGACAGATAGGTAAGTACTCAGGTATTTTTAGTTTCATAACTTTTTCAATGCCTAAGTTTAGTTTTAAAAGGGAAAAATAAAGCTATTGTTATACAAGAGTGGCATATGAATGTTCAATGAATACACTGAATAAATATTCAACAAATATAGCAATAGCAGTGGTCTACAGAACAATACAGGAAGATACATTACACGTATATGACAATGCTAGATAGCCATACTTATCTCTTTGCAAATATTTTGAAATCTGCTATTTTCTTCTGCAGAAAACACATCGTACCAATTCACAGGTAGAAGAACTTGAGGTTTGGAGCACCCTGCCCCGGCCTCACCCGCCTCCCTCATGCAAAGCCCCAAAGCCCCTGGGCTCCCAGCACACACAACCTGAGGCGAGCAACACAGACAACCCCGTCTCTAACCCATTCCCAAGGTCTTGCCGAATGCCTACGAGCACAGACAGACCAGCCTGCGTGAGGCAGCTACCCGCTGCACTGGGAGTAAAGGATGAAACTCCAGGTTTCGTGTTTTAGCCTGCTCTGGTCACCCACTCGCCATGACAGCAGGGCCGGGACTGCACGTCCGCAGCCTCGCACACGCACATTCTTGTCACCGACGGCAGGAAATGTTGCTCACAGGCATATATAAACTCTACACAGGCATTTAATCCGACATGACATGTTTGTGAACAATTTAAGTTAACACAGCAGCACTTATGCCACAGTAAAACCTTAGAGATCTGATAAATAATTTACAAGAGCAGTGCAGTCACTACCAGTGTTTGCTTTCTCAGTGGTCTTTATTAAACCAAATCACGACGATTAAGGCTACTACAACAAAAACTGGAGACAGACATGAGTGGGTTGACAACTTCTCTGTTTGTTTAAGCCAGCCTTATTGAGAAGACTCAAGTTAAATATGACCAGAAATAAATTTGTCGTAATACAATTTAAATTCTCAAATATCTGGAACCAATTAACTTTGGGAAAGTTTCAAAAGGGCCACCCAGTAATAAACACAAAATAATTTGTGTCTGCTGTCTTGTTTGTGATAATTTTTTTTATTGCTACCTCAGTTTCAGATGTCAGAGTAATGACTTCCACATTCCGATTAAAATGTGAATTGAATCCATATGGAAAAGATGCTCAAACGCAGCAAAATAAAAAGAATTCCCTTATTTCTAACTTCTTATACAGTGAAGTTTATAAAGCCTAACATTTTGACCAGTCTTAATTCAAATTAGGGAAATTTTTGAAACTATTACCAAAATAATTAGATACGTAATGGGAGGACATATCTATTACTTCAGGCAAATATTAATGTAATCTATTTTAATTGTCTCCAGCAAAAATACCATTTAACCCTTTGAATGATGTAACAGTCATAATTGCCCAAATGATTTCATTTCCTGTTATAATTATTTAGGAAATACATGTTATTATGATTAAAATACATTCTACGCTTCCAAATATTTAGAAAGATTCTATATACAGCATATTTATCTTCCTACTTAAAAGTACGCTGAGAAAATTGCCAAGACTCAAAAGCACTTTAACTCTGCAGTCATGAAGCCACTGTCCTTTACCTCCCTCCAGCTTGAAAAAAGAACTACCTCTCCAGAAGACTTGCTTCTAACTAGATAACTGAGAATAAACAGAGGGAGCTACAGGCAGAACTGCTAATGGCTTTTACAGTTCTTTAAAACCCTCCAGTCTTTCTTCATATTTATTTTAAAGAATTTATTATTTCTACCTTTTTTTTTTTCCCTATGACAATTAACCAGGCCAAGCACTTCTAAACTAGTGAGGAGGGAAAGGGAAGAGATCTGCTCTGTCTGACAACAAGGTAAAGCTAAACTACGCTATCAGTGTTATGAAGGGCTTAATAATCAGGTTGATAAAAGCTCCCCCATCTCCATCTACTGGAACAGAGACTTCCAAGTCTGTCAGAGACAAATAGTCTCAGCTGAAGAGAACACTTTCCACTATCTGCATACAAATCCCCATGTTGACATCTGTATACACCAACAAAGGATTCAGTAACGTAAGCTACACCCTTCCGAGGCACGCACAATCTCTGCGTAACTCGGTGCTAACAACAAACACGCACTGTCTGTCCAGAGAAGCCACCGACCATGCTCCAAAGTACCAAATGCCACGTGGCTTCCCTGCGTTTTCTCTTACTGCTTGCCACAAGATGCCCGGCTGTTTTACATACAGGGAAAAGAATTAAGCATAGAGAAAATCCTGCTTATATATGTTTGATTCATTATTGCATGGACAGCTAGGATAACAAAACACAGATACACTGGGTAACAGGCTACACACGAAGATGCAGTGAGAAGCGGAGCGATGTGCTTCAGCAAGCTCTCCACCAGACTGCCCCGGGTCCGGCAGGTCCACCAGCTAACTGTGGGAGTCGCTTCTCAGGCTACACGCACCGCAAAACGCCTTCCTGCTGCTGGAGCTGAACTGGCCTGAGGTACAAGATTCACCTCCCCAGCTGTAGATGTATAAAGTCTTTGAACTCACCGTCCAAAAACGTAAGGAGAAATACCTGTATTAAACCCTAGAGTACACAAAAATGGCTGTACCAGAAGAGGTCCATGGCCTACCCAGCTCAGCACTTCGTCTCTAACAACGAGCACCGACAGATGCCCGAAACACACCCTCCCTGCTGTGCACTTCAGCAACCTTCGGGCAGAGCTGCCAGAACAACATACAGGATTTGCACAGATGATTGCCCTAATGAATTAATTATCTTTCCCATGGTTTCTCTTGTTGCCCAGAAGAAAGCTTTCAGCATCCACAACATCCTGCCTCAGCGAGCTCCTCAGCGTAGCTTTGTAAACACGTGCATCAGTTTGTTTTGAACAGCCAACAATTTTCCTTGGCATCCCTTCAGTCTTCTATTACAAGTAAATAGCTCATCGCTATTCCGCCCTCTCCATACAAACACCATTTTACATACTTGTCTCCTATCCCTCCTTAGTCATCCTCCCCCAGGCTCAGTTTACTTAGTTTAGCTCCTCCATCTACACATATTCTTCAACACCTTTGCATCTTTATTTTTCCACGAGGTACTTCTCTACTTCTATTACACTTTAAAGAAGCCCAGAACTGCAGACAGTAGTAAACCTGTCAGCACACCCATGATTTATACAGTGGCCTGATAATGACTTTTCTGGGTTATCCTCTATTCCTTTCCCAATCATCCTTAATATTAAATTGAGGGGAGTAGGGAGTGTTTAATAGCTACAGAGTGTTGAACTGACATTTTCCTCATAATTCCAACTTCCTGTCCCTCCGAGTAACAATTTGGAGTCCAACACTGCCTCTACAAAAAAGGGATTTTTCTCCCCGCATGCACTGTGTTACTGCCACTTCGTCAGCAGCGAAGTCATGAGAGTCTTCTGCAAGCCTCCAGAACCAGCTCATTTTCACAATAAAAAAATTGTAAACAGTAAAACTTTGTCTTCTCAGTCTCCTCTTTCCAGAGCATGACAATGACAGTCAGGACTCTCCCCTGTTACCTAGTACGATGCCACGATTGTGCGATCCTCATTTTTGCAGTACCAACCTGAAATACTGTGGCTGAATTCAAAGAACTAAAAATGGGGCTAGTGAACATGGGTCCAGGAAAACAGCAATATGGGGGGGGGAGAGGAAGAGAAATCGGTTTCTATGCTTCTAAGTTTAGCATAAAGGTGTATATACAACTTCTCTATTTTTTACCTGCAGAACTGGAATGTTTTATCAATTCTTTAGTCAACAAATCTTGATATTCTGTTTGTGAACAATTATTCCCTTTCTTCAGACCAGGTTATTTTTCCAGTTTTCTTCAGCTATCACATCTTACAAGTCTAAGCTTTTGACATTACTACATAAAAGAAAAATCTATCCATATTTAAAATTCCTAAATACAGTTTTTAAGTAAAAACCCCTCCGTTTAAAACAAACAAGTTTTTGTGATAAGCACAAAAAGTACAATATGCTTCACCCTTTTTCCTTATTCTCACCTTCCATTTTCTTCCTCAGTCATTGCATGATACATTAGAAAATTCAGAAGTTTTCCTTTCTGATCATTTTTGCTCCTCTATCACCTACTCAATTGCTTACAAATGCAGTAACAAGAGCAGGGGCTGGGGGAAGCACTGCCAGCTTTGCCTGGTGACAGTTCGTAGAGAACAACAGCGCACCGATGGTCCCCGTCATCCTGCCACTTCCAGCAGTGCCCCCAATCCCAGACTACATTTGCACCAAGCTGCATCTTTCTGGGAGTGGTTGTGGTTTTACCCAATAAAGTTGCTATTTAAGACTTGAACATGGTCCTCAAGGATCATCATATGTGCTTACCCAGACAATCATCAAAATAATCTCAACTGCCAATCTAAAAATACTTGAGAAGACAAAAAAAATGGCACAGAGGCTGTCAGAGTTCTTGTGTTTTACTGACATAAATTTCCTCTTATTATTCATTTTATCAGTCTAGTAGATATGAAATGATTATTTAAAAAGTTTCCAGGGGCTCCTTACGGGCTTTTTGTCCTCAAAATTTAGTATTAGCACTCTTACCAAACCTGCTAAGTATTTTTCTCCCAATCACCTGTTCAAGCTACCTGTAAACTCTTGCTCCATTTGTTCCCACCCATTTTCCTTAAAAAGCAATAAAAACACTTTTCCTGTTCGTCATGATGCTAACCCATTAAAATTCAACATAAATACACTTTGCAGACTTGTTTTCATTAACAAAAAAAACATTTCTAATCACAGAGACTTCCTGTTTTAAAAGATTCCTCTTATTTTTCTGATCAACAGGTAAATAGCAGTGAAGTAACAGATTAATGAAATCTCCACGTTTAAAATTACAAGTGAAAATTTAAAGCAATGTTTTGAACGCTGCTGGAAAATAAATAGTATGCAACTCAGTACAAAACAACAATAACCACAGATCAATGTAGAAATATTATGTTTGGAAATCTCAACTGCGGTGCACTGAGGCCAGTCAAGCAGACTTGGCAGGTGAAGAGAGTGGAAGCAGCCAGGCCTGTACTAGAGCCCAAAAAAGATACACGGTCCCACGGCTGAATTTAGGTATGCCCACATATGGGACTCACATCTACAGACTGTTGATGACCTTGCATACAAGATGTCCCACGAACTGAAAAAAAATGTTAAAAATGCAAAAATTAACATAAACTACGTATTTTTTGTTTCTTAAGGTATGGCAAAACACTGACTCATTTTCTTCATTGCAGTGCCCAACAGTTCCTTTGATCTAATGATTTCAGTAGATCTCAAGTAATTCATCATCTACTTTTATTACAATAGATGCTCACCGACAGACTGCTATGCTGGCCTTTCTTCTTAACACAGTGGCAAAATTCCTGTAGCTATAATTTTCTAATACTGCTTCTAACACCCTTCTGATTTCAGTTCACACATACTTTGGAAAACTCTCACGGCACAGGGTGAAGGTTTTCAACTGCCTAGACCTGTGTTTGAGGCTTCCTTCCAACCCCCCTTATGCACAAGAGGATACTGGTTAATACAGATCAGTTTGACTCTGTCTTAAATTGCTGCTCAAACTACAGATTGCAGGAACTCCATTCAGTAAAGTTCCAAAAATAATCTTACTAGTTTGACACACATGCTTTGAGTCTCTACGTGCACAATATACAGCCTACATTACACACAGGATAGAATTCAGAGAAAATAATGACTGATTTTTACCCATTAGTAAGACTTTTTTAACATATCAGTGAGAGGTCTTATTCCAAAATTTATCAAAACAGAAATATCTTCAATCTCTGGTACACTCTGATTCATTAATGGAGTATAAGCAAGCAGTCATGCAATTCAGTAAAAATCCTGTCTAGATTTTCCTTAGGGGAGAGGCAGGGGAGGTGTCCAAGAGCTTTGTTATTTATGACCACATCGAAATACTCCAGCAAGGTTATTTACATCACTGAATTCCCATTACCTCTTTGCCTAAGGCCACTAACTTACTATGATTTGCAAGCATTAGCAAACAATGCCCATATTCAAGTTCAATGTATCCATTTCAACACAAAATGGTTGATATTTTCTGCCAGTGTCGTGGCTCAGGACTCAAGGGGCCAGTTTGCTCAGCTTAACATGCTCAGGAACCTGGTTCAGTTCCCAGCAGTCTTAATTAGGCTAAGGATAAGAGACACGGTGAACATCAAGGTTTAAATGTGAAACAAAAGGGTTATTCGAGAAGTCATTTCTTGGACAGCAGAGAATTTCAGTATGTTAAAAGAACTGTTGTCACCTAAGATAACTGCATGTTTTCATATGGGAGAAAGACCATAACTTGTAAAGCTCCTGCTGGTTAATAAAAACATCCTTAAAGCCAAAAAGAGAGAAAAAAAATAAAGAGGAAGACAGTATGTATGTTCATGTGCACAGGGTGGGGGTGGGCAGCATGTAAGGATGCAGGGCAGAGCATTTGTTTTTTCTAAAAAAATAAAATAAAATAATTTCCTGCACAAACATCTAAAATATTTTAAATTTTCAAATATTCAAAGTAAATACATTTGTTTATAAAATATTTGTAAGTAGCGAATGGGACATGAGTTTACACATACACAGAGTGGATATTTCCAACCCAACTGTACAAGTGTTCTTTGAAAACTTTTGCAGTACAACTGATACTTAAAGACCTGTTAATCAACGTGCTGATCTGAAAACAGCATGTAAAATCATGTAAATGAAATGCTGCAAACAGAATTTTGCCTCAGGAATTATACCAGGAAACTTGAATAAAAAAGACTGAAGCTACCAGTTACTTCACCCAAGGTTACTGACACAAATAACTTTATACAAATGAAAGTATGAATTTTAAAGATTAAGAGACTTGCAACCAAAAAAGTGTATAGTCATTAACATTTGAAAATATTCAAAGGTGACAATTTATTTGGTTTGATTCTGAAGGAGGGTTAAACAAATTCAGGCCATTTTTAATGAAGTTATTTAAAATTCATGGAAAGTCAAACTAACACATCCTACTGAAACCAGTGCTCATTTTTTTTGTAAAACAAACTATGGTGGATATCCTTCACAAAAATCAGAAACATTGCACGTGTGCCAATTCATTGACAAAACTTGTCTGTCAACATGAGCCAGGTATTAAAGTCAAGAAACGTCTGTTTTTAACTAGACAGAATTGAGCCCCTCTTCCTGATTCCCACTTCAGATCATTCTTCTCCCTAGAAACACCGAACGTGGAATTTCCATTTCCAGATTTATTTTAACCAAGTCCACAAAAATCTCCTTCACTCCTGAAGTCGTGAGAGGAGCAGCAGCTACTGAAGCACTTCACTGCTTCTGAGCAGACAGAGAGAGATTACTGCACCATAAAGAAACTCCTCAAAGAATCGGAACACTCACGTTACTCAAATGGTAAAGACCCACACGGAAGTGACCATGAGACGAACCTCAAATGATGCAGCTTCTCTGAAATAACGCTATTTTGCAGAACGGTGTAGTAGGATATAATAACTGATACAATATTGAAATTTCCATAATGACTAATGGTCTGATTTGCTGATCATTGCTCTGTAGTATGGAAAGGGTAGAAAAGATAGAGGAGGAGATTCAGAAAAGAACCTACACTCACCTCTGGATTTTCCTGTAAAAATGCTATTGAAGTCAGATAGTCTTCAAAAGACAGAACAGTCTTAAGGACAGGACATTAATTGCAAAGTTTCACATGTGGACATGGCTCAGACCAACATAAAAAACTGCCTTAGTAAAACCAGTCCGCTTTAGATGCAGCTTAAAAAAATCTTGTTCTCTCTTCAACTTCCCCCACATTTACTAAGTGTAGCTTGATACTTCAGAACTACTTCCTGCTGCTTTACCAGAAACAAGCATCATAATTCTGCATTTTCTAAAACAATTTTTCCTCGTAAGAGCTCAGCTTTGAGAAAGGATTTTTTTCCTTTCACTTTTCCAACACCAATATTGTTTTCAAGCTGACCTGCCTTCCATCCAGACTGACATTTACAAGCTGTGCTAGAAGTTGTCCTCCTCCACTTTTCTAACCTTATTAGAGGCATAAGGAGCATATCACAGAGACAAGATTTCAAATGAACCACCTCCCCCTGAATGCCAAACCAGTGACTGTTTACACAATTAAAATCTTAGTCTCAGCACTGTTTAAAAATCTACATAACCTGTACCAGCATCATGTAAAGAACTTAAACAGCCACACGTTAACGTCTGCCAGTTTACACAAGGCTATGGCTATACACTGGCACATCTGTTATAGCTGATTATAAACAAAAGTAAAAATATTACTTATTTACAATAAGATTTTTGACATCGCCTTTGTACATAGCCATGAGACACACTTTCACACAGAAAATACTTCTTCAAAATGTAGAAGTGAAAACATAAAAACAATTATTATTTCAGACTGTATGTGCAAAGGTATATGTTTTGTTTTCCAGCACAGGAAGTGTGAAAAAGGAGTAGCTGTCTCCCAGAACAACTCACTTTTGTATGGAAAAAGATGTTTATCATTTTTAGACCAAATTTTTTTTGCTCCAAAGCTTTCTGTGGAAATATTATTTAAGCATCGCAAACACACGATTTGACTTTTGTTTTGACAGCTTAGTGTTTTAGAAGGAGCAAAATGATTTCTGGGCTGAAACTGCTGCTCTGTTTAATTATAAATAACATCAGGAACAATATCAGACTAGAACTGGCACCAATATACTAGGATATAGGTAATTCAAAGCGTGAAGGCTTTAATTTCAACTGAAACATTTGGAGCACAGAAAATAATAATTAAATGTAATATATAATTAATCAGAAACAATGCACGCTCACTCCACCAGCCAGTCCTATTGTATGAATAACATGTCGGGGGAGGGGGAAAATCAAATCACAAACCAGCAGGATGAACTTACACCTTGTAAACTGTATTCTTCTTAGAAATGTTTTCATTCTGCCTATTTTGAAGACAGAATTGAAGTTTTCTTCTTCTATAAAATTAAACCAGTACTCCAAGACTAGTTTTCATAATACTTTATCAATCCCAGAAACTGCATAGAAACAGTTTGACAACAACTATCATCAACACAGTAACTGGAAGAATTTAATTAGGACTGCCAAAACCTCAAAAAATAAAGATGCTGAAATTCTATACATTAAAATCTACCAGTTTTGTTAAAAGGCAGTACATAGACATAGTTAAAGTGGGTATTTACAGATTTTACCCAATGCAGTCTGTTCTGCTGATCCACCAAGCAACCTGTCTTTCACTACACACAAATGCCTTTGCCCATTTGCTTTGTGCTCCAACAAGAGCAAGCCAATTAAATTTTGTGTGTTCTAGGTAAATCTCGTACCTGACAATACGTCGTTACAACTGTTTCCCAAAACATGAAGAGTTTGCAGAGAACCCTGCTCAAGAACACCTTTCCTTCGTTCTCTACTCCTCAGCTTGCCGTTAGACAAAGTAGATGCGTTAATAGCCCAATGCCTCGAATCCTGTCTTGCTGTGCACCGCTCCCGCAGACAGCGGGACACCCACTCTGATCTTCAAGCTTCAGCAGAAGACTTTGGGGTTTGGGGCTAGGGAAGGGGTCACAAGCCTGCAGCAGCATTTTACCCGCTTCCCTGAACACAGAGGGCATTTCCCTCCTGCCAACAGCACCCAGATCCTGAGCACTGTTCTGAAGCAGAAAGTGCAAGTGGCAAATATTGCCGGAAAAGGAAAAAACTCCCTCCCTTCCGAAGATGTTTCCATTTCTACACCTACATTATCCCATAAAGAGATGGGATTCCTTTTGTCTAAGGTCCCACCTCAACTTTCTCACCCCTCAGACTGCATCTTCCCCCACTCCTCCCAGAGCAGACCCATCTCCCCTTCCTCCCAAATCCCACAAACTCGGAAGCTCGAGAGGGCAGCGGAAGCTACCAGGTAACAGGGACTGCTGCTCAGAGAAGAGGATAATGCCTGCATTTCTTGAAGGTTTGAGGAGAAAAACATGACTACCTGATAATTTAAAGATCTGAGAGAAGGAAAGAGGATTGCTGAGATTGTTGTGAAGTAGGAAGAACGGGAGATTCTTGCCCTCACAAGCCTCCCACAAAAGGCCTCTGGAACCCCCCTTGACCCTCTTTTTTCATCTATCAAATCACTGCCCACAGTAATTCCTGCAATCAGAAATGCCATATGCACCAGAGACGGGTGTCTGAGCGCTCTTCAGAACCCAAAGCATTACTTTCATCTCAGTTACTAACAAAGAGTTAACTACAAAAGTCAACCAGCTTTCTTTAGCACTTAGTACATTTCTGATATGAAATTATGCATAAGCTATAAGCTTTATCCAAAAGGCAAATTTCAAAACTGATTTGCAATATTGGCATCTTCGCTAATTCTAGAAAGTCAAACAAGTAGTTATTCACTGTAAAAGATCACATTAAAGGAGCATAAAAATAAATATTACATCAAGCTTCTAACGAGATACACTGGAAAGTTCAAAAATGCAAAGCAGCTTTGCATAGAAAGCAAGAGACAAAGTATTAAATGTTTTCTCTGACTCTTGCCAAACGTCCTGCTCTGTAGTGATGGATGAGGTTTCCTGAGGCTAAGATGCCAAAGCCAATTAGCCATGTCAATCCACAAGAACGCCAGCTGCCAGGATCTAACTTTATTACTGTATTACTTAAAAGTGAAGACATCAGCAATGTTTAAGTTCACATGACTCCTAATTTTAAAACCTGCCTTTTAAAGATTTAGGGTGGGGGTAGCAACAATGACCTTAAGTTTCAACCTTTTAAACCATCAGTGCGCCACGAATTATCCATAATTTGATTACATAAAGTATTCTGTTAATCAAATTAGTCTACATTACACTCTATTCAAAAGAAAGTAGGACTTCAGCTTATTTCCCTCCTCATATGAGTTTTATGTAATGTTTATATTTAAAAGTAGCAATTTATTTCAATATTGCCTGTTTCAGTTGCCAAACTGCCTATCCCACAGAACATGATATGTGTAAAGTATATAGCTTACCCATTTATGGCATCTAATTCCAAATTCCAAAATAAAATTTTTGGAAAGTGTCTTGAGCATTTATCGACTAGAATAAAACATGCCCAAGTCTTTGATTATTTGAAAACATCTGCATTTAATTTCTAAGCAAGGAGTTTGGAAATGTTGATCATACAATACACTTCCCTGCACAGTCACCACAATAAACTCCATGATTCTGTGGAAGGGTAAAATTTTTTCTTATGCTTCGGTGCCTTTGGAATAGATCTGAACGTTATTGTCAGGCATTAAAAAGCACCCATTTCTTTTGAATAACTTCCATATTCCTCCAAACTACGCAGAAAAAGTTGCTCCTTTTCAAGTAGTCTGTGTTAACTTTATTAACACCTTAATAGAAACCATTTTGGCTTTTTGCTACTACTACATTTACACTTCCTTACATTTTACCGCTCCAGTTTACAGCTGGCATGTGACATTAACAGCATTTCTTCCTGAACTGTTCTGTACCCTGAGGACGCTGAGAGAATGAGACGAAAACAGAAGTACGACAAGGTTAAGAACAGTTACAAGTCCTCTGAGAAAAGCAAACAAGCTTTCTTTTCCACAGGCTTATTCAAAACTGGGTTTAGTTAGTTTTAATTATTTCTAAGCTGGAGTTTTTTAATTATTTCTGCAAACACATGCATAAACATAGCTAGGATTACAGCAAATAAGCACATTAGAAGCGCTTAAAATTAATAAAAGCTAGTTCTCAATTACTGATTCTACCTGTCAGAGTGCAAACCAAAGGAAAGAGACCAGAATGAATAACAAGTATATTCTAGTTATGCAGATCTTTGAACCTGTAAGCCTTCTTGTTTCATCATGATTTTTTTCTTCCTTTGAGATATTTCTGAAAGACACCTTTATATTTTGAGGCTTTATTTTGCAAAATAATCTAAGTACCATTAGTGCCTGAGAATGCTATATTTCATTATCATGTAATTACAGAGTATTAAAGATTGGCTATTGAAATTATATTTAAATAAACCCCCACATTTCTTACTCAAGTACACTGTCTTCAAAGTCTAAACTAACATGTGAATAGCTTTCTTCCTTGAGATTTACTCTTTAAAATCTAAAGGATAAAATTCCATCCATCTTGGTTCTTTTTCCTGAGTTTGGTAAACCAGATTACATTCAAGCCCTCTGTCATTGTCAAAAAGTGCATTTGTGACGCCCTACTGTCCGTGCTGTGACACCAGCCATACTCCAAGCATCACTCAGAGCAAGGGGCTGACTCTGCCTGGCTTTAAACCATGAGACAAAGTAAATGATGTGAAGGCCACAGAACAGAAGTCAGATGAGCTCCATCTGAGTATGCCTTCTAAGAAATGGAAAAGATGAGTTCTTTGTTTTTCTACCTTATGTTTTCAACTAAGACCAGGCAGTAAAGAAGCAGAAGCTACAGTACAGGCTTTCCTCCTAAATCCAGATAACAAAATACTGGAAAAATACTGTTCCGCAGCAAAAAGTAGGACATACCATGGAACACTGCATGACCTGATAGCAGCAGAGGCAAACAACTCTTCACAAAATCCCAGGTTACAATGTGGGCCAAAATAGTAGCAAAAATGCTGCTACTAGACATGGGGATTCAGAACTCTCAGCTGAGCTTCAGGCTTGAGATGTGTTAAGGAGGAAGCATATATTAGAAATGTAGCCTCAGGGAAAATGTTAGTGAGGTGATATCGATGTCTAAATTGATACCAGAAGACTTGTTTCTTGTTAGCACTAAAATTAAAGGCTTAACTCGTGACAGAAGTTCAAAAATTATCAACTACAGCTGGTGGCAAGTCATCACCTGAGGCAGTTTGTCCACACAACAGCAGAAATTCTGCCAGAAGTGAGTACTTGAGACTCCTTTCTAGACAGTACTAAATTCTACCCTTTTCGCTCTTCCCTTACCCAGGCAGCGATGACAGATGCTTCCTAGGGAGATGGGTACACCACTTCAGAATGCTGTCCCACCCTGGGCTTAAAGCCTCCATGAAGCAGGAATTCCTTTACAATACCAAGTTCCAACTCAGCATGATTTTCAATGAGGAAAACCCAAGAGCTTCACTGGGAGCTTTCAAACAGGGATATTTTCCTCCAAGTTAACCAGGAGGTCAGAAGCAGAGTATCACAGAATCCTAGACCTGTTTAGGTTGGTAAAGACCCTTAAAATCGAGTCCAACCATAAATTCAATCTGCCAAGTCCACTACTAAACCATGGCCCTAAGCACCACATCTACCTGTCTTTTAAATACCTCCAGGGATGGGGACTCAACTACTTCCCTGGGCAGCCTTCTTCCAGTGCTCGACAACCCTTTTAGTGAAGAAATTTTGCTTAATATCCAATCTAAGCCAAATATCAAAGTACTTGCACTATTCTAACAGCAACTTACAGAACACAGAAAATAAGACTTCCTATTCTAGGAACAAAGCTACCCTGCAAGAAGGAACTAAGCAATGGTTTTACTTCAACTGACACACTATAGACTCAAAAAGGGACAACGCAAGGAATGAAAGCCATTTCTACTCTGGACAACATTAGAGGATAAATATACATGGTTCCTGCCAGCTGCCGCTGTAACCAAAGCCAGTGTCACCCCAGGAGAGGGGCGCAGATAGCAGTGACAAAGCAAATAAGCGACAGTGGCAGGAGGACAGCTAGCATGCTGGGAGACAAGTGACTCAAGCCTTTACTTGATGCACTTGCAGTTAGATTACTTCTGAAATGTTAGAAACCTAAAAAAAGTTCCAGGTGTTCCTATCTCAGCTAATGTGCTAAAAGAACAGGTAAGCTCCACCCCGTCCCAGCAGTCCTTCTATAATGTGAATACTGAGTATCACATGAAAGCACACACAGAATTGTAACTATCTAAAAAGAAAAGGGGGGACTGGTCAAATCCATTTTACTAGAACCCAGCGTTTCTAAAAATTAAAATATGTATTGGGTAAAAGTTAATCCATCCACCCTTCTTCACTCTGGATTGCCTCCATCTTTTTACTAAAACTGAATTGAACCCAATGGAAAAGGAAAGGAGCCGTGTTTATAAAATGCCATTTTAGTAAGTTTAAACAGAAAACATTTTTTTGTGTTACAATAAATAAACCATGTAACCAACTACAATGGTTTGCCAAAACAAATGGGATGTTAAATACCTATTATTTCACAGAATTGTCAGTGAAGAAGTGGCAGTTATGGGCTTTTTTTTTTTTTAGCTTAAAGGATATTTCTGAAATGGTACACAATGTTTCATAGCATACAGCCGCACTACGTGATAATTTCTCAGAGTTGCAAGTTATGCAAACGACAGAAACATGACTTCATAGTCCAACAGCACATTACTCAAAAAAAAAAAGCCAAACTTCAACCTGTATTACTCATAGTATCCTCCCACATTGAGCTGCAACTGCCACAAGGTATTTCTTGAAACATCCGTAACAACTCAGACACATCTGTAATTTTGTACAGAAAGCACTTGATAAGCTGGTGAGAAAAATCACTGCGGAATGCTCAGTGCCAGAGCACTGCTGCGTGCAAGTGCCTTCCTTTACAATATTACCAGTTTGCCTTTAGCAAAAACTTAAAACTACAGGATCAGTAAAAGCACAGCTTAAAAGTGGATTTCTGTTGCTGCTTTTTCTCCTGCCGTAGCAAGTTCCACTCCTCTTTCTTTCGCCCCTCCATGTATCCCCCCACAAAGCATGAAACAATAACAACAAATTTAGTGTATATGGAAAGTGATATTGGAGGGCCCTTGGCCTCAAACATTTGAACCATGTTTTATATCGTGCCGTATCTCTGTCAAGCTTGGTATCTACCCTGCTGCCTGCGTGTCATATATCTTAAATTAGGCTTTGATTTTTTTTTAAATATTGCAAAGTATAAAGATTTAGTGATATTTTGTGATATTTTCCATCCTGTAAAAAACCATACAAATATCTGGAGTTAAAGCTGACTGAAGAGCACAGGATACTAATTTCTCCACTAAATCCTGAGGGATTTCTTTTTAAGTCTGTGCTTCAGCATTTTTGCATGCTCCTAGACCAAATATTTCAAGCTTTAAGAGCACAACCTACATGCAGCCTTCACATTGACTGGTTGGAATAAACAAAGATACAGCCAAAATGAACCCAGATTTAGTCTATTTATGCAACTGAAAAATAATCCAACTGTGAAACTGTTTGGAGTACTTTAAAACTGCAAGAAACTTTGTGCTCAGCTGTATTGCTTGTTCTCTGTCTTATACAGAAGCAAAGCATCACCCACTGGCATCCCTTTGATCAGCTTGTTCGGTTCAGTATTTGTTTGACGTGAACAGTATTTCTTGGTAGCTTTAACTGTTTCTTAATTGGACTTGAAATGCAAATGAAAAAAGTATTTCTGAAATAGTAGACACAGGGAAGGGAAGGAGTCGGTACGTCTGAAAGGGACAGCAACAAGGTGAGCAGACTCTCAGCTTCATTAACGGGCTGTTGAAGTGAACATGCTCCCAGCGGCTCTCAGAGGTTTTAAAGAAAAAGGCAGATGTTTGGATGTACAAAATTTTGATGGCTTTCCCTTATTGCATTCGTCTTAGGCTTTTAACTGCCCTCTCAGCATTTGCATTCATCATCACTGGTCCTCAATGCATGACCGCCACACTGCACTGCATCGGGGAGTATGTACCCTTCCTCCCATACATTGCTTTCACACTGCTGATGACAGGCATGGCCGTATATTTCTTACCTTAAAACAGTATTTCTTCCTCGGTATATGAGGACCTATGTACAATACTTCATAAGTGCCAGATGCACTGATGACCTACCATCAGCATAGTGATAAATAAAACACAGGTTCTTCATATTTCTGTGTCAACTTTATCCAGATGCAATTGCTGACAACAATTTATCCAACTCCCATAATCAAGGGCTTCAACAATACCCTCTCTCTCTTTCGGGCTCTTGCTAAATTTCTCTTCATATTAATTGCAACAAAATTCATCCTTTCCTTTCCCCACAAACCCATAATTTTCTTTATCACCTGCTCACTGCTTTAACTAGAAAAGACTCTTATGTTTTCTCATCTTTATTCTACTTGTTATACCTGTAACACTCCCACAAACCAATTCCCATTACATCAGCCCAGCTCCAGCCCCTTCATGTCTCTTGCCACAATAATAATTCTCATTTTCAGACTGTACTTCTTGGCCTACTTTCCTTCATATCTTTCTTGTCTTATTTTTCAAATTTATACCTTACCACTCCCTAATGCTCTCTCTATGGCTGGGCCAGATTCCTACACCTCTTCCTCTCATCACACTCAAGAACCAGCCCTCAACAGCATCACTCTGCCTTTTGCACCCAGCTGCCTTACCTTACACTTGAGCATCGTTTGACCTGTGACCCTCAAGAGCAACCTGTTAATATTAACATTTCCGATTTTCTAAGTACACCACCATACATTATAAGCCATAGTACAAAATGAAGAACGCCATTGAGATAGTGATGGACGGTTTGAATTTCAAACACAGCACATAAAGAAACTTCCTTTTTATTTCTGATAATTTTTTGTAGTTCAGCATATACTAGGATAGCTGCTCTTTGGTGTAGCATTTCGATGACAACATATCAATTTTCCCAAATTTTTGTTTCTCAAAAGTTTTATATCAAATTGGCCCTAGTCCAGCTTAGTCCTTCCCTATCTTGCATATTGAAGGCATCCTTTGTTTGGTTTGTTTGCAACACAAAAAAAATTCCTAATCCAAAGACACCATTTCTTCAACTTAAACGCAACAACTCAAATGTTGAGCTGTTCACAATGAAGAATGCCATAACTGTTTTGAAACGTAAGAGCTATACATCTTATTCATGGGCAGTCATTAATATCATTGACTTTTCCAGATAAAAATAACTGAAGAGATTACATTTCACTTTCCACCTTTTGTTGGAATCTTGGGGTTCCTTTTGATCTCAAATTACCCATGAAGGATCATCTTATATGTCCACTACCAATGCATCTCTTAAGATCCTAGAAATTTCTTGACTTTAACACGTGCAATCCAAAATAGAACTTGACAAGCTCCATGCTTCTGCATGGTCCACAGCACTGACTACTGCTACTCTGCTCTGGGGTATCACAGAAACATCAGGACTCAGACTGTAACTAGCTAAAAAATTCCAAACCCACACGTTCAACAACATTAGGGCTCAGGCATATTAATTTACTTCTAAAAACTTTGACTTCCAGTGAGAAGCTCAAAAGTTGATTTTAGTCTCTGCATAACAAAATTAAAACTGCAAATCCTTCATTCTTATACTTATTTCTAGTTCTTAAGAAAAAAAAAAAAGCCCTGAAGTGCATTGTTGTATAGGTTCAATTTAGCTGCAAGCTAGTCTAAGAAAGCATTTTTATTCTATTTTTTTCCCCTAGAGCACATGTAACCTAAATAGCTTACTTTTAATCTGTCGTTTTATTGTGTAAGCAGCAAGGAAATGCAACAGGGGAGTTCAGGTTCACATAAATCTATAATCACTGACTCATTTAAAATTAGCCAAGGCACTTATTCATATGTTTCTAGTCACTCCAGATTAGAAATCAATAAAAACGTCGCCTTTAGAACAACAGTCTTTAGGCCCTCTGCCTTTCATGTTCTGCTGCATTTCACTCACTGAACTGAGAAACAGCAGCCGTGCATAAAGACTTTAACGCACCTTTCCCCTTTTCACTAAGTGAATCAATCTCTGAGGACAAATTGTCACGCACTGCCAACAGGACAACAGAAGTAAAACTTTCTGATTTAAAAGCTCTAATATGGCTATAAATTTCACTGCAGCAACAGTCATGATAATTGTTTAAATAACCAATAAACCTAATTACAATTACCTCCTTTCTGTCTAACCGGGCAAAGGCACACATGAAGAATCACACAAAAAGGCTCAATTATTATTGCTCAGGCTGCAAAAACATAGTTTAGCAAAATGTGAAACAAAGGAACACATTTAGTTCAACAATCATCTTAATAGGTCCTGACACCAGTTTTACAGAATGCAAGAAATGCAGTGTAATGTCACAATCCAGCTGCCATCACTAATGGTGAAGACTTGCCAGCTTTCAGAATGGGGCATGCTGCAATCTAAAGATGACAGAAATAAATGTTTTAAAGGCTTAGCAAATTTCTAAGTGAATATTATCAAAGCATATAACGTCCTAAACCAAAGACAAGCAACACAAAGGGAAACACCTGCAGCGACTACACAGCTTGCTAACAAGGTAGGTAGGTCACGGTCAAGGGCAGTTTATGAAGCAAACCCTGGTAGCCCTGAGTTCAAAGATTTGTGACTAAAATAAACCATTATGCTGAAAAGAACATCCATCGCCGCATCAAATGGCATCAATAAAACGTAACCACACCAGTTGACTTTTCCCTTATAAAACCATCCAACATCACATGAACTGTGTGGCACCACAGCTTAAGAGCCGTGAGGACGATGACAGCTTTCTCAGAACTGAGATACTCAGAGGTGCTGCTATTGAAGCACACCTATTCCACCCTTCCCTTGAAAAGTCCATCCCAAATAAAACATGACATGCCCAGCTAATTATCACCATTTTTATAACATGTTCCTGAATGAGGAGTTTCTATACAGTAGCTCTTCTGAATTCAAGGAAAACTTCAAACCTTGCAAGGTTAACATATCT
Source organism: Phalacrocorax carbo (assembly GCF_963921805.1). Classification (NCBI taxonomy): domain Eukaryota; kingdom Metazoa; phylum Chordata; class Aves; order Suliformes; family Phalacrocoracidae; genus Phalacrocorax; species Phalacrocorax carbo. The sequence continues at coordinate 209,581,870 of NC_087513.1, forward strand.
TTGCAGGAATCCAACTTTGCTCCCACGTGTTATTGAGGATCTGAACATCTAATTAATTGCATTTCAAGCAGGAATTTTTCATCTTTTTATATTAAGAAAAAAGCTGTACAAAGAAAAGGAATCCTAAAGGATACTTTATGAACCATCCAAGTCAAGCAGCTATAAAAGTTAAAATGGTACTTGACAATAATAAAACTAATGGCAAGAATTAATTTCTTCTTTTCTGAATTAAGTTCCACTAATGAGTCTGTCTGTAATGGCAGACAGTATATGAATACAGAGTAACCCAGGAAACAACTTCTGCCTACAAGAAATTGGTAAACCAGAATTTGAGAGAGAAATCTGTAATGGGTTTGGCAAACGCATACAGGGAGCTTCCAGGATATTTACCTGCTAGTGAACGCACAATGTCACATCCTTCCAGAAGCCCCCCTCCCAAAATCTTCAGAATTACAAGAATCGCCATCAATGACTTCACAAGGATGGAAGCGAAGGTATCAATTTTATCACGCTCGTCTGTACTGCCATACATTGCCTTTGTCTCATCACTTTTATTCATTAACCTTATCATCATCATCATTATCAGAGTTCTACGCTTGCACGACACTATTGCGGCCCAGCAAATTGTTACAGTGGTCTGGAACACAGCTCTTAGGTTGTTTCCTTTTTGTTTTTTGTAGTTTTCGTGAGTCTTTATACAACTCAAACTTTATAAAAACCTCAGATAATTCTTTTGGTGTAATAAAATCCATTCTAAAGGAACGTGTTCATATAACAGAAGTATTACATATTTAGAAAAAGTTAATGCACAAAGCGTCATTTGGATAAATTCACTACTGTTGTGTATTTGAATGAGATAAGGAGTATGACACAAAAAAATGTTAATCTATATAACCATGTGGTAAAAATGTTTGCATGTTCAATATTTGATACTGCTTTGAGAAACTTATTACAAAACTAGAGTATATGGTGTCAGATTACTCATCTGCTAAATAATGAACATTAAAAGTAACAGATGCCATTCTACTATGGAGGGGATATATAAAATTACCCATTTTCTTGGGGCTATAATACAAACAATTTTGAACATAGCACAATGAAATACATTTCAGCCTCTGCTTTACAGCTACTTCCAAAAGACCTACAGTCACAATTTGCTGTTAAGATAAAATTATTTACTTAATAACACATAATTCCTAACGAAAAATCCTGGAGGCATTAAAAAGACAATGAACCTCAGCATCAGGTTTAAACAAGATGCATTTCCAATGGATCTTACATATTTTTGTTCTTGAAATAAAGGACTACTTACTTGATTGGCCATGTAAATTGTGAGGAGACCTCTCCTATAAACAGAAATTATAAAATTAGTGAATGAATTAAAAACTTTTTGCACACTGAAGAAAAACACTTTAAGCATTAAAAATATGTTATTAAAGAAGATAATTTAAAAACAGATTATTGACGGAGGTTTAATCATTACCACCTATAGAAAAATAAGTACAAAACCAAAAATAGCACCTTGAAGCACAGTATCCAAAGCGGTGAGGAATTACATGAACCAAGTTATATATAGCAACTTGCTACTGCACGAGTCCTGAAGCCTTCATGAAGGGGCAAGGCACCTTGAATTACACAGCACTTATCACAGAATAAAAGCCTAAGTGCAAGCTGGTAACATAAGCATACAAACCGTGGCCAAAGCCTAAGTTAAATTGTGGATTTACAGAAAAATGCTTGTGTGTAAACTTCTGGTTTGTGATCAGGCGCCTTAGCCCTTCTGTCTACATTATCACAAAAAGTGTTTTCTACTGAGACTGACGATGCAGCAATCTTGGCTCAAGCCAGTATGCCCTGCCTTTTCAGGTTGACAGTCACAATGCCAATAGTGCCCTGGCACAGCTGCCACCATCTTCTCTTCTAACCTTTATCTAATTTTTATCCCCTTCTATTTTCAGATCTGTCCCTATGCCCCAACCCATAGCTCACCCTGCTATTTAGACAGGAAAAGTAAAACTTAAGCTCATGCTCTCACAATTTTGCTGATGCTCCTGCAGCACAAGACCAAAACTGAACTCCTGACTACGCAGACACGAGCTGCCCCAGTAACAGACTGTACTAGATGTCACTGTAGGGTCCAGATGAAAAAACCCAAAACAAAAAAAAAGCCAGTTATTTTCTGTACATCATTCACAAGTCACCATCGGCCTTGAGAAAGTGGAAAACCTTACCACTGCGGATTCGCTTTGCTCTCATTCCTTCCTCCTCTTCTGCAAAGATTAGCTTAGAAACTACGGCCAAAGGTTGGAAAACTCCGTTTCAGAGTTCCTCACTGGAATGCTGTTCTTAACTTCTTGATTTTACTGTCAGCCTTGTAGTATTTGTGATTTTTCTTACTGTCCCCACTGCTGTTACACACAAAACTTAAAAATAACATAGAAGGCACCACATGTTTAACCATTAAAGTTTCTCAATATGGAACCAAGTTTACAACCTGATCTTTGTCTTCACATCGTTCAGGATTTTTTTATATTGCTACTACATGAATAACAGAAGGTCTGACTGAGGCTTGTACGTTCCATTTTTTCCTGAGACCTTAAGTTTTCAAACATTCATAAAGTGCTTATGAGACTGATATGTTCACTGACCAGATCTTGCTCTCATGTCAGTTGAAGAAGCAAGCAAACTAAAATCACAGGTAGCCATTAACAGAGAAATTCCCATGGCAGAGTTCCCAGGCTTCAGCCATCTGAAACAAGTTTATTCAGTGTTTTCTGACCCCATATTTAGGTGTCCATAACTTTGCCGAGCTACACATCCACATAAAGGTTTTTGATAGCAGATACCTAAGGTACAGGGATATACTCCACTTAAAAGCTTTAGTGCTTTCACATCATGTTGAATACGCAGGAAGCAACGATGCACTATCCTGAGTTCCACACGTTGCTCTCTATTTACAGGGCAGATTCAAATTTGGCTTAAATTGAGAACATTAACTAACAAAATCAGTTTGGATTTTTTTGGTTTTTTTTTATTTTGTTTTGCTGTTTTGTTTTTTCTAAAAAAGCAGAGTTAGGAATCTGCTCTTTGGATACCTTCTCCACCCAGTACCACTCTGCGTCAGATATTAGAAACAAGACTCTAGTACAGAAACCTAAATTTAAAAAAGCCTGAATATAAAGATTTGGTGAGGATGAGGCACACAAGAACAAAAAGACAACAGACAGGGAATAAGGTCTGTAAAGAGTAAGCAAAGAGACCTCTACAACTTATAATAAAGCATCAAAATACTGCATGATGTCTCTGGCCAGGAAGGGGGTGAAAATTCACCTCATGTAATAGATCAATTCAACTCTCAAGCTGGTCTGTAAACAAACACCTAGTCTTTCAGCCAATTAGCTCAGATGATAAAGTAATATTGGTGTCCTGACGCTCATGATTACCAAACTGGCAGCCAATACAGTTCTGTGCACTGTAAACTTCAGTTTGTTCTTGTGAGGAAAAATATTAGATATTTCACGTTTCTTGAATTTTTTTTCTTTTTAACCCATGTAACAGTATTAAAAGTTTAAAATAAGTATCCAAACATTCAGCTGTTTGGAAACACAGAATTAAATTTGCCCATGAGAGCTAACTTAGTAACTCAATACACTTTGAGTATTCTGGAAAACATCAGAACTTCAATCACATCCTGCAGTAACTCACTCACCTGCAAGAAGCTACCACCAGCTACTGAGTGACAGGTGCAGCTTTAAGCGTACAGTGAGCGCGTTCACAAGTGTACTACATATAGCGTGCACAAAAGAGCGCGACTATTGTATGTGCGCATAATTCACTTGGTGGATTCTCTCCTCCAGTCTCTACGTCACGCAGGCAGGGAGGACATGCAGGCAGGGTATTGTGGCCTCCCACTGACCTTTTTTTAAAGTACCACAAAACTAAGAATTTGATCTCACGAAGTTTTAGCTTCTATTGTGGTCCCTTTTGGCCAAGTGTAAAATGCAACTCACCAACCGCAAAGACAAAGAAAGGAAAAGGGTCTAGAGTAGAGGAAGGAAAGAAGTCAGAAGCTGCAGTGCAGCTGCAGCGAGACTGATGCTGAAGTAGGTGGTCGGGAGGAGGGAAAGCGTCAGACATCGAATGCGCACAAGGAAGTAACTTCCGGAGCTGAAAATACAGAAAGTTGCTAGATGACATCATCTGAAAGTGCCTGTGGCAAAAGCTAGTCTCTATCTGCTGCTGTACGAGGCCCTGGCTAACTCCAAGCAGAAAGTTTTCTTCTTCCAAATTAATTCTAAGACTGTTTAAAAAATAAGTAAATAAGATAGCCCCATGTTTCGGAAAACAAAAGGGAAAAAAGGGGGGCCGGGGGGATAGGACTCTTCCTGGCCCTGTGCAAATGTGATCCAGCAAGCCTAACCCAACCCTGAACTCTACTGCTAAAAAGTGGGTGGAAGTTCAGAAAACGTTGCACTATTTTGTAGCAATGACAGCTGATGGAAAACAGAACAGGAAGATGGAGGTAGGCCAAGCAAAAGGGTCACTGGTACAACCCAAGGACTGTATTAAAACAGCAGCTGGTAAATAAGAGAAGAATATAATTGGGAAATGGTATTACAAGAGCAGGAAATAATTAAATAACAAAAATAATTAGTCAGCCATGTCTAACCACCTGCTTTGGGGAGGTTTAAAGATACTAATAAACGGCTAACGTTTCACCCCCAAAGTCTATAAACCAGTGCTGAACGTTAATCTCAGGAGCACCAACATCAGCAGATAGTTACACCAGTAATGGTCCGGCAAGGTCACTACAGGAAAGCCCAAGCAGATGCACACAAATCCTTACTGCCCCTTCCTCTTCCATCATCTCCGTCTCATGCCTTTTTCTTCCACGGGCCGCTTGCATCAAGATCTTCACTTTGGCTTCTCACTGCCTCCCTCCCACCTCTTCAACCAATAGTATCTCCCATACCCTGCTCCGTTTCTAATGACATATGTGATCTTTAATTCAGGAAGGAAAATCACAAGCTAGGGGCAAAATTCTTGAGTGCCAGACCAAGGCTGAACTAGGACAAGGACCTAAGTCAGCATCTGAGAGAGCTGCATCTGCGGGACAAGAGGTGGGATGGCATGTCCTGGCCCAACCTGCCAGTCTGTTGTATAAAATTAAAGAACAGAAGAAGAACTGTTTGAAAGAGTCTCAACAAGACTGGTATCTTTTACTTGAAAAGGAGGATTGCGTAAAACAAAAATTTTTAAAATACGCTTTAATTCAAGTACCAACGAGCAGTAGAGTTCAGCATACTTTTCATTTTGTTTCTCCTTTTATTTCCCCCAGTTCACACTGTCACATGAATTTTCTTGTATGCTTGTTAGAGAACTGAGCAGGCAATGTCTCAGAGTTTAGGTATTCAGCACAGGTCACATCATCTGTGGCTGCGCAATTCCACAGTCACAGATTCCATTTTTAAGGTTTAAATTAAAAACAGACCATGGGCTTCCAGAAAATAATTCTCCTGTTCATTTGTACCTTCCTCAAAGAAAAGTTTCACTTGATAAAATTTGCTTTTCGGACAACTTGGTAATGTTCATAACAAATTCTAACAGCAATAGCTCTTAAACTATAGCCGATAAACCTCAGAGAACCACATATTTTTGTGATTGCACTGCCCAGAGGAAAGAGTCTAAAATAACTGTTAAAAAAACCAGAAAGCTATAGGATAAAAATAGCAAGGAAGCCTAGCAGTGTACTGGGCTGTATTACCAGCAGTGTAGGTAGGAGGTCAAGGGAAATGATTAATCCCCTTTACTTGGCACTCACTACACGACGCAGAGTACTGCGCCCAGTTTTGGTCCCCAGTACAAAACAGGCATTGATCAACCAGTGGGGAGGACCATGAGCATGGCTGGGGAGGTTATGACTTGACCTGAGGAAACAGCATTTTCTCCATCAAGACAGCCAAGTATCGGAACAGGGACCCACAGGGGTTGTTGGTCCCCAAGAGGTTTGCAAGGCTGACCACGCAAATCCCTAAGCAAGCCGGTCTGAACTCAGTGCTGGTCGTGCTCCGAGCAGGAAGCTGCATTAGCTGACTTCCTAAGGCTCATCTGAACAATTCTATCACTCTACAAAAAAAAAAAAAAAAAAAAAAAAAACAACCACACACACATATTCATGGCTCTTTACTGAAACTGTCCCAACTTCTCAGAACTTATCTTCAAGGACTTAAAATGGAAATACAAGAAAAAAGATTACAGATTTCCTATTCTTTGTTTAATCAATAGTATTTTAAAGCCAAAGAAATCACTAAGTGCCACCCAGACTCTGAACACATCTGCCTGTGAGCAAGGTATTTATATTTTTATCTAAGTGCTGTAAATTCTGGAAAAGCTATTTGATTGAGGCCAAAGTGCTATTCCCCTTACACAGGAGTTAAAAATCCTATTGATGCCAATAGAAGCAATGACAACTGCCCAAATCTGCATGCCAACATACTGTTAGTGGAACAGCTTCCTAAAGAATGCTTTCTTGCTTAGCTTGACATGTTATAATTCAAAGAATAACTTCACTTTCACAAGTAGCATAAGCTTTTGCTTCATGTAATAGCAAATCATACAAAATACCAATTTTTAAAACACAACCAAGATGTTTCTTCCTACAAAACTCACTGCCAGTTCTCTCTCCTTATTTATGGTTTTCCTTCAATATATTTATGGTTTTCCTTAAATATAGAGTTGTTGCTAAGCTAAAAAAAGCAATGACAACAACAAAAAAAAACTTGCCTGAAGGTGGGATGAATCTTCAGAACATTCTTATGCTCTTGGAAATTTTACCATAAATTAATTATTGCAACCACGGCAGCACTCGTGGAAACTGTCCAACAGAAAGCAAACATCATCTCTTTCTCTGAACGGCCACAGGAGAGAGGTAGGCACCTGTCATTTTGAAGCTACTTCTCTCTCTGTCTTCACTCCTCCTTTTGCATATTTCTTTCTTTGATACATTTTGCCTTGCCCCTGTCCATCTCATATGTCTAATACGCAGCGCTCCAGTCCCTGCCGCTTTCTCATCAAGAACTCTATTTGTCAATACGAAGTTTAAAGCATTGTTGTCTCTAATTGCCTTGTTTCAGTTAAACCACAAACCTTTCTGAGTAGACATCCTGAAATCTAAACATTCACTGCAATTAAACATATTTGAACTACAATTGCATTTTTTACTAGATTCTTGTTTATGATCACTTTTTTTTTTCTTGCTCAAAACTGAAGCGGAAATAAGTGACCAAGTCAGAAATAACAGGAAATAACTACAGCAAGACGAAAACCACTATGTACAAAATTCCCATCAATTGACTAAACAGGCACCTCTCTGAGTGAGAGTAGCTCTAGGTGTGAGCTGTAACAGCGAGACAGCGAATTCGCACCACAGGGCGAGGTACACACGGGGGCAAGTACACCCAGGCCCCCTGCCCAGTGCACAGCAGCAGTAAGCAGCAGCGATGACTAGAAGGAGCCTAAAGACAGACAAAGCAGCATGTTCAAAATCTTTACGCATGCAATTAAGAGAACATGTTCTCTGATTAAACAGCCTCACTGATGGGTTATGTTTCTCCACGTACACAGTAAGCTTAAACAGCTGGGGGGCAAAACCCACAAAATAAAAGTATCTAACTCACTGCTAAGACAAAAATAGTTTTAGCTCTGCTATAAATCTTTCTAACTTCATCCCCCGTCCAAAACATCATGTTCCTACTATTTGCTTTTCCAAAAATTCTTAGTCTTCTCAAACCAACAAGCTCGACCTGAGAATAAATAGGTTCTAGAACGAAACAAGTCGAACTTACCGTTTCTTGTGACCTATACGACAAGATCTGAACTAAACGCGGCTTTAACTTTGTGAATTGGGGGGGGGGGGGGCAACCAATTTTTTTTAATAAGTTTCCTAAAAATTCAAGTTTTAATTTTATATGAATACCACCATTCATTGAGTCTACTGCATAGTCTGACAGTTACCACCTTATTTTGACCAATAATTCTTTTCTGGATTCTCTACAAGTCTAAGAAATCACAAATAAAACTATTTTTAAAGGAATCAGTGGATTCAAAGGTATATCTGGAGTGGAATGTAAAAAAAAGGTAAAGAACATGTAACTTACACTGTACTGACTTGTTATAGTAAAATTTGAGAACATTTGTCCTTTTTTTAAAAAAAAAAAAAGAAAAAGACAGAAAGAGTTAACTCTGGCTTTAACTTCTGAACATAAACTAAGAAGCTAACATAATAGTCTGTAATGGCTCCCCAGACAGGATTTGTGGTCTGCAAAAACAGGAAGAATTCCTCCCCCCAGCTTCCCTCCCCCCCCACACTCTGTAAAACACACCACTTTATAACCTGCAGAATTAAATCAAACACACAAATCACAGGTTTCCCCTGAAAAGAAAAGGTCAAAATGAAAAGGGTTTTTTTTTCTGCTCTACAGCAGCTTGACACCACAAGCTAACCAACTATAGATCTGGAGTTGCGATTGTATCCCTGTAATAACACAAGTACTACAGATTATGTTTAGGGTATCGTTAGTCTCTCACACCCACCAATTTCCTACTGACAGCTGGAGGCCAGCAGTGAAATCCTGGTGCAAAAGTTCACTTAAAATCAGCAGGAACAGATAAGCTTTAAAATAATGCCGAAAATTATGAAAACAGACCTAAGCAATAAGTTTTCAAAAAAGAAAATTATTACTTTTTGAGCTTAGTAAATACCAGTAGCAAGTCTTTCACACGAAGATAATATTCAGGAACATAACTTCATGTCAAAAAATACAGTTTAAGGACCCACACGCCACTGGTTGTTTTTTTTTTAAAGGAATTTTCCATTTCAAAATTTTGGGTTGATCAAAGTAGGAAATGGACACTTAACAGGTTGGGAAACTGAAATTGCTCAAAACTGCAAATCAGCAATTCTTGCTTCAAGCACATTACAAGTTAAGTAAAACAGTTATTTTTTTTCTTACAAATACTCAGAATTGGTTGTTCTTAAAAGGAAAGAAAAGAAACTCAACATGTTCTACAATTTGAACACATGCCAAAGAAAGGGTATGAGAAAACTGGAAAGGGAGAGAAGCCAAAAAGAAAATATATCTACAGTAATACATTCCAGTTAAATTAGTACCAATAATTCTTACTGAGTTTTCAGCTAGTGCAACACAAGATAACATCTATAGTTTAATTTTTTAACTATTTTATACTCTATTTTACCGATTTTCTTTCAACATTCCCTCCCTCTTCCTCCTCTCCCCATTCCTCTATGGTGTCTACAGAGCCAACAGAGTCAAAACAAAGGCTGACCTACAGAGGGGGGAAAAAATCTCTTAATTAAAGTGTGATTTAACCTCACAAGATTCCATGAAGAGATAAAAATCAGATTCCAAAAAGCTTATTAGTTTCATAAAAGGATTGACTAGTAGATAACAGAAGAATAACAAATTAATCAAACCTCAGGAAAAGAAATGAAGGATTTCCAGCAATTTTTTATATTATTAACATTCTTGGTATAGAAGGTCTATCTAGCCTTAAATAAGGCCCCAAATAACAATTTCTTTGGACTGTTGATAGTAACACACAATTGTTTTTAATCAGCTCAGTCAATCAAAAAGAAAACACTCAGTTCTTTTCTGGGCACCTTCTCAGTTGGGATACAACATGTGTTGCTTGGCTGCTCTGCCTGGAAGGTATGTGCATAGGGCACAAAAGCTAATACTCTCTTTTTGAGCAAGACTGTGTTGGGGATCCTTAGCA